>NC_091788.1:23920046-25170046 GCF_029378745.1 Bos indicus
TTCACATGATGTACTCTGCATATAAGCAAATAAGGTGGGTGACTATATAAAGCCTTGATGTACTCCTACCCCAATTTGGAACCAGTCTGTTCTTCCATGTCTGGTTCTAACTGTTGCTTCTTGACCTGCATACAGATTTCTCAGGAGGCAGGTCAGGTGGTCTGGTATTCCTATCTCTTGAAGAATTTTCCAGAGTTTGTTGTGATCCACACAAAGGATTTGGCATAGTCAATAAAACAGAAGTAGATGTTTTTCCGGAATTCTCTTGCTTTTTTGATGATCCAGCAGATGTTGGCAATTTGATCTCTGGTTCTTCTGTCTTCTATATGCAGCTTGAACTTCTAGAAGTTCACAGTTCATGTATTGTTGAAGCCTGGCTTGGAGAATTTTGAGCCTTAATTTACTAGCATGTGAGATCAGGGCAATTGTGAGGGAGTTTGAGCATTCTTTGGCATTGCCTTTCTTTGGGATTGGAATAAATACTGACCTTTTCCAGTCCTGTGGCCACTGCTGAGTTTTCCAAATTTGCTGTAATACTGAGTGCAGCACTTTCACAGCATCATCTTTTAGGATTTGAAACAGTTCAACTGGAATTATTCATCACTTCCACTAGCTTTGTTAGTAGTAATGTTTCCTAAGGGCCACTTGACTTAGCATTCCAGGATGTCTGGCTCTAGGTGAGTGATTACACCATTGTGGTTATCTGGGTCATGTAGATCTTTTTTGTATAGTCCTTCTGTGTATTCTTGCCACCTCTTTGTAGTATCTTCTGCTTCTGTTAGGCCCATACCATTTCTGTCCTTTATTGAGCCCATCTTTGCATGAAATGTTCCCTTGGTATCTCTAATTTTCTTGAAGAGATCTCTAGTCTTTCCAATTCTGTTGTTTTCCTCTATTTCTTTGCACTGATCACTGAGGAAGGCTTTCTTATCTCTCCTTGATATTTTTGGAACTCTGCATTCAAATGGGTGTATCTTTCCTTTCCTTCTTTGCCTTTCACTTCTCTTCTTAACTATTTGTACGGCCTCCTCAGACAATCATTTTGCCGTTTTGCATTTTTTTTTTTCTTAGGGATGTTCTTGATCACTGCTTCCTGTACAATGTCATGAACTTTTGTCCATAGTTCTTCAGGTACTCTATAAGATCTAATCCCTTGAATCTATTTCACTTCCACTATATAATTGTAAGGGATTGATTTCGATCATATCTGAATGGTCTTGTGGTTTTCCCTACTTTTTTCAATTTAAGTCTGAATTTGGCAATAAGGAGTTCATGGTCTGAGCCACAGTCAGCTCCAGGTCTTGTTTTTGCTGACTGTATAGAGCTTTTCCATCTTTGCCTGCAAAGAATATAGTCAATCTGATTTGTTTATTGACCAAATATCCAGGCGTAGAGTCATCTCTTGTGTTGTTGGAAGAGAGTGTTTGCTATGACCAGTGCATTCTGTTGGCAAACCTCTGTTAGCCTTTTTCCTGCTTCATTTTGTACTCCAAGGCCAAATTTGCCAGTTTCTTCATGTGTCTCCTGACTTCTGACTTTTGCATTCCAGTCCCCTGTGATGACAAGGACATCTTTTTTGAGTGTTAATTGTAGAAGGTCTTGTAGATCTTCATAGAACTATTCAACTTCAGCTTCTTCAGCTTAACTGGTTGGGGCATAGACTTGGATTACTGTGATAATGAATGGTTTGCCTTGGAAATGAACAGCATTCTGTTGCTTTTGATATTGTACCCAAGTACTGCATTTTGGACTCTTCTGTTTACTATGAGGGCTACTCCATTTCTTCTAAGGGATTCTTGCCCACAATAGTAGATATAAAGTGAAGTGAAGTGAAGTGAAGTGAAGTCGCTCAGTTGTCTGACTCTTTGCGACCCCATGGACTGAAGCTTACCAGGCTCCTCCGTCCATGGGATTTTCCAGGTAAGAGCACTGGAGTGGTTTGCCATTTCCTTCTCCAAGTAGATATAAAGGTCATCTCAATTAAATCTGCCCATTCCAGTTCGTTTTAGTTCAGTGATTCCTAAAATGTCAATGTTTACTCTTGCCATCTCCTCTTTCAGCACTTCTAATTTACCTTGATTCATGGACCTAACAGTCCAGGTTTCTATGCCATATTGCTCTATCTCATTGGACTTCAGTTTCATCACCAGTCACATCCACAGCTGGGCTTTTTTTTTTTTTTTTTTTTTTTTGCTTTGGCTCCATCTCTTCATTCTTTCTGGAGTTATTTCTCCACTCTTCTCCAGTAGTATATTGGGCACTTACTGACCTGGGGATTTCATCTTTCAATGTCCTAGCTTTTTGCCTTTTCATAGTGTTCATGGGGCTCTTAAGGGACGAATACTGAAGTGGTTTGCCATTCCCTTCTCCAGTGGACCACATTTTGTCAGAACTCTCCACCATGACCCGTCCATCTTGGGTGGCCCTACACAGCATGGCTCATAGTTTCATTGATCTAGACAAGGCTGTGGTCAATGTGATCAGTTTGATTAGTTTTCTGTGATTGTGGTTTGCATTCTGTCTGCCCTCTGATGGATAAGGATAAGAGGCTGATGGAAGCTTGCTGTTGGGAGAGACTGACTGTGGAGGAAACTAGTTCTTGTTCTGATGGGCGGGGCCATGCTCAGTAAAACTTTAATCCAGTTTTCTGTTGATGGGCAGGGCTGTGTTCCCTCACTGTTGTTTGACCTGAGATCAAACTATGGTGGAGGTAATGAAGAAAATGGGATCTCCTTCAAAAGGTCCCACCATGCACTGCCTCACTCAGTGCCCCCAACCCTGCAGCAGGCCACCACTGACCCACGCCTCCACCAGAGACTCCTGGACACTCACAGACAAGTCTGGGTCAGAGGCAGGCAGCTTACAAAAGGGATCAGACAAAGGGAGAGTCTAAAAAGAGCCCTGATAAAGTGACTACCTGCCAGGGTGACTATGAGCATGTTGAACACTTCATAGTTATGAAGAGCAAATCAGAGACTTTCTACTTCAGAGAAAGCTGGCTTCTATGAAATTGCACTAAAAACTAACTAGCAAATAGAAAAAATTTGCTTGGAGGTAGGATCAATATTGAGGGTTGCTATAATACATTGTCTAATATGCCAGCTTTTTCACACAAAAAAAACATATGAGATACTCAAGAAAACAGGAAAGTGTGACTCATGCAGAGAAAAAAAAATTGAAGAGCAAGTAACAAAACTGCCTATGAGAAGATTCAGATATTGAATGTAACAAAGACTCTGAAGTAGCTATACTAATTGTGATTAAAAAAAAAAAAAAACTAAAGGAAGATATACTGCAAGAGATAAAGGAAATCACTATGATGATAATGAAAGGTTGTTCCTGAACCATGAAAGATGCCAGGATTCTTGGCCTCCAGAGGAGAAGAATTCAACCCGGCCAGAGATGAGGCTTGATCCCTCAGAGCTTTTGTGTAATAAAGTTTTATTAAAGTATAAAAGAGATAGAGAAAGCTTCTGACATAGACATCAGAAGAGGGCAGAAAGAGTACTCCCCTGCTAGTCTTCAGTTGGATCTTATATAGCTACTGCTGCTGCTGCTGCTGCTGCTGGAGAAGGCAATGGCATCCCACTCCAGTACTCTTGCCTGGAGAATCCCATGGATGGAAGAGCCTGGTAGGCTACAGTCCATGCGGTCGCTAGGAGTCGGACACGACTGAACGACTTCACTTTCACTGTTCACTTTCATGCATTGGAGAAGGAAATGGCAACCCACTCTAGTGTTCTTGCCTGGAGAATCCCGGGGATGGGAGAGCCTGGTGGGCTGCCGTCTGTGGGGTTGCACAGAGTCAGACACGACTGAAGCAGACTGCTGCTGCTAAGTGGCTTCAGTCGTGTCCTAGCAGTCTGCTAATTAAATAAAGGAAACATGTCAAAACTCAGAGAATGGTTCCAGGCCCCTCACCCACAAGATGCATTCTGAGATAACCTTGGCACCACGTGAGTCTTCCTGGGCCATAAAACGATTGACATGAATCTTGAAGAAAGGCAGATTTCCATACAAATATACAGTTTCATTAACATAAATTAGGAGAACAATGTATGAGTATTACATACTGGTTTATCAAGTCGGCTCTGAGCCTTTAGGCAGAACTCACTTGAAGACAGTCTGGGGTAAATACACAGCACTTTAACATAACTTAAGACAAAAATTTCCGTAAGAAAAACGCATTGGTTAGCTCAAGGTTTGAGAAAAGTTAAGTTCAGGTGGAACCAGGTGTCATAATGGCAACACAGAATTTTAAGAGAAACCTCTTTTTAAATTTGTATATAGAAGGGGAAAAAATATAACACTAGTTTGTTTCCTCCTGCCACTTAAGAGAGAGATAAAACATGTCTGACACTTGCAGCCTATTTCCTCCTTTTGGATACCCCTGGCCTTTCTGCCTGTTACCCTCTCAATAATGTCTTATCAAAGAAAGAATATCAATAAAGAAAAATAAACTTATTTAAATGAGCCAAATAAAAATTCTTGAGTGGAAAACTACAACTAAAATAAAGGATTTACTAAGTATTCCCCAAAATTGACTTGAGCTGACAGAAGAATCAACAAACCTGAAGACAGATCACAAGATTATTCAATATGAAGAAAATAGAAAAAAAAAAATGAAGAAAAATAAAGAATCTCGGAAATGAGAAACACTGTTAATGTACAATATATGCATAATTGGAACATCAGAAAGAGAAGGAAAAGAGAAAGGAACAGAAAAGTATTAAAAGAAATAATGTTCAAAACTTCCCAAATTAGATGAAAAACATTAATATATACACTCAAAAACCTCAACAAACTCTAAATAGGATAAACACAAAGAAGACAGATCATAGTAAAAATGTTCAAAATCTAGGACAGCAGCAAAGGAAAAATGACTTCAAGTATAAGAGACTCTCAATGAGATTAACAGCGGACATCTCATCAGAAAAAAATGGAGATCAGAAGACAATGAGATGACATATTTAAAGACCTGAAATAATAAAGTTGCTAAACAAAAATCCTGTTTCCAGAGAAAACATGTCCGAAGAAGATATAGGAATGTCCAATAGGTCTATGAAAAGATGTTCAACATCACTAGTTATTAGAGAAATGCAAATTAAAACCAAGAGTCACATATCACCTCATCCCTGTTAGAATAGCCATCAACAAAAAGACAAGAGATAACAAATGCTGGCATGGATTTGGAGAAAAGAGAACCTTTGTGCACAGCTGACTGGATTATAAATTGATACAGCCACTATAGAAAACAGTATGGTGGTTCCTCAAAAAAATTAAAAATAGAACTACCATGTGATCCAGTAATTCTACTTTTAAGAATGTACCCAAAGGAAATAAAAACACTAAGTTGAAAAGATATCTTCATCTCTATGTCCAATGCAGCATTGTTACAATAGTCAAGACATAGAAACAACCTAAATATCCACCAATGGATAAATAAATAAAAAGGTTGTTGCTTGCATTTATAAATACACAAACACATGCACATATACAGCCATAAAAAAAAAAAAAAACAAGGAAATCCTACTATTTGCAATAACATGTATATATCTGAAAGTATTATGCCGTGAAGTAAATTAGATAATGCAAGACAAATACTGTATGATCTCACACATGGAATCTAAGCCAAATAAAAAGATAAAGAAAAAGAGATAAGATTTGTGTTTACCAGAGGAGGGGGTAGGGGAGATCACAGAAAGGTCGTCAAAATGAACAAATTTTCAGTGATAAGATAAAGAAATACTACAAATGTAATGTTTAACTCAATGCCTATAGTTAACATTACTGTGTGATACATTTGAAAATTTTTAAGAGATTTAACTCTAAGAGTTCTCATCACCAGGATAATTTTCTTTTTATCTGTATGAGATGATGGGTGTTATCTAAATCTATTATAGCCATCATCTCATAATACATGTAAATCAAACCATAATGCTGTATATCTTAAAATTATCAGTGATGTTGTCAATAATTTCTCAATTGAACTGGAAAAAATAGAAGAATTACATAAGAAAAAACAATCTTTCAGCAATGAGAAAAATAAAGACATTCCCAGATAACCAAACTGAGAAAATCTGTTGCTAGGTAGCTCATTACAAGAACGACTAAAAGAAGCTCTTCAGTTTAAAACAAGTGACCCCAAATGGGATTTGTATCTATATTTTAAGAAAGTAAAAGTACTTATGCAATTATAACACAGCTATGGATGTATATTGCTTTATCCTTTTTTCTCTTGGCTCATTTAAAATGCAATTGTATAAAACCATGTGCATGCAATTTTATTGCTGGACCTGTAACATATTTAACTATGATATATTTAACAATAACTACACAAAGAAGGTGAGTGGAAGCAAAGCTATATTGGCAAAATGAATTCACATTAGATGGCAACTTATATTCACATGAATAAAGGAAGAGAACCACAAATGGCTAATAAGATTACTACAACAAAATGTGTAAACCATGTCATTGTTCTACTTTTTTCTTTCAGCTACTTTAAAAGGTATAAAATTATACAATGAATTATAATAAGCATGATTGGGTTTTTAGTAGATATTAAGTAATATGTATAGCAGTACTAACATAGATGAATGAGGAAATAGAGTGATGTAGGGACATTTATATCTATTTCACTGGAATTAAATGAATATAAATCTGACATGGAGTTTTAAATTAAAATCTGCATGGTAAGCTTTAGGTCAACCACCAAAAGAATAACTCAAAACATTTAGTGAAAAAGCCATTAATCAAAATATCCACTTAATTTTAAAAAAGCATTAACAAGAAATTCAGTTTTTGTTTTTGTTTTTTTAAAGAACACAAGATAAAATGGGGGAAATGGTGGACATAAATCCAACTATAAAAACAACATTAAATATGAATAGAGTAAAAATCCAGTCATAAGAGAAAGATTTTCAGTCAGGATGTTTTTAGGAAAGCAAGCACACAAACAAAAAAACATGCCAGATGAGACTGGAACTGCATCTTTTAAGTACTAAGAAAAATATGTATAATTCTATGTACAGTGAAAACATCCTTCAAAAATGCAGGCAAAATATTTTTCATGACAACAAAAGATGAGAGAATTTACCAGCAACTTTCATTCTACTAAAGGAAGTTTTTCATGTGGAAGAAAAATACTACCAGATGGAAAAACTGATTCTTAAAAAGAAAAGGAATAAAGATTGCCAGGGATGAAAAATATGTGGCCATACACAAAAGATATTTGTATTTGTTTAAATATTTTTTTAAACTGACAATTTAAAACAAAAATAATAATAATGTATTTCAGAGGTTATAATGTGCAGAGAGGTACAATGTATGACAATCAGAACACAGATGTTGGAAGTAAATAATTGAAATATATTCATTTGGAGATTTTGATTTAAACATGAACAGAATAATAGTATTTTCAGTAAAGATGCATATTGCAAACCATAATGCAATCACTGAAATCAAAACCAAAAATGCATAGCTAATAAATGAATAGTAGAGACAAAATGGGATAGTAAGAATTATTCTATTCATTTAAAAGGTGGGAAAAGAACAAGAGGAGCAAAGAACAGGTGGAACCTATAGAAAACAAATAGCAAGATGGTAAATATAAATTCACAAAGAGAATTGGTGTTCATCCAACTTTACTCATAATAACAACAAAAAAAAGGAAAAACACCTGAGACAGCCCAAATATCCATCAAAATGGGACAGAATGGTGGTATAGCCATGCAATTAACAATTATTCAGCAATAAAATGGGATAAACCACTGATAATACTGCTACATGTAGATGAACTTCAAAAAAAAACCATCCTGAGATAAAGACGCCTGGTACTGAAGAATTATGTACTGTGTGGTTCTACGGATATGAAGCACTGGGGTAGGGAAAGCTATTATGAAAGTCATCAGAACTGTGGTTGCTTCTGGGTGGAGTCAGTGCCAGAAAAGGGGGCACAAGTGAGCTTTCTGGATAATGGGAATGGTTTACAGCTTGATAGTGATGAGATTAAACAGGGATGTATTTTTCATAGGTTGTTGAAATGTACACTTAGGATCTGTGTATTTAACTATATGCAAATAATACTTCAATTGTAAAATGCTTTGCAAATAGGCTTTTAAAAAGTTTAACTTGAGAAAACATGCAACAGACCAATACAAAAATGGGACAATTTTCAACTGTATTAGTAATCAAGATGTTCACTTTAAAACAAGTAGAATATTAATTTTTTCACCCCAAAATCAGCAATAAATTTAGAAGGTAATATTCAATGCTGGGAAGAGGTGGCAAGACAAGCATTTTCATGTGATATTGTGAGAAACTAAATTGTTTTAGCCTTCATGGAAAGTTAATTATTCTATTTCCAAGCATCTACACAAGAGAAATGAATCAAGAATGTAGACAAAGATTAATATAAAACAATATCTTCTGAAGCATTATTTATAAGTGAGTAGCATTAGAAAGAACCTAAACACTTAAGTCTAGAGAAACAAGTCAGAAAATAGAATTATATATTCATAAGGATAAAACAATAAAGGGAAGAAAAAAGTAGCCATACTGGAAAGGAATTAATATTATTTTCTCTGAATGATAAAATTATGGTTTTATTTTTATTTTTTATTGTAGTTTTCCAGTTTCCTCAAAGATTTTTATTTCTCCAAGAAGGAAAAGAAACTCCTATTTTAAAAGACACGCAGAAAGACTAATAAAGAGAAAGTCAGAGGCAACTTACAAAACAGAAAGCAAATATGCTTTTAGAAAAGGTCAAAACCTGATCAGTAAATTCTTTGCAGACAGGGAAGAAATGGTAAATAAGATATGCTACTCTATAAGCAAAAGGAGAAAGAAAATGTGTTTCTCAGTGAAAATTAAATGTTTCCAAGACCTACCTGTATACTATTATTCTTCTTCCTTTTTCTCAATCTCAGCCTTTTCTTTTCCTCTCACTTGCTTATTAATACCGTCCCTTTTGTTACTGGTGGAATTTAAACCAAACAACCATTGCTTTTTGAATGATGCCTCTTCTCTAGCATGTTGGTAAAAAAGTACCAATTGGCAGACCACTTGGATCTCTCAGAATATCCAATTAACTGACTATCTCCACCGAACTGTAAGTTGCTTGAGAGCAGCCTGTATTTCTTAGTCATTCCACACTCTGTGGAACTTAGTGGCACTTACTAAACATCAATGTTGGCTGAAAATCTTTACTCTGTTTCAAGGAAGTCGTCACTAGGTTTTCTCTGGGAAGCAGGTATTTCTAGCAGCAACACAATACTTTAAGAATAGAAAAACAACAGTATAATAAAATAAAAGATGTAGTAAATCAGTAGTACTACCTTTGAGAATCAAGACTGAACTATTAATTTGTGAACTACCTAAGAGAGTTTTCCCTGGAAGACCCAAAGGAGTACAAGAATGAGAGAAAATAGAGTCAAATGTTCTCTTGTCTGAATCACAACTGAGCAGATACTAAATGAACTGCATAAATCTCAAGCATTTAAGCCTGGGATTTTTATTTACAAAATGAGGCAAAAATGACTGCCTCACAGGGCTGTAGTGAGGATTACATAAAATAATGCTAGCAGTTTCCAGCACCATGACTGGCCACACAGGTAGGTAACATTAATTTCCTAAGTAAAATGTTGATCTTTCCCTTTAGGAAATTAGGACCTAGCAGAACATGTTAACATTTTGTAAGAAATAATCATCCAAGGCAGACAGCTGTGCAACAACAAGTTCTCTAAGAACTGGAAAAACGAGTGATTAGTCTTAGTATGGAGTTGGGGGGGGAATAGTAAACATCTATATGACTCCCTATGTTTTCACCCAACCAGGCCATGTTTTGGTCTGGGGATACAGTGGGGAACAGATAGAGTCCTTCCACTTAGTTGAACTGATATTCTACTTCAGTTCAGTCCAGTCGCTCAGTCCTGTCTGACTCTTTGCGACCCAATAAATCACAGCACGCCAGGCCTCTCTGTCCATCACCAACTCCCGGAGTTCACTCAGACTCACGTCTACTGAGTCAGTGATGCCATCCAGCCATCTCAGTCTCTGTCATCCCCTTCTCCTCCTGCCCCCAATCCCTCCCAGCATCAGAGTCTTATCCAATGAGTCAACTCTTCACATGAGGTGGCCAAAGTACTGGAGTTTCAGCTTTAGCATCATTCCTTCCTAAAAAATCCCAGGGCTGATCTCCTTCAGAATGGACTGGTTGGATCTCCTTGCAGTCCAAGGGACTCTCAAGAGTCTTCTCCAACACCACAGTTCAAAAGCATCAATTCTTCGGCACTCAGCCTTCTTCACAGTCCAACTCTCACATCCATACATGACCACAGGAAAAACCATAGCCTTGACTAGATGGACCTTTGTTGGCAAAGTAATGTCTCTGCTTTTGAATATGCTATCTAGATTGGACATAACTTTCCTTCCAAGGAATAAGCGTCTTTTAATTTCATGGCTGCAGTCACCATCTGCAGTGATTTTGGAGCCCAGAAAAATAAAGTCTGACACTGTTTCCACTGTTTCCCCATCTATTTTCCATGAAGTGATGGGACTGGATGCCATGATCTTCATTTTCTGAATGCTGAGCTTTAAGCCGACTTTTTCACTCTCCTCTTTCACTTTTATCAAGAGGGGTTTTAGTTCCTCTTCACTTTCTGCCATAAGGGTGGTGTCATCTGCACATCTGAGTTTATTGATATTTCTCCCAACAATCTTGATTCCAGCTTGTGTTTCTACCAGTTCAGCATTTCTCATGATGTACTCTGCATATAAGTTAAATAAGCAGGGTGACAATATACAGCCTTGATTTACTCCTTTTCCTAGTTGGAACCAGTCTGTTTTTCCATGTCCAGTTCTAACTGTTGCTTCCTGACCTGCATACAGATTTCTCAAGAGGCAGGTCAGGTGGTCTGGTATTCCCATCTCTTGAAGAATTTTCCACAGTTTATTGTGATCCACATAGTCAAAGGCTTTGGCATAGTCAGTAAAGCAGAAATAGATGTTTTTCTGGAACTCTCTTGCTTTTTCCATGATCCAGCAGATGTTGGCAATTTGATCTCTGGTTCCTCTGCCTTTTCTAAAACCAGCTTGAACATCAGGAAGTTCATGGTTCACATATTGCTGAAGCCTGGCTTGGAGAATTTTGAGCATTACTTTACTAGCGTGTGAGATGAGTGCAATTGTGCGGTAGTTTGAGCATTCTTTGGCATTGCCTTTCTTTGGGATTGGAATGAAAACTGACCTTTTCTAGTCCTGTGGCCACTGCTGAGTTTTCCAAATTTGCTGGCATATTGAGTGCAGCACTTTCACAGCATCATCTTTCAGGATTTGGAATAGCTCAACTGGAATTCCATCATCTCCACTAGCTTTGTTCATAGTGATGCTTTCTAAGGCCCACTTGACTTCACATTCCAGGATGTCTGGCTGTAGGTCAGTGATCACATCATCATGATTATCTGGGACATGAAGATCTTTTTTGTACAATTCTTCTGTGTATTCTTGCCACCTCTTCTTGATATTTTCTGCTTCTGTTAGGTCCATACCTTTTCTGTCCTTTATCAAGCCCATCTTTGCATGAAATGTTCCCTTGGTATGTCTAATTTTCTTGAAGAGATCTCTAGTCTTTCCCATTCTGTTGTTTTCCTCTATTTCTTTGCTTTGATTGCTGAGGAAGGCTTTCTTATCTCTTCTTACTATTCTTTGGAACTCTGCATTCAGATGCTTATATCTTTCCTTTTCTCCTTTGTGTTTTGCTTCTCTTCTTTTCACAGCTATTTGTAAGGCCTCCCTAGACAGCCATTTTGCTTTTTTGCATTTCTTTTCCATGGGGATGGTCTTGACCCCTGTCTCCTGTACAATGTCACGAACCTCATTCCATAGTTCATCAGGCACTCTGTCTATCAGATCTAGGCCCTTAACTCTATTTCTCACTTTCTCTGTATAATCATAAGGGATTTGATTTAGGTCATACCTGCATGGTCTAGTGGTTTTCCTACTGAAAGGTGTCAAATAATAGACATGTATACAAACAAGAAAATTCCAAGTGATACAGAGGCATTGTAAAATAAAAGAGGGTAAGATGGTGGAAAGCCTGGAAGCTAGTCCAGTGAGGTGCTCAGAAAATACTTTTCTGAGATGACATTTCAGCTGAGATCTAAATGAAAAGGATAGTCACCTTGGAGCCATGTCAGAGGTTAAATGAGAGACACTATCAGAAGTAAATTAGAAGAGAGGTCCCAAGATTGTGGAGAAATAGGATGGGGTGATCACTTTCTCCCCAGCAAATACATCAGAAGATCTTCTGCATGTGGAGCAACTTCCACAAAACAACTTCTGAACGCTGGTGGAGGACCCCAGATACCCAGAAAGGCAAATCAATCTCTTTGAAATGAGGTAGCACAAAGGATCAGAGAAGGCAATGGCACCCCACTCCAGTACTCTTGCCTGGAAAATCCCATGGGTGGAGGAGCCTGGTAGGCTGCAGTCCATGGGGTCGCAAAGAGTCTGACACGACTGAGCGACTTCACTTTCACTTTCCACTTTCATGCATTGGAGAAGGAAATGGCAACCCACTCCAGTGTTCTTGCCTGGAGAATCCCAGGGACGGGGAGCCTGGTGGGCTGCCGTCTATGGGGTCGCACAGAGTCGGACACGACTAAAGCGACTTAGCAGCAGCAAGGCAAAGGACAAGACAAAAAGGGAGACAGAGGATTTCAGGATGGAGACCATCCTGGGGAGGGAGTTGAAAAGGAGGAGAAGTTTCCACACAGTAGGAAACCCTGTGACAGGTGGGGTAAGGGGGGAGATTTGGAATCTCAGAAGGCAACAACCAAAAAAAAAAAATCACCACAAAAATGGCGCTGAGCGGCAATTACCAGCAGAGAAGTGGGTCACACACTCGTGTCAGCTCACACCAAGTTGGGGCTGGTTGCGGAGGTGTGGTCTGCATCATCGGACCTTAGGGAAAGGACCAGGGTTAAATACCATGAGGATACTCTGAGGGGACTGTGTGACACAGCACAGGCTGAACGGGGAAAACCCAAACCGTGGGAATGGCAGAGAAACAAAAAATAAAAAAGACGTTTCCTGTGGGGAGGCTCTAATACCGCACTGTGACACCTGTTGTGCTTACCAAAGGATCGCACCCTAGCGAATCCCAAAAGAGAGCGAGCCAGATGCCATTTACAGCCCTCCCATAGGGAAGAGAGGCAAGTGTGCAGAAGGCAAGGGGCCACTGCAATCTTGGCCCCAGAGGCTGCCTCTCCCACCAAGCTGTGAGCGGGCCTCCAGTCACTAACCACGTCTTCCTGTGATCCTGCACAGGTCATATCTGCCAAGACTGTCACAGACAGAGACTAGCTCCCCTGAGGAGACGCATGGCCCCCCTGGAACTGTGCCCTTGTGGCACATCCAGGAGCCTGAGCAGCTTAGACCTGGGACGTGCACACCGCCGTGGGTGTGGCAACCCCATGAGGTCCATCCACTGCAGGTGCACTGGGTGAAATGGTAACTGTAGTCAAAAACCTTCCAGCACACAAAAGCCCAGGACAAGATGGCTTCACATGAAATGGTAACTGTAGTCAAAAATCTTCCAGCACACAAAAGCCCAGGACAAGATGGCTTCACAGGTGAATTCTACCCAAAATTTACAGAGGAGCTAACACCTATCCTACTCAAACTCTTCCAGAAAATTGCAGAAGGAAAACTTCCAAACTCATTCTATGAGGCCACCATCACCCTGATACCAAAATCAGACAAAGATGCCACAAAAAAGAAAACTGCAGCCAATATCACTGATGAACATAGATGCAAAACTCCTCAACAAAATTCTAGCAAACAGAATCCAACAACATATTAAAAAGATAATACATCATGACCAAGTGGGCTTTATTCCAGGGATGCAAGGATTCTTCAATATCCGCAAATCAATCAGTGTGATATGCCATATTAATAAACTGAAAGATAAAAACCATATGATTATTTCAATAGATGCAATTGACAAAATGCAATACCTGTTTATGATTTTAAAAAAACACTCTCTAGCAAAAAGGCAAAGAAGGAACATATCTCAACATAATAAAAGCCCTATATCACAAACCCACAGCAAGCATAATTCTCAATGGCTAAAAATTGAAAGAATTTCCTCTAAAATCAGGAACAAAACAAGGGTGCCCATTTTCACCACTACTATTCAACATAGTTTTGGAAGTCCTAGTCATAGTGATCAGAGAAGAAGAAGAAATAAAAGGAATCCAGATTGGAACAGAAGACATAAAACTCTCATGTTTGCAGATGACATGCTCCTCTACATAGAAAACCCTAAAGATGCACCAGAAAATTACTAGAGCTAATTAATGAATATAGTAAAGTTGCAGGATATAAAGTTAATACACATAAATCCCTTGCATTCATATTACTAACAATTAAAAATCAGAAAGACAAATTAACGAAACAATCCTGCTGACCATTGCAATGGAAAGAATAAAATACTTAGGAATAAACTTACCTAAAGAAACAAAGACCTGTATATAGAAAACTGAAACACTGATGAAAGAAATTGAAGATGACACAAAGAGATGGAGAAATAAACCACATTCGTGGATTGGAAAAATCAATATAATGAAAATAAGTTATAGTACTGAAAGCAATCTAGAGATTCAGTGCAATCCCTATCAAACTACCAACAGTAATTTTCACAGAACTAGAACAAATAATTCTAATGTTCATTGAAATTTTATTTACAATAGCTAGGACATAGACGCAACCTAGATGTGGATAAGGTTGTTAGATAAGATGTGGATAGGGCTCTTAAGATAAGGAAGTTGTGGTACATACACACAATGGAATATTACTCAGCCATAAAAAGGAACACAGTTGAGTCTGTTCTAATGAGGTGATGAGCCTAGAGCCTATTATACAGAGTGAAGTAAGTCAGAAAGAGAAAGACAAACACTATATAATAACGTATATATTTGGTATTTAGAATGATGATACCCATGATCCTACATGCAGGGCAGCAAAGCAGATAGAGACGTGAAGAACAGATGTTTGGACTGAGTGGGAGAAGGCAAGGATGGGATGATTTGAAAGAATAGCATTGAAACATATACATCTGCATATGTAAAACAGATGACCAGTGTGAGTTTGATTCATGAAACAGGGCACCCAGGGCCGGTGCTCTGGGACAACCTAGAGGCATAGAGGGGAGAGGGAGGTAGGCAGGGGATTCAGGATGGAGGGCACACAAGTATACCCATGACAGATGTATGCTAATGGATGGCAAAAGCCATCACAATAGTGTAAAGTAATTATCTTCCGATTAAAATTAATTAATTAATTTTAAAATGAACAAAAACAAGTAAATACCCTGACTGGAGCAGAAAACCCAAGACAGCGAAATGGCTCACTAAGTTTAAAAACGTTTCCCTGGTCACTAAAATTTGAGGTAAGAATAAAAATGGCACCCATGATGAATAGAAGCAGGAGAGTAGATAAGAAACTATGTATTCTAATAGGTTAGCTGAAGGACCACTTCCATCTCTCCTGACCTTGTTATCATCTTCACAAGCAACAAAATAGTGGTAGTCAGAGAAGGAACTTCAGGGAGAGAACAGCCGGTGAGTTTTCAACGCCCCGTTCTGCCTCATCACGGGATGTGATCCCCGTCTGAGATACCCCCTAGTCTTTAGGGCTTTCAGCCTCAGTTTAAAATCTGTCAGGTTACCACAATAATTTTCTCCATCAACCCAAAGGGAGGCCAGCCTGACAGAAATAAAGCCACTTCGTAAGCTGCAAATGCTTTACTGCTGTATTGTGTCCAGGCAAAAAATGGGTGATTATTTTTTCTCTCCAGTTAACTTCCGTGCATTAGAGAATTTTAAAGAGCTCCTTTGATGACTAAGTTAAGCAGTTTTATTCCAAGCTGAACTGGCTGATCACTTCTTCATACAACAATGGCTTGTGCTTTTATCCTAAGGGGGCACTTTCAATTCACTTAAGGATAGCAGAGGGTCTAATGCATCACAAAAGCAAAGTAGGAAATTGGGACAGATTGCCTGCCTAGTCAAAGAGGGAGGGACAACCATCCCAGAGGGCAGTGGGGCATGTACTCAACAGTCTGGATTTTATATATATATATATATTTAATCTTCCAAAGCAGGCAGGAGGCAGATGTGGCTTGACCTTGAGAAATTCCCCTTGGCAGACTGATTTCGTGAAAGCAGGCAGTGCTAGTGGGTAATGAAATCAGTATGAAACCAATATATTGGGTCACAGCCACCACTTCTACAAAAATGAAGTAGACTCAAATAGAACAGAATACCCTACGGTAATATATTTAAGAGTACAGCACATAAGCAATGGTATTTTTTATCAACTTTCTTATGGTATGCATGTATGCTTGTGTATTGAGTCACAATGTAAAATGAACTTTTTTTTTTGTTGGCAAAAGTCAAAATGTTTAAACCACTGTTGTAGGGAATATCCCATCTTGAAGGGGACAAATGTTTCCAACCCCAGAGCACATACCTATCGTAAAAGAACCAAAGATACTACCTATGTTATTTTACAGATAGAGAAATGAGCTAAAGTAAAATTATTACCCAAGATGACAAGGGGTTCAAGACATTAACCAAGTTCTCTTTAACTCACAGTTCAGTGATCTTTACACTGCACCATATTTAAAGTCATAATTTGACACCAGAAAGGAATTGTTCAGAGAATCAGAGTTGTCCATGCATTTTCCAGTCACTACAAAAGAGGGGAGTTTTACTAGGGATGCAGATTTCGTCATTTCATGCCATCTTTCCTACCCACACATCCTCCAGAAAGTGAGTGTGGTCTGATGCAGTTGGTACACATCTACTTCTTTCAATGGCTCATGTCTTCCCCAAAGACTACTTCAAGATGATGCCCCAAGGTTTAGAGTTTAGAAACAAGATGGTATAAATGCTAAGGGCTCAGGTGCCAAGGTCATGCACCCCTACATTCAAATACTGTTGGATCAGAAACCCCATCAAGGTGGAGCCATATCCTTCTTATGCATGACATTTCTTCAGCAATTTACACCACGTGTGGGAATGTCCCAGTGCCCAATGACCAGGTCTGTCACTTATTAGTAATGCCACCTGGACAAGTGACTTCATATCATTGAGCCTCAGTTTTCTCATCCATAAGATGGAAATACTCACATGGCTATAAGAAATATCACATGAGAGAATGCAGATCCAGATCCCAGCACAAAGCAAACATCAGGAAGTGCCTGCTATTATGACTAGGCCCCTTCTATTCTTGACCAGTGGTTTTTGTAAAAAAAAAAAAAAAAAAAAAAAACATACACATAAGAGATAAAAAAGCAAAACTCGTCTGGAATGCTGCTGCACCCCTCTTGAGCCCAGCAATGGCCCCTGAATCATCTCTGAGAGATCCCAGAGGTGATAAGAATTTTGCATAAAAGTCGCTGCCCTGGACCATGACCTTTGCAGCTCTCTGGAAGAATTACTGCTGAAGCTGATATGGACTGCTGAGGCTGGAAAGGAAATGAAACCCAGCAGTGAGCACCTTCAGAGCCACATAATTTAAAATCTCCCGGGAGACAGCCTGCCATGGCTCGTATACAGTCCTGATGACTCATTCTCAGAGCCAGGGAATCTTTGAATCAATAAAATAAAAAGAAAGCCACATCCTGTAAAAGAAGACAACGGATGAAGGAAGAGCTCTCCAACAAACCCTAGAACCTGCAGAAACGAATGTCAGACTTATGAGCCATTCTCCTAAATTTCTGGAATTTATGGATTGCCCTGCCTCTAACGGCTTCCTCCAGGCACACATTTGCATATGGAAATGGGCAATGCTTTTTATTCATTCTCATTTCTTTCTTAATGTTAAATTAACTGGGCCAATAAACTGCAGGAAGTATTACTTGAAATCTGACTTCAATCACTATTAACATAAAATATTTAAGTGTGCCTGGGAAAACATATTTCAGAGGGCTTGTCCTGGAGAACAGAGTAGAAAGGAAAGTCAGAATTCCATGTCAGGTAAAGGAAGGCTTTGATGCTGCTCTCTGGCTGGCAATGGGGTCAAATAGAAGCCAGGTGGGAGCTTCCCACTCCACTGGTAAGGGTCAGAGACAAGGAGAGTCAGTAAGCGGCCCAGTCCTCCTGGGATAAACTGCAGACTGGGAAATGGGAATGAGGCCGTCTACTTCTCAGGGACACTGTGAGGACAAGACAATGGGTAAGAAAGTACACTAAGTTCCTTGCCAGCATAGCATCAAATTCACACCAAATATTATCAGTGTTTATTCTGATACTTCACCACTATCTCAGTGAAGCTGTGAGTGCCTCTCAGACTTTCAGGGTGACGCCGGGGCACAATACCAGGTTTTCAGTGTTTTAATGAAGATTGAAGGCTTTTTTCTTCTTAAATTTGAAAATTTTCTTTTTAAATTTATTTTTAATTGAAGGACAATTGCTTTATAATGTGTGTTGGTCTCTGCCATACAACAATGTGTATCAGCTGTAAGTATACATATATCCCCTCCGGCTTGAGCCTCCCTCCCGCCTCTCCCCCATCCCACCCCTCTAGGTCATCACAGAGCACCAAGCTGAGTTCCCTGTGCTATACAGCTGTTTTTTAAATAATGCCAAAGGCATAGGCTTGTATTCAAATATATTTGCTTTAAATAGGACCCCAAGGCAGTGCTGTGAGTGAAAGCATGGCTGCTGTCAAGTCCTTAGAAGGGAAAAGGGTGCCTTCCCGCTGATACTCGGGGGTGGGGCTCTGGATGCAGCGACTCAGGAGGTGTGAAGCCCACTGATCCTGAGTCAGCATCCTTTGGGGAGCTTTTGAGTTGTCTCCCTGGCCCCTGTAGCATCTCCCTCCCTTCACATTTCATACTCTTGGATTCTACCTTCTCTGCTTCCTGCTCAACTTCATAAACTTGCTCAAAAAATGTCAGTCTTAACATCTTGTGGGACAAGGACTGGGTCTTAGGAATAGGCAGGTCTTTAGCACAGTGTTTAGCATATGTCAATCAGTTAATAGGTATTAAATGGCCAGTATATTTCAACCATGTGTTAACTGTGGGGTGTACAAAAGAAGAAAAGCAAAATTAAAGTACCCTAATGTTCATCACAGCACTGTTTACAATAGCTAGGACATGGAAGCAACCTAGATGTCCATGGCAGATAAATGGATAAGAAAGCTGTGGTACATATACACAATGGAATATTACTCAGCTATTAAAAAGAATACATTTGAATCAATTCTAATGAGGTAGATGAAACTGGAGCCTATTATACAAAGTGAAGTAAGTCAGAAAAACACCAATACAGTATATTAATGCATATATATGGAATTTAGAAATATGATAACGACAACCCTATATGCAAGACAACAAAAGAGACACAGATGTAAAGAACAGACTTCTGGACTGTGTGGCAGAAGGTGAGGCTGGGATGATTTGAGAGAATAGCATTGAAACATGTATATTACCATATGTGAAATAGATCACCAGTCCAAGTTTGATGCATGAGACAGGACACTCAAAGCTGGTGCACTGGGATAACCCTGAGGGATGGGATGGGGAGAGAGGTGGGAGGGGGTTCGGGACATGGGGACACATGTACACCCATGGCTGATTCATGTCAATCTACAGCAAAACCCACCACAATATTGTAAAGTAATTAGCCTCCAATTAAAATAAACAAACCTGTGGTGGATTCATTTTGATGTTTGGCAAAACTAATACAATTATGTAAAGTTTAAAAATAAAATAAAATTAAAACCAAAAAAAAAATAAAATAAAATAAAAAAAAAAATAAAAAATAAAATAAAAAATAGCATCCCATATGTGCACACTGCTGTATTTAAAATGGATAACCAACAAGGACCTACTGTACAGCACAGGGAACTCTGATCAATATTATGCTGCAGCCTGGATGGGAGCGAAGTTTTGGGGGAGAATGGATACGTGTATGTATGTGTGAGTCCCTTGTCTGTCCAGCTGAAACTATCGCAACACTGTTAATTCACTACACAAAAAAATAAATACATAAACACTATCCCAGCTATCATGGGATCTGCAGTCAAATACCATTCATAACTTTAACAATTTTAATAGTTATCTGTGCTTTAATGAGCTAAACTTTCCAAATTGCTATGTCAATTATGTTTATTACATATTGCTGAGACTTCAGTGTTAACAGAAGATTCAAATTTGAATAAGAGTCTACTTTAAAGAAGTTTCTAATTTAATAAAGCATATTAACATGCATACAAATAATTATGGGAAAAAACAAGAAACACAATAATATAAATTCATTTTAAGTATTGATAATATCTCATTTATTTCAAAGAACAACCTTATAAAGTAACCCCACTTTACAGATAAGTAAGTTCAGTTCAGTTACTCAATCATGTCCAACTCTTTGTGACCCCATGGACTGCAGCATACCAGGCTTCCTGTCCATCACCAACTTCAAGAGCTTGCTCAAACTCATGTCCAGTCAAGTAAGTGATGTCATCCAACCATCTTATCCTCTGTCGTCCCCTTCTCCTCCTGCCTTCAGTCTTTCCCAGAATCAGGGTCTTTTCCAGTGAGTCAGTTCTTCACAACAGGTGGCCGAAGTATTGGAGCTTCAGCTTCAGCATTAATCTTTCCAATGAATACTCAGGACTAATTTCCATTAGAATTGACTGGTTGGATCTCCTTGCAGTCCAAGGGACTCTCAAGAGTCTTCTCCAACACCACAGGTCAAAAGCATCAGTTCTTTAGTGCTCAGCTTTGTTGATGGTCCAAGTCTCATATCTATACATGACTACCGGAAAAAGTGTATCTCTGACTATATGAACCTTTGTCAGCAAAGTGATGTCTCTGCTTTTTAGTATGTTGTCTAGGTCTTTCACAGTTTTTCTTCCAGGGAGCAAGTGTTTTTCAATTTCATGGCTGCAGTCACCATCTGCAGTGATTTTGGAGCCCAAGAAAATAAAGTGTCACAGTTTCCATTGTTTCCCCATCTATTTGCCATGAAGTGATGAGACTAGATGCCATGATCTTAGTTTTTTCAATGTTGACTGAGGCACAAAGGAGTTAGCCATTTATCACGGCTAGTTACACTGCTCATAAGACCTAGAGCCAGAATTTGAAACCACAGCTTGATTCTAGGACAGCTGTCCTTACTTCTTATGCTTCATGTTTTCCAGAAACAGAGTATAGTAAGAAAATATGGGGAAGAATCATTCCTCCTAGGAAAACGAATCCATCATTTGTCCCTCTATCCATTTAACAAACATTTATGGAATACCTACTATATGTTAGATGTCGGGAATGCAAAGATAAACTGGATGCATCCTGCTTTGGAGTTCACACCCTGATGATATTAAAAAGATAGGTACCATGAGGATAACTTCCTTCCTGGAATGGGGAGCTCTTCCAGGAGGCCTTGAAGTATGGATAAGACATGGTGATATGATAGGGCCATAATGGCCTTGTTTCAAATAAATTACAAAGGGAGGAACTTCAGAAAAATGGGTAAGTCCCTGGAAATCATTTCCCAGAAAGATAAGAGCTATTCTCTGTCCTTCAAATTCACAACTTCTGGGGATTGTTGACCGTGGCTGCCATCCTATAGCATTGCCTCCCTGACCCCAAACAGCAGATGGTGACTACTGGATTAAGAACATGGATTTCACATTGCCCTATCTCTGTGGGCCAATGTCAGTTTGACTTGATTTATGTTTCCCTTAACTTTATAAGAAACTCTGTATAGTACAAGAGAAAGAACATGCTGTGCTATAGAATCTAGTCAAGGTCAGAGAAACAAATGAATATCCTTATAGTCTATAGAGAGGAGCAGGAACTTTGAAGTTTTAAATTGTTCACAATTGGTACATACACCGATGATCTTCCAGAATTATTAGTTATCTTCTAGAAATAACAATTTCCATTGGAATGCCTTTACCTCCTACCCATTAAAAATAAATATTTTTAGAACTTAAGCAACATATAGAATTTTTGCTTTGCAGTATGGGGAATTTTTATTTTATTTAACTTGCACAGCTAGAGAATGCTGCTGCTAAGTCGCTTCAGTCGTGTCCAATTCTGTGCCACCCCAGAGACGGCAGCCCACCAGGCTCCCTCGTCCCTGGGATTCTTCAGGCAAGAACACTGGAGTGGGTTGCCATTTCCTTCTCCAATGCATGAAAGTGGAAAGTGAAAGAGAAGTCTCTCAGTCGTGTCCGACTCTTAGCGACCCCATGGACTGCAGCCTACCAGGCTCCTCCGTCCACGGGATTTTCCAGGCAAGAGTACTGGAGTGGGGTGCCATTGCCTTATCCACAGCTAGAGAATAACTCACACTAAAATTTTAAGGATGCTTAAAATCGAATAATCTGAACTCTTGATTTTATAGCCTATTAAGTGCATAACCGGAGAGCTAAAGTGACTGCCCTTGTTAAAGTCTCCCAACCCATAAACATTTAGTCAAAATAAACCTGCATTCTAAAAATCAAGGGCTTTACTTTTAAATATCTGCTTTTGCTAATGTTTCCTCTGCCTGAAATTAATTTCTTCCCCTGCACTGCTCACCTCCCACAGCCAAATTTACCTATATGTTATCAAATATGACCCAAGGAAACATCTAATCCCCTGAGGGAAATAGGAAACTCTGTCCTTGACAGCCAGCAGACTGTCCTCCACCTAGCAGGCTTAGCAGAGATGCTACAAAGAGAGAGACAAAGTATCTAATGCAGGAACTCCCACAAATCTTTGATGGCAATGTGAATGAAATCTCTCAGACAAGAAAAAGCATTTTGGCATATATATCAAAAGCCACAGTCTTGTTTATAAACTTTTGAGTCAATAATCTCACTTTGATGAATATGCCCTAAAGGAAAAAAAAAAAAAAATGAAGCCATGAGACAACAATAGAGCTTTATGTATCAAGATAATCACAACAGCATTATTTCCAAAAATAAACCTAAACAACAGTGCTTTACTTCGGTACGATAATGCCTAAGTTTAATTGACACAATCAATGGAGTATGATGTAGGTATTACAATTATGCTTATGAAGTGTTTGGGCCAGTAGCATTCAGTAGCTAAGAACATGAATATCAGTTCCAATCTCAGCTTTACCACTAACTGGCTATGTGATATTGGGCAAGTTTCCATTGACACTGTATAAGTGTAAATTATTATGCTTATTATCATTGATATCATTGTTTATGCTAACCTAGGCAAATGAAATTTTTGTTAGATGGGATATATTAACAGGAATAAAGGACTATATAAGCAAATGATAATGCTTATGTTATGATCACCATCAAAATGACATCAAGCAACCACTATATCAAGATAATAATTGATGTGTCCCCACCCCAGGCTTCAGGCTTATGAAATGCCTTCATTATCACCTAAGGACCCACCCTTTTCCTTCCCTCTCCCTAGCTTACCTGCAGGGAGAAGTAATCCCCATAACCAGAAGCTCTAACCAGGAGAAGTGAACACCCAGACATCTCTCTCTGCCATCCAGTGAGGACCAGCTGCCAGTGCTTTTCTTGGAAAAGATCGAGCAAGAATGCTACTCTCCCATATCCTGAGACTTTCTCCAGTTCACATTTAACTCATCTTTTATGGGAGGGACTCCATTCAGTGATCCAGGCAACTCTTTAGTCCTCAGAACTAGAAAGGGGAGCTCTGGACACCTTAGGGCTGTGGTAGGGGTGGGGACACATGACTGTGCTGAGACTCAATGAAATCCACTTGGATTTCTGACTGAGACAAGGAAGGAGTAGACCACCATACCCCTCCATGTTATGGACTGGACCTCCACTATAACTGTGATGCTAAACACAGAAGAAGAAAAAAAAAAAAAAAGATTGGAAGGGACTGCATCAACATATAAGCAGCAATAATCTGGAAATAGTGATATGCTCTGAGTGACTTTTCTCCTTCCTTTTATTCTTCAATATTTCAAAAGGGTATTTCACTGGTCACATTCTAATCTTCAATAATGAAGAAAAATAAACTTTCTAAATATGTGGGGGGAAAAATGGATCTCTTGAACTGTTTGCAAGAATTTTAGGTGGCATGATGTCAAATAAAAGTCATAACTCGACAATTTTTTTTATGTTAGAAATTTTCCAAAAGAAGTCCCCTGGGTATCAGCAGGATTTAAAAATCAGGGACTTAACCCTGGGAACGGAGAGGATTAGAGCTGTGGATGACACAAGAGGAAGGGAAAACTGGCATATTGAGGATAGTAATAAAGCCAACATATTTTTGACAAACTCATGTTCAGAAATTATCCCAAATATGTACTAAGAAACACTAAACCCTTTAAAATGAGAAGCAAATGTAATACATCCATGTGATGAGCGTGTAAGATAATTCTTGAAAAGTCACTGTATTATTTGATAGACAAAAAAAGAAAAACAGAGTGACTCCTTTAACTGGCTGGGAAGTCTGAATGCTCTGTAGTGTTTAGAGGCAAAAAAAAAAAACAAACAAAAAAACAAACAAAAACACCAGCAAATACATTGATGGGAAATACTGCTTATTATGTCAAACTTTGAGCGTGACTAACTCTGTGAAGAAACAATTAAAAGATTCTAAATATTCTCCCCAATAGTGGCAATCATTTAGAGAGAATGTCCTAGATGTTTATAACTCTCTCCTTACAAATAGCTGTGAAAAGAACAGAAGCGAAAAGCAAAGGAGAAAAGGAAAGATATAAACATCTGAATGCAGAGTTCCAGAAAACAGCAAGAAGAGATAAGAAAGCCTTCCTCAGTGATCAATGCAAAGATATAGAGGAAAACAACAGAATGGGAAAGACTAGAGATCTATTCAAGAAAATTAGATATACCAAGGGAACACTTCATGCAAAGATGGGCTCGATAAAGGGTAAAAATGGTATGGATGTAACAGAAGCAGAAGGTATTAAGAAGAGGTGGCAAGAATACACAGAAGAACTGTACAAAAAAGATTTTCACGACCCAGATGATCACGATGGTGTGATCACTCATCTAGAGCCAGACATCCTGGAATGTGAAGTCAAGTGGGCCTTAGAAAGCATCACTATGAACAAAGCTAGTGGAGGTGATGGAATTCAAGTGGAGCTATTTCAAATCCTGAAAGATGATGCTGTGAAATGCTGCACTCAATATGCCAGCAAATTTGGAAAACTCAGCAGTGGCCACAGGACTGGAAAAGGTCAGTTTTCATTCCAATCCCATTCCAATCCCAAAGAATGCTCAAACTACCGCACAATTGCACTCATCTCACATGCTAGTAAAGTAATGCTCGAAATTCTCTAAGCCAGGCTTCAGGAATACGTGAACCCTGAACTTCCAGATGTTCAAGCTGGTTTTAGAAAAGGCAGAGGAACCAGAGATCAAATTGCCAACATCCGCTGGATCATCGAAAAAGCAAGAGAGTTCCAGAAAATAATCTGTTTTTTGTTTTATTGACTACTCCAAAGCCTTTGACTGTGTGGATCACAATAAACTGTGGACAATTCTGAAAGAGATGGGAATACCAGACCACCTGACCAGCCTCTTGAGAAACCTATATGCAGGTCAGGAAGCAACAGTTAGAACTGGACATAGAACAACAGACTGGTTCCAAATAGGAAAAGGAGTACGCCAAGGCCGTATATTGTCACCCTGCTTATTTAACTTCTATGCAGAGTACATCATGAGAAACGCTGGGCTGGAAGAGCACAAGCTGGAATCAAGATTGCCGGGAGAAATATCAATAACCTCAGATATGCAGATGATACCACCCTTATGGCAGAAAGTGAAGAGGAACTAAAAAGCCTCTTGATGAAAGTGAAAGAGGAGAGTGAAATAGTTGGCTTAAAGCACAACATTCAGAAAACGAAGATCATGGCATCTGGTCCCACCACTTCATGGGAAATAGATGGGGAAACAGTGGAAACAGTGTCAGACTTTATTTTTGGGGGCTCCAAAATCACTGCAGACGGTGATTGCAACCATGAAATTAAAAGACACTTACTCCTTGGAAGGAAAGTTATGACCGATCTAGATAGTATATTGAAAAGCAGAGACATTACTTTGCCAACAAAGGTCCATCTAGTCAAGGCTATGGTTTTTCCAGGAGTCATGTATAGATGTAAGAGTTGGACTGTGAAGAAAGCTGAGCACCGAAGAATTGATGCTTTTGAACTGTGGTGTTGGAGAAGACTCTTGAGAGTCCCTTGGACTACAGGGGATCCAACCAGTTCATTCTGAAGGAGATCAGTCCTGGGTGTTCTTTGGAAGGAATGATGCTAAAGCTGAAACTCCAGTACTTTGGCCTCCTCATGCGAAGATTTGACTGACTGGAAAAGACTCTGATGCTGGGAGGGATTGGGGGCAGGAGGAGAAGGAGACAACAGAGGATGAGATGGCTGGATGGCATCACTGACTTGATGGACGTGAGTTTGTGTGAACTCCGGGAGTTGGTGATGGACAGGGAGGCCTGGTGTACTGCAATTCATGGGGTCGCAGAGAGTCGGACATGACTGAGCGACTGCACTGAAGATTTAAAAACATTTTTTATAACACAGTTGATATCACCTAATGTAGTGACATCTGAGAAATTTCAGGGATCTTCATCAGACCCTTGACAAGCATTAAGTTGAGTCACATAAAAAGGCAGAGCCTAGCTTGTCTGTTATATCCAACCCTTCACCCAGTTTTGTCCCTTGTTTGATCGGAACACTTCTTAATCTTTCCACTCCTCTCCACCATCATTGCCTCTACATGAGTCCAAGCTACTGTTGTCTTCCCTGGATCATTAGGCAAGATCATGAGGCTAAGAGCATGAATACTGCTTCCAATCTCAGCCTCATCACTTACTAGTTGTGTGACACTGGGTGAATTGTATTTCAGTAAAGAATAAATTGTTTCTCTTAGCCTTTCCTGGCTCTTACACCTCTCATATTTGCACAGTAGGCAAGTGTTTACATCTGAGGCAATTTCACATACTGGTTAAGAGCCCCCGTGCTGCATCTACTGAACTTTTCTTCTGAGCCAGCCATCCATCAGGCAGCAGTCCTTCCACATATAAAATCAAAATGTCACCTCCCTTTCTTAACCACTCTCATGGCTCCTGCTGCTTGAAGGATTAAGGCTCACTTTTACAGTTAAAATGTTCCCAATCCTCCTCTCCAGTCTCATCCACTGTCACTTCCTCTCCTTTCTGTGCTCCTGTTATGCCGAGTCTTCTTTCATTTCCTCAAACTTTAGCTTCAAGAGAGCAGAGACCTTTCTCTCTGTATCTTTGCCATGGATGTAAAGCGTCTTAGTTTGCTCATCATTTTATTTCAGCATCCTGTGAAGTGCCTGGAAGATGCTGCTGTTGATAGCAACTGCTCACCTTTACTGAAGTCTTACTGTGCCTCAGACAAGGTCCTTGAGTGTTTTATTTACATGATCTCACCACAACTCTATGGCATCAATGCTATCACTAGCCACATTTCATAGATGGAGACTAAGGTTGGTGAAATTATGGAAGCTGCTCAAGGTTGCAAAGTTGGTAAGTGACAGTGGGAACCTCGGAAAGAAGAATCCAGACAGTGAATTCTCAGCCACGATCAGAGATGCCCCAACAACGTTTGTTGAATGAGTGACTGAACAACTGTCTGTTTCCAGAGTGCCTAATGAGTTGATTCTCAAATGTAAAAGACTCAATTCAGTGTATCAGCATAATTGAGAAGCATGTCACATTAATAGTCTTTGGAGTTACTTGGAAATTTTTAAGTCAAAAAGTTAAAGCCAATAAACAGGACTTTTATTGGAGGGGATCCAAGGTCATCTTCCTCATACAAGATGATGTTACATTTACTCTTTGATTTTCCTCTTTCACTGAAGTTGATGCTTCTTAGAAGAAGGACTTATGCCTCATTCACGTCCATGAATCCTGAATGACAGCTGACACTGGGCCCATCCTGTGGTCAGTGCTCAGAGACAGGCAGACAGATTCTCAGATTCCAGTACCAGGAAAGATTTAAAGAATTTGAATTTTAAAAAGGAAACGGAAAAACCTAGCAGGGTACTGAAAACTATCAGATAACCTCACTGGAAAAACACATGAGTGTAGGAGCATGAACAACTTCGAGCTCATTCATCATGGAGAAGAGGAAGCCATACCCCAAGTACAAAGAGCTATTTATATGGAGAAAGGGCACTCTCTGATCTCCATCTCCCCTGAGATGGAGGTGATAGAGAGGAGATGGCTTAATTAAATGCAGTGATACTTGGGTTTTAAAAAATTGCAACAACAGACCCACATTTTGATAAACTATAAAATATTCCCCTTACCCATCCATAGCTTTTATAGGTACCCATGCTTGTACTGCATGCAAAAGTGTATATAGTTGAGAGAATTCTGTGTATTGAGTGAAGATCATGGGCTTGCATCTTGCTCAGACATGATATACAATTTCACTGGTGCCATTCCAAAAATAGTTTACTTCCATCTTCTAAGCTTCCAGGTCCTAATTTGTGAAAATGGAATTTTCATAGAATTGAAAAGGAAATGAGAACTTGCAAACTACAAGCCCAGTGTCTGGCTTATAATTAGGGGTTGATTAATGGTAGCATCTATTATTTTCATCATCATCAGTGTTATCATTTAATTATTCTTCTGGGAGAGTAAGTATATTTGAAGGGATATGTGTTAACATCAAGCTCCACAAAATCATCATTCCAAAAAGAAAGAGGGTCAGAAACAAACTAACACAAAAGAAAATATCCTTTCTATAATAGGCATCCCTCATTTGAATAGCACACTGCCAGGTGGAAGCTAAGTATGTGGGCTCTCCAATCAGCGGCATGGTTTAATCCAAGCACTAACCCTTAGTAGCTGTGTGGACAGAACAAGTTACTTAATCTTCCTGTATCTTAGTTTGTGAGGATTAAGCAAGTCAGTAAGTATGTAAAGCACCTGTTACAGAGGAGGTGCTCAGCAAATGCTTTATTTCCCAAGGGATCAAGAGAAGGTATTCAACTTCTTTTATGCAAAATTTCAGGACTACCCAGTCACGCAGGGTATGTTGCTTTGGGGATAACTCCAATTCTTACTCTGGAAGTTAATGTAGATATTTATTTTAGAGATTTTTAAAACAGAATTCTGGCTATATGGGGACATGTTATTAATATTTGTGTAGAAAAACATAAGGAATATATTCTTGATTTTATTCCAGCATGCCACAAAAAACAGTTCCTAAAATGCATATGCCCTGAAAGCCCCAGAGAGACACACATAAATATAGAGAACAACATGGGGAAAAGAATGTACATCTTGTCCCAGGCATGAAAAATGCACACTTTTGTAAAAAGGTAATTAAAACCTGACTATCAATACAAGCTAACAAAATAAATTTCTTAAAGAAATGCATTCCCCATGAATATCTGCTGCCTCTGTGCTCCAGTATAATTTTATAACATTTAGTTTACAAAAAATTGACTAAGGAGATATTTAGTCTATTGCTCTGCAATGCAACATTTAATTTTATAGCATGGATAATGCATTTCTTTTTACAAATGTATCAGTTTCTTGATAGCATCAATAAGCCGCTTCAGTCATTAAACACTATGTGAGAAATCCGTGCAGCTACAGATTTCCTTACTGAAACACACAGATTAATTTTCAGCTCATAAACCGCACTACATGGGTTACTTGCCTGGCGTCTACAGTCCATGCACTGAAGGTGGAAAGGAAAGCTTAGCCAACTTGAATGACAGACTGTACATACATTAAATCTTTGGATGGAGTCTCAGCACCCATCGGATACAGATGAAAAGGCCTAAAATGCACTTAGTGCTCTGCAGGATCGAAAGCTGACTACCTCATGAGCATCTTCCCCTTCCACTCCAAATTCTCAGTCCTTCCTGCCTCTGAACTTGCACACAGGCTCTAGCATTACTGCCTGCGTGGCCACCACCCCTCCAAACCACAATCTTATGTTAAATTTCTATAATATGACATCAACCCTATGGGATGAAAAAAAAAAAAAAAAGGAAGGAACATCAACTAATTCCTATACCTTCTTCCTAATTCAACCAGTGATTACTTCCTCAGAATCTAGTGGCCTTTGCTGACCCAGAAACTAGGTCAATTTACAGTCATACATTCTTATATGACTTCACAGTATGTATCACAACTGTTATTAATTCATTCTTTAAATTGATCTATGTCTTCCCATTAAATGATAAAATCCCAAGAGGGCAGGCACCATTTATTTTTTTGCTTAATGTTTGGTTTTGCTTAGCTTTAGATACATTGCCCACAATAATGCCTGACACATAGTAGCCACTCGGTGACTTTTTGCTGAGTGAAATTTCTATTATTCTTGACACAATACTAAATGTCAAGGTATTATTGTAATTATTAGCCTGTCTGGATAACTAATTCACAGTAAGAGTGAACACTAGTATTATTACAATAAGTGTAAAAAAAGTACACATACTTAAGGCCAGAGAAACCTGGTTTCAGATATCAGCTCCAGTACTTATTAGTTTAATGCAACTTGAACAAGTAAATAGTTCCTCTGAATCTCATTTTTTTTCATGTATTAGATCTAATCTTAGTTTTCTCAAACAGTTTTGTAAAGTTTAAAAAATGAATATAATGCACTCATCACAGCCTCTTATATAATTCAGACATTAAGGAGAAATGCCTCTACTGAGATTAAGAAATTATAGCTCCTATCCCTCACACATCCTTGTGCGTGCATGCTCAGTCGCATCTGACTCTTTGCAACCCCATGGAAGGTAGCCCGCCAGCCTCCTCTGTCCATGGGATCTCCCAGGCAAGAATACTGGAGTGGGTTGCCATTTCCTAGTCCACGGGATCTTGGATAGAACCCATGTCTCCTGTGTCTCCTGCATTTGGCAGACTGATTCTTTACCACTGCGCCATTCTATCTAATATAAAGCTGCATCATTAAGATCATAAACATTCAAATAATGACTGGGATGAAAAGGCATTGGCTCTTTGTCATGAAAGATTAGAAGTAACCTACATTTTCTAAAAGTTTCCATCCACTAATCCAATTAGGAAGAGTTAAAGAGGAGCACTTGATGACAAAATATTTGCTCTTAAATCAGTTCTTTTGTCACTGAGGATAAGTGGGAGTAATGAAGAGAAGGAAGATCAAATATTTAAAAAGTCATTGTAAGAAATAAAAAACAAATGTGACATTCAGAAAATATATATTTAAGGAATTCCTTAGTCTTTAAGGGACATTATAGGGTGAAGAAGGGAGGTTTGGAGTTTGAGTTCTAATCAAAGAGAGGATATACGAGCTGTTTGTTGACTTTGAAAATGTTACCCTATATTTCTGGATTAATAAAATAAAGATAATTATGATAATTACAGTTCTCCAAAGGAGGGAGCTAAAACCGAAATAAAAGTATATACATATGCTAAGGATTGCAAGAAGATCCAACCAGTCCATCCTAAAGGAAATCAGTCCTGAATATTCATTGGAAGGACTGATGCTGAAGCTCAAACTCCAATACTTTGGCCACCTGATGCGAAGAACTGACTCATTTGAAAAGACCCTGATGCTGGGAAAGATTGAAGGCAGGAGGAGAGGGGACGACAGAGGATGAGATGGTTGTATGGCATCACCAGCTCAATGGACATGAGTTTGAATAAACTCTGGGAGTTGGTGATGGACAGGGAGGCCTGGCGTGCTGCAGTCCATGAGGTCGCAAAGAGTTGGACAGACTGAGTGAACTGAAGTGTTTAACATGGTATGTGGCTCATAGCAAATTTTCTGAAAAATTAAGGCTCCTGAGGTATGCCTGAAGATTAACTCTAGCTGGGAACTTCACTTTCGTCAAGGCATTTTAGAGCCTCATCGCTCCACAATTCTTTTCCTTTTGATGAAATCCTATAACATGATATCAACCTAACGGGATGATCAAAAGAAACATGTTTGATAAGCAGCAGCTCAGCGGTTCAAAAAGGAAATGAATCCATTTACTGTGTGTATAATTAGAAATAATGTCAGAGGTTTATGATGTTATCAAAAGATAATGTCGTAAGAAAGTGGTTTCCCACTGCTAGATAAACTTGAAAGTTGAAGAACTGGTCGAATGTCTGGGAGGAGAGAGAGAAATGTAAAATGGAATTTTAGAGAAATGAAATTAAAAAAAAAAATCTCTTGATGTTTTGTTCTTCCTAGAAGACAATGCTTTTGAAAATGGAATCATATGTTCTATGGTAAGAGAATAAGACACGTAACGATCACTCCTTATAGAGCTAGTTGATGCTTGCTCCATCACATTTCCATACGTATATACTCTTAGACATAGTTCCTCAAAGTCTAATAAAGAAATGCAGGGTCTTACAGGCCACGTTTCCCCTGGATGACCTCCTCAGAGGGAGAGTTGAGGGAGGTTTAATTCGCCCTCATTCTTAGCAGCTTTTCTTTTTTGGTGTCTTAGCCCAGAACCTCAATTTTTGAGTCAGGCAGCTACAACATGCATGCTACATCCATCAATATTGTTATGTTTGAAACTCCATACCATGACACACTATGGCTTCCTTTATACGCAAAATCTCCTTTAAGCTTTACAACAATCTCAAGAGGTATTTACCGTTTTATCCCCATTTTACGGATGAAGACACTGAAACTCTGAGCAGTTGAATAACTTGTTCACAGTCCCTCAGTGGTAATGACAAAGCCAAGGTTCTAACCTAGAGCTCCCTGATTATCCACAGTTCATGCTCTTTCCTACATGTGTTCAGCAATGCTAAGCATTTGCATTCACACAAACTTTTTGTTCAGACTGGTTCCTATCCATGATCAATAGCCCTGAATCCTTCTGAGTTGAAATAAGAATAGAGAATCATACCTGTATAATAACTTAAAAAATTAATTCTGAATTAATTTTGAATTAATTAATTCTGAATACTAGCTTTAGTTGCTTTTGTCACTGAAAAATTACATATTGATCTTGGGTTCAACTTGACCATTTGTGCTGACCAGGCTGTTGAACTGTGCTAGTTTACAGCAGTGATTCAGATGGACTTCTCTTTTGGAAAAAACACAAAAAGGTTTTGGCTTTTAGCTTAGAGTTAAAGGTAGGGAGACGTAGCAGATCATGGAACCAGTGTTTCTGGCTTTTTAGGGATGTGGTGAGATTTCTGCCCCATTACTATAAATGGATGTTCAGAATAGACTGCCTAGGAAGGAATCATGGCTGCCCAAGTTCAAAACAGTTCCCTATTCATTGTGAGCCATTGGTCTTTTCATATGTCTGTAAATATGTATGTGTGAGTGATTGGGAACAGGTATAAAATATTTTTTAATAGGAAAAAGGAATTTTCCATTTAATTGTTTTTCCTGTTATCTCAGTTTGCTTTTGCCTTATAAACACACACATATACACATGATTGTACATATTAGGTGCAAGCTGAAAATGGATTAAATGGAATATTTCCATCCATAGCATATCAGGTATACATCAATTAAAACTTCATGGATACTAACACCTTTTACATTTTAATTAGCCAAAAAGCCATTAATGTTCACAGACATGATACTGACCAGAAAAAAACAGCATCCGCTGATGCAGGGTCACCAAAGACTGTTCAGGCAGAGCAATAATGCAGTAATAATGCACTCAGAGTGTTCATTTTTAGAGCAAAATCCCAAAGAAATACGTAAGTAAATCACATAACTGAAAAGGAAATAAATGAGAACAGTTATCTGCTGAAATTCTTCATGGGCCAAACCTATAGTTGAAGATTCTATTTTCCATTCATGGTATAAAATAAGACTCAAAGAACTCAGACCTCTTTTGTGCCTGATGACCTTGACTTCTATTGTCCCTGTTATTATACCTAAAGGTCATGATAGCAAAGTTGAAAGATACAACTGCTAACAAAAATAAAAACTTCCACAGAATCAGATGGAAAAAAAAATCCCTTTTTTCACCTCAAGTATAATAACCTCAGATTCATAATTTCAGTTACTTTCCTATAATCTCCTTATTTCTGGTCCTGGCATGAATCTAATTGCCGAGTACAGTCTGTGATAAATGAGGGGACAAGCTTTCTCATTTATTAAATGAAGTCAATGAGAGTTTCATCTGGCAAAGGGTCACTGAAAGGAGAGAACCAAGGTTATTAATTTCAAGGGGAAGATTACTTTCAGAACATCCAACTCAAGAGAAGATAAAAACATTGACATACTGCAATTAGTACAGAGGCTCCTAGTGCACATGGAGAAACAGATGTTTCCTGAACTTTCCGTCATCACCGTTGTTATACTTTGGAAAGAATCAGAAAGGAGATGCATGTGAACTCATATGAGCAAATCATGACCTAGCTGATGCAGTTTACACTTTAATTTTCAGCTCTACTTCCTAACATGCTTTATTGGGTACACCTTTATTCTACCAGATGTTTCACTAAATTGATCCACTTGTATGGATGAAATGACCCATCACATCAGGAGATTGACCAACTGCTCCAATGTGTTGATTAATTGTTTCAGTTATATTGACAATTTGGCTTGACCCAAAGACTTGGCCTTCGTAGGCACAGCATTCTGAGTGGCATAGCCAAATGAAAAACAGTAGGCTCCAACTGATAAAAGGTGCAAGGACATGGGCAGGCATTTCAGAGAAAAGGAAACAACAGGCTAATCAACAAATTTCTGTCTCATTAGCAATTTGAAAAAAAATTAACAAGTACCAATTTTCACTAGCCAAATTAACAGACAGAACTGATGCAAAAATAATTCATATCCTTTGACCCAGGAATTCCACTGTGAGTATAGCCTTATAGGAAAACAATCAACATGGGAAAAAAAAATGTGCACTAAGGTATTCGTTGCAGTGTTAGTTATGATTATGAAAATTTGGAAACTGAAATGTCTAAAAGTATGTGAAAGGGTAAGATTACTGCAAATGCTCAGAAGAGAAAAACATGCAGCTATTTCCTTAAAATGATGTTAATGAAAGCTTTAAGAGAAATGTAACAAATACCCAAAATCTGTATTACCTAGACTATGCAGTGGTGCAGTTTGGTAGCTTCTGTTTACCACATGGCTTTGTGCATGACACTTTAGCTCTGCGATTTATCATATTCTTTTCATATCTCTTGGAAACGTCCTTTTGATAAACATATTGCTGCATTTTACTTGCTAGAATGGCAATTATGATTAATTTGATTTCATTTACGCTTGTCACCCAACAGGCATCAAATGATTCTCTAAGTACCCCTAGAATCTATGTGGTTCTAAGTCTCTTACAGTGTAACAAACCTTTAAATAGCAGATTTTTACTGCTAAATTAAATTTCAAATTCAATTACCATAAATAAGGAATAACACATCTGCATCCACACATTTTTCACACTGAGCTCAGAGTGAAACATCATTTCTTATTTCTTTGATGCCTCCTGTCATTCCCAAGGAAAGACTGGCCATACACTCAGAGAAGAAAGTTAAATGTTACTTCCAAATACAATTAAGCCTCAAGGTTTGTCTCTTAGAACCACTGATTGCACCCTGGGAATTTTGGTGACTTCGTAAACCTTGATGATCAAAGTGGTTTTCTGTTACCCAACACAAAAAATCTGGACTCCCTTGTGTGGCACGAAAGACCTTCTTCTTTGCACCGCCCGCACACCGGCCCATTTTCTTCCCACATCACTTCCTCAAATGAAATGCTTTAAACACCAAGGTACCCATTGCTTTATTGTCCTTTGTTATGCCATTTTCTTCATCCTGGAATGCCTCTTCCTATCTTCTATCTACATATCCCTTAAAATAAAAGATGGCATAAATTACTGGGGGCTTCCTGGGAAGTTTTGGAAGCATTTGAGATACACTTTTAAGCAAAACAAATATCCCTATTCTCACTGGAGTCTGTATCCTTGAACACAAGAGACAGACCATCAGTGATGGAGAGTAATTAAGCAGAGGATATAGAATATTAGACTTATGGGCTTCCCTGGTGGTTCAGAGGGTAAAGCGTCTGCCTGCAATGCCGGGGACCTGGGTTTGATTCCTGGGTTGGAAAGATCCCCTGGAGGAGGAAATGGCAACCCACTCCAGTACTCTTGCCTGGAAAATCCCGTGGATGGAGAAGCCTGTAGACTACAGTCTATGGTAGTCTATAGTCTATGGGGTTGCAAAGAGTTGGACACGACTGAGCGACTTCACTTTCACTTCACTTTCATAGAATATTAGAAGATGAAAATGCTAAGTAAAAAAAAAAATGCATGATACTGGAGATGAGGAGTGCAGAAAATACAATGTAAGCTGTGAAGAACATGTAGGCTCTAATTAGCATAAAAATATGGGCTGCAAATGTAAGTGCTTTAGAGAAGAGAGCTAAATTTTATTTTTTCAGGTAAGAGAAGTTGATTTGTCCAAGATCACATAGCTAGTTAGATCAGTCCACGAGTCTAGAACTCAAGTCTCCTAAAAGGCCATTTCATGTTGTTCCTAATAGAAAATCCTGCTACTTCTGCATTATGTAGGGATAAAAAGAATGGGTTTGGTAATCAAAAGGTCCAAGGCTCAAGGCCTGTCTCTTCGACAAGTTGGTTAATTCTTTTACCTAAAACTTTATCTAGAAAATGAAGATGATTATAGTACCTTCATCACAGACATGCACAAAGGCAAGAGGAAACAGTACACAGAAGACGTTTTGACAGTGCCTAAAGTCCATCCTCGGAGAAGGCAAAGGAGACCAGCCCTGGGTGTTCTTTGGAAGGACTGATGCTGAAGCTGAAACTCCAGTATGTGAGTTGGCCACCTCATGCGAAGAGTTGACTCATTGGAAAAGACTCTGATGCTGGGAGGGATTGAGGGCAGGAGGAGAAGGGGACGACAGAGGATGAGATGGCTGGATGGCATCACTGACTCTATGGACATGAGTTTGAGTGAACTCCAAGAGTTGGTGATGGACAGGGAGGCCTGGCATGCTGTGATTCATGGGATCACAAACAGTCAGACAGGACTGAGCAACTGAACTGAACTGAAAGTATAGCAAGCATACGTTAAATGCTTTTGTAGCTTTATTTGTTTTTAAATCTCATTAGAATGCCAAACACTTATACCATGACAATGAATAGCAGATGCCAGCTTAGATATTTACATTAAATGAGTATCTACTATATATAAAAGTTTCTATTGCTCAGAGAGAGATCTGTCATACATGTGATATGTAGATTAGACCTTTTCATGCCAATGGCTTTTTTTGTATTGCTGTTTTATAGAAAACTGACTTCTAGAAGGTTTCTGAGATCAAACAAAGCTGGAGATCATGGTATCAGATGAAATCCTCATTCTTAAAATAGTGAATTGACCTAGACATTAGTTCATCTTTGACAAAAATTGGCTTTCACAATGCCCTCATTTTTTGGAAGAATAAATCCTTCAATTTCTTCCATGATATAAAAAAATCTCGTATATTTTTATAACAAGAACATCTTTTGAAAAAAGAACATCTTTCTGAAAATTATCCAGGCCTCCAATAAGATCAGTTTGAAATATGTCTTAAGGTATATATTCCTCCATAAAAACACATATGTGTTTTTTAGGTACTCATCTTTACAGCATGATACTTTTGTTTTTCTTCTATACTCTAATCACCCTGAAGAAAGAAACAGTTTTCCTTTATTCATGTTTCCTAGCACACTGTTCCTAGCTTTACTCATAGTAGGAACAATAAATGACTAGTCAACACGTGGATCAAAACATATCTGGTGCCTTAGCTTATCCTTAGCTCCTGAGATGAGTAATCTCCAATGTATTTCTGTACAAAGGCAGAAGGTAGAATCACAATGTTATTTATATTGGTGGATCCTAATGAACCCATCTCCCATGTAGAATCTCTTTTTACTTTAATTTTGGATTTGGCTGTATGACTTACTGTGAGGTAATGCCATCACCAAGCATCACACAAGCAGAACTTGATTAGCACTTATACTATTGGGGCTGACTTTTCTTTCTGAAATATTCCATCTTGGAGCCCATCAATCATGCAGTAAGAAAGTCTGGCAAACCTAATGATGGCTGAGATGTCACATGGAAGAGAACAGAGACAATTCAGCCAACTAGCATCAACTGGCAGCCATGAGGATGAGATTATCTTGATTGTTCCAGGCCCTGGATGAGTGACCATCTGATCGAAGCCTCATACACAAACCCAAGCCAACAACACAAGGAGCAAAAGAACCACTCACTGAGCCCAGCCCACCCCCAATTCTCGAGACCCAATATATCATTGTTATTTTAAGCCACAACACTTAGGTTGTTTGATGCAGAGTAATAGATAATAAACATAAAGGAAAAGATCACATGCATAAAAGTCAGATGCTTAAACAGAAAAAGCAAGGGTCCTAGGCTCCCTCTGCCACCTAGTTTTGAAACCTATTGCCTCATTGCAGAATTTATTACAATCTTAGTTTCTTCATCTAGAGAGCACATAAAGACACTGACCTTACAGAACTGCTGTGAGGATTAAATAAAATAATGCCACACTTAGTGAGTACCTTCAAAATAGCTGTCATTGTGAAAATTGCTGAGATAGAAATATCCTTCTCCAGAGATAGAAATAACATGGACCTAATTTCTTGATAGTTGATGCAAATTTCATCTGGCAATTCAAACTGAGCTGTATATTTTATCACTTTTTCTCACTCTCTCCTCAACCTCCACCAGATTCATACATTAGGAACACTGTTAGGAATGTAAATGAAAATGACAACTTTGGACAAGCCTCCTAACCACACTTCCTGACCACCTGGCCTCCACTCTCATTCCCCCACCACAGTTTCTCATCCTACCACCAGTCAAAGTGACCTGTCCAAATTCCAAACCATTTCCTACCACTCTCCAACTTTAAACCTACTTAAGTGCTTCCCCAGTAGCTCAGCAGGTAAAGAATCTGTATGCGATGCAGGAGACACAGGAGATGTAGGTTCGATCCCTGGGTCGGGAAGATCTTCTGGAGAAGGACATGGCAACCTACTCCAGTATTCTTGCCTAAAACAATGTCATGGACAGAGGAGCTGGGAAGGCTACATCCAAAGGGCCACAAAGAGTCAGACATGACTGAACGACTGAACACATATAAGCTACACACATACGTGGTCCAAAAATGAAACCTGAATGAATCCAAAAGCCCTTCATCTGGCCCTCCTCTTTGCCTTCTGCAATGTCATCTCCAGTGAGACCAGTTGCCTTGCTCTTTCAATAACCCAAGGCTGTCACTGACTCAGTGATTTCCCTTCCCTGTTCCTGACACTTGCCCCAGATGTTCACATGTTTCTCCAGGTATCATTCAGAGATCAGCTCAGATGCCACCTCAGAGAAGCTTTCCCTGATTAGCTCAGGCAATCCACCAGTCCTTGGGCCACCAGTTGCTCTCTGTTACAATACCCCAGTTTTGTTTTCTTTCCTCCTCCCTTAGAACTTGACATAATTTCCATAATTTGTGTGTTTGGAGGATCACTGTCTATTTTCCCTTATGGCAAATGAAAACCCTATGGCATCAGAGCTTCTGCCTGTTCATTATTTCAGCCACTTTGCCTAGAGTGGGGATTCATAGAATATGGCCCATCAGTTGAGTTCAGTTCAGTCACTCAGTTGTGTCTGACTCTTTGCGACCCCATGAATTGTAGCACGCCAGGCCTTCCTGTCCATCACCAAGTCCCGGAGTTCACTCAGACTCACGTCCATCGAGTCAGTGATGCCATCCAGCCATCTCATCCTCTGTCATCCCCTTCTCCTCCTGCCCCCAAACCCTCCCAGCATCAGAGTCTTTTCCAATGAGTCAACTCTTCGCATGAGGTGGCCCAAGTACTGGAGTTTCAGCTTCAGCATCATTCCCTCCAAAGACATCCCAGGGCTGATCCACTTCAGAATGGACTGGTTGGATCTCCGTGCAGTTCAAGGGACTCTCAAGAGTCTTCTCCAACACTACAGTTCAAAAGCATCAATTCTTTGGCGCTCAGCTTTCTTCACAGTCCAACTCTCACATCCATGCATGACCACAGGAAAAACCATAGCCTTGACTAGACAGATCTTTGTTGGCAAAGTCATGTCTCTGCTTTTCAATATGCTATCTAGGTTGGTCATAACTTTCCTTCCAAGGAGTAAGCGTCTTTTAATTTCATGGCTGCAGTCACCATCTGCAGTGATTTTGGAGCCCAAAAAAATAAAGTCTGACACTATTTCCACTGTTTCCCCATCTATTTCCCATGAAGTGATGGGACCAGATGCCATGATCTTCATTTTCTGAATGCTGAACTTTAAGCCAACTTTTTCACTCTCCTCTTTCACTTTCATCAAGAGGCTTTTGAGTTCCTCTTCACTTTCTGCCATAAGGGTGGTGTCCTCTGCATATCTGAGGTTTTTGATATTTCTCCCGGCAATCTTGATTCCAGCTTGTGTTTCTTCCAGTCCAGTGTTTCTCATGATGTACTCTGCATAGAAGTTAAATAAGCAGGGTGACAATATACAGCCTTGACATACTCCTTTTCCTATTTGGAACCAGTCTGTTGTTCTATGTCCAGTTCTAACTGTTGCTTCCTGACCTGCATACAGGTTTCTCAAGAGGCAGGTCAGATGGTCTGGTATTCCCATCTCTTTCAGAATTTTCCACAGTTTATTGTGATCCACACAGTCAAAGGCTTTGGCATAGTCAATAAAGCAGAAATAGATGTTTTTCTGGAACTCTCTTGCTTTTTCCATGATCCAGGGGATGTTGACAATTTGATCTCTGGTTCCTCTGCCTTTTCTAAAACCAGGTTGAACATCAGGAAGTTCACGGTTCATGTATTGCTGAAGCCTGGCTTGGAGAATTTTGAGCATTACTTTACTAGCATGTGAGATGAGTGCAATTGTACAGTAGTTTGAGCATTCTTTGGCATTGCCTTTCTTTGGGATTGGAATGAAAACTGACCTTTTCCAGTCCTGTGGCCACTGCTGAGTTTTCCAAATTTGCTGGCATATTGAGCGCAGCACTTTCACAGCATCATCTTTCAGGATTTGAAAGAGCTCAACTGGAATTCCATCACCTCTTCTAGCTTTGTTCATAGTGATGCCTTCTAAGGCCAACTTGACTTCACATTCCTGGATGTCTGGCTCTAGGTCAGTGATCACACCATCGTGATTATCTGAGTCGTGAAGATCTTTTTTGTACAGTTCTTCTGTGTATTCTTGCCATCTCTTCTTAATATCTTCTGCTTCTGTTAGGTCCATACCATTTCTGTCCTTTCTCGAGCCCATCTTTGCATGAAATCTTCCCTTGGTATCTCTAATCTTCTTGAAGAGATCTCTAGTCTTTCCCATTCTGTTGTTTTCCTCTATTTCTTTACATTGATCACTGAGGAAGGCTTTCTTATCTCTTCTTGCTATTCTTTGGAACTCTGCATTCAGATGCTTATATCTTTCCTTTTCTCCTTTGCTTTTTGCTTCTCTTCTTTTCACAGCTATTTGTAAGGCCTCCCCAGACAGCCATTTTGCTTTTTTGCATTTCTTTTCCATGGGGATGGTCTTGATCCCTGTCTCCTGTGCAATGTCACGAACCTCATTCCATAGTTCATCAGGCACTCTATCTATCAGATCTAGGACCTTAAATCTATTTCTCACTTTCTCTGTATAATCATAAGGTATTTGATTTAGGTCATACCTGAATGGTCTAGTGGTTTTCCCTACTTTCCTCAATTTCAGTCTGAATTTGGTAATAAAGAGTTCATGGTCTGAGCCACAGTCAGCTCCTGGTCTTGTTTTTGTTAACTGTATAGAGCTTCTCCATCTTTGGCTGCAAAGAATATAATCAATCTGATTTTGGTGTTGACCATCTGGTGATGTCCATGTGTAGAGTCTTCTCTTATGTTGTTGGAAGAGGGTGTTTGCTATGACCAGTGCATTTTCTTGGCAAAAGTCTATTAGTCTTTGCCCTGCTTCATTCCGTATTCCAAGGCAAATTTGCCTGTTACTCCAGGCCCATAGATTTACCTAATATGGCACAATGACAAATAATGGCTTTTACATTTGCTAATGGCTGACAAATTTCAAAAGAAAAACAGTATTATAAGACATGTGGAAAGTATATGAAGTTTAACTTATAGTGTCCATAATTAAAGTCTTACTAGAACACAGCCACATTTATTGTCTGTAGCCTCCATTGCTTTACTTTAAATTTATTTATTTGGTTGCGCCAGGTCTTAATTGTGACATGCAGAATCCTTAGTTGTGGCATATGGGATCTAGTTCCCTGACAAGGGATTGAACCTGGGCCCCTTACATTGGGAGCCTGAAGTCTTAGCTGCTAGACCACCAGGGAAGTCCCTCCCACTGCTTTAAAAAGACAGCATTAAATAGTTGCAACAAAGACCACATAGCCCACAAAATTTTCAATATTTACTCTCTCTCTCTGTCTCTCATACATACACATACACACACACACACACACACACACACACACACACACTCCTGACCCTGGCCTAGAGCAGTGTATAATTTATAAAGGTGACCAATTTATATGGGTCTGAGGAACTTTTTAAATGGAAACAAATACCCAACAGAGAAACCTCCCAGGACCATCTCACAGGCAACATCTAACCAGGAATACTTTTCCACACGAAAAGCCAGTTAGGAACAAGTTTCTGGCTAAGCCCTCGGAAGTCTTCCAGACTCTTCACTCTTCTCGAAACACATTATGTTTCTATAAGGAGCAGAATGCCAAGTCTGCATTCTCATCAAGGGTTCTAATTGATCCACACATAGAGAAAAGCTAAATGAACAAAACTGAAGATGTTTGGAAAAATTAAACACAGATTTCTTAATAAAGCTGAAAATAGCTTAATAAAGCTGAAAATAGGCTGCTGGCATCCCAAGGCATGTTTATTTCTGTTTAAATAGATGACTTCCCATAGACCGGTATCAGCTCAGTGGGGATCCTGGGAGAGAAGTACTTTCCTCCTCCTGTGCATTTTAAGCTCTTTTCCAATGAAATTCAGCCGGAGTCTATAAAAAGGATCTGTCAATCTGGATAAAAACAATAACCATGGTCAAGTAACACTAGAGCCTCAGTTGCCCGTTTCTGGAGTGCTCTAAATGGTCAGGGAATAGACTCACTGGAGAAGATCAAGAGTTTGACAGTCTCTTTTGTAGAAAAGTGATTTCTCAGAAAAAGAAGATGAAAGTATCAGGTGGAAGGGTGATAAGGTAATTCTCATTCGGAATGCTGTGGTGGCGATTTGTTTATTTACCTGAACCAGAGGAGTGTGGTGACTTTTCAAGCCATGAGCATGCCTCTGCTACCGTGAGACAGAAGAGGTACGTTACGACTGATCTCAGGCAGAGACAAGCCTATGGGCAGCTTCAGGGCCAAGAGGGGAGGAGATGATGCCATTGGCAATAGAATCAAAGAAGATGGAGGAGCATGACACATTAATGTCAAATGAATTCCAAGGTTATTTCCAGAAGGAGGAATCAAGATGGTATTAGAGCAGGGAGTTCACTCTGGTGCTGATCACCAAGGAAGAAAAGATGATGTGTTTCCAGAGATCCTGTTCACTATCACGGAGGCATGGGAGAGAGATGAAGGGAACAAGAAGGGTGCTGGAAAGGACACAATGATGAACCGTGCTCTCAGAGAGACTGGCGGAGGGGAACACAGAACAGGAAGGCTTTGAAGAGCAGCAATTGGGCTGAAAAGTAGCTTAACAAAAATAAAAAATCTCGGCAATCACAGAGTCAACTACGATGAGGTGTCTAATCAGGCTCATTAATCAATGTAAAGAGTTTGTTCCCCCAAAAAAACCACTTCATAGAAAAATCAGGTGCTGTCCTTAAATCTTGAAAATCCCTCCTTATAGATAAACATCATCAGGGCAAGGTTGTATAGGTAAAATGAGTTCAACAATAATTACAGGCAAAATAAGAAATGAGAGTTGAGTAAAAGCTGTGAGTATCAGGTAATGGGCAGGTAAGTGGCTTGTGATGGTAGCTCTCATAGGGCCCTCCCCTTCTGTCTCCTACTTTGCCTTTCTTCTTTTTGCTCTCTCTCTTCTCTCCCCTTCTGGAAACACAATTTCCCCTAGAGGGAACTGTCTGATTTCCCCTCTTATGTGCTCTCATAGCACCTTGCATATATCTCTATGACCACACTCATCACACTCTAGGCATACCTCAGAAATATCAGAAGTCTGCTTCCAAACCACCACAATAAAGCAAAACTTTCCATGAGGCAAGTCACACAGATGCTTTGGTTTCCCAGTGCATACAAGAGTTATGTTTCCACCATGCAGTAGTTTACGAAGTGCACCATAGCATTATGTCTAAAAACACAAGGTATATATCTTGATTAAAGAATGCTTTATTGCTAAAAAAAAATGCTAACCATCACCTGAGCATTCAGTGAGTCATAATCATTTTGCAATCATAACATCAAAGATCGTTGATCACTGAAATACTGTAAAAATGTTACCAAAAACATGATCCAGAGACGTGAAGTAAGAAAACGCTGTTGGAAGAAGGGTGTCAATAGACTTGCTCGATGCGGTGCTGCCAACTCTTCAGTTTGTTAAAAACACAATAAAGCAATATATGACAAAATGAGGAAAGCCTATGAGTCCTGGATGACTCTTGATTCCCTCTGCCCCTCGAGATCCTAAAGAGAAAGGACACTGATTGGCAAGCTGCACCCTCAGGGTTTGCAAAGCTCCCAGCTCAAAGCAAGTGTTCAGTGGAGGACAAACACCACCGAGGAACAAGTGAATAAGGAAAAGAACAGATGGACGAAGCGACTGTGCACACAAGTATATCTTGCCAGTGGCAAGAATAAAATTGGCACCCAAATAACCTAATTCTATCACAACATGAATACCTTGAAAAGGATCAATCCCTGAGACGTATCTTACCCCAGAGTAAACACATTCTTTATAAATCAGGCTTTCCAACATATTTTTCTGGTATCTGGCATATGGTTGATTTTTGACACCATAGTTTTTCACAGAAATTACATCTTTTATCAGTTTGAAAAATCAAAACTAGATGAAGTACCCTACATGTACTCTGGCCACAGTCTTAAAGAGTTTAGTATAATTTCATTTGAAATTCATGTGTATTTCTTTCCACAATACTACTTATACATCTAGAAATTTTGACTTCTTCCTTTGCTATTATACATTTTTGCACAATAACTTCAATATCTATTTTCTTTCCTTTTTCCCATTTTCCACGTTCCATTTAGGAGATGATGTAAATGCCTAACTAGGTGGTGGTAGTTTAGTTGCCAAGCCGTGTCCGATTCTTTGTGACCCCATGGACTGTAGCCCACCAGTCTCCTCTGCCAAGGGGTTTCCCAGGCAAGAATACTGGAGTGGGGTGCCACTTCCTTCTCCACGGGATCTTCCCAACCCAAGGATTGAACCTGGGTCTCCTGCACTGCCAGCAGATTCTTTACCAACTGAGCTACCACGGAAGTCTGCCTAAATAGGAGACAACCCCAAATATAAGGAGAAACAGTCTCTTTTTATAAATGATAAGATCTAAAAAAAAAAAAAAAAGGAAAATGAATATTCTGGGCAAAGCTGAATAATTTTGCAGGACATCTTAAATAGACAATTATCTACCCATAATATTTGATTTATGGATCTAGTTATGCATAGTTGTATTAAATACATTATTTAATAGGTAATATTAAATAATAGATTAATTTAAAAATATCACTTTTTCCTTTACCACGACATCTTGAAATAACTTCATTGAATCTCTTCCCATGAATTTTGACATCAAGGTTTCTCCCCATCCCAGAGGCATTTTTCAAATTCTCTAAAGTTTTCCAAAACTATCATCTTCCCATCTATCTAAGTTGTCTGAGATAAAGCACTTTTATGAATTTGTACTTGATGCTTTCTTTGGATATTTTAAGCAAAGTGACAAGAGTCCAGTTGCATAATATTAGGATTATTTCCCCATTTGTCTGATAGGTAAATATTTGTGATCTCTACAAGGTGACAAAAAAACTGTAATTTGTTATTAAGTGATTTTTTAATGGCACATATATAATGACATTCAATACTTTCAAGTATCACAACATGCTTCCAGGAATAACGACTCATCTCTTGCTGAGGATTTTTTTTTTTTTGCCTCTTTTTAAAATTTATTCTCCAGATAATTCCTATAAAAATCCCAAACTGGCATAACTAACGCCACTTTTTTCCCTCCTCCAAATACTTTATCATTCAAAATGAAAGAACTGATAGAATACCTGGTAATATAAGAACATGATAAACATTTGAATTTAAGAAAATCCCTTTCTTCTGAGGGATTAAAGAGGGGGGGGAAATACCTTGTATTTGAACATATATAGTGTTTCCTTTCTCCTTTGCAGCAACATTTATTCATTTACATCTATCTGGCATAAACTAAATAACTCTAGCAAAACAGATGCTTCAGCGGATTAGAGCCCAGACTAGTGTCTTCCTTGGTAGATGCTGTTTTCACCCAGGCTGATTTGGTTTTCAAGCATTTACAAAATTGTAACAAGCTATTTCAATTTTTCAGTTGCTTTGTGAGGTTGAGTCATTTTATTTTTCACTTTCAATATGTCTCCTTTCTCTTCCCTTGTATTTCTTGGAGCAATCACAAATGCAATATATGTAGCTTCCCATGTCAGCAGAAGCAAATTCATTCTGAGGTGAAGACGTCTCCACACTGAGTCCCCAGTTTATGCAAGTTGTCAGGGAAACTTCAAGGACCCAGTTTTCCCATTCAAAAATTTCAAGCTCTGTAATCAGCTTCCCACAGTCATTTTGCGTACTCCCAGCCGAGCCCCAGGAATACTGTCACTTTCTTACAACCTCTACAATGATCCAGAAACTGGATACATCTCTTCAAAAGTCTCCTCTTGGCAAGATTCAACATTTCTTTTCCACTTCCTATCATTATTTTAGTTATTCTCTCATTTCAACAACATATCATTTCTTTTCCACATATTGTCTATTGTTATACGTTATTACTACAAATTTTTTTGACTACTTCATTGACCATGTTCATTCAATATCTGATGCTTGATTCAAGTACTATTACCCTGATTATCTGGTTATTTTCATTTTTTTCATCCTGGGCTATCTAGATCACCTAAAATTGGGGGAAGCAATTTAGTAATAGTGGTTTAGACTCTGCTGGCATCACTGGCTTGATTTTAACTCTGGTTCCACTATTTACATTCTGATTGACCTCGAACAGATTAGTTACCTCTTTTAAGCTTCAGGTTCTTTGGCAATATAATTGGCTCATGTGAGGATTAAATAAATTAATGTATGCAAACTATTTAGGACAGTACCTAACATAGATTAAGTGTTCAAAAAACATTACTTTCCTATACATTATACCAGGAGACAGGCTTCCCAAATGGCTCAGTGGTGAGGAATCCACCTGCCAAGGCAGGAGACACAGTTTGATCCCTGGGTCAGGAATATCCCATGGAGGAGGAAATGGCAACCCATTCCAATATTCTTGCCAGGATAATCCCATGGACAGAGGAGCCTGGTGGACTACAGTCCATGGGGTTGCAAAGAGTCGGACACAACTGAGCATGAGCGCAATGGCAAGTAGATCATCTCCCGAAGGGGTGAAGAACCAAGACCACATACAAGGGCCTGAACTAGAAAGGCTGCACGGCTCTTTGACAATGAGCTCTGCACTCTTGTGCTACACTGTATTGGAGAAGGTGATGGCACCCCACTCCAGTTCTCTTGCCGGGAAAATCCCATGGATGGAGGAGCCTGGTGGGCTACAGTCCATGGGGTCGCACAGAGTCAGACATGACCGAAGAGACTTAGCAGCAGCAGCTACACTGTATTATTACTGGGATGGGAGAGGGAGTAGAAATGGTGAGACTGGAGAAGGAAGCAGAGATCACATCACGGAAGGTCCTTCATGCTGTGCTCAGTTGACTTTGTCTCAAGGTCAAAGGAAACAGGTTGAATGTGAAGTGTTAAGTAGGGAAGTGACATGATTCTATTTCCCTTTTAGAAAGTTCAGGTGGAGTGCGCTGTCAAAATAGATTTGTGGGGGCTAAACTATAAGCAAGACACAAAGCAGAGAAGGAACAGAGACTGGGAAGTTCCCAAAGATGAGAAATGAGGTGTCAGTGAGAAAGAAGAGAGACGGTTGGATTCAAGAAATAAAGGAGACAAGGGGTCTTGATAAATAAGCTGATATGGGTTGTGACTCTAGTTGAAAGTCAGTTGTTGTTGCTGCTTAGTCACTAAGTCGTGTCCAGCTTTTTGTGACCACAAGGACTATAGCCCACCAGGCTCCTCTGTCCATAGCATTTTCCAGGCAAGAATACTGGAGTGGGTTGCCATTTCCTTCTCCATGAAAATCAGTTCAGTTACAAACCCATTATAATAAGTAAAGCAACTTGTCCAGTAAGTTCCAAAGATAGTAATGAATGAATATCATTTTCCCAGTTTTCCTCTGAAGTAGCTTTTAGACTGTTATATAATGGATATTAATGAATATAATAATTTGTAAACTACATCAAGCACTTTCCATTGGACAGGCAGAGTGCTGCCAGCTTTATGTGTATTTTCTTGCTCTATTTTCCCAACAAGTCTATGAAGTGGGCACAGTTATTATTTCACTTTACATATAAGAAATATTAGGTAGTATCAACCATATCATTCATTTTTGTTGATCCAATAAACATATATTACTTATTTTATATATATGTCATTACACTAGGGGACACAGAAGACAGGAAAAAGAATACATAGTACATGCCCTAAAGATGTTCATAGCTCAGTGGAAAGAAAATCTCAAATTGATAATGGGAAAATTCCACTATGGTATACTAATAGCAGTCTGGTCCAAAACGGTGGGGAGATTTTGGAAACAATCATCTTTAACAGAAAAGCAAACTTCCAGTTCAAATGCACCTATCAGCATAAACTCCCATTGTCAAATAAAATCCAATATCTGGGTTACTGTCTGCAGTTGGACTGGTTGTGAATAAATTTTCACAACCGTGAGAGAACAGGGAACAGAGTGAGTTAAGGTAGTATGGATTCACTTAGCATTGGAGGCAGGGAGCCTTCACCCCCAAATCCATCCCTTTTCCACTCATCAAACCATGCCTCTGATTTCAAGTGTACATCTGTGCAGAGGAAGGCATCATGTGGACAAGTGGCAGCACTGGCCAATAATATTTCTAGTGTCCAATAAAGGAATACCATGATTATTTTATAATTGACTTATTCCTGCTTGCTTTGTTCTTCAACAAAGACTTCTAGGTAGGGTTAAAGGTAGTCATTTCCTCCTCAGATTAAATCCTCTCAAACTACTGTTTGATTTTCCACATTTTGAGCCCTGACTTTATACATAACAAGGATAGGTGATATCAAGGTAATATGATAAGTCAGAGCCTCTTGGAAACTAAGACTTTTTCAGCTCTCAGTCCAATGTCTTTAACTTGTGCTCCATGAACCATGACAGGATCCAAGAGCCATAGCTGAGATACAGAGGTTTTCAAAATATTATTAAGGATTTACCATCTTTCTCAATCTCACTTCTAACAGCAATCTATTCCTGCTGATAAAACTACTGTAAATTTTTATAACTGTTGCTTTTATTTCTCACTTGAGTAATAAATATTTCCCAGCACTAATCAAATGATCATTTTTGTGTTTCTCCCACCTATGCCCTTAAAATTATTATAAATAAAATAAAATATAATAAGATGACAGGGAACACTTAAATGAGCTCAGTGTTTTTCATTTTCTTATGTACATTCTTTGAAAGAGAGATTAACAGGAAGTAAAGCATGGAAGACTGTAAGGCAGTGTGCATGGAGAATACAGTACGTGGTTCTGTTTGTATAGTAGAGAGTCGTGGTCCCAGTGCCCGTTAACTGGGAATTTAATGTCTAGACTCTTGAGCTTGGAGGCTCAAAGAAGGAATTCAAGAGGCCCCTTTGCAGGAGACCTGCGGTGCTCAGAGATGTCCATGTGTGAAAAATTACACCAGCAAAAACTCCCTTTTCTCACATAAACAAGACCAGGAGGAGAAAAGATGGGAAATCTAGGAGGGAGTGGAGGCATTCTGCACTGCCTAGCTTTACAGTACCTTATTTATTATTAAAATGACAACATATATTTTATAGGCAACTTTTATTGCAGTAATTAACTCATTAACAACCTCTAGAGAGAAGCCAGACTCATCTGCAGGTTGGTATGCAGAATTTTAATGACCTAGATAAGAGAATGGAGAAGGCAATGGCACCCAACTCCAGTACTCTTGCCTGGGAAATCCCATGGATGGAGGAGCCTGGTGGGCTACAGTCCATGGGGTCGCAAGAAGTCGGACACGACTGAGCGACTTCACTTTCACTTTTCACTTTCCTGCACTGGAGAAGGAAATGGCAACCCATTCCAGTATGCTTGCCTGGAGAATCCCAGGGATGGGAGCCTGGTGGGCCGTTGTCTATGGGGTCACACAGAGTCGGACACGACTGACGTGACAGCAGCAGCAGCAGCAGCAGATAAGAGAAAATCAGTGTGCCAGATTCTGGAAAAGTCCAGGACTCTATAAACAACTCTGATCTATTCACTGTATCATCTCATAGAGAAGTGTGAATTGCAGATTAAAATAGAGGATAATTCCTCACTACATATACAGCACAATAGGTATGGCTAATTTAAACAAGCAATGTTTCTGGTATTAAAAAGAAACAAAACAAGCAAACAAACAAACACTCAGACTTGATTCTCTCCCCCTACCTCTTCTGAGCTAGAATAGAAACTAGTTTATTCAGGAGTCCACATCCGCCGAGCTGGCTGGGCTTTGTGACTGGGGAGAGTAAGGTAAGGCAAAGGAAACGTAAAGTGTGGGACAGGAAGGAATTTGGAGGACAGTTCAGCCTCCAAGGCACTAACTATTTAACTGGCAACACTGATGTGATCCTATGATATTTTGAATGGCATCCAGTGTGGTACCCTGGCCTCCAATGTCTGGAGTTTGGATGTCCTTGTTCTCCATGGATGCCAAGACTGCAGTACGAATGGAGGTGGCATAGAAATGGAGCTTGAGGTAATCCAGCCTAATGCAATGTGCCAGCAGCGTGGCAGTAGAGTTAGCCACATTACTGGCTATAGTCTTGCCCGACTGCCTGGCAGCTGTTTCAGACACTGCATATATGTGCCCATAGCTGGCAGCAGGCACAAGGCCTGCTCCCCCAACCAACCCTGTGCAGACATTATTGACAATGTTGCCGTAGAGACTGGGCATCACCATGACATCAAACTGCTGGGGCCCGGATACCAGCTGCATGGGGGTGTTACCCACAATCATGCCCTCAAAGGAGAGCTGGGGATAGTGGGATGCCACCTCCCTACAGCACTGGATGAAGAGACAATCTCCCAGTCTCATGATGTTGGCCTTGTACGTGGCTGTCACTTTCTTGCACCCCATCCGATGAGCCAGCTGGAAAGCATATTCAGCAAGGCGCAAACACTTGGCCTTAGTAACGGTCCTTAGGCTTTCTACCACTCTGTTCATGCTCTCATCCTCCAGGTTGCTGTATTCACCCTCTGTGTTGTCCCGAACAACTTAGATGTCTATGTTCTTGTGTCTGGTTTCCACCCGAGGCTGACTCTCAAACTGGACGACATTGGCACAGAGATCCTGCGAAACACACTGTGTCGGGATTTGTGAGATGGTGGCAGGCTGTGGTCAGTTTCAAAGCTGCTCTTCAAGGCCGTGTGGTTTCAACGGATTGCCACGATGGCACTGTAAACATCGTCACTAGAGGTGGAGGTAATCTTCACTTCCTCAAAGTCCACGGCACACATGTGTGTCCGAACACATTCTTGACATGCAGTTCAAGCCCGATGCCATGCCCAGGAATCATAGTCACGGAGTGCCATCCGCCATACATGGCTGCTGGGAGAGCGCTGTGTTTAAAAGAGAAGCTCCTCAGTGAGGTCTCATTGCCAAGGAAAATCTCCCAAGAATGGCCTAGAATAGCTGGTGGGAACATGGCCTTCACAGAGTGCCTGACAGATATCAGCATCTTAGTGCCATGATCTTTAAATGGAGATTTAGTTTAATTTATGTAAAAACATGCGTTTTTCCTCTTGCTTTGAATTGGATTCTTTTGGTAGAATTCTAGACCCAAAATTCTTGCTTAGGTCACAGTTTTCTCCTTTGTATTCTATTTTTGATAGACATTTTACTGCAGCGAGAAAGCGAGAGTATTGGTTACAAGGAGATGTGACATGTTATAGAGTAGAAAATATAGCTTGGAGTTGGATAATTCATTAGGCACATCCAATGTATCTGTGTGATACACTTAAAAATAGACTTGATATTTTATAACACTTTTAGGTTATAAAAGTGTTCAGAAAAACTGAATGGCAGATACACAGATTTCCGATGTGAAGATTTCCTATGCAAAGATTTCCTATACCTATGGCTGATTCATGTTGAGGTTTGACAGAACAAAATTCCATAAAGCAATTATCCTTCGATTAAAAAATAAGTAAAATTTAAAAAAAAGATCTTACATATGTGTTACAACTGATGAACCTACACTGACACATCGCTATCACCTAAAATCCATTGTTTAAGTTAGGGTTCACTCTTCATGTTGTACATTCTGAATTTAGACAAAGGTATGGCGTGTATCATCATTGTAGGCTTATATATACACAATTTCAATGCCCTAAAAATTCTGTATTGCTCCTTCATCTCTCCTTCTCCACAAACACTGGTAACCGCCAATCTTTTTCCAGTCTCCATGGTTTTACACTTCCCAGAATGCCATATAATCAGAATCATATGGTATGCAGCCTTTTCAGATTGGCTTCTTTGACTAAGGAAAATGCATTGTTTCCTCCATGTTTTTTCATGGCTCTATAATGGATTTTTTTGCATTGAAAATGCCATTGTCTAGATGTACCACAGTTTATTCATCTACTGAAGCATATTTTGGTTGTTCCCAACTTTTCTCAAGTAGGACAAAGCTACTATAAACATCCATTGAGAAATATCAATAACCTCAAATATGCAGATGACACCACCCTCTTATGGCAGAAAGTGAAGAGGAACTAAATGTGTGAATTTTTTGGACATAAGTTTTCAGCTCATTTGGGTGAATAACAAGGAGCTGAACTGCTGAATCCTATGGTAAAAGTATAATCAGTTTTGTCAGAAACTGCTAAACTGTCTTTCAAATGAGTGTACCATTTTGCATTCCCACAAGCAATGAGAATACCAGTTGTTTCACATCATTGCCAGCATTTGGTGTTCGAGATTTTGGCCATTCTAGAGGAACCAGAGATCAAATTGCCAACATCTGCTGGATCATGGAAAAAGCAAGAGAGTTCCAGAAAAACATCTATTTCTGCTTTATTGACTATGCCAAAGCCTTTGACTGTGTGGATCACAATAAACTGTGGAAAATTCTGAAAGAAATGGGAATACCAGACCATCCGATCTGCCTCTTGAGAAACCTGTATGCAGGTCAGGAAGCAACAGTTAGAACTGGACATGGAACAACAGACTGGTTCCAAATAGGAAAAGGAGTACGTCAAGGCTGTATACTGTCACCCTGCTTATTTAACTTATATGAAGAGTACATCATGAGAAATGCTCGGCTGGAAGAAGCACAAGCTGGAATCAAGATTGCCAGGAGAAATATCAATAACCTCAGATATGCAGATGATACCACCCTTACGGCAGAAAGTGAAGAAGAACTAAAAAGCCTCTTGATGAAAGTGAAAGAGGAGAGTGAAAAAAGTTGGCTTAAAGCTCAAGATTCAGAAAATGAAGATCATGGCATCTGGTCCCATAGATGGGGAAACAGTGGAAACAGTGTCAGACTTTATTTTGGGGGGCTCCAAAATCACTGCAGATGGTGACTGCAGCCATGAAATTAAAAGACGCTTACTCCTTGGAAGGAAAGTTATGACCAAACCTAGAGAGCATATTGAAAAGCAGAGACATGACTTTGCCAACAAAGGTCCGTCTAGTCAAGGCTATGGTTTTTCCTGTGGTCATGTATGGATGTGAGAGTTGGACTGTGAAGAAAGCTGAACGCCGAAGAATTGATGCTTTTGAACTGTGATGTTGGAAAAGATTCTTGAGAGTCCCTTAGACTGCAAGGAGATCCAACCAGTCCATTCTGAAGGAGATCAGCCCTGGGATTTCTTTGGAAGGACTGATGCTAAAGCTGAAACTCCAGTACTTTGGCCACCTCATGCGAAGAGTTGACTCATTGGGAAAGACTCTGATGCTGGGAGGGATTGGGGGCAGGAGGAGAAGGGGACGACAGAGGATGAGACGGCTGGATGGCATTACTGACTCAATGGACGTGAGTCTGAGTGAACTCCGGGAGTTGGTGATGGACAGGGAGGCCTGGCGTGCTGCAATTCATGGGGTCGCAGAGAGTCGGACACGACTGAGCGACTGAACTGAACTGAACTGAGACTTTCCCTAGCATTTTGTAGTATTACATCTTATGTAGAAAGCTATGATCCATTTTATGTTAATTTTTTGTCAAAGGTTTGAAGCCTGTGTCTAGATTAATTTGTTGCATATATAATGTCCAATTGTTTCAGCACCACTTGTTGAAAAGACTACCCATCATGCTGCATTTGCTCCTTTTCCAAAGATCAGTTAAATATTCATATGGGTCAGTTTCTGGGCTCTCTATTATCTTCCACGGACTTATTCATCCGTCCTTCTGCCAATACCACAGTGTTATGACTGGTGCAGCTTCATAGGAAGTCTTGAAGTCAAGGGCTGCCAGTCCTCCAGCTTTGTTCTTCTTCAATAGTGCGCTGGCTGTTCTGGGTCTTCACTTTACATACAAGCTTTGGAATCAGTTTGTCAATATTTATAAAATAACTTCCTGGTATTTTAATTAAGTTTGCATTGAATCTATATTTGATATCTTGAAAACTTAACAATATTGCCTATCCATGAATATGGAATGTTTCTCAATTTATTAGTACTTCTTTGATTCCATTCATCAGACTTTCACAGTTTTCCTCATACAGGTTTTATATATATACATTGTTAGGTTTATACCAACATATTTCATTTCTGGAAATGCTAAAGTAAATGATATTGTAGTTTTAGTGAAAACTGGTGTATAAGAAAACAAATGACTTTGGTATATTAACCCAGTAACCTGCAATCTTTCTAATCACTTATGAGTTCCAGGAGTTTTTTGGGTTTTGTTTTTTTTCATTTATTCTTTCAGGGTTTCTTGATGAGCTTGTCATCTGAAAACAAAGACAGTTTTATTTTTTCTTTTTCAATCTATATTTTTTAATCTCCTTTTCTTGTCCTAATATATTAGCTAGAAACTCCAGGATAATATTTAAAAGGAGTAGTAAAAGAAGACATCCTTGCCTTGGACCTGATCTTAGTGGGAAAACTCTATTTCTCATTACAAACTATGGTATTAGTTGTAGATTATTTGTAAGTATTCTTTATCACAGGACTTCCCAGTGGCTCAGTGATAAAGAATCTGCCTGCAATGCAAAAGACACAAGTTCAATCCCTGGGTTGGGAAGTTGCCCTGGAGAAGTAAATGGCAATCCACTCCAGTATTCTTGCCTGGGAAATCCCATGGAGAGGGGAGCCTGGCAGGCTGCAGTCCATAAGGTCCCAAGAGTTAGACACGACTTAGCGACTAAACTACAGCAACATTCTTTATCAAGTTGATGCCGTTTTCCTCTACTAATTTACTGAGAGCTTTTTATAATGAATGGGTGTTGAGTTTTGTCAAATGGTTTTCTACATCTATTGATAGGATCATTTTTATTTTTCAGCCTGTTGAAGTGATGAATTACATTAAGTAATTTTTTGAATGTTGAAACAACCCTGCATATCTGGGATAAATATCACTTGATTGTGGTGTGTAATTTTTTTTTACACATTGCTGAATTCAATTTGTTAGTATTTTGTTGAGAATTTTTGCATCTATGATCATGATAGATATAGGTTTGCAGCTTTCCTTTCTTGTAGTATCTTTGTCTGGCTTTGTAATCAGGGTAATGCTGGCCTCATAGAATGAGTTATAAAATATTCCTTTTGCTTCTATCCTCTGAAAGATATTGTAGGAAACTGGTATCATTTCTTCCTTAAGCATTTGGTGAAATTCATTAGTTAATGCATCTGGGCCTGGAAATTTCTGTTTTGGAAGGTTATTAATTTGTTGAGTCAATTTTAAATCTACATATAGATGTATCAGATTGTCTGTTTCTTCCTGTGCAAGTTTGACAACACGGGTCTTTCAAGGAATTACTATCTTTCATTTAGGTTATAAAAAATTTGTGAGAAAAAAAAGTTGTTAATAGTATTCTTTTATTATCGTTTTAATGTCAAAAGTATCTGTAGTAAGATAACCAGTCTTTTCTGAAAGTAGTAATTTGTGTCCTTTTTTTTTTCCCTTAATTATCTTGACTTGACACTTCTCAATTTCACTGATCTTTTCAGAGAATTACTTTTTTATTTTGTTGAATTTATATATTAATTTTTTTCTTTTCAATTTCTTGGGTTTCTGCTCAAATTCTTAATATTTTTTTTTTCCTCTGCTTACTTTAGATTTAATTTTCTCTTCTTTTTCTAGGTTCCTAAGGTGGAAATTGGGCTTCCTGGTGGCTCAGCAGTAAAGAATCCACTTGCAATGCAGGAGACATGGTTTCAATCTCTGGGTCGGGAAGATCCCCTGGAGAAGGAAATGGCAATGCACTCCAGTATTCTTGCCTGGGAAATCCCATGGACAGAGGAGTCTGGCAGGCTCCAGTCCACAGGATTGCAAACAGTGGGACACAACTTAGTGACTAAACAACAAAGGTGGAAGTTGGATTAGTGATTCTAAATGTTTCTTCCTTTCCACTATATGCATTCATTAATATGTATTTCCCCAGAACCACTGCTTTCACCAATCTCACAAATTTTCTTAAGTTGTGTTTTCATTTTCATCTTGCTCAAAATTATAAAAAAAAAAAAAAATTGAGGCTTCGACTTTGACCCTTATGTTACTTAGAACTGTGTCGTTTAATCTCATTTATCTGGGAATATTTTGAGCTCTCTTCCTATTATTGGTTTTTATTTATACTGTGGTCTGAGTACATACATTGTATGATTTCAGTTTTTTTGGATTAGTTAAGGTGTGTTCTATGGTCCAAAATGTGGTCTGTCTTGGTGAATGTTCCATGAGAACTTCAGAAGAATGTGCATTCTGCTGTTGTTGGATGAAAGAGTCTATAGATGTTAATTATACCCAGTTGGTGATGGTGTTGTTGAGTTAACCACATCTTTACTGATTTTATGATGGCTAGAGTTTATCCCTTTTATTCTTGTTAACTTTGTAAGAAACTACTGAACACTTTTCTAAAACGGTTGTACTATTTTATATCCCCACCAGTGTAAGAGAATTACAGCTTTACAACTTCACCAACACTTGGTATTATTGTACTTTTAATTTTAGTTATTCTAATAGGTTTTGGTAGTATCTCACTATGTTTTTTATTTGTGTTTTCCTTCTCACTATGATACAGAGTGTCCTTTAATATATTCTTCCAGATCAGAGCTACAAGCATTAATATTTGATATTTCTATAAATCAACCACTCAACCCTGGAAGGCAGGGAAACTCTCAGCTTCCCAAAACTGTACCATTTATGCAATTTAATTGAAAATTACACATATCTTTAATTGTAAACCAGTTACAATCCCATTCTCATTTAATTTTCAGGCATCAGCACCCCTGATGCAGATTAGTATTTGTTTGGGGAAGTAGGTGACTCAATTATGAAGACTTCCAAAAAACTGTTAAAAGTCAAGAAGATGAGAGATGCAGACTTAATAATGGCTACTACTACAGACTGCCTGCCACATCTAAGGTCTGTGCTGAATAATTTCATACATCATTATAAATCACGTAAGCATTACAGTTCCCATTTTATGGATGAAGAAACTGGCTAACATAGATTGTACAAATTCACCTATTATGAAAGAACAGAGAATGGCAACAGGAGATGTGAATATTTTTAGGTGTCCAAGAGAGGCCAGAGCTTCTCAGACTTGATCAGCCTGGGATCTCATTGAAATTTACATTTTAATTCAGTGTGTGTATTCTGGATTCCACTGGCCCCTTATCATACTTTGAGCAGCAAGGATCTGCATTTACATCCTCACAAGGTCTGGACAAGTCCAGGTCAGTATGTGGTGTGCTTAGAGGTTGCCAGGAATAAAGGAAAGAAGCAATACTGCTCCTTTCTAAAAACTGATATTAAATGGCAATAGAGGAGGAGCCATCTAGATACCTGTTTGTCACTTACTATGGCACATAAGATGGATAATAGCTGTCCACCACCAGTGTCTTAGGCTAAAGCAGAGGATAATACCAGGAGAAAACACTGGCAGAAAAATAACTCAGACCCAACTACACAATTTTTTTTCTACCAGTGGGCCACCCTTATTATATAAGTATACACCCCAATCCTCGTCTCATCCCTGGAAAGGACATAAATCTTTTAAAAGTATGGATAAAGAAGGAAGCCAGCCTTGTGACTAGGAGTATAAACTGGATAGTAGTTGAAATTTTAATGGCCAGATTAACCTACAAACATCCCCAGACATTAGAGAAAGCTCTTAGCCTCAGTGGGACAAAATTATAATATATTCTGTGCGGGTATAAAAATAAGAAGAGTGCCATGGTTTCACATACTGAGTGCTAAGAGTTCAACTAAGGCTATTGTTAAGTGTGATGCTGAGATAGTACAAAGGTTTGGGGTGGGGGGAATAATACAATTTACATTTAAAAATGATACCAAATTGGAAGCAATTTGGAGAATAATTAGTAAGGTGATTAGCCTGGTGGCAGGAAGGCCAATTAACAGGTTATGGCAGTGGTTCTCAAAGTGATCCCCAACACAGACGCATCAGGGCCACCCTGACCAGGTAAGGAATGCAATCTCTTAGAACTATCCCTCGAAATACTGAATCTGAAGTCTGCAGTAGGGAATGCAACAATTTTTATTTTAATGCTTCTGATGCATGCTGAAACTTGAGAACCACTGGGCTATGAAATAGTCATAGTATAAAGCGATGAGCAGTTGTACTAAGATGATGGCACTGAGGAAGGATAGAAATGCTCTCAGAGATATTTAGAAGATAAACAGGACTAGGCTATCAACCTTGGAGACCTGGAATCTTATTCTTAATGTTCTAAATGAAGTTGGTGAATGATAATATAATCAGTGAAAATGCACAACACTGAATAAAGAGCAGTTGGGTTGGGCGAATAAGATAGAAAATGAGTTCAGTTTCAGACATGCCATGTTTGGGGACCTGTAAGACATCCACATGCCCAGTGGGGGGCTTAATAAATGACTCTGCAGTTCCAGACAAAGGATTGTGGGTAATGGCAGAAATTCAGGAGTCATCAACTTGTGGGACAGAGTTCACTACACAGAAGTATACAAAAGAGCCTCAAGCAGAGGTTTTCAACTTTGCTTCTGCCGTGACAGATGATGAATGGCATTCATGAGACATATTCCCAGGCGTATACTCAGATTGTAATGAAAAGCAAATACACATGCATATGAACAAAGCAGCTGGCCAAATAAAGCACAGAATTCTCAAACTGTTTTTATAGCTCATATTTACAAAAGTATTTTACCTGCAAATGATTAGTAAATTGATTTACTGATCTCAAATATAACTTTATGGAGGGAAAAATATATATAGCTGATCTAATATAAAAATTACATAAAATTATTTTTTAAAGATCCAATTCGATATTACCTCTACAGGTAATATTTTAAAAAGTAAGCATGTACTAATAAAAATAATCCATATTTCATAGTTTAAAAGTATAACAGATAATATTTATGCTTATTCATGATATTAGTATAAATAGTATGATTGCACACATCCTTTAGATAATCATATTGCCTTCGATTGGAAAACTGTAGCTAGAGCCTCCTCTATTCTGTTCTATGTGGATAAACACGCAGGCTTTCTTCATTTCTCTTCCTTATTCAAAATATGTTCAAGGGTAAAATCAAGGAATCAAATATAAGTATATATCCACAGATAACAAATTATAGTATTTCAAAATTGCTCTATCAATGCCACATCAATAACCACAGTTCCTGGATATTTTCAGCAAACATAAAATAGACTGAATTATGAGCGATTGACTTCCAGCTAACTCTGATTCCACCTTTCCCAACACAAAGAAGCACCCACCATTAAAATGCAAATGAGTGAATATGACATCCTTATAATGGTAACATTGAGGTGAATCCAATTACTTAAAAATGTAAATGATTCATAGGAGCTTATTGTTGCTGTTTAGTTGCTAAGTCCAGTCCAACTCTTTGTGACCCCATGGACTGCAGCATGCCAAGCTTCCCTGTCCTTTACAATCTCCTGGAGTTTGTTCAAACTCAGGTCCATTGAGCTTATAACTCAATGCTTCTGAATAAGTGAGTGGTTTTGACATATGTCATGGCTGATTGTGACACTGTAATGTGTCATATATCACCAATGTCAAGAAGTACTAGACTAGAAAAATGATTGCAGACAAAACACAGAAGATTATGAAGAGAAAACTGAGGACCATCTATCTTTGAACCATGGGAGCAATAAAGAAATGATTTGGTGGCGGAAAGGGGAGAACAGAGAAAAAAAGATGTTAGGGAAGACAAGAGAAGTTTAACAGTCAAAGAATGAATCTTCATCAGTGTCAATATCCTTTGAGAGGTGAAGTATCCAGAATCTAACCAGTTTCTCTCTGACATTAACCATTAATGATCAACACCTTTTTAAAAGTTATATTGCCCAAACTTCATTATAAATTTATGTCTACTAAACCAGAAATAATAGCAGAAGTATTTCTGTTAAAGATAATTTTATTGCTATTGCTCTATAGAGCTTCTTCCTAATGAAGGAGAAAAAAGCAAAGCATTGTTACCGTCTTTTAGATTTCACATAAGAGTGATATCATATGATATTTGTCTTTCTCTATCTGATTTATTTCACTCAGTATGACAATCTCTAGGTCCATATGTGTTGCTGCAAATGACATTATTTCATTCTTTTTGAAAAATAGACAACTAATAAGAACCTACTGTACAGCACAGGGAACTCTACTCAATACTCTGTAATGACCTATATGGAAAAAAAAAAAAAAAGGAAGGGATATATGTATATGTATAACTGGTTCACTTTGCTGTACAACGGAAACTAACACCACATTGTGAACTAACTATATGGCAATAAAAATGTAAAAAAATTTTTAAAATAAATAAATAAAAAATAAATGTTACACTTAAAAAAAAAAAAAAAAAGAAGAAGTATGTTGGGGTCATTATCAGTCAGTCAGTCCAGTCGCTCAATTGTGTCCAACTCTTTGCAACCCCATGGAACTGCAGCACACCAGGCTTCCCTGTCCTTCATCAACTCCAGGAGCTTGCTCAAACTCATGTCTTTCAAGTTGGTGATGCCATCTAACCATCTTATCCTCTGCCACTCCTTTCTCCTTTTGACTTCAATCTTTCCCAGCATCAGGGTCTTTCCAATAAGTTAGTTCTTCTCATCTAATGGCCAAAGTATCGGAGCTTCAGCTTCAGTATCAGTTTTTTTTTTTTTAACTTTACAATATTGTATTGGTTTTGCCATATATCAACATGAATCTGCCACAGGTATACACGTGTTCCCCATCCTGAACCCTCCTCCCTCCTCCCTCCCCATACCATCCCTCTGGGTCGTCCCAGTGCGCCAGCCCCTAGCATCCAGTATTGTGCATTGAACCTGGACTGGCGATTCATTTCATATATGATATTATACATGTTTCAATGCCATTCTCCCAAATCATCCCACCCTCTCTCTCTCCCACAGAGTTCAAAAGACTGTTCTATACATCAGTGACTCTTTTGCTGTCTCGTAAACAGGGTTATTGTTACCATCTTTCTAAATTCCATATATATGCGTTAGTATACTGTATTGGTGTTTTTATTTCTGGCTTACTTCACTCTGTATAATAGGCTCCAGTTTCATCCACCTCATTAGAACTGATTCAAATGTATTCTTTTTAATGGCTGAGTAATAACTCCATTGTGTATATGTACCACTGCTTTCTTATCTATTCATCTGCTAATAGACATCTAGGTTGCTTCCATGTCCTGGCTATTATAAACAGTGATGCGATGAACATTGGGGTACATGTGTCTCTTTCAATTCTGGTTTCCTCAGTGTGTATGCCCAGCAGTGGGATTTCTGGGTCATAAGGCAGTTCTATTTCCAGTTTTTTAAGGAATCTTCACACTGTTCTCCATAGTGGTTGTACTAGTTTGCATTCCCACCAACAGTGTAAGAGGGTTCCCTTTTCTCCACACCCTCTCCAGCATTTATTGCTTGTAGACTTTTGGATCGCAGCCATTCTGACTGGTGTGAAATGGTACCTCATAGTGGTTTTAGAATATTCAGGACTGATTTCTTTTAGGATGGACTGCTTTGATCTCCTTGCAGTCCAAGAGACTCTCCAGAGTCTTCTCCAACACCACAGTTCAAAAGCATCAATTCTTCGACACTCAGCTTTCTTTATGGTCCAACTCTCACATCCATACATGACTGCTGGAAAAACCATAGCCTTGGCTACACAGAACTTTGTTGGCAGAGTAATGTCTCTGCTTTCTAATATTCTTTCTAGGTTAGGCAAAGCTTTTTTTCCAAGGGTTATTGACCATCACCATAATGCTGTATAGACTAGTGACTGTGAGCATGGGCCTCAGAGCCAAAACTGTCTGCCATGTACCATCTGTAATGTTCACAATTTTTCAATGACTTTTTTCTGAATTTATATTCCAGGGGGCATAGACAGCAGAAAATACATGAATGATAAATGGATAGATACATAGATAAAAAAATATAGGAACAAGCAATGGATGCATAAATGGATCTTTTAATGTTAGAAGAAAGAAATGCTATGAAACAATATGAAGTCTGTTACCTTCAAGGAGTTTACATTCTGGACAGAGTTAAATGGGGTGAATGGAGGTACACTAGGAACTGAAAGTTGATGCTAAATGATTCCTGAATGACCCAGCTGGGGCACAAAAGTGCACAAGGTGGATTGACAACATATATGGGCAGGGATCGCAAGTGAAAGTTCCTCAGTCACATCTGAAAGAAGGGCTAGCAGCAGCAAAGTACAGAGGCAAGAGAGGATTTCGGGGATGGAAGCCAAATTGAAAGGCCTGTAGGGTACACTAAGCATTGCCATTCAGCTGAAAGGAAAGGTTTATGGAGGAAAACAGGGACAAACAAATGGGGAAAGTAAATTGGGGTCAGAGGGTAGAGAACCTTGAATGGCAAGCCTAAGAAATTTATGATGCCCTGGAGGCAGGAGAGAAACATTCATGATTCTTGAAATAAAAAGTAAAAGGTTTTGAAAGATATCCCTTTAAAAAGGAAAACATGCATTTAAAAAGAGACAGTAAATTTTCAATGCACAAGACTGCTTTATAGCAAAGCTTTGCCTTAATGAAAGCATAATTTTAAAATACATACCCACTCCCAACCCACCCCCCACCCCCGCACACTCTTTACGCAAACTCTTAATATCCATTTCATGTTTTCCTACAGACAACTGATTATGAATGTTGTTTTATCAGTAATTTTCTAAAAAGATCAATGCAGAGAGTCAATCTGTCGCATTTTCTCCAATGTACAATTAACACAATTTCTCACCTGTCATTCCATCACTATTTAATAACCACAGAAGAGCTGACAGATGCATAGTTATCAGAGAGGATGTAGATAGCCAGACTTAAAATAATCCAGAAGTGTCCTCCTAGTTTTCCAAAAGGGGATACACACTGTACAATATCAAATTGGCTACAGAAGCCCTCATTTGAAGAAGTGTTATACTTATTTATACACAAAGAAGAGCTTTCCAGAGACAGAGTTCATTCAGTAAAGAAAAAAAAAAATCCCACCCTGAAGAAAGGATATTTAGGTGGGGTGGGGAGCCACACTATTATTTTTTATAGGGGGTTTGGCTTTGGAATGAAACAGTGATGTTTACAATCCACTAAAATGACACTTAAACAGAACTTTAGCCTTTCTTGAAAAGAAGACAGGTGAAGACTAAAGTTTACAGGTAAATTGGAAACAGCCTTTATCTTCTCTTCTAAGTCAACTTTACAGCCATATGAACAACTGTATTAAATACTTTGCTATTACCTAGGGCCTTAACTATGCCACTCACTTCTCTCTGATAATTTGGGAAGACTGCTGTCTTCCATGAAATATTCACAAGTATGATCATTATATTTCTCTTCAATTGCTCTGCATTTCAGAGGTTTCTCTTTGAATCAGGATCCAGCAAGAGAATCACTCTGTGCTAATAATAACTGGATGCATGAGTCAACAAAGTCCTCTCTGTTATACCTATCTCAGTTTTTAGTTCAACACACACACACCCCACAACTGTTGACACAAGCTCAGGTAACCATACACTGTGGGTTTTCTTAAAAAGTCCCAGTTAGCCTGAAATCATAGTCCTTATAAAACACACTTCACTGTTAAACCAGCATGATTCAGTGACCTAATTTTTGCAATAAGGTTATTATAATAACTGGGCTTCCCTTGTAGCTCAGATGGTAAAGAATCTGCCTGCAATATGAGAGACATGAGTTTGATCCCAGGGTCAGGAAGATCCCCCTGGAGAAAGAAATGGCAACTCACTTCGGGATTCTTGCCTGGAGAATTTCATGGACAGAGGAGCCTGGTGGGCTACAATCCATGGGCTAGCAAAGACTTGAGTTGGACATGACTGAGTGACTAACACACACTATTAAAATTAACTACAGAACCTGAAACTGAGATAGGGCTTTCTGAAGCCAGCTGTTTAGCTAGCTGGTTTATCCCTCGTCAACACACAAAGTAGGTGTGATTATACAAATCTAAAAACCTCGAATGGATTTCCTCCAGCCTCCTCACCCCTAGGCTGCAAATGTTCTCCCTTCTCAAAATGGACAATGTCCTCTACCAGGCACCACATCCAAGGCTCTGTGTTAGGTAGCACTTTATCTCAATTTGAAAATTGCAACCGGAGGTAGGTGATTTATTTTCATTTTATAAATAAACATAGTTATATGCCAAGAAGATTAGCAACTCCTGTTAAATTAGCAGAACATTTAAATACAAGCCACTTCCCTCTAAGTATATGCCCTTTCTTCTGCCTCATGCAGTTTTTTTCCCTCCTGTGTTTCTTTTTTTTGTTTTTTTAATTTACAATATTGTATTGGTTTTGCCATACAGTGACATGAATCCGCCATGGGTGTACATGTGTTCCTCATCCTGAACACCCCTCCCACTTCCCTCCCCATCCCATCCATCTCTCTGGGTCATCCCAGTGCACCAGCCCCAAGCACCCTGTATCATGCATCGAATTGTATGTATCTATGTGAAGCTTTCCCTCTCCCACTTCTATCCCTGGGAAGGGACAGAAGAGTGTCACACAAAAACAAAATCACCATTGCAGAGTTTCAGGCATCTAACAGATAAACTGATGATTGCACAAAATGGAAAATATCCACAATGAAATTTCCCAGAAAAAATAGTTAAATGCATGTACTGGTATCTGCTCTTTCCTGAAACCCCATTACATTTACATTTCAACTTTTACTTTTTGTTTTTAAATTATATATCTATACAGGCAATGAGAATGACAGAAGAGACAAGAAGACAATTTTGGAAACTGGAAAGCAGGTGAAGGAGTGACGATCGACTTTTCAGATCTGATAAAGCTGAATCTTAAACACTCAGGGAGAAAAGCCAAGAAACCATTTGTTTTGCACCACGGAACTCCAAAGCCTCGGGAATAGACAGCACCAAATACCCCTCAGAGTGGCAGAGAAAGGTGAATAAAGAGTCTTTTTAGGAAACGAACACCCAGATCATCTTCCATATTCTGTTCAGTTAAATGACTGCCCCCTGCCACCAACCTAGCAGAAGAAGGCACATTTATGCTCTACACTGGGGAACACTGCAAAACTGAATCCAAGTTTCACAATGAACTGAGGGGAAATAACTGCAAGTTTACACAGCAAACAGAGTGCTAAAAGATTGGCTTGATGCTGGATGCTGGGGGCTGGTGCACTGGGACGGCCCAGAGGGATGGTATGGGGAGGGAGGAGGGAGGAGGGTTCGGGATGGGGAGCACATGTATACCTGTGGCGGATTCATTTTGATATTTGGCAAAACTAATACAATTATGTAAAGTTTAAAAAATAAAATAAAATTAGAGGAAAAAAAAAAAAAGATTGGCTTAGAGTCTATGGACAGGAGTTCTGGAGTAGTTTCTAAGGAAATCAACTAAAAATAAAATATGTAAAGATATTAACAATAGACTTTCTCCAGAGAATGCACTAGAACACCCTATACTGAATTCCATTGTCATCCATCACATGCTCATTTGCACAGAGCTTTCAATTTGTGTTTCATTATCCAGATGTTAATTATCAGTGCAGAGCTAGGTTCAAACATGTGGAAAAATCTTCTGACATGAAAGACAGAAGCCAAAGCAAATTCATAGACAGAAGCAATCAGGAGGATACAGGGATTCCATTAAGAGAAGAACATTTTAAATAATTTATCATAAATGTCTGAAGAGGAAAATGCACTGCATTCATAAAATAAAACCAATATTCTATTTTAAAAAGCATAGAAAGAGAAAAAGTAGTCTTGAAGTATAAAAAGGACTGCAGAAATAGAAAGCTCAGTGTAAGGGTTGGAAGAAAAAGTGGAAGAAATCCTCATCTAAGACATTAGATGAAAATGACAAATAACAGGGAAACAGGAAAGTAAATAAGTTAGATAACCAGGAAGTTTTACATCCAAATAATAGGAGAGACAGAAAAAAAGAAAAAGGAGACAAAAATGTTGGGGTGAGAGGATATGAAACAAATCACCAAAGACATGATTCAAGAATACTGGCAGGCTTAAAATCTATGAATATCTAGATTGAAAAGGACCACTGAGTGCCTAGTAAAGTGAAGGAAAATGACCTAATATCATCAGAAAATTTAAAAATGTCAATTACAGGTTAGGTAGGTAGGTTTAGTTGCAAAGTCCTGATTGACTCTTGGGATGCAATGAACTGTATGTAGGTCACCAGGCTCCTCTGTCCATGGGATTTCCCGGGCAAGAATACTGGAGTGGGTTGCCAATTCCTTCTCCAGGGAGAAGCCTAAACCATTAGAAAGACGTTGGACTTCTCAAATTGCATACTGGAGCCTAGAAGACAACGTGAGAATGGCTTCAAAATTCTGAGAAAAGAAAATTATTTACAACCTAAAACACAATGCTTTTTTCAAATTATCAGTCAAGGATGAAGGCAAAATTATGTACCTAGACATATATCTTTTGCTTACTAAGCTCCAGCGAGTCATCTAAGCAATTTTTAAGTATCCACACATTTAATAAACAATATTTTTCAGAGAAGGTCTCAAAATTTTTTCTCTCACATACCCTTTCTCATATAATTAATGGAGAATGCACTCCATTAAGCCAGAGCAGTAGACAAGAAAAATATATGCACAGTATTCAGGAACAGGGGCTACCATTCCAGGGAAAGGCAAAGGGGATCCCCAGAATCATGAGGAAGAGAGATTCCCAGGACATGAGCCAGGCAGTGAGCTTAGTGGTCACCCTACGTTTGGGAGAGATTAGTTCAAGAACATGAAAGAGTTAATGTCTTTGAAGGTATTTATAAAATGGACATGAACTTGGGCAAACTCCAGGAGATGGTGAGGGTCAGGGAAGCCTGGTGTGCTGTAGTCCATGGGTTGCAAAGAGTTGGACATGACTTGACAACTGAATAACCACATACTATTGGTGAGAGTTTGGGAATAAATTATGATAAATCCACAGTAAACTGAGCAATAATATGAATAAAGGATTCATAAATAGATGATTACTGATGACAGGGGAACCAAGAACTGTGCAAGAGAGGAAACCAAGGATACCTGATAATAATTCATTTACCAATATCATGCTTCCATGGTGGTTCAGCTGGTAAAGAATCCACTTGCAATATGGGATACCTGGGTTCAGTCCCTGGGTTGGGAAGATCCCCTGGAGAAGGGAACGGCTACCCCAACTCCAGTATTCTGGCCTAGAGAATTCCATGGACTGTGTAGTCCATGGGGTCGCAAAGAGTTGGACATGTCTGAGAGACTTTCACTTCACCAATATGAGCACACACATAACAACATAAATGCAGAATATTGACCTAAAAAAAAAAAGTGTGCGGAGTTGTGTGGAAAATAGCTAAATCGCCCTTATATGGTAAGGAAAATAAAAAAAATTCCAAAGTTGGGGATATAAAGTAGTAAAGAAAAATGTTATTTAGAGATGTGACCAAAAACACCAAAAAAAGAATGTTAAAAAGTTTCAAAGTGATTGTGCTAGGGATGGGAGCTGGGAAACTTTTTCTAGGGGATAAATCTTTTTTATAAAGCCTTCCATATCTCCTTACCTCTTTAAACTACATGCATGTATAAATGTGCTAGACATACAAATTAATTTTTTAATGTGCATAAACAGATTTTTTCCTTTGAGGCACAAAAGCATTAAGGTTAAAAGTCAACAGACTGCTTGGTTTCTAATCTTGACTCTTTTGTTTACAACTATTTGACCTTGGGAAAACGGCTTAAAAATTTCTCTCCCTCAGTTTCCTCTCGTGCAAATGAGAATAAGATCTTCCTCAAAGGGTTCGGGGAGTAATAAATACATGCAATTTGAACAGTGCCTAGCTCAATGCATGTCTAAGATCATTATTATTTATATGAATGAAATATTTGAGGAGAATTTATATGGGTCTAAATAATAAAAGAATGAAACTAAAAAATGTCATTTCATTCTGATTCCAAATTGCATATATTGGCCCAATTATAATTGAAAAAATTCTAAGAACCAACAAACTAACACTCTAAACAGTAATGATTTATTAAGCAAACCTGTGATAACTGAATATAGTTGCTTAGTATGGTCATTTATTGTACATCTATCTGAGAAGGTTCTATAATATATCTACTTAAAGAACACTTACAGCCCTCTACTTAATAATTTGAGAAATTTATAGAAAATATTAATATGTCTTATAGAGAAAAATGAATTAACTTCCATTTATAATTCTTTTATCAAAAAGAAATGATTTTAAAATCTGTCTTCATATTTTGTGAGCACTGACTAATTTTTTAATAATTTAAGGCCTACTTGAGTTAAAATTCATTCCTCTAAGGTAGAACAAGAAAAGGGGAGGGGTTCCTCAATAACCATCAAGATAGAATATCATTTGCCCTATGTAGATGCAGACTCTCTCTGCTGCATATGTATTAGTCTGCTGGCTAAACCAGCTAGAGGACAGACAATTCTCCAGCGACTTAAAATACTTCTCTTGCTGAGCTACAGTTTGGTACAGCATGTCAAAGGATGAAAACGTACATATGTAAGTGGTCAACTGAAGATGAATGTTCTATACAGTTTTTGTCCCAAACTGCCAGAGAATATGTTGCTTTTGTTCAGTCGCTCAGTTGTGTCCAACTTTTTGCAGCCCCATGGACTGTACCACACCAGGCTTCCCTGTCCTTCGCCATCTCCCAGAGTTTGCTCAAACTCATATCCATCAAGTCGGTGATACCATCACACCATCTCATCCTCCATCAGCCCCTTCTCCTGCCTTCAATCTTTCCCAGCATCAGGATCTTTTCTAAGGCTCTTTGTATCAGGTGGCCAAAGTATTGGAGCTTCAGCTTCAGCATCAGTCCTTCCAATGAATATTCAGGATTGATTTCCTTTAGGATGAACTGGTTGGATCTCCTTGCTGTTCAAGGGACTCTCAAGAGTTGTCTCCAATACCACAGTTCAAAAGCATCAATTCTTTGGCCCTCAGCCTTCTTTATCATCCAACTCTCACATTTATATGTGACTACTGGAAAAATCATAGCTTTGACCAAATGCATATGCTATAAATGAAATAAACATATAGCATAAACATATAATATATAGCATATGCTAAAAATGAAATAAAGCAGTGTGTACCTGTCCATCCCAAACCTCCTAACTATCCTTTGGATAACCCATAAGGACCTATTGTATAACACAGCAAACTCTGCTCAATGTTATGCGGCAGCCTGGATGGGAGGGGAGTTTGGGGGAGAATGGATATATGGATATATGTATATGTATGGCTGAGTCCCTTTACTGTCCACCTAAAACTATCACAACACTGTTAATCAGCTATACCCCAATATAAAATAAAAAGCTTTAAAAAAATTAAATACATCAGATGCTCTAATACATTATTAAATACATAATGCATCTAATACATTAGATGCTCTAAGCTACTAATGAGTCAGATTTGAATATCTGTGGTACCAGCCACATCATCTTGGGTTCCTCTGGCTATTCAAAGGGTCATCTTATGAAGACATTCTCATGATAATAAGGCAGCTTCATGGACAGCAATCTTTCTCTTTCCTAAGGCAGCCTGCAATGCTGCTTGTCAAGTCTAATTACCCGCAGAAGAACAGAAACCTATCAGCTGTCTAGTATCTTATTAACATGTCCCCAATGAGTTTATATGAAATGAATGCAGTAATAGCACACTGCTGCTGCTAAGTCGCTTCAGTCATGTCCGACTCTGTGTGACCCCATAGATGGCAGCCCATCAGGCTCCATCGTCCCTGGGATTCTCCAGGAAAGATAGCCCACTGGAAAAAATCTGCAAGACATAATCTAGGGTGCTCATCAGGGTCTGAGTGCCAGAAAGAATATTATGTGAAAAAACTAAGGAACTATTTTCAGGTGAATATATAATGTGCCAGGTGTGGTGAAATTAAATTCAGTCACAGGTAATAGTGTTAGGGCTTTCTCATATCTGTGGACTACTTGGGTCCCATTTGATAAAAACATTTTAGAAGGTTGTATGTCAGCTCTGAATCTACATAAAGTTTATAGAAATAAGTGAAGTGTCAGTTTGCACATATGGAAATTAAGAAGCGCATTTTACTTTCATTCATCTCATCTGGAGAAATCCTAGTTCCTCATTTATAGCTTCTAATGCAACTGTGGCACTTACTAGAGTGTATCAAGAAAAAAAAAGCTCACTGTGGAGTAACACATTTGTGTATGTAATGTTCTGTACACTGATAGCAAGGGGGGTGTAAAATATGCAGAAGAGAAGGAGGAAACATTGGGAGAAATAATGCAGACTGTGACTGATTCCTTCTGCCATTCCACTTCACTGGAGTATTTGCCATGAAATGAGAGAGTTTGAGTCGGGAGATGGGAACCTGTTATGGTGTGACTCAGACTCTGGTACATGCCTCTAATATCATTAGTATCTTACTGAATGTGACTTTAACGTTCAAATACACAGTATTCATTTTTGGTCATCTTTGCTGGTGCTGCTGCTGCTAAGTCGCTTCAGTTGTGTCCGACTCTGTGCGACCCCATGGACTGCAGCCTACCAGACTCCTCCGTCCATGGGATTTTCCAGGCAAGAGTACTGGAGTGGGTTGCCATTGCCTTCTCCATTGGTTGTCTTTCTATGGCTTCAAATCATAATATGTTCATTGAGTGCTTAACTAAAAATCTTCAGTCTCTTCTAACCATGCGGGGGAGGGTGGGGGGAAGGTTGTGTTAGACTCACCAGGTTCAACACCTGCTCCTCCTACCATCTTGTCTAGCTCAATAAAGAGCTAATTTTTTTGTCTCACACCTAAAGCCTTGGAATCATCTCTCTTGACCCCCTGTTATCTCATACTCATTCCCAATCCATCAACAAGTTCTTCTGGTTCTAAATTTAAACAATTGCCCCAATCCCCTCTTAAGACCTCCAGAGCTACAATTCTTGTCTATCACTATCTCTCAAATGAACTACAGAAATATCCTTCTAGCTGGCCTTCCTGCTTCCATTTTTTTTTTTTTTTTTTTTGCTTCCCTAAAGTCAAAAACTCTCACAGCAGCCAGAGTAATCCTTTACAAAAGATAAATCAAAGCATGCAACTACCCCACTGAGAACGACTCCACTGACTTCTCTGCATACATAGAATATAATCCAAAGCATGCCTTACTCAGCCTTGCAAGTCCCTAGGGATCTGACCTTACACCTGAATGCATCTGCTACCATCGTCCCTGAACACTTACTCCAGCCGCCCAGATCTACTTGCACTTCCTTCAGCATCTCCACCCTCAGGGAGTTCATGTTAGCTGTTCCCTCTGACTTAGCTACTCACTAGGTCAAATCTCTGCTCAGATATCACCCGATCAGAAAGGCCATTTACATCAGAAAATAGCCTCCCTCCATCCTTCACTCTACAGCTTCTTTCCTACTTTATTTTCCTTCTTGGTATCTTTCACTAACTGAAAACATGTTATTCATTTGCACATGTGTAGAGTTTAATTCACCAACTGCAGGGACTTAATCTGTTTGGTTCCCTGCTAGACTCATGCTAGACTCATGATATCTAGAATGAATCTTGGCACTCAATAAATACCTGTTGACTAAATGAACAAAGGAACTATGCTGAGTTGTACTTTATAGGAGATTTAAAGGCGTTGATGGTAAGTTTGATTGTATATAAATTGTATCTCTGAATTTATTGGCCACAAATGACTCTATTCTAAAGTGTATGATCGGGACAACTCTGTTCAAATTCAATTTAAATACAAATCTGCTAAACAGGGTGAACTGCTTCATTGGCATTGGCTGGGTTCCCAAGAGCTAAGCCAGCTAAATCCTAGAAAAGAAATCATTTCTGAGAAAACAACAAAAAGACAAACCTATCTTTTAACTATAGTGGTCTAAAGAAACCCCTACCTGATGGTTTATTTTTTCTTTTCTCTGTAAAATACCACTGTGACCATGTCAGTCTTTTGCTCTATAGATATTAAAGTCCAAACTCCTCACTGGATCCTTCAAGACTTCCTGGAGACTGGCCCAGCCTACCAGGACCCTTCCTAGAACTCTTTTCATCTTCTGTTTTCCACTAACCTTGTGACCCAGCAGCAACACATTACATTTTTTTCCCCCAAAATACCATGAACGATTGATTGTTCCTCCATGAATTTGTTCATGCACTTCCTCTGCATGAAATGTCTACCGCTCATATTCATTTAGCTAACTCCTTCCTGTCCCTTGAAATTCAGATAAAAAGGAACAATGTCAGTAAAGCCTTCCCAGACCCACTAGTACTCCCACTATGCTTCATAATAATACCTCTGTTAAAGGCCAAAAGACTTGTAAAGTTATCAAAAGTTTACCCATCACAGATTGCAGTGGCAGTACATGCTGTACTCATTTGTGTCTGACTCTTTGCAACCCCATGGACTGCAACTCCATAGATAGGCTCCTCTATCTATGGGATTATCCAAGCAAGAATACTAGAGTGGGTTGCCATTTCCTCCTCTATGGGATCTTCCCCACTCAGGGAGCTAACCCATGTCTCCTGTGGCTTCTGTATTGGCAAGCGGATTCTTTACCACTGAGTCACCTGGGAAACCCTCATCACATATTATAACATCCTTAAGGGAAGAGAGTTGAAACCTAAAGAAGGCTGAGCACTGAAGAACTGATGCTTTCAAGCTGTAATGTTGGAGAAGACTCTTGAGAGTCCTTTGGAATGCAAGGAGATCAAACCAGTCAATCCTAAATGAAATCAACCCTGAATATTCATTGGAAGAACTGATGCTGAAGCTCCAATACTTTAGTCACCTGATGCAAAGAGCTGACTCTTTGGAAAATACCTGATACTGGGAAAGATTGAAAGCAAGAGGAGAAGGGGACAACAGAAGCGAGATTGTTGCATGGCATCACCAACTCAATGGATATGAGTTTGAGCAAGCTCTGGGAGATGGTGAAGGACAGGGAAGCCTGGTGTGATACAATCCATGGGGTCACAAAGAGTGGGACACAACTGAGCAACTGAACAACAAGGGAGGAGACGATACCTTATTCATCCTTTAACCTCTATAAGTCAAATGAGATGCAACATTTGGTATAGAACAGATGCTCAATAAATGTTCGTTTGCTATATCAATCATCTTTTCCCTACTCAACAGGTACCATATAAGAGGTTCACTGTCCAAAAATGGAGTTAATTAAGATTCAAATTTCTCTTATCTCAGGAATATTCTTTTCTTAGTCCCCTGCTTGCCAGCCTCCTTCTGATCCTGTGACTCTACATCTCTGAGTTCTCTATTTCCCAAGCTTATATCAAATTTTCACTTCTCTGAACACTCCCGTTGATCACAGTTATGGCTAACATTTCCTGAGCCTCTGACTCTGCCAGTGTTTCTCCAACTTTCTCATTTCATCTCTCCACAACCCCTGAGGGAACCAAATGGCTTCAAAGAGCATAACAGTGATGGTTAATCTTAGGTGTCAACTTGACTGCACCACAGGGTGACCAGATATTTGGTCAAATCTTATTCTGGTGTTTCTGGGAAGGTGTGTTAGATGAAATTAAGTTTTAAATCAGTATATGAGTAAAGCATATTGGCCACCATAATGAGGATGGACTGCATTCAGTCAGGTGAATGCATGAATAGAACAAAGGCTGACCCTTCTCCAAGTAGTAGAGAATTCTCCTGCCCAACTGCCTTCATACTGAAATGCTGATTCTTCCTGATTGATGGCCTTCAAACTGGTACATCAGCTTTTCCTGGTTCTATAGCAGCTTCCAGTCTTTGGACTCCAACTGGGACATTGGTTCCAGGATTCTGGACATGGCCAACCTCCACAATCATATGAGCTGATTCTTTATAATAATCTCTTTTACAATGTGTGTGTGTGTGTGTGTTCTCTATTGTTTCTGTTTCTCTGGAAAAGAGTGAGTAAAGAACTTTACCAAGACCATATCTCCAACAAGCTGAAGAAAAAGAAATTCAACCGAGGTCTGTTTTCAGACTATGATTTAACAAATACCACCCAAAGGATAAGAGAGTAACAACTTTCATTTTATCCCTGACTCTGAGAAAAAATTTATCTTGGCTTTTAGATGAAATCTTGGTCTTGATCAAGCTCTAGGTATTAATCCAAACTCCAACGTGCTTCCACCTCTAATCCTTGCTGGGGTCTGCTGTGGTTGGGCACTTGCAGGGGGAGAAAGGAACTGTGGTTCTTTCTCTTTCCCTACACAGCTGTTGCCTCTTTCCTCAGGTGCATAATTATTATTATTTTTTCCTCCCAAGATCAGGTTGGAGAAAAGAAACTAGGAGAAAAGGATGCATCTTAGTTAGTAGATGTCGTCGTCACTTAGGGTAGCCCTCTCTGGCAGCAGATTACAGTTATAGACTCTGTTGTGGGTGCTCCCCTCCTGCCATTACATTGACCTTGACAATGACTCTCTTTCAGGTAGGCCACTGTAGGTTCAACTCTGTGTTTCTCTTTCAATTCACATACAGTCTCACTGTGTCATTGTCACCTCCTTGCAGCATTTTTGGCAAAACTTAAATGACTCCATGCAGCATACTGGCCATGAGGAAACATGCATGCCTCCTCAAAGGGCTATTCAGAGAGGGCTATTACTTCCCATCACAATGTTCCCCTTCACTTCAGCTCCAAAGCAGCTCTTCCAAGACTCTAGATTTCCCCAGGTGGGACTCAGATTCCAGCTCACTGTGTCACCAAATGTCAGAAGCCACATTGGAGGCTCCCTAAGTAATCTAATGGAAGGGCTCCCAGGCTCCATAAGAGGAGAGGTACAGGCACATTTGGAGGTGAAGAGGCTTACACAACAGATTCATCCAGAAAAGGTCTCCTCAAACAATGCTAACCCCACTCCCTTGAATTTCTACATCCTTCAACTGGTGAGGTGTTAAAAAGTCATGATGCCGGCTCAAAAATAACTACTTGCAAGTGCCTACTTGGAGGCCTGGCATCTCAGTTTGAAATTCTGTATTGATTGTACCTTGGAGAACATGAAGAATCCTATTCTAACAGCTCTTTGCAGTGGACACCGTTGGTCCCTCCCCTGTAAGCAGCTATTTGCCGGAAACTGCCCTCAGCAGGAAGCCCGTTTCCTTGTCACTTTAGTAAAGTAACACTGTAAGTAACTTTTAAACCAGGCACCCCTGTGCTTTACTCATCTCCTGCTCCAGCAGGAAACTTTTCAAATCTTTTAATAACACAATACCTCACCTAATTTATTGGTTCTACCCATAGATTAAAGAAGGAGAAACGAAAAATTAACAGATGAGCAGACCTCTTCCCTCACTTCCCCTTCAGTAATCTCCAGAACAGACTGTGAACAGCATAGCATCTGGAGGAAGATCATGAGGAGTTGACAAGGCTGCACACAAGCTGTACAAACAGGAGGATGGCAGTGACTGACTCCCATCTCAGTGATTAACTGAGGTTACTTCCCTGTCTCTCTTTAAAAGCTTTCATGGCTGAGCAGAATCTTCAGAGGTGGTTTTGTGGGGATGCTGAGTCCTCTATCTCCCCCGATGGCCAACATTCTGATTCAAAGCACCTTTCTTTTCTACCATTTGTGAATATTGATTCTGTAAGTGGTGAGTAGCAGGACTTCCGGTTCATTTGGTAACATCCCCCACATTTCCTTCAGCCTTCTCTTTTCCTCACATACCTGTTCGTGTCCCCTTTCCAGCATCTGCACTGCTGAGCCTAAGGGGAGGCTGGAAGTAGACAAGCGATGGGAAATTCATTTTTCTCAGGAATGGCCATCCACCAATGACTCAGACCTTAGGGGAGAGAACTCTGGACCACAGTTCTCCAAAGCTCCCATAAGGATGGGGCTCCTGCTGCCCGCATTGTAACTCACTTCCCAAGTGAGGCACCCAACACTGGCCATCTCTCTTTTCCTGTCTGCCTCTCCCATCCGCCTACCAGCGCTTCCTGGGCTTGCCTCCCAAATACAACCTAGCAGCTCAAATCCTTTCCTTGGGGCCTGCCTCTGGGGAAATGGAACTCAGATACTCTTAACTTGTAATCATTCTACTACATTGCCATTGTTTTGACACACCAGGTCCTTCCCTCCAAGACTGGCCACGGGCTACAGTGAGAGCCTTCAGGAAAGGGAGTCATTCGTGAAAGCAGTCCAATGCCCACTGCGATGACTTCAGGCTCCACAGCCTAACAAAATGAACACTTGTAGGTCACTAGCACTGTGACAGCATGCGTATGTCTGACCCCAGGGAGTCCGACTGAGACCTGCTACCTATTTCAGGCTAACCCAGCAGTCAAAGCATGATGATGGCTTTAAGCTACTTGTGACCTCCTGAGGCTAAAGTGAAGACTTACACTGCCTTTAAAATAAAATTAAACAACAACAGCGAAGCAATATCAGCAGATCCAACAGCAAATCTACCTTCCAGACCTTAACTGACAACCCAATGGCACTTGCTGCCTACCTAGCTTCACACCCAGATCAGCAGCAATTCACTTCTGTTAACTACACAGTAGAGATATAAATCTACCCCCTGTAGCATCTGTGTGTCCAAGGAATCTTACCAACCCAGGGATTGAACCCAGGTCTCCCGTATTGCAGGGGATTCTTTACCAGCTGAGTCACCAGGGAAGCCCCATCTGTGTGTTCAAGTCACACCAATCTGTACATCTACGTTTGGTTCCTACAAGAACTAGTAAAAAATCATATAGAGACTGTTCAGTAGAGGTAAAAAGTACCTATCATAAAGATATGAAGTAAAGAAATCTTGAAAAATAAATGTCATAAACATGAATTGGTAATATAGGGGGTTTTTTATGTACCAAACATTCTGCAGGCAATGAAGATGAACACGATATTAGTTCTGCTTTTGAGGGAATCACAGGCTAGCAGGGGAGACGGCTCTGTAAAGAGCTAAGATACGTATGCTAAGTGTTGGTATGTCTGTAAGAATTGCTTACAGTGGGAACACAGAGGAAGAATGTTTGAATGCTAAGGGAATTGGGAATATCTTCAGTGAGAAGGTAAGGCTTGAGTTGATGCTTTAAAGAGGAAAGAAAATTTCCTCAATACTTACAACCTAGAGAAAATTCTAAGCAGATATATCAGCAAACACAATAGCAGGAAAGTAACCAGAACACAGTGCAATTCTCCATCAGAAGAGGAGGTGAGAAGGATCAATATTGAATTTGGACAGGCAGGCACAAGCCCGTAAGATACCTTCAGAAAGAATGGGGTATAGCTTTTAAATTGTATTTTGCTTGTGTATTTTTGTGAACAAATTTCAAAATAGAAAGAATATAATCTTCAATCAAGAAACACAATAATCAGAGTGTTTTGGGAAATGGGAGGGGAGGGGAGATACAGATTAATCACTCTACACATGTATGAAGAGCCTGCCTATTAATAGCACATCTTCATTTTCAGCCTCCCAGCTCTACAATAGTTTCCTCTCCACAGCCCCTCTACCAAATGTTTGCCTTGATGCAATCTTGTCCAAATACATTCCTATTCTTCCACCAAATCTAGCTCAGAATAAGTATTTTGTAGGAAACTTTGAGTTGAGTTGTTATCTTTGAGGTAGATGATCCAAGCCGACAAGACTATTTGCCTTACAATATATATCCCGCAGGTTTTCTAAGGAGAGTTTCTCTGTTGTGTAGCCAAGAAAAGAGTAAGGCAATTACTTTCCTGGGAAACAGGAAGGTTATGTGAAGGTTATCAACAGACTTAAGAGAGCTGAGGTTATCAGATTTAAAAGTTCAGCTTCTGTGGACCAGCGAGATAAATGCAACTCCCTGGGAACCACGATGGGGGAAGACATTGGCACCCCAAATATCCTTCCAAGACCCATCTACTCACTGCTAACGATCCTCTCTCTAGGATACACTAAAAGCCTCATGACACTCTGCAGGACTCTTATTCTCTTTGTTCTTAACTTGCAAGTTGTATTTCCCCCTGTAAATTAGCTCATCCCCTTCCAGCGTGTCTGTCATTTCTGATCATGCCCATTCCCTCTGCTCCCTTCCATGTCAGAGAAGGGTGAAGGGATGTGCTTGTGGAAAGCAATTCGATGAGTGTCTGAAGGCTGTGGGGCTCGCTCAGCTGCTCTCAGACATCCCTGAGCTGCAAGCAACCGCACTGCAGCCTCCCCAGCGGTCATCTCAGCACAGCTGGGCTCTATCAGAAGTGGCTGTGAAATGTACTGTGAAAAGAAGGGACGGGGAACTCCATTTAATGGCAAAGATGAAGCTTCCCCAGCAGACAGCCCAGTTCAGCCTGTCGTCATTTCATCAATGATCACCAGCGTGTCTGCCACCTTTACAGACAGGAGTTTAGCACCAAAGATAAGACTGACTCAGGATTGCTAAAGTGGCTGGTGGGCAAAGATGAATACCCAGGCAGTTCGATGGATTTCAGTTCCCTCAGGCACGTGCATGCTCTCCTGCTGTCCAATTTCAAAGCTTCCTTTTCATCCACCCCTTTCCCTGTATACAAAGGCCCTCTTCTATAAACTGAGCAAAGGTTCCTTTAACATTAATCTTACTCCAGATAATATATTCATTTGTTTGCTGGGCACCGAATTTTTTTTAAGACATCTATTAACTTATTCTGATGGCACAATTTCCATAATGCAATTTCCTGGCTAGCAAGGAAACGGCATTTTTCCATCATTACATTTCCTTCAGGGACCATTATGAGTGTTCCATTTAGTCTTAGAATTACTCTTCTATTTAAACGCATACTGACCGCACAGGGGCACATTTATTATTTTCATTGCCTATTATTATGAAAAGAAATCTTCGGCATAGAATCAGTGCCCCGCGATTCTTAGGCAAGTTTGGTAGTTGAATGACCAGGCACATGGAGAGGAGTAGGTCCATATACATGAATGCTTGCTTGCAACTGGCCCACACTGCTTCTTTGACATGGGTGTCTTGTTCTTTGTCCTCACAACATCTCCTTCTGCAAACCTCTGATCTTGTTTATTTTACTAATGTTTACTCACCCTCATTAGTCAACTTAAAAATAAGTTGTTCATTATATATAGGAAAAGAATCTAAAAAAGAATATATACTCACACATACACCTATGCACATATATGTGCAACTGAATCACTTTGCTGTACATCTGAAGCAATATTATAAATCAACTATATTTCAATGCCTATGGCTGATTCATGTTGATGTATGGCATGGGCCATTACAATATTGCAAAGTAATTATCTTCCAATTAAAATAAATGAATAGTTTGACAGACAACAGCAGAGTTCTGTAGAGCAATTATCCTTCAATAAAAAAAATAATTTAAAAAACAAAGTAAATATTTTTTCAAATAATATAAATAAAAATAGCTTGTTCAAACCATCAGAGAAATCTATTCCTGAACCCAGATCAAGGTTTTGTTTTGACCATCACACCCCTGACTGTAAACATCTGACAGATCCCTATTGATCAAAAAGTGGCATGAATTATTAACATATGATGACGACATGTCTATCCCAAACCAGTGAAATCATATCTCCCTCTTTGCTAACAAAAATGTCACAAGTTGAATATTATAGTACATGGTTGACTTTATGATCAATACATTGGAAGAAGAGTATATTCCACATTCAAGGAATCTGAGTTTGACTTTGAGCATACATTTGTTGTGTGGCCTTGAACTACTTACTCCCTCCCTCTTTCAACTAAAGTTTCATCATCTGTAAAAGAGTTGGCAACAATATTTCCCTCCAAGGTTATCTGGGAAATAACAGTAAAAACTACTTGAAACTTTAATAACAGGAAAACTGCTGTATAAATCATAGTTTCCACTCTATCACTGTCATTGTAGTATGTACAGTAGCATATAAACAGAGCTGTGAAACAAGCAGAGAAAGGGATCATGGAATAATGAAAAGATTACAAGAATTAGAAATGTGTGTTCTCAACCTCAGGTTATGTAACTGATCCAGGCCCTATGGGACAGACTTTCCCCACTCTCATTCCTTTACCTCTTGGCTTGTTTATAGAAAAGCTTTAATCTCCAGATTCTTCCCTGAGTCACAAAAGGTTGGCTCAAAAACTACTGATTGAAAGAATGTGAACACGTAATAGCAGAGAGTAGCAGTTGGGCCAGGAGAACTGGAAGCAATTTAAACAGTAAGTCAGCCATATAGCAGAGTCGCAGAATCTTTAGCTCCTCCCGAAAGGACATAGATAACACTATCTAATGTGCACTTTTGAGCTGTTTTAAAGATATTAAAACCCTCACTAGATGGAAGAAGCTAACTGCATGATGACCAAAAGCAAATAGCCCCCAGATTGGCTAGAACCTGAAGCCTGATGATAAATTGGGACACCAGCTTACTACCTCATCATCAACCAAGGAGACAACTTTGCATGAGCTGATCCTGTATGATATAATCCTCATTTTGCCTTTAAAATCCCTTCCTTGAAGCCTATCAGGAAGTTCAGGTTTTTCAGCATTAGCGGCCTGCACTCCTTATTTTGGTGTCTGCAGTAAACACTGAACTTCCCTTCATACTATTTGGTGTCAGAAGATTGGGTGTGCCAGGGCCAACTTGGTCACAGCCTCTGGGCTTGTGAAATAAACAGAAATGCATTTCTTATAGCTCTGAGGGCTGGGGAGTACTCAAGGTGCCAGCACTCTTCCTAGTTCATAACCTTTGTGTCCTCATATGTTGGAAGGGGCTAAAGAGCTCTCTGGAGCCTCTTTTATAAGGCACTAATCCCATTCATGAGACTTCCACCCTTGTGACTTGAGAACCCTTGAAAGACCCCACCTCCTAATACCTCAGAGTTTAAGAATTCAACATGTGAACTTGATGGGGACACACACATTCAGATCATAGCACTTGCTCATACTATTGCCAAAAGTTTGCCTAGGCTATGACTATGAATTATTGATTCTCTTGCACCCTGAGTGGGGAGGGTGGGTGAGGGGCACCTGTAGACTCTTCATATTCCTTATGGGATCATGTGACCTCAACTATCCATACCTGATAGATCTAATGCTGTCCTGTCCAACCAAAGTGGTCAGTTCCTGCTCTTATTAGATGCTAACAGGATATTGATACTGAAACATCACTACTTTTATATGCTAAAGACTTGGCTAAGGAGGAGTTTGTTGGTTAATAATGCATAGATTATGTATTTATATTTTTCTTCCTATGCTGACAAAGAACAACTAGGAGTTGGCTCTGAGCATCCTCAATTGTGCATCTGCATGATGCTCTATGTAAATATACTCTGATGTCTTTAGGAGACTGTTTTTGTGTTTGGGGAATAAATTATCTCAATTCTTCTTTTTAGTTCAGAAAGTCTATGAATAATCTCTGAGTACTTAACCCAGATCCTGACCCTCTCTACTGGAGTCGGTAGCCTTTTCCTTCTCCAGGGGATCCTCCCAACCCAGGGATCAAAAACCCAGGTCTTTCACACTGCAGGCAGATTCTTTACTGTCTGAGCCACCAGGGAAGCCCCATACAGGTATCTTAAATAATGTAGGTCTGATTTTTTTTTAAAGGTATTGGGGTATAAGCCCTGATAGCTTTCCGGTTGCTGTTTCTTTTTTGTAATACAAGTGTCTAATTAAAACTTTGGTTACCAAGGCATTCATTTCAAAGAGGTAATCCCTTCAAAGATGGTTATCACAAACACACTTCCACCCTCCCAACTAGATAAAGAGCTGGGATACGTTGTTTTAGAGACCTTGATTGATTTCAATATTTAATCATTTTGATTACTTTTTCTCCTCTTTCTATGCTCTAAATCCCCACTCTTACACCTTAAATATGTCCTATTAATAGAGATTGAGCCCACAAAACCCTCCACCCTTGACCCCAATAAAGGCAGAACTCTAGGCTTCATCTTGCCTCTGGGCTCAACCCCTTGTGAGCTCACTACGCTGCTCCAGATATATAATTTCTAGGTCTTATAAGTAACAACCTTTAATTTTTTCAGTTTCCTGAAAAAAATTGCTGAAGGGCATCCTGTAATCAAACTAAGAAAAATAAGACAATGTTCATTTACAGTATCTCTCTAAAGACTACATCAAGTAGAAGAAAAATAAGGTATAATAAAGTATGATCTTTGGCATCTTAAAGGCAAACCACAATATTTGTTATTGATAGGCTGAGACCAGCACAAAATGAGGATGACTAGCAGTAATTAAACAGGTCTAAGTAATGAGCTTCAGGTTCATGCTTTCATGCTTAAAGCCTCAGTGTACCTCAGAAACCTCTGTTCATCAGATCTGAAAATGCTCCTGGTATATAGACATTTACATTTGGACAGACCTCAGATTCCTCATTGAAGGATCTAGAACTGAGGACCAAAACGATATATTACCCAGACACAAGAAGAATGAGATGATGTCATTGCAGCAACATGGATGAATCTAGAGATGCTCATACCAAGTAAAGTAAGTCAAGCAGAGAAAGACAAATATCATATGATATTGTTTACATGTGGAATCTATGAAAATGATACAAATAAATTTACTTACAAAGCATAAATAGACTCGCAGACACAGAAAATAGACTATGGTTACTAAAAGGGAAAGGAAAGGGACAAATTAGGAGTTTGAGATTAAAATATATATATAAATAACAAGGACCTACTGTTCGGCACAGGGAACTATAAAATAATAACTTATAGTGTGCTGCTGCTGCTGCTGCTAAGTCGCTTCAGTCGTGTCCAACTCTGTGCGACCCCATAGATGGCAGCCCACCAGGCTCCGCCGTCCCTGGGATTCTCCAGGCAAGAACACTGGAGTGGGTTGCCATTTCCTTCTCCAATGCATGAAAGTGAAAAGTGAAAGTGAAGTCGCTCAGTTGTGTCCGACTCTTAGCGATCCCATGGACTGCAGCCTACCAGGCTCCTCCGTCCCTGGGATTTTCCAGGCAAAAGTACTGGAGTGGGGTGCTTATAGTGTAACAGAATGTAAAAAAAGAGTGTATATATACATATATATATATACTCTTTGTATGTGTGTGTGTATATATATATGTATGTATATGTATACATACATATATATGTATGTATATATACTATTATACATATATTTATACATATACTCTGCTGTACATCTGAAATACACACTGTAAATAAACGATAGTAGAGCAAAATTTTTTTAAAAAAGGAGAGGAGAATGCCGCAAGAATATAGTGGGGTTGAGTGGCTGAGCTAGGACCAAAATCCATTCCTTACAGTTTACAAATTCAAAGGCTTTCCAATCAGAGAATAAGGAACAGGGGGGTAAGGTGTGCTATGATTGATACCCTCTGCCCAGCAACATGATCCTCAGCAGTGAGCAGCCTCATCTATTTATACCAATATGCCTATCAAAGAGTATCATTTCTCCGTGTATCATGATGTAAGAGAAAGTGAGAGTTACTCTTTTTACTCCTTTCCCCCAATATTTATCATCTAAAATGTCAAGCAATAGAGTGCTTTGCTCAAGATAACACAACTTAACGGAATCATCTGAATTAGAGTCATTGACTTAATCTTCCCCAGAGGGGTACTATTCCGAGTTTATTTGTGTTTCAATTCTTAGCCAGAGAACAAAATCTGAAAACCCTCTTCTACCAACCTGGGTGATTAGGCTACAGTCCCTCAAATCCAGCTGCAATCTGATAAGGAATCAAAGCGGCACCATTCTAAAGAAGAGGGAAATGATATTTTAACTCCAACAGCCAGGAACGAAGGAGGAACCCTGTGGGTTTTGAGGATGGTATGAATGATGCAAACCGGTGCCTGTTTTCCTGACCTGAACTAAAAGGCTCCAGAAAATAGTGAAGAGAATAAAAGCATCCATAAAGGCCCAATAAGCAGTCATACAATAAATAACTGTTTTAGAAAAGAAGAAAAAATTCTTCATGTAAGAATAGCGAGACTGATCATAATCTGGCCATGAAAGAGGAAAGAAAAACATAAAAGTCTGCAGCCAAAACTGCTAATTATTCGTCCATCTAACTCACCGCTTCCTTTAGCTTAACAGTAAGAACCTTGACCACCCTAAGTCACATCACCTTTATTCCAAATATATGTTATACTCATAGAAATACAAAGCTTTTCCCCAGTGGAATGTTAAGGATTTTTACTGCTTTCCTTCACAAAGCAGTTGAGTTACCATACCAACAGCCAGTGCTTCCTTAGAAAATGACAGAAAACCCAGATCAAGAGAATTAAGCAACGCTCGGGGTGGTCCCACTTCAGGCATGCCTGAATACACAAGTTGCAACAATATCATTAGGACCTGGTTCACCCTTCACTCGGTTTTGTGTGTTGGAGTCATTCTCAGACAGCCTCTCCCCTGTTGTTTCAAAATGGCCATAAATGTTCCTGGTCGTATTCTTCCAGTTTCTCTTCCACAATAGAAAAGTCAGTTGAATGTGACCAGGGTGGGGCAGTGGGAAGAGAACTAACTGGATCTCCTTGGGTAACATGTCAAGCCTGAACCAATTTTTTTGTGGCCAGGAAAATGCACTTCAATAATTGTGTCAGAGAAGCGTTATGGGTTTCAACACTAGGCCTGTACAGACTATAACCGCAGAGAGATGGCTCCTGGAAGGAAACTAAGAGATGGTTACCAACATGGTGAAAGAATGCTAAGTGGTAAAATTAACAGGTATCTATTTGTCTACTTTGACCAGCCTCCTTTTCCTTCAATTGTCTGTGATCCAGGTTTTGTCATTCCTCTGACTTCACCTCAGGAACCATCACTGGAATACGAGACTTATCTAGTCAGGCTCCACATGCCTCTGACCTCTGTCACCCCAAATACAACCCTTAATTCAAACTCAATATCAGACCTACTGCTCCCTTTATCCTTCCAGCTCCTGCTCTGTTTTGTTCTAAAGACTTTGGCTATGGGACATCAGCTGATAGTCAATATATTTCCCTAAATCCCCTTTCTCTTCAGAGAATGCTTCCTCCACCAGACAGAGCAAGAACAAGGTCTTCACCAACAATCAGGTCCTTGATCATGTCCCAGAAGTTTCCTTCACTTACAGTTTTCTCAAGAAAAGCCTATTATTCCCTCATGACCTGTGTTCCAGGATAAGTCTCGGCATTTTCTAAACTTGTATCCACATAACATCTTGGTATTAACACACATGATAAAAACTCTCTTCTGCTTATCTAACCTTATCCCTGTTTCAGTGTGTGTGTGTGTGTGTGTGTGTGTGTGTTATTTGCTCAGTTGCTTTGTGACCCCAAGGGCTATAGCCCACCAGGCTCCTCTGTCCATGGGGATTCTCCAGGCAAGAACACTGGAGTGGGTAGCCATTCCCTTTTCCAGGGGATCTTCCAACCCAGCAACTGAACCTGGGTCTCCTGCATTATGGAGAAGGCAATGGCACCCCACTCCAGTACTCTTGCCTGGAAAATCCCATGGACGGAGAAGCCTGGTAGGTTTCAGTCCATGGGGTCGCTAAGAGTCGGACACGACTGAGCTACTTCACTTTCACTTTTCAATTTCATGCATTGGAGAAGGAAACAGCAACCCACTCCAGTGTTCTTACCTGGAGGATCCCAGGGACGGGGGAGCCTGGTGGGCTGCAGTCTATGGGGTCGCACAGAGTTGGACACAACTGGAGTGATGCAGCAGCAGCAGCTCCTGCGTTATAGGTGGATTCTTTACCATGTGAGCTACCAGGGAAGCCTGGCGTGCTGCAGTCCATGGGGCCGCAAAAAGTTGGACATGACTGAGCAACTGAACTGAACTGACCAGGGAATCCCTGTCCTAGATTACATAGTTAATTACTTCATCCTTTCTAAAGCCTCAGTTTCCTCATGTCTATTATGGGAACAATGATTCTGCCTTCTTCACAGAGAACTATAAGAAAGGATTCTATGGCCTAAAAAGCCCCATCCATAAGGGACAAGCTGGGGAGAAGTATGTGATGGGAGAAGAGTTGGGGTTTTAGGTTACGCTCACCAGGTAACAGGATTGGCCTTTCAACCCTGAACTTCTCCATTCCAGGAGGTGATCTGGGACCTAGCCTTAGACTGTTGAGCAGGCGGGCCTGCCTGTTGATTCCTCACCACCTCCGTAGCTGCTGTCTTTAGACTAGGTGCAGCCCCAGGCATTCCACCAGGTCCTGGGCCCCACCATCTCCCTGTGACGGGTGAGCTCTGTATGCTGTGTCTCATGTCCAGTATATGAACTGTGAGCAGGGTTCAGCTCTTTGAAACATGCTACTGCTGCTACTGCTAAGTCACTCCAGTCGTGTCCGACTCTGTGCGATCCCATAGACGGCAGCCCACCAGGCTCCCCCGTCCCTGGGATTCTCCAGGCAAGAACACTGGAGTGGGTTGCCATTTCCTTCTCCAATGCATGAAAGTGAAAAGTGAAAGTGAAGTTGCTCAGTCATGTCCGACCCTCAGCGACCCCATGGACTGCAGCCTACCAGGCTCCTCCATCCATGGGATTTTCCAGGCAAGAGTACTGGAGTGGGGTGCCATTGCCTTCTCCCTTTGAAACATACATGTATACAAAATAAAAAATATTTCAAATCAAAAAAATTGGGAAATAAATGAGATATCTGTTGTAAAGCTCTTAGCACCATGCCTAGCCCATATGTGCTCAATAAATGCTAGCTGTCAAAAGGGTGGGATTCTGGGTACATAGCCATCCTAAAAGGCACATCCAAATAGATATCAAATGTCGAATGTTTTACTGTGAGCAGGATCCTGATTTATTGACTTTCTTTTCCCACATGACACGGCTACCTAAAAGTAAATCTTAGAGGAAAGGAACGATGTGCCAAATGGTCAACGTAGGTTATTTCACTGAATCCCCACAACTATGCTGTTGCTTATTTTCCTCAACAAATAGTTATTAAATAACCCTTATCTGCTAAACTTTATGGACACAAAGATGAAAAGGACATCCTGTCTGTCTTCCCAGGCCAGTAAGGGAGACCGATTAAGAAAATTAGCAGTTACACTATGGTGTGATAGCTGCCAAGAGAAAGAATGCTATGCAGGAGCACAGAGTAGACGTGAAGGCAGATGGTTTGGAAAATGGTAGAACTTCAAGTGCATTTTGAAGGACAGTAACCACCAAATAAAAATGAAAGCAGACATTTCATTCAAAGTGAGAATGTAACAACTAAGAACACACTATGTATAAGCACTTTATTTAGCCTTCAGGTCAGAATTAAGTGCTAGAAACCGGTATTGAACCAGCAGACTGATCTCAACAATCCATGCACTCATAACTGTTGAACTACTCCACAGCAAGGGAGATTTGGAACACTGTAGACGGTGTGACTAAAGTAGGGCAGGTTTTATTACAGAGGAAGTGGCAAGAAATAAGACTGAATAGGTAGATAGCCAGTGGATCAGGAAAGCCACTACACCAGGCTAAGATGTGTGAATTCCATCCTTAGAGAAGTGTGAATTCCAACCTTAAAGTCATTGGGATGCATGGGGGGATCTTCAGTGTAGAGTTACATGGGAGACGAATACTCAACAGTACCCACTACATTCGAGGCAGTACCCTAAACACATAGCTCACTTAGTCTTGAAAACAAGACGTGGAAGTAGATACAACTATTATGACCAGTTCTTAAAGTGAGGCATGCATCGGTTATGTGTGCCCGAGATGCACAGCTGACTTAAGCATAAGGGCCAGACTTCTAAGCAAGCAGAAGTCTAGCTCCAGAAGCCATGCCCTTCATCACTCTGTCATCCAGCCTGCAGGTAAACCATGGATAATCACTGGATCCGCATGTGTCCTGGGTGGACTGGAAAGCAATCGAACTGGAAAAGACAGGAGTGGTAATATCCACTATGAAGTTGGTGTCATTTCCTCCACATTCATTAGGCGAGCAAGCAACTGCAGAAAGCGAAGAGATGATGCCCTACATCCCACAGTATGTGTCACTGTCATGATTTGATATTAAGAGTGCCACATTCAAAAGTCCTTGTATTTACAGTGTTTGGGGCTGCCTCTGGCTAATTCAATCTCAATAAAATTATTTCAAATTCTAAATTATCTGGGTCTAAAATAATGAGGGTTTTTTTTTTTTTTTTCTTTGTAAATTCAGCATTCAAGTAGGAGTCCATGGATAAGTGTCATGGACAAGCATGTCAAAAAATTATCCAAAAATTGCCCTGTTTCCCTGTTCTTTAGAATGCATGGCTCTCCTCTGGCTAATGGCTGTCACGAGAGGCTGCAGAGCATGTCACTACTTAAAGCTAATAAGCATCATCACGGTAAGCAGGTCATTACGAAAAGCGTATGTCTACTGTCTTACGAATTGTTTTTAATACGAAATTGACCTTGAAATGCAACAAAAGTAAATGCTCTAGACTTGTTGTTTTCCCTTCTACTCTCTCTTATCTTAGTATAATTTGATCTTTGATAAATGCTACTCATTTCTATTCAATTTGTGACTTGATGGGGAAATTTCATCCTGAGACAGGAAATGTTATACTGTAGAAGGAATTAGATATTTCCAGCCCCTTGTATATGGATTCCAGCCATCTGTCTGCTTAATAAACACTACAGTTTTGCATTCAACTGAAAGCCAGGCCCAGGCTGCTCAACATAACAAAGAAAATGATGGAAAGCTCATTTCTTCCTTTCGGGGTGCCATGCTGCCTCTCTAGACATCTCTTCTGTGTGCTTAGGGGCACAGATTAAAGAATGTGCCATATTCTTATTAACAGAAATGTATCCTGAAAGCTTTATAGCTGCTGTGGTAGTCAGTAGGCACAGCTATCTGTAGAGCACTTGAAATGTCTGGATTGAGAGATGTGAAACCTATTTCTTCTTTCCTTTGTTAATGTAACTTCTAGGAAATTTAAATCAACATATGTGTTTTACATTATATTTCAACTGGGCATTGCTGTCTTAGAGCTTTTATGTCTTCTGCTAATTTCAAACTATACATTTGTGTATGGCATGTGTATGTTTTATTTTGTTTTGTTAAACATAAAGCAAGTCACCTTTTAGGAAATTTATTATTTTTCTTTTACTTAATATGGTCTTTAGAGAGATACTATAAATGAATATACTATTTAATACATTTGAATCAGTTCTAATGAGGTGGATGAAACTGGAGCCTATTATACAGAGTGAAGTAAGCCAAAAGGAAAAACATAAATACATTATACTAACGCATATATATGGTATTTAGAAAGATGGTAACAATAACGCGGTGTACGAGACAGCAAAAGAGACACTGATGTATAGAACAGTCTTATGGACTCTGTGGGAGAGGGAGAGGGTGGGAAGATTTGGGAGAATGGCAATGAAACATGTAAAATATCATGTAGGAAACGAGTTGCCAGTCCAGGTTCGACGCACGATGCTGGATGCTTGGGGCTGGTGCACTGGGACGGCCCAGAGGGATGGTATGGGGAGGGAGGAGGGAGGAGGGTTCAGGATGGGGAACACATGTATACCTGTGGCGGATTCATTTTGATATTTGGCAAAACTAATACAGTTATGTAAAGCTTAAAAATAAAATAAAATTAGAAAAAAAATTAAAAAAAAAAAAGAATATACAAATGTCCAATATCCTTATCTGTGCAAAACAGAGTTTTCCATCTAGATGCCAAAAGTCATTTCCTTGCTTTAAAGACTCTAGGAGGCTGAATTCAAACCATTTTCCAACCTCATCTTGTCACACCTCCAAAAATAAGCCTATGTTTCAGAAGAATATCTGGTTTTTTTTATTTTATTTTATTTTTAAACTTTACATAATTGTATTAGTTTTGCCAAATATCAAAATGAATCCGCCACAGGTATACATGTGTTCCCCATCCTGAACCCTCCTCCCTCCTCTCTCCCCATACCATCCCTCTGGGTCGTCCCAGTGCACTAGCCCCAAGCATCCAGTATCGTGCATCGAACCTGGACTGGCATCTCGTTTCATACATGATATTTTACATGTTTCAATGCCATTCTCCCAAATCTTCCCACCCTCTCCCTCTCCCACAGAGTCCATAAGACTGTTCTATACATCAGTGTCTCTTTGCTGTCTCGTACACAGGGTTATTGTTACCATCTTTCTAAATTCCATATATATGCGTTAGTATACTGTATTGGTGTTTTTCCTTCTGGCTTACTTCACTCTGTATAATAGGCTCCAGTTTCATCCACCTCATTAGAACTGATTCAAATGTATTCTTTTTAATGGCTGAGTAATACTCCATTGTGTATATGTACCATAGCTTTCTTATCCATTCATCTGCTGATGGACATCTAGGTTGCTTCCACGTCCTGGCTATTATAAACAGTGCTGCGATGAACATTGGGGTACACGTGTCTCTTTCCCTTCTGGTTTCCTCAGTGTGTATGCCCAACAGTGGGATTTCTGGGTCATAAGGCAGTTCTATTTCCAGTTGTTTAAGGAATCTCCACACTGTTCTCCATAGTGGCTGTACTAGTTTGCATTCCCACCAACAGTGTAAGAGGGTTCCTCCTATATTTAAATAGTCACTTAAGCAACATACCCACTTTATGAAATTTTAGTATTCTACTTAAAAGAAACTCTATCTTAATACATTATTCCTAACACAACTTAAAAGTATAGTTAAATTATATTTGAATAAATAGTTGAAATTTTGCCTCATCCCTGCCCAGTGTCTGTTTCAGAATATGGCACATTACAAACAGTATTTCCCTAAGTAACTAAGAAGATAGAAGGACACAGGGCAAGAGAATCAACACGTGATTTATGTAAGTTTAAAAATGAAAAATTCAGTGATTTGGGAAAAAATGATCACAAACACTAGGAAGAGAGTTTTATTAACAAGCAGAAATCAATTATTTAAGTAACAGGATTATGAGACCCAGGGCTCAGGTGGAGACTGACTTTACTATGTGACTGGCACTTCTATTCAAGAGATGTTTAATGAGTCTGAGTTTTTTGCATTACTTTCAAGTGACCCATAAAGGAGTTTCTCAATTTTTCTTGTAACAGGCTGGATCCGAAGCTTAGATAAAAAGTGAACCCTCTTTAATTTGACTGAAGCCAGAAAGAAGTGGTGATGACATGGCTGGAAAGAATAAGTGCGTTCAACTGGAGACCATTTTAAGCCCTGGCTACTCCCAGTCTTTCTTATTTGAAAGCCTACAAATGATCTTCACAGCGCATCAGCCAGAATCCATTTTAGTATTGCATATGGAAGTTTATTTTCTACAAATAATAATGTAGTCATTTTTATTCACTTAGAATTGTATTTACAACAATAATATAGCAGAGACTGTGAGTGTTTGCTGATAGCTGTGGCCTCCCTCTCCTTCCCAAGCTCACACACACTCTGCTCTATTGTTAAGGGTGGCCACCAACCTAATTCTGCCCAAGGCCATGTGAGCAAAGAAGTCTGTACCACATTTAGATCTGGCCCATGCAAACCTCCCGCATAGGACCTAATTCTCTTTCCCCATTTGCTAATGGAACGGTGAGAATTCTGAGAACCAAGAAAAGGCCACAGCCACAAGAGGGAAGGTGAGTGGGTCCCTGTATTGCTGTGTGGAGCGTGGCCTCCACTCATCATCACCTCTTAGTGTGTGATAAAGAAGAACTTACTATTCTGAAATTACTGAAATTCTCAAGCTTGTCTCTGACAGAGGCTACCACTGTGTCCTAACCTCATACAGGCAGTTTCACATTAGCCCTACTACATGCCAGTTTTCCCTAAAATTTAGCAGCTAAGGGTGAGAAAAATTTGAAAATGTCATTATATCTATTAGCAAATAAGGAAACAAGTAACAAGAGATTGTTTGGTTCATTATCACAGAACAAGGTATAATACAGATGTCCTGGAAAATAAACATCTATGTATAAATTCAATTCATGGAGTCACAAAAAGTCGGACACAACTTAGCAACTGAACAACAATAACAATATATAAATGAGAAGACTGGGAAAGAGAAACAGAAGAAAGAGATACCAAACTCAGTTTGGTTGAGTTGGAAGATAGCTGTATTTTAGGGACTAAGTTTTTGAGCAGTTGTCAACAGAGCTGAATTACTCTGTCAGGAACATATCTAACTTTATTCTAGAAAACAAAGAGTGGTATGTATGAGGCTGAAATGAAGAAACACATCCTTGCATTGGAAATAGGGTGAGACAGAAATGTGAAAGCAGGCAAGAGAGAACCTCATCACGTTCTACTGGTCAGTATGAGTTTATCATCCCACAAAAATCCTGTTGAGGAAGAATCACAGTGACCACTACCGCCAGACTCTGCTGACATTTACACATTCTTTGTAAATGTTTTTCAATTCATCCTTTGTCTTAATAAAGATCTGAATTGGCTTCCAGCTCAAGATGGTGGAGTAGACAGACGTGTGCTCATCTCCTCCTTTGAGGGCACCAAAACTACAACTAGCTGTTGAACCATCGACAGGACACATTGGAACCCACCAAGAAAAGATACCCTACGTCCAAAGACAAAGAAGCTGCAGCAAGATGGGAGGAGGGGCACAATCTCGATAAAATCAAATCCCATACTGGCAGTGTAGGTGACCCACAAACTGGACAACAATAATACCAAAGAAGTTCTCCCACTTGTTAAGGTTCCCTCCCGTTGTGAAGGTTCTGAACCTCACATCAGGCTTCCCCACCTGGATCTGACAAATGGACTGGGAATCCCCAGGGAATCTGGCATTGAAGGCCAGTGGGATTTGATTACAAGACTTCCATAGCACTGGGGGAACCGAAACTCCAGTCTTGGAGGGCACAAACAAAATTTTATGCTCACCAAGACTCAGAGGAAAGGAGCAGAGATGCCACAGGAGACTGAATCAAAACCACCTGCTAGGGCTGGAGGGCCTCTGTGGAGGTGTGGGTGGGCAGGGGCTCACCGCAAGGATGGAGGCACTGGCAGCAGCAGGCCTGGAAGGTCCACCTTGGCATGAACACTCTTGGAGGTTGCCATTAACCCTATCCTAGAGCCTACAAACCCCAAGGCTGGATCACCTCAGGCCTAACAATTAACAGGGAGGGAGTGCAATCAGCAGGTAATTGGATTAACGTTTTTTTGAGGAAGACCCTGCCCACCAGAGCAAGACCCAGTTTTTTCCACCACCAGTCCCGCCCATCAAGAAGCTTACACAAGCCTCTTAGCCTCATCTATCATAGGGCAGACGGAAGAAGCACAGTCCCACAGCAGCTAAAACAAAAATCATATTACAGAAAGTTAATCACAATGAAAAAGCAGAAAGTTATGTTTCAGCTGAAGGGACAAGATAAAACCACAGAAAAACAACTAAATGAAGTGGAGATAGGCAACCTTCCAGAAAAAGAATTCAGAATAATGATAGTGAAGATGATCCAGGATCCCAGGAAAAACATCTTCTTGCAGAAGATGCAAGAAATGTTTACCAAATGTTTACCAAATGTTTACCAAATGTACAAGAACCAAAGTACAAACAGAGATGAATAATACACTAGAAGGAATTAATAGCAGAATAACTGAGGCAGAAAAATAGATAAATGAACTGGAGGACAGAATCATGGAAATCACTGTCATAGAATATAGAAAAAAGAATGAAAAGAAATGAAGACAGCCTAACAGACCTCTGAGATAACTTTAAATGCACCAACATTTGCATTGTAGGAGTCCCATAAGAGGAAGAAAAAGAGAAAGGATCTGAGAAAATATTTGAAGAGATAATAGTTGAAAACTTTTTGAACATGGGAAAGGAAATAGTGAAGTCCAGGAAGCAGAGACAGTCCCAGGCAGGATAAACCCAAGGAGGAACACACTAAGACACATAGTAATCAAACTGGCAAAAATTAAAGACAAAGATAAAATATTAAAAAGGGGAAAATGACAAATAACATACAAGGGAGTTCCCAGCAGTTTATCAGCTGATTTCTCAACAGAATCTCTACAAGCCAGAAGGCAATGGCATGATATATTTCAAGTGATGAAAGGGAAGGACCTACAACCAAGAATACTCTGCCCAGAAAGACTCTCCTTCAGATCTGATAAAGAAACCAAAAGTTTTCCAAACAAGCAAAAGCTGAGACAATTCAGTACCACCAAACCAGCTTTAAAACAAATGCTAAAGGAACTTCTCTAGGAAGGAAACACAGGAGAAGAAAAGATCTACAGAAAATAAACACAAACAATTAAGAAAATGCAAACAGGATCATACATATCAATATTTACCTTAAATGGAAAGGATTAAATGAACCAACCAAAAGACATAGACTGGCTGGGTGATGAAAACATGTGCGTATGCACTTCCATTTACCACAGCACTCTGCTTGACCTCCAAAATTGTATATAATTATCTTTTATTTTTAAGTTAATTATGTTCCCATTAAGGCCTGCAATTCTAAGTATCTTTCATTTTTTATCTGGCTATTGATTTTGAAAACTAATAAACATCTTTCACAAGTGTGATTATGTAGCTATTACTTAATATCATTGCTTCATGATTGGAGAAGACTCTTGAGAGTCCCTTGGACAGCAAGAAGATCAAACCAGTCCATTGTAAAGGAAATCAGTCCTGAATATTCATTGGAAGGACCGATGCTGACGTTGAAACTCCAATACTTTGGCTGCCTTATGCGAAGAACTGGCTCATTGGAAAAGACCCTGATGCTGGGAAAGATTGAAGGCAGGAGGAGAAGGGGATGACAGAGGATGAGATGGTTGTATGGCATCACAGACTCAATGGATATGAGTTTGAGTAAGCTCTGGAAGTTGGTGATGGCCAGGGAAACCAGGTGTGCTACAGTCCATGGGGTCACAAAGAGTCGGACATGACTAAGTGAATGAACTGAACCGATCATGATTTGTCAACAAGGAAATAATAGAACACTATATCACCAAAACTATGATTTAATAGAAAAACCTGTAATCACTTTTTAAAATCCAGATGCATATCAGAACTATCTTGAAATATTTTGAAGAATACAAAATGCCCAGGTATTGCTTTCTTTTCTCCAGAGCTCCAGATGTTTCTAATGAGCAGTCATGTTTTAAAACAATTGGACTACATAATGATCTTGTACTTTTATCTAGTTTGCTTCACTTTTTCTATTTCATATTCAATGCTCCCGTTTCATTTAATTTGCTTTCCAATTTCTCCATCTATTCTTTTGTTTTTCTGATGTTCTTTCTCAAGCTTTTATGAAGCATAGAAGAAAAGCTTTTGTATGCATAAATATAAACAATATATATAATACATACTTTAGAAAACTTATGAATTTTTGCCTAACTAAAAATGTATGACATTTTTACTCTATTTGTTTGACTTAGTATGAATAGAATGCTATATTTCTAACTAAAACATAGATATGCAACAAGCAACAAAGGTTTGCTATATAGAACAGGGAACCACAGTCAATAACTTGTAATAACCTATACTCGAAAATAATATATGTGTATACTATAACTGAATCACTTTGCTGTACTCGAAACACTCTAAGCCAACTATACTTCAATAATAATATATATATATATATATATATTTTTAAAAGATCTGAATCAATATAAGCCTCTAAAGTAACATTAAGAAGTTTTTGGGCCAAGCAGACCAAATATCAGAACCTGTTCTAGGCTCCTGACTGCTTAGCTTTCATAATGCAATAGGCATTAAGAAGAATCAGATCTATGCATACTACTCTTGCTTTAAAATATGGCATCCATCCAGGTACTAGACTTTTTCAGTTCTACAAAAGGTAAATATGCCCTTTGTGTATATTCTGAGCTGAGACGGGTATGCCAAGTATAGCTGGTGCCACCTATAAAAGTACCAGTTGTGAAATACTTTAGATATTTTGGAAATAACTGCTCCCCTAAACAGATCATCACCGAAGAGAGAGCCTATAGATCAACTGCAGCATCTTTCCATAATGTTGCCTGAAGGAAGTCTCCTGGTCCATTGAGAATTGTTCCTTAGGAAAGAAAGACAGTCTTATCTTGATTTTGCACCAGAAAGTCAATGTTCAGTAGCCTGTTTTAAAATAAAATCAACTGATATATATTTGTATGTCTCTGCTAATCTCATGAGTCATTTTGGATGTGACAATTATGGATAAGAAACATCTATGTAACTCACCAAAGTGTAACCTCAAAATGCACTCAAAAGAATCAACACTTGTCTAAGTGTCAGATTCCCACCCCCTCTGAGATACAAGCTGGTTTAACGTGTATCCCTTAAGCCCCTAGGGATGCGGTTATGTCTACTGGACTGCAAACTTTAAAAGGTAAGCACTGATTTTGGTAAGTGATGGAAAGTGCTTTAAGAGCATCCAAGAGACTCTTTTTTGCCCAGGAAAAAATGCATTTGAAGGGAGAGGACATGAAAAGACTACATCAAGGTCTTCCTTGTTAAGTCAAAATAACACAACCAGTATTTTGCACCTTGTACCACACAAGCTTCCCTTTTGTACCTGTCTTCTTAATGCACCCCTGCTCATTTCAAGACTGTGATACAGCTTCTGTGTCTTTCTGCCTTTCTTTATCAAGCTGATGAACATAACGCCTCTTGATAGCTTAAACTATACAATCAGTTCCATTTTCAAGCTCCAGTCTCATCTTTTATAGGAAGCATTATTGAAATTTTAAGCATAATAATACATTCGTGGGCCTAAAGACTCTTCCCTCTCTTTTAGAATTAAATCAGTATTATAGAGCATTCTTCCTGCTCCCCTTAAGGACTGTAATACATACATACAGATCTAAACTTAGTAACAGTTCTTGGTAAGAATTTTCACAACAGTGAGTTTACAAATAAGGCTGAAGTTATTTTAGTGCTGCTTAACACTGCAGTACTGATACCACAATACTCAGTATTGTGGTATTATCAGTCTACTTTTATTAGTGATCATATTAATGCATCCGAAATAGGTTAGCATTTCTGGAGATGGAACAGTGGAGGTGAGAGTCTTTGTCATGCTTTCTTCTCCAGCCCTCAGGAAGGAATGGCAGTGGAATGATTGTTTTCAGTTTCTGAGTTTCCATACCCAAGTAATAGCTTTTTTCCTTTATGAGAAGTGTCTATTTGGCAAGTGAGATGAAGACTGGATCATGTGTGCCCCTAAGACATGTCCCCAGCACAATGCAAGTCATCTCTTTTCTCAGGTCTCCTACACGCAGGCACAGTAAGATCTCCAGGACTGCCCACCTCTGTGCGTCAGGACTCTGCATCCTCTCTTCCAGCTCCTCCCCCTACAACTGACAGAGTGGGAGAGGGTGACCCTGAAATGGGGCCTGACGATCCCAGACAGCCCAAGATACAGGCCACACTCTGATTCCCTAGCTGACCTACATCTATTTTCTACTGATTTGAAACTGTAGGAAGGGAGAGGACAATGGCAACACTCTAAACCTCCAACATGTACTCAGAGTTAAAAAAAAAACAACAAAACTCCATTTTTATGGAACAAGTGATCTCAAGTTTATCTATAGTTGAAAGTTAAATAAGCAGCAAAGAAAAGGATTCCATGCTGTTTGGGACCACATAGTGGAATACTAATCTGAGTCTCCTGAACGGTTTCCATTGCTTATGTAAAGCCAGGACACAGTATGAAAAGGCAATGCCCCCTCCATAAGCACGTGCCACACGGGGATGGGCGGGTGGCTATGGAAATAGAAATTTCTCAGAACCTGAAGGGCAAATGCTTGGTAACCTGTCATGTTTCCCTTATTACCTTGGCTCTCCAGCATGTGACATGTCTTCCAGCTCTAAACATAGCCCACTTTAGAACTGCAGAGTAAATAAGTGAATGAGTCTAAAAAGAGGTCAAATTAAAAAAAAAAAAAATTGTTGAAATAGATGGAAAAAAATAAATGAAAATATTAACAGATGCAAAAAAAAAAATTAAAAAAAGAAGCAGCACCAGTCATACTTGGGCTGCTTAGTGTCTCAAAACAGGCTAAAGGATTTAATCATTTCTGGTATAATTATATTCAGTATCCACAGGACATTCAGTATTTATGGGGCATTCAGCATCTGTAGGAATGAAACATAAAATAGAATAAATGAATTTTCTATGTACAACAGACAATGTCTTTGAACTTAAGTAGCAGGTCCATTGATGATTTTCTAAAACATTGAAACAGATATTGCACAAGCACAGGCTTTAAAATTTTAATTTTCCTTTGATTTTCTCACTGGTGGTCTAGATTTAGTAGTAATTAATACATCAAGCTACAAGAGCAGAGTTGATTTGTGTCAGATGAACTGGCCAAGTCTCATTTTGCATCATTACCTAATTACTGAGCACCCAGGATGCACAAGTCTTGAGCTGGCCTAACAAGTATGAACAGGATTTCAACCAGAATAAGAGGATGAACAAATTCACTCCAGGGTAATAAATAATCCCAAGGAGAGGAGAGGAGCATGAGGTCATCTGGCTGTTCTGTTAGGAGTAAGGTTAGTTAACTCATAAGCATGACTGGTGAGGAAATGGGGCAAGATGATATTTTAAGAGATGAGGCTTGGAATATTCAGAGGCAGCCAAGCTGTCACAGGGCCTCGAGAGCCTTGTTGATGAGTTTAGGCTTTACTTCAAATAACTCAGAAATATACTCACAACCCTTATCAATTTATCAATATGAATGTGTTTTTACAAATAGCCTTGGGTCTAAATGGGTCAAACCATCCCACAAAATCATTCAATCTTGCCTCGCACCATTCTTGCCAGCATTTTGTCTGCACATCTGAAGGCAGACTTCTAGACTGAGATCTTCCTGAATTCCTCCTCATTCTGTTAACCACATTTCAAAACTCTGTCTAGAGTACTCTAAGTACTTTTGCCAAAGGCTTTCCTAGTCCCTTGCTATTTTCCTTCAAAATCTTTGAATATCACTTCTCTGATTCACAGCCTAGCAGTTGACTAATTTTTATTATCTTCAGTGATATGTTATTAAAACAACTCTTTTATTCTCCCTCTCCTTCCCTCTCATGTTGCCTTCGAGTCTCTGAAAGCATCTTTGTACATGTGAGATATGTCTATTATTTATTAATTCAGGACTTCATTTAGATCTTTAATATGAAGGGTCATACTAACCTTTCTGTCTATATCAAAACTTCTCTGGCCTTCTGCTCCCAACTGTATCTTTCTTATACAATTGATCCAGCATCCCCTCAAACAGAAATTTCTAGAAGCAGCCCCTCTGCACATGCACCTCAATGCAAGCATGCTCATAATAAATGAGTTTGGAGTACCGTGACATTCTGAAGTGCCTTAAGAATTCACCTATGCTGCAGGAACTTCTACAGTGAAATGAATTTTACTGCAAAGATTTTCTTTGAAAGTCAGTCATCCATTAGCAATCAGACTCAACATTAAAGTCAGTTTGCACATCTACCTGTGGGAGCAATGATTTCCTCAAGCTTGGGGTAAGGCTCTAGAAGCTGTGTCCTAGGTCGGACTTTCACTTCCTTGTAAAATCTTCTAGACAAACAAGTGCATGTTCCAATAGGAAGGCATCTTCATGTGTTTATTCATCAAGAAGCTCTTGAGCCGTATAACATGCTTAGCTCTGTGCTAAATGCTGGTTAAACAGAGATGCACAGCAATGACCTCCACATCAAGAGATGAGTCAACAGGCAACTGCAGCAGGAGATTATAAAGACTGCAGTAGTATTGAAAGGGTTTCTTTGGAGCACAGAAGAGGGGTGCTTACCCAGACTGAGACCAAGGTGGGCTTCTTGGACTTAAAAGACTAGGAAAAACAAAACCACATTGCCACAAAATATAAAGTACTTAAAGAGCCCCTTGCATGGTTTGAAAATAAACACTGGGCAAAGGGTGGCTAATTAATCTACTTCTCCAGAAAACAGAGGACATTGTGGGGGCACCAGGAGTGTGACACCAGTCCCTGTTTCCTGCAGTGCTGGTGGGTTTTGAGCAAGGGCATCACACTAGCTTTGGAACTGACTCTAGAAAGACTATTCCCACCAAGGAGATGGTTGTGGCAGATGAACAGATACTAAGAGGATGAGCCAATAAAATTCCCACTTAACCCAATGGCTCTGATTTTTCACTTAAACAATTTTGAATTTTGCGAAGTGGCTCCCTGCCTATCTTTCATTTAATAAAGGTGAAACTAGAAACACAAACATTTTGCCACGTCTTAGACTGAGAGACTTCGCTTTCACTTTTCACTTTCATGCATTGGAGAAGGAAATGGCAACCCACTCCAGTGTTCTTGCCTGGAGAATCCCAGGGACGGGGGAGCCTGGTGGGCTGCCGTCTATGGGGTCGCACAGAGTCGGACATGACTGAAGTGACTTAGCAGTAGCAGTAGCATAAATTCTTGGTGGATTCGGGGGTGGGGGAGGGAGGTGCTTCTTTTCCATTTATCTGATTTCCTAGGAGTTATTTCCCATTGGCCTTTTGCCCCTCTTCTCTGCTGCTGCTGCTAAGTCACTTAGCAACTTAGTGTCCGACTGTTAGTGACCCCATGGACTGCAGCCTATCAGGCTCCTCCATCCACGGGATTTTCCAGGCAAGAGTACTGGAGTGGGGGTGCCATTGCCTTCTCTGGCCCCTTCTTCTCATTCTCCCTCAATTGTTGATGAGTGAAGAGAGGAACTGGACATATGCAGCCTAGTTCTCACCTCACAGCAGCCCAGCTCCTGGACATCTGATCCTGGGTCCCAGGCACCATTTTGCTTCAGGTTCTATGACCCACCTGGAAAGCTCACTAATGCTGATAGACAGGTGTTACTTCACAAGCATGGAACCAGCACAGCTGCACAGAACCCCCAATTCAGAAGGGGCTGAGAATTCATGTTCTGTCGTCACCATCTTCAAGTTCTTAATAATTCCATCTTTGAATATAAGTTTTCCAAGTGAAGTTCAGTGGGACAGAGGACCACACGTCAGGACTGCCCAACACAACTCCCACTTCTTCCTCCCTCTCCAGGATGGGTTCTCAGCTCTCTATTCCCCAGTCCCTTCGAGCAGGGACAACTGCCACCCTGTTTCTCCAGCAGGGTCCTGCACACAGACACAGGGAGGGTGGGGTTTAGATACGCAGGCTCTGGGTGTTTCCAGTGGAGCATGGTCAAGCCACCCCACCGCCCCCAGCAGGCAGTGTGCAGGCACAGTCCTCAGTGATCCAGGGACTCAGTGGGGAGCACAGTCCCCTGGGCTGCCCATCGGCTGTGGATTGGGGCAGCGGGCTTGAGGGAAGGGAAGACAGCTGGCTCAGCTTCCCTGCCCAACCAGGTCACAGCACCTTGGTCAGGGCACATGGGAGGCCTGCAGCCAGTGGGCCAGATTCATGTGCCAAGTGTATGTGTAGGGAGTGGGCCTGAAGTGCCTCTCAAGGTCTGTACTCACCCTAGGAGTATCGCCATGGCCAAAGGAGTGACATTAAATAGTAAATAAAAACATCATGATAGGTTGAGGAAGAGACCCCAGAAGAGAGGAAAAAGCTATATGGTTTTGTTCCTTTAAAGACCAGATTTTTCCTACTTTTTTTTTAACAAGGATCCCACACTCATCTTACCCCGAGTTGTGCAAATTACAAGTCAGTCCCTCCAGGAGATTTCTCTGACCTGCAGTCAGTGGAGTCCTAACACATAACATGTCTTCCACACAGCTCTGTATTTTGAGTAATTCTTTATAAGCCTCTTCCACACGAGACAGTACCATTTTGTAAATTGTTCAACTGGTTTGGAAGCATTTGGTCAAATCCCCTTCCCAAACTGAACGGCAGAATCTCTCTGAACCTTGTTTTATTTGCCTCTTGCTCCTTTCATGCTGCAAGCTACACTCCAGACACAGAATTCACACTCACTGTATGTTTATGAAACCAGTGTCAATATTATCAGTCATTAAGACAAGAATGCTTTCAAGCATCATCAGATCTTATCCAGCCCTAATGACAGACAAGAGAGAAGGCTTAGACTATCAGCAATTTATCAACAGCTGCCTGCTTAAATCTACCTTCAGTTCTAGGTTAATGCCGGAGGGTGGAAGCAGATAAATACTCTTCCACAGACAACCCCAACCTTTACGTCTGGTTATATAAATCTGATTTGCAACAGTTTGCAAGTATTTTTTCCATTTAACCTCAAATGCCAAAATATTCAACAGATGTTGCATAGCTTAAATTCTTTTGTCTGTTTATCAAGAATGTGAACTTTAAAATATGGACTGTAGAAAAAAGGGGGGAAGAGACAGTGCAATGAGAGTTTCTAGTTAGAGAGGAAGAGAGAGAAGGTGAGAGTGTGTGTGTTAAACGATCAACTGCCAGAGAGGAAGAGGGAGATGCAGGCGAGAGAGAAAGAAAAGGAAGACAAATGGAAAGAAAAAGAAAGAGGAAAGGAAGGTCAGGGGGAGGAAAGAAACTAAAAGCAGTCACAGTCACTAGGTTTAATCAGATTCAGCTATGACTTATTCAAGATTTACCCCTGAAAAGGACAATGCCATCAACCTCCCAGGGTTATGGTGGGAATTAAATAAGATAACATGCGTGAACACACCCACAAGGTGTCTTGCACATACTTGATGATTGTTGTTGAAGCTGGGAGAGTATTTTTCCATCTCCGTGAGAAAAACAAAACAAACCAAAACTCCTTATGTGGGCATCAGTCACCAGGAAAGCCCATCTAAGAGAATTTTCACTAATTAGCGTTGTTCAAGAAACAGTTGCCTGTGTTTTGCTTGTTAATAGAAGTGTTAGCAGTGTTCATTTCTACCCAGATGTAGCCAATTCCATGAACAATACCATGTCTAGGAAAGCTTTAAACATTAAAGAAAAAAAAAAGAATTAAAGCTGTCTGATTCTCCTGGTCCAACTCCCTCTATAAATGATTCAGTTACAAGTGGAAAACTCAACGGTAAAATGTATGCCTTGAAACAGGCACATAGCTGGGTACCTCAGTCACAAGGCTGAGATTCAAGCCAACTCATGGACTGCCTTTTCCTTGTCCTTCATCATTGTACCAGCAATAACAGTGTCTTCACTTTTATAGCATTTGATAGTTTAAAACAGCGATATATATTCCTTTAATAATTCTTTGCAATAACACTACTGGATAAATATTGAAGGTGATATTGACCCAATTGTAGTATGTAAAAACACAGACATGACAACCCACCAGTAAGGAAATCAGGTCTAAACCCCACCTCGCCAAGTTCTTTGGCAAATTTTTCATCTCCGCAGCAATGGCTCCCCACACAACACTGACGAAATGCAAGATTCTCCTGATTTTATTGAGGTTTACATGACTGACCATGAGAATTACATTAAGAAAATTATTAGCCCTAATTTATAATTTGGGGGGAAGATGTATTTTCAGCGTCTGTGGACACCAGGAATATTATTTGAACTCCTATTTTTTGCAGTGAGGACTTTCAAATTCCACAAAAGCTGAAGCCACAACCAAGCACATACGGCAAGAGAGGGGCTGGCCAACAAACTCACTCCCCTGGTGCAACCACGATCATTTACGAGGTAAGATCGCTCTGAACAAAACGCATTAAGGTCAATTCCTCAGATTTACAGCATTAGATCTCACGCACCAGCAGGGGCTTGATATTCCGTGGAATCATATTCATGTTTACGTTCCTTTTTCGTTTTGTTTTAGAAATATGTTCAAGTCTTCTTTTAAAAACGGAGTGCTAGTTTCTTTATTTGACTCATGGAACTTTTTAAAAAACATACAAATATTACATATATAAATCCCCACTAGAGTAGACACAAACAACACTGAATTCATAGCAATAAGTGAATGTTCTTTTTCACCTGTCCCCATGGTTAATAAGGTGACATGCATGGTTGCCATGTCACTGCCTTTACATAAATATATGTATAGATATTTATAAATAATTAATTAGCCAAGTGATGATACTATATGTACTGTCCTATAACTTGGTTTTATTTCTTTTTTTTTTTTTTCTTAAAAGTATGTCTTTTAGTTAGCTGTGTATATGCATGTGCACACATATGCTCAGAATTTCAAACCACTGTATTCTATTCCATGAACCAATACTCCAAATAAATTAAATCATTCCACCACTTCCAGACACTTGGGCTGTTTTTAGTTTTCAGTGAATACAAATAATGTAGCAAAAATATCCCTGTACGTGCATTTTTTTTCTCCCTCAAAAGCATATGCTTGGAACATATTTCAAGAAGTAAAATCAATGGAATCAAGAGAATCTCTCTAAGACCCTTCAGATTTACTTTAAAAGTAGATTGATTTTGTCAACTTGCCATTAAAAACTTTCACCCATTTCCCTTTTAGTCATGCATGAGGCTGTTTACCCCAACCTCACTGAGACAGAATACAATCAATATAATAAGATTCACCTCTAATCTAATGCATGAATCTGGTGACTTAGTCACTGTATATTATTTCTCATCATCATTATGTCATCTCTGCCAAAGAATACTGCTAGAGTGGTGTGTGTCCTTGAGTAAGTTACTTAACCTTTCTGTGTCTCAATATTGTGATGTCTAAAATGGGGAGAATAATAATACCAAAGGGTTATTTCGTGTTTTTTTTTTTTTTTTTTAAATATAGATCTTGCCTCTTTTTCAGTGTGATGTCTGTTTCCTCTTGGGCTGATTGAGTCAGTGAATGATCGCTGACGCTTACAGTGTGCCGGGTACCATTCTAGTTGATGGGAAAAGAGCAGGGAGACATGACCAAGCGGTCACTCTCACAGAGCTTATGAGAGGACAGATAATACAGAAATATAAACAGCAGCCCTCCCTCTTGATTTTTTTTCCCCCCTTGAATATTCTGAGGGCCTTGAATATTCTGAGGGCCTACATCCTGGCTCTTCTCTGCTAGTTTTCACCAATGGGAGTCTTGGGAAGAAGGTCTGGCTCCAGTTTTCCCAGACCGACCCTGCCTGGAGAGGTCAGGATGAAACTACCTCATTCAGCAAATTCACCCCAAGTTGGAGCAGTGAATCATGTGCCTGTTAGATCAGGCATCCATGTCACGTGCTCTTTCCAGACATCCCAGTCCACCCAACCTGCAGCCGCTTCCTCGGGGAGGCTGGGTTAATTAAGACAAATAAAGGAGGGTATGTGACTGAGAAGTCCTAGGGGTCTATTTCCGATAGAATGATCAGATTGAGTCTCTGAGGATGGCAAAGACTTGAGTAGAGACCTGAAGGAGATGAGCATGGAGGTGGGGTAGGGAAGCCCAAGCACACAGCCTCAGATAGGAATGTGACTGGCATGTGCAGGAATAGAGAGGAATAAGGCGCTGGCACAGAGACAGTTCAGGGGAGAGGAGAGAGAAAAGCTGAGTGGAGTCAGAGACCAGACTCTGACTGCTCCCATTAGACAGTAGAGTAAGGGGAATTTATCCTGAATGCAGACAAAAGCCAGAGCACTGGCCTCTGAATTGTTACAAACACAGAGAGGGGCTGAAACTTTTAGCATCATATCCCAGCAGATACCTAGAGAGTGGCCATGAGTGGGGTCCTCTTGGTGTCTGAGTAGGGCTCTCAGAGAACAGACACCCACCTCAGCCACCAGCGCATCCATCACAAACACAAGCCATCAGACAAAGCTGGAGACAGCCACCAGGATGTGGGACCATGCTCGACCCACAAGCACATCGTCTTCCTTCTAGCCCAAAGTCAGACTCAGAGCATTTGTATTCTTCTCTGATGCACAGCGCCCTTGCCCGCTGACCCCACCAGAGACAGAAACCCCGGTCCGGGTCAATCACCAGAAGGACAGAAAGGACCTGTGACAGGAGCACCAATAACTCAGGCAGGGAGGCAGCTCACGGGCAGCCTCACCCCCGCAGCAACCAGCCTACCTCTGCAGATGGTCCCGTTGCCCACGTAGCCTGGTTTGCAGGTGCAGCTGTGCCCCTGGACAGTGTTGGTGCAGATGGCATTCTCATCGCAATTGTGTTGCCCGCTGCCGCAGTCGTCGTGCTCTGTTTGCAGGGTAGGAAAGAGAGACACCTTTTCAGAAGCTGGAATCTCTGACGTTGGAAAAGGTAGCTGGAACTCACCAGGTAAGAATGAAAGTGACTACCATGCATTGGGACCTTGAAATCTCAACAGCTCTAGACGATGTATGTTATTATCTTCACTTTGAACGGAAACAGACTGAGTGTCAGAGAAGTCAAGAGATTTTTCCAAGTCACAGTGATTCCTAACTGCTGCTCTAAGGTCACTGCTTCTTTCATGGCTGCAAAGGTTTCTGCAGAGGCTCCAAAGCTGGGTTCTCGAGGGGTGGGGGGGAGAGGTGTTCAATTCTGCATCTTTTCTTCCTCCTAGAAACATTTGACAATGTCTGAGGATATGTTTGGTTGTTGTGCTTTGAGAAAGGTGATGCTATTGGCATTAGTGGATGGAGGGCAGGGATGCTGCCAAGCGTTCAACAACGCACAGACAGCACGCCACAACAAAGAATTCAACCAGTCTGATATGTCACCAGTCCCAAGGCTGGGAAACCTTCCTGTAAGGTTGAGGAAAAGAAAAGGGAAAGAAACCCATAGGAGAGAGCCCATGGCTTCTTTAGAACATGTTGGTTGGAAACCTTGGAAGCTTCCTGGGTAAAATCTGAAACTGGCCTTCATACAAAGAGAGTAAGGAGAGACCAAAGAAAGAGGCAGACACTCCAGACTGTGAGACACAGATTTAATAAGCAAGGGGACTTACATATGAGGCTGGTTCTGGGTGGGTGCAAGACCAGTAGATTTCTGCACTCACCCACCAGATCTTAAAAGTGTATATAGAGGCCTTAATGGGGTTCAGTCACGTATTACATCCTGATGGTCTCAACAATATCTTGCTCTTTCAGGGCTGTGTCCTTGAAACAGCTCTGACTGTGGGAACAGTGGCCAGAATATATATTACAAGGACAGGGATTGCATGTGGAGGCTCTGACTGCCAGGGTTCAACTGGTGGTCCAACCACCTGTCTTATCCTCTCAATATCCTTCTCCAAAAGAACAAGGAGGGTAAAACTAAAGAGGAAGGCCCAGCAAATACAGCCTAGCAGAGGAGCATTAACCATTTTCACAGGGTTCAGAATTTAACCACTGTGCTGATGCCTGATATATAGTAATATGGTTGTGTGTATGTGTGTTAGTTTCTTAGTTGTATCCGACTCTTTGCAACCCCATAGACCACAGCCCACCAGGCCCCTCTGTCCGTGGGATTCTCAGGCAAGAACACTGGAGTGTGTTGCCATTTCTTTCCCCAAAAGAAACTGCAGAAAGAAAGGGAAGTCGCCCAGTTGTGTCCGGCTCTTTGAAACCCCATGGACTGTAGCCTACCAGGCTCCTCCGTCCATGGAATTTTCCAGGCAAGAGTACTGGAGTGGGTTGCCATTTCCTTCTCCAGTAATATAGTTACATATATTCAAACAGTCATAGCCTCCTAAATTCACAAGACACAGGGGAAAGTATATCTAACACTATGAAAGAGTGAAAGATTCCCAGTTTGAAATCAAGATTTCACAGATAACTACACTCTCGACCCTCATCACTGGCAAGTTTTTATATTCACCTAAATGACTCCTCTATAAATAAATAATATGATAAATTTTATTCCCTTTACTCCCTTTAACACCTGCTACTAGGACTTAGAAATTTTAAGAAAAATCAAGTAGGGTTATTGAAGTCATAAAAGACTATAAAACAATAGTTCAAATCCCAAGCTAGAAACCTCAAAGAAAACAACACTAACTGAACAAAACTAAACACTCAATATAGTTTGGTAAGCAAACTATTAGATCAATATAGCCATCAAGTGAAAAAACACCTATCTTCATTAATTTTTTATTTTAAATTTCCTAACAGGGACTAGGTTAGAGAGGCCTAGAGAAAAGTTAAATTCTGCAAAGTAGAGCTGTTTCAGTCACCCCACAAGCAATAAGGTCAAGTCAATACTTACCCATGGCTCTTAACACCTTGCATTTTTCCAAAGAAAATTTGTCTTAAGGCCGGAAGACCAACTCAAACTGTCAGAGGATGTGCACAGGTTAGCAAGTAGTGTGAGGGGAGGACATTTATGAAGACACACTTCTAGTCAGCGCTCAAATCATCTTCAGGTTGTTCCAGAAATAGTAGAGCCCTGTGAATCTCCGACCACATTTACAGACCGAGCAAGCACCTCATATGTACAGGTGCAATACCAAAAGATGCTCGGAACTCAAAAAAGTCTAAGAATAAAGGATCAGACTCCAAGAGTTTTCAATATACTTATTTAAATCCACTTAATAAATAATTATTAGAGTCTGTATTGGGAATACAAATGAGTAGATATGGTCCCTGCTCACATGAACATTTTAATAAATAGGTCACCAGACAGCAATATGTCACTAACCAGAACACAAGGGAGAAGCGCTGAGTTATAAGTGGGTGACCTTATATTTTATCATATAAACAGAACATATTTTAGAGTGAAAGGGGACTTTGCTAACAACTACTCTGGAATAACTCAGAATTTCCTAGGCAAACGAGCATGTGTGCTCATGTTTGCTAAGAGAAACAATGGTAAATCGAAAAGAAGTTCACTGGACGGAAATCCCTTGCATTCCTATACACTAATAATGAGAAAACAGAAAGAGAAATTAAGGAAACAATTCCATTCACCATTGCAACAAAAAGAATAAAATACTTAGGAATATATCTACCTAAAGAAACTAAAGACCTATATATAGAAAACTATAAAACACTGGTGAAAGAAATCAAAGTGGACACTAATAGATGGAGAAATATACCATGTTCATGGATTGGAAGAATCAATATAGTGAAAATGAGTATACTACCCAAAGCAATTTATAGATTCAATGCAATCCCTATCAAGCTACCAACAGTATTCTTCACAGAGCTAGAACAAATAATTTTACAATTTGTATGGAAATACAAAAAAACTCGAATAGCCAAAGCGATCTTGAGAAAGAAAAATGGAACTGGAGGAATCAACCTACCTGACTTCAGGCTCTACTACAAAGCCACAGTTATCAAGACAGTATGGTACTGGCACAAAGACAGAAATATAGATCAATGGAACAAAATAGAAAGCCCAGAGATAAATCCACGCACATATGGACACCTTATCTTTGACAAAGGAGGCAAGAATATACAATGGATTAAAGACAATCTCTTTAACAAGTGGTGCTGGGAAATCTGGTCAACCACCTGTAAAAGAATGAAACTAGAACACTTTCTAACACCATATACAAAAATAAACTCAAAATGGATTAAAGATCTCAACGTAAGACCAGAAACTATAAAACTCCTAGAGGAGAACATAGGCAAAACACTCTCTGACATACATCACAGCAGGATCCTCTATGACCCACCTCCCAGAATATTGGAAATAAAAGCAAAAATAAACAAATGGGACCTAATTAAACTTAAAAGCTTCTGCACATCAAAGGAAACTATTAGCAAGGTGAAAAGACAGCCTTCAGAATGGGAGAAAATAATAGCAAATGAAGCAACCGACAAACAACTAATCTCAAAAATATACAAGCAACTCCTACAGCTCAACTCCAGAAAAATAAATGACCCAATCAAAAAATGGGCCAAAGATCTAAATAGACATTTCTCCAAAGAAGACATACAGATGGCTAACAAACACATGAAAAGATGCTCAACATCACTCATTATCAGAGAAATGCAAATCAAAACCACTATGAGATACCATTTCACACCAGTCAGAATAGCTGCGATCCAAAAGTCTACAAATAATAAATGCTGGAGAGGATGTGGAGAAAAGGGAACCCTCTTACACTGTTGGTGGGAATGCAAACTAGTACAGCCACTATGGAGAACAGTGTGGAGATTCCTTAAAAAACTGGAAATAGAACTGCCTTATGATCCAGCAATCCCACTGCTGGGCATACACACTGAGGAAACCAGAAGGGAAAGAGACACGTGTACCCCAATGTTTATCGCAGCACTGTTTATAATAGCCAGGACATGGAAGCAACCTAGATGTCCATCTGCAGATGAATGGATAAGAAAGCTGTGGTACATATACACAATGGAGTATTACTCAGCCATTAAAAAGAATACATTTGAATCAGTTCTAATGAGGTGGATGAAACTGGAGCCTATTATACAGAGTGAAGTAAGCCAGAAGGAAAACCACCAATACAGTATACTAACGCATATATATGGAATTTAGAAAGATGGTAACGATAACCCTGTATATGAGACAGCAAAAGAGACACTGATGTATAGAACAGGCTTATGGACTCTGTGGGAGAGGGAGAGGGTGGGATGATTTGGGAGAATGGTATTGAAACATGTGAAATGTCATGTATGAAACGAGATGCCAGTCCAGGTTCAATGCATGATGCTGGATACTTGGGGCTGGTGCACTGGGACGACCCAGAGGGATGGTATGGGGAGGGAGGAGGGAGGAGGGTTCAGGATGGGGAACACATGAGAAATAAAGGAATAAAAAAAAAAAAAAAGAAATGCCTTCTAATAGGCAAAAAAATCTTCTTGAAAGACATAGTATTTGAACTAGCCTTTTAAAAACAGTCATGGTTTTCTCAGACAGAAATGCTCAAGAAGGGCACTCCAGGTAAAACAACAGTGTGGAGAAATGTAGGATTTTATGCAACATTCCAGAAGTCTGGTCCATTATTGTTTTTCCAGTCTCCAACCACCCCACTCCCATCATCAGCTTAATAAAGGCATACTTAACAAATAGAACTGAAAGATACCGAAAATGTACAATGTAACAATTTGATGTACAGTCGGAAAGGATTACCCCATTGGGTTAATTAACACACCTATCCTGTTATCACTGAGGAAGGCTTTCTTACCTCTGCTTGCTATTCCTGGGAACTCTGCATTCAAATGGGCATATCTGTCCCTTTCTCCTTTGCTTTTCACTGCTCTTCTCTTCACAGCTATTTGCAAGCCCTCCTGAGACAGTCATTTTGCTTTTTTGCATTTCTTTTTCTTAGGGATGGTCTTGATCCCTATCTCCTGTACAATGTCACGAACCATTCTTTGGCAATGTCAAAGAATGCACAAACTACCACACAAATGCACTCATCTCACACACTAGTAAAGTAACACTGAAAATTCTCCAAGCCAGGCTTCAATAATACGTGAACCGTGAACTTCCAGATGTTCAAGATGGTTTTAGAAAAGGCAGAGGAACCAGAGATCAAATTGCCAACATCTGCCTGATCAGCAAAAAAAACAAGACAGTTCCAGAAAAAACATCTATTTCTGCTTTATTGACGATGCCAGAGCTTTTGACTCTGTGGATCACAACAAACTGGAAAATTCTTAAAGAGATGGAAATGCCAGACCACTTGACCTGCCTCTTGAGAAATCTGTAAGCAGGTCAGGAAGCAACAGAACTGGACATGAAACAACAGACTGGTTCCAAAGGAAAAGGAGTACATCAAGGTCGTATATTGTCACCCTGCTTATTTAACTTATATGCAGAGTACATCATGAGAAATGCTGGACTGGAAGAAGCACAAGCTGGAATCAAGATTGCCGGGAGAAATATCAATAACCTCAGATATGCAGATGACACTACCCTTATGGCAGAAAGTGAAGAAGAACTAAAGAGCCTCTTGATGAAAGTGAAAGAGGAGAGTGAAAAAGTTGGCTTATTAAAAAGCAGAGACATTACTTTGCCCACAAAGGTCTGTCTAGTCAAAGCTGTTTTTTCCAGTAGTCATGTATGGATGTGAGAGTTGGACTCACATAAAGAAAGCTGAGCATCGAAGAATTGATGCTTTTGAACTGTGGTGTTGGAGAAGACTCTTGAGAGTCCCTTGGACTGCAAGGAGATCCAACCAGTCCATCCTGAAGGAGATCAGCCCTGGGATTTCTTTGGAAGGAATGATGCTGAAGCTGAAACTCCAATACTTTGGTTACCTAATGCAAAGAGCTGACTCATTTGACAAGATCCTGATGCTGGGAAAGATTGAAGGCAGGAGAGGACAAGGAGATGACGGAAGATGAGACGGTTGGATGCCATCACTGACTCAATGAACATGAGTTTGAGTAAACTTCAGGAGTTGGTGATAGACAGGAAAGCCTATCGAGCTGCAGACCATGGGGTCGAAAAGAATCAGACTCGACTGAGCAACTGAACTGAACTGATCCTGTTATCTCCCACTATTCTTGATGCAAAGCCCCTTCTGTGATGAGGTAGCCTTATCACTATCTTGCAAGTGTATAAGTTAATTACTACCTCTCTAGCTTGTCATGAGTTTCCTGGACTCAAAGTACTCTCACAACGAAGTGAAAAATCTATGCCCTTGCCTGCCTTCAAATACCATTTCATATGAACACTCTTGCCGTGCAGGCTTCCATGTGCTCTTGACACCATATGAATTTGACCCATCTTGGAGCTTTTAATAAATTTAATATCTTTCATCACTTTGGAGGCGATGATATCACAATATATGCTGATGAGATTTGCAAGCTTTATCATGAATGCCTTACGAACTAGTTAACTTTGAGGAGACAAACTGTAGCAAATCTTCTATAACCCAGACTTTACCTCCCTCTACTTCACATGTGCTGTGCTAAGTCACTTCAGTCGTGTCAAACTCTCTGCAACCTCATGGACTGTAGCCTTCCAGGCTCCTCTGTCCATGGGATTCTCTAAGCAAAAATACTGGAGTGGGTTGCCATGCCCTCCTCCAGGGGATCTTCCCAACCCAGGGGTCAAACCCAGGTTTCTCTTGTCTCCTGCACTGGCTCTTTACCACTAGCTCCACCTGGGAAGCCCTACTTCACATAAAAATGGTGAACCCAGAGTGCCCAGCACTGAGCTAAATGGTGGCGGTAGTGGTTTACTTACTAATTGTGTCTGACTTCTGTGACTCCATGGACTGCAGCCCACCAGTTTCTCTGTCCAGGGGATTTCCCAAGAATACTGGAGTGGGTTGCCATTTCCTTCTCCAACTGAGCTAAAATTATCATATATGTATCATTTAATTCTCCCAACAACCACATGAAATATGCTCATTTTTACAATGTAGGAATGAAGACATTATTAAATTTAAAGACTGCATTATTAAATACTCTAACATCACAAAACTACTAAGTGGAGGAATTTGGACTTATGACTCTAGACACTGGGGAAGTGATCCTATGATGCCAAGAATAAAGACTGTCTTTTCCTGTACTGGCCCCAAATACCCACTGAAAATCCAATCTATCCTCCAAGGACAAGGGTTTCAAAAAATTCCCCCCTTATTTTCTTTAGTCACGCCTAAGTTTTCAAAGCAATCAGCACCTTCAACACTATGTTTGACAGAGATGGTGACAGAAGAAATGGTCTCCTCCTAAAAATCTCAAATCCCCTTCCAGCTGCTGGACATGCTGTAAACAGTGTGAGACAAGCATTTGTGACAGGTGGCAGGACATAGAGGCAAGAGGCTTTAGAAGCACACAGCCTGGGTTAGATGATCCTGGATATGCCACTTACTAGCCATAGGCATTTGAGTTACTCAAACAGCCAGTGTCTTCTAGTTTCTATATGTAAAATGTGAATAGGATACAACCCATCTCCTAGGGTTGTGATGAGGACTCAGTTAATATAGATACGATATTTATTATAGCATTGTAACTAGTAAACTATTTTATTATCATTGTTACTACTACTACTAGTATTGCTCCTATTTTTCCCACTGTTATTGGTTACTTGTGAGCAGACTTCATTGTTGAATGGTGGTTAAGCTGGTTAAGAAAACTCTCTTTTTCTTTAAGGGCTTGAAGTTCAGGCAGGAAAGCTATGAACAGATAGAATTCTAAATACACTTAAATTAGAATACCTCTTTGAAGATATTGGGCTTCCCTCATAGCTCAGTTGGTAAAGAATCCACATGCAATCCAGGAGACCCCGGTTCAATTCCTGGGTTGGGAACATCTGCTGGAGAAGGGATAGGCTACCCACTCCAGTATTCTTGGGCTTCCCTGATGGCTCAGTTGGTAAAGAATCTGCCTGCAATGTGGGAGACCTGGGTTTGATCCCTGGGTTGGGAAGATCCCCTAGAGAAGGGAATGGCTACCCACTCCAGTCTTCTGGCCTGGAGAATTCCATGGACTGTATAGTCCATGAGGTCACAAAGATATTAAACAAAGAAACATTTGCTTAGCTTCAGTGATAGTTCCCAAGAAACAAGACTATAGATTGGGAAGGTGAGGGATTTATGTTTAGGATTGTTGACATACAGACCAGCTTGTTTATAGTAAATTTGGAGTATCAAACCACTCGGGACAAAGAAATAATGATTTTGTCAAACTCTCCATACTGATGATAATTATTGCTATGTTGGCTAATATTTAACTTAATTTAATTAATATTTAATTAATTAGTTGGCTAATACTTAATGAGTACTCCTTAAACATTGTCATTATCACATGGATCCTTTCTCCTTTCTTCTCTTTTTCATGGGATGGCTCAGAAGGACTCCATCCACTTCTGTAACATTGTAATCAACAGCCATTTTCAACTAACACACTTTTTCTTAGTGAATTAAGTAGGATCCAAACAAGCTACTGAAATGGTCACTACAGCTGTGACTGCAAATGTCTTATATTTGGGATCTGACTGGCTACAGCTTCACTTTGTTCAAAGTAATCTAGTTTGCATTTTAAAAAAAAAAGTTATAGTGACCTCACTGGGATATGCTGAACAGGTGTTATAAGTCATATTTCACAGATGAAATTGGACTTTGGAGCATCTATACATATATAGATAGTAAGTTGTATGTCAAAGACTCAAACCCCAATATCCTCGTTCTTTCTCCTTCATTCTTTCCAAACCCCAGAGTATTACAAAGCTATTCAAATATCTACAATGTTGGTCACAATGTAGATAATTTCTTTTACCTTAAAAAAAAGAAAAAAATATAGGCATACAGGAAGCTGCAAACGTAGTACACAAAGAGCCCCTTATCTCCTTCACCCAGTTTCTCTCCATCAGTTCAGTTCAGTTCAGTCGCTCAGTCATGTCTGACTCTTTGCAACCCCATGAATCGCAGCACGCCAGGCCTCCCTGTCCATCACCAACTCCCGGAGTTCACTCAGATTCATGTCTATCAAGTTGGTGATGCCATCCAGCCATCTCATCCTCTGTCATCCCCTTCTCCTCCTGTCCCCAATCCCTCCCAGAATCAGAGTCTTTTCCAATGAGTCAACTCTTCACATGAGGTGGCCAAAGTACTGGAGTTTCAGCTTTAGCATCATTCCTTCCAAACAACACCCAGGGCTGATGATCTTTAGAATGGACTGGTTGGATCTTCTTGCAGTCCAAGGGACTCTCAAGAGTCTTCTCCAACACCACAGTTCAAAAGCATCAATTCTTCGGCGCTCAGCTTTCTTCACAGTCCAACTCTCACATCCATACATGACCACTGGAAAAACCATAGCCTTGACTAAACGGACCTTTGTTGGCAAAGTAATGTCTCTGCTTTTGAATATGCTATCTAGGTTGGTCATAACTTTCCTTCCAAGGAGTCTTTTAATTTCATGGCTGCAATCACCATCTGCAGTGATTTTGGAGCCCAAAAAAATAAAATCTGACACTGTTTCCACTGTTTCCCCATCTATTTGCCATGAAGTGATGGGACCATTTCTCTCCATAGTGCCGTCTTATATAGCAGTAGCATCATATCTAAACCAGAAAACTGACATTCATGTATCACTGTTAAGTAGTCTACAGAACTATTCAGTTCCTACCATGTTTTCCAACTGCATTCACGTTGTGTTTATGTATATGTGGGTGCATTTCTAAGCAATATTAACTTGGGATAAATTTGTGTAACCACAACCACCACAGTCATGCTATGTCTTTGTACCTATCCACCCTACACCTCATCACCCCCAATTCCTGGCCCCTATCAACCACTAATCTGGTTCTCCTTAGTTGTCATTTTTAAAATGTGATACAGTGGTATTACCCAGTTAATTAAACTTTGAGACTGACTTTTTAAAAAGTAGATTTAATGCCCTTGAGTTGCATTCAGACTGTTGTAGCTTCAATAGCTCATCCCTTCTTACTGCTGTATAGTATTCCACTGGAGCAATGTATCAGTCTGTTCAACCATTCACATGCTGAAGGGACTTGGATTGTTTCCTGTGCTTCACAGCTCTGAAAAAAGGTGCTGCAAACATCTGTGCACAGGCTTTTATGTGGCTATATTTTCATTACTCTGAGATAAATATCCAAGAGAGTGATTATAGGGGCATCTGGTAAGTGCACGTTTTGTTTTGTAAGAAACTACCAAATGAACTTCCAGAATGGCTGTACTATTTTACATTCCCACTCTCAATGCATGAGTGATCATTTCTCTACATCATTGCTAGCACTTGGAACTGTCATTTTTACGATTTTAGTCATTCATATTGTGTGTGTTATGATACCACATTAAGAGCTTAATTTGTCATTTTGCTAATAGTCAATGATGATAGCATCTTTCCACATGTTCCTTTGCCGTCTATATCTTTGGTGAAATGTCTTTTTGCTGATTTTACAACTGGATCTTTTTTTCTTTTCTGTTGAGTTTTGAGAATTCTTCATATACTCCAGATATAAAGCCTCCATTGGATATGTGATTTGCAGATATTTTCATAGTCTCTAGCTTGTATTTTCATTCTGGTTGCAGCCTTTCACAATGCAAAATGTTTTACTTTTGATGAAATTCAGCTTACCTATTTTTCATTTTATTAATAGTACATTAGATATCACATATAAGAACTCTTTCTCTAGCCCTAGATCTCAAAGATTTCCTCCCATTTTTTTTCTTAACAGTTTTGTACTTCTACCTCTTAGATTATAAGTTCGTGACCTATTTGGAATTTATTTTTGCATATGGTAAGAAGTTTAGGTTTTGGCCTATGCATGTCATTTGTTGAAAAGGCTACTTTTCCTTCATTGAATTGCAAAAGCTTTTGTCAAAAACCAATTGTATTTTTATTCTTCTCTTTCCTGATTCTCTATTCTGTTTCACTGATTTGTGTGTGTATTCCACTGCCAATTCCACACTGCCATGAGTACTGTGAGTATAGAAAGCCTGCATATCATACAACGGTCAGTTCAGTTCAGTTCAGTTCAGTTGCTCAGTCATGTCCGAATCTTTGTGAGCCCATGAATCGCAGCACCCCAGGCCTCCCTGTCCATCACCAACTCCCGGAGTTCACTCAGACCCACGTCCATCGAGTCAGTGATGCCATCCAGCCATCTCATCCTCTGTTGTCCCCTTCTCCTCCTGCCCCCAATTCCTCCCAGCATCAGAGTCTTTTCCAGTGAGTCAACTCTTCTCATGAGGTGGCCAAAGTACTGGAGTTTCAGCTTTAGCATTATTCCTTCCAAAGAACACCCAGGACTGATCTCCTTTAGAATGGACTGGTTGGATCTCCTTGCAGTCCAAGGGACTCTCAAGAGTCTTCTCCAACACCACAGTTCAAAAGCATCAATTCTTCGGTGCTCAGCTTTCTTCACAGTCCAACTCTCACATCCATACATGACCACTGGAAAAACCATGGCCTTGACTAGATGGACCTTTGTTGGCAAAGTAATGTCTCTGCTTTTGAATATGCTATCTAGGTTGGTCATAACTTTTCTCCCAAGTAATTCCCTTCATTTTGCCCTTTCCATTTTGTTATAGTCATCTTAGTTCCTCTCCCTTTCATAAATTTTAGATACTGTTTGCCCATTTCTAGAGAAAATCTTGTTGGGATTTTCACAGGGATTTTATTAAATGTATCAGTTTGTGGAGTATTGACATCTTTACTATATTGAACCTTCTAACCTGTAAACACAGTATGTTTCCCCATTTACCTACACTTTTATTTCTTCCATTGGTGTGTTGCAATTTTCAGCACACAGACCCTGTACATGTTTCATTAGATTTATAACTAGGAATTTTACTTTATTTCAGAGTGACTGAATATGATGTTACTTTTTAAATTTTAATTTCTATGTATCACTTGATAGTATAAAGGAATAAAATCAATTTTGTGTGTTAATCTTATAAAGCTTGTGACTCTGCTGAACTCACTTATTAGTTGTACGATTTTCCTGTAGATTCCTCAGAATTGACTCCATAGGCAAGCATGTCATCTGTAATTAGGATTAGCTTTATTTCTTCCTTTCTGGTATGCATGCTTTTTATTTCCTTGTGCTGCCACCTTATTCTGTCGGCTAAGATCTCCAGTGCTGTGTCACACAGGAGTGGGAGCACACCATCACTGGGCTGTGCCCAGTGTTAGGGAGAAACTAATCAGTCTTTCAGCATTAAGTGTAATGGCAGCCGCATGTCGTACAGCCTTGTCCATCCTGGGTGGAGGTGGAGGTTCTGATGGACCCCCTGGCACTGAAGCTGGGGGGAGACAGGCTGCCCATCAACCTTGCCTTGCCCTGGCTTTGCACAGTCTGTGTGCTGCTGGACAGGAGGGGAGGCCCAGCTCCATGTGGGGCCCACCAACATCCCCACAGAGAGGGACCTAAAGCACCACCTGCTTCTGCCAAGCAGATTTCCTACTATCATATGGTTCAAGGAGGGTGAGTTTTCAGAAAGGTTTTCTGTTCTATTAGACTCCCTTTTCTCGTTCTTTCTCGAGCAGCAGTCTCTCCTCTGTGCCTATCTGTGGATTCAGGTTCCAGAGTTCTTCAGCTCCCCATCTGAGAGACACCAAAGGCAAAACAAAAACAGGGAACTCAATGCATTCTTGTTCATCTCCCAGAGCTGCTATGTAGTCCTTCTTCTTCTACCCACCTTTCAGAGTCTACCCGGGAATTTGTTGTGTTATATCCAAGGGTTTTTTAGTTGTTATGGACCTGGGAGGAATGGGGATAGTCCAACTTGGCCAGAACCATGTCTTCAGTGTGTTTAATTTTTAGGAAAATATTCACTTTCCTTCACTTTTTCAAAGAAACAAATCCCTAATAATTGGAATTTTTCATAAACCTGAACACATTTAATTGTTTAGCATATTTTTGAGCAGACACTATGATTTAGATATTGCTCTAAAAGTGTTGTACCATTCATATGAATTAAATACTACCATCCATATTTTCTAAATGAAGAAATGGGAAAAGAGAGGTTTTAAGTGCTCCAAGGGGTAGAATGGGAGAGTCAAACCAAGACAGTTACAGTCAAATCATGGCAGAAGAATTAGCACCATAATCCCTTATCAAACCATCAAGTTTCATTGATTTTTCTTTCTAAATGTCTTTCAGATTCATTCTTTTATCTTCATTTCTCCCACCTTCATCAAAGCTACCATCATCTTACCCACATCTAAGCGGTCAATACTTGAGCTCTTCCTATTGCTTCTAAATGGAACTCTCATAATCACTGTTCATTTTTCAATTCATTCTTTGGAATTCAAAGGTGATCATCTTACAGTCTTTTCTAAAACCCCTCAATTACTTTTCACTGGTCTTAAAATGTGGACAAACATTTTTAATATAACCTCCTCAGCCTGTCATGGGTTTTCCCAACCTGACTCCCTCAGTTCCTTTTCACATTTGTCTGCTCAGCTCCTACCACCACGCTCTATTCCCTGTTTCAAAAGGGCTTTGTCCCCTTGGGTCACAGAAACTTTCACATGCTCTTCCTTCTTAGCCACATAAACACTTGCTTATCCTGGGTATCCAGTTCAGTCCTCACTTCTTCAGAGTAAAGAATGCTCAATTACCTTGCTCAGAAAGATTCCCCTATAATATGTGGCTCAGACAGTAAAGAATCCTCCTGCAATGCGGGAGACCTGGGTTTGATTCCTGGGTTGGGAAGATCCCCTAGAGGAGGGCATGGCAACCCACTCCAGGATTCTTGCCTGGAGAATCTCCATGGACAGAGGAGCCTGGTGGGCTACAGCCCACGGGGTCACAAAGAGTTGGCCATGACTGAACAACAACAGCAAGGAGAATTAAGAAAAGGAAAAGGTAATTGAATCAGGCAGCTGGGGAAAACTTAGATGGGAAGAACTTATAAATGAAATACAATCAGGTAATGATGTGTTGATATATTCATTTATCACAGTGACTGTAGGAAAAGGAGAAAGGAATGAGGTTTAAGGAGCTCTCTCTGAGGCAGGCCACTTCCTTCATAAACAATTGCTAAAGACACAACTCCTAGACTCTAAGAAAATACTTGCAAATCATGCATCTTTTAAGCAACTTGAATCTTCTAAGCAATCTTGAATATAAAGAACCTTTACAACTCAGTAATAAAAAAGTAACCCAATTAGAAAATGGGAAAAGTATTTAAATAGACATTTTGCTAAAGCATACATATAAATCTCTAATAAACACATGAAAGGATACTCAACATTTTTAGTCATGAAGGAGACCCAAAGCAAAACCACAGTGACCACTTCACACACACCAGAATGACTATAATCAAGACCGATCACAGAAATTATCTATAAAATAGAAAAGAAATGGAATCCCTTGTACACTGCTAATGGGAATGAAATATTTGTAAATTACTTGGCAGTTCCACAAAGTAGTAAATATAAGATTACCACATGCTTCAGCAATTCTGCTTCTAGGCATACACTTGAGAAAAATGAATTTATATATCCACACAAAGATTCACACAAGCATCATTCATAAAAGCCAAAGGTGGAAACAACCCATAAAGACATTGACATATGATTGCATAAAGAAAATGTGGTATATCAATATAATGGGATATTTTTCAGTAATGAAAAATAATGAAGCAGAACTTCCCTGGTGATCCAGGGGTTAAAACTGTGCTTGCAATGCAGGGGGTGTGGGATCAATCCCCAGTGGGGCAACTAAGAGCCCACATGCAGTGTGGTGAAAAAAATTAAAAAACTTTTTTAAAGAAAGAAAAGAATGAAGCACTGCTACATATAACAGCACGTACCATGGATAAACCTCAAAAACATTTGCTAAGTACAAGAAGTCAATCACCTGCTTTACATTCTCGTTTATATAAAACATCCAGATGGCAAATCTAGAGCATCATAAACTAGGTAAGTGGCTACTTAGGGCTAAGTTCAAGGAAATGGATACACGTTTTTTCCTCAGGGTGATAAAAATGTTCTAAAATTAGAGTATTATAACAGAAGTGCAACTCTGAAAATACACTTAAAATAACTGTACTTTTATTTTTTTTAAGATTTTTGTTTGAATTTGTAACTCTCACTGAGATAGTTTTTGTTCTAATTAGTGTGGGTTAGTAAAACACTGTTGATGTTTTTTTGCTTGCTTGTTTGGGGGGTTATTTTTTTAGCCACACCTGGCATATTGCAGGATGGGATCGAACTTGAGTCCCATGAAGTGGAAGTGTGCAGTTCTAACCACAGGACTGCCAGGGAATTCCCTGAAGTATACATTTTAACGAGGTGAACTTTATGCTACATACACTATACCTCAATAAAGCTGTTAAAAATTACTAAGTATAAAGTTCTTAATTAAACTGGCATTTTTATCTCTAGCCATGTCTTAAAACAGGGATGGAAAGACTCATCAGATATCATTCTTGGGTGAAATGTTCTGCAAAGAAGGATTAGAAATGTTAGTTATTTTGCTAATATCCTAGAGACATGCTACATTTCCTTAATTGAAAAAACATTTATTTAATAGTAATATTGGGGGAAGGAAGAAGAAGTAAATATATATAAAATGCATTCATTCCCAGTTTCTTAAATGTGAAATCTGAAAATCTGTTCTTTAGGCTCAAGGACAAATGTCTTTGCAATCTAACACAGTGCATGAATTTGAGAAACAATTTTTTAAGTCAGAGTAAATACAACTCTAAGCCCTGTAAGCCCTCTATTTGCCAGAATGGACAACTAAATCTCATTTATTATTGAACTCCACTTCACCCTACTTTGCCCTTTGTGGGATTCTATCATGGTTCTGTGGGTCTCAGGCAAAACCTTATGGGAAGGCTGTCTGGTTTCCACACTGGTTATTACTCTGGCCGATTAAACGGAGGCTTGAAGCCCTTTGTTGTTGCTCAGTCACTAAGTCGTGTCCAACTCTTTATTACCCCATGGACTGCAGCACACCAGGCTTCCCTGTCCCTCATCATCTCCCAGAGTTTGCTCAAACTCATGTCCATTGAGTCAATGATGCCATCCAACCATCTCATCCTCTGTCTCCCCCTTCTTCTCCTGTCTTCAATCTTTCCCAGCATCAGGGTCTTTTCCAAAGTGTGGGCTATTCACATCACGTAGCCAGAGGATTGGAGCTTCAGTTTCAGCATCAGTCCTTCCAAGTTAATTGGCTGATTTCCTTTAGGATTGACTGATTTGATCTCCTTGCAGTCCAAGGGACTGTCAAGGGTCTTCTATAACACCAGAGTTTGAAAGCATCAATTCTTCAGTGCTCAACCTTCTTTATAGTCCAACTCTCACATCTGTACATGACTACTGGAAAACTACAGCTTTGACTATATGGACCTTTGTTGGTAAAGTAATGTCTCTGCTTTTTGATACACTGTCAAAGAGAAGGGAGTGGCAAACCACTTCAGTATTTTTGCCTTGAGAACCCCATGAACAGTATGAAGCCCTGCCATTCAGCTGCTAAACTCAGGTGCTGAAATCTTTGCCAAGAGCAGGTACTCCAGGAGTTAGAACCTGAATTTGGAGTCCACTGTATACCCATTATTCACCCTCTCTTGAGGACACCAGTGAAGAATCTGGAGGCCTCTGTATTGCCTCTCCTGGGGCTAAACTACCATAGCTTAGACCATTTTTACTACTTCCCAGATACCAAGCCCTATAATCCCAGTTCCCTCTGGAAGATTCAGTCTCCACTTTTTTCTTCTTTCTTTTTTAAAATGAGGTAGCATTATACAAATTTCATGCATATGACATTATATTTCTATTTCTGTATACACCACAGCATCAGTTCAGTTCAGTTCAGTCTCTCAGTCATGTCTGACTCTTTGCGACCCCATGAACCACAGCACACCAGGCCTCCCTGTCCATCACCAACTCCCGGAGTTTACCCAAACTCGTGTCCATTGAGTTGGTGATGCCAACACAACCATCTCATCCTCTGTCATCCCCTTCCCCTCCTGCCCTCAATCTTTCCCAGCATCAGGATCTTTTCAAATGAGTCAGCTCTTCATATCAGGTGGCCAAAGGATTGGAGTTTCAGTGTGAACCACCAAAAATTTAGTTTCTCTCTGTCACCATAAAGTTGACCCCCTTATCCCATTTTGCATCCCCAAACCTTCCCCTCTGGTAATTGCTGCTCTGTTCTCTGTATCTAGTTGTTTGATTTTGTTTGGTTTGTTCAGTTATTCACTTTTTAGTTTGTTTTTTATATTTCACATCAATGAAATCATATGGTATTTGTCTTTCTCCATCTGACTGATTTCACTTAGTACAATGCCCTCAAAGTCCATCCATGTGGTCATAAATGACAAGAGTTCATGTTTTCTGGCTGACTAGTATTTCACAGTATATATACATATATGTCGTATCTTCTTTATCCATTCATCTGTCAGTAGACACTTAAACCGTTTCCAGAAAAAAGTGTACTAAGTCTTCCCATTGGAAAAGAGGCTTGGGTCTCTAGGACCAAAAACTATTCTCAACTCACAACCGTGAGTAGGAATATGGGTAGAACAGATACGGCAGAATCACTGCAGAAGCAAAAACAAAAAGTGAAAGGAAACAAGCCAGTTTCCATCCTTTCTGGTGTGTGTGTGATCTGCATCAAATAATCTTTTACTTTTATTATTAGTTTCTGTAAAATATACCCTAATTCCTCCCCAGCAGGGAGAAACAAACCACAGTGTAGCTAACTCAATCAAGTGCTTTTTGATTTGGATATACAGTACTATATATAAAGTATGGCATGTTATATATAATATATATTAATCATTTACACATATTTGTACATGAATAAAAACATCTATAAAATGTGTATTAAACCATTAGCAATGATTTACACTGGGAAGTTGGACAGAGGATAAATGGAAGGCATTTTATTATTTACTTCATTCAGTTTGTACTTCTGAATTTTTTACAAACAATATGTATCTTTTACTGCTAAAAAAAAGTGCTTGTTTGTCTTTTAAGGAAAAGGAAAATGCTTTCAGTGCAACCAAGTTTGTATCGAAAAGACAAAGTTTTGGAGGCTGACAGATCTGCATGTGAATCTTAGTTCTGAATACAAATCCCAGAGAGATTTGACAAATTCTTTGCACCACAGTTTCTACGGATATAAAAGAGACAATGATAGCGTGCCTAGGAGTAGAAAGCCAGGTTTAGGGTCTGATTCATCAGGTCCAAACTGATTATACTATGAAAAAGACATTCAGAAAACATTTATACAGTGAATGCTATTGGGAATAAACTTTGTGAAATTATTTTGGGCGCATAGTGGATGCTCCAAAAAGGGCAGAGGCCACCACCTCCACCACTATCATCATCAACATCTTCACGGTGTGATATTGGCCTGCATTTTCCATGAGCTTTTCCTCAATAATTATAGGAAGATACTTCTAGGAGCTTTCTACTTTCGTTTATGTCCCCAAGGCTCTGAATCCAAATCCAGCTCTGTTGCTTGCTCTCTGAATCTCAGCGTTGTCGCCAAAAATTGGAAGCAATAAGATCCATCATGCAGAGCTGCTGGGAAGAGTAACTGATCGAGCATGAAGCGTCTAGTGTGTACCAGCTAAGCAATACAGATTCCGTAAATGTTAGTTTTGTTCCACAGGGCTAATTTAGCAATGCATCATTAAACTACAAAATTAATGAAGAGCTGAACTGCACTCCAGTGTTTCTGGGTTTCTTTTAAACACCTAACCAATAGAAATATCCAAAATGAGAATAAAATAAAGATGTGAAACTGCTGTTGGACTTTGGCTTTACGGAACGGTCACAAAAGCATCCCCAAAGTGACCCTTTTCTCTTTTTGCTGTGAAGAGGCTGGATGACTATTGTGTAGGTTCCACAGCTACCCAGAGAGATTCTGAAGAAAACTGTCTAAATATGAAACATGGAGAGAAAATGAATGCTGTATTGATGTTTTTCTTTATCACAGAAGTTGCCTTCTGCTTCAGGAATTCTTGACACGAATGTATTGGTCTTTCTCTGTCTGAAGCAAGGTGATGGTGCAGAAAAACAAGGAATCTGGGAAGAAGACTGGCCAAACAAAAAAGTCTCTTTTGCTCCTGTTTTAATACATGATTATGTCTTTCCTTGTGCTCTTGGGCTCAGAAGCCCCAGAGAAAAAAAGAATAGAATTAAAGGGAAACACAGAAGCCTGAAAATGTGCTAGTCTTATTACCCTGCTTCCCAATATGTCCTTTTGTTCCTTTTGAATTCCTTCTCCATCCCCATCTGTAGTGGGTTGAAAATGCTTCTTCCCCAAATTCATATCCGCTAGAAACTCAGGATGTGACCTTAAAAAGAGACAGGGTCTTTGCACGTGTCATTAGTTAAGATGAGGCCATAATGGATGAAGGAGGACCCTAAATCCACTGACTGGTACCCTTTCAAGAGGAGAACACATAACAGGAAGAAGGCCATGTGCAGCTGGAGAAAGAACCTGGACACACAGCCACAAGTCGAGGAGCACCAGAGCCCCTAGAAGACAGAACGGAGAGGGGAGGGAGTGTGGCCCTGCTGGCTCATCGATTTTGGATTCTGACCTCTAAAATTGTGGAAGAAAGCTTTCCTGTGGTTTTAAACCACTCAGCGTGTGGCAGTTTGTTATGGCAGGGCTAGAAAAATAAATTTCCAGTATTATATTCAATTGTTCAACCACTGAGGTGCTAGGATGACAGTGAGGAACCAAATCCTGATGTCCCTTCATGTTTCCTAGAAAAGAGACCCTGGAGGACTGAAAGAAAGAGGGCCGAGGATACAAAGTTAATAATGAAGTCATGTGACAGTGTTTTCAGGGTACAGGGAAGAGCAGGTATTTGAGACACACATACTGAGTTTGAAAACCAGTCCTTACATAAAGCAACTCTAAGGTATCAGTAAGTCACTTAACCCTTCTGAGACCCCATATCCCCATCTTTATAAAGAGATGATGCTACCTACTTGCTATGGAGTTGGGAATATTAAGAAAGATGTAATTCGAAAGGTTTGCACAGTTCCTAATACATAATACTAGATGCTCAGTAACTGGTAGTTTTGTTTTTTAATGCAGCTAGTCTAGGACTCTGAAAATCAGAATACTTCAAATATGCCAGGCCATACATCCTGGCAAAACTATAACTCAAAATGATACGTGCACCCCTATGTTCATAGCAACACCGTTAATAGCCAAGACATGGAAGCAACCTAAGTGTTCACTGACAGATGAATGGATAAATACGTGGAGCATATTTATAAAGGAATACCAGTCTCTCTTAAAAAAGAATGAAATAATGCCATATGCATCACCATGCGTGCATGCTCAGTCGCTTTAGTCATGCCCAACTCTTTGTGACCCCGTGGACTGTAGCCTGCCAGGCTCCTCTGTCCAAGGGATTCTCCAGGCAAGAATCCTGGAGTGGGCTGCTATCCCTCCTCCAGAGCAACACAGATGGATCTAAAGATTATTGTACTAAGTGAAGTAAGTCAGAAGGAGAAAGACAAATACCATATGACAGCACTTATATGTAGAATCTAAAATATAACACAAGTGAACCTATCTACAAAATAGAAACAGACTCACAGGTAAAAAAGCCAGACCTGTGGCTGCCAAGAGGGAGAGAGGGCGGGGAGGGGGATGGAATGGACCTGGGGTTAGCAGATGCAAACTATTATATACAGCATGGATTGCAAGCAAGTTCTATGCTATAACACAGGGAACTCATTCAATACCCCGTGATAAACCATGATGGAAAAGTGAAAAAGAATATATATATACGTATACACACACACACACATATATACCTGAATCATTTTGTTGAACAGCAAAAAATTAACACATTATAAATCAACTACACTTCAATAAAATTAATTTTACACACACACACACACACATGCCAGGCCAATTGTCAAAGGAAGTGCCATTCTAAAAATATTGAAGTATGTATCTATTAAACTTGGAAGAGGCTTACAATTTGTCTATACTGTCTCAGCTCTCTGGTGAGTATTCCTAAGAATCTGTATTAACAAGAAAATCCCGAGAGCATACATAAGAAGACACTAAGCTTTCTCAGCCTCAGGGACTGGAAGGTACACTCTTGGTAGACCATCCATAATTCGCTGCCCTCTTCCTTCCTTGATCCTGGGAGAGTCGACCCAGCATAGCACATGATATTAGCTACTTTCCATGATCCTTAATACGGAGATTAGTGGGGGCCCAGTGGGCTTAGGTAAGTGTGCTGGGAGGTTTCTGCAATTGATTTCCTCCATGAATGAAGTGGAAAAATAAAAAGGAGGAGGCAGAGGAAGAAGAGAGAAGTACGTCATGAAAATGTTGTGGTCCTCTCCCTGCCTTTTGTTGTCTTCTTTATCCCTCCAGACCGGCCATGTTCAAGAATAGATTTCGAAAGCAACTTTCTTCAACAGTGTGTTATCATTCAGCATATATTATGTGCTAACAATGTGCTCAGCAGAGGGAATACAAAGGTAGACATTGGTCCTGTCTTCTTAGGAAGGCTCTTCTTAGAGCCTATTATCTAGAGACAAATCAAGCCTTCTAGTCACAGACAGTAAGCACTAGAAATAATAATAATACACAACAAGAGAACACAATCCAGGTGAGGAGTTAGGGAAGACTTCCTGGAGGAAGTGACATTTAATGAAAGAACTGAATGGGAGTTAGCTAGGCAAAATGATACAGGGATCAACTTTGAAAATAATTATAAATAAAACAGCAAACAAACTGAGTAACTGTCAAAGCAACACTAGAGTTCATACAGTAAATCATTACAGCAAGGTGACGGTTCTATAGAAATCGCCTCAACATTTCCATGGCATGGAAACACAGGCAGAGGAAATAACCCCGTTTACATAATGAATATGCACTTGTGGGCCAGGATTCCTTCCAAAGGAAAAGGAAGCTGCTTGATATAGGTGTCCCATGCCCATCTCTCCACCTTTGGGTAACTCCCCTGATGTTTACAGATAGTAACAAGTACCATCTTCTCCTCTGGGCCTGTGGCAGAGTTTCTAAAAATGGACAAAACCATATCTCCCAGCTCACGTGCTATTCTGCAATATAATCTCACCCTTCCCTGAGTCATGGAGACCAATCTATTCCTCCCATACAAATGCATTTGTAATCAAGGGAATGTGGCAGAAACCATGTCACATGACTTCCAAGGTGAAGGTCAGAAAGAGTCTGGCAGTTTCTGGATGCCCCATCCCAGGATGTTACCTCCCAGAACCCAGTGCCAGGTGGTAAAAGGCTGAAGATACAAGGCCAGGCATGTATGTGTACAGGCTCCAGGTCACAGTCCCAGCTGAGCCCAGCTTTCAAGAAATATCAACCCAGGCACCAGACACGTGAGGACAGAAGCCTTCAGAAGATGGCACTGCTCAGTTGTTTGAGACTTCTTCCCAGCCCTTTAAGATTTCCCAGCTGAGGCCCAGATATCAAGGAGATACAAGCCATCCCTGCCGGGCCGTCTAGATTATTCACCCACAAAATTTATGAGTTTAGTAAATGGTGGTTGTTTTACATGACTAAGTTTGAGGTGTCCATCAGACAGCAATAGATTCCCAGGACAGTATCCATAGCTTTGTGCCCATGGCGTGATGGGACACAGGAACTCAATGAGGTTTTTGTGGAGCTGGGATGAAATGAGATCAAAGCACCTGGAAAGACTGTGCTCATTCCTCTGAGACAGCCTTCCATCTTCAGAATGAGGTATGCTAAAGGATAACTCACCACCTGTCAGTGGTTTCGCAGTTTCTCTCTGCAGTGATTTCAGTTATCACCTGACATAGATAGACCCTAAAATGAACCTAAGGAAGAGCAATTTTGCAACACTCAAAAATAGATTTTCGTCAACTACATGACCTCCCTGGGAATTTCAAGGTATATGTTTATAGAGTTGGTGAAACCTGTTACCAAATTCTATATTCAGTTCCTCTGGTTGATGCTGTCTAGCAATGTATTAATAGGGGAGGAAGTAGGAAATCAGAGCAGAGCCAAAGGTTTTTCTGGAGAATTTCTAGGTCAGAGCAAAAATAAAGATCAGAGATAAGGTTTTGTCCTCTCTAAATGTGGTAAAGTGAAGGGATTAGAAATATGAGCTCTGGACACACAATGTCTCAAGTTAAAGTTCTTATTTTCTTACTGTGGCTATCAGAACTTTTAAATGTGGCTAGCACTGTGCAGGCTGAGAAGGCAATGGCACCCCACTCCAGTACTCTTGCCTGGAAAATCCCATGTGCGGAGGAGCCTGGTGGGCTGCAGTCCATGGGGTCGCTGAGTGGACACGGCTGAGCAACTTCACTTTCACTTTTCACTTTCCTACATTGAAGGAAATGGCAACCCACTCCAGTGTTCTTGCCTGGAGAATCCCAGGGACGGGGGAGCCTGGTGGGCTGCCACCTATGGGGTTGCACAGACTTGGACACGACTGCAGCAACTTAGCAGCAGCAGCACTATGCAGGCAGCACTGGTGGTAAAGAACCCGCCTGCCAATGCAGGAGACATAAGAGATGGGGGTTTGATCCCTGGGCTGGGAAGATCCCCTGGAGGAGGGCATGGCAACCCTCTCCAGTATTCTTGTCTGGAAAATCCCATGGACAGAGGAGCCTAGTGGGCTACAGTCCATAGCATCACAAAGAGTTGGACACAACTAAAGTGACTTCGCATGCATACACAGCATTGTAAATCTACTGGACATTGCTGTATATCAGGTGTTTCTTAAATGTGGGCAAGAAAGAAACAGAGGAAAAGGATTTCCTCTGTTTTTTTTGCATTCTTAATCTCAAGTTTTTTCCCCCCTCATAAAAGTAGGATATACCCAGCAATCTAAAACTCTGATATGGGTTTCTCCCTTTGCAAGGGGCACAGTGAAAGCAGCAGTCTCTAAAATGGGATTCATTTGAAACCCAGGTCTGAGTGTGTTTTCCTAAAGTGCTGTATCAGAAAACACTCAGAGCCTCAATACACAAGGAAGATTGCTGGGGTTAATTCATAATATTTACCATGGATGCAACAGGAAACAGAGACAGTACCACATACAATGTAATGACTATTCTTATGCAGAAATAATAATATCAATAATTTCTGGAGAATGCATTTTTGTCCTGACATGTCCTAGACATTTACTCCTCCTGGATATTTTCCATTCACAATTTTATTCTACTGTCACAGTAACCTAGAAAGGTAGTAACTACCATCCCTGTTTCACCTATGTGAAAAAATGAAATTCAGAGAGGTTAGTTTGCTGAGTTAATAAAAGTAAAGTCCAGGATTTGCAACCAATACAGTATCTTTCTAAAGCTCACACGCTAATTACCACTGGCTGGAATTGGGTCCTATCTCCTGATAGAGAACTTCCTGAGATGCCGGGGTGCTAGCATGAATCTCAGTATTCTGCCTGCTTCCCAGTGGTTAGTGTCAGACTTACTCCTAGACGTGGCTTTGTGCTGACCCACTTTTCACATATAGTACAGGCGTATCAATGGAGCATAGCCTCAAGCCATTTCTTCCCACCTTAGGAGTTTACTCTAGACCAGCGGTTCTCAAACTTTGTCACTGTTATTCAGTTGCAAAGTCGTGTCTGACTCTTTGTGACCTCATGCACTAGAGCATGCCAGGCTCCTCAGTCCTCCAGTATTTCCCGGAGTTTGTGCAAATCATGTCCATTGAGTCCATTATATTATCTAATCATTTTATTCTCTGTCACCCTCTTCTCCTTTCAGGTTCAATCTTTCTGAGTATCAGGGTACTTTCCAGGGAGTCGGCTCTTTGCATCAGGTGGCCAAAGTTTTGGAGCTTCAGCATCAGTCCTTCCAGTGAATATTCAGGGTTGATATCCTTTAGGATTGACCAATTTGCTGTCCTTGCAGCCCAAGGGACTCCAAAGAGTTTCTCCAACACCACAATTCAAAAGCATCAATTTTCCTCAAACTTTGGCATGCCTCCCAATATGGAGGATTTGGATTTCCAATAAGTTCCCAAGTGATAGTGACATTTCTGGTCCAGGAATTATACTTTGAAAATCCTAAGCCTAGACCTAGCTCCTAGATCTTCTTGTCCACATATAAAATCATCTGAGGTTTTAAAAATGAACCAGTGCCCATATCAGAACAACTGAATCTGAATTTTGATGGTGGGTCCAGATATAAGCTTTTTTTTTTTTAATCTCCCAGGAAAGAAGTGAAGGTTGAGAACAACCAAGCTATCTGGTCTTTGTGTTGAACCTTTCCCAATATCTATTCCACAAGATAAAATTGGGGAAAATAACTCAGCCTTTTTCAGGCAAATGGCCACGGCTTAACTGATTCGCAAAAGACAAGCGTAACTGCAGAGGCGAGCTCCAGCCTGGAGGTTGTTAGGTGGGTATCAGGGTGGGAATTAGGAAGTACGGAAGCCACAGGTCAGGCACAGCAGCAGGAGACAGAGCCCCTAAAAATGCCACCGATAACTAACATTAGTCTGTCCTAAAGAAATAGTTTAACAAAGTAAAGGTCAATGTGTTCAGCCATGGCCTTTGCTTCATAGCTGGGGAATCTTCCAATGTGAAGGACACTGACATTAAAACTATTCTGTGGCTCAACAGGAGTGAAAGTTGATGGAATGGAAATTATTTACATCTGTGAGTTTCCCCAAAAAGGAGACCCAGTGCAGCTGGCATCTAATCTTATAAAACCTGCAACGCTAAGAATTGCAAGTATAAATACCATGAGGTTTTTTTTCCCATAAAGTAGGACATATCCTAGCAATCTAAAAATCTGATTTGAATTTCTCCCTTTGCAGTGCCCAAAGTGAAAACAGCAGACAGTCTCTAAAACCTTTGCTTTATCCCTGTCACTCAAAGGGCGGGCGGGGGTGGCGGGGGTGGGGGGTGGGAATCAGGAACATCAAATGAAGTGGCTTCTGATCTGTGAAATTTTCTGGTGTTTGATAACTTTGTAGAAGTTCCACTCAAAACTATCCAGCATCTCCAGGACACAAAGTTTCTGAAATGCTTCTATTTTAGATTTACTTACAGGAGGATTTTTTTTCCTCTATAAAGACTTTTTTTTTTCTTTTTTTCAAATGCTTCTTTATTTCCTTGTGGCTATGCCAAAGATGCTGACTGGTTCTAAAATGCAAAAGCATTTTCAAATATTTATTGATTTTTTTTCAAGATTTCTGTAACAAAATTCCTATTATTTATTTATTTGGGTCTGCATTCAGAACCAAACCTTATCCAGTTATTGAAGAATGATCCAGTTTCCTATTTATTGTATAATATCAGGAGAAACTTCATTCTTTATTTCTGATTTACTTGAGAGTATCAAAACTACAAAATATTTAAAATTTAAGCTTTCTGCCTGCCAACCTCTTTGAAAAGGAATCGTATTCTTCTATACGGTAAACCAACTATTTGCAACATTAAAAATCACTCAAAACTTTTGAATTTTCATATCCGTTTGGTTGAGTTCAGCTGCTCAGTCGTGTCCGAGTCTTTGCGACCCCATGAATTACAGCATGCCAAGCCTCCCTATCCATCACCAATTCCCGGAGTTCACTCAAACTCACGTCCATCAAGTCGGTGATGCCAACCAGCCATCTCATCCTCTGTCATCCCCTTTTCCTCTTGCCCTCAATCCCTCCCAGCATCAGAGTCTTTTCCAGTGAGTCAACTCTTTGCGTGAGGTGGCCAAAGTACTGGAGTTTCAGCTCTAGCATCATTCCTTCCAAAGAACACCCAGGACTGATCTCCTTGAGAATGGACTGGTTGGATCTCCTTGCAGTTCAAGGGACTCTCAAGAGTCTTCTCCAACATCACAGTTCAAAAGCATCAATTCTTCAGTGCTCAGCTTTCTTCACAGTCCAACTCTCACATCCATACATGACCACAGGAAAAACCATAGCCTTGACTAGATGGACATTTGTTGGCAAAGTAAAGTCTCTGCTTTTGAATATGCTATCTAGGTTGGTCATAACTTTCCTTCCAAGGAGTAAGCGTCTTTTAATTCCATGGCTGCAATCACCAGCTGCAGTGATTTTGGAGCCCCCCAAAAATAAAGTCTGACACTGTTTCCACTGTTTGCCCATCTATTTCCCATAAAGTGATGGGACCAGAAGCCATGATCTTTGTTTTCTGAATGTTGCGCTTTAAGCCAACTTTTTCACTCTCCTCTTTCACTTTCATCAAGAGGCTTTTTAGTTTCTCTTCACTTTCTGCCATAAGAGTGGTGTCATCTGCATATCTGAGGTTATTGATATTTCTCCCGGCAATCTTGATTCCAGCTTGTGCTTCTTCCAGCCCAGTGTTTCTCATGAATTTTCATATAGGAGTAGTCAAATAACCAGAGTCTTTACCATTATTTTATGTTTAGAAGAAGAGAAGAAACGACAAGAAATAAGTTTCAGGGTGTGCATTAGTTATATTCATTTTAATTGTTTAAATATTACAAATGGCTATCACTTCTCAGTGCTAAACAGTTTGAAAACAGATTGAAATGTCCTGAAAAAACCTTAACAGATTCCTAGATGTCCAATTTGCTCTTCGTCTTTAGACTGAAAAATGGGTGAGGTCGCGTTGTGATACCTTTGCCCTAAGAGGTAACTGAAACAGCTCAGATTCTAGGTCTGATGAAATCACTATTGACTACTGATGGGACTATTTGTTGATCCATAAAAGTGTGACCATACCCCCTTCTTTGACCTTCTTTTTAAGTTCTGAGATGCTTCTGGTAATAGAATCAAAACAAAGAGCAGCATTAAATCTTCACAGGAAACATCCAGTTTAAAAATTTATCACTATAAAATGTGCCTTCTAACAGTGACTACCAGTCACCTGAAAATTCAGAACATGCAAATAATACCTCTATCACACTACAGATGGCCACATTTTTGTGAAAACAGAAGCAATGATAATTATAATAATAGCCTAGTTCACTTTTCATTCCATATACACTCAGAGAGAGATAAGCGTAGTGTACTTCTGACCTCAATAAAGGGAATCTGTTAACTTTTTAACAAAATGATTTCAAGGATCCGCTCAATCATGTAATTTTTTTCACTAAATTCATATAACAATGCTACACAATCCACGATTGGTTGAATCTGCAGATACAGAGGTACTGCAGATATGAAGGCTGACTATAAATTGTAAGTGGATTTTTAACCATGAAGAGGGCTGGTGCCCCTCACTCCCTTGTTGTTCAAGGGTCAGCTGTATTTTTAAAAAGCAATCAAGACAAATAAGCCTTAATTATATCTGCCAGAATGTATTCTTCTGTACATTCAATCAAAACTCACAATAAATATTTTTGAGCTACTTAATCATTAGCAAAAGCAGTACAACAAGAATTTTGTCATTTCACTTACTGAAAATTAACACACCTTTTAAAACACTTGAAATGTGTTAGTGGAGGTATGATAATTACATCCTGGCCAAAGAGACGATTCTTCTGCTTCATCCTCAGTTGAATTAAATAAACATCATTCTGTTTACATTCAGAAATTATAAGCAAAGTTTGCAATTAAAAGATAACACACATCTCTGGGATTTGGAATGAGGAACCATAATTATTACCACATAAATAGTAAATGAATACTGCAATAAATATAGAATACCTAAAAGGAAAAACCATATTACTCAGCACCAATCAACGGAATTAACACCACCCATTACTCCAATACTATTTCCTGAAATGAACGGTGTACTATTTTGCCTTTTTTCATACATTTTTGAAATATTATCTCTTAAGATACTTGAAATGTAGAGTTAAATTACAAGTTATATTTGAATAGTATTCAATACTTTATTTAAAAAATGAAAGTTAAGACAACTCCATTTTCTTCTCACATCAATTCTATAAGAAAGGCAAGAAATGACTACTGTCCTCATTTCGCCTGAGACCACAAACCAAAGATTAGGTCTCACCAAGAGTGAGCACAGAGCCCTGCACAGGCATTTACACCTCACAGCCATGGTAGGGGGAGGCAGGGCTGTTATAAACATCAGTTTACAAAACGAGAAAATAAATCACAGAGAAGCAAAGGGCAAAGCTTTAGTTGTCTATTGAAATTACAGAAAACTTCATTTAAAGTAATACAAATGTATTATCTTTCAGTTCTGGAGGTCAGGGAGTCCAAAACGGGTCTCACTGGGCTGAAATAAAAGTATCAGCAGAGTTGAGTTCCTTTTCGCCCGGGTGGCGGGGATGGAGAGGCAGGGCAGTGGCGGCACAGCGGTAGTGCTCTGGAGAGCAAAGTTTCCTTGCCTTTTCAAGTTTCTATTGTGTGCTTGCTAATTCACTTCAGTCCTCTCAAACTTTTTGTGACTCTATGGACTACCCCACCAGGTTCCTCTGTCCATGGGACTCTCCAGGCAAGAATACTGGAGTGGGTTGTCGTGCCCTCCTCCAGGGGATCTTCCTGACCTTGGGATCGAACCCACGTCTCTGTCGTTTATGCTTCCTGCATTGGCAGATGGGTTCTTTACCACTAGCGCCATCTGGAAAGCCCCAAGAAAGTGTTAGTTGCTTCGTGTTCCTGACTCTTAGACTGTACTGTCTGACTCTTTGTGACCCATGGACCGCAGACCAACAGGGTCCTCTGTCCATGGAATTCTCCAGGCAAGAATACTGGAGTGGGTAGCCATTCCCTTCTCCATGTGATCTAACTGACCCAGGGATCAAACCTGGGTCTCCAGCATTGTAGCCAGATTCTTTACCATCTGAGCCACCAGGGAGGCTGTATGAATTCGTAGGCCCATGGCCATTCATTCATCTTCAAAACCAGCCTAGCTAATTCCTTCATGATGCCATCTATCTGGTTCTCTCTTTTGCTTCCCTCTTTGATTTATAAAAAATTTCTCAATTACATTGGGCCAACCCATAATTCAGGAAAATGAAGTCATCTCAAAGTCAGTTGATGAGAAGCCATAATTCCGTCTTCAACCTTAATTCTTCTTTGTTTTTATTTTATTTTTTTTATTTTAAAAGTGAAGTATTTATTTATTTTTTTTTTAATTTTATTTTATTTTTAAACTTTACAATATTGTATTGGTTTTGCCAAATATCGAAATGAATCCGCCACAGGTATACATGTGTTCCCCATCCTGAACCCTCCTCCCTCCTCCCTCCCCATACCATCCCTCTGGGTCATCCCAGTGCACCAGCCCCAAGCATCCAGTATCGTGCATCGAACCTCGACTGGCGACTCGTTCCATATATGATATTGTACGTATTTCAATGCCATTCTCCCAAATCTTCCCACCCTCTCCCTCTCCCACAGAGTCCATAAGACTGTTCTATACATCAGTGTCTCTTTTGCTGTCTTGTACGCAGGGTTATTATTACCATCTTTTTAAATTCCCCATATATATGCGTTAGTATACTGTATTGGTGTTTTTCTTTCTGGCTTACTTCACTCTGTATAATAGGCTCCAGTTTCATCCACCTCATTAGAACTGATTCAAATGTATTCTTTTCAATGGCTGAGTAATACTCCATTGTGTATATGTACCACAGCTTTCTTATCCATTCATCTGTTTAAACTTAAGTTATCAACAAGTTCCAGAGGTTAGGACATAGATACCTTCATATTCTGGCTATCACAGAGACAGATAGCTAGGAAGTAGTACAGCCAGAGTTTGAACATGAACTTGTTGACCCCAGAGCCTACCTGTGCTCTCAAATCACTATTCTATTGCTATCTTAGAATATGCCCCATATGACATGCAAAGTCTCCCCTGGCAGGAAGGCAGAAAGCACCATTTCTACTATATTCTATCCCCGACTGTCCACCTGAATTGCTGAGGTTTTGTAAACTGAGGCAACGTAAGAGGTAAGAGTTAACAGCTGGATTATAACCTCTTCCTCCAGCCTCTGGAAATGGATGAGGAACAGCTGATCCCTGGGTGCACATTCTGCAATACCAAGTGAGGAAAGAGAACCTTTAGAGATAAATGAGGGTCTCGCTAGGTTTACCAGGTACTGATTTCTGATTCAAGGCTACTGTGGAGCATCCTAGATGTAGTAGTCAGAATAGTTAGGTCCCTAAGTCAACAGCTGCCTTTCAGAATGCTGACTGGACACACTCGCTTCCATGTACTAGGTGACCTTAAGATATTAAACTGAACGTTCACAGACCCTGCAGCTTCTCTACAGCCAGGGCTGGAATCTGTTTGACCACAGAGACCACCCATGTTCTCAAGTCATTCAATTATACCACTACCTTAGAATATGCCCAATGTAACATGAAGCTTCTTCCCTGACAGGGAAGGGACCCAGACTACAGTCAGCTTCCATGCCTTGAGACCAAAACAAAGCCCATGCTAGGATGGGACACCAGCAGCCGCATCCAGGTGTCTGAGGCCTCCGTGATGCTACTGGTTGTGCAAGTACTTCTTGTTCTATATCCTTTCTTAAAGCTAAATAACTTGCTGCTGCACAAAACTATCATACCTTGTCAATCTGATTGACAACACAATTGGAAACATGATCTGTTGTCTTGTTCCAACAAATGACTGAGCATCTTTCCTCAATCTGCACAAGGACCAGTCCTGAGACTCCAGTTTCAATACTGTTAAATATGACAAGCAAATATCCATCTGAAACTCAAAAAACAACAGAAAGCCTTCTTTCTTTTTCTGGTAATAGTTCCAGCATTCCATGTAGCTAAGCAGTATATCCAGAGGACTCTGACCATAAACAAGCCAAATTTATTAAGAATTAAAATACATCTGGGTCTCCATTATGTGTTTCTTATAATGCCAGAAGCACTCTAAGTAAAAAACAGAAACAATAAATACAAAAAATAAAAACCAGAGTAGAACACCAAAAAACTGTTGTAAGTTAATTTGTTTCAACTAAGCTTAAGAATGGTTCTGGTATATTAGTATAGCCCAGTGGACTGAGTCACTGCAGATGGTGACTGCAGCCATGAAATTAAACGATGCTTACTCCTTGGAAGAAAAGTTATGACCAATCTACATAGCATAGTGAAAACAGAGACATTACTTTGCCAACAAAGGTCTGTCTAGTCAAGGCTATGGTTTTTCCAGTGGTCATGTATGGATGTGAGAGTTGGACTGTGAGGAAAGCTGAGTGCGGAAGAATTGATGCTTTTGAACTGTGATATTGGAGAATACTCCTGAGAGTCCCTTGGACTGCAAGGAGATCCAACCAGTCCATTCTGAAGGAGATCAGTCCTGGGTTTTCTTTGGAGGGAATGATGCTAAAGCTGAAACTCCAGTACTTTGGCCACCTCATGCGAAGAGTTGACTCATTGGAAAAGACTCTGATGCTGGGAGGGATTGGGGGCAGGAGGAGAAGGGGATGACAGAGGATGAGATGGCTGGTTGGCATCACCGACTCGATGGACGTGAGTTTGAGTGAACTCCGGGAGTTGGTGATGGACAGGGAGGCCTGGCGTGCTGCGATTCATGGGGTCGCAAAGAGTCAGACACAACTGAGCGACTGAACTGAACTGAACTGAATGGACTTAGTAGACATTCTTACTATCATATGTGATAATAACAGGCAGGAAAATAAATGTATATGGCTTGTCAACAGTATAGACTTTGCTGCAATCAGGTTATAAGGTTTTTCTGATTTTTATACATAGTGCAGTCCAATGCCAAAGAGAACATGCAATGTGTGTTGAATTTTAAGAAAGAGAGTAAATTTAAGGTTGTTAATAATTCCTTGAGCTACCAAGTGATTACAAAACAAACAAACATAGGAATAAGCAATGGGATCAATGGTATTCCAATCTTCGTAAGCAATGGGACAATATGAAGGCCAGTTAAAGATGCACACTGCAGAAGAGACATATACCGGTGTACTAAATCTAGCACTATTTGCCATTGCAAAAACTAGTGAACAGAAAAAAGAATGAGTAAATTGTGGATTATTCATGCAATTAGTTACTGCATAGCAATTAAAATGAATGAACTGGAGGTACATATATGAACATGGATAAATCTCAAAAACATGTTGAATCACAAAAGCAAATGGCAATTGAATATATGCAGTATGATGTCATATCTGTAATGTAAGAAACAAGTACAAGAATACTACATAGTGTTAATAAATATATAGAGACAGTAATAATATAGAAATATGAATGGAAATAAGTAATAAATTCATGAGAAATAGGAAGATGAATGAGGTCCAAGAAGGGTATCTAAGCAATTTAATGCTACCTGAACCTTATTAAGTATATATGGCAAGATAGTAAAATGTTAAAATTTGATAGGATTCAATGGTACGTACAAGATTGTTCATTGCATTAGACTCTCAATTTTCCTATATGTTTGTAATAGTTTTGAACCTACTAAAGGAATATACTTATAAGGTCACAAAAAGATTATGCTGCAATGGATTATTAAAATACTGAATTCAATACTGATCAGACAGTCAAAATCACACAGCCAGAGGCCTTGGAGCAGGTGAGTGGAAATTCTGAAACTTAAATCCAGTTTCTCTAATTTGCACATCCATTGTCTATTCACTGTGCCTTCCTGTATATTATACTTTGCTTTCATTTCTGGTTCTTTTCAGTTAAATAAAATGCTTTTAAATTTTTTAATTAGGGGGAGAGGGGAATCCCAGTTCAGTAGTTCTTCCAGTTCTGGGTAACAGTTTTTTATGCCTTAAGGGTTGTAAATTTAGAGACCGCAGGAATAAGTAAAGGTGAGAGAAAAAAGCCACAGAGCCATCTGAAAGTCCTTATATGTTCAGGCTGGAAGCAATCATTTGGTTGAAACTGCCAACACATAAACATTCTATGGGAGACAAACACATTTGCAGACTCGTGGATAAAGGGCTGGGGTGCAGTTATTCTTAATGGAGATGACGGCCATCTGCCTTGCCCCTCAAATGTCAGTCTGAATTTCTGCCAGAATCATGAGAAGTGTCTCAGCCCTAGAAGCTGTGACTAAGGAAGAAATGCCGCTCACCTCCTTCTCCCCAGATAATATTGCTTTGAAAAGAACAGAACCAAGAAACGTAGTCATTTACCCTGAGGTTCCTTCTGTGAGTTGACCTACCCCTTGGTGCTCCTTCCCATAAAGTGTATGGGGTGGGGGGCAACCCTCTCCTTACGCTGCAGAAGGTAAATCAGCTCCAAAGAAAGGGGAAGCGGACTAATTGTGATTGAGCTCTTTTGACAAATGTTCTCTTATTTCAGCCTCACAATCATCTTTTGAGGTAGGCATTGTCTACCTTCTTAAATAGAAAGGAAACTGGATTTCCTAAGGTCAGATTACATGTCCTGCTGCTGCTGCTGCTGCTAAGTCACTTCAGTCGTGTCCAACTCTGTGCGACCCCATAGAAGGCAGCCCACCAGGCTTCCCCGTCCCTGGGATTCTCCAGGCAAGAATACTGGAGTGGGTTGCCATTTCCTTCTCCAATGCATGAAAATGAAAAGTGAAAGTGAAGTTGCTCAGTCGTGTCTGACTCTAGCGACCCCATGGACTGCAGCCTACCAGGCTCCTCTGTCCATGGGATTTTCCAGGCAAAAGTACTGGAGTGGGGTGATTACATGTCCAAGTTCATGCATTTAGGTAAGTGAGAGAAATCTACCTAAAATCCACAGTTTTTCTGTTACACGGTGCTTCAGAAAGTCCATAGTGCTTGGCATTTCATGTCCTTTCTCAGATTTTTCATCTGGAATGTGGAGGAATTGCAGTAGCCTACTTTAACATTCTATGAATCTGAATAAGTCAACCCTGGGGCAGACACAGAGTTACAATTCACAGAGACAACTCAGAAAGATGAAGTTAGAACAGAGCCTGTGACAAGTAACAGAGTCAACACTCTTTATCAAAGATATTGTATGAAATTTAAAAATAAATAAGAACGAATTTGAAGGGAAAGTGTTCATTGCTAATACTCAGTCTACTCTTTGATACAAGCCTGGTCATCATGAATGAATTTACTATCTTAAATGTTACTTTGTATGCTTTTCTGGGCACAGAAACCTCCTAATATCTCATCAGGAGATATCTCACCACCATCGTCCATCCTTTTCTAACTAACTCCTCTGAAAACCAGGAGGGAAAGTGGTTGGTCTTCCTTACTTTCAACTTTCAGATATGCTGACTTTTCTATTCATGTACTCACTCTCAATTTCCATAAACTCAAGAGAGTCCCTGAAGTTACTTCTCTCTCTCAAAGACCAGCTCCAGGCTCACTTCTGTAAAGTCTTCCCTTTGAATGAATGATTGCATGAATGAATTCAGATGAATGAATGTCTTACTAGCAGAAGGAATCCTAGGCACAACTGCTATACACTGAGCTGTGCTGAGGGCCCCTGCAGTCAAAGACTTGGAGGGGGCAGGGAGAGTCTCGGCTGGACTCCAGGCATTAAGGTTTTATGGGACTTGACCAAGAAAAATAGCTGGGTCAATGCTCAACCTTCCTACTGCCACTGTGCAGCATCACAGGATCCTGCCAGAGACCCGGGTTAAAGGAAGCACATGTCTATGTGCTTGTGTGTGAGCATGCATGCATGCTCAGTCGTGTCCGTCTCTCTGCAATCCCATGGAGTAGCCCACCAGGCTTCCCTGTCCATAGAATCTTCCAGGCAAGAATACTGGAGTGGGTTGCCATTTCCTACTCCAGGGGATCTTCCCAATGTAGGGCTTGAACTCACCTCTCCTGCATTGGCAGAATTCTTTACCAATGAGCTACCTGGGAAGTCCAAAAAAGTCTTCCCTTAATGAACCCCCCAAAGATCCAGTGTTTTTAATTATTTCAGATTTCTCTTGTCTCTTCAATACAGGGGGAAGAGAAAGGGAGACTTCTGTTTCTACCATGTGCCAGATATTTTGCAGCAGCCTCAGTTACTGTAATCACATGAAATTACATATAATCCAGTCAAGCTATTATTATTTCTAATTCACCGATGACAAAACTGAAACCAGGCAGAATTAAAGTGACTTGCCAAAGGTTACACATTTGGAAAACCAGAATTGACAACCAAATCCAGGTTGATTACTTTGATCTAAACCCCAAACCAAAGAGTTTCTGCTCAAAGAACAGATTGGGGGTGTGCAGAAATGTGGGTTTTTATTTTTCCCCTTCTCCTAAGTAGTGTCAAATAACTTCATTGTTTATTCATATTTCTCTGTTTCAAGAATATTAAGTCTTGTGGAGCCAGCAAAGCTTACATTGCTGGATGCCTAAGTAACGTAGAAACAAAATATATTGTCTCCAATCCTCCAATAAATAACATTAATGTTGACCAAGGATATTGACCATAAAACCAAACACATGGTCCTTTCCTTGAAACCAATCAAACTGCATCAGTACTCAAAACGCTATGCGGCTCTGATTGCCACAGCTCAATAAGGACTTAACAAGACTTGGAAAAGATCCAAAGAAGAGCAATTAAAACATCCTCAGAGATGGAAAAGGCTGTCCTAGAAGAACAAACTAAAATCAATCAAGACCCTTTAAGTTTAGCAAGATAAAGACTGAGAACTGATGGATTTGGAATCTGTGAAAATATCTGGAGATGATAGTATAAGCATGCATATGCTCACTGTCCTTGGCACCTGCTATTTTTTGTTCATCCAGCATCCATTTCCTTTTCCCGCAGTATCTGGGTTTCTTTGTGGGGAGCTGTCTGTCCTTCACCACTACTGTGTGCACTGTGATGGATGAGTAACTTCAGGAACTTCCCTCCTACCTGGGATCTGAGGGAATGGGGCCTTCCCTTCAAAAGATCCCATAAAGCCATTGAGGAGTCCTGTCACCTAATCCATTGAGGAGTCCTGTCACCTAATCGCAGACAATCAGACTCCTCCTCTGCTTCAACTCTAAATTTTGAGAGATACAGAAATAAGAGGGCAGGGAAAGTGGTGGTCGTGTTTATCCATTCAACCACTCTTGCTATGGAACTATTCCTTTCTTCCTGTATCATTTGGAATTTCTAGATTCCAGTCCTTTCTATAGCAGTTTCTCCATCATTCCTAGCAAGTCTATGAGCTCCTGATAGCCTTGCAGTAAGTCCCTTTTGTTTAAATTAGAGTCAGTTTCAGATAATTCTAAGAAACAGATATACTCATCAAAAGCCAGATACATGGTATCTGCATGGTAACCCCTTTCTCATAAATAATTGTTAAGTAGGAAGCAGGTTAAAACTAGAAGGGAAGAAACTGATGCTAGCCAGACACTGCATTAAGACCTTTATACCTAGAATTGCTTTTAAGTCTCGAAGTAATCCTGTGAGGTGAGAAATAGGATCTCAATCTCACAGACTGAGACTGAGATTCAGGGGGTGAGTAGCTTGCCCAGGTTAAGTGCTTAGAAATGAAACATTTTGATATTTGGCAAAACTAATACAATTATGTAAAGTTTAAAAATAAAATAAAATTAAAAAAAAAAAGACATGAAACAAACTGGAATAAAGTATAAGCATGTCCCTAGTCAAATTACAAAAAATTGAAACAAGTGATATTTGGACTGTTTGTTTATAATCTTGGTGGACATCAAGAAAGAAAATATAGGCAGAACACTCTCTGACATAAATCACAGCAAGATTTTCTATGATCCACCTTCCAGAGTAATGGAAATAAAAGCAAACATAAACAAATGGAACCTAATTAAACTTAAAAGCTTTTGCACAGTGAAGGAAACTGTAAGCAAGGTGAAAAGACAGCCTTCAGAATGGGAGAAAATAATAGCAAACAGAACAAGTGACAAAGAATTAATCTCAAAAATATACAAGTAGTTCATGCAATTCAATAAAAGAAAAATAAACGACCCAATCAAAAAATGGGCCAGAGGACTAAATAGACATTTCTCCAAAGAAGACATGGAAAGAAGACAAAGAAGACATGATGAGATACTCAGCATCACTCATTATCAGAGAAATGCAAATCACAGCCACAATGAGGTACCATCTCATGCTGGGCAGAATGGCTGCTGTCAAAAAGTCTACAAGAAATAAATGCTGGAGAGGGTGTGGAGAGAAGGCAACCCTCTTACACTGTTGGTGGGAATGCAAACTAGTACAGCCACTATGGAGAACAGTGTGGAGATTCCTTAAAAAACTGGAAATAGAACTGCTATCTGTTCAGTTCAGTTCAGCCACTCAGTCATGTCTGACTCTTTGTGACCCCATGAATTGCAGCACACCAGGCCTCCCTGTTCATTCACCAACACCCGGAGTTCACTCAGACTCACGTCCATTGAGTCAGTGATGCCATCCAGCCATCTCATTCTCTGTCATCCTCTTCTCCTCCTGACCCCAATCCCTCCCAGCATCAGGGTCTTTCCCAATGAGTCAACTCTTTGCATGAGGTGGCCAAAGTACTGGAGTTTCAGCTTTAGCATCATTCCCTCCAAAGAACACCCAGGGCTGATCTCCTTCAGAATGGACTGGTTGGATCCCCTTGCAGTCCAAGGGACTCTCAAGAGTCTTCTCCAACACCACAGTTCAAAAGCATCAATTCTTCGGCACTCAGCTTTCTTCACAGTCCAACTCTCACATCCATACATGACTACTGGAAAAACCATAGCCTTGACTAGACGGACCTTTGTCGGCAAAGTAGCAATCCTACTACTGGGCATACACACCGAGGAAACCAGAATTGAAAGAGACACCTGTACTCTAATGTTCATCACAGCACTGTTTACAATAGCCAGGACATGGAAGCAACCTAGATGTCCACTGGCAGATGAATGGATAAGAAAACTGTGGTACATATACACAATGGAATATTACTCAGCTATTAAAAAGAACATATTTGAGTCAGCTCTAATGAGGTAGATGAAACTGGAGCCTATTATACAGAGTGAAGTAAGTTGGAAAGAAAAATGCCAATACAGTATATTAATGCATATATATGGAATTTAGAAAGATGGTAACAATGACCCTATATACGAGATAGCAAAAGAGACACAGATATGAAGAACAGACTTTTGGACTCTATGGGAGAAGGTGAGGGTGGGATGATTTGAGAAAATAGCATTGAAACATATATATTGCCATATATGAAATAGATGACCAATCCAAGTTCAATGCATGAAACAGGGCACTCAAAGCCAAGGCACAGGGACAACCCAGAGGGAGGGGATGGGGAGGGAGATTCAGGATGGGGGGCATATGCACACCTGTGGTTGATTCATGTCAACGTATGACAAAAACATCACAATACTGGAAAGTAATTAGCCTCCAATTAAAATAAACCATCAAAAAAAGAAAAAGAAAAAGAAAGAAAACATTTTCTTTACAATGCCTCTGGGTGATCCTGTCAGAGTCAAGCCCTCAGGATGGATAGACAGATAGATGGATATACTAAATGCAGACAGATCATTGATCTAGCTCAAGAGAAGACAATTCTTACATGATTAGCCCCTTTAAAGCAAAGCAATAATTGATGCTAATGTAAAACTAGAGCAAAATGCTATATTTGAAGTTTCCATCTGAAGATGTAACACTCACTTCATATGGCGTATAGATTTTTTTGAAGATATTTAGAAAGGTGAAGTCACTATACTATTGCACGGCTTTAAACTTGCCACCTCAAAAATTAGTATCTAAACTAAAAATTACATGACTTAAAAAAAAATAGATGGCTTTCACTTCAGTGAAAACCTGTACATCAATAGGACTGATGGCCTTCACATTAGGAAAATCTGTATATCATAAATTAAGTCATTTGGTTGAGAAATACTCTTTTGGGGGAGGGCACGTAGGTTTTTTTTTCCCCCAGAGGTACTGATGTAGGTCTTGAAAAAGTGAGAGTTTCTTCTCAACTGACTATTTTGAAACAATACATGTTAACATGTCAAGGAAAATAAGACAGGAGAAGAGGCAATAGGAATGAGGGAGAAAATGCAGGGTGTTGACTAAGGCCAACCTCTTCATTCTGCAAAAGAGACAACTGAAGGCCAATGAAGCCAAGTGACTCAGCCAAGCTCACAGAGTGGTTCCTGGCTGACTTAGGGCTCTCGAGCGGCCTAGTATACGATGGGGCTTCTGTCTCTATTGCACATTGCCCACACTCAACTTGGAAAATCTACTGTGGGCCAACAAATGAGGAAACAGAAAATCATCCTCCTACTATCCGTGATCCTACAGTAAGAATCACGGTAACAGGAATGCTGCTGTTTCTCTTCTTCTGCTTCAGACTAAAGGAATTATTTCTTTTTACCTTCTCTCACACGCCTTTTTGTTGTTGTTCAAAGACATGACTGATTTCCTAATCCTATTCACTTCGGCACCACAAACCTGATTCTAATCACATTATTAAAATGAAAGAAGAGCTGTCGGGTCAGTGTTGTTCCCATCAGGGATATTCATTATCCTTTGACAGGTAACATGGGGGATCAGAACACTGCCACCCAGCTGGGAAGCCTCCCGGAAATATGAATGAAAATCAGAACCTGCCTTTTCACAGGCCGTGGTTCTGCTGATGGAACGCCGTCAAACAGATCGATGCCTCCATTTCCTTAATTAATGATCATCTCACCAGGGGAGAGACAGTGGATATTGTTTCAATCTTTGTAAACTTTTCTGCAAACACTGGAGTTCTCTTGAGCATCCACAGGGATGTAACAAGCCCTTATCCTGAATAATAAACTCAAGCTTTACTTGTTCAGCTAACCCCACGAACAGATGCTCTGAAATCTATATTCAAGTCTTTCTGACATCACTTTGGCAATGATAATTTATTATGTACCTACTATGTGGACTGTACTGGGCTGGCCCTTGAAAAAGGTCTAAGTCAGACAATGTCATAGAGAATCTGAAATTTAATAGGAGGGGCAGATAATACTCATAAAAAGTTTATAAGATTTCACTGTACTCAGGGAACCAAATAAACTCCTCCCACCATGATTTTTAAACAGATTTCCCTATTTGAACATTATGCTTTGAGTCAAACCGGCACTGCTTTGAGGTACTGGGCATACTTGCATGCTCAGTTATGTGTGACTCTTTACAATCCCACAGACTGCAAGCTGACAGGCTCCTCTGCACATGGGATTTCCCAGGCAAGAATACTGGAGTGGGTTACCATTTCCTTCTCCAGTGGATCTTCCAAACCCAGGGATTGAACTCTTGCCTGGAAAATCCCATGGACGGAGGAGCCTGATGGGCTGCAGTCCATGGGGTCGCTAAGAGTCGGACATGACTGAGGGATTTCACTTTCACTTTTCACTTCCATGCATTGGAGAAGGAAATGGCAACCCACTCCAGTGTTCTTGCCTGGAGAATCCCAGAGACGGGGTAGCCTGGTGGGCTGCCGTCTATGGGGTCACACAGAGTTGGATATGACTGAAGCGACTTAGCAGCAGCTCCTGCATCTCCTACATTGGAAGATGGATTCCTTACCACTGAGCCACCTGGGAAGTCCTGTGATGCTGGGACTGGGAGTCAAACCACGTTTCTGTTCTGCCAGCTGCAGTCTGTTAGGCTCTGCCTGTAAGGATGCAGGAAGGGAATCAAGAAGGGATGCCATCCTTCTTATCTGTTTTCATTTTGTTTCCTTCCTGTCAGCATTATCCTAGCAACAATTCTTTGATCCAACAGCAATATTTTTCTGCCAATAGCGGCATTTGGTTCCAGTTTGAAGCTTTTCCAGCACTTGAAGAACCACTGTTATGGCGCCCCCAGATATCAAGAGCAGCTGAACACTTTCTCCTTACACACACATGGACCAGTCCCATGATACCACATTTCCACTCTCAAAGGTACTAGCAGCAGCTAAGTAACACCCACTCCTCAAATAGCTCAGTTTCAGCTTCACCAAACTTCTAAAATATTAGTGGTTCCACCTTCACCCTTTGGTCCTCCCAGCCCACCTGCTTCCAGAAGATGCTTTATTGGTGGTATCTTAAGCAACAGTTAGAACTGGACATGGAACAACAGACTGGTTCCAAATAGGAAAAGGAGTACATCAAGGCTGTATATTGTCACCCTGCTTATTTAACTTCTATGCAGAGTACATCATGAGAAACGCTGGGCTGGAAGAACCACAAGCTGGAATCAAGATTGCCAGGAGAAATATCAATAACCTCAGGTATGCAGATTACACCACCTTTATGGCAGAAAGTGAAGAGGAACTAAAAGCTTCTTGATGAAAGTGAAAGAGGAGAGTGAAAAAGTTGGCTTAAAGTTCAACATTCAGAAAACGAAGATCATGGCATCTGGTCCCATCACTTCATGGGAAATAGATTGGGAAACAGTGTCAGACTTTATTTTGGGCGGCTCCAAAATCACTGCAGATGGTGACTGCAGCCATGAAATTAAAAGACGCTTACTCCTTGGAAGGAAAGTTATGACCAACCTAGATAGCATATTGAAAAGCAGAGACATGACTTTGCCAACAAAGGTCATCTAGTCAAGGCTATGGTTTTTCCAGTGGTCATGTATGGATGTGAGAGTTGGACTGTGAAGAAAGCTGAGTGTCAAAGAATTGATGCTTTTCAACTGTGGTGTTGAAGAAGACTCTTGAGAGTCCCTTGGACTGCAAGGAGATCCAACCAGTCCATTCTAAAGGAGATCAGCCCTGGGATTTCTTTGGAAGGAATGATACTAAAGCTGAAACTCCAGTACTTTGGCCACCTCATGCGAAGAGTTGACTCATTGGAAAAGACTCTGATGCTGGGAGGGATTTGGGGCAGGAGGAAAAGGGGACGACGGAGGATGAGATGGCTGGATGGCATCACCGACTCGATAGACGTGAGTCTGAGTGAACTCCAGGAGTTGGTGATGGACAGGGAGGCCTGGCGTGCTGCAATTCATGGAGTCACAAACAGTCGGACACGACTGAGAGACTGAACTGAACTGAACTAACATCCTCATTTGGCCCTTTACTTCTTAGGTATATAGCTGTAGTTCATCATATTAAATCCCTCTTTTAATGTAACTGGTATTGTTTCTGTCTCCTGGGTCAACCCTAATTGTGAAATTCAAAGAACCCATTTCCTTAAGAACATGGTCCCTGGAGTCTGACCGTTTGAATCTCATCTCCTCCACTTAGTAGTTGTATGAAGTTAGTTGGGAAGTTAGTTCACCTTTCTGTGTCTCTGTTCTCATATGTTAACTTGGGATGATAGTACCTATACTGTAAGGTTGTTGGGAGAATTAAATAAGTCAATATATGTCAAGTATTAGAGGGATATCTAACACATAGATGCAGTATTAAAATTTTAGCTATTCTTCTCCCAGGATGAACCACGTACACTCAGAAACAAGCCTCTCACATGCGGTGCACTAAAAGGGAAGAAGTAATGATAATAATTTATGGTGTTATTTTCTATTCTTTAAATGAAGATCTGAGGTTTTTGCAATTTGCTGTGGTCCAGTCAAGAAAGTGAGAACACTTAACTCTCTATAATTGAGGGAAAAAGAGGAGCAAATGGCAACAAAATTAAATGGAGACATTCTCTATCTCTAATGCTATAAAAATGCAAACTGCTTCCTGAGTACAGGGTTCAGAGATGGTAAAAGAGGTGTCATTCCCCAGCTCTCTCCTTAAAGCAGTATGTTCTCCTAATGCACCAGGATGATGGGAAAGAGAATGACTTGAATTTGGAATTGAGTTCTGAATACAGCTCTGCCATCTTCTACCTCTGAAACTGACAGTTAACTAACTGCTCAGCCTCAGATTCCTCAGAGCCACACAGCCCTGGCACTTAGTAGGCAGTCAAGAAATAGCATCGTCTTTTCTCCTTTCAGTGAATATCCCCCAGATAAATTCACTTGTCCAGTTTCACCTTGTGTTATTTCTTTTGCTTTTCTGTATCAATTCAATATAACATTATTGCTCCTTCCCCCGTATCAGTCAAAGGAGAGCCTGCAGAATCTCAATGATGAGTACAAATTAGGTTTCGAAGATCTAAAATCGGTCTGGTTCCTGCAATGTTACCTTGGGGACGGGGAGAATTCAGCTCACTAAAGGCTGATGGAACTTTAATATGGACATGTGGGCACTCAGGTGCATCCTCACTTTCAAAGAAGTTTCTCTGGTGCTTACTATGCCAACTACATGAATGATGAGACAAGAAGGTAAGGACTGAGATTCAGTCCTAGTAAGTAGGACTAGAAAGTACTGTTTCCTAGGCACATGACATTTTTTTGAACTAAGGTGTTCAATTATTAGGCAAATCCATGGAAGAGGGTTTCTTTAAAACAGCTGGAAACTTAGACAAAAGATTTGCAATGGGGCTTCCAGACAACCTGACCAGAGCAGTGATCCTAAGACTTGGTCCAAAAAAGGGACAGTAAACACACAAAAGACAAATAGAAGGGAGTGGATGATCACAACAAAAGAGCTTCTGAAATAAAATTCAAACAGAGGACGAGGCTAGTATGTCCGCTAATCAGCCAGAGAAAGAACAGAAACCCTCCTTCTAAATTCAACCCTAAACAGCTCCCAGCTGTAAATAAATAGAAATGGATGATTGATTTCTGTATTATGACCCAATTAATTTCTCTTCCACAGAAAAATTGTCTACTCTTGATCTTAAAGTATTTTTGATTGTTCAGAAACCATGTTAGAGGCCAAAAGAAATTTCTATGTAAATACTCTGATAAAAATCATGAACAACAGCATGACAAAAAGAATCGGGCACAAATTAGTAATTCTAGATCAGAACACATTCCAACCATCTTAAAAGTTGTTTTCCAGTGAAAGTGAAAGTATAGTCGCTCAGTCATATCCGACTCTTTGCCACCCCATGGGCTGTAGCCTACCAGGCTCCTCTGTCCATGGGATTTTCCAGGCAATAGTACTGGAGTGGATTACCATTTCCTTCTCCAAGGGATCTTCCCGACCCAGGGATCGAAGCCAGGTCTCCCACATTGTAGACAGGCGTTAACCATCTGAGCCACCAGGGAAGTCCAATTAGCCCTCACTAATTGGAATGAAAAAAACAAAGCATCTACTATAAACTCAACTTCAGAAACAATCTTAGGTTTTGATTTTTTCTTCTAGATAATGGGATATAAATCAGAGATTATGTACTCCAGATTAATTCTATAAAGAAAGCAAAATATTTTTTAATTTTTTTATTTTGTATTGGGGGCTTCCCCAGACAGTAAAGACAGTAAAGACTCTGCCTGCAATGTGGGAGACCTGGGTTTGATCCCTGGGTTGGGAAGATTCCCTGGAGGAGGGCATGACAACCCACTCCAGTATTCTTGCCCGGAGAAGCCGTATGAACAGAGGATCCTGGCAGGCTGCAGTCCATGGGATTGCACAGAGTTCGACACGACTGAGCAACTACGCACAGCACATTTTGTATTGGGGTATAGCCAATTAACAATGTTGTGAAAGTTTCAGATGTCTAGCAAAGGGACTCAGCCATACATATACATGTATCCATTCTCCCCAAAACTCCCCTTCTACCCAGGCTGCCAAATACCATTGAGCAGAGTTCCCCGTGCTGTACAGTAGGTCCGTGTTGATTATCCATTTAAATATAGCAGAGTGTATAAGTCCATCCAAACCCCCTAACTATCCCTTTCCCCCATCCTTCCCCACTGGCAACCATAAATTCATCCTCTAAATCTGTGAATCTGTAGTGTTGCCCAATGTATACAGACACAAAACTGTCTCTTCACCATTTATCTGCAAATTATGACCTGAGAGAAAAATACTGCCCTTAAACTAAATCCAGCTCTCCAGTCAGCTACCTCTTTTTGAGAATAAAGTTTTATTGGAACATACTTGCATACATCTTTGTTTACATATGCTGTACACTAGCAGACTTAAGGAAATGGCAACTCACTCCAGTGTTCTTGCCTGGAGAATCCCAGGGATGGGAAGCCTGGTGGGCTGCCATCTATGGGGTCGCACAGAGTTGGACACGACTAAAGCGACATAGCAGCAGCAGCAGCAGACTTGAGTAGCTGCTACCCAGACTGTGTGACTTAGATATTTTACTGTGGCCCTTTATAGAAAAAGTTTTTTCACTCATGTCCGACATTGTTGCACAGATACTATCCTTTAATCAGCTGCAAAGGAACAGGGGATATGATCCTCCTAACTCAAACTATATCAAAAATGTAGCTCCTAGAAGCAAAGAAGAGGCTACATATCAAGTCTTCTCTTTAAGCCAAGTTCTAGTTACATTGTGCCTAGGAATTTGGAGAGATGGTTATCATGCTACTGCTGCTGCTGCTAAGTCGCTTCAGTTGTGTCCGACTCTGTGTGACCCCATAGACAGCAGTCCACCAAGCTCCCCTGTCCCTGGGATTCTCCAGGCAAGAATGCTGGAGTGGGATGCCATTTCCTTCTCCAATGCATGAAAGTGAAAAGTGAAAATGAAATCTCTCAGTTGTATCTGACTCTTCGCGACCCCATGGACTGTAGCCCACCAGGCTCTTCCATCCATGGGATTTTCCAGGCAAGAATACTGGAGTGGGTTGCCATTGCCTTCTCCGATGGTTATCATGACTAGTAGATAAATATACCTTACTGAAGCCCAAGAACTAAGTTAGTCCTAGAGACATAATGGAGATTAAGAAGACTGCTCTTCATTTATCCAAAACTAGTAATGGGGGAAAAACATTCTGTGTAATTGTCATTGTTCAGTGCACTGCAAATAGACATTGAGTTCACACACAAAGTGTGTTTTCTCTAAACATCACCTCTAAGTACAATCTGTAGTATCCTTCGAGGAAACTTGTGGTTTATTTTACAGAAATTCCTAGAATAATTCCTATCTTCATAATATATAACACTCATTCACAAACTTGGCTACTTGAACAATTTCCCAGTATTTTCAGGGAGTGTGATGAAACTTATTATTATTATTACCTACTGCTTAAAATAACATTATTATTATCTATTGAGAAAAGAATTCTTGGAGGATAGAAAAGCAGAAGATGGTGGGAAACAAGCTTAGTCTTTAAATTTGTGTTCCTTTTTATAGACAATATTGATCAAAGGGCTTTGTTAGGTAGACCTAAGGAACCCATAATAGTTACGTTTATCTTAAATTGTGACATTGAAAAATTACTCAAACTGTATTCCTCCATGTTTCTGCAAAAAATAAGCTAGGAAATAAAAATACATTAATCAAAATAATCATCTTTTCAAGAGAGATTATATTTTACCCACAAAATAGGGACAAGCAGTATAAAGAAAACTGATGTATAAAATATTGACAGTGCAAGTTTATCTAAAGAAATATGAACAATTATCAAATGTGCCAAAAATTAAACTTTCACAAAAATATATATGAGACTTTCATGAAGTTGAAGAGTATAAATCTGATTTATCAAAAGCTCAAAGTATAAAGATAAACCTGATTTATCAAAAGCTTAAAGTATAAAGCTATCAATGTCAAGAAAGTCTTAAAATCAGATAGATTTGGGGCATAAGCCCCAAGAGTTCCACTCTGGTTTTATCTTCACTTCTACATCTTGGAGCCATACGGAATAAGCAGCAGGGGACTGCCTATAAGCAAGAAGGGTGAAAATTCAGAAAGTATTCCTCAACTAAGCTAAATAAGGAAACAGTAAGACAGAAAAGAAAAAAAAGAAAAATTTTAAAACATGAGCACCAAAGAGAGGGCTGCAGCGTATTATAAAAACATGCACCGAGAGAAGATATATCCTGCACTTAGCAACTACGTATTTACAAGCATGTGAATGCAGAAACACCAAAAACTCATACATTGAAACAAGAACTAAAGGAGCTCAGGGATCGACAGTAGAACACAGAGCAAAACTAGGTGGGTAGGAGGGAGCTCCGAGAGCATGACAAGTGACCAAGAACAGTGGCTGATTGCAATGGAATTGAGCTATTCATGAGACGGTATCAAATTCACTTTTTCGAAAGTCTCTTTTCCTTATACTATTCTGATGGTCAAGAAAGTAAACTGCAAATCACTGTTCATTCTAACATCTCCGGATTCAAGTTTTTTCATCCATCCACATTCATGTAACACTTACTTGTTAAACATCTATTATTACTTATAGAGTAATTATTATTTATTAAACATTAGTTGTAATAGTCACCATCATTCTAATTTTATATTACATTACTACCAAATTATCAAATATATCATAGATTGCATCATTGGTCCCAATTCTTTACATTTCTCTGGATCGACACTCTTGGCCTGGTAACTTTGTAGCTCCTGCTAAAGGAAGACTGTATCCCCTTGCCTTTTTGACTCAGTCACATGAATTGCTTTGGACACTGAATTTTAACAGATATAAGCGGAGGCTTAAAATTCATATGCATGGATCTTTATGCTTGCCTTGCACTTCCTTTCCAAACAAACAAACAAACAAAAAAAGCACATGCCTCTGCTCACCTGCTATTGCAAGGAAGATGAGACACACACTAGCAGACTGACCTCACAGAGAAAGTCACCACAATTACCCTAAAGGTCCTTAGTAACAGTTGGATTTTTGGAAGCCATTGAGTTTGTTTGTTTGTTTTGAAGTTTTTTGCTTTATTTTGGATTTTGGTTTTGTTTTTTAGCACCAGGACATTTTTATTTTGCGGGAGTATAGTTGCTTTACACTGCAGTGTCCTTCTCTGTTATAAAACAAAGTGAAGCAGCCACACATATTCACATATACCCTCTTTTTTTGGATTTCCTTCCCATCTAGGTCATGACAGAGAACTGACTAGAGATCCCTGTGTTACACATTAGGTTCTCGTAAATTACCTATTTTATACATGGAAGTTGGAAGTGTTAGTCACTCAGTCATGTACAACTCTTTGCAACCCCTAGCCCACCAGGCTCCTCTACCCATGAGGTTTCTAGGCAAGAATACAGGGGGAAGTTCCCATTCCCTTCTCCAGGGGATCTTCCCTACCCAGGTTTTGAACCTGGGTCTCCTGCATTGCAGGCACATTCTTTACTGTCTGAGCTACCAAGGAGGCAGTATATATATGTTAATCCAAATCTCCCAATTCATACCCCCTTGGCATCCACATGCTCATTCACTATATCTGTGTCTCCATCTCTGCTTAATGCTCAAAATTCTCCAAGCCAGGATTCAGCAATATGTGAACCGTGAACATCCTGATGTTCAAGCTAGTTTTAGGAAAGGCAGAGGAACCAGAGATCAAATTGCCAACATCCACTGGATCATGGAAAAAGCAAGAGAGTTCCAGGAAAACATCTATTTCTGCTTTATTGACTATGCCAAAGCCTTTGACTGTGTGGATCACAATAAACTGTGGAAAATTCTGAAAGAGATGGGAATACCAGAACACCTGATCTGCCTCTTGAGAAATTTGTATGCAGGTCAGGAAGCAACAGTTAGAACTGGACATGGAACAACAGACTGGTTCCAAATAGGAAAAGGAGTTCGTCAAGGCTGTATATTGTCACCCTGCTTATTTAACTTATATGCAGAGTACATCATGAGAAACACTGGACTAGAAGAAACACAAGCTGGAATCAAGATTGCCAGGAGAAATATCAATAACCTCAGATATGCAGATGACACCACCCTTATGGCAGAAAGTGAAGAGGAACTCAAAAGCCTCTTGATGAAAGTGAAAGTGGAGAGTGAAAAAGTTGGCTTAAAGCTCAACATTCAGAAAACGAAGATCATGAAATCCGGTCCCATCACTTCATGGGAAATAGATGGGGAAACAGTGGAAACAGTGTCAGACTTTATTTTGGGGGGCTCCAAAATCACTGCAGATGGTGACTGCAGCCATGAAATTAAAAGACGCTTACTCCTTGGAAGGAAAGTTATGACTAACCTAGATAGCATATTCAAAAGCAGAGACATTACTTTGCCAACAAAGGTTCGTCTAGTCAAGGCTATGGTTTTTCCTGTGGTCATGTATGGATGTGAGAGTTGGACTATGAAGAACGCTGAGTGCCGAAGAATTGATGCTTTTGAACTGTGGTGTTGGAGAAGACTCTTGAGAGCCCTTTGGACTGCAAGGAGATCCAATCAGTTCATTCTGAAGATCAGCCCTGGGATTTCTTTGGAAGGACTGATGCTAAAGCTGAAACTCCAGTACTTTGGCCACCTCATGCAAAGAGTTGACTCATTGGAAAAGACTCTGATCATGGGAGGGATTGGGGGCAGGAGGAGAAGGGGACGACAGAGGATGAGATGGCTGGATGGCATCACTGACTCGATGGACGTGAGTCTGAGTGAACTCCGGGAGTTTGTGATGGACAGGGAGGCCTGGCATGCTGTGATTCATGGGGTCGCAAAGAGTCGGACACGACTGAGTGACTGATCTGATCTGATCTGATACCATTTTTATAAATTCCACATATATGCATAATATACAGTATTTATTTTTCTAACTTATTTCACTCTGTATAATAGTCTCTAGGGTTCATCCCTGTCTCTGCAAATGACACAATTTCATTCATTTTAATGATTGAATAATAGTCCATTGTATATATGTACCACATCTTCTTTATCCACTCCTCTGTCAATGGATACTTAGATTGTTTCCATGTCCCTGGTTATTGTAGATAGCACTGCAATACACATCAGGCTGCATGTATCTTTTTGAATTATACTTTTCTCTGGGTATATGCCCAGGAGTGGAATTGCTGGGCCTGTGGTAGCTTTTTTTTTTTTTTTCTTTTTTAGTTTTTTAAGGAACCACAATGCTAATCAAGACAGTACAGTACTGGCACAGAAATAGAAATGTAGATCAATGGAACTGATAAAGTCCTGAGATAAACCCACACATTTATGGGCACCTAATCCAGAGAAGGCAATGGCACCCCACTCCAGTACTCTTGCCTGGAAAATCCCATGGACAGAGGAGCCTGGTAGGCTGCAGTCCATGGGGTCGCTGAGGGTCGGACACGACTGAGCGACTTCACTTTCACTTTTCACTTTCACGCATTGGAGAAGGAAATGGCAACCCACTCCAGTGTTCTTGCCTGGATAATCCCAGGGACAGGGGAGCCTGGTGGGCTGCCATCTATGGGGTCGCACAGAGTCGGACACGACTGAAGTGACATAGCAGCAGCAGCAGCAATCCTGTAGTCATGAAATTAAAAGATGCTTACTCCTTGGAAGAAAAGCTGTTACCAACCTAGATTGCATATTAAAAAGCAGAGACATTACTTTGCCAACAAAGGTCCATCTAGTCAAAGCTATGCCTTTTCCAGTAGTCATGTATGGATGTGAAAGGTGGACCATAAAGAAGGCTGAGTGCCAAAGAACTGATGCTTTTGAACTGTGGTACAGGAGAAGACTCTTGAGAGTCCCTTGGACTACAAGATCAAACCAGACAATCCTAAAGGAAATCAATCCTGAATGTTCTTTGGAAGGACTGATGTTGAAGCTGAAGCTCCAATATTTTGGCCACCTGATATGAAGACCTGACTCATTAAAAAATACCTTGATGCTGAGAAAGATTGAAGGCAAGAGGAGAAGGGGACGACAGAGGATGAGATGGTTGGATGGCATCACCGACTCAGTGGACAGGAGTTCGAGCAAGCTCTGGGAGGTGGTGAAGGACAAGGAAGCCTGGTGTGCTGCAGTTCATGAGGTTGCAAAGAGTTGGACATGACTGACCAACTGAACAACAACAGGAAAATCCTTGACAAAAGCGGCAAGAATACACCTTGGAGAAAAGACATCCTCTTCAATAGGTAGTGCTGGGGAAACTGGACAGTTTCATGTAAATGAATGAACTTAGGACACTCTTAATATCATAAATGAATTCAAAGTGGATTAAAGACCTAATTGTAAAACCAGGCACTATAAAACTATTAGAGGAAAACATAGGCAGAACACACTTTGACACAGCAAGATCTTTTTCAACTCACTTCCTTGAGCAATGAAAATAAAAAATAAACAAATGGGACCTAATTAAACTTAAAAGCTTTTACTTAGCAAAGGAAACCATAAAAGACAGTCCTCAGAATGGGAGAAACTATTTGAAAATGAAACAACTGACAAGTGATTAATCTCCAGAATATACAAACAGCTCATGCACCTCAATATCAAAAAACAAACAAATGATCCATCTCCATTTTCAAAAAGGCAAAGTCAAGGAGGGGGTTCCACTGGTGGCTCAGTGGTAAAGAATCTGCCTGCCAATGCAGGAGACAAAAGTTTGATCCCTGGGTCGACAAGATCCTCTGGGGAAGGAAATAGCTACCCACTCCAGTATTCTGGGCTGGGAGATCCCATGGACAGAGGAGCCTTGTGGGCTATGGTCCACGGGGTTGCAAAGAGTTGGACATAACTTAGTGACTAAACAACAACAAAAGGAGGGATTCCAGAGTCACACAGTTTTCAGTCAAGACTAAGATACCAGAGGCTATGCAGTTTTCAAAAGTTAGTAAGGGATTTGATAAAAGGACATCAAATAAGTGAAGCCTACATCTTTGTTCTTCTTATACTGGGAGCACCAAAATGGACATAGTTCTTAGGGTAGTCTTTTTCAAGCTGTAGAGAACTTAAGTGCTGGGGTCCAGCCCCGGCTGATCCAGGGTATTCGAAGGAGAGATGGCGTAGGCGACCTATTTATTTAAATATTTATCAAAGATATAAAGAGTAATAGAATGAGGATAGCTCAGTAGGCAAATTCAGTGGAGAAAAGAGGCTGAGTAGCTTGGTTTACGCGGGAGACCAATAAAACTTCAAGACAAGAAGTTTGCACCACTTACATAGGCCGCAGGTGTCCTTCCGTTCTCCCGAAGGAGAGGAGACACTGAGGCCTCCCCAGTCAGATCTTAGAAGCCCAGGCATAATTAGTAAGCATGGTGGGTTCCACGCTCTAGATGGAGACTCAGCCAGAATTTGAGAGAGAGCAACATGGGGAGACCAAGTTTTGGTGAACAAGGCCCGCACTTTATTTTCCAAAGTAGTTTTTATGCCTTAAATTATGCATAGAGGATAATGGGCACAGGGGTAGAGTCATGCAGTAAGCCAGGCTTTCTTCCTGCAAACTTATCATATGCAAAAGTTTAGGTGATTTGCATCATCTTCTGGCCCAGAGGCCTGTTAACATTTTAAGACCCTTTCTTCAGAAAACGTATTTTTCTCTAAAGGTGATTAGGCAGGCGCCACCCTCCAAAAGCATTAAAGTTGCATTCCTATAGGGCAAAGGTGTGGTGGGCTACAACAAAAAAGAATTAACTCAAGGGTCCAAGGTTACAAACATTGAAGCTACTACTTACATTTCTATACACCCATTATATCAATCAATACACTGCCAAGGACACAGTAGGTAAGGGGTATGGAGACTTAGCAGCAAACATTGGCCCAATAGTGAAAAACCCTTCACCAATACAATTTCTAATCAATCTTTTAACTACTCAAAGGAACCTGTGTTTAGACAGTTTAGAACATTTCCCGCCTCTCACAGTTGGGAGGTTCTGAGCAATCACATGTGGCCGGAAAAACCTATTCAGGCAGGCTAGAGGATTTCCAAAGGAGTTTGTAGGTTGAAACACTGTCCACCCAGGAATTATTAACTGGAGCTGTAAGCTAACTCTTTTTTTCAGAGAGAGGTAGTGGGGGACAGCCCCCTGTAAAGTCAGAGGTGTAGGTGAAAGCACAAAGCAGAAAGTAGGCAGACTCTGGTTTTGGGGGGTAGATGCTCGAGAATTTCCAGGGGGACTCCTGAGGCTTGATCCTGCCTTTGCGTATGCCGAGCCTCCTTCCTCATGACCTTTGCCACGGGCGGAGTGCCTCACGCTGGCTCCCAGCAGTGACAGAATTCTAGTTGAGCTATTCCAGATCCTGAAAGATGATGCTGTGGAAAGTGCTGCACTCAATATGCAGTATGCAATATGCACTCAATATGCAATATGCTGGCTCCCGGCACTTAAGGGCTTCCCTGGTGACTCAAACAGTAAAAAATCTGCCTGCAATGCAGGAGAACAGGGATCAGTCCCTCGGTCGAGATGTTCCCCTGGAGAAGGGAATGGATACCCATGCCAGTATTCTTGCCTCGAAAATCCCATGAACAAAGAGTCTGGTGGGCTACAGTCCTGGGGTCACAAAGAGGAGGACACAACTGAGCAATAAGCACACACACACAGAACTGACATCAAAAACACTAGGATTATCTTTAAAATGCAGATTCCTGGGTCTCACTTAAGAGTCTACTAAGCCTGAACACCTGGAGTAGATTCTCCAGAATCAACATTTGCAACAAGTTCTCCAGGTATGAATATGCAACTTGATGTCTGTGCATCACTGACATAGTGATCTATCAACATAACTCTCAAGGAGGCTTTGCCAAAGCTCATGGACTATAGGCAATGCCTCTTGGTTTGGGGGAAAGTCAATGTTAGACAACCCTGTTACCAGATGAAGGGTCTCTTATCATAGAATCTGATGTCAATAATGCTGCCACCAGGCAAAAAAACACATTTAGACAAGTAGAGCCAGAAAATGTGAGTTTAGTAGTATAACTCCCAACAAACTATATTTTATTTTCACACAGGAGCTCATTATGCCTGGATTTACTGTTAGACTTCTCCATCCTGGGAATTCCTCATTCCTATTGCCAGTCCTTATGGGAGTTTGTCAATATGGTCAGAAACACAAGAGTCTCAGAAGTTTCTGTTATTATTCACACTACCAGAAATTCACATTTGTGCTACCAATGCAACTTCTGGTTGATGACATCACAGGGTAGAGAGAACCTATATCTGCTCAACACCTATCAGATGTGACACAAATGTAAGTCAAGTGTATAAGGCTCCTGGGGACTCATGACTTTCTCTCCTTAAAGAACCCTTCATCATTCCTCAGTTGCATGAGGTAATTGAAGTGGAATCAAACCTAAAGGCCTAAGCATGCTAAGTGATTAGTATTTCAGTTCAACAGCAATTACTCACTGGTTCCAGCCTACTGGTAGGACACCTGGCAGGAAGCAGTCCCACAGTAACAGTGGATGCTCTAAACCTCAGGTGAGGTGCATGTGGCTCACAGGCAGCTTTTTACAGTCCTCCCTGGCGACCTATGGGCTTCCCAAGTGCCTCAGTGGGTAAAGAACCTGCCTGCAATGTAGAAGATGCCAGAGGTATAGGTTCGATTCCTGGGTTGGGAAGATCCCCTGGAGAAGGGCACAGCAACCACTCCAGTATTCTCGTCTGGAGAATCCCATGGACAGAGGAGCCTGGTGAGCTACAGACCATGGAGTTGCAAAGAGTCGGACATGACTGAAGTGCCTGAGCACAGCACAGCAGAGCTGGTGACCTACAAATGAAACTGATACCACATTTCCAGCATCCCACAGGAGGAAAATGAAGAGACTCTTGAGACAAGCATCTGTTGAATCAGTCACCTTTCCTCCTGGGAGGGAACATGTTTTACTTCAATGGAACAACTAAGGGAGAATTCAAAACAAAATGAAGGTGTTGGAATGTGGAGCTGGATGGTGCAGAAAGTACCTGGAGACAGAAAAACTTCTGGACAGTTCCATGTAGGTCGCACTTACTATGTACCAGGCACTTCACTAAGCTGCTTTACATGCATGAGTTTATTTAATCCTCACTGCAACACATGAAGAGAAAGAAACCTTAACGTTAGTACCGTCAATTCTCTCTGCAGGTAAATGTAGAGGACTAAAATTAGCAAGACTAAAATAGTAAGGTATTCCAAGGGGGTAAGGGGCACTTCAGTGGCAGACATTGAAACTGGAGTAAATATGGTAGATAAAGGAAAGATCCTTTTTAATTGAAGTAGACTTGATTTACCATGTTGTGTTACATTTCAGGGGTACAGCTAAGTGATTCAGATATATACACATAGATCCTCTGTCCATGGGGATTCTCCAGGCAAGAATACTGGAGTGGGTTGCCATACCCTCCTCCAGGGGATCTTCCCAATCCAGGGATCAAAACCAGGTCTTCCACATTGCAGGCAATTCTTTACCATCTGAGCCACCAAAGAAGCCCAAGAATACTGGAGAGGGTAGCCTACCCCTTCTCCAGCAGATCTTCCCGACCCAGGAATCAAATCGAGGTCTCCTGCATTGCACGTGGATTCTTTACCAGCTGAGCTACCAGGGAAGTCCATATATACACATACACACACACCCTCACACACACACAATACACACACACACACCCCTACACTTTTCAAGGTCTTTTCCCTTTTGCTGCTGCTGCTGCTAAGTCACTTCAGTCGTGTCCGACTCTGTGTGACCCCATAGTTGGCAACCTACCAGGCTCCGCCATCCCTGGGATTCTCCAGGCAAGAACGCTGGAGTGGGTTGCCATTTCCTTCTCCAATGCATGAAAGTGAAAAGTGAAACTGAAGTCGCTCAGTCATGTCCGACTCTTTGCGACCCCATGGACTGCAGCCCACCAGGCTCCTCTGTCCATGGGATTTTCCCTTTTAGGTTATTACAAAATATTGAGTATATTTCCCTGTGCTATACAGTAGGTTCTTATTGGTTATCTATTTTCTAGATAGTGTGTATATGTTGTCCCAAACTCCTAATTATTCCTTTCCCACCTTTCCCTTTTGGTAACTGTATAAAGTAAAGATTATAAGGTAATATCTATCCAGTAGCCCACTTTTCACCTTAAGGATGAGAAACGCTTAAGTTTAACACCAGCACCTTATTTCAGTGGATTACTTTTGAATTCTGAATTGGACCAATTAAGATTATTTTCCACCTGATTAATATTCATCACAAATTCTAATAATCAGAAATATTTACAGTGATTAAGTATGCTTTGCCAAAAAATCCCTCCACATATCTCTTTGTATCAGGATACAACACCTGCAGTCACAAAATACAATTGAGCTCTGACAGTAACTTGAGTTACAGAAAAAGAGGGGGAGCACAAACATGAAGGTAAAGAAAGGCTAGAAATGAAAATTCAGCCATGCAGAAAGACTCAGAGGCCAAACAAATGAGGAGATGTCATCTCCAGGTGGTAATGGCGCTACCAGCTCACAAAGCCACCCAGGGTGCAGAATTGATAGGAGAGAGCTAAGGGAATAGGGTATTTCTTTTGGAAATAAAAGAAGGTCAGGGTGACACTGCTTCCCATTTTAGAGAGCAAGTCAGTAAACTTGAATTTTCTGCAAGATATTCTATTCGTAGCCTGGGGCAGGATTTTCAAACAGGGTGCCAGGCCATCTTTGTCCCAACATTGCCTGTCTGCATGGGAAGTGAGGCAAAGTGACTTGCAATGATTAATCATAAATAAGAAACAGAAATTTAGAATCATTTACTTCTTGAATGTCAGTAAGAATGGTTCCAAGGTTACCCTAATTATAACTTCCCTTTCATTCATCATCATTTCCTCTTGGAGAGGGAGGGCAAGAAGTGAAGGTAGATTATGGGGATTAATTACCAACAACCTATTGCCTCTTGTATCTGTTCTGCAGACCATATTGAGAAATCATAAATGATGTAGGATGCCAGCTCACCTGAGCACACATGGGGACTCTGCTCATCATGTGAACTGTAGCACACACACACACAAAACTAAAAACAGGTCTTAAGCAGTTTCCCAACTTGAATGCACCCAGTAAATGATCACAGCAACTTTCTCCTACCCTCCCCCAAACCGCTCCAAGCTCCCACATGCTTTGCACAACTGGAGCAATTTCCTCTGTCCTTTCATCCCCATGTCTGTCCTTCACTTCTATTATTTGAGATTAAGAGCACATTCAACCAACTATCTTATCATTTGAGAGGACAAATAGCACTTTTGATTATTTGATTAACTTGCCATCAAGGTCAGGAGGTACTCTTTTAGTCCTCTGCTGTGTACTCCACTCACCACTCATAGCAGAACTGCATGCTATGGAAGATGGGGAAGGGTAACTTTGAATGCTATCAGACACAGCTTTTGCAAGATATCATGGATGTTTTGTGGGAAATGTGAAATTTAATAACAGGGACTATTTGGTAGGGCGGACCTACCTTAAAGCTTGCCTGGGACAGGCTCAGTCTCTGCCTGTCATCCTGGCTTATTGAATCACACTCGCATTCACTGTCAAGATTGACTGAGTCTGGATGAATAATATACCCTATGCAGTAATGAGGGTGCTATCTCTCAGATTTGAATATTGACTTCAATTCCTTCTGGCCAGATGACCTGGAGAAATTTCTTAGCCAATCAATACGTAAAGTAGGAAGAATAACATGGAAATATTAGTTCCATGAAATAAAAATATTTCATGGAAATCACTATGAGGATTAAAGAAATAAATACATGCAAAGCAATATTTGCAGGGACCAATAGCCACAATTTAAAAAGTTGGCTTAAAGCTCAACATTCAGAAAACAAAGATCATGGCATCTGGTCCCATCACTTCATGGCAAATAGATGGGGAAACAGTGGAAACAGTGTCAGACTTTATTTGTGGGGCTCCAAAATCACTGTAGATGGTGACTGCAGCCATGAAGTTAAAAGATGTTTACTCCTTGGAAGGAAAGTTGTGACCAACCTAGATAGCATATTCAAAAGCAGTGACATTACTTTGCCAACAAAGGTCCTCTAGTCAAGGCTATGGTTTTTCCAGTGGTCATGTATGGATGTGAGAGTTGGACTGTGAAGAAAGCTAAGCACTGAAGAATTGATGCTTTTGAACTGTGGTGTTGGAGAAGACTCCTGAGAGTCCCTTGGACTGCAAGGAGATCCAACCAGTCCATTCTAAAGGAGATCAGCCCTGGGATTTCTTTGGAGGGAATGATGCTAAAGCTGAAACTCCAGTACTTTGGCCACCTCATGCGATGAGCTGACTTATTGGAAAAGACTCTGGTGTTGGGAGGGATTGGGAGCAGGAGGAGAAGGGGACGACAGAGGATGAGATGGCTGGATGGCGTCACTGACTCGATGGATGTGAGTTTGAGTGAACTCTGGGAGTTGGTGATGGACAGGGAGGCCTGGCATGCTGCGATTCATGGGGTCACAAAGAGTCGGAGATGACTGAGCAACTGAACTGAAGATCTATCAATTAAGATCATGTATTACCTGCTCTAAAGCAACTTCTTTGAATCTACTCTGAACCCAAACACATAACCTCCAAGACTGGTTCAGGTTCCTTTCATTGTATTTCTATACTGACAGAGACGCACAGACCCACACATACCTGTCTAGTCACCAAGGCAATAATCAAGTCAATTATTATTTATTGAAATTTACTTCTTATATATCAGACACAGTACCAAGTGCAGCTTATGGGCATGTCTCTTCTTGAAGACAGAGAACTGCCTTACCCATCTTATCTATCTCATCTAGTACATAGTTTGCTCTCAAATACTTGTTGAACTGACTTGAAGGGAAGAAAGAAGGGGAATAGAACTGCCTTCCCCTGGAGGAATAAGGAAGGTTTCACAGAGAAAATGGGACTTACATCAGGTATTAAAATGTGGGAGAGTTTTGACAGGCAGGGGACAGAGTGCCATTCTCCATGTGACAAAATACATCAGCTGTTAAACTAGAAAAAGAATGTGAAAAGTGCTTTATAAATCTGAGAGCCTTGTACATACCTAATTATAAGCAAAACAGAGAACTGGAAGTCAGAGTGACATTTGCAGAAAATCTGCCAAGTTGATAATTTTACCTTTTCCCTAACTGGCCTCTACAGAGAAATCTGAAATTCACCCCATTGGCTTCGTACTGTCAAACTATTCACCTAAACCAGGATGGCTGAAACAGTGGGTGCCTCTTAGCAGATATGTGTACTGCAGAAACTTCTGAGAAGCTGTAGGTAAATCAAATTTTTCCAAGCCCAAACAAATCTGAAAGGCACGGAAGTAGCTATTCAGGGATATTGCAGAATGAGTTCTACTGGAATGTGAATGTAATAACCCTGTGTACAAGACAGCAAAAGAGACACATGTATAGAACAGTCTTATGGACTCTGTTGCAGAGGGAGAGGGTGGGAAGATTTGGGAGAATGGCATTGAAACATATATACTATCATGTATGAAACGAGTTGCCAGTCCAGGTTCGATGCACAGTACTGGATGCTTGGGTCTAGTGCACTGGGACGACCCAGAGGGATGGTATGGGGAGGGAGGAGGGAGGAGGGTTCAGGATGGGGAACACATGTATACCTGTGGCAGATTCATTTTTATATTTGGCAAAACTAATACAATTTGTAAAGTTTAAAAATAAAATAAAATTATAAAAAAAAAAAAGAAATCACACTCTTTAATCTCTGCTGTTTCTAAACTTGACCTTGCTTTCAAAGAGTCTGTTCTGTAAAATCAAGGCAAAGTAACATTTCTCGCTTTACATCTCTCTCCCTTTCTCCCAGCCCATCTCTCTTTCCATGTCTTTCTCTCTCTCTCTCTCACACACACCCACACACACCTGCCAGTGAGTCAAATCTCGTAAGTCCCATCAATTTCCAACAATAAAAAATAGCCTGTCTTCCCCGCCCTCCCACCCAGAAATATCTAGGTTAAGTTGCAAGCAGCCTTTAAAAAGAAATTATATAAGAGTTACATTTCTAAAAATGTGCAGAAATAGCCTCACCCTTAAACATGTACATAAAGTACTTGTCACAGGGTATGGCATATTCCATAAATGTCCTTCTTTGTAGTAATCTCATTATTAAATAAAAACAATAGAAAAAATATACTAATAAACAGACCTTGAGACTTAATTCCTCAAGACAGGTAATAAATGGTACACTCCCAGAATAAGATATGGAAACGAAGCCATTTGGGGGACAATATCTGAAATATCAGCTATTTTCTCAAAGCCAAGCAAAGAAAAGAGAAAGGGAATTATAGTTGGATCAGTTATACGATCCTAGAGAAGGAGCCTGTTATCAACTGTACAGGAGCACAGCCAAATAAGCCTTGTCACTGTGCTTTGGGCTTGAATGGTTGAGAGGTACCCCGCCAACACACAGCCCACATGTGATATAGGAAAGGAGAAACTACAAAGTCAAATACGATGAGCTAACAAGCTTGGGCTAAAACTTAACAACCCAGCAACACATGGTCTACTGATCTGATATTGTCCTGGGGACACTTAGTTAACTTCAATATCAAGGAGTTTAGAATTTCAAAATTGAAAGGAGCTGAGAAGACAGACATATAGATCAGATTAGACATGAATAACCCTATAGTGATTCAAAAGGTAGCTCTAAAAAATAACCTTTGTGATATAATTTTTAAATGCTTTCTTGGACTTTCATAGCAACTTTCACAGTTGTAATGGTTGAAAACAAATTTGAAACAGTGTAATTGTTTGGGCCTTTGAAAGCCAGATCACCATAAAGTACCTTCATAGTAAAGCAGTTCACCAGGTTCAGAGGAAGTTCACAAACATGCAAATGTAATTTGAATTGCTGAAGTCATAAGAAATATACTTTGCTCTCACTGTAATAAAAATATCTTACTAAAAAAAAAAAAAAAGATCAGTGCACAAATGCAATAACAAAGCATTAAGGGAGATTGATCTAATTTAGAAAAAACTGGAGGAGAAGAGTAAAAGAAAAACATCAGAAATCCAAATACATGCTCTCTAGCCCCAGAAGAGAACTGTAGCATTGAATTTAATATAGGTAAATTTCACTCTGGGCCTCAAGAAATACGTCACAAAAATAATACAGGTCTTGTGAGGAAAAAGCTACAGCAGCATATATAATTCTGATTTAAAAATGCAAAGGTGCCCAGACCTCTGTGGCTTTAAGGCAAAAGTAGGAATAAGAAAACTATTTGTCTAAGAGTTGTAAGCAGCCTACATAATTATTCAAAAATAGGAGAGACCCATATGGCATTAAAAATGCTAATAATGCATAGATATGCTCATCTTGTGTCAAGGGAAAAAAGCAATTTATAAAAGAGTCTATCACAGTTTTGTATCAAAACTACACAATTATGCATTTGTATGTTTATTTTGTGCAAAGAAAGGAATAAAAGTAAACACACCAAAAAGTTACTAGTTATCTCTGGGATAGTTATCTGTGAGCATATAAGTATACATAACAAAATGTTACTGTATATTGTAAGTACTGTGTAGGCAAGAGGTACTTGATATATATGTTATTATTGTTCAGTTGCTAAGTCCTGTCCGACTCCATGATCCCATGGACTGCAGCACGCCAGGCTCTGCTATCCTCCACTATCTCCTGGAGTTGGCTCAAATTCACGTGCACTGAGTTGGTGATTCCATCCAACCATCTCATCCTGTGCTACACCCTTCTCCTGTTGTCCTCAATCCTTCTCAGCATCAGCGTCTTTTCCAGGGAGTCCGCACTTCATATCGGTGGTCAAAGTACCAGAGCTTCAGCTTCAGCATCAGTCCTTCCAATGAATATTCAGGATTGATTTCCTTTAGGATAGACTGGTTGGATCTCCTTGAAGTCCAAGGGACTTTCAGAGTCTTCTCCAGCACCACAATTTGAATGCATCAATTCTTCTATGCTCAGCCTTCTCTATGGTTCAAATCTCATATCTGTACATGAATACTGGAAAAATCATAGCTTTGACTATATGGACCTTTGTCAGTGATGTCTTGGCTCCTTAATACTGTCTAGGTTTGTCATAGCTTTCCTCCCAAGGAGAAAGTATCTTTTAATTTCATGGCTGCAGCCACTGTCTACAGTGATTTTGGAACTCCAAAAATAAAACCTGTCAGTCCTTCCACATTATCCCCTTTTATTTGCCATAAAGTGATGTACTATGGGGTTGCATTGTGCCAGACATGACTGAGTGACTGAACTAACTACTAAACCTTGATGTTAGTTCCTATAGAACTTGTAATAAATGGTATACACTTTAGCCCAATCATTTCAAATTTTTCGTGTCGTAAAAGAAATACATGTTTACTATTTAACTTGTGTGTAATATGAATATATATTAATGTAAAGGAGAAAGCAAAGTTCATTTATAATCCAACCCAGATATAACTATTAACTTTCTGGTACTTTTTGTACTTTTACATACATGGTACTTTTTATCTACATAGTACATCAGTTCAGTTCAGTTCAGTCGCTCAGCCGTGTCCAACTCTTTGAGACCCCATGAATCGCAGCACACCGGGCCTCCCTGTCCATCACCAACTCCCTGAGTTCACTCAGACTCACATCCATCGAGTCGGTGATGCCATCCAGCCATCTTATCCTCTGTCGTCCCCTTCTCCTCCTGTCTCCGATCCCTCCCAGCATCAGTCTTTTCCAATGAGTCAAATCTTCGCATGAAGTGGCCAAAATACTGGAGTTTCAGCTTCAGCATCAGTCCTTCCAATGAACACCCAGGACTGATCTCCTTGAGGACAGACTGCTTGGATCTCCTTGCAGTCCAAGGGACTCTCAAGAGTCTTCTCCAACACCACAGTTCAAAAGCATCAACTCTTCGGTGCTGAGCTTTCTTTACAGTTCAACTCTCACATCGATACATGACTACTGGAAAAACCATAGCCTTGACTAGACGGACCTTTGTTGGCAAAGTAATGTCTCTGCTTTTTAATATGCTATCTAGGTTGGTCATAACTTTCCTTCCAAGGAGCAAGCATCTTTTAATTTCATGGCTGCAGTCACCATCTGCAGTGATCTTGGAGCCCAGAAAAAGAAAATCAGGCACTGTTTCCACTGTTTCCCCATCTATTTGCCATGAAGTGATGGGACAGGATGCCATGATCTTCGTTTTATGAATGTTGAGCTTTAAGCCAACTTTTTCACTCTCCTCTTTCACTTCCATCAAGAGGCTTTTTAGTTTTTCTTTACTTTCTGCCATAAGGGTGGTATCATCTGCATATTGAGGTTATTGATATTTCTTCCAGCTTAATTCCAGCTTGTGCTTCATCCAGCCCAGCGTTTCTCATGATGTACTCTGCATATAAGTTAAATAAGCAGGGTGACAATATGCAGCCTTAACGTACTCCTTTTCCTATTTGAAACCAGTCTGTTGTTTCATGTCCAGTTCTAACTGTTGCTTCCTGACCTGTATACAGATTTCTCAAGAGGCAGATCAGGTGGTCTGGTATTCCCATCTCTTGAAGAATTTTCCACAGTTTATTGTTATCCACACAGTCAAAGGCTCTGGCATAGTCAATAAGCAGAAATAGATGTTTTTCTGGAACTCTCTTGCTTTTTCCATGATCCAGGGGATGTTGGCAATTTGATCTCTGGTTCCTCTGCCTTTTCTAAAACCAGCTTGAACATCTGGAAGTTCACGGTTCACGTATTGCTGAAGCCTGACTTGGAGAATTTTGAACATTACTTTGTTAGAGTGTGAGATAAGTTCAATTGTGTGGTAGTTTAAGCATTCTTTGGCATCCCCTTCCTTTGGGATTGGAATGAAAACTGACCTTCACCAGTCTCGTGGCCACTGCTGAGTTTTCCAAATTTGCTGGTGTATTGAGTGCAGCACTTTCACAGCATCATGTTTTAGGATTTGAAATCGCTCAACTGGAATTCCATCACCTCCACTAGCTTTGTTCATAGTGATGCTTCTTAAGGCCCACTTGACTTCACATTCCAGGATGTCTGGCTCTAGGTGAGTGATCACACCATTGTGATTATCTGGGTCATGAAGATCTTTTCTTTACAGTTCTTCCGTGTATTCTTGCCACCTCTTCTTAATATCGTCTGCTTCTATTAGTTCCACACCATTTCTGTCCTTTATTGAACTCATCTTCGTAAGAAATGTTCCCTTGGTATCTCTAATTTTCTTGAAGAGATCTCTAGTCTTTTCCATAATATTATTTTCCTCTATTTCTTTGTACTGATCACTGAGGAAGGCTTATCTCTCCTTGCTATTCTTTGGAACTCTGCATTCAGATGCTTACATCTTTCCTTTTCTCCTTTGGTTTTCACTTCTCTTCTTTTCATAGCTACTTGTAAGGCCTCCTCGGATAACCATTTTGCTTTTTTGCATTTCTTTTTCTTGGGGATGGTCTTGATCCCTGTCTCCTGTACAATGTTACGAACCTCCATCCATAGTTCATCAAGGCACTTTGTCTATCAGATTTAGTCCCTTAAATGTATTTCTCACTTCCACTGTATAATCATAAGGGATTTGATTTAGGTCATACCTGAATGATCTAGTGGTTTTACCCACTTTCTTCAATTTAAATCTGAATTTGGCAATAAGGAGTTCATGATCTGATCCACAGTCAGCTTCCGATCTTGTTTTTGCTGACTGTATAGAGCGTCTCCATCTTTGGCTGCAAAGAATATAATCAATCTGATTTCAGTGTTGGCCATCTGGTGACATACATAAGTAGAGCCTTCTCTTGTGTTGTTGGAAGAGGGTGTTTGCTATGACAAGTGCATTCTCTTGGCAAAACTCTATTAGCTTTTGCTCTGCTTCATTCTGTACTCCAAGGCCAAATTTGCCCATTACTCCAGGTATTTCTTGATTTCCTACTTTTGCATTCCAGTCCCCTATAATGAAAAGGACATTTTCTTTGTATGTTATTCTAAAAGGTTTTGTAGGTCTTCTTAGAACCGTTCAGCTTCTTCAGCATTACTGGTCTGGGCATAGACTTGGATTACTGTGATATTGAGTGGTTTGCCTTGGATAAGAACAGAGATCATCTGTCATTTTTGAGATTGTATCCAAGTACTGCATTTTGGACCCTTTTGTTGACCATGATGGCTACTCCATTTCTTCTAAGGAATTCCTGCCCACAGCAGTAGATATAATGGTTATCTGAGTTAAATTCACCCATTCCAGTCCATTTGAGTTCGCTGATTCCTAGAATGTTGACGTTCACTCTTGCCATCTCCTGTTTGACCACTTCCAATTTGCCTTGATTCATGGACCTAACATTCCAGGTTCCTATGCAATATTGCTCTTTACAGCATCGGACCTTGCTTCTATCACCAGTCACATCCACAACTGAGTGTTGTTTTTGCTTTGGCTCCATCCCTTCATTCTTTCTGGAGTTATTTCTCCACTGATCTCCAGTAGCATATTGGGCACCTACCGACTTGGGGAGTTCTTCAGCATCCTATATTTTTGCCTTTTCCTACTTCATACTCTGGCACTGGAGCAGTGAGTGGCCAAGAGGAGATACCCCATGTACAAGGTCAGGAGAGGCAGCAGAGAGGAAACACCCCACATCCAAGGTAAGGAGCAGCAGCTGCACTTTACTGGAGCAGCCATGAAGAGATACCCATGTCCAAGGTAAGAGAAACCCCAGTAAGACAATAGGTGCTGAGAGAGGGCATCAGAGGGCAGACAGACTGAAACCACAATGACAGAAAACTAGCCAATCTGTTCACATGGACCACAGCCTTGTCTAACTCAATGAAACTAAGCCTTGCCGTGTAGGGCCACCCAAGACAGGTCATGGTGGAGAGTTCTGACCAAATGTGGTCTACTGGAGAAGGGAATGGCAAACCACTTCAGTAGTCTTGCCTTGAGAACCTATGAACAGTATGGACAGTATAGAGGAAGGAGAGAGTGGAACAAATGGAGAAAGTAGCATCGACACATATACACTAGCATGTGTAAACAGATAGCTGATGGTAAACTTCTATATAACACAGTGAACCCAGCCTTGTGCTCTGTAATGACCTAGAGGGGGTAGGATGAGGGAGGGGAATGGAAGGGAGGGAGTCTCAAGAGGCCATGTATAATTATGGCTGATTTGTGTTCTTATGTGGCAGAACCCAACAGAACATTGTAAAACAATGTCCTCAAATTAAAAATAATTTTTTAAAAAGTTTAGTAAAGTCACTCAATTACTAGAATGGAAAAGTTTTTCAGAATATTAGGAAAACCTTTTAAAGGACAGCCATCAGGTCAATACTTTGGCCACCTGATGCAAAGAACTGACTCATTAAAAAAGACCCTGGTGATGGGAAAGATTGAAGGCAGGAGGGGAAGGGGATGACAGAGGATGAGACAGTTGGATGGCATCCTGACTTGATTGACATGAGTTTGAGCAAGCTCTGGCGAAGTTGGTGACAGACAGGGAAGCCTGGTGTGCTGCAGTCCATGGGGTCGCAAAGAGTTGGACATGACTGAACTGATCAGGTCAAAGACTCACTGTTTAGATTCACCGATGAGAAATAAGCTAATCCAAATCCTGATTAATAAGTTGGACCTACCTGCAGAGTTGGAGAAGGCAATGGCACCCCACTCCAGTACTCTAGCCTGGAGAATCCCATGGATGGAGGAGCCTGGAAGGCTGCAGTCCATGGGGTCGCTAAGAGTCAGATACGACTGAGTGACTTCACTTTCACTTTTCACTTTCATGCACTGGAGAAGGAAATGGCAAGCCACTCTAGTGTTCTTGCCTGGAGAATCCCAGGGACGGGGGAGCCTAGTGGATTCCCGTCTATGGGGTCACACAGAGTCAGACACGACTGAAGTGACTTAGCAGCAGCATTAGCAGTACCTGCAAAGTAACCTCTGAAAAGCACTCACATGCCCACATCTGCTGTATTTACAATTTTGGTCAATGATTTGCATGAACATGTATGTTGCATTGACTGGATATACAGATGACTGATAAGACATTAGTGATGAGAAAAAATGTTAGATAACAGTATTTAAATCCAAAAGGATCACAGCAGGCCAAGAAGTTAGAGGTAAGTGTCACAAAAATGTAGATAGATATATAAACTTTCAAGTTTTCATTTCTGTCTTTAAAAATCAATTGCATGTATAACACACACTGATTTTCATTCAACAAAGTATTTAAGGAATCTTACAAACATGCACAAATATAAATTTAAAAAGATAATTTTATATATTAGGTAAATATGACCAAAAACCATGTCCAATTTGTTTGGAGAAAAAAGGATTTTTCTATTGTTGCATAAAACTGTCACTTGTAATGGTGGGTCTGCCTTCAGTCCTATATTTATATCCTATATTTATATCCAATATAAATTGGATTTCAATTTATATCTTTAAGGTGTTCTCTCTTTGTGCCTCTCTTATTTTTACCTCTGTTGCTAATTGCATATCACCCTAATTCTCTTATCACAGCATCATAGACAAATGATACAGGAGAGTGCGATGAGCGAGGAAATGCATTCATCAGTGCCTCTAAGCCCACACCCTTGCAGTTATGAACCAAAGGCACGAGAAAATTTCCCAACATTTTCAACAGAGAAGACTTAGGATTATTCTGGTTGCCCAGCTTGCATCACATGGCCATCCATGTGCCCAAGGGTCAGACTGGTCACATGAACCTGTGTGCCAAAAGATGACCAAGGAACCAAGATTGACTGTCCCAATGAGACCCAAAGGGAGTAAGGGAGGGGTTCCCCAAAGACACTGGAATCAAGATGATGGAAAAGAGTACATGCAAAATAAAACTTCAATTAGCATAACGTATTACATAATAGAAGATTATAAATCAAATTGTATATTTTAATGTGTAAAGGAATGTGGGCATCAGAATAGCCAAGTCAACAATAATATCAGCAACAGAAATGCCTACCATACAGTCCTGCATAGTTATTATGTGTGAGCCAAAAGGTACCTCTAAGCTTCCAAACAGTCACATGAAAGAAAGAACTTAGTTACAAGATACACAACATCATAAAATAAGGACAAGGCATTCTTGGGATAAATTAGGAATTAAGGTTTAACATATATACGCTATGCTATGCTATGCTAAGTCGCGTCAGTCGTGTCCGACTCTGTGTGACCCCATAGACGGCAGCCTACCAGGCTCCCCTGTCCCTGGGATTCTCCAGGCAAGAACACTGGAGTGGGTTGCCATTTCCTTCTCCAATGCGTGAAAGTGAAAAGTGAAAGTGAAGTCGCTCAGTCGTGTCCGACTATTAGCGACCCCATGGACTGCAGCCTTCCAGGCTCCTCCATCCATGGGATTTTCCAGGCAAGAGTACTGGAGTGGGGTGCCATTGCCTTCTATATATACACTACTATATATAAAATAGATAACCAACAGTGATCTACTGTATAGCACAGGGAACTATACATTTTGTAATAACCTCTAAGGGAACAGCACTTCATGGGAAATAGATGGGGAAACAGTGGAAACAGTGTCAGACTTTATTTTTCTGGGCTCCAAAATCACTACAGATGGTGACTGCAGCCATGAAATTAAAAGACACTTACTCCTTGGAAGGAAAGTTATGACCAACCTAGATAGCATGTTCAAAAGCAGAGACATTACTTTGCCAACAAAGGTTCATCTAGTCAAGGCTATGGTTTTTCCTGTGGTCATGTATGGATGTGAGAGTTGGACTGTGAAGAAGGCTGAGCACCGAAGAATTGATGCTTTTGAACTGTGGTGTTGGAGAAGACTCTTGCGAGTCCCTTGGACTGCAAGGAGATCCAACCAGTCCATTCTGAAGGAGATCAGCCCTGGGATTTCTTTGGAAGGAATGATGCTAAAGCTGAAACTCCAGTACTTTGGCCACCTCATGCGAAGAGTTGACTCACTGGAAAAGACTCTGATGCTGGGAGGGATTGGGGGCAGGAGGAGAAGGGGACGACAGAGGATGAGATGGCTGGATGGCATCACTGACTCGATGGAAGTGAGTCTGAGTGAACTCCAGGAGTTGGTGATGGACAGGGAGGCCTGGCATGCTGCGATTCATGGGGTCGCAAAGAGTCGGACACGACTGAGCGACTGATCTGATCTGATATGATAAGGGAACAGAATCTGAAAAAGAAGATATACATATTATATATCTGAATACATGTATCTGAATCACTTTGCTGTACACCTGAAACTAACACAACACTGTAAAGCAACTATACTTCAATCTAATTGAATTTTTTTTAAGAAAGAAAAGCCATTCTTTCTAAGGAGCTTTAGTGCTTCTTCATTTTGACACTGAACCATGAGAACAATTTCTCTCTTAGATCTTCATAATAAAAATGGTGATCCCTCTGTGGAGTACCTTAAGCAACATCCTTAACAACATCCCTATAGCAGAAACAACAACAAATGTCTCTTGTTTGTTCACTATTACATCCTTCAATAACGTAAAAACCTAAACGATGGGATAAGCTTAAACACCACTTGACAAAAGTGGTTTTATACGAGGGAGAAATAAGCACCGAGGTCTCAATAGCCATTGCTCCAATGAACTGGCAAGATTAAAAGGTATAATTTAGGGCATTTGGAATGACGGATAGACTGAATATCCTTCAGGCAATCCTGAGTTTTTGATAAGAATTATATAATAGTAGTGTCAAGGTTTTATCTCTTGTCAGAATTCAGAGAGCAGAAATACTGCATCACCAATACAGAATTAACTCATAGGTTTTGACAAGTATATAGGAAGAAGGCACCAGTGAAGTCTTTCAGCAGGACTTAAGAGGTTTTTTGGTTGTTGTTGTTGTTGTTTTTTTTTTTTTTCTTTTGGACTTAAGAGTTAAGCCAATGCAAAGGCCTGAACAGTCACCTGACCCAGAAAAATGTTCCTCAGAAAACAATCTTCTGTTTCAAATAAAAAAAAAGGAAGTCATTGAATCATTGAAAAATATGCCTGATTTTACAAGTTCATGGCCGCAGGTTTGACAGCAGCACTTGAAAAACACTTAGGAGCTTGAATTGCCCACAGGTTTAACTGGAATCAGTAGCTCGGAGACCTTAGGTCGACTTAAGAGAGTTACAGCATCTAAAACAAGGCAGGGAAATGTTCCTCTCGATGGACAATGAAAAATACTGTGGGTACAAATGGGCAGAGGTGAAAGGAGAAAAACTAGAGCATGCTAATGGAGGGGTCACCAGGATGGTAAAGAAATCCTGTTAGATGAGACCTAGATGAAAACATTAGGGAAATCTAAAGAAAATAAGACAGGGGAGAGAGGAGGAGGTGGCAGCTATATTCAACACCTTGCAAGAATTTATCATATACCACCTAACTCCAAGGAATAGAACTAGCCTCAGCATACCTAGCTCAGATGATACATGTTAAGTCAGCATCTAAAGAAGGAGCATTGTAATGGGTCAGAGACATTCAACTGTGTGTGTTAGTCACTCAGTCACGTCTGACTCTTTGTGACCCCATGAACTGTAGCCCACCAGACTCCTCTGTCCATGCGATTCTCCAGGCAAGAACACTGGAGTGGGTGGTCATGCTCTTCTCCAAGGGATCTTCCTGACCCAGGGATCGAACCCAGGTCTCCCAAAGTGCAGGAGGATTCTTTACTATCTGAGCCACCACGGAAGCCCAGAGACATCCAAAGTTGGAATGAAATACCTGAGGAGTTAGTAAATTCCATGGCACCAGGGTTGTTAAGGCAGAGATTGGATGGTCTTTTGTCAGAAATAACTTTTTAATTTCCTTCCAGTCCAGAGATTTTTATGGCTTTAGGAGCTCATTCACTTATTACTTTATAAACACTTATTAAACACCAATTATGTTCTTAGACATTTTTCTACAAGCTAAGGATGCAGCATGGAATAAGACTGATAAGATCTTTCTCTCCATAAAATTTAAAATATAATGAGGAAATAGACAATAAATATTAAGTAAGTAAGTGAACCAGACTATTATAGCTTTTGATGAGCACTATAAAAGAAATAAATAGGATGATGCAGAGCATCTAAGGTGGGGTATGGCCATGGGTAGAGGTAGCGTTTAGCCTACTTTAGGTGTGTAGTCAAAAGAAAGGCATCTTAAGAGGACGATTTTCAGCTAAGATTTGAAGGAAAGGCAGGAACCAGTCACAAAAAAAAAAAAAAAAAAAAACTGTTGGGAGAAGCAACTTTCAGGTGGAGGAAACAGCTAGTTCACATATCCTGAAGCAAGAAAGAGATCGATTTGTTCAAAGAATAAAAAGAAAACCAATCTAACTGGGGGATACTGAGCAAGGGAGAAGACTGGGACCCCACAAGGTCAGAGGCAGGAAGAGATACATAGTATCTTCAAGGGCATCTATGATGAATATTTCTCAGATGCCAGCCTTATAATCAAGCCATTCCTTCCTTCCTAACAATATGCTAAATTTTCATATTCTTGGTATTTGGGGAGAAAAAGGACCAATATCCACCCCAGGAATGTGCCGTGACTGCATTAAGCCAACCACAATGATCCCATTCCATTGTCTACACTATTTATAGGAAAGCACAGAAACCAAGTCAGCTCAATTCAAGACAACAATACTTCATTCGGGTACTTTGTTTGAATTGTTCTAGGGGTGCATTCTCTCTTTCCTCTTAGGACTTAAAAGTCAAAGGCACGTGGCTGCTCACAGACTTTCTCAGACCACAAAGGAAGATTAAGCCTCAGAGAAAAGCAACACTGTACAAATGAAGTCAAAAAATGAAGAAAAAGGAAATTGTGCATGATCCTATCACTGATTCACTGCACCAAGCCTCTCTCAAAGCCAGTCCTGTGTTTAGACTTTTTGGTTGCTTGAGTCAGTATATTTCCTCTGTTGTTTAAACCGGTTCAGTTTCTTATTATTCAATATATAAAATCCCTAATTAATATACAATGTAAGGAGCTTCAATTTTATCCTATGAACAAGAGAGGCTTTTGGAAATTTTTAAGCCTGGAACAGAAACAATTTTCTCAACATTTTTTGTTTTTTTAAACTACTCTAAAAGTTAATTTCTGTTAGTAAGAGAATTCCAAATTTTATATTCAGTGGCCAACTAACACATTTATTCCTTCATCTGTACATTTATATTTGTTTTAGAGTGCTACATCTTTTTTCTTTTCTTTTTCTTTCATTTTATCCAAACTTTTGGCTTCAACTCCTGCATGGATTAGGGTACTACTCATAGAAACAGAAAAGACTGGAGAAGAAACAAGGTTTGAGGGCAGGGGGAAGTTTAAGAGTTCAGTTACAGACACAATGGGCTTCCTTGGGGGCTCAGCGGTAAAGAAGCTATCTGCAATGCAGGATACGTGGGTTTAGTCCCCTGGGGAAGGAATTGGCAACTCACTCCAGTATTCTTGTGTGTGGGAAATCCCATGAACAGAGAAGCCTGGTAGGCTACAGGCCATGGGATCTCAAAGAGTTGGACACAACTTAGCGACTAAACAACAAAATGGACAAGATTAGTGTGAAATGTGGATTAGATATTTAGGCAAAATTGTCAACTTGGCTCTTGGATTTAGATCAGACCACAAGAGAGAGTTCAAGACTGGAGACATACATTTTTACATCACCAGCATATAAAAAAAACAGTATTTAAAAATGCTGAACTACATAAAATCACCAGGGCAATGAAATTTCTGCTATCAGTCTAAGGAATTGACATACCCCCCGCCACAGATCCTAGCAGCTTGCAATGAGAAACAGAAAAACCACAGGCTCACACTTTAGCTGCCTTCACTTTAGACAGCTAAAGTGAAGATCACCACAGGGGTAGATCACTACTGCCTCTTATAACAGCACCAACAATTAGCTGCAAAGTACAGCAATGTTTTATGAAGTCAACCTCTAAAAATCCACAACAACTCTGCCCAAATAGTTAAGATCTGCTTCGTCTAGAGGATGCCATAAATCAAAAGGACATTTTTATTGAAGTAGAGTTAATGTATTAATACAATATTTAGTTTCAGGTATACAACATAGAGATTCACAATTTTAAAGGCTATATTCTGTTTATGGTTATTATAAAACATTGGCTATATTCCCCACACTGTACAATATATCGTTGTAGCTTATTTATTTTACACATAATAGTTTTTACCTGTCAGTCTCTTACTCCTAACTCACCCTTCCCCTTTCTGCTCTCTGCACTGGTAACCACTGTTCTCTATCTGTGAGTCTGTTTCTTTTGGCTTTATTCACTAGTTTGCTCTATTTTTTAGATTCCAATTATAAGTGATATCATATGGTATTTCCCTTTCTCCAACTTATTTCTCTCAGCATATACCCTCCAAGTCCACCCATATTATGACAAATAGCAAAATTTCATTCTTTTTATGACTGAGTGGGCTTCGCTCATAGCTCAGTTGGTCATGAATCCACTTGAAATGCAGGAGACCCCAGTTCGATTCCTGGGTCAGGAAGATCCACTGGAGAAGGGATAGGCTATCCACTCCAGTATTCTTGGGCTTCCCTTGTGGCTTAGCTGGTAAAGAATCCGCCTGCAATGTTGGAGACCTGGATTTGATCCCTGGTTCAGGAAGATCCCCTAGAGAAGAAAAAAGCTACCCACTCCACCATTGTGGCCTGGAGAATTCCATGGACTATATAGTCCATGCAGTCACAAAGAGTCGGACACAACTGAGCGACGTTCACTTTCACTTCCATTTATGATTGAGTAGTTTCTTCTTTATTCATTCATCTGTTGATGGCCATTAAGGTTGCTTTCAGATCTTGGCATGGTAAATAATGCTGCTATGAACATTGGGATGCGTGTATCTTTTCAAATTAGCGTTTCTGTTTTTTGTGTGTTTTTTGCATAAATATCCTAGAGTGAAATTGCTGAGTCACATGGTCATCCTATTTTCAGTACTGGCTCAAAAATAGACACATACAATAAGGATCAGAATAGGCAGCCCCAAAGTAAATCCACACACTTATGATCAAAAGAACTTTGATGGTAAGTTGTTAGAAACAATCAAGTCTCCATGAGGAGTGTCACTGACAAAATAATTGAGTTGAATGGAAATAAGAAAATAAAAGGTTCCCAGTGAGAAATGTTTGCTAAAAACGGAATCATATTGAGAAGCACCAAGTTCTAAGCTGCAGGTATGATCCACACCTATGACTCCGTTTTCATCCCATGAAGTGGTTTTGTGATAGAAGTCGTATAAAACTCTTTAAAATGAGGCACACACTACAAGATTTCAGTTCTCCTTCCATCTTCTTGACAAGAGTGCATCACAGCAGAAGATTCTGAATGTTTCTGAAGAATTGTATTTTCTTTGACCTTTTAAAATCCAAAATGACTAATGCATTTATATTGTACCATGACTTCCTTCAGAAATGAAACAAGTAGGGGCACTTTAGATGAAAGATCAAAAGTGTGGCACTAAGCGCACTCCGCGTAACAGGGAAAAACAGGTCTTGGCCAATGCAGGCTAATCAGGTTGATAGATCAGGTTACCTAGGGACCTGAAGCGGACATCCAAATCTCAGATTAGCTTGAAGAGGCAGGGTAGTAATGTGTGTAGAATTCTGAGACTCACATAGTCATTCTAGTACTCAATAAATTCTTTGACTTTAGACAACTCATTCTCTCAAATTCCAAAAGGTATTTAGGCAACTTTGTCTCCCAGGCCTCTTATGAAGTAGCTGCTGCTGTTGCTGCTGCTGCTAAGTTGCTTCAGTCGTGTCCGACTCTGTGCGACCCCATAGACGAGGATACAGAAAATAATGAAAACGCCCATAAATGAAAGTATTTACTACTTATATCCATTTGAAACCAGTCCACCATATTAGTCTGCTAAGGGAGCCCTAAGAGTGTATTACCAACTGCTGTGGCTTAAATAACAGAAATTCATTTTCTCACAGTTCTAGAAGTTGGAAGTAAAAGATCAAGGTATTGGTTGGTTGAGTTTCTCCAGGGGCATCTCTCCTGGGCTTACAGACAACCACCTCCCGTCTGTGTTCTCACATGGCCTTCTTCTTCTGTACCAGTACTCCTGGCATCTCTTCCTTTTCTTAGAAGGACACTAGTCCTGTGAGATTAGGGTTCCATCCTTAAGACTTTATTTTACATTAATCACCTCCTTCTATATATCTCTAAACATAGTCACATGGAGGGTTAGGGCTTCAATTTATGTATATAAGGGTATGCAAATCAGCCTATAACAGCCATCTATTAATGTCTGTCTTTTAAATAGTAGCTCAGAAATTCATCCTCACTACTACTGATTCACTTTTGACCATCACTGCCTTCATCCAGACAATCTCAAAAGCTTTAAGAAAATCTGTCTCAGGTGCTCAGGGCCAGTGCTCTGGGATGACCCTGAGGGATGGGATGGAGAGGGAGGTGGGAGGGGAGTTCAGGTTGGGGGACACATGTATACCCATTGCTGATTCAGGTCAATGTATGGCAAAAACTACTACAATATTTTAAAGTAATTAGCCTACAATTAAATAAATTAATTAAAAAAAAAATCTGTCTCCAGATAGCCTTTTCTCCATATATCCTCAACAAGATTGCCAAAGCACTGTTTTAAATGAAACTCTACAGAATGAGGGGGCTTCCCAAGTGGCTCAGTGGTAAAGAATCTGCCTGCCAATGCAGGAGATGAAGGAGACGCAGGTTCAGTCCCTGTCAGGAAGATTCCCTGGCTGAGGAAATGGCAACCCACTCCCATATTCTTGCCTGGCAAATTGCATGGACACAGGAGCTTGGCGGGCTATGGTCCATGGGGTCACAGAGAGTTGGACACGACTGAGTGCCTGAACATACCTGCACAGAATGAGGTTGAAGTACCTAACATGATGGGTAAGGCCTATTGTCACCTGAATCCTCCCACCTCCCCATCTTTCTTACTGTCCATTCCATTTGGACATTGACATACTCATTACCAGCTGCCTTGAAATCCCCCTTATTCAGCACCTGGCTCCTCCACCTGGACTACCGTTTCTCATCTCTTAAATACCTTGTCATCTTCAAAACTCGGACCAGTATCATTAACTCTGTGAAGTCTCACTGTCCCCTAGACAGGTTTAAATTCTTTCTCAGTAAATCTCTATAAATCATTCCAGTTTCTATCACTGTTATTGCAGTACAACTTGTCTCCCTTTCTAGACTATAAACACCTTGGGTACACAGTAGCTGTCATTTATGTCCTTCTACATTTTTAAGTCTCAGTGAAATTGTTGATTATTAAAAACATGCTGCAGTCCATGGGGTCACAAAGAGTCAGACACGACTGAGTGGGTGAACTGGACTGGAAAACGTAATTATACGGACGAAAAGTACATATTGCACTGATTCCTCAACTAGCGGCATTGTCTACAGTACTCAAAAAGTTGCAAATACATAAGCAGTCTTTGGCTCCGCTCTGTCTCTGAATAAAACTACCCCCAAGCCCCACCAATGGATCTGTGATGTCAAACAGGCTTGAGATCTTGAAGGTCAGACTCAACAAACTTCATTTAGAAACTGGTCCCAACAAAGGCATTCTTGAGGGCCTTTTTCATGATTTTTTTTTCATGACATAGGGACTATCCAGAATCTGAAAACTTGGTTATATCTAGAAAAAGATATATAGATATATATAAATACACTGTACTACTCAAAGACTACCGAACCAACCAGTAAGACATCGCTGGAATAGACTTAAATTGTGAAGTATGATAATCTAGTCATCCCCACTAGGTTCACTGCATTCTCATTCCTCTCACTTATTCTGAGAGACTGCTCATACCCAAACCCTGCTCCAGCCAGCCCCACCTGCCCTTCACCCAACTCACACTAAAGCAGGAAAATAAAACAAAACCAAATAAGAACTACTCAGATGTGTGAGATAAAGATTCTCTTCCCAGAGGCAAGCCTGGAGAGAGACATTTAACATCTTAGAGCCACACTGTCCAATACTCAGCCAAACAGTATTCTTCCAAATTGAGATGTGCTACAAGTGTAAGTTACAAATGGGATTTCAGATTTGGTGGGGAAGAATGAATGTAAACCATCTTGTTAATAATTCTAAATTAATTACATGTTGCAATGATAATATTTTGGATACAGTAGATTTCATAAAATGTAGTATTGATTGCAGCTGTGTTGGAAAAAATGCTACTAGTAATTATCAATGTATCTGTCTGTGGCTCTTGTGTGAAGGGTGGCAAGAGGTGAAAATCACAGTTAAACATAGCAAATCCATGAAAATTAAACACATTTAAATTGAATAAGTTATTTAAAATCAGTATGTTAAGATAAAAGGACCTTAAGTCCCAAAGAGACTACAGTAATATATATATAGATAAAAGATGACCTTTTATTTGTAGCAGAGCTAAAGCAGAACACAAACTGGGTAACAAATACTACAGAAATAGTCATGTGTAAGTTTTCTTTGTTTCCATGAAAATGAACTATTAGTCTTCTTTCTTTTGCCTTGAAATAAAATATCCATTGCTCAAAACTTGCTAAAATATTCACAAATAACTTACTTTCCCTGAAAGCTCCATTTGCTCCTTTCAAACAAAAGAATAAGGGGAACTTCAAATGTTACGACTACACATACACAGATACAAGTGCCGGTTGTGGAATACCAGAAAGATCCAAATCGCTCATGGATTCTACAGTAGAGCGTAGCTAAGAAAACTCTATCTCCTTTAAACTGTTAGTCAGGAATAAAAGGGTACATGATAAAATTAAAACATTTTTCACACACTGGAAAACGATTTATTAAAAAAAAAAAAAAAAAAAAAACCCTTCCCATTCTGCATAATTAACCTAGAGAACATCATGTCAGGTGATATTTACAAATAGGCATTTCAAACAATACCCAGGATCTAAAGAAATATTAGCTGAGAAAAAAATGTCCTCAAACCATGAAAAGAAAATAGTTCCCAGCTAAGGATGCTCAGCGTTTCACACATGGTACAGTGTTGCAATTTCTGATACTTTAAATTACCCTCCTGAAGCTTTTACCTATCCTCATTTAAAAAGAGGAGGGCAGGCTTCCATATGCATTCTTTGTATTCTTTGAAGAGATAAATGTGATTATATTTAATAAAAATCCAAATGTAGTTTTTGCGGGACAGAGGGGAGAGAATGCCCTTGCTCTTTGGGTAACACACAAATTATCTAGCAGGACAAGAGGTGTCTGGGGAAACTGCTAAAACCATTAGGAATAACTGGGATCTTGTTGTTAGGTCTTGGGACCTTAGCCTATTCTGAGTGTTGATCACAGAGCAGATGGTCTAGTCGGAAAACTGGACCCAGGATGTGGCTCAGGTAGGAGGGATATGGATACTCTTATAAGCAGTGGGAGAACCAATGGTGGCATGTTGAATATTTATGCCTAACTATCCAGCAACTAAGCATACTTCTATTTTGGCAATGATCTCTAGATTGGTTGGAGGCAGAGTGCTAACTCAATGGACATGAATTGAGCAAATTCCAGGAGATAGCTAGAACAGAGGAGCCTGGCATGCGGCAGCCCATGGGATCACAAAGAGTTGGACATACTGAGCAACTGAACAGCAGCAACAACAGAGCCCAGCTAGCACTCTAGAAGCCAACAAGGACAGATGTTCCCCTTCCCCTATACCTGGATAACTAGAGCACAGAGGTGAGACTTTAGCAGAGACAATTAGATGCCCTCTGCCATGGTCTTTGGCTCTTGGGAAGTGAATCAAAGACTTTGACCAATTAGACTTATACACTGCAGGAGGAATTAGATTTGAGACTTCAGCAGCATGATGTTGAGTGTCCAGGGTTGGAGAAAACAGATATAAAGCTGCAAATGTTCAAGAGCCATAGTACCATCCACAGCATTTTAATCAGGCCATTCCTACGATAAGATCATGGATGTGTATTTGCTCCCTCGGTTGACATCTCCCATCAACATACTCCCAGATCTTTCCGATACATTTATTTTCTACTTAAATGAATCATAGCCAAGCCTATTTAGTTAACACTAATGAAGAACTGAGAAGGATGTCTAATGTGGAACCTAAGTAGGTGACTTCAGGGAAGATGGTCAATGAGAAAAAGGGTTCACAGCCTAAGAACTTATGAGAGATTGATACAAATAAGTCAGAGGCTCAGTTCTAGAATATACAGAATAACGGATACATTATTGAGATGAGGATGGGCAGAGAAACTAAAATCTAGTTTTAATAATGCTGGGAGGGAGCCAAGATCCAACAGAGGCATGAGATCAAAGCCAGACCACAAGCACTCTGAATGCTATGTTGAGTACCAAAAAAGCATACAGATCATGCTGTGATCTGGGACAAATCAAGGAACCTCTCAATTCTTTTATTTCTTAGTCTATCAAAAATGTTACTACCATATGTCCAAGTTCAGAAAACCCAGAATGTTTGGTTTCTAAACGTGGAAACATGAAAACACAAATCTTTTTGGAATGATAAAAACCATACCTGGATAAAAATGCAAGATTTTATTACTATTTAATATATAAAACTGAATAACCATCTAAACTAAAAACTGCCATCCCATGCAATCCCATCATACTCATTAGGAAGTTTGAATGAAATATGGATATGATACGAACACTGAAAAAATATTTTCCGAATATAGACAAAAACTAGGGCATAGTAGAATGTTTTCACTTTCTATAAATATGACTTCATCTACTATGGGGACTCTAAGACATCACATGATGAGACTAAGACCCAAGGCAAAAATATGGAATCTCAAGGTGGCAGAATCATATCTAGGATTCAAGTGATTAGGTGTTTATATAAAGTATAGCTGAAAAATAATAATTGGCAAAACTCATATAGGATGGCCAAGTATGGTTTTAAGTACTAATTTAATCCTCATATCTCACTGAATCCTTACGTAATCATTAAAACTATATTATGTTGTAGGACTACTGTTACACTCATTTTAAAAGTAAGACAACTGAGGCACAGAGAGGTTAAAGTAATTGTCCAAGGACATAAATCTAGTAAGGTGTTACAGGTAGGATTTGTATTCTGGCAGCCTAACTTCAGAGTTGATGTTCTAAACTACCAAATCATATTGCTTCTTAAAGAAGAAAATATGTTATTAAAGAGCAAGCACGTCAGAACCTCAGACTCAAAATTGAACAACCTTACATATATAATCAATTCAAGACTGCAGTTTTCATTTGAGCCAGACACAGTTTGGCTTCTCATGTCTCAGCAAGAATCATTGTACCAAGAAGTATAAATATAACTGCCTGTCCTGTGTCAATTTTCAGTGGGTCATTCTCATAATGCAAAGAAGTTGATGATAAACACTTTAATTCATTCAACAAATATCAAACACTAGCATTCACAATGCTTACACAGTGCTTGTTGTAATATGCTTGTATAGTTTTCCATTACAAATAGATATGTCTAATACTACAGGTTCCATTTATGTGAGGAGGAAAATGAAATACTGTAGAGATATTTAGATGGAATGAGTCAGCAAGGACGAGCACAATATTGGTCAAAGGCAAATATTTTAAAGAGGTTAGGCTTTTTCATTTTTTTTTTTAATTTGGTGTGTATTAAAGGCTGCCCCAATTCCCAGCATTTTCCTAACTGACTTCAATGTCCCTGTGGATGACCAGTGGCCACTCTATTTTCCAGGCTTCAGATTTCTTCCAAACTAATCATTTTTCCTCCTGTCCATTTCAGTGTCCCCCTCTCATAATCACCTCTTGGGTTCTGCCATGACCTTGAATTGATCCATATCAGGAACCTTAAACTCCAATACCCTGATCCCTGACTACAGCTCCTTCCTCTTCCAGATCTCTGACTTCCCTACTCCTAATACACCTGCTCTTTAAACTACGAACCCTGGTGCTACCCCTATTTCCCCTTGTTTTCTAACGTTTATCCAAGGGAAGCTCCACAGTCCATTCCTCTCTCTCAAACACACTTCCATGTCTGTAGCTAAAGCTCAGTCCTACAATCAGACTTCTGTCCCTCAGCAGACAGCTGGGCATGGCTGGAGCAAGACCACATCCTCAAATGGGCTTTGCTGAAAACTTCTCTACAATTCCATCTTCAAAACCTTATTTTTTTAACTGCCTTCTAGGACGCTCCCTCCTGAGTATCCTAAGTCACATTCTCTCTTCAAATCTTCACCCTCTTTATAAACTCAGCAGATGCTTTTCATTCCAATGTGCCCCATTCATCTGTAGACAGGAGCAGTCAATTCCCTTAGTCTCCTGCCCTATGTCCCACGTACAAAGTTCCATGTCTTGGGAATAGTTATAATTCCTTCCTTCCCTACTGACTCCCAGGGTGAAGAATCCTGTTATATTCGACACTGCTCTATGTGGGCCCATTCATTCATGTGAAATTCAAGTACCTCCTTTGTCTTCGGCCTCTGGATTGTTATCAAAACCTTGCTTTCATCTCAAGGCATCTTTAATTTCTATTTTGCAAATAAGACCATCTATACCATTTTTCTAGATTCCACACATATGTGTTAATATATAACATATGTTTTTCTCTTTCTGACTTACTTCACTCTGCATGACAGTCTCTAGGTCCATCCATGCCTTGTATTTACAAAATAGAAATAGACACACAAAGTGAACAAATGGGTGGGCATCAAGGTGAGTAGGGAGGTGGGATGAACTGGGAGACTGGGATTGACATATATACATTATTGATATTTTGTATAAAATAGATAACTAATGAAAACATACTGTATAGCTCAGGGGACCCTCCTCAAATGCTCTGTGGTGACCTAAATGGGAAGGAAATCCACATAAGAGAGGATATGTGTATACGTATGGCTGATTCACTTTGCTATACAGTAGATATTAACACAACATTGTCAAGCAACTATACTCCAATAAAAAATTAATTTAAAAAATAGAAAAAAAAATTTAAGGCATGCTCAAGCCCCCCCACCATCTCATCTACCTCAGCCTGTCCTCCTCCATAGCCCCCTCTTTCCGTCATCCATTTTCTCATTACTTCCACCAAAGCTCTTTAAAAATTTGATTTATACTCAGTCTTCACTTCCTAATCACTCATTCACACTTTCATCTGCAGCCCTCTGGCTTGTGCCCCTGTCTCCAGCACTTCCCTGGCAAGGGTCACAATGCACGCCTACGTCCTAACTCAAGGGACAGTTTACAGCAGTGTGACTTGGCCTCTCAGCTTCCTGTTCTCTCCTCCTTGAAACTCCCATCTCCTTCATTTCAAGGACAACACTTTACTGGTGTTTTTCCTTCCTCTTAACAATTTCTCAGTTTCCATAGCTATATTCTCTTCTTCATGTTCCTAAAATGCTGGTTTCCCTAACAGTTCTGTTCTCTCTCCAAAGATAAGTTCATATATTGACATATTTTTAAATGCCACCCTTGTCTTGACAACACTCCCAAAAGTCTCCATGTCCATTGATTTTGAGTTCCAGACAATCCATTTACCCAGCCCCTAGTCATTTTCATAGAGTTCCTAAAATTCCCTTCACTTGACCTGTCCGAAATGAACCAATGATCTCCATCACTCCTGTCTCCAAACTCTCCTTTTCCTGGATGCCCTTCTCAGTTAGCAACATGATCATCCATGCAGTCCCCTGAGTCAGAACCTGGACATCATTCCCTGCTGACTTTTGCCTTACTCCCAAATCCCAGAAACCTCCAGGAATTGCCACTTGCATCTTAGGCTAAACCTGTGCTCTTCATCCTAATTACCTTAATTCAGGCCACTACCTCTTACCTAAAATAATGCAGGAGACTGTCATATGAGCTTTCTCCCCTAAGCTCACCCACAAGACACACAAGACCAACTGCTGACAACCCAGACCTATGAATACTACACCTTACAGTACAAGGTTCTTTACAACATGGCCTGTGTGAACTTTCATTGTCTACCCTCCTCACTTCCTTCTATTCTATTTTATTGCAATAACAGCATAGAAGTCCATGCATTTCACAAATTTAATTCTTAAAGACTGTCATTTCAAATTTTGTCTCCACTGCTTGAAATACCTTGTCACATGTCCTTTAATTGTGTGGTTTACTTCCTGTCATCCTACAAATCTTTCCCTCCAGGAAGGTGACATATTCTCCTCCCTCCAGGAAGCCTTTCTTCAGTCCCTTCTCTGCCTCTACATTAACCTTGCCCTCCTCTTGACTACTTAAGAAACATGGATATGATTTTTTATTGAAGTGCAGTTGAGGGACAGTATTAGAGTCCCTTGGACCGCAAGGAGATCCAACCAGTCCATTTTGAAGGAGATCAGCCCTGGGATTTCTTAGGAAGGAATGATGCTAAAGCTGAAACTCCAGTACTTTGGCCACCTCATGCAAAGAGTTGACTCATTGGACAAGACTGATGCTGGGAGGGATTGGGGGCAGGAGGAGAAGGGGACAACAGAGGATGAGATGGCTGGATGGCATCACCGACTCGATGGATGTGAGTCTGAGTGAACTCCAGGAGTTGGTGATGGACAGGGAGGCCTGGTGTGCTGCAATTCATGGGGTTGCAAAGAGTTGGACACAACTGAGCAAATGAACTAAACTGAACTGATTAAATGTGACAGCTATACATTACAGTGAGTCTCAATTTTTTTAAGGTTATACTGCATTATAGTTATAAAATACTAACAATATTCCCTGTATTATACAATATATATTTGCAGCTTATTTTATACCTAACAGTTTGTGCCTCTTAATCCCCTACCCATACATTGTACCTCCCTCTTATCTCTCTACACTGGTAACCACTAGTTTGTTTCCTGTATCTGTGAGTCTGCTTCTTTTTTGTTGTATTCATTAGTTTGTTTTTGTTTTGTTTTGTTTTGTTTTTAGATTTCACACATAAGTGATATCATATCCTGGTGGCTCAGACGGTAAAAAATCATATACCATTTAGTCAAAAAAAAAAAAAATTTTGCCATTTGCAGCAACATGGATAAACTTGGAAGGGATTATGCTAAAAGTGAAATAAGTCAGATAGAAAAAAAAAATACTGTAAGAAATGTAAATATCTTTATATTTTCGCCCTGGTCTCTTTGAAAGAGAATCTATAATTTTACATTGGGCATGTGCTCCTTAAAGGAAGAAACTGTGGCTTATTCATCTCTGTATCCTCAAAACTTAGCATAAAGTCTGGCAGGTAATAGTCACTCACTAAATGCTTGATGGATTGAATTGAAATGGACTTCACAGTTGGTTTTGCTTTTAAAAGTTGCCTGCAAGGATAGATTTCCCCAGCCATGTCAAGTCCTGGACCAATCATCTTTCAACCTAGATTTAATGTCAGCACTCCCTGGGGAGAGACATTATTCTCTAAGATGCACACGTTGTTTTTGATCACTGACTGTTTCAGCAGATCTAGAAACAGGATCTTGAAATTAATTCATTCCTCCTCCCCTGGTCAGGAGACATAACAGTTCACTAAATGGGTTTTAATAAAGACTAACACTTTACCCATGGCAGGGCTCAGATCAATCAAAACTTTCAGCAAAAGCCACAGAGCCATATGGCTTATTACTCAGGCAATCTAATCCCATTTCCACAGCTCTTTTCATCTTGTCTACTAAATGGGAAGACAGATAGAACCATGAGTTTCATCACACTTGAACTCTTTAATGCTGCCCGTAGCAAGGTTCTCAATCCTAGTGAAAAGGACTTGATAAATCAATGGCTGTCCCAAGGGGTTGGAAGCAGTATTTCTATGGGGGTGAGAACGCTTTCTCAACTTCTTCAAGAGAAACAGCACAGTGTGCTAGAAACGGTGGAGACTTTGGAGTCGGGCAATTCTAGATAATAACCTTAGGCAACTGAAAATCTCTGAAAGATGAGAACAACTACCTCACTGACTTCTTATTTATAACTATGATAAATAAGGCAACACGATGCATTAAATTGTCTATCAGAGAACTGGGGACATTCTAAGCGTACTTAGATAAATGATACTCCCTTTGTTTTCCCTTAGTTTCAGCTCCCAAAACCCCTGTGGGGGATGAACTACAGGAGAATGAACAGTGTGCCTGTTTTGTTCACTGTTGTCTCTCCAGTTCAGTTCAGTTGCTCAGTCGTGTCTGACTCTTTGCGACCCCATGAATCGCAGCACGCCAGGCTGTCTCCCCAGTACCTAGCAGACACCCTGGTACACAACAAACGCTCAATACCATTTAATGAAATGAATTTTCTTACAAGTCTATTCTACCCACTTCCACTGAAACAAATCTTAGGTTATTCCCAGCTACATCGACACATTGATTCTCTCTCTCACTCAATCACACACATACACACACGCACGCACACACCGCACACCATTAACTCAGACCCAAAGTCCCAAACCAAGCTACTCATTTTTGCGAGCTAGTCTGTCGACCTCAGATGGGTTTAATGAATGGTTCATCTGGTTAAATCAAAAAACGTCTATTTAACACGCTAGCAATTTCATGATCTGTAAAATACCTGATAAACATACAATTGTATTTTAAATGCCTGGACTAACATCCATCTTCTCCAAGAAGGTTACAGGGAACATAAAAAGTCCACATTGTTTATGCGCCATCTGCAGCAACAGGAAGGAGACATCTCATGAATTTCACAAGAATAATTTAGAAAGGTCTTACTGAGGTTCCAAGGGGTGACAGAAATGAAACTTACAGAAAACAAATCTGAATCAGGATCAGACTTTTCCATGAGAAAGTCTTACGTAAATACAGAAATCCCAAATCAGGGAAATCACTCAAGACATAATTAGGTAAAGCCCACAGGAATAGTTTTTAAAAAGAACACAAAGATATGAAATACCCTGTGCCTGAAATATTTCATTCTCATGCTCATCCCTGCAAGGGAAAAAGCTCTATAATTTCTTGTTTGCATACTTTTGTTTAATTACAAAGAAACTCATTTGAGGGAATTCTCATTTTAAGGACCATCTTCACAATTGTCAATTACAGATACAAAAGTTTGAGAATTCATAAGATGAAAATGCTAATAACTTGATGTCTAAGAGTCCAGTATTTTAATGACTGATCAAGGTCAATGTTATTACAAATTCTACTTTTGTCCTTTCCTTCCTCCAAGCTCCAACATGCCTAGGACCTTTCTGACAAGAAAACAAATACAGACTGAGTTTTTCATAAACGTATCTGAAATGCTGTCTCTCAGCCAAAATTGCAGGCATCTTTGCTGGTTCAACATTTAGCATACACTTCATTTTGAGCAATGGAGTGGGAACTTTAATCAATGTCAAGCAAAAACATACCACCTGTCAAATGGCTACCCTGGGAACAATAGGCAGAGATGAGGGTTGATAAGGGGAGATTTGGGATCAGCAAATAGATTAAAAGAATAAATTCTCTCAATCACACCAATGCTACCATTGCTGGACAATGGATGCTTTGGAGCAAACAAAATGTACGAACTGCCTTTGCTAGAAAATACAGAACTGTGACAAGGCACATCAGGGCATCAGAAATAGAGCTGCTCACATCCTTCAGATCAGATCAGATCAGATCAGTCGCTCAGTCATGTCCGACTCTTCGAGACCCCATGAATCGCAGCACACCAGGCCTCCCTGTCCATCACCAACTCCCGGAGTTCACTCAGACTCACGTCCATCAAGTCAGTGATGCCATCCAGCCATCTCATCCTCTGTCGTCCCCTTCTCCTCCTGCCCCCAATCCCTCCCAGCATCAGAGTCTTTTCCAATGAGTCAACTCTTTGCATGAGGTGGCCAAAGTACTGGAGTTTCAGCTTTAGCATCATTCCTTCCAAAGAAATCCCAGGGCTGATCTCCTTCAGAATGGACTGCTTGGATCTCCTTGCAGTCCAAGGGACTCTCAGGAGTCTTCTCCAACACCACAGTTCAAAAGCATCAATTCTTCGGTGCTCAGCTTTCTTCACAGTCCAACTCTCACATCCATACATGACCACAGGAAAAACCATAGCCTTGACTAGATGAACCTTTGTTGGCAAAGTAATGTCTCTGCTTTTTAATATGCTATCTAGGTTGGTCATAACTTTCCTTCCAAGGAGTAAGTGTCTTTTAATTTCATGGCTGCAGTCACCATCTGCAGTGATTTTGGAGCCCCCTAAAATAAAGTCTGACACTGTTTCCACTGTTTCCCCATCTATTTCCCATGAAGTGGTGGGACCAGATGCCATGATCTTCGTTTTCTGAATGTGGAGCTTTAAGCCAACTTTTTCACTCTCCACTTTCACTTTCATCAAGAGGCTTTTGAGTTCCTCTTCACTTTCTGCCCATAAGGGTGGTGTCATCTGCATATCTGAGGTTATTGATATTTCTCCCAGCAATCTTGATTTCAGCTTGTGTTTCTGCCAGTCCAGCGTTTCTCATGATGTACTCTGCATAGAAGTTAAATAAACAGGGTGACAATATACAGCCTTGACGTACTCCTTTTCCTATTTGGAACCAGTCTGTTGTTCCATGTCCAGTTCTAACTGTTGCTTCCTGACCTGCATACAAATTTCTCAAGAGGCAGATCAGGTGTTCTGGTATTCCCATCTCTTTCAGAATTTTCCACAGTTTATTGTGATCCACACAGTGGAGTGGTCTAAAATTAAGTGCTTCACCTTCAGGGAGGTGAGCACAACATTCATATCCACCTCTACCATGTCGATCAATTCTAAGGTTGGGATCAGGAAGAGGCAACAGAAGAGACTTATCTGGAACAAAGAAATCAGCCAGGCCTAATGGATGTGGGAAGATATTTCAATAAAGTGAGACTTACAGACACACTTACCTCTGTGTAACACTTTAACCTGAAACAGATGTTTGAGGATTCTTGCCCTAACACTATCTGTAACAGTTATCCCCATTTAACTGATACAGAAAGTAAGGAAGGTTAAGAACATTCATCAAAACTTCATCTCCATCATATAACTTTTAATGAGGGCTTTCTCTGTGCTAGGCATCATGCTAAAGGAATTTTATATGCATATTATCTCATTTAATCCTTAAATCAAGCATATAAGACAGAGATACTATAGATAGGCCATATTTCAGACATGAAAATCAAGATTAAGAGAAGTACAATAACTTAAGCAAGATCATCACATGTGATGGAAGATCCACTTGACATTCACATATCACATGTACCATTAAGACAGAGCATGCAAATGGAAACACTCACAACACACATCCACACTACACACAGAGAGACATACCACACGCACCCCACACACCACATGTACCTCGCCCGCTCCATCTATGTGTACCATACACACCCTCCATATTTCACACATGTATCTCACAGAGAGCATACAAATGCAACATACACACACACACACACACACACACACACAGTTCCCACCACACCTCAATTTACTTTCTGAAGAACACATCTTCAGAACTTGGTAAAGGTCTCTAGTTCTCAAGTCAAAGACAGAGAGAAAAGTCTTAAGAAAACAAAGCAAACAGCAGCAAACAAGGCAGAATGCTCATCCCTCTAGACCACGGGTCCACAGCCTCGCTGTGTGGCCGGGTACGTGGTGTTCCATCTGAGGGCACTGGGGGAAAAATACCTAACTCTGTGTCTCACTCTAGATCAATCCAATCGGAAATGTTTGGGTGGGAGGACAGAGTCCCGGGTCTAAGTATCTAAAGCACACCACTTCAAATGATGCAGATGTGCAGCCACGGTGGAGAAGGATGTCTTCCGCTCATCCAAGTACTCCTGCATCTCAGCATCCGACCACCCAGGCCACAAGGAAGGCCCATCCCGATCCGTGTGCCAAGGCAACAGCCGGAGCTCACCCACCTGCTGCACCTCTGGCACCCTCCCCTCTCCTGGCCCCTCAGCAACTAGGGGAGAGCCCTGAGAACAGGGTCAGGGGACCCTCTGAGTGGCAGCTTTCCAGCTGGCTTAAAGCCTTAACACTGAATCAAAACACAAAACAGGAAGCAGTGACAGTCACAAGGTCAGAGCCCGCAGCCTGGTTTCCCCCATGCTAGTCTGAGAAGCCACTTTCTTGCCTGCATTTTGGATAAGAGTTGCTGGATGCCTGACAACTGTGCGGCCATGGCTTTATAAGAGTAAGGCACAGCCAGCCCCCAAAAGCGTGTGAACCACCCATTTCTGCTGACCACCAGCTCTCCTGCTTTTAATTCAAAAGGGCTCCTGCAGCCAGTCTCAAATCTGAGCACCCATTTCTGGGCCTCACTATGCTCCAGAGAAACTCATTCCCATGGCCACAGGAACTTTGCAAGCGCCCTGTCCTCTGCCTGAAATACTCTCATCTCCTGTCTTGGCATAGCTGATTCTTTCCAGTTCTTCAGCTCAAGGCCACCTCCTTCAAGAGGCTTTCCCTGACCACTTCATCTAACAAGGCCCTCGCCCCAAACCTAGTCACTTGTAGCTTTATCCTGTCTTGTTTTCTTTTGGTACGTATCACTAGCCAGTATTTTTTGACTTAACGTTGTCATTATCCCTACCTGAAGTTGTCATATATGCAGTAACAAAATAAATCAGTTTACCTGTCTTCTCCTATCACCTAGAATAAACTCAGTCATGGAAAATCATTGCATCATGTCCACATATTGGCACTTAGTAGGTACTCAATAAATATTTGACTAAATGAAAAAAACAAACAAGTGAATGAAAAACAGGGCTTCTGTTTTTTTTTTTTTTTTCCAGTTCAGTTCAGTCGCTCAGTCGTGTCCAACTCTTTGTAACTCCATGAGTTGCAGCACGCCAGGTCTCCCTGTCCATCACCATCTCCCAGAGTTCACCCAAACTCACATCCATCGATTTGGTGATGCCATCCAGCCATCTCATCTTCTGTCGTCCCCTTCTCCTTCTGCCCCCAATCCCTCCAACCATCAGAGTCTTTTCCAATGAGTCGACTCTTTGCATGAGGTGGCCAAAGTACTGGAGTTTCAGCTTTAGCATCATTCCTTCCAAAGAAATCCCAGGGCTGATCTCCTTCAGAATGGACTGGTTGGGTCTCCTTGCAGTTTAAGGGACTCTCAAGCATCTTCTCTAACACCACAGTTCAAAAGTGTCAATTCCTTGGCGCTCAGCTTTCTTCACAGTCCAACTCTCACATCCATACATGACTACTGGAAAAACCATAGCCTTGACTAGATGGACCTTTGTTGGCAAAGTCATATCTCTGCTTTTGAATATGCTATCTAGGTTGGTCATAACTTTCCTTCCAAGGAGTAAGCGTCTTTTAATTTCATGGCTGCAATCATCATCTGCAGTGATTTTGGAGCCCAAAAAATAAAGTCAGCCACTGTTTCCACTGTTTCCCCATCTATTTCCCATGAAGTGATGGGACCAGATGCCATGATTTAGGCAAGTCAAGAAAGGAAATGAAAACCTACCTGCTGCAGTGGGAAAGAGTGCATTTAATACTAAGCTGTGAACTGAAAATTCCTTAACAGTCGGGCCACCCACAAAGCAAACTCCAGGGGATACAAATCTGGAGCTCTTCCACTAATGCATTAAACTCTCCCTTCCACATGTAAAACAGTCAGGCAGTGGGAACCTGCTATATACACAGGGAGCTCAGGTCTGTGCTCTCTGATGACATAGATAGGTGGGATGGGAGTGGGCGGGGAGGAAGTTATAAGGGGGAGGGGATATATATATATATATATATATATAATATATATGTGTGTGTGTGTGTGTGTGTATACACACATATAGCTGACTCAGTTGCTTATACGGCAAAAACACAACATTGTAAAGCAATTGTACTCCAATAAAAAATAAATAAATAAACAAAAAGAGTTCCCTTCCTAAGTAAAGCCTAAAGCAAAGAGTAAAAACTGGCACTGAAGTTTCAGTGTTCCTTGGTGCTCTGTTCTGTATGCTGTGGCTGGTGTGAGAAAGAGAAGGGATGGAAAAGAAGCAACGAAACCAAACAGATACACCAAGGGTCAAGTCTTCATCTCTCCATGCGCAGGATTTACATTCCAGGACTGCAGTGTAGCCCCTGACCTAAGACACTATTAAGGACATGTTATCAGAAGGCTCTATTACTAAAAGAATTTAAAAAGGAAAACTTCCTGTTCAAATTCAGAGACTTCACAAGGCTTCTGTTTGGGTAGTTTCTCTGCAGAAAGAAAAAACCTCCAGTGAAATTCTCCCTGGTCCCCAGTCCAATTTGCCAGCTCCTTATAGATGAATCAGTGTGAGAGGTGTGTGTGGGGTTGCTTCCTCTAATTAATTTTGACCGGTGAAAAGTGCACCAAAAGCCCAGAGGGAGAAGCTGAACTCATGCTGTTCATCAGCAGCTCAAGGAACTGATTGAAAGAAGACTCCAAAAGTCCGCTTAAGTGAAATCCACCAAGAGCAGCCTGTTTGACTTACAGAAGTAAAACAATCAGAGCCTGGTCCTTTCTTTCCACGCATCTATCACCTGAAGGAAGACGTGCTTTACTTGCTAAAATGCTACTATTCCCATTCTTGCAGTATCTTCCGCCCGAAACACCTCTCTCCTTCTCTGTCTCCCCTCCCCCATCACCCCCACCCCACCAGCTATCTACTAAAATCCCACTACCTGTGAGATGAGGGCCAGGTGGGGCTTTATAACCTCTCAGAAGATTGCTTTCTCCATATACATAACCACAACCAACTATGGAACATCCCTTTGCTTCTACAGTGGGTTTTGTCGTTTGATGAAAGGCAACATCAAAATTTTTTTTCCAAGTAGTTTATGTGTTTATACACCTTCACAAAGAGATTTTGAGTTCTTTGGTGACAGAGATGGTGTCCAGCCCTTTCCGTATTCTTTGTTGTCATACACACTTAAAACACTTGTCTCGTGATACTGAGAAAGTAGACAGAGCCAGTTTGCCTCAAGGAGGTCCAGTAGGTATGCAGTAGGTCAGGCCCCTTGTCAATAGGGGCCTTAGTGTGAAGACTACTATTTGTACATCTCAACTCTCCATTTGGATACCCTTGCTAAGGCCAAACTAATCCGAGGCAGCTACTTTTCTAAGGGGTCAGAGAAAGGGAAAGAACATGTGGCATAAAGGCATTTAGAACCACATGCTGATCCACGTATGGAAACCAAGGGTTCTGACCGAGGAAGCCTAGGCTCCAGCTTGTACCTGAGAAGTAAAGGGAAGATGATAGTGGATTTCCCCTAGGCTGTGCCAAAGTTGGCACTTGCCAACTGCCTCTGCAAGGATTACATCACTAGCCACTGCCGCCACTGACCTTTAAAACCCTCTGAAAAGAGTCAGGGTGGAAATCAGGAATGAGGCCCTCTGTGCTCTAGGAAAAAAAAAAAAAAAAGCAACCTGACAGAACAAGCCTTTTGATAGCTAGATATTTTCTGGAGAGGATTTTATGAGTCCAAATTCTTGCATTTCCTCTTAATGGCACCCCACTCCAGTACTCTTGCCTGGAAAATCCCATCCATGGAAAATCCTATAGTCTGGTGGGCTATAGTCCATGGGGTCGCTAAGAGTTGGACACAACTGAGTGACTTCCCTTTCACTTTTCACTTTCACGCATTGGAGAAGGAAATGGCAACCCACTCCAGTGTTCTTGCCTGGAGAATCCCAGGGACGGGGGAGCCTGGTGGGCTGCCGTCTATGGGGTCGCACAAAGTCGGACATGACTGAAGCGACTTAGCAGCAGCAGCAGCAGCAGCAGGAAACCATTCAAATCATTAACAGTGCTACCTGCTCCTTGTAACTAGCTGCAATCCTTTGCCAAAATGTGTGGTTGACTACACAGACCCCTCTTTCACTAATACCATACATAACCCTGGCATTATCCCCTGCATCTCTGGAGCAGTTCCTCGGAGCTATCCAAAATGCTGTCTCCCAAGCTACAGTCCTCATTCTGCCTCAAATAAAGCTGAACTGACAACTTTCACACTGTGCCTTTATTTATTTATTTTTTTTCAGTCGACAACTGTAACTCCTAAGCCGGAATTTCCTTCAGCATATTCCAAGGAGTATTTATCCATGAAATGCTCCAAGAAAACAGATTTGGGGAATGCTCTACATTACATCTCCCACAGAGAGATGCAACTACTCCTTAGCAAAGGCTCTGAGAAACCTTTCAGGGAGTAAATCTATTGAGTTTTGTTCAGCTCTGCATTTCCCATACTCATTTAAGCATGCAAAACATTTTTTCCCCCAAATCTCAGCTATTAAATTCCCACAGAACTACTATTCCTCTAAGTAAAAGGTATTCTAAGTAAATTCCTTTATCACTACTTTTATAAGCCCAATCCATCATCAGGATCTCTTGGTACCATTAAGCAAGCAACAGTGCTTTTCCAGGCAGTAAGAGTTGTATTTTTCCCATTATTATCTTTCTTTACTGTTCAGAATGGATACCGGTGGCTCTCCATTTTCCATCCAGCCCCATCACTCCGACCCTATTCTCATCCTTTCCTGCCCTGAGCTATGTCACCTTGGATGTTCTCTGTTGGTAGCCTTCCAGTGGGAGGGCAGGGGCAGACAGGTTGGGGTGGTTCTTCCTAGTTTGTTTTGTTTTTTATGTTTTCGTAAGAACAGCGCCAGCCCCACAATTCTGGCCGTCTCTTGCCTCTGGCATCACTGTTTCCTCCCCTCATCCCCCAGACCTAAGGATGGCAAAGTCTTCCCCTGATGCCATCAAAGAGTGTGTCACCTTGATTGTGTAGATCCTTAATCCCACCAGCTGAGCTCCACATGATTTAGTGACTAAACAACAATAACAACCCCACACAGGCCTCTGTTAAGTAACCCAATCAATCAAGCTCTGGGCATGAATTGTCCTGTTTTTTGTATGTTTGTTTGTTTTCTGGCAGGCCCTAATTGCTAGAGCAGGAAAGGAAACACACAGTAAGTAATTTGTCATTGTTCAGTCACTAAGTCATGTCCGGCTCTTTGTGACCCCATGGACTGTAGCACACCAGGCTTACATGGTCTTCACTATCTCCCTGAGTTTGCGCAAACTCATTACCTTTCAGTTGGTGATGCCATCCAATCATCTCATCCTCTGTAGCACCCTTCTCCTCCCACCCTCAATCTTTCCCAGCATCAGGGTCTTTTTCAATGAGTCAGCTCTTTGCATTAGGAGGCCAAAGGATTAAAGACTCACCACCAGTCCTTCCAGTGAAAATTCAGGGTTGATTTTCTTTAGGACTGACTGGTTTGATCTCCTTGTTGTCCAAGGGACTCTCAAGAGTCTTCTCCAGAAACAGTTCAAAAGCATCAATTTTTCAGAGCTCAGCCTTCTTTATGGTCCATCTCTCACATCCGTACATGACTACTGGAAAAACCATAGCTTTGACTAGATGGAACTTTGTGAGCAAAGTGATGTCTCTGTTTTTTAATATACTGTCTAGGTTTGTCATAGCTTTTCTTCCAAGGAGCAAGCATCATTTAATTTCATGGTTGCAGTCATGTCTGCAGTGATTTTGGAGTCCAGGAAAATAAAATCTGCTACTGATCCCATTTTTTTCCCCATTTCTTGCCATGAAGTAATGGGACTGGATGCCATGATCTTGTTTTTTTGAATGCTGAGTTTTTAAGCCAGCTTTTTCACTCTCCTCTTTCATCTTCATCAAGAGTCTCTTTAGTTCCTCTTCACTTTTTCCCATTAGAGTAGTGTCATCTGCATATCTGAGGTTGATATTTCTCCCAGCAATCTTCATTTCAGCTTGTGCTTCACCCAGCCTGGCATTTTTGTATGATGTACTCTACACAGAATTTAAATAAGCTGGGTAACAATATACAGCCTTGACATATTTCTTTCCTAATTTTAAACCAGTTCATTGTTCTACATTTGGTTCTAACTGTTGCTTCTTGACCTGCATATAAGTTTCTTAGGAAGCAGGTAAGGTGGTCTGGTATTTCCATCTCAAGAATTTTCTACAGTTTGTTGTGATCCACACAGTCAAAGGATTTAGCATAGTCAATGAAGGAGAAGAAAATGTTTTTCTGGAATGTACTTGCTTTTTCTATGATCCGATGGATATTGGCAATTTGATCACTGGTTCCTCTGCCTTTTCTAAATCCAGCTTGTACATCTGGAAGTTCTCAGTTCGCATACTGTTGATGCCTAGCTCAAAGGATTGAAGGTTGAAGCCTACCTCGCTCTCATGTGAAATGAGCACAACTGTGCTGTAGTTTGAACACTCTTTGGCATTGCCGTTCTTTGGGACTGGAATGAAATGGACCTTTTCCAGTTCCATAGCCACTGCTGGGTTTTCCAAATTTGCTGGCACACTGAGTGCAGCATCACAGCATCATCTTTTAGGGTCTGAAATAGCTCAGCTGGAATTCCATCACCTCCACTAGCTTTGTTCGTAGTAATGCTTCCTAAGGCCCACTTGACTTTACACTCCAGGATGTCTAGCTGTAGGTGAGTGACCACACCATCATGATTATCCTGGTCACTAAGACCTTTTTTGTACAGTCCTGTGTATAATTGCCACCTCTTCTTAATCTCTTCTGGTTCTTTTATGCCTTGCTGTTTCTGATCTTTATTGTGCCCATCTTTGCCTGAAATGTTCCCTTGGTATCTCAGATTTTCCCAAAGAGATCTCTAGTCTTTCCCATTCTGTTGGTTTCCTCTATTTCTCTGCATTGTTCACTTAAGAAAGCTTTCTCGCCTCTCCTTGATGTGTGTGTATATATATATAATTTAAAACTTACCACCTTTAATGAGAAGCATTGTTATCCCCATTACTTTGCAAATGAGTAGAATGAAACCAAAAGGTAATGGAATAGCCTACACAGCCCAAGAGAAGCAGAAGCAAGTTCAGTATGAGGGCATTCAGTCTGTCAAATACTTTCTGTGAACTCACTGATACTTTGCTTTAGGCCTCAGGCTAAACTCTGGAGATAAAGGTGAGGAAGGGAAATAAAAAGGAGAGAACAAACAGAGGTTGAGACCTCATGCTATGAAAGCAAAGTCTTTGCCCCTCGAAAGTCAATGTTGTAAAATAAGAACTGACTTACATCTGACTGCTGGTCCACCTGGTCCACCACCCTGATCCTGGCGTGGGCCCCAGGGAGCACAGCGTAGAGGGCAATGTCCACCACCAAGGCCAAAGAAGAGCCCCCACAGCCCTCTCTTTACTGCTCCTGTCCTACTCAACCCAATGAGAACACCTCATCAAGGCCAAGTGCACTGGCTCTTGATTTGCGTCCCTGACATAATGGACATTAAGAGATGACAGCAGCCCCGCCAATCTCTGTATCCAAACATTAATATTGAAATTTCTGTTCTCTGACATCTGGTTAATATTAAGTAGTACCAGCCCCCATCTTTGTATCTTAACTGTTTGGATTAACTCTTTCCCCCCACCCCACACCAATGCCACTTCAAATGATGATAGTACTAAAAAAAAAAAAAAAGTATGATAGTAGTAACTATGCACGGAGCCATTAGTGAGTGCTAGATACCTGACCACATTCTGAAATTAAGCACTGGGCCTCTAGATGAAGCTTGTCGAGATTTAAAACTGAATTCCAACACTTACTACCGAACAAATTATTTAATTTATCTAAGTTTTTTCATTTTAAAAATGGGATGCTACCTATTCATAGAATTGTGTCAATTCATAGAATTCATGACAATGAAACTTGGTATTCCAAATTAAGCACTGTCTTCTGTGCCTGGCACATAAGAAATGATGGTGGTGGTGGTGGTGGTGGCGGCGATGAAACACAGAACTACAATAGAACTTACAATGTACTTGCTTTTTTTTTTTCAAGTATTTTATATGTACTCATTTAAATCATCCTAAAAACCCTGTATGGTAGGCGCTGTTATTCTTTAAGTTCTGTGGCTGAGTAGACAAATTAAAATGATTTGGCCAAAGGGACATGCCAGTAATCTATGGAGTGGGCATTCCTACCAGATCTGCCTAATTCCAGAGCCTAGATGAAGAGCATTACAGACCAGCATTTTACGGGAATCTGCCTTAATGGCCGAGTGGTAAAAGAATCTGCCTGCTATGCAGGAGATGCAGCAGATGCAAGTTCAATCCCTGGGTCAGGAAGATCCCCTGTAGAAAATAGCAACCCACTCCAGTTTTTCTTGCCTGGAGAATTCCATGGACAGAGAAGCCAGGTGGGCTACAGTCCATGAGTTAGCAAAAGAGTCAGACATGACTGAGCGTGCACACTCACATTGTCAAGGGAACCTCTACTTCACCTCCAGGATTTGAGGTTTGTCATCCTTTCTATGCCTCTCTCTCTAGTCACAGCACATTCTAATAGTGAATCCTCTCTTCGTACTTAGCATCCTGTTTAGGCCAATTCTTCAGTGACTCTCCATCTTTGGATCAAGTTTAGGTCTTGAAATGGACACGTGGGCCTTCTGCCTGCTGTGACCGCTACCCTCACTTTCTGTCATAGTCCTGAACCAGCCACACTTAAAGCAGATTTCTGGGGTGAAATGGCCACTCCTCCTTGTACCTAGGAACCTCCCTGTGGGAATAAGGCCCCAGTGACACAGTAGAAAGGAAAACCACAGAGAGAGGATGTTATTGCCAACCAATAAACTGCATTCATTCTATCTTTCTACCTTGATAAACACATAGATAAATTTGACAAATCTAAAAACCTAAAGCTTTCCTCATGTTATTTGGTAAGGTCTTACTTTCTCCATTGTACTCTGCAACACAAAAATAGATGCAGGGATGTGAACATGATTTCATATTTCACATATCTCAAATGATTCAATCAAATGCAACTCTCCTTAGATCAAATATGCAAGAAAAACAGTGTGTGTGTATGCTCAGCCAGGCCCAACTCTTTTGTGACCCCATGGACTGTAGCCCGCCAGGCTCCTCTGTCCATGGAATTTTCTAGGCAAGAATACTGGAGAGGGCTGCCATTCCCTTCTCCAGGTGATCTTCCTGACCCAGTTATTGAAACCATGTCTCCTGCATCTCCTGTGATGGCAGGGGGATTCTTTCCCACTGCTCCACATAGGAAGCCTAAGAAAAACAGTAGTTTAATTCTAATTTCCATTTAGCAGGAACTTATCCCAAAATGTTCCCTTTATCTTCCCTAGCATCATTCCCTTGGCCCATGACATGACCCACCTGAGATTCCTATGGCCCCAGTGACTCCCTTCTTCAGTGGAATGTGATGGAAACAATGACCTTAAGATCTGAGACTAGGTCATAGGAAGTCTTACAGCTTCTACCCAGGTGTCTTGGAACTTTTGCTCTTGGGACATTCCTTCTTGGAACCTAGAAGCCATCCTAGGGAAAGCCACATGGAGAAACCATTTAAAGGAAGTAGAATCAACAGTCCCACTGGAGTTTCCAGTGGACAGTCATGAGTGAGCCCCCTTGCAAACCCAGACCAGATCAATCTTCAGATGCCTGGATTAAAAACCTGCCCAGCTGAACCCAATGAACCCATGAAACCGTGAGAGAGAACACTTTAAGAAATTAAGTTTAGAAGACCTTTGTATCAGAAAGCTTTATCTCTTAGGGACATAGCCTTAAATATTTACAGAAGAAATAATATACCTAGCATTTTTCATTTAATCCAGTTGAGGTGGGGGAAAGAGTTTAAATAAACTTGCCCATGTGCTGCTAATTACTAAAATTGAAAAGTTGGATCATAAAAAACAACTATACTGCTCTATCGTCCTTATAGACATCCCTATTTCTTAAACTCACAGTGTCCCAGTAATGCTTCCCAGCTCTCACCATCCCTCCCATTCTCACTTGTGCTCAGATACCATTCTGAGATGTGATGCACTTTCTTCCTTTCAATCGAGACATGATGGTTTCCCCTTTCCTGCTTTTCTGAGTCCATTTCTTATTTACCTTCCTTTTTTCCAGTTTCTGCTACTGGTGACCCCATGGTCCAGCTCCCTGCTCTCTGTCCTTATACTGGTTTAGACACAGACTTTCACCTGGTCACAAAGCATCATAATTTTTTATCTTTCCAACATTCACCTTCTGCTTTATGTTGAAATAGTGATGGCTATTTCTGTCTCCTTGCAACTGTATAGCAACCAACCTGTCTAGAAACAAGAGAATTCTTTGGAAAGAAGCATCACTTAAATGTAGCTTGGGACTCCTCAACCCCAGGGTCCACCTTGTCTGGTCTACACACCTCTATACATCTGCGGGAAGTTCAAAATTTATGCTAGATTATGTAAATCCCAACAGAGTGGGATTGAGGCACAAAATTTGAATGAATTCACTAAGCCTCTGTATAGTTTTACTGTCTGAGGTGTGCCATTTTTGTTTCTTATGAAATAAGATGTTAAATTCAGGTCCTCCTTTAGTCCTTAAAAGAAGGAAAGAATGGAAAAGGAAAAGCGCTCAGAATATATGTTTGTAAAATCAGATATATTTATTTGCCTTTTAAGAGGAGGAAAGTAGATTCCTGTGAAAAACTTAACACAATCAACATGAGATCCCCTTGGTCTTACAAGTCCTCTGGCCACGCTACCAGTGTGGATTTTCTGCTATTCATCCCAACACCCCATCATATCACTGGCTATTATCTCCCCTCCAGTCTCCTTTCTCATTTTCCATCAACTCCAAATGTTGCTTTACTTCCATGGTCTACTACTCTATTCCTTCTTTTCCCTCAATTCCACTTATTCAGTTTATTGAAATCTTTTTCTAAGCAAAAATCCTTCTCTAAGAGGAATTCTCTGGCCAGCTCTTAAGATAATAAAAATTTTGCCCTGCTATACAATGTTTATTCAAAACTGTCCTCAAGCTCCAGTGAGCTGGGGCAAAGTAATCTTCAACTCTGGGCCTTAATGGCCAAATACAGACTCAAGAAGACAGCTGGTAAGGGCATAAAGAGGGAGTCTGATGTGGAAACACATGCCCACAAGCCATTCTATACATCCTTACCCAGACCCTCCAGTTCAGCCTGCATCCCACTCAAGGTGCCCTTTTGAAAATATGTGTTCATTGGTCTATATCTCAACCTCATTTTACTTACATATAACTCAGGACCCAGAAGGAACCACAGTTGACTCAGATGCTGGAGACGGTTTTATTTACAAAGTACTATGTTCCTTTGCCATGGGGCCTACGTATCAGTTAGGATTAGTCTTCAACAACAAAAACCAGTGACTTGATTTTGAAGGTTTAAATACTGAAGCTTATTTCTCTCTCATTTAAAGTGATTCAGAGGCAGGCAGTCCAAGAGTAGATGATATGCTGGTTCCAGGGTCTGCAGCATCCGAGCTCCTTCACTGTATCCAATTCCAGGTGGGAAAGACACGATGCAAGGGAAAGGCTGATGAAACAGACTCTGGGCTGAACTTCCAAAAACAATTCCTCAAAGCACACTCCAGAATTGTAACTCCAAGGAGGATGCTGCCTCTGCTGCAATGAGGAGGCTATAGAATAAGAGAGCTGCCACCATTCCAGAACGACTTCAGCTCTGCCAGGATGAGGAAGGTGTCAAATTGGAAAGGCTTCAGGAAAAGCTGGAAGCTGACACCACTGCCTCTGCCACGATTTAAACCAGCAATTTAGTTCCTTATCAAAGCCTCCAAGAATTCATCTGTTTGAGCAACCCTCAATCGTACTTGGTCATGCTTGGGACCCTGACAATAAGGGAATTTGGGAAATGTAGATCCTAGCAAACCAGCCAACATAAAAGAGGAAGGCATTTTGTGGGGTTGAACGGCTGTTGAGACAAACCAGTGTCTACCATCTACAGTCCATCACCACTCAATCCATTTTTATTGAGAGGAGTGGAAAGACTCATCCTAATACGACATCTTCTGCTGACCAGCAGATAGTCTCAGCTGGCAGCATTTGAAAGGACGGAAATGAGAAACAGGACTGGAATCTGGTTTCAGAATATTTAACCTTTGAGACATGGCTATATTAAAAAGTGACTGGAGAGATACAGAAACAAAAAGGAGAGAGAAGGAAACACGAAATGGTGTGGACACCACTGGCTTCTGCATTGCTAGAGGCTGTGAATTTGCCCTCTGCTCTAAGCTACCGTTCTGCTTCTTTTATCACCTCCCTTATCATTTCTACTTGGATTTATGAGGTTCAAACACTACTATCCATTTATCTTCACAGATTTCTTATTCAAAATGCACTGAAGCAGAATTTATCTCCACCACATCTCTATGCAGTAGGGAGGGGCTGGTTTTTATTATCTGAGGCACAAAGAGGTTAACTGGCTCACCCAAGGTCACACAATGAAACACAAGGATAAAACACCACAAGGGAAAGCCAACGCAATGGTATGTGTGTCCAAAAGAAACCCTCCAGCGCTTAATGCATAGAGAAAACCTACACTTTGAGAGGGAGGGCAGAGGTAGCTCCAGACTGTGTCCTGAAGGCACAATTAACTGAGTGTCAAGGATTAAAATTTTTCTAGTGAGATTTTTGTACCTTCTGAGCTTTGAGATCTCAAATTGGATTTTCAAGATCAGTTAGTTTAATCAAGCAAGATTTTTCTCTGTAAATGCATTATGTGCGCCTGCAATGGAAGTGTGTGTGGGCGCAAGATGGAATAAAATTTAGTCTCCAATTTCTCAAAACAATCAAATTGACCATTTTTCATCTGTGAAAACTAAATCTTCCAAAGCACTGTTTCCTTCTCTCTTGGGATGTAGGTAACTACTTTGCAAGGTCTATAAAAAAAATATAGCTATTCATGTATTTTCTCCAATGTCAATAACAGAAAATTCCGATGCATAATCTGGAAAAAAAAACTTATTCAGTCAAGATCTAGGTCACCTGTGTAACCTTAGAATAAGTTAACTTCTCTAGGCCTCAGTTTTTCATTCTTATAATAAGGAGGATAGCTCTATGATCACTAATCTCCCTTTGAACCTAAAAGTCTCCAAATCAATACTTACAGAATTATAGAGGAACAGTTTCACTAAAGAGCTGGCAATTTACTATAAATATTAATCTAAACAATTTAAATTCTCCTTTCTCTGTTTTATAAAAAATAACCTAAACAGGAAATAAATAATTGGATACATTTTACCATATGACAGCTTTAGGAGCTGGGGTTAACCTTAGGGTTAATTAACTGTAGACTTTCAGCACTATGGCTAAATCCCGGTCCAAAGCTGATGGTGGTCAAAAGAAACAACTATCCTAATACTCTTCCTAATACTTCTGTGTATTGAAATAACAATAAAAAGCAACTTGAACATCAAGTATTTAACCCAATGTGTCTAAAAGTTCCAAGTATTTTAGACACGTGGTCTCATTAAACCCTTACGTCCATGTTCCCACTTCATGCCATATAGCACGAGTCCAATTCCATACTTAATTCCTCCAAAAGGCCTAGACTTTGTGAAATAAGTGGTTTTGTCTTTTTCCAAAGGCTTTGTTTTCTCTCTTTATCCATTTGCTTGACTCTCAACAATATCCTGATTTTCATTGAGGTACCATATCTCACACACACACACACACACACACACACACACACAAGGAGTTTTGGGGAACACCAAGTCCAACCTAGGCTCTTGAGACGAGCCTGTGACTAAAGCTAAGCTAATCACCATATCGCTGGCCAGCGTTCAGTGCAAGAGCGGATATGTGAGCTGGGGGCTTCTGGAAAAGAGGCTTCCTAGCACTTCTGAGGGCGTTTCTTGGAGACAACCTTCTCTCTGTGTCCTTAGATGTAAAGAAAGTGTGCTATGCACCCACCTTGGAATCATGATGACATAATGAGATCCCAGGACGGTGACCAAGAAGTTGAAATCAGAGAAGTCAGAGCAGAGAGAAGGCCAAGAAAAGGAAAGGAACCAGGTCTTTGATGGCATCCCTGTGTTGCTGTGTCAAACCAGCCCCCCAAATTGCTTAACCCTGGCGTTATATGAGTATGAATCAATAAATCCCTCTTATGGCTTAGTCTACTTTGAGCTGGACTTTTTGTTACTACTTACAACTGAATACATCTTTAGTATCTACCACAGCACATAGACTACTCAATGGTGACAGTTATTGCTCACTTCAAATTATCAAATATTTATCAAGTACCTCCTATAAGCCAGACACTTTCTTAGCTGCCAGTATACAGCACTGAGATAAACTGACAAAAATCCTAACCCTAATGGAGCTTATATTCTAGTGGGAGAACCAGACCATAAAGGTAACTGAGTGAAATGTATAGTGTGGTGGATAGTGATACACACTGGGGAGGAAAAGGATAATGGAGAAGGGGAAAAGGAAATATCAACAGGGACCGAAATTTCTGAAAGTAGCCCAGGGAACTTTATAGAGATAAAGATTTTGGATAGAGGCCTGAAGTAAGTGAAGGAGTGAACCAGGAAGATGTCAGAGGGAAGTACATTTTAGGCAGAGGAGAGCAAAGGCCCTAAATCCAGATGGGGACCGAATTGATAGTATCAGGTCAGCCCTCATTGGTCATGAGGGCACATTTGGAAAATAACAGCTGAGAAAATGTATGAAACCGATCTATTACTTCCTAAAGAAGGTCTGGAAGGACTAATGTTGAAGCTGAAACTCCAATACTTTGGCCACCTCATGCAAAGAGTTGACTCATTGGAAAAGACCCTGATGCTGGGAGGGACTGGGGGCAGGAGGAGAAGAGGATGACAGAGGATGAGATGGTTGAATGGCATCACCAAATCAATGGACATGAGTTTGGGTAAATTCCGGGAGTTGGTGATGGACAGGGAGGCCTTGCGTGCTGCGGTTCATGGGGTCACAAAGAGCCAGACACGACTGAGCAACTGAACTGAAAGAAGGTCCTGTCCCCTATCTTAAGACAGTATTCTAAAGGGTAGAGGTAGGATGGGCTAGTTCTTTTCAGATTCAGTAAGTGATATCCCCACCCTGGGTTTCCCAGGGTGTTCAGCGGTAACGACCTGCCTGCCAATGCAGTAGACACAGGTTCGATCCCTGGGTTGGGTTGATCCCCTGGAGAAGGAAATGGCTACCCTCTCCCAGGGATTTTGCCGGGAAAATCTCATGGACAGAAGAGCTGGGCAGGCTACAGTCCATGGGGTCACAAGAGAGTCAGAAATAACTCAGCAACTAAAAAACAACATCCTCATACCACCTAAAGGAGATAATTCACTAAAACTCCTTTAGAAGCACAAACCCTCAGTATTTATGACTTCTATTATTTTTACAGAATTAATCCAGTGAGGACAGTGGTTGACCATATTATCATTAGTCAACTGAAACAGAGTCAAGTACTACCTAGAATATGATACATAGTGATTGAAGAGCCCTGACCTAAGACCACACAAAGAGACCTCCTTGCACTGATGTATTGCCAAGAAGAAGGACCCTTCCATTGGCCACGCTTTCAGAGACCATCATACCTACCTAATGACAGTACATAACATTTTAGACTTTGTTGTTTGAATGTGATTTTGACAGTGCTGAGCATTCATTGAGATTAACCCTGCCTATTCGTGGTTGAATTTCAAATTTCCTATGGTGACATCCTAAACTCAACATGTCCCAAGAAGCATTCACATCTCATTTTTAATATTTTTACAACAAGGTAGAGGGCAGATTTTTGTTTTCAAGAGAAAATTTCACAACAGGCTCTCTACCCAAAACAACATTTAGGTCAAAACAAACTGTATACTCACTTTTAGCTCTCCTGATGATGTGTTTCTGGGTAATAGACGATATGCCTCTGCTTTTGCTCTCGCAGAGAAGCAGAATCTCTTTACAAATGCACAGGCTATCACCATAGAAATGAACACGAGGTAATAAATATATCATTCTGAGTGCCATCATATCTGGTAGGTGGGTAATGATAGCACTTTGCATTTAGAATCATTTTGGTAATTTACAAGACATTAACTTAGTAAGCCTCTTAATGCCCTAGGGAGGAGAAGGCTGGTTTTATACCAGTTTTACAGATGGGGAGACTGAGAGAGCAATTATGAGGTTTCCCCAAGAGCACAGAGGGAATAAGAATTAAATGCCACTCATGCAGAGCTTCCAGTTTCAGATTTAGTTGCTTTAACCACACCATCAGGCTCCCTCCAACCTCACACAGCAAAACACCTTCGCAAAACAAAATGCTGACAAATGTGACTGAGCAATAAAGTGAATACTATATTTCAAATGTCCCTCCGGCGGGGGGGGGGGGGGGGGGGGGGGGGGAGGGGGGGAACCTCCCATTTCTATTTATATAAAGTAGAACTGCTTTTTGTGGTCTGTGATAGAGAGGATGGAATGTACGCTGCAGAAAGTGTACTGAAAGAAAAGATGGTTTTAGTGCACAGCCAGGCACTGATCTCCACAAGCATGGCTTTCATACTAGACCCCTCTGCCTGGCTCTGGCTTCTAACTCCTTCCAGTTGTACCATCAGCTTCCAAGCTCTCCCACGAAGCCAGCTCCTTTGTCTGTACTCTGCCTGCCCACAATGATGCCTGCCTCTTGAGCATCTTCAACCTCCTCCTCGCATATAACCTGCAAATGTTGTTCATCCTAAAAGTCAACTTGAGGCAGACAAGTATCTTTCTTTGTCTTCATTATTTGAAAATCATTTCCACTTTACTTTTTAAGCATTTTATTTTGCACAGGGGTACAGTTGATTAACAATGTTGTAAGAGTTTCCGATGAACAGTGAAGGGACTCAGCCATATGTATACATACACCCATTTTCCCCCCAAATCTGCTCCCATCCAGGCTGCCACATAACATTGATCAGAGTTCCATGTGCAATTCAGTAGGTCCTTGATGGTTATACATTTTAAATATAGTAGAGAGTACATATCCATCCTAAACTCCTTAACTCCATTCCCCCCATCTGTCCCCACTCCCCACCCCCAGCAACCACAAGTTCAGTCTCTAAATCTGTGAGCCTCTTTTTGTTTTGTAAGTAAGTTCATTTGTATCATTTCTTTTTAGATTTCACACATAAAGGATGTCCTACAATATGCTTCCTTCTCTCACTATCTTTCACTTGAACTGGCTATCCCTTTTCTCTACCATTCTTTCTAACCACTTGACTGCCAAAAGCCTCCATATTACCATCACTGTCCAACTTTCTATCAAAATGTCTCTTTTAAAATCCTGTTACTGGAGATGGCAGTGATTTTGTTCTTTGGAAGATTGCCAATGACTTTCTTCTTTTCAAATATAATGGAATTTTCCGTTATCTTCTCCACCCCCTCCATCCCCCCGCAAGACTCTGGAGGATCTTCCAGAAATACTGCCAACCACCAACACTTTCATTCTTTTATTTCCATTTTATAATTGCTTAATTTTACTGCCACATTTACTACTGTGTCCCTTCACAACCAACGGCCTTCGTATGGGGTTCTCCTCTATGTCCCTGGCCATACACACTTTTCTCTGTACACTTTCTTATATCCCTGTCCTCATACCTGTAGCAGGTATGAGTCACATCTCTACCTCAAATACCTAACTCTCACATATAATCCAGTTTGATATTTCTATCAACAAAGTGAATAAGGTGAATACACTTTATAAGAAGGGAGGAGATTTGTTTCCTTTCCTCTATATGTCTGACTCATCTTTCTAAAAGTAGGACATACCAATCAAGTTACTGTCCAAGGTGTTAATTGGTCTGTGTTAATTGCAGGTAGAATTATATATCTAAAGATAGTCCCAGTCAGCTTGCCTTCTTGTCTTTACCTCTTTACTGGTGAGCAATGGACATTTTTGTCCATAAAGGAGAGTTGGAGATATAATTGGATATTGACTGGTGAAGAAGATGGCTTCACTTCAGCTTGTGGTTAAATTGCCCAGTTGCACGATTAAATTGCCCTGGTGCACAATTACCTGCACTAAAGAAAATGGGCACTCAGAGATGATGACAACGTGATGATAGGACTACAAGCAGTGGAAGAACTTGTAGTCATTGTCATCATCATCTGTGAGTTTTCACTGGCCACTCCTGACTCCTGATTTAGTATCATCCAACACCATTTTGCTTTAATAAATCCTGCTGACCAAACATGACTCAATAAATATTATGTTGTTACGACAAATGTGACCCATACTGTTCGAATCCAGAATGACTCATTTTTTCCAACACTGCCATTTCCATTCATGGAAATGCCATCTTTCTACTGTCACAAAGTCCAAACACTAGAATTTTTCAATCATTTTCTTCCCTTTAATCTCCTTTATCCAACCTGCCACCAAGGCCACCAGCTTCATCCAGGCTTTGATGAACAAGTTTACTGTGCAATCCACAAACTAGTCTCTGAGCATTTAATCCCTCTTCTTCCCAGGCATGCTACTCCCAGATCGATCATCTAAATACCCAGTTCAGGAGTTTATAATGGCTCCTGATTACCTAATTACGGCTAACCTACTCTGGGAGACTTATATGCCCTGTACACATAGTTCCTCAAAACTTTCTGGACATTCTTCCTAAATCTAACTAAATGAAACCATGAGCCATGCCGTGTAGGGCCACCCAAGATAAGACGGGTCAAGGTGGAGAGTTCTGACAAAACGTGCTCCAGTGAAGAAGGGAATGGCAAACCACTTCAGTATTCTTGCCTTGAGAATCCCATAAACAGTATGAAAAGGCAAAAAGATAGGACACTGAAAAATGAACTCCCCAGGTCAGTAGGTGCCCAATATGCTACTGGAGATCAGTGGAGAACAAACTCCAGAAAGAATGAAAAGACAGAGCCAAAGCAAAAACAATACCCTGTTGTGGATGTGACTGGTGATGGAAGTAAAATCTGATGTTGTAAAGAGCAATACTGCATAGGAACCTGGAATATAACGTCCATGAATCAAGGCAAATTGGAAGTGGTCAAATAGGAGACAGCAAGAGTGAACATCGACATTTTAGGAATCAGTGAACTAAAATGGACTGGAATGGGTGAACTTAACTCAGATGACCATTATATCTACTACTATGGGCAGGAATCCCTTAGAAGAAATGGAGTAGCCCTCATAGTCAACAAGAGTCCAAAATGCAGTACTTGGACACAATCTCAAAAAAGACAGAATGTTCTCTTTTCATTTCCAAGGCAAACCATTCAGTATCACAGTAATCCAAGTCTATGCCCTGATCAGTAACGCTGAAGAAGCTGAACAGTTCTATGAAGACATATAACACCTTCCAGAACTAACACTCAAAAAAGATGTCCTTTTCATTATAGGGGACTGGAATGCAAAAGTAGGAAATCAAGAAATACCTGGAGGAACAGGCAAATTTGGCTTTGGAGTACAGAATGAAGCAGTGCAAAGGCTAACAGAATTTTGCCAAGAGAATTCACTGGTCATAGCAAACACCCTCTTCCAGCAACACAAGAGGAGCAGACTCTAACATGGACATCACCATATGGTCAATACTGAAATTAGATTGATTATATTCTTTGCAGCCAAAGATGGAGAAACTCTATACAGTCAGCAAAAACAAGACCGGGAGCTGACTGTGGCTCAGATCATGAACTTATTATTGCGAAATTCAGATTTAAATTGAAGAAAGTAGGGAAAACCACTAGACCATTCAGTTATGACCTAAATAAAATCCCTTACAACTATACAGTGGAAGTGACAAAGAGATTCAAGGGATTTTATCTGATAGAGAGAGTGCATGAAGAATATGGATGGTGGTTTGTGACATTGTACAAGAGGCAGTGATCAAGACCATCCCCAATAAAAAGAAATGCAAAAAGGCAAAATTGTTGTCTGAGGAGGCCTTACAAACAGCTATGAAAAGAAGAGAAGCAAAAGCAAAGGAGAAATGGAAAGATATACCTATTTTAATGCAGAGTTCCAAAGAATAGCAAGGAGAGATAAGGAAGCCTTCCTCGGTGATCAATGCAAAGAAATAGAGGAAAACAATACAATGGAAAAGACTAAAGATCTCTTCAAGAAAATTAGAGATACCAAGGGAACATTTCATGCAAAGATGGGCACAATAAAGGACAGAAATGGTATGGACCTAACAGAAGCAGAAGATATTAAGAAGAGGTGGAAAGAATATCCAGAAGAACTATACAAAAAAGATCTTCATCCTAGAAAACCACAATGTAATGATCACTCACCTAGAGCCAGACAACCTGGAATGTGAAGTCAAGTGGGCCTTAGAGAGCATCACTATGAACAAAGCTAGTGGAGGTGATGGAATTCCAGTTGAGCTATTTCAAATCCTAAAAGATGATGCTGTGAGAGTGCTGCGCTAAATACGCCAGCATATTTGGAAAATTCAGCAGTGGCCACAAGAATGGAAAAGGTCAGTTTTCATTCCAGTCCCAAAGAAAGGCAATGCCAAAGAATGTTTAAACTACTGCACAATTGCACTCATCTCACAAACTACCAAAGTAGTGTTCAAAATTCTCCAAGTGAGGCTTCAATAGTACATGAACTGAGAACTTCCAGATGTTCAAGCTGGATTTAGAAAAAGCAGAGGAACCAGAGATCAAATTACCTACATCCATTGGATCATAAAAAAGCAAGAGAGTTCCAGAAAAACATCTACTTCTGCTTTATGGACTATGCCAAAGCCTTTGACTGTGTAGATCACAACAAACTGTGGAAAATTCTTAAAGAGATTGAAATACCAGACCACTTTATCTGCCTCCTAAAGAATCTGTATGCAGGTCAAGAAGCAACAGTTAGAACTAGACATGGAATAACAAACTGGTTCCAAATTGGGAAAGGAGTATGTCAAGGGTGTATATTGTCACCCTGCTTATTTAACTTATATCCACAGTACACCATATGAAATGTCAGGCTGGATGAAGCACAAGCTGGAATCAAGATTGCCAGAAGAAATATCAATAACCTCAGATATGCAGATGACACCACCTTTATGGCAGAAAGCAAAGAAAAAATATTGAGCCTCTTGATGAAAGTTTAAGAAGAGAGTGAAAAAGTTGGCTTAAAACTCAACATTCAGAAAACGAAGATCATGGCATCTGGTCCCATCATCCCATCACTTCATGGCAAACAAATGGGGAAACAATGGAAACAATGACAGACTTTATTTTCTTGGGCTCCAAAATCACTGCAGATGGTGATTGCAGCCATGAAATTAAATGACACTTGCTCCTTGGATGAAAAGCTATGACCAACCTAGACAACGTATTAAAAATCAGAGACATTACTTTGCTGACAAAGGTCCATCCAGTCAAAGCTATGGTTTTTCTAGGAGTCACGTATGGATGTGAGAGCTGGACCATAAAGAAAGGTGAGTGCCAAAGAATTGATGCTTTTGAGCTGTGGTGTTGGAGAAGACTCTTTCGAGTCCGTTGGACTGCAAGGAAATCAAATCAGTCAACCCTAAAGGAAATCAGTCTTGAATTTTCATTGAAGGACTGATGCTGAAGCTGAAGCTCCAATACTTTGACCACCTGATGTGAAGATCCAACTCATTAGAAAAGACTCTCATGCTGGGAAAGATTGAAAACAGGAGGAGAAGGGGACAGCAGAGGATGAGATGGTTGGATGGCATCTACGATTCGATGGTCATGAGTCTGAGCAAGCTCCAGGAGTCAGTGATAGACAGGGAAGCCTGGCGTGCTGCTGTCCATGGGGTCGTAAAGAGTCGGACACGACTGAGTGACGGAACTAACTGAACAGTACACTTGGGGACCATGACAATATGACAACATCAGTTCTGTGCATTTGAAACACATAGTCTTTACCTTTCTTCTAGCTACAAGAACAAAACCAACTGATTGCAAAGCTCCAAAGACCATGCCCTTGACTAACAAATACAAAATACTGACCTTTCAAAACCCTGTGCCTGTTTAGGGACCAATCATGTAATATATTTGTCTTCAGCTTTAAAAAGTCAGGGCTGCAACATTCTTTTCTGAATTGTTTATCAACAACAGGGGACATGAAATACCACAGATGTAAAAATAAAGAAAAAAAGCAAGGCTCTTTCAGCTCCCTGGTTGCTTAGAGATATTTTCTGGCCCAGACTCTAGAGTTGTCACATTTATCCTGTGGAATTAAATGTGGAGACCTTGTTAACAGTAAGCGGACATGAGAACTGAATTCCCTGCATGCTGTGTTCAAATGCCCCTTCATGAACTCTATTCCTCTAAAGGAGTATTGTCCTAGTAATGGCTAGGGCCATTAAAGCTTTGGCTTCTACTTAAAGAAAAAACACAGTCAGTCACTCCCCTTTTATCCAGTGGCCCAAATTCTATCATCTTTAAGTCTTGAGAAGAGAGTCGTGACTCAGAGGTTATGGAAGAATTCTCTGCAGCATATAATGGCCATGACACCCATGTACTTGATTCCACCATAAAATACTAGAGACACTCAGAGGGTAGAGAAGAGCCAATGGGAGTTAACTGATATAACACGCCTCCTTATCTCATCCTGAGTCGTGGAGGAGATGACTGTTCTGTTCATCCATTGTTTCCACAGAGTGGAACCTTGTTTATTCCAGGGATCACTGAGGCTTACTCCCCTCACTGCTCTCATGTCTTTGATTATTTGCCCCTCATCTATGAGCCCTTTCCAGACCACCCCACATAAAACTGCACCACTGCCCAACCTTGCACATTCATCTCCTTCCTTCACTTTATTTCTCCCCATAGTCCCACCATCTGACATTCTATATAGCCCTGTCCTGTCACTAAGTCATGTCCAACTCTTTGCAACCCAGTGGACTGTAGCCTACCAGGCTCCTCTGTCCATGGGATTCTCCAGGCAATAGTCCTGGAGTGGATTGCCATTTCCTTCTCCAGGGATCTTCCCAACCCAGGGATCGAACCCGGGTCTCCCGCATTGTAGACAGATGCTTTGCCATCTGAGCCATCAGGGAAGTCCCATCGACATTCTATAGAGTTCCTGTTTATTGTTTGACTCCACCCAACTAGGGCTTCCCAGGTGGCACCAGTGGTAAAGAAACCACCTGCTAATGCAGGTAGATGTTAGACATGGGTTCGATCCCTGAGTTGGGAAGATCCCCTGGAGGAGGGCATGGCAACCCACTCCAGTATTCTTGCCTGGAGAATCCCATGGACAGAGGAGCCTGGCAGGCTACAGTCCACTGGGTCACATGGTCGGACACAACTAAAGTGACTTAGCACACACACCACCCAACAAGAATGAAAGCTCCACTGATAGCTAGGCCTTTTCTGTTTTATTTACTAATGTACCACGGCATCCAGAATGATACCTGATGCTCAGTAGATTTCTCAATTAATAACTGTTTAATGACTAAAACAATGATTGAATAAATCACTGACAAAAACAGAATTCCGTGTCCAATATGTTAAAGAAGCAAGGAAAAGCATGGCAAATGTTATTTCTGCTGCTGCTAAGTCACTTCAGTTGTGTCCGACTCTGTGTGACTCCATGGACAGCAGCCCATCAGGCTCCCCTGTCCCTGGGATTCTCCAGGCAAGAACACTGGAGTGGGTTGCCATTTCCTTCTCCAATGAATGAAAGTAAAAGTGAAAGTAAAGTCGCTCAGTCATGTCTGACTCTTCGCAACCCCATGGACTGCAGCCCACCAGGCTCCTCTGTCCATGGGATTTTCCAGGCAAGAGTACTGGAGTGGGGTTCCATCGCCTTCTCAATGTTATTTCTAGAGTTGACTCAATAACAGGATGAGATCTGTCTCCAGTGGCATTTTTTTCCCAACTCTTTTTTTTATTGTGGTAAAGTACATATAACATAAAATTTGCCATTATAGCCATTTGAAGTGTACAGTTTAGGGGTATTAAGCATTACATTCACGTTTTTGTGTAATCACTACTATCCAGCTCCAGAACTCTTTTTATCTTGTAAAAACTGAGCCTAAATACCCACTGAACAAGAACTCCCCAGCCTGTAACAACCACCATCTTACTTTCTGTCTCTATGAATTTTGTAACTTGAGATTCAACATACAGTGGAATCGTTTTGTATTAGTCTTTTTGAGTCTGGCTTATTTCACCTAGTATAGTATTCTCTATGGTTCATCCACGTTGTTTCTGTCAGAATGTCCCTCCTTTTTAAGGCTGAATGGCACCCCATGGGATGCATAGACTTCATTCTCCTTATTCATTTATCTGTTGAGGGACAGTCAGGTTGCTTTCTCATTTTAGCTAATGTAACTAATGCCGCTCACTATAAACATGTGGGCACAAATATCCCTTCAAGACCCTGCTTTCAATTATTTGGGGTATAAACTCAAAAGTGGAATGGTTAGATCCTATGATTTTTAAATCTATTTTTAATTTCTTGAGGGACTATCAAACTGGTTTCTACACTGGCCACACCATTTTACATTCTCCCTGACAGTACAAGATTTCCAAATTTCTCTATATTCTCACCAGTACTTGTTTATTTCTTTTTAAAGTCACTTTTGACCTTTCACCCCTCGTTAAAACTATCATTTGTGCAGGTCATCAGTAAATAACAACACATATTAGTGAAGCAAATGTGAATAGGAAAGAAAAATGAAATGAAATAACTATAATAACACACCTGAGAGTATAGAGTCAAGAGAAAAAATTAGATGAGAAAAGAGATCAAATTAAACATGTCCATATAGCATTGGAGCAAAGGCAAAACTTCAGCAGTTTTAAGAGGTAAGCCCAATTACATGCCAGTGCTGTTTTTTGACTTGTTGGTTTTCGAAATCCTAAAAATAGAGAGAGGGCACCATTCTCTGGCCTCCCTCGTGGGCTTGGCTCTGAAGCTGTGAGTTGCTTGAACCTATTCTAAAAAAAGATGGTGTGCTTGAGGCTAAGAGAAGTGTGACAGCCTATATCTTCACTTGATCCCCTCCGCTGTACTGTCTGCAGTCATGCAGACCACACCCTCTCTGGCCCAGACAGGACCGGCCTCAGCGTGTCCCTCTCACATTAATAGGCAGGGATGCTGTTTCTGGAGAATGGCACATTTTTTGTATAACCAAGTCAAACGGACTTGGCATGAAGAAAATAATTCTCTTAACAAGAAAATACCCTAAGGTGTTGGAGAATTGAAAAGCAAGCTCTCTCTAGGCACATTTCCTCAACAGTTCATCCAAATTCAGAATCAAATGAGCATAATTTGAAGGTATTTTCTGGCACCTTATATAAATATATAAAACACATCTCATAAACAAGGTAGGGGCTTGCTGGATGCCTCTGTGTGGTTACAAAGTGTTCTCAATGCAAAATAATTATGCAAGGTCCTGGCACCTTCAAAATATGTGTTAACATTACACAGTACTTTAGGGTCCTATTTTTCCCAGAAATGTCCTTTAAGAAATAACCTTTGAGAATCACTGATCCTTTCCCCCTGCAAGATCCCTTAAGCAGGTGTATTTACTGCTTGGGGCTGGTTTGAGCTTTGCTCTGTGACTCACTCTTCATCCAAGCTCGGGCAAAAACAATGATCACCATCCATTGTAACAGAGGAAGAAGAGACACATGCATATGATAGACCCATATGAAGACAGAGTAGCAAGTGGACCTTCATACTTCTCCAATGTAGCAAAAGTTATAATGATACAAAGGCTTCCCAGGCGGTGCCAGTGGTAAAGAACCTGCTGCCAATGTAGAAGATTTAAGAAGTGAGGGATCAGTCCCTGGGTTAGGAAGATGTCCTGGAGAAGGGCACGGGGTAATTCACTCCAGTACACTGGAGAATCCCATGGACAGAGAAGCCTGGTGGGCTAGGGTCACAAAGAGTCAGACATGACTGAAGCATCTTAGCAAAGCACGTAACAGTGCATCTGGAGGAGAGGATATTTTGCAGACAGGAAGAGCTGTGTTTTTTAAGTAACTTCACTAATTCGGACAATGCTCATGAAATAAGTAGAAGCAATTAAAATTTTAACTGGTAGCTGCACAGTGATTTTCACAATGTAGAATACAGATGTAGGAATAGAAATTTTCAGATGGGTTTAAATTATGGGTGGTTTTTAATTTCTTCTTATTCCTCTGATTTTTTTTACTCCATAATTACTTTCATGATTATAAATAATCTTTTATTAATTTTATTAAACTTGCTGTTGTCTTTACACATCTCTCTGTATGCTACAAATTCCCTCTAAGGATATTTCCCAAGCATCGAAGACCCCATCCTGGAGTCCAACCCAGACCAAGCTTCTGACTGTCCATCTGTACCCTGATAGCAATTTCTCCTGTGACTGCCCCTAAGAACTAGCCAGATGCCAGCCAGCAAGCTGATAAATGCCAAAGGTGCTCACAGGTTAGGGGACTTCCTTGCTCAGGGAATGAACTTAAATATTTCAAAGGATCTCTCAAAACAGACTCTAAAGCTCTGGTCTACAGTAACTTACAAATGAATCACTCCAGAGACGCTATTAAAAAAAAAATCAAGGAATTGTATACCTCATTAATTATAAACCATAGTGAATCTACTTTCTGCTCCTCTCAACCCATCAGCCCAAAGCATCTGTCTGTAGGCTTCTGTTCCCAGGGAATCTGGACACTGTCTATAGAGACTGAGCTTCTAAAGAAAAGTAGCTCTCCAGACGTATTTCAAGGAGCCATGGTGCCCATGGACATGCTTTGAGAGCCACTTGGTAAGGAGAAGGGGATTTGCTGATCAGGTCTTAGGGCTTCAGTACTAACCATCATCTCAGAATCAGTTATTGGGTGGGGTTAGAAGGCACCCCACTCCAGTACTCTTGCCTGGAAAATCCCATGGACGGAGGAGACTGGTGGGCTGCAGTCCATGGGGTCGCTAAGGGTCGGACACAACTGAGTGACTTCACTTTCACTTTTCACTTTCCTGCATTGGAGAAGGAAATGGAAACCCACTCCAGTGTTCTTGCCTGGAGAATCCCAGGGACAGGGTAGCCTGGTGGGCTGCAGTCTATGGGGTCGCACTGAATTGAACACGACTGAAGCGACTTAGAAGAAGACTATTTCACATGTTTAAACCTTAAAACCCAACCTTCTCTCTTGGTGTTACAATGTGAGTCACAGGGCACATAAGGCAACACTCTGAGACCCCAAAGCTTATAAAGGGCAGAGCTGTGGGATAAATAAGATTCTCTAGGCCCCCAGCCCCAGATTCTATCTGTCACTCTAATAATGGCTGATGTTTATTGAGCCTCAGAAGTCCATATTGCATTAGGATTTAGAAGGCATCCGTAAAAGAGCTCTGATGGAGGTTGCACCTGAGTCTCTGAAGTTATAAGGCATTCCTATTGAGCCCTATTCCACATTCCTGAGGTCTGTAGCTGTGGACCATTCCCTAACTCCTTGCATCCTAAGTTAGAGTCCTCACCCATAAAATAGTGATAGTAGTAGCTAACGGTTATTGAATATTTGCTCTGTGCTTGGCTCTCTTCCAACCACTTTAGAAATATTATCTCATTTACTTCTCACAGGAGTCTGAGAGAAAGGTATGTCCATTTCCCCAAAGTTGATTCAAAGTTGATCTAAGTTGATTGAGTTGATGCTACTGATAATGCCTAAAGTTGGGGAAGGAACCCAGGTTTGTCTGACTCAGAGCCTTCTGTTTCTCCCACTTCTACCCAAGCCACCTCCGTGACATAAATGGAGATGGATCCTTTCCTAAAGCACCATTACCTACTATTTCTTCTCAATTCTCTTCTGCCATCTCCCACCGAACATCAAAACCAAACCAACTCCCATTGGAAAACATACTGTCTACCATGTAGTAATTATACCCCCCCGCCTTTTTTCCCCCAGCGCCAGTGATCCTGCATTACCCACACCTCACAATTAAGCACTCAGCTCTATGTCCTATAAAATTATTCTCCTGAAATGTTAATTGCATGTCCCCCAAAGAGACCATGCATTGAGCTTCCTAGGTGGCTCAGTGGTAAAAAAACCACCTGCCAATACAGGAGACGTGTTTGATCCCTGGGTTGGGAAGATCCCCTGGAGAAAGAAATGGCAATCCACTCCAGTATTATTGCCTGGAAAACCTCATGGACAAAGGAGCTTTGCTGGCCCCAGTCCACTGGGTCACAAACAGTCAGACAAAACTGAGCACGCACACCTGCAAAGAGCTCATAATTTCCTAGGGGTAAGGAACCATACCTTAAAGAATCACAGAATTAGAAAATTAGTAGCTTGTGTGATTATCTCCTAAAAAATAAAATAAGCTGAACTCTCTCCAAAAGAATTCTTATTTGGAATCCCATTCCTCTGACTGAAAACTATTCTGCTCAGTTCAGTTCAGTTCAGTTCAGTCGCTCAGTCATGTCCAACTCTTCGAGACCGCATGAATCACAGCACGCCACGCCTCCCTATCCATCACCAACTCCCGGAGTTCACCCAGACTCACATCCATCAAGTCAGTGATGCCATCCAGCCATCTCAACCTCTGTCATCCCCTTCTCCTCCTGCCCCAATCCCTCCCAGCATCAGAGTCTTTTCCAATGAGTCAACTCTTTACATGAGGTGGCCAAAACACTGGACTTTCAGCTTCAGCATCATTCCCTCCAAAGAAATCCCAGGGCTGATCTCCTTTAGAATGGACTGGTTGGATCTGCTTGCAGTCCAAGGGACTCTCAAGAGTCTTCTCCAACACCACACTTCAAAAGCATCAATTCTTCGGCGTTCAGCCTTCTTCACAGTCCAACTCTCACATCCATACATGACTACTGGAAAAACCATAGCCTTGACTAGACGAACCTTTGTTGGCAAAGTAATGTCTCTGCTTTTGAATATGCTATCTAGGTTGGTTATAACTTTTCTTCCAAGGAGTAAGCGTCTTTTAATTTCATGGCTGCAGTCACCATCTGCAGTGATTTTGGAGCCCCCTAAAATAAAGTCTGACACTGTTTCCCCATCTACTTCCCATGAAGTGATGGGACCGGATGCCATGATCTTTGTTTTCTGAATGTTGAGCTTTAAGCCAACTTTTTCACTCTCCACTTTCACTTTCATGAAGAGGCTTTTGAGTTCCTCTTCACTTTCTGCCATAAGGGTGGTGTCATCTGCATATCTGAGGTTGTTGATATCTCTCCTGGCAATCCTGATTCCAGCTTGTGCTTCTTCCAGTCCAGCGTTTCTCATGATGTACTTTGCATATAAGTTAAATAAGCAGGGTGACAATATACAGCCTTGACGTACTCCTTTTCCTATTTGGAAAAAGTCTGTTGTTCCATGTCCAGTTCTAACTGTTGCTTCCTGACCTGCATACAGGTTTCTCAAGAGGCAGGTCAGGTGGTCTGCTACTCCTATCTCTTTCAGATTTTTCAACAGTTTATTGTGATCCACACAGTCAAAGGCTTTGGCATAGTCAAAAGAAGAAATAGATGTTTTTCTGGAACTCTCTTGCTTTTTCCATGATCCAGAGGATGTTGGCAATTTGATCTCTGGTTCCTCTGCCTTTTCTAAAACCAGCTTGAACATCAGGAAGTTCACGGTTCACATATTGCTGAAGCCTGGCTTGGAGAATTTTGAGCATTACTTTACTAGCGTGTGAGATGAGTGTAATTGTGCGGTAGTTTGAGCATTCTTTGGCATTGCCTTTCTTTGGGATTAGAATGAAAACTGACCTTTTCCAGTCCTGTGGCCACTGCAAAGTTTTCCAAATTTGCTGGCATATTGAGTGCAGCACTTTCACAGCATCATCTTTCAGGATTTGAAATAGCTCAATTGGAATTCCATCACCTCCACTAGGTTTGTTCATAGTGATGCTGTCTAAGGCCCACTTGACTTCACATTCCAGGATGTCTGGCTCTAGGTCAGTGATCACACCATCGTGATTATCTTGGTCATGAAGATCTTTTTTGTACAGTTCTTCTGTGTATTCTTGCCACCTCTTCTTGATATCTTCTGCTTCTGTTAGGTCCATACCATTTCTGTCCTTTTATCAAGCCCATCTTTGCATGAAATGTTCCCTTGGTATCTCTAATCTTCTTGAAGAGATCTCTAGTCTTTCCTATTCTGTTGTTTTCCTCTATTTCTTTGCATTGATCGCTGAGGAAGGCTTTCTTATCTCTTCTTGCTATTCTTTGGAACTCTGCATTCAGATGCTTATATCTTTCCTTTTCTCCTTTGCTTTTTGCTTCTCTTCTTTTCACAGCTATTTGTAAGGCCCCCCCAGACAGCCATTTTGTTTTGCATTTCTTTTCCATTCGATGGTCTTGATCCCTGTTTCCTGTACAATGTCACGAACCTCATTCCATGGTTCATCAGGCACTCTATCTATCAGATCTAGGCCCTTAAATCTATTTCTCACTCACACTGTATAATCATAAGGGATTTGATTTAGGTCATACCTGAATGGTTTAGTGGTTTTCCCTACTTTCTTAAATTTAAGTCTGAATTTGGTAATAAGGAGTTCATAATCTGAGCCACAGTCATCTCCTGGTCTTGTTTTTGTTGACTGTATAGAGCTTCCCCATCTTTGGCTATGAAGAATATAATCAATAACTATTCTGCTAGTTAATCCTTAATCTTTCAAGGTCCAAAGCTAAATGTTGAGACAGTGGCACTCATTCAGTGAGCAGGTGTCAAGCATAGAACTAGAATCCATGTTGCCTGATTCTCTATGTTGCCAGTGATTGTTTTTATATGGAAATCCTGGGATTTTTCTCAGTATGTATCTTTGACTTAGCCACAATTTGGGGAGGGGGGGGCGGGAAGAAAATGGACCAACTACTTGGAATCTGGAAACCCTGACAGAAGAGCTTAAGAAAAATACAAAAGGTAGGACTTGGCTATCAGACCACCTGCTACGACCCACATAGGAGGAAAATGACATCATAACCACAAGTGTCCTTCAAATGCCATATCCAATCAAATTACCCAGCAAATCCATTGCTTTTAATCCCTTTATTTCAGGCTCCTAACCTAGGTCACTACAGAGGAAAGGCATTAGCACAATCAAGTCTAAAACATTTTTTAATTTGATTAATAAGATGATTGAATATTTTGGAGGAAAAAACTTAATGTCATCTTTGTCTAGCATTTTCTGTTTTCTAATATTTTAATAACACGTTTCTGATATTAAAAGCATAATACAGATTCACCGCATTTCATTCCATTTTATGGAAAAATTGGAAAACATGTAAAGTATAAAAAGTGTAAAAAGATAGCATATATAAACTTCCACTCACAGATACTCTCTGTTACATTACCTACTTCTCTAGGGGAATACTCCCTGCTTTTGTTTCTGTATATCCATGCACAATTTTTATATATTTATTATTTTGATTGGAAAATATTCTACATACTGATTGGAATTTCATCATATTATATAATAATTTTCCATTGACACTGAATTGTCTTCTAGACACTATTTTAAGATCTGTTGAAGTCATATATGAATACATGGAATTTATTCAATCAAACATTCATTAGTTCCTATTTGGGCTCCTTCGACTTTCTTTTTTTATAAATAATAAGTAGAATAAATAGCCACAGTGAAAATCTCACATAAATAACATTGATTTTATCTTTAGAATAAGTTGCTATAAATAAATATTTCCAGACCTTTTGATAAGTATCAATGTATATTCTTATAGCAATGTATGAAAAGGTGCCTGATTCCTCAACTATCTCCAAAAATGGGTAAATACATGTATATAAATAAATATAATATCTATCCATATATCTACACAGAGATATACATATAAATTAAGTATGTTGTTTTGCTCAGTTGCTAAGTCGTCTGACTCTTTGAGACCCCAAGGGCTAGGGCCCACCAAGCTCCTCTGTCCATGGGATTTCCCAGGCAAGAATACTAGAGTGGGTTGCCGTTTCCTTCTTCAGGGGATGTTCCCAACCCAAGGATCGAAACCACATCTCCTGCATTGGTAGGTAGCCACCAGGGAAACCCCAAATGTAGTATGGCGGCAGTTTAGTCACTAAGTCATGTCTGACTCTTGCAACCCCATGGACTGTGGCCTGCCAGGCTTCTCTGCCCATTGGATTCTCCAGGAAAGAATACTGGAGTGGGTTGCCATTTCCTTCTCCAGGGAATCCTCCCAACCCAGAAAATGAACGCAGGTCTTCTGCACTGCAGGCAGATTCTTTACCAACTGAGCTATGAGGGAAGCCCCTATAAATTTAGTATAACTAGCGTCTAATTGCATTTATTTCAATTGCTTCTATGACTGAAATAGTTTTCAAGGCTTTCAATATACTCTAATAGATGCTGTCAGTTGCCTACACAATTGTGGATCTATACATATGCACACATATTATCTCCTTCCTTGACAATAAAACTCAAGTATTATAAAGGAATACTTGGGCTTTATTTATCCTGAGGTGGACCTGCACTACACCTCAGGGATAAATCTTGATTAAAGTTACTTCTATATGCTTTTTCTAAGGCATAATTCAGTGTTAGTTATTCAATCATGTCTGACTCTTCACAATACCATGGACTGTAGCCTGGCAGGTTCCTATGTCCATGGAATTCTCCAGGCAAGAATAGTGGAGTGGATTGCCATTTCCTTCTCCAGGGGATCTCGACCCAGGGATCAAACCTGGGTATCCCACATTAGGGGGATATTCTTTACCATCTGAGCCACCAGGGAGAAAGAGAAAACTCTTATGGAGAAGACTCTTGAGAGTCCCTTGGATAGCAAGGAGATTAAACCTGTCAATCCTAAAGGAAATCAACCCTGAGTATTCATTGGAATGACCAATGCTGAAGCTCCAATACTTTGGCCACTTGATGCAAAGAGCAACTCATTGGAAAAGACCCTGATGCTGGGAAAAAGATTGAGGGCAAAAAGAGAAGGGGGGCAGCGGAGGATAGATGGTTGGATGGCATCACCGAGTCAATGGACATGAGTTTGAGCAAGCTCTGGGAGATGCTGAAGGACAGGGAAGCCTGGTGTGCTGCAATCCATGGAGTCACAAAGAGTTGGACATGTCTTAGTGACTGAACAACAATAAGGCAAAATTTATTAACAGAGTATTTTAAAATATTTCAGCCAAGGGGACATGAAAACAGATCTGCTAGGGGTGGACTTTTGATAAAGTTATCCTTGGTCTTAACAAAGAACTCTAGGAAGGAAATCATCTTTGGGGACATCGTTAAGTCAAGATCTGACATGTAGGGTTGTTTCAGCCATCCTGTATCCTTGAAGAGAGTTAACTCAAGTTTCAAAGTATCAGGATGAAAATAACAAAGTAAAAAGTTGGAAACAATCTAGGAAACTGAGGATGTCACAGCAGCAAATATACTAATTCTGGAAACACTGTCCTAGACTTTTTCTTGTTGGAGAATAAATTTATCATTTAAGCCAATAGAGTTGGATTTTTCTTGTTTGTTTTTATTATATAAGCTAAAATAATCTGAACCAATATACTTACACTATCTTTCAACAACTCTGTGAAGATATATAGAGGATACTGATAAAGAGGCAGAAAACTTAAATGGTTTTCCAATTTACATAGTAAAATTTAAAAATGACACTGCCAAAGGTTGCAATCAGTAGAATTTATATATTAATTCATACACTAGATTTTAACCATGAAAACTTAGGCTTTCATTTTGGCCCAAGAACAAATAATGTATATTTTCAATGATCTTACATAAAGGAAACATAATCCAAAGATACTTCACTATACCTTAAAAAAGTACGGGAAGAACTAAATGTATGCATTTACCAAGTCTTTAAGATGGAAACAAAGAACACATGAGAGATTGATGGGTTATTAAACAGAAATGTCCATTCATTGTGTCAGCTCAAATGTGGATATGACCAGGGCTTCAAGGCTGGCCTCAACAGTGATGTAAATGAATGATGTCATTGAGTCACTACGTCTTTTGCGACCCTATGGACTGTAGCCTGCCAAGTTCCTCTGGCCATGGAATTTCCCAGGCAAGAACATTGGAGTAGGTTGCCATTTCCTTCTCCAGGGGATCTCCTGACCCAGGGGTCAAACCCTCTTCTCCTGCTTGGCAGGCAGATTCTTTACTACCGAGCCACATGGGGAGCCTGTTTTAAGCGCTAAAGCAGCCTCATCAACTCCCTTTATGTGAAAGCTTAATTGTGATTCTGCACAAACAACTCCAACAATGAAGTGTACAGAAATACTAACAAGTCTTTACGATGAATTTGAGTCAAGGGCAACACAGTACTTAATAGGTTTGTGTACAAACACCCTGGGCGAAAGATCCATCATTTATTCTAGTTGGTCTGCAGCAGTGTGGTTCAGATCCTTTACAATATGGCTGACAAAAAAAAAAACAAAAAACAAAAAACAAACACCCAGTTAAACCCAACAAGGAAGCCAAATACCAGACAAACCCTTCATAAAATCTCAAGAGAAATGCCCTTTGATATCCTCCTTAAGACTTATTTCCTGTCTTTAATAAACCTTGGCACTATTTTAACACTACTATTGCTAATAGGACATAGAACAACAGACTGGTTCCAAATAGGAAAAGGAGAACGTCAAGGCTGTATATTGTCGCCCTGCTTATTTAACTTCTATGCAGAGTACATCATGAGAAACGCTGGGCTGGATGAAGCACAAGCTGAAATCAAGATTGCAAGGAGAAATATCAATAACCTCAGATATGCAGATGACACAACCCTTATGGCAGAAAGTGAAGAGGAACTAAAGAACCTCTTGATGAAAGTGAAAGAAGAGAATGAAAAGGTTGGCTTAAAGCTCAACATTCAGAAAACGAAGATCATGGCATCCGGTCCCATCACTTCATGGGAAATAGATGAGGAAACTGTCAGACTTTATTTTTCTGGGCTCCAAAATCACTGCAGATGGTGATTGCAGCCATGAAATTAAAAGATGCTTACTCCTTGGAAGGAAAGTTATGACCAACCTAGACAGCATATTCAAAAGCAGAGACATTACTTTGTCAACAAAGGTCTGTCTAATCAAGGGTATGGTTTTTCCACTGGTCATGTATGGATGTGAGAATTGAACCATAAAGAAAGCTAAGCACCTAAGAATCGATGCTTTTGAACTGTGGTGTTGGAGAAGACTCTTGAGAGTCCCTTGGACTGCAAGGAGATCCAACCAGTCCATCCTAAAGGAGATCAGTCCTGGGTGTTCATTGGAAGGACTGATGTTGAAGCTAAAACTCCAATACTTTGGCCACCTGATGCAAAGAGCTGACTCATTTGAAAAGACCCTGATGCTGGGAAAGATTGAGGGCAGGAGGAGAAGGGGACGACAGAGGATGAGATGGTTGGATGGCATCACCAACTCGATGGACATGGGTTTGGATGAACTCTGGGAGTTGGTGATGGACAGGGAGGCCTGGTGTGCTGCAGTTCCTGGAGTCACAAAGAGTCAGACACAGCTGAGCAACTGAACTGATTGCTAATAAGTATCTGGTTTTTGGCTTCTCTAGGACAACATGTGGAAAACTAAAATTGGTGTGGAAAATCAAACATTCACTCTATTAACCCCATTTAGAGGGATCTCTTAATTTCTCCTCTTTTCTCCTTTTGTTGACTGTTTTGCACATGTGATGGGCAGAGAAGTCCCATCACAAATCCATATGTGCACATAAAGTAGCTGGCTATAATTTCATTTTGACTTAATGAATGGTTCTGAACTCCTGTTTTTCTGAGCTAGTGGGTAGTGGAAATGTCTCAGTCATTTTGAGGATTCTTTTCTTTCAGCTGGTGGTGTCATGATTCTAGAAGATTCCAAGTGACCCTGACACTGGCAGAGAGAGAGATCAGTCTGGTCCTGGGCCCGTGGAACACACAGGAGATGAACATCACCATGGAGATGTTCCGTTTATCTTTAAGGGCTCTTTGCAGTATCACAACAGTCAGGAAACAGTTGAAGATTCAGATCCTACCCATGAGGCCCACTTGCAGAGCATCCCACAGCCTCATTCTCTCCAGAATCTCACATTCCAACAGGCAGCCTTGGAGGCGGAGCCCTTCCCTCCAGAAACTGCTCAAGTCTCTACTTTAATTACCTTCAACCACCAAGTCACCCACTACCCATTCAAAGCAATCCTTTTCTAGTCTACAATTCAGAGGGCAATTTTTCTCATTGATTCCCCCCACCTGCATTTCCTCTCTAAACTCCAACCCTCTTCACTCTACAAAGGCAGGAGCTGTCAACCTTGACTGCATGTTAGAATCACTTGGACATTAAAAAAACAAAAAACACTGAAGCCAAGTCACAACTCTAGACCAAATGAAAACCAAAACCCCAAGGGGTAAATCTCAGGTTATCAACTTTTTAAAATTCATGTGCTAAGTGATTCTAACCTAAGGTGAGGGTTGAGAACCTCTACCCTGAAGACTTAGAATTTGGGGATCCTGCTGTGCTAGTTTTACATATGTCCTCTGGAGGGAGAGGAGGGTGACAAAGTATGTTTAAATAAAGGGAAGAAGAAAAAAAAGAATATGCAGGACAAATCAAAACAAAAGACAAATGTTTCACAGAGAAACATCAGAGTTTTTTGGTTTTTTTTTTTTTTTAATCTCATTTTATTTATTTATTTTACTTTACAATATTGTATTGATTTTGCCATATATCAACATGAATCTGCCACGGGTGTATATGTGTTCCCCATCCTGAACCCCTCTCCCACCTCTCTCCGCATACCATCCCTCTGGGTCATCCCAGTGCCCCAGCCCTGAGCACCCTGTATCATGCATCAAACCTGGACTGGCGATTCATTTCACATGTGATAATTTACATGTTTCAATGCCATTCTCCCATATCATCCTCACCTTGCCCTCTCCCACAGAATCCAAAAGACTGTTCTATACATCTGTGTCTCTTCTGCTGTCTCACATACAGGGTTATCGTTACCATCTTTCTAAATTCCATATATATGTGTTAGTATACTGTATTGGTGTTTTTCTTTCTGGTTGACTTCACTCTGGATAATAGGCTCCAGTTTCATCCACCTCATTAGAACTGATTCAAATGTATTCTTTTTAATGGCTGGGTAATACTCTATTGTGTATATGTACCACAGCTTTCTTATCCATTCATCTGCTGATGGATATCTAGGTTGCTTCCGTGTCCTGGCTATTATAAACAGTGCTGCGATGAACATTGGGGTACACGTGTCTCTTTCAATTCTGGTTTCCTCAGAGTGTATGCCCAGCACTGGGATTGCTGGGTCATATGGCAGTTCTCTTTCCAGTTTTTTAAGGAATCTCCACACTGTTCTCCATAGTGGCTGTACCAGTTTGCATTCCCACCAACAGTGTAAGAGGGTTCCCTTTTCTCCACACCCTCTCCAGCATTTATTGCTTCTAGACTTTTGGATCACAGCCATTCTGACTGGTGTGAAATGGTACCTCATTATGGTTTTGATTTGCATTTCTCTGATAATGAGTGATGTTGAGCATCTTTTTGTTTGTTAGCCATCTGTATGTCTTCTTTGGAGAAATGTCTGTTTAGTTCTTTGGCCCACTTTTTGATTGGGTCATTTATTTTTCTGGAATTGAGCTGCAGGAGTTGCTTGTATATTTTTGAGATTAATTCTTTGTCCATTGCTTCATTTGCTATTATTTTCTCCCATTCTGAAGGCTGTCTTTTCACCTTGCTTATAGTTTCCTTTGTTGTGCAGAAGCTTTTAAGTTTAATTAGGTCCCATTTGTTTATTTTTGCTTTTATTTCCAATATTCTGGGAGGTGGGTCATAGAGGATCCTGCTGTGCTTTATGTCAGAGACTGTTTTGCTTATGTTTTCCTCTAGGAGTTTCATAGTTCCTCGTCTTACATTTAGATGTTTAATCCATTTTGAGTTTATTTTTGTGTATGGTGTTAGAAAGTGTTCTAGTTTCATTCTTTTACAAGTGGTTGACCAGTTTTCCCAGCACCACTTGTTAAAGAGATTGTCTTTTCTCCATTGTATATTCTTGCCTCCTTTGTCAAAGATAAGGTGTGCATAGGTGTATGGCTTTATCTCTGGGCTTTCTATTTAGTTCCATTGATCTATATTTCTGTCTTTGTACCAGTAGCATACTGTCTTGATGACTGTGGCTTTGTAGCAGAGCCTGAAGTCAGGCAGGTTGATTCCTCCAGTTCCTTTCTTCTTTCTCAAGATTGCTTTGGCTATTCAAGGTTTTCTGTATTTCCATACAAATTGTGAAATTATTTGTTCTAGTTCTCTAAAAAATACCGTTGGTAGCTTGATAGGGATTGCATTGAATCTATAGATTGCTTTGGGTAGTATACTCATTTTCACTATATTGATTCTTCCAATCCATGAACACGGTATATTTCTCCATCTATTTATGTCATCTTTGATTTCTTTCACCAGTGTTTTATAGTTTTCTATATATAGGTCTTTTGTTTCATTAGGTAGATATATTCCTAAGCATTTTATTCTTTTCATTGCAATGATGAATGGAATTGTTTCCTTAATTTCTCTTTCTGTTTTCTCATTGTTAGTATATAGGAATGCAAGGGATTTCTGTGTGTTGATCAATGGAACAAAATAAAAAGCCCAGAGATAAATCCGTGTACTTATGGAGCCCTGGGATTTCTTTGGAAGGAATGATGCTAAAGCTGAAACTCCAGTACTTTGGCTACCTCATGTGAAGAGTTGACTCATTGGAAAAGACTCTGATGCTGGGAGGGATTGAGGGCAGGAGGAGAAGGGGATGACAGAGGATGAGATGGCTGGATGGCATCATTGACTCAATGGACATGAGTCTGAGTGAACTACGGGAGTTGGTGATGGACAGGGAGGCCTGGTGTGCTGCGATTCATGGGGTTGCAAAGAGTCAGACACGACTGAGCGACTGAACTGACTGATGGACACCTTATCTTTGACAAAGGAGGCCAGAATATACAATGGAGAAAAGACAATCTCTTTAACAAGTGGTGCTGGGAAAACATCAGAGTTTTTAAGTGAGTTTTGAAATATCCAAAGGTACAAGTCTTATTTTGACTTTTCTTATTCAATATATCAATAAATGTAGTCTTATTATCTTTGCATTTGATAGAACATTCCTATTACAGTAAAAGTAGTCTACTAATCCATGACTGGAATTTTATTCTTATATCTGTATCTCTTCTTGCTGTTTTTGCTTTAGATGCTCAGTCTTGTCCAACTCTTTTAGCAACGCCGTGGACTGTAGCCCGCCAGGCTCCTCTGTCCATGGGATTTCCCAGGCAAGGATACTTCAGTGGTTTGCCATCTCCTTCTCCAGGGGATCTTCCTGACCCAGGGATCAAGCCCACATCTCCTGAATTTTGCAGGCAGATTCTTTACCACTGAGCCACCAGGGAAGGCCCTATATTGACTGAGGGGCAAATAATTAGTAACTTGCACCAGCTATGATGCCAGATAGTCAAAAGTAAACAAGAACAATATGTCCAAAACAAGCACATACTATGTGCTGGAAATATAGGGATAATAAGTATGTAATTCACTACTGTGCTCAATCAAGGAGGAAGATTTTCTACTTCAGCTATGTGTCCCATGACTTTGTTCATTGAAAAGTTACCAGGTATCTCAATATTTGAAATGATCTGTATTTCATTAATCTTAGTAAGAAAATATTTTTCCAGAGAACTAGTCTAAAATTTATAACATTTACATCTTTTAAATTGTTTTCTCACCTTTAATTATATGCAACTAAATTTAAACCATTAAATTAATAGACTATTACATCTAACTTTCAATTTACTTGATTTCAAACATATTTCCTGTAATCTCCCTTCCTTGCCAATACCAAAGAATATTTAAAAAAAAAAAATCTCAGCAAGGTAATGGAAATCACATGTGATACTTGTTATTTCACTTCTTCCCTTTATTTCTTACCTTTTTGGAAGGTTTTTGGCATAAAAATGAATGCTTACCCATTATTGTCAAGTACCTGTCTTATTGCTGCATGCTTTGATCATAAATCACAAGTCTCCTCCTTTAAAGCTGCCTGAGTATTCAATGATAACATCTTATCAAATAACCTAAACACAGGGAGTTTTAGCTGGGGATAAATGAATGTCAGGGACCAATAAATCAAGCAGCTTGACCATTGCAAAAATCAAACGATCCAGGGAAGAAAAAACCACCCACCCCCAACCTCAATTTTAGACACTTCTCCCACTTCAAAATTCATGAAAGAACAAGAGCAAATCGGGGATCTCTTACAGAACAGAAAGTGATTTAGAATCACACACAAATTCCAAGGTCAAAAACTTCCCCAGTGTCAAAGACCCAATGCTTTCAAATTTACCAATGAAAACTCTCCTAGAAAAAAGTATGGAGCCTAACACAAACTACACAGTTATGTCAGGGAACCCCCAGCTCCCCCCTCCTTCCACCAGTAATGACTGAGTTATACCACATTTTAAAGTTCTAGATAATTATTTTCAATGTTGAATCCTCAGAACTTTTAATATCCCATGAGATATGACTTTCTCACTTTCTAACCAGAAAAAAAGAAAGAGGTAACATTTTTTTTCTGTTTGATGTACTGTCTTTATTTCCAGCATCATCTTGGCATCTGTTGCCTGTGGTACAGCCTTTGTCAAAGGACTGTTGTTACAGCATAGAACTGGGAAAGTCAATTTTGGGGTTCCTTCTCTGGAATTTGTCAAGGGCCGTCACTGTAGGATGTGAAATACCCAATATTTATCTAAACTCTTCTAAGACTTTGAAGAAGAACTGATTTGGTAAACTTAGAACATTGTTGATGGAGAATGCACATTTGAGTTTTCTCCTTTGAAGATATTGCCACACTAACCATGAACTTCCGAGCAAAGAGGTCATTTATCGGTCATCTCTTTGGTCATATTTCCTAACACTCATGATAGACAATAACTGTATATTGGACATACAAATAAATAAATGGAAGAGTGAGTGAATGAATGAAAGACTAAATCAATGTATCACCAAAGCGCATACATCTTCTTTAATTTTAAGATCACTAATTTTTGATCAAATGCAGATTTTCAATAGGACTACTAACTTCTAAAATGTTAGTGCCTGAGGAAATGACAAACCAAGAAAAATTAAAGAGAAAAAAATGACCCAATGTACTTGGAAAGCCAACTGAGCAGTGGCAGCAGGTACTTACTGACTTGGGACAGACTTGAATGATCTTTGGAAATAAGAATGTCAATAATGAGAAATGCCATGTCAGGTAAACAAAAGGATGTCTTCAAGCCTGTGAATTTCTCCTAGCAATTTTTCTTCCTGGAAACAAAGCATCTGAAAAGACATCCTACAGTGGCATGCATTTACTATACACCTCATTTATTACAGAGGATTATAACTGCTTGGGGGAAGAAGTCTTCTTTACCAATAAAGAAATGGCAGAGATTAGATGTGGGGACCTGCTCTGTCTTGAAGAGTCAAGCACATATTTGGTCTAACAGACTTATTTTCAGGACACGAAGGTGAATGTCAGAGTTCCAGCTGACTACGAAGGTATCTAATGGAAGCCCTTGAGTCTGGTCTAGAGGAGAAATGACCACAAGGAGAAAGCTTGTCTCTCAGCTCTCCTCATTCCCATCAATGTTCCTCCAAAATAAATTTAGAAAAAAAATAGAGTTCTCTCTCATGCATGTCAATATGAAATCCTATTAAATACCTATGTGTAGATGTCAAGTTGTATATATAATTCAGAAGCTCATGAGAAAGATTGGAAATGGACAGAAATTATTGACAGAGATGCTATAATGTTGTAATACTGAATTGCAGACATCTAAAAAAATTATATAGATAACAGGAGAAAAGGTTCTAGGGCAGATATCAGCAGAGGAAGAAGAATAGCCAGGAACACTGGGCAGGAGGCACCGGTGACATAGAAAGAAAATCAGGAAACGTATTGTCTCAAAGGTCAAAAAAAATGATGTGTTTAAATAAGGAAGATGTAGTCAGCTCTGCTAAATGCTGCTGAGAGGTCACAAAGATAAGATTAGATTGAGAAAAATGGGGCTCATGGTTGACCTTGATAAACACACTCTCTGCTGAATGGTGAGACTGGAAGACTTAATGGGAGGGGTGGAAGAGGAGATGTGAAGGAAGTACATGCAATGGAAACAATAACCACTGACAAATCAATGAGGAGGTTTGCTGTGAAAAGCAGCAGAAAAATGGGCAGTAGATAATAAAATCTGGGACCAATGGAAGATTTCTTTTTTAAAGAAAGAGGTCTTATCCTCAATCCTATGGTCTATGGGGGGAAGTCCAAAGCCCTCATCGAGATTTTTGACACTCCTGAGAGGAGGCCATGGTGACTATGATGCATGTATGTCTGTTTAAATGCACTCTGGGCATCAGGGAAAGGATAGGAAGAGTTACCTCTGCCTCTGAGGTCATGCTATCCTTCATATACACATATGTACCATTTCTGCTGTCTGCCATGTTAACTTAAATTTCTTTAGGGTGGGAAGGGGGAGGTTCACCTTTAAGCGGCAGATTTTGGTAAAGGTTAGAGGGTCACTGAGGAAGACTCACATTGCATACTACACAGCAAAACCACCACAACAAATCACCTCATGTTAAATATTCCTATCCTGAAAAATCCTTTCAGCCTTCCTTTCCCTGGGTGGTTTTCACTGGCCCCTGTCCTCTATGGCAGGCACCTCTAACCTCAGGGATCTGATGCCTGACAATCTGAGGTGGAGCTAATGTAATAATAATAGAAATAAAATGCACAATAAATGTAATGCACTTGAATCATCCCAAAACCATTCCCAATCAGTTCATGGAAAAATTGTCTTCCATAAAACTGGTCCCTGGTGCCAATCAGGCAGGGGATCACTGCTCCATAGCACCCAGCCTTTGGCTCTCTGGCGGGTTTCTCTTTTTTTCTCTCTTTTGTTCTAACTTTTATATTCTCTCTCAGACAAAACATACACACAAACAAAACAAAATATGTGTGTATACATTTTTTCCTGTAGCTCTATGTTTTTTAAGAGGGGGGATGGAGTACCCACTGATACCCATACCCTTGCCTTTGACTCGGAACAACACAGCTCTTTCTAAAAGTAACTCTGGGGCTAGTTCTTCCATCTTCATCCATACATACATACTGCTGAGCAGAGCACCTGTCAATCAGTTCAGTTCAGTTCAGTCGCTCAGTCGTGTCCGACTCTTTGTGACCCCATGAATCGCAGCACGCCAGGCCTCCCTGTCCATCACCAACTCCTAGAGTTCACTGAGATTCACATCCATCGAGTCAGTGATGCCATCCAGCCATCTCATCCTCTGTCGTCCCCTTCTCCTCCTGCCCCCAATCCCTCCCAGCATCAGAGTCTTTTCCAATGAGTCAACTCTTCACATGAGGTGGCCAAAGTACTGGAGTTTCAGCTTTAGCATCAGTCCTTCCAAAGAAATCCCAGGGCTGATCTCCTTCAGAATGGACTGGTTGGATCTGCTTGCAGTCCAAGGGACTCTCAAGAGTCTTCTCCAACACCACACTTCAAAAGCATCAATTCTTTGGCGCTCAGCCTTCTTCACAATCCAACTCTCACATCCATACATGACCACAGGAAAAACCATAGCCTTGACTAGACAGACCTTTGTTGGCAAAGTAATGTCTCGGCTTTTGAATATGCTATCTAGGTTGGTCATAACTTTCCTCCCAAGAAGTAAGCGTCTTTTAATTTCATGGCTGCAGTCACCATCTGCAGTGATTTTGGAGCCCCCTAAAATAAAGTCTGACACTGTTTCCACTGTTTCCCCATCTATTTGCCATGAAGTGATGGGACCAGATGCCATGTTCTTCATTTTCTAAATGTTGAGCTTTAAGCCAACTTTTTCACTCTCCACTTTCACTTTCATCAAGAGGCTTTTGAGTTCCTCTTCACTTTCTGCCATAAGGGTGGTGTCATCTGCATATCTGAGGTTATTGATATTTCTCCCGGCAATCTTGATTCCAGCTTGTGTTTCTTCCAGTCCAGCGTTTCTCATGATGTACTGGTTCCAAATAGGAAAAGGAGTACATCAAGGCTGTATATTGTCACCCTGTCTTTAATAGGCCTTCAATAAGTACCAGCTCTTGCCTTCCTCCTTCCATGACAAAGTAAGAGCAGAGGTGTTATGGATTCTCATATAATTTCCACCCAGCAGTGCCTTAATTAGGTCTGGGCTGCATGATAAGGTGCAGTGTGTTGGGAGGCAATTCGCTGCCTCTGCCTAATGTCAGAACTACCGTAAGTTAGGACCAGGGATAGACTAATGAGAACAGAGTAGTAGTCATCTAGAACATCACAGATTTCTCAATTGTTTGTTGACAGGTCCACAGGAGTTTTGCCCTCTTAAAACGTTTATGCCTCAGCATAGTATTTATGAAATCTCTTTTTCTCCAGGGATTTTCTTGTAAGAAAATCATGTAAAAGACAGATAATTAGACATGACCAACTGTGGGAGTCAGAAACCACATCAATCTGAAATCACTAGTCCTTTTAGCCAAAGAACAGTAACTTTAAAATATTATTAATACAACAAACAAGAGTAAAAGTATTTGGAGATACAAACATACTTCTCAAACTTTTGTAACTTTTTGTACTTTTGGAAGGGTCATTCAAAACACAAAATATTTAGAAATGAGTACCATTCCATTGTGAGTGAAGAAATCATTGTTTATATGCCAAAGTCATTAGGACCAAGAGAAAGATACAAGAGTCAGAGAAATACACACCATGACTGAAATCTTATATTCAAGGAGTCCTTTTTTTACAGGTTACAGATCAGGCATTTAAACACATTTCACCCAAAAGAAGACACAATCAGAACCTTCTCGCATCCTAGCCAACTGACTGCTCATGTCTCCATATTCATGACTTAAATGCTAATGGAACCTCAAACCAAATGCCCACAAGCTAGCACTGCTCACACATAGACACCAACCACAATGCCTGGCATTCCAGTTTAGGGCTGACAGCCCAGTGTGATGAAGGGAGAAGAGAGGAGAAACTAACAATATGTCAGTGAAAAGTCTTGAGTGACCCCCCATAGACCCAATCCCGCCCACTAGGCACTCTTGCATACTTTAAGCTCTTGTCCTTCCCAGTGAAAACAAAGTACATTTTCTCAGATACAAAAACATTTCACCTTGATGAAAGGAGAACAGTTTGATACTTTTCTCTTTTTGGAAAAGGAATCTCTAAGTCCTTCAGTGTTACCATAGGCAACTGAGACTTCAAATTCAAACCATATACGAATGTATGCATGCACACATACAGAGACAGACATAACAAGAGTGGAAATAAATTATGCAGACTTAAATTATCATTTTTTTTTCAAAAAATCTTGATGGTAAGATAATTAAAGAGAAGAATTAGTTTGGTAAAAATAGTATTAGTGTACTTGGAGCTAAGTGAAACAACACAGATATGATGCAGAGAAGGATTGAATCAGAAAAGCAACACTGCTTCTTAGCACTCACCTGTACAAGAGAAGTCATCCACACGAATGTACCCTGGGACACAGTCACAGCGATATAATCCGGGCAGGTTGACACATACAGTGTTGGCATGACAGTAATGCATCTTAGCTGCACACTCATCAATATCTGAAGAAGAAGAAAAAAAAAAAAAAGAAGCAATAACACAGTTAGATGAATGACTGAACTAGAATGTGATCATCTGACAATGAAATTAGAAAAGATGAATGCCCATGGAAGGCAAGAGAAAAAGCAAGATGCATTAGCACAAAAGCTTAAGCGCAAATTTCAGCTGGTGTAGCAGATTCCGTCTAAAGCCGAAAATCTTTCTAGAAAGATGCATGGTGGGACACAACAGTGAAGAACTCAAGAAGCTTGAAGACTGAATCTATTATTACTCTTTCACCAAAAAGGATGCTTCAATGTCCCAAATCAAGGAGTTCTGTGTCCAGGCATTGACACCAATGAATATTCATTAGTTGTCCACTGTACACAGCGTGGCTTTCATCAGAGAGATCAAGAGAATTCAGCCTCTCTCTGCTTGTTTTTCTTACTAATACATGCTTTAATCCATCTGGTACAAAATGATTGTGGAGCCACTTTCTCCCATGTTGTACTATGAATATAGACAGCAACTGCTGTCTAATGAAAATGAATGTCTTTCATCGCTTGACCTGGAGATACATCCCATGTCACAGAATAATGGAATGATTCAACAAAAAAGATCTTTTTCTCTTTGGAATGGAGATCAGAGCATCACCTTCCGTCTCATAAAAAGTTCATGATAAGAATTAAGATAACCTACAACCATAAGCATAGAGTTTAGTCTTTTCTAGAGTTTATGTTTTAAAAAATGGGTTTACATTTATTTTACTCAGACTGCTAATGTGTGACGGCCTGGGAGAGGGAAGAATAAAAACATTGTGGGAATCCAAAATAGCCAATACGAGCTCTAGCTCCAGTCTGGTTAACTACTAGCAGGTGACCCTCATCATCCAGATTACTTCTGAACCTACTGCTCTATATCTTTCAATGTGCCATCTAATTTACCCACATACAATTCCGTGAGTGAAGTACAGCACTACCATCATTCTAAAGTCTAGACTGAGGCTTAGAGAAGTTAAATGTTTGGCACTAAGTCATCCTGTAAGAACACACTATATCCACAATTTGAAATCAAACGTCTGACTCTTATTTACTATGATTTACCTCATGAAAGCACTCCGAAAATGATCACTAGTCAAATGTAGCATTACGACTAAGATAATCACTGAAATCCTAGTAATCTTCATGCACAGAAACTGCATTTCTGTGCACTGAAAACTCATTTATTTACTTTAAAAATAAATGTAGATGGATTTATTTCCTAAATAAAACACCCCAAAATAATATCAGATTCTTTTCAGTACTAAAGATCTGTTATCCTATACTTGAAAGTTAACTGAGGCTCTGAAAGAAGACATAGTCAGCAAGACTTCCATAAATTTAAGAAACAAACATCAAAACTTAGTGAAAGAATTCAGGCAATCAATAATTCTACGTGCACAGTATCATGAGCTTTCAAAACAAATAGCCAACAGGAATATAAAAATTGTATAATATATGAGTACATCAAGCTTGGGTGTGGAAGGGACTCTCCCAAAAATTTGGGATAGGATAGTAACTGCATGAAATCATTAGAGGTGCTTCAGATCTTTCTGGCACTCAAGGCAATAGAATTCTTAAATAAGTCAGTTCCTTACATCATTAAAGCATTTTGCTTTACAGAAGAATGAATATCATAAAAGTCAAGAGGAAAAGTGTTTCAAGAAAGGAATAATGGTTAGGTTTGTCACCTGATGCTGAAAAAGTTGAATAAGATAGAGACAGAATTAACGTTTTGATTTGGCAAGAAGTTCATTGTTGCCCTTGAGCTGTTAAGAGAAGTTTGGGGAAAGTGGAGTCAATTAAAGAAAGAAGGAAAGATGAAGGAGACAGAAAAACAAGGGAAACTTTTTGAGATATTTTGCCATCAAGAGAAGAAAAACTGTAGTAGCTCTAGGGAGACTCCATATTTAAAGACAGTCTTGTTTAAAGACCGTTCTGGAAAAGATCACAGAATGTTTACACACAGTTGGACACGATTCAACACTAGTGAAGAAAACTGACATTATAGAAGAGACAGCAGGGATTTCCCTGATGGTCCACTGGTTAAGACTTTGTCTTCCAATGCAGGGGGTGTAGGTTCAATCCCTGGTCAGGGAGGTAAGACCCCACATGCCTCAGAGCCAAAAAAAATCAAAACATAAACAGACATAATATTGCAACAGACTCATTAAAGACAAAAAGAATGAGAGCAGATTTCTGCAGGAGTAAAGTCTTGGAGGAGACAAGAGGAGTTGAGTTCCAGTCCACAGATGGAGCAAGTCATTTTTACAACAAAAATGAAACTAAGAGATAAGGGAAGAAAGTTGGTATATTTGGTGGTGGAAAGAAGAAGTCATGTTCCTTTGCTTGTTTTTTAATTTTCTCAGTGAAATGAGAGAGTAACATCTGAGAATTAGGAGAAGAAGGTGGTACTAGATGTTTAAAGAGGGGGGAAAAGGTACAAAGTCATCATTTGGGGAAAGTGAAGTCGCTCCGTTGTGTCAGACTCTGTGACCCCATGGACAGTAGCCTACCAGGCTCCTTCGTCCATGAGATTTTCCAGGCAAGAATACTGGAGTGGGTTGCCATTTCCTTCTCCAGGAGATCTTCCCGACCCAGGGATTGAACCCAGGTCTCCCGCATTGTAGGCAGACACTTTACCATCTGAGCCACCAGGGAAGTGGAAAGAAGGAAACCATTTACTAGAGAGTATAGTAGGTGGCTACAGAGGCACATGTGACCTGTGACCATAAATGCTAAGTGAGAGCAGTCAGCGTGGCCATGTGCTTCACTCCAGATGCACCCAGATACCTGGGGAAGGGGCAGGGTAGTGGGAAAGAGGTGTACCCAAAGATGAGTTTTTGAACAAACAGGATAGATTAAAATGAGAAACAAGGGAACTGATGTTGCAAGAAAAGAGCTGATGATCCTGAGATGCCAAGGAATCACAGTTATTAAGGAAAGAAGTGAGGACAAGAGGGAATTGAAATGCACTGCCCAGCTCAAAGCTAAAGAACTTGTTCCCCCAGCCGCTGGAAGTACTGCCTGCTACAAATTTTCAAATGTTAGCTTTTGAGGAAAACTGTCCTTGACTTATGTGAGCTGCCTCACCCTTAGTCACACCCCCACCCTGAGGACAACCTTCACTGAAGGATGGTTCTCCTTAACAGTAACTTAAGATAATTGTGAAAGATTATACCAGGTTCAGAGCACTCAATGAGATTCAGCTAACCCCTCCCTCTGCGCAATTCTGTATCTTTCCCTTCCTCCATAGGCATTGCATCCCTATTAAGCTTCCTGCATGTCAGTCTCCATCTCAGAGTTTGCTTCCCAGGGAACCCTAACTTCAGCAGGACTCCTGAGGGAGGCAGAAATGATTCCAGTGTGAGTACTACAGTGTGTGAGCTGGAAAGGCAGAAGATGGAGTTATAGAGTGATGTGCTTGACACTAAGATGTCAAAGGTGATTTAGTTGTTGCTGATTACAGGATCTTTTATTTGACCATGTGAGAGTGGAAGAATAGATCATTGTAAGTGAGGGGTTGAGAGACCAAGAAAAGCCAGATATAAGAGGGGGCTGGTCTGCATTAGCACATCTCATCCAGTATATTACCAGATTTCCTCCTACTGAGCAAATAATTCAACTGTACTTTCCCATCCTCTTCCAAGCATGAATCTGAGAAGCCTACCACCTTGAGGTAGAAAGATTAAGGGCCAGCATCAGATTTATCACATTTCCTTCTTCCTGTCTTGGAAATTATAGAAGCACAGAAATGGAAGCTCTTTCAGCCTGCGTCCCTGAGGAGCAGGTCACCAGATTAGCGTGATGGACATGTTGCATGACCTAGAAATATGCTTTTGTTAATTTAAGCCATTGAGTCTACCCTGACCAGTACAGAGAATGACCATGAGAAGCACTGCAATGGAGATCATTAAATTTGATCTTGAAAGATGAACAGAAATTCAGCTTTGAGAATGGAGATGAGGAAACAGAAGGAAAATTGCAGAGCCTAAACTTTTTGTCTTTACAGAGTTATAAAGAGAGAGGACCATTTAGTCTGAACATTCAAAGAACACTAATTAGCCCTCTACTATGCTTTTAAATGCAGAGTGATGAATAAAACACCATCACAGACCTCACAGCCTGGCAAGACGCTGAGCGGAACTTACATGTTCTACCAATAATGTGAGATCATTTAACGGGGATTTGACCTAGTCTGAGAAGTTGAATGATGGACTCTCTATAGAAGTGCCTGTTCATCCAAGACCTGAAATAGCAATGAAACAGGTCAAGGGGAGAAAAATAACATACCAGATAGGGAAGAATGAAAAGAATTCAGAGAAGGGAACTTTGCCTATTTGAAGACAAACTGGAAAGATGAGCTTGGGCCACCTCTGCTGGGTTCTGGAGACCACATAAAGGAGCCTGGGCTTAAATCATGGCGGTGACAAAGTCCAATTTCTGTATTTAAACTATAGCTCGGCTGCAGTGAAGAGAATAGATTGGAGCAGGGCAAGCTGAAGGCTAAATCACACTGGTATTTTACTCACAGAGATGAAGCTACAGTGATCTCATTCTATACTGCTAGGATGCCTAGCCATTTTTTAAGATGAGGAACTAGTCAGGACTTGCCTTAGAGGCAATGCAGTCTTCAGCCTATGGGCCACAGCTGCCAATCAGGCCACTGATGAGAATCAACGTTTCTCTGTTATGGACCCTTGTCGGCTCCTCCCACAGAGAAATTCCTAGCTCATTTCCCTCAGGCCATTGCATAACTATTGAGAGGCAGCAGCCTCATCTGGATTTGAAGGAGTTATTCAGCCATTAAGAGTTTATTTTGACGCTAACAACCAAGCTATCACCTTGTTTCACAGGATGCCAAGCCCTGAACAGAAATATTTTCAAAAACCAGAAAGAGGATGTTAGGAAATCCCAGGGAGAATTTCCCACGTAGGTTTATCCAGCCCTTGCTCTATGTGAGCCACTCCCACACCACAGCCCTGCTGCTCTGCTGATGTGGCACTGAGTTCGTTTCATTTTCAATTCATACCACTGGTAATTCCAGCCTTGGCATATCTCGATTTCCTGGTGAAAGTGAAAGTGTTCAACTGATCAGTCATGTCCGACTCTTTGTGACCCCGTGGACTGTAGCCTGCCAGGCTCCTCTGTCCATAGAATTCTCCAAGCAAGACTATTAGAGTGGGTAGCCATTCCCTTCTCCAGGAGATCTTCCTGACCCAGAGACTGAACCCAAGGAAGGCCACAAAAAGAATAAAATAAGGCAGAAAATTTGACAAATGTACCAGAAAATTAAACTGTCACTACTTTATCTTTGTTGCTTATCTTCTATCATACAAACATCAGATATAAAAATCATTTCCTGGTAAAAAACGGTAGGGAGACAAAGAAAGTAAAATGTTTAGAGGCATGGGTTGGGTCCCTTGAGACAAGAGGATGGAAGAAAGAAAAGAATTGACAACTCCCCTGGTTTCAGGATGGGGACAAGGGACAAGGAGAAACACATCTGCCTAAGAAAGACTGCCTCTCCAAACTCAGGGAAAGGCACAACCCTGCAGACAGTTTCAAGAGAACTCAAGAGTGCTCCACAAGCAAATCTGATTATACAGAGAATCAAAACACAATCAACGTCTTTAGAGAGCTGGGATATCTTGAGAAAATCCTAAGAATGAGCAAACAACTGAGATTTTTCAAAATGAGCCTAGGCCAAATGCTTTTTGTTCACAGACAAAAGATCCTAAAAGGTTATAAAATTACCAAATCAAGGAAAATAAACAAACAGAACTCCCCAATTAAAGAACGAACTGATACTCAGAGAGAGAAACTGAGTGAGCCCAAAGCCATGAGGGTTTTAAATATAAGCCTGAAAAGAAATCTGACCACAGCTCAGGTGGTGATGGAGTTTTGCCTAAAGCAGGTCCCTCTCACAAGCAATGGTCCTTCCCAGTCTGATATTTACCCAGAGCCAGGAGGCAAGACAGAGAAGGTAATGGCAACCCACTCCAGTACTCTTGCCTGGAAAATCCCATGGGTGGAGGAGCCAGGTAGGCTGCAGCGCGAAGAGTTGGACATGACTGAGCGACTTCACTTTCACTTTTCACTTTCATGCATTGGAGAGGGAAATGGCAACCCACTCCAGTGTTCTTGCCTGGAGAATCCCAGTGACGGGGGAGCCTGGTGGGCTGCCATCTATGGGGTCGCACAGAGTCGGACACGACTGAAGCGACTTAGCAGCAGTAGCAGCAGCAGGAGGCAAGAAGAAGCTATGTCTGAGACTGAACCTCAAAGGAGAAGTTGAACACACTCAAGGCCAGGCTCAACCTAAAGGTCTAGATCAGTCTAGCAAGATTTTCTAAGAACCACAGCTAAGTTAGCTACTGGAAGGTTGAATGGATCAAAATTCTAAAAATACATCATTAGGCACAGGATGATATGAAAATGAAAAGAGGCTAATAGTCCCTAACCTCATAAGGTAAACCTATGAACAGCCCCTGACACCTGGTTAATATTCAAAATCTGTCATTTCTACATATCAGAAACTATGTTAGGCACCCCACAGGTAGCACTGCAGCACCCCATTTATTCCATTTGACTCTTCCTATAGGAGATAGATATCTGTATGTCATGATAAGGAACTGAGGCTCAGAGATTTTGAGATCACTTGTACAAAGCATAAAATTCGTAAGCGTAAAACCCTGGGTTTGAATCCACAGTCTCACTTCACATGTGGCATTGTTCTCCCTGATCCAGTTCTAGCTCTCTGTAAATTTTTGAGCCTATAACTGTGTTCGACATGCCTGGTGCTGCCATGAAATGTATGGAAACAGGCGGATCTCCAAATTGAATGTCATTGTGCATCATGTTCATGGCATTTGTTCTGTTTGATGCTCTCTGTTAAAATAGTAAAGCTGTTCTCTGCATGACTATTCCTGTGGGTCTTTTAAATTAAACCCTAACTCTTTCAAACTTTAGACTCCAGTAACCCAGGACCCCAAAACAGGTGGTAGAATTCTGCTCTGAGCTGGAACCCTTGATACAACCTTAACTCAGGATGCTTAAGACTACTGAAGGCCCCCTCTAGGATTAGAAATAGTGACATAGGGGCCTGGATCTTCTATTAAATATTGTACGTCTCGAAACCCCACTGTGGTATATAGCAGCTCCAGTATAATGGGGCTCAAATTGTGATTTATTCTTCGAGATTGCTTGTCACCTTTGAAATATTAGCACTCATTTTCTGAGGTAATAAAAGTACCTGATTTATGTCCCTCCCCAGGAAAGTGAAGCAGTTTGTTTTTGTTTTAAAAAGGTATACTTATGGACTTTAAAATGAAATTTGATGTGACATAATGCCTCTTCACAAATCACCAGCCTCCATCTGTACAAGACTGCTCAGAACAAACAGAGCTGAATTTGGCATCATCATCATCATTAAATTAGAGCGTCAGGCTTGGGTAGCAAAGATAGAAGCAAATGCAAAGAATTTTCTAAATAAAACAGTGTGATCTACTCAGATTTGCTGCCTAAGAATAGAAAAAGGCAACCCAGAGAGGGTTAGATGCAGTGGGTTGGGCAAGGGGGTCCACTTCCTATGAGCATTTAAAAATGAAACAGAGTGAAGAAAGAAAATCAATATTTATTGAGACTGGGTGAGTCTCATTTCATTATCCCCAGCCATCCAATGGCTTGGCATCAGAAATGACAGGGAGAGCACCTATGACATCATCCCGGGTCTCTGGGACTCCAGGAGCAAACTTGCTCCACTCTGTTGAACCACAGGCACTAAATTGGCAGCCAAGAGTCAAGCCCTCTTCTTGCTCTTTCTATTAGTTAATTTTAGCACTGGGCATTTCTCTAGACATCAGTGTTTCCATTTATGAAGTGACCAGTTGGACCAGAGAGCATCTAAAGACTTCCCCGATTCTAAAGTTATTGACACATTCAAGTGTTTCTGTCCTCACAATGCATCCTAAACCCCGTCTCCAAAACATTTTATTTTGGGCCACCCCTTTCCCTCCTGTTTCAATGAGCTTGAAAATGTTCCAGTTGCCTTTTCCAAGACACAAGTCCTGGAAAATACTAGTAAGATGACCTGAACCTTCACACGGCCCCTTGGTGCCTGTGTCAACTGAGTTGGCATGTCCCCAGAAAATGAAGAACAGCCATCTCTAGTTACAGATATTCCAACAAAAGCACAGCTCTGGAAAAGCCCTCCGGGAACTAGTAAGATTACTTGCAGAGCAGTTCTACCAGACTTTAATCTCCTGACTTTTCAGAAATCATGAGTTATGAAAACATGGTAGCACTGGCATTGATATGAGATCTATCAATATGCTCCCATCTGTGTCATACTGAATATTTTTTTCAAATGAGGGCCTACATGATCTCTGATTTGAACTTATAAAACTCCAGTGAAGCAGACAAGATATGAATTATTATGACCTTTTTCAGATGAGAAAATAAAGTCCTTGAAAAGAATTCTGACTTGCCCAAGGGTACACAGATAATCACTGAGCTGGTAACAGAATCAAGGCCTTCTAACTCTGGAATTAGTGTTTTATCCAGTGTTCCATGTAATTCTCTATAATTATTGTTTTCTTCCTAAAGCAAGAGTAGAGAAATGCCTGTAGAATATAGAAATATGAACCAAATGAAGAAGAAGCCAGGTAGAAGATATATGTAAAATGTAAAATATGTACATTATGTACACATGTAAAATATATGTAATATGTAAAATATGTCCCATCCAAAAAAAAATAAGGTATATATTATATATCTTAAAATATTAATTAATCCTCTTCTTTCTCTCTCTCTCTCTCTCCTATCCCTGTCTCTATCAATCTCTTTCATTTGCCTACTTTCAAGAACAAAGAAATGGTTCTCTCTTACAAGGTAAAAAACACAGCACAAGACCAGTGTTACATGAAAAATGAGACTAAACCTCAATGGCAGAAAGACAATAGAAAGAATGTGAACTGTTATCTTCACTTTACAGAGGAGAAATAAGGGCCACAGGAATGGACAGTCAATTGTCTCAGGTCATATACCAATGGTACCTGGACTGCCAGGATGTGAATTCAGGCAGCATGGCTCCAAAGTCTACTCATCACTTTATAGTATCTCCTCCAGTGACTGTGGGCTAGATCTCTGATATTTCTAGAGAACTTACATGGTTGTTGTTATTCAGTTGCTAAGTCATATTCTTGGGTCGCAAAGAGTCGGACACGACTGAGCGACTGAACTGACTGTATGACTGAAGTCACGTTCAACTCTTTGCGACCCCATGGACTGTACCATGCCTGGCTTCCCTGTCCTTCAGTATTTCCCAGAGTCTTCTCAAGCATTAATTTAACTTTTTAAAATAATGGCTCCATTTTTTTTTTCAAATATTTTGAAGCAAGCAAAACACATCTGCCTATCAGATTCAACCCACAAATGCCTGTGTCTTGAAGCACATGATCACAAGTAGCTTGTGGGGGAGGTGGGGACATGACAGAGAGATGGGGGAGGAGGAGGAGAGAGTGAGAGAGGAGGTGAATGGAAGGAAGAATGGAAGGGGACAAGGAAGGAGAAAGGAGGACTAGGGAGGGGAAGTAAAGAGAATGTAGGAAGGCAAAGAAAAGAGGAAGTGAGAGGAGGGGAGGGAGGAGAAGGGAAGGTAGGGGAGGGCAAGGGAAGCGAACAATAAGACAGTCTCAGGAGGTATCTAGATAACTTCTCTGAACTTAATTGTGTTCCCTGCACAAATTACTCATATGTTCATATACCAACCTCCACTGTGACAGCATTTGGAGATGGAGCCCTTGCAGAGAAAGTATGTTTAGATGAGGTCATGAAAGTGGTGCCCTCCTGATGAGATTAGTATCCCTTTAAGAAAAGATATGAAAAAGCAGGAATGGCATCACCAACTCAACGGACATGAACTTGGGTAAACTCCAGGAGATGGTGAGGGACAGGGAAGCCTGGCATGCAGCGGTCCATGGGGTCACAGAGAGTTGTACACGACTGGGCGACTGAACCACAACATGAAAAAGCATGCCCTCCTGCTCCAGCAGATGATGCCACAGGGAGAAGGCAGCCATCCGCAAGTCAGAAAGAGCCCTTGGCAGAACCCAACCCTGATCTCAGACTTCCAGCCTCCAGAACTGTGAATAAATTTCCATTGTTTAAGCCATCCAGTCAATGACATTTTGTTATGACAGCCCCCATGGACTGATAATTTAATAACCCTTTAAATATCTCTGTTGCCTGGTGAGATGAATTTTTACATCATCTTCTAAGATATGTGTCAAACAAACATGCTTCCTGCCAAATCAAATATTTGCATATTAAAAATCCAAATACCCTTTTGGTCATCCCGTGCATGGTAATGAACTCTTCTCATACAAGGTTAAATGCATCATAAGCTAGAAGTTAGATCATTGCATTTTCTGACATTTTAAAGGTGTTTTCCATATATACCTATGTCAGATATTTGCAAATTCATGCTAAGATGTTTTTTCCCCTGCTGGGTTCAATTTCAGAATTAAATACTGTCATAAAGTAACACATCTCTTTGTGCCACGGGGAATCACAGCATACCAATTTTTAGCTGACATCAGAAAAACACTGTAAGATACCACTCCATGACTTTTTTCCCCAGCCTGCTATTTCTGACCTTCAAGAGGGTCTATAAAGTGATGCTGAGCATCTACAAGGAAAGAAGCACCCTGAAAGAAAGGTGATGAATTCAGTTTCAGCTGTAGGCTGTGCCCAGACTACCTGAATCTATCCATTTCTGAACCCTACACTTCAGCCAATGGTACCAACAAAACCAGGGAGTGCTTCCAAAAAGGTCTGAGGTGTCCTCAAGAGTTGTAAGCCAGCTATGGAAGCTATGAAGATCTTGTGCCTTCCCCACCATTGCTGTTGCTGCTGCTGCTAAGTCACTTCAGTCATGTCTGACTCTGTGTGACCCCATAGACAGAAGCCCACCAGGCTCCCCCGTCCCTGGGATTCTCCAGGCGAGAATACTGGAGTGGGTTGCCATTTCCTTTTCCAATGCATGAAAGTGAAAAGTGAAAGTCAAGTCGCTCAGTCTTGTCTGACTCTTGGTGACTCCATGGACTGCAGGCTACTCGGCTCCCTACCACTGGGAAAGGAAATTCCAGAGCTACTAAGAGACTGCTAGATTCCAGAGGCAGTCAAAATCCCAAAGCTCAGTGGGATGCAGTCCTTGTCTTCTGGCTTTTATGCTAAGTGAAAATAGCCAGACCATACAGAACCAGTCCCAGTCCAGTTGAGAGGCAGTCACCTGAAAATGACTTACTAGAAGAAGAAGTGGCTAATTCCATCAAAAACGACCGAGGAAGAATTCACCAAAAATATATCTGTGGTGAATCTTGAGAAGGCAAGAAGATGCCTTCATAAGTGCTGATGGCCTTCCCTTATCCCTTTGATTTAACTGGGTGGCAATTCTTTTTCCCTCAGCTTTATGAGGACATAATTGATATATAACATTGTTTAAGGTATACAATGTGTAAATTTGATACACTTATCATTGCAAAATGATCACCACCACTGCCTTGGCTGACACCTCCTTTAGGCCACATAATTATCATTTTTTTGTGGACACAAGATTTAAAATCTATTTTCTTAGCAATTTCCAAATACACACTATTGTTAACTATAGTCACCATGCTGCACATTAGATCCCAAGAATTTATTCATCTTATAACTAAGAACTTTGTACTATCTATCAAAAGATGAATGAATAAAGATGTGAGTGTTCACACATACACACACACACTCACACAGAGGAATATTGTTTAGCCATAGGCAGGAATTCCTACCATTTGTGACCACATGGATGAAGTGTGGGAGTATTATGCTAAGTAAAATAAGTGCTTCTGTCTCAGACAGAGAGACAAATACCACATGATACCACTTATATGTGGGATCTAAAAAAGCCAACCTCATAGAAATTGATAGAGTGGTGATTACCAGGGATGGCTGAAAATTGGGAGAAATGGAGATATTCTGGGCAACTGTTCTCTGCTTTACAAAGATAAAGGAAAGTCAGGTAAGAGTGAATGAAATGGAAGAGTGCAACACCACTAACAAAGCATCCTTTAGTTGCAACTAATCTCTCAATTATTGGCAGCATTTATTGATCATTACTCTGTGCCAAACATAGTTACCAAGCACTAGACATGCATAATCCATTTCATCCTCACAAGTACCATACAGATAGGTATATATTAATATTTTTATTTTACAAAGACACACAAGGTTATTAGACAGCTAGAAGATGACCTCAGAGAATTTGAACCCCTGGTATCTATTCTACTGCTCTACAGGGTAACCTTAGCTTTCCCTTTCTCATCAAGATTATTCACTGTCCATGATTAATTAAATAGCAACTCCCTATAGTCACAATTGGTCAAATTGTTCATTCACTGCTTTTCCCATGCAGTCAAAATAAAGTGCAAAGGTTTTAGTCATTTAAAGATAAATGATTTGGTGCCTGAGGTTCAGATCTGATTCACTAGAGCATCAAGTTAACTAGTGATTAATTACCAGGCTCTGAATTCCACAAACAAACCAGAGACTGTGGATCTATGAGCAGGTCATTAATGCACACATTAATGAACATTTATGGAACTGGGGTTCCATAAAACCAGCTCCTTATAATGAACCAGCATCTGTGTAATGAATGAAAATCAGCTGAATGTCCTCAGGAAGAACAGCTTCTTTTCTGTGGACTTTCCCTCCTCGGAAGAGATTCCTTCAATGAAACAATATTTTTGAAATGAAACCAACATTATTTACCACTCCAAATTTTTATACATCAGACTGAATCCATTTTCTCTATATGAAACATGAACTAGGAAACCCAAAATGATAAAGTGTTTAAACTGGTTCTTAAAATCACCAAGTCCAGAACCCTATGAATTGTGATTGCTGAAAAACTACAAAAATAAACAGATGAGGAGAAAAGAGGGAAAAAACCCACAGAATAATGACTCATAATCCACTTTCTTCTGACAACACAATCCAAATGTACAATGAAAACACCATTCAAAAGAAAGGAAATGGAAGAGAATCAGATTTCCATACAGTGCACTGGTCTTGAACTATTTTTACTTTTTTAATTTTAAAAAAATTTATTTATTTTTAACAAGAGGATAATTGTTTTACATTATGTTAATTTCTACCATTTGAACTATTTTTAAATGGAAAAACCTTTAAAAAGTAATAACAGCTAACATTTTGAAAAAAACTAAGATTATGGCATCCGGTTCCATCATTTCATGGCAAATAGATGGAGAAACAATGGAAACAATGACAGATTTTATTTTCGTGGACTCCAAAATCACGGCAGATGGTGATTTCAACCATGAAATTAAAAGACACTTGTTTCTTGGAAGAAAAGTTTTGACCAACCTAGACAGCATATTAAAAAGCAGAGACATAACTTTGCCAACAAAGGTCCATCTAGTCAAGGCTATGGTTTTTCCAGTGGTTATGTATGGATGTGAGAGTTTGGACCATAAAGAAAACTGAGCACCAAAGAACTGATGGTTCTGAACTGTGGTGTTGGAGAAGACTCTTGAGAGTCCCTTGGACACCAAGGAGATCCAACCAGTCCATCCTAAAGGAAATCAGTCCTGAATATTCATTGGAAGGACTGATGATCAAGCTGAAGCTCCAATCCTTTGGCCACCTAATGTGAAGAACTGACTCACTGGAAAAGACCCTGATGCTGGGAAAAATTGAGGGCAGGAGGAGAAGGGGACGACAGAGGATGACATGGTTGGATGGCAGCACCGACTCTATGGACATGAGTTTGAGCAAGCTCTGGGAGTTGGTGATGGACAGGGAGGCCCGGCGTGCTGCAGTCCATGGTGTTGCAAAGAGTCAGACACGGCTGAGTGACTGAATTAAACTGAACAGTTTCTAAGTAGCAGGTACAGGCCTATGTTTATTAACTCATTTAATTCTCATAATAACCCTTTGAAGCAGGTTTTTCAGTATTTCCAATTCAGCAGATGAGAAAACTGAGGGATAGAGGACTAAGCAACTTGCCCAAGGTCAGCCAGCAAGGAGTGGGCAGAGCTGGAACACAAGTCCAGGCAGCCCTGGCTCCCAAGGCAGTACCTTAACCTCCACACCCTCACTCTCAACCAGAGTGATTTCACATACAAGGGGATGAAAAACTGGCTCTTGGCAGAGTGAAAAAAATCTTAGCTATTTTAAAAGTTCGTGATTCTCCAAAGGGCCACAGCACAGGAGCAGATATATAGTATATCTCTGGTATTAAATTTTCATGAGAAAATGATAAGGAAAAAATGTCTAAAAGACACCTTAGGGGGCTGACAATAAAAACACAGTGAACACACATTGCCCTATACTGAACTGTCTCCATTCAGGGATAACATCTAACTTAAAAGTTCAACATAAAAAACAGAATTAAACCCTACATCAAGTTAAAAAGCTTCTGTACAGCAAAGGAAGCCTTCAACAAAATGAAAAGGCAATCTGCTGCACAGGAGAAAATATTTGCAAATCATAAAACGAATAAGGGCTTAATATGCAAAATATACAATAACTCATACAGTTCAATAAAGTCAAGAAATCTGATTTTAAAAAAATAGATCTGAAGAGACATTTTTTCCAAAGAAGATATACAAATGGACAAGAGTTACATGAAAGGTACGTGACATCCCTAATCATCAGGTAAATGTGAGTCAAAAGCACACCGAGTGATCACCGCACGCGTGTCAGAAGGGATATCTTCCAAAACACAAGAGAAAACCAAGCAAACAAAAACGCGTGGAGAGAAGGAAGCCCTTCCCCATTATTGATGGGAATGTAGATTGGTGCAGCCACTGTGGAAATCAGTATGAAGGTCCCTTTCAAAATTCAAACTAGAACTACCATATGACTCAGCAATTCCACTTCTGAGTATTTATCCAAACGAAATAAAAACCACTGTCTCAGAAAGGTATACACATTCCTATGTTTATTGAAGCATTATTTACAACAGCCAAGACATGGAAACGAGTGTTCATCAATAGATACAAGGATAAAGAAAACGTGATACATACAAACACACACAGAGTAATATTATTCAGCTATAAAGAAGAAAGCTTTGCCCTATGTGACAACATGGATGGGGAACTTCAAAGGCATTATGCTAAATAAGTCAGACAGAGAAAGAAAATACCATATGATCTCACTTATATATGGAATCTGAAATAAAAATCCAAACTCATAGAACAGATCTTGCCAGAGGGGAAGGGATGGAAAAAAAGTGGGTAAAGAGGTCAGACTTCTGGTCATAAGACAAATTAAGTCTTGACGAAAAGTGCACAGCACAGTATAGTCAACACCCCTGTATTGCTATGAAGACAAGATTTAAGCAGACTTGCTACAGTAAAGAGGTGGATTAGGCATTGGTTGGGATGAAAAAGAAAAAGAACCATCTACCTTTCAGCAGGGGTGAATAATGCTTCAATGAACTCTGGTGTACAAGTATCTGTTCAAGTATCTGGTTTCAACAACTTTAGGTAGAAATCTAGGAGAGGAATTGTGGGGCCATCTGGTAATTAGAAAAGACCCTGATGCTGGGAAAGACTCAAGGCAGGAGGAGAAGGGGACGACAGAGGATGAGATGGTTGGATGACATCACTGACTCAACGGACATGAGCTTGAACAAGCTCTAGGAGTTGGTGATGGACAGGGAAGCCTGGCGTGCTGCAGTCCATGAGGTTGCAAAGAATCAGACACAACTGAACAATTGGTAATTCTATGCTGAGGTTTTTGAGGAACCAATGAACTGTTTTCCTGCACCAAACAGTTCTGGCTACACCGAGATGAGAGGTTTACCAGGGGCTGGGAAGAGAGAGGGAGGATACAGCAGTCATGGCTTAATGGTTAGCGTTCTGCTGGGTGATGACAAAGTTTCATAAGTGGATAGTAGTGACGATTGCACCACTTTGTGAATGCAATTCACACCATGAAATGTACACCCTAAAATGGTTAAAATGCCCTGTGTTGTATCAAAGAAAATATTAAAAAAAAAATTTAACACAATTTGTAAAACAATGTAATTTTGTATGGTACGGGAATATCAATAAAGCTGTTTGAAAAGAGGGGGAAGAAGGACAATCCCCCTCCTTCCCCTGTTTGAAAAGAGGGGGAAGAAGGACAATACACCTGTATTTCTCCTTCCTCAGGAGAGACAAAACCAGCTAAGCCCCTGAGCAGCTGAATGTCACAGAGCTAGAAAGAAAGCCATGTGGCTGATGTGAGTTGAAAGCCCAGCTTCACTACGGATGAGAGTTACTCTGCACAGTTACCGACGGTCTCTGAACTGGGCTTCCACATCTGAGGAGCAGAGTGTTCTCGTGCAGGTTTGGTGAGATGGCGTGAGTGATACACACGTGCACCCTGTCCAGTGTCTTGGACCTTGATATCTTTGGCTGTCTCTTCTCACTTTTTTGGCTTCAAAGGCACATTCTTGACAGGCTGCCAGGTCTAGCTCTCCTTTCTAGCCAGCCCTGGCGGAATCCAAGCCGAAGGGAAGAGGCTCAAATCAGCATCCTCTGCCTTCCAGTGGCTCCCCCATTAAACCAGCCAATGCCCCTTGACTTGTTCGTCCAACGATGAGAAGAGGCAGTCACGCCCTTCCTCCTGGCCCTGCAGCTCCCCATGCCCCATCACCACAGCAGGACTGTCACCCCCTGCTCAGGCTAACTCACTTTTCTTTTCCTCCTGAGAGCAGCTCCTGGGACTATACGATGGCATGGACAGTCAATCTGCTGGGGACATGGAGGGGTGGGTGTGGGTGTGGGTGTGTGTGTGTTTTTTTTCCAATAAACTGAAAAATTAAAATCTCTAAGTTTAAATATTTTCTAACTTTTTTTTAATCTTCTGGCCATACCAGGTGGCATATAGGGTCTTATTTCTTTGACCAGGGATCAAACCTATGCCCCTTGTGGTGGAAGCATGGAGTCTTAATTAACCACTGACTGCCAGGGAAGTCCAAAAATTTGTAAGCTGAAAACTTCAGAACTTAAGATTTTTAAGTTGAAACCTCCTTTAAGAAGAGCAGATTGCTCACTAAATAAAAGGTTGATAACAAAGATGAATTGGTCTTCCTACCTTACAAAAATGAACTTAATCTTAGAAAAATAAAATTTAAATATTCATAATTTAATAATAATAACAGTATCTCTGTGAGGTTAAAAACATGCTGAAATCCCTCCTTTTAGATATATGTCTGTGTGTGCTTTGCTGCTTCAGTCATGTCTAACTCTTTGTGACCCTATGGACTGTAGACCTTCAGGCTCCTCTGTCCATGGGATTCTCTAGGCAAGAATACTGGAATGGGTTGCCATGTTCTACTGCAAGGAATATTCCCAACCCAGGGATCAAACCCACATCTCCTGCATTACAGGCGGATTCTTCACCTCTGAGCCACTAGGGAAGCCCTTATACATGAGGTCTAATTCAAAGATATGCCTGAGAGTTGTAAACAAAGTTTAAAATTTTAAAATACAACCCCCTCCACAGAATAAAGAGAAAGGGGGATGGAGATGGAATTGGGAGGCACTGATTATCAAATGTGTATCTAAAAACATTTACTGAGGAGAAAAGCTGGAGGAAGAAAGAAGGCCAGAGCTCAATCAATGACAGACCCCTCCTCCTCGGGGTCTTACACACTGTAGTAACTGGGGCACCTAATTTAAGGTGACAATGCTTTTACGTGGTGGCTCACATGGTAAAGAATCTGCCTGCAATGCAGGAGACCTGCGTTCAATCCCTGGGTCAGGAAGATTCCCCTGAAGAAGGGAATGGCAACTCACTCCAGTACTCTTGCCTGGAGAATTCCAGGGACAGAGGAGCCAGGCAGGCTACAATCCATGGGGTTGCAAAGAGTCGGACATGACTGAGTGACTTTCATTTTCACCAGGGCTCTCTAAAAAGACTCATTAAAAATGCCTAGTGGCTGGGAGGGAGATTCAAGAGGGAACAGACATATGTACACCTATGGTTAATTCATGTTGATATATGACAGAAATCAAACCAATATTGTAAAGCAATCATCAATCAATTAAAAATAAATTTAAAGAAAAAAAAATGACTACTGGTCTTTCCAAGAACTGCAGCCCTATTCCAGGTGGGCGGACAGGGTAGGGTGGTTGTTTTCTCTGTGGGTTCCTGAGGGTGAAAGTGCTTGCCTCTGCCCCAGTCCAGTCCTAGCGTGCTCAGTCTGCCTTCAGAAGCTCAAGGGCCAGGGACTCTGATGAGTGGTGTGGTGACAGGGGTGAGACCAGCTTGTGCAGGGTGTCCACAGTGAATAAGAGGGGACCAAAGCATAAACAAAGAAGGACGCTGAGGTTGAAGGCACTTTGAAGGAAATATGCCTGGAGCAGCCACAAGGAGGTCATGAGCAACTTTCTCCTGCAAAGGGTGGATATGAGCTATCATAAAAGAAATGTCCACACATTGATAAGGGAAAAGGTAAGAAAGGAAAGGACAGGAAACCCTGCCAGAAGGATTACGAAGAGGAAAGGCCCAGGATGTGAAGGAGATGCATCTGTGAAGGTGAATTCACAGAACTGAATGGGCGTGTAGAAACCAAACAGAACTAAGGCAAGCAGGAGGAAGGTAAGCACAGGTCAGACAGGACAGGCCTTGCGCACCACACCTAGGGTCGGCACTTCAGTCCTGAATCAAGGGGACTAAGCTCTATGTGAAGACACAAGCCGCTTGAGACAGGAATTTTTTGAGCAAGAAAAGTTGACAATTTTTTATTTCATTCTTTTTTTTTTAACTTTACAATATTGTATTGGTTTTGCCATATTACACATCTATTGAGAACGGTGATTATGGACTTAGTTCAGTGTTGTAGATCTGTAAATGAATAAGTAGAGCAACAGAATTATTAGTGTTTTAACATCGAGAATAACATGATCACTGATACATTTTTAAAAGATCATTCTGTGTCACTCAACCATAAAAACAAATTCAGTTGCTCAGATCTAGTGAGGTGGATGAACCTAGAGCCTGTTATACAGAGTGAAGTGAGTCAGAAAGAGAAAAACAAATACCATATATTAACGCCTATGTATGGAATCTAGAAAAATGGCGTTGATGAACCTATATACAGGGCAGGAATAGGAATGGAGACATGGAGAACAGACTTGCAGACACAGCTGGAGAAGGAGAGGGTGGGACTAATTGAGAGAGTAGCATTGAAACATATACCTTACCACATATAAAACAGATAATTGATGGGAAGTTGCTGATTAAAGCAGGGAGTTCAACCCAGTACTCTGCGACAACACAAAGAGATGGGATGGGGTGGGTGGGAGGCCACAGAGGAAGGGGACATATGTATACTTATGGCTGATTCATGTTACACTATGGCAGAAACAAGCACAACATTGTAAAGCAATTATCCTCCAATTAAAAATAATTAAAAAAAAAAAGATCATTCTGGAAATGTGTAGAAGATGATGCTGGCAGGAGAACATCAATGATCATGTTGAGAACAGCACCAGGGATTTCCCTGGTGGTCCAGTGGTTGAGAATCTGCCTTCTAATGCAGGGGACACGGGTTCAATCCCTTTTGGGGGCAACTAAGCCCTAGCTCCACAGTCTCCGAATCACAACTAGAGAGCCCATGTGCTGCAGCAAAAGATCCCACAGCTGCAAGGAAGAAGTTGTGTGCCGCAACTAAGACCCAATGCAGCCAAATAAATAAACATTAAATATATACACTAAAAGAACAGCACACCTTTAGGACTGAGGGTAGAAGTCTGGCTGCAGTGGTTTGGTAAGTGGAGAAAGAATGTGTACAAGCTTGAGACTGAAAGATCAACCAGTCAGGAATAGGAGCTGATGGTTTTAGGGACAGAGCAGTTAAGAGATGGCAAAGTCAAGAGCGTAATGAAGTGGTATGGGAGCAAAGGTGATTGTGCTCCCGAAGATAAAGATCTTTAAGGCGAGTCTTTTCCCCAGAATGAGGACACAGGTCAGCATGGAGATGAAGCCGTAGCAGCTAGGTATCCAAGGCTTCCATGAGTGAGGGGCAGTGGCTGGGAGATGTGTCACCAACGGCAGCTAGGAGTGAGAGCAGGTGTCAGGAGCAGATGGCTAGGGTTTCAAAATAGAAAAGGCTTTGTTATGGAGAAGAAAGAAATGACTCTAGATGCAGCAAAGCTATCTTTGGAGAAGCTGATGTCACCGCTGGCCTCCAAGGCACACGAGGTACAAGAAAACACAGCCTGTGCTTAGAGAGCTGTAGGAGGGCTGAATCCCCAAAGGAACTCCTGGAGGTGGAGCGATGGAAGGACGTCACTCTGTAAAGAGTTTGAGGATGTGGTACGATGGGAGGAAAACACAGTGCGATGGGGGGGGGGGGGGGGAGGACAGACAGAAAGAAGAATCAGCTCAAAGGGCACAGACTAGGACTGGAAGGAGAGGACACAGGACAACCAGCAGGAAGACCTGGCAGCTCCTGCGGTGGGTAAAAATGACGGAGATAGAGGTGGTGTGGCTACAGCAAGCCCAGGGGATGCTCTCAGGCACTGCCAAAAGCCAGATGCATATGTTCAGCCACCAAGTACATCCTTTGCTGGGGACCAAATTAAATGCTAGGGAGTTCTTTGGGGCCAAGGGAGAGGCAAAAACTAGAGGTGACTGCATCATGACAGCTACACAAACCCCCAAGATGACACTACCTGGGTTGTGAAAGGCGGCATTTGTGGGTTACAGGATAACCACCGCAGTTTATCATCTAGGTTCTGGAGCTGGGGCCCTGCTTTCAGTGGTGTGATGCTGTTGCTGCTTTGAATGAGTTCATGAGAGAGGGCTATGGTCATATCTTCCCAAATCCAGTCAGCGGCTCCCTAGTGGCTGCTGAGTGGTTGTACTTAAAGTATGGACATCAATAAACTCTACACATCAGGCCCCCTGCTCCCCTGCTCCCTGAACCAACATTTAACATTGACCAGTACACCACTCCCCCTTGCCCTTGCTCTCACAACTCATGAGAAACAAGATTCATGCCTCAGACTCCGAGGTGCCTCTTCTCTAGTCTGATCTCACCAGGCCACTCTCAAGAGAACCACCTGCCTGCCTAGACTTCTATAGTGAGTCTTTTCTAGTTGTATCTTTGCTTTTAGTTACCCTCACATTAGACCTACTCCTGGGCCTCCCAGGTCCCAAACCCCCGCACTGACTGCCCACCACCACGCTCTCCAGCTATCAGAGCTCTGCATGATAAATAGTAATGACAGACAAATAGATCTAAATGTAGACTCTCCTTCTATATCTTGCTATGTGACCTTTCCTACAAAAGGATTATTTTATAGAAATAAACAAATTGGGCTGATTCTTAAGAATTGATTGAGTACATAAATTGCCTAGAGTTGTGCCTGAGATGCAGACAGGTCTTGGTTTTTTTCCCATTCTCTCTAGGAAGCTGACATCATCATCGTCGTTGTCATCATCATTATTATTGATGGGACACAGTACTTCTGTGTGCCAGAAATCTTCTCAGCTGCTCTTTACATTATTAACTCACTTAATTGTTGCTAGAACCATATGCAATAGTACCATTATTTGCCCTATTTCCCTATGTGGAAAACTAAGGCCCGAAAGAGTTAAGTAACTTGCCTAAGATCACACAGCTAATACCTACTAGAGCCAGGATCCAAAGCCATGCAACTAGCTTCAGAGAGCTCACTCTTCCTGCTGAGTTATCTTCCCAGTAGTCTCTAGTCTCTTACTTCATTCCTGCTTCCCATGGATATTTCTAGTCTGCCTAACTTGTCAATAAAACCTAAAGTGCTACTGACCAAAACTCTGAACCAGAGTCTTAGTAACAGACTTGAACCAAGAGAGTGATAAAGCTATTCCATAAATATTATGGTTAAACAAGTAGAAACAAAACAAACCATCTCACCTTGGAATTTACAAGGCAACCTCTCAAGCTGTTCCCTTAACTTGGGATGTTCTGCTCACCAGTCCTATTACTTTTTAAAATTTGTATGCAATTTTTAAAAGTTATTTTCCATTCACAAAGTATTAGCTCTATTCCCCATGCTGTACAGTACATCCAAAAGTTTGTGCATCCAACACCTGCCCCCACATACCATTAGCAAACAGATGCTCATCATACAGAGCCCGTCTCAAGTTTCACTCCACAAAACGACCTGCATCTCATTCTCTATGTTTCCACTGACTCCCCAGTGATGTCCTGTATATACTCCTGACTCAGGATCTACCCTGGTAGAAGAATCACTCTGTCTCCTCAACTTCCAGAAACTTAACTTTCGTAAATTTACATTATATTGTCATTATTCTGTATTATCTACTCCCTTTCTGCAATGGCTTTTTTTTTCCAAACAGAGAAGTTATCTTAGGAACATTTCCATGTCCTTAAAACCTATGACACGCAGCAACTTTTATCAAATATGGGTGAAATAACATTTCAAAATAAGTGATGGATGACAAATAATTGGCTGAATGAATTGGCAGCAAAGAATAAGACCTATGATAAACATCTTAAAAAACAAAATAAAATTAAGAATCAGACATAGGATCAGATAAGAACTGGTCTTATAACAATCACTTTTTCTACTGCCTAGCTTCTTAGTTGAACACTCATGGAAAACTTGTTTAAAACCTTTGCCCTCTAGGGACAGGATCAGTTCAAGATGGTGGCATCAGTTCAGTTCAGTTCAGTTGCTCAGTCATGTCGAACTCTTTGCGACCCCATGAACTGCAGCATGCCAGGCCTCCCTGTCCATCACCAACTCCTGGAGTTCACCCAGACTCACATCCATGGAGTCAGTGGTGCCATCCAGCCATCTCATCCTCTGAAGTCCCCTTCTCCTCCTACCCCCAATCCCTCCCAGCATCAGAGTCTTTTCCAATGAGTCAACTCTTCGCATGAGGTGGCCAAAGTACTGGAGTTTCAGCTTTAGCATCATTCCTTCCAAAGAAATCCCTGGGCTGATCTCCTTCAGAATGGACTGGTTGGATCTCCTTGCAGTCCAAGGGACTCTCAAGAGTCTTCTCCAACACCACAGTTCAAAAGCATCAATCCTTCGGTGCTCAGCTTTCTTCACAGTCCAACTCTCACATCCATACATGATCACTGGAAAAACCATAGCCTTTACTATATGGACCTTTGTTGGCAAAGTAATGTCTCTGCTTTTGAATATGCCATCTAGGTTGGTCATAACTTTCCTTCCAAGAAGTGCTGCTGCTAAGTTGCTTCAGTCGTGTCCGACTCTGTGCGACCCCATAGACGGCAGCCTGTCAGGCTGTGCCATCCCTGGGATTCTCCAGGCAGCGTCTTTTAATTTCATGGCTGCAATCACCATCTGCAGTGATTTTGGAGCCCCAAAAATAAAGTCTGACACTGTTTCCACTGTTTCCCCATCTATCTCCCAGGAAGTGATGGGACCGGATGCCATGATCTTCGTTTTCTGAATGTTGAGCTTTAAGCCAACTTTTTCACTCTCCACTTTCACTTTCATCAAGAGGCTTTTGAGTTTCTCTTCACTTTCTGCCATAAGGGTGGTGTCATCTGCATATCTGAGGTGATTGATATTTCTCCTTGCAATCTTGATTCCAGCTTGTGCTTCTTCCAGCCCAGCATTTCTCATGATGTACTCTGTATATAAGTTAAATAAGCAGGGTGACAATATACAGCCTTGACATACTCCTTTTCCTATTTGGAAACAGTCTGTTGTTCCATGTCCAGTTCTAACTGTTGCTTCCTGACCTGCATACAAATTTCTCAAGAGGCAGGTCAGGTGGTCTGGTATTCCCATCTCTTTCAGAATTTTCCACAGTTTATTGTGATTCACACAGTCAAAGGCTTTGGCATAGTCTATAAAGCAGAAATAGATGTTTTTCTGGAACTCTCTTGCATTTTCCATGATCCAGCAGATGTTGGCAATTTGATCTCTGGTTCCTCTGCCTTTTCTAAAACCAGCTTGAACATCAGGAAGTTCATGATTCACGTATTGCTGAAGCCTGGCTTGGAGAATTTTGAGCATTACTTTACTAGCATGTGAGATGAGTGCAATTGTGCGGTAGTTTGAACATTCTTTGGCATTGCGTTTCTTTGGGATTGGAATGGTGGCACAGGAAAAGCCTAAGTCTCCTCCCAAGGACACAGCACATTTATGGCTACATGGGGAACAACTTCCTCTGAAAAAGACCCAAAATCTAGTTGCACAACAAAAGATAAAAGGGCCCAAAATCAGGAGAAATGTCACAAATACGAACTTTCTCCTGCAACTGGAGCAAGGGGTTCATGCCCTCCATTAGGCATTAACACTTGGAACCTGCACCAGAGCCTGGCTGAACCCCAAAGGGCTATAGGATATTGAGATCCCATTCATAAGGCACTGGTACGCTGATTGATTCATCCTGAGACCCAGCACAAAAACAGTTTAGAAAGAGCCAAGACCATATGTGAAGACTCATTTGCCAATCTTCAAGCACCTGCCAGAGGGGCAGAGGCCTGCTGGGGCTCTCTCTCTGGGGACTAACACAGCAGTGGGCTCCATATCTGTACTCTCTCAATATATACCTTGTCAGGACTGGCAGGCAAGCACATCACAGCACTGTCCATGGCCCTACTAAAGCCAGTGAGTTTGACCTGACCCTATACTCTCACACAGCCTTGCTGAAGCCGGTGGGTACTCCCTGGCCCACCTCTCTTCCACTAAACCCAACCAGCATGCCCTACCCCTGCAGTCTCCCACTGCCTCACCAAAATAGAGGGGCACACCCCAGCCAGCACTCTCCACCTGCCTTGCTAAAACCAACAGGCACACGGGCCCTGTTATTCTCCTGCTGCCCAGAGAAAGCTAGCAAACCCATCCCAGCAATGCCCTGGCCCTGTGCACTCCCTCTGACTTGGCAAGGCCAATGGAGACACACAGCTCACATAGGGGACCCCCCTCCAGCATGCCTGGCTCTGGTGGTCAGGGGGACTTATATTTCTAGGTCTCATGGAAATGAAATAACTGCAGAGCGTTTCTGGAAAGCTATCACACTCAGGGTGATGATAGCAGACTGAAATATACACCCAGTTTTCATGTGGAAAAAAAAAACGATAACAAAAAACTGAAAAGCTCCAGCTGTCCTGGAGCTTCAGCCTGCAGGTCAGGTCTCAGGTTTGCTGCACATCAAGAGGCTAGAGATGAGGGACGTGATCTTTGCACTTACCGTGGCCTCGAACAGCTCACCAGAACCTCCCAGAAAGGAGCTTATAAACTCATCCAGAGCCCCAGTTTTTTCAACTATTGACCCAAGGGGACGCATGTAGACTGCTCGGTCTGGAGGCTAACAGGGTTCACAATTTCAGGCCAAAAGACTGTATATATTTGCATATTTTAAAAGCAGCTGCCTGAGAGCCTGGCTTCTAGTCTGCTTGAAACTAAGCACTGATTCAGATCCCACCCCTTGAAACACTAGCACACCCTCAACACCTGGCACTTGTAAAGAATAAATAAGGCTGCTGAGATAATCGCAAGGGTTGGAAAAGCAACCAAGAGCTAGGGCGAGGTTGAACAGCAGGTGTACCTCCTACACGAGGCCACTCCTTCAAGATTCAAAGAGGTAGCTGCTTTGACTAACCTGTGTTAGTAACTCAGTCGTATCCAATTCTTTGTGACCCCATGGACTATAGTCCACCAGGATCCTCTGTCCATGAAATTCTCCAGGCAAGAATACTGGTGTGGGTTGCCATTTCCTTCCCCAGGGCATCTTCCCGACCCAGGGATTGAACCTAGGTTTCCCGTATTGCAGGCAGACTCTACCTACTGAGCCATCAGGGAAGCCTGTGTTGCTTTATACATAGAAACAAACACAGAAAGGGAAGGAAAATAAATAAAATTAAAAAAAAAAAAAAAACATAGGGATATATTCCAAATGAAAGAACAAGATAAAACCTCAGGGAAAAAAAGCTTGATGAAACAAAGATCAGTAATTCACCTGATAAAAATTTCAAAAGTAATGGTCATAAAGATGCTTGCCAAACTTACAAGAATAGATGAATTCAGTAAGAACTTCAACAGAGAGAGAGAGAAAAAAAAAATTAAGTACTAAACAGAAGTCATAGAGCTGAAGAAAATAACTGAACTGATTTTTCACTAGAAGGGTTTGACTATATGAAGCAGGAGGAAAGATAAGCGATCTGGAAATAGGCTGTGGAACTCATCCAAGCAGAGCAGCAAATAAAAAAAAGAATTATAAAAAGTGAAGATAGCTTAAGGAACCTACAGAACAACATCAAGCAGAATAACATGCATGATAGGGGTCTGAGAAAGAAAAGTAAGAGGCAGAAAACTTATCTGAAGAAATAATGCCTGTAAACTTCCTTAACCAGAGGGAGGAAAAAACACATTAAGATCTAGGAATCTCAGAGAGTTCCAAACAAGAGGAAACCAAAGAGATCCACAGCAAGACCACCGTGAAATGAAATGGTTACTGTTCTACTCTCTACAGTAAACAAGCCTTTTCCAAATGCAAATGTCTGAGCCCAGGTGAAACAAAGTCAGTTATTTGGAAGCCATCAGCTGCTCCCTCCCAATAAGTCCTGAGGAGCTCTGGGACGTGCGAGGCTGTCATGCACCACACCAGCCATCCATTACATCTACTACTAAACAAGGAATTAGTATATGAACAATAAAAAAAAGGAGGATTGGCCCCAGATAGCTAGATGCATATGAAGGAAATTATTTCAACAAGTCCAGATGCTTACATCTTGCCAAACCTTGTTGTTGCTCAGTCACTCAGTCATGTCTGACTCTATGACCCACTGGACTACAGCATGCCAGGCTTCCCACTCCTTCACAATCTCCCAGAGCTTGCTCAAAATCATGTCCATTGAATCACTGATGCTCTCCAGCCATCTCGTCCTATGTTGTCCCCTTATCCTCCTGCCTTCAATCCTTCCCAGCATCAGAGTCTTTACCAATGAGTCAGTTCTTCACATCAGGTAGCCAAAGGATTGGAGGTTCAGCTTCAGCATCAGTCCTTCCAATGAATCAACCTAAAGGTTGATTTCCTTTAGGATTGACAGGTTTGAACTCCTTGCAGTCTAAGGGACTCTCAAGAGTTTGCTCCAGCACCACAGTTTGAAAGCATCAATTCTTAGGTGCTCAGCCTTCTTTATGGTCAAACTGTCACATCTGTATGTGACTACTGGAAAAACCATAGCTTTCACTATATGGACCTTTGTCAGCAAAGTGATGTCTGCTTTTAATATGCTGTGTAGGTTTGTTGTAGCTTTTCTTCCAAGGAGCAAACATCTTTTAATTTCATGGTTGCAGTCACCATTCACAGTGATTTTGGAGCCCAAGAAAATAAATTCTGTCACTGTTTCCATTGTTTCCCAATCTAATTGCCAGGTATTTATGGGACCAAATGCCATGACCTTAGTTTTTTGAATGTTGAGTTTTAAGCCGGCTTTTTCACTCTCCTCTTTCTCCATCATCAAGCGGCTCTGTGGTTCCTCTTTGCTTTATGCCATTAGGGTGGTCGTATCTGCTTATCTGAGGTTACTGATATTTCTCCCAGGAATCTTGATTCCAGGTTCAGCTTCATCCAGCCTGACATTTCACATGATGTACTCTTTCCATACATAGAAGATCGCTAAATCTCTTCACGTAAGAGATTTATTTTTCTCTTAATTAACAAATCCCCTAGAGAAGGAAATGGCAACCCACTCCAGTAATCTTGCCTGGAGAATTCCATGAACAGATGAGCCTGGCAGGCTACAGTCCATGGGGTTGCAGAGAGTCAGGCATGACTGAGCAACTATCACTTTTAATATGCAGATTACCTGCCCCTTGCTGCAACCTTGTATATATCTTGGCTTCTCCCCTGCCTCCTCAGAGTCGGCTCACTTGGGGTCACCTGAGATACTGTCTCCCAGCCTTAAGCTCAGTCCTAACATTCCTACAGAATAAAACTGAACTCTAAACTTCCAGGTTGTGTGTATTTTTTTAGGTGACACCATCACCTGTCAAGCTTAAAGATAAAGAATCTTAAAAGCAGTAAGAAAAAGCTTGTTATTTGCAAGAGAATATCCTTAAGGCTATGAGAAGATTTTTCAGCCAAAACTTTGCAGGCCAGAAGGCAAGTACATGATATATTCAGGGTCTAAAAGGAAAAAAAAAAAAAAAAAACTTCTAACTACCTGCTGCTGCTGCTGCTAAGTCACTTCAGTCGTGTCCGACTCTGTGCGACCCCATAGACGGCAGCCCACCAGGCTCCCCCGTCCCTGGGATTCTCCAGGCAAGAACACTGGAGTGGGTTGCCATTTCCTTCTCCAATGCATGAAAGTGAAAAGTGAAAGTGAAGTCACTCAGTCGTGTCCGACTCCTAGTAACCCCATGGACTGCAGCTTACCTGGCTCCTCTGTCCATGGGATTTTCCAGGCAAGAATACTGGAGTGGGGTGCCATTGCTAACTACCTAGAAAGTTATAAATCACAATTAAAGGGAGATAGCGTTTTCCAGATAAGCAAAAGTTAAAGGAGTTCATCACCACTAAGCCAACCTTAAGAAATGTTAAAGAGACTTTCTTAAGGTGAAAAGAACACTAATTAGAAACAAGAAAACACACAAAAGTAAAAATCTCACTGCGGCACCATGGACTGTAGCCCACCAGGCTCCTCTGTCCATGGTCATTCTCCAGACAAGAATATTGGAGTGGGTTGCCATGCCCTCCTCCAGGGGATCTTCCCAACACAGGGATTGAACGCAGGTCTCCCACATTGTAGGCAGATTCTGAGCAAGAAGGGAAGCCCAAAAATCTCACAGGTAGAGAAAAATATATAGTAAGCGTTGTAGACTAATATCTTTAAATTCTAGAATGAAGGTTAAAAGGGAAAAGTAGTAAAAAATAATCTATAAGTATAATAATTAAGGGATACACAAAATAAAAAGATGTAAAATAAGGCATAAAAAACATAAAATATTGAAGAAGCAGTAAAAATGCAGTGTTTAGAATGCATTCAAACTTACCTTGCTATCAACATAAAATAGACTGTACTACAATATATACAGGCTCTCATTTGTGAGTCTCATGATAACCACAAAGAAAAAACTTATAGCAGATAAACCAAAGATAATGAGAAAGGAATCTAACCATTACAATAAAAGTCATCAACCCTGAGCAGAGATGGATATGGTGGACTAAAAGCACATGGAGCTCACCTCCTCCCACTACTGCCATCAAAACAATACATCTAAGTGTGGAAAAATTCTCCTGGAAAATCAAAGTACTGGCAGAAGATTTCATAAGACAAAAGTTGCAAAAAAAGATAGCCATACAACTAGGTAGGAGAAAAGAAATTTAAAAAGGAATTAGGACAGGACCTATGCCCCTGGGAGGAAGCTGTGAAAGAGGAAAGGTTCCCTCACCCTGGGAATCCCATTCACCAGCTGGGAGATCAGTTGAAACAAATTGAGGCTCAGAGGAGAGAGTAGCAGAAGATTTCATAAGACAAAAGTTGCAAAAAAGATAGCCATACAACTAGGTAGGAGAAAAGAAATTTAAAAAGGAATTATGACAGAACCTATGCCCCTGGGAGGAAGCTGTCAAAGAGGAAAGGTTCCCTCACCCTGGGAATCCCATTCACCAGCTGGGAGATCAGTTGAAACAAATTGAGGCTCAGAGGACAGGGTAGCAGCTGGTTTCCAGCAGAGAGGACAAAGAGAGAACAGCACAGACACCACTGGCCAGTGCCCTGCACTCCCCAGTCCAAGACATGTGTATGCTGGTGCACATGGGGGGCTCGGTGCTGAAAGCTGGGTTTCAGCCAACAGACCCAGAGAGAGGACTGGGGTTGTCTCCACAGAGACAGCCCAAGGAATCAGTGTAGTCTGGTTGCAACTTCCAGGGGTATGTGCAGAACAGAGGCAGGGTCCACTGTGGAAGCCCTATCGTAATGTGTGAGTAAAAGGAGGGGCGAGGCTAACTGCCTGAACTCTGGGAGCCATAAGCACCACTGGATTACTCACAAGCAAAGGTGGTACTGAAATCTGAGCCAAGTTCCACAGCTGGGTGACTTTGGCAAATTTACATTTCATGGCTTCCCTTGTAGCTCAGGTGATAAAGAATCCACCTGCAATGTGGAAGACCTGGGCTTGATCCATGGGTTGGGAAGATCCCCTAAAGAAGGGAAAGGCTACCCACTTCAGTATTCTGGCCTGGAGAATTCCATGGACAGTAGAGTCCATGGGGTCACAAAGAATCAGATACGACTGAGTGACTTTCACTTTCACATGGCTGGTGGCTTTGTAAGTGAAGCTTCTGTGGGACATTCAAGTGTATTACTGGCTCTCCTATGGCTGGGACAAGTCTGATATTAGCAGAGGCCATAAGAGAACACTATTAACAATTACATGCCAAAAAAATTGGACAACCTAGAAAAAATGGACAAATTTCTAGAAACATACAGCCACTAAAACTCAATCAAGAAGAAACAGATAACTTGAACAGACTGCTGACTAGAAGTGAAACAGAATACGTAAAAAAATTAAAAAAACCCTCCTTGCAAACAAAAGTCCAGGACCAGATTGCTTCACTGAGGAATACTACAAAACATACAAAGAACTTATACCAACCTTTCTCAAACTCTTCCAAAATATTATATAGTAGGGAACACTTCAAAAGGCATTCTATGAAGCAACCATCACCCTGATACCAAAACCAGACAAAGACACTACCAAAATAGAAAATTAAAGACTAGCCCTGAAGAACATGGGTATGAAAATCCTCCACAAAATGATAGTAAACTAAATTCAGCAAGACATTAAAAGAGTCATACACCTAATCCAGTGATATTTTTCCCAGGGAGGCAAGAAAAGATCAGCATCTACAAATCAATCAGCATGATACATCACATTAACAAAATGAAGGATAAAAATTTTATGCTCATCTCAACAGAGCAGAAAAAGTATTTCACAAAATTCGACATCCATTTATGATAAAAAAAAAAAAACTCTCCACTTTGTTGAGAAAATATGTACCTAAACACAGCAAAGTCTATATGTGACAAGTCCAGAGTTAATATGCTCCATGGTGAAAAGTTAAAACTTTAGCTCTAGAGTCAGGGGAAAAAAAAAAAAAAGGATGCCCACCATACCACTTTTACTCAACATAGTATGGGAGGTCCTAGTCAGAGCAATCAGGAAAGGCAAAGAGATAAAATGCATCCAAATTGGAAAGAAAGAAGTGAAACTGCCACTGTAGTGAACAACATGATCTTTTGTAAAAAGAAAACTGAAGACTTCACCAAAAGGCTTTTAAAACTAAACTGATTCTTCCATTTTTTTTTCCTTTCTCACTTTTATAATTTTAATTTTTTAAACCTATTATATTTTTCTACATTTATTCCTTTGATTTTCCTACTGGTCTTTTTCCCTTGCAGTTAATCTTGAACGTATATAAATCTTCTTCATCTACCTCTATTGAACTTTGCATATCTATTTGTTATTTCTTTTCTTTCTTTCCTTTCCTCTCAACATATTTCTTAGTTTTGTTTTCATTGCTTATTTCCCCACTTGGCACCTTGCTTTATTTCATTTTCTAGTTTGTGCTTAGTTAGTTTCATTCTTAATTGGTAAACGTAATTTTTTATTTCCTTTGTTTGCTGAATAAATTTACTGTACTTTATTTTTGTTGGACTGTTTTGACTTTGCTTGTGGATGTATATGTATATGTGTATATTCCATTACTTCAATTATTATTTGCCTGATTTTGTAACTGCCATTTGTCTGGGGTTCATCTTTGGTTTCTCTTTTTTGGATGTTTGTTTTAATCTCACTTAATGCCAAAACAAACCACTTGTGGGATCTTTGTTCCTGACCAGAGATCAAGCCCTGAGCCTTTGGAGTGGGAGCACTGACTCCAAGACCCTAGACTACCAGAGAACTAACCCTAGGGAGCATCAAATAGTGAGAACTCACACAAAGGAAACCACTTGAATGCAAGACCTGGCATCACCCAACCACCAGTACCACCTTGTGCAGGACACCTCATCTAAACAACAAACAAGACAAAAACAAAAATCCAATCATCAGCAGACAGGTTCATCAACTCACTCAGCCTTGCCATCAGAGGAAAAACAAAGACTCAGCACAAACCTCACTCTATACGAAGCTTACACAAACAGCTGGGCCAACCTTAGGAGGGCAGAAAACAAAAGGAAAAAAGAGTTCAACCTTTTTCAAGGAAAGAATTCAACTTTCCTTGAAGACTGGGAAAGTTCAGTTCAGTCGCTTGTTCGTGTCCAACTCTGTGACCCCATGAATCGCAGCACGCCAGGCCTCCCTGTCCATCACCAACTCCCGGAGTTCACTCATACTCACGTCCATCGAGTCAGTGATGCCATCCAGCCATTTCATCCTCTGTCGTCCCCTTCTCCTCCTGCCCCCAATCCCTCCCAGCTTAGGAGGGCAGAAAACAAAAGGAAAAAAGAGTTCAACCTTTTTCAAGGAAAGAATTCAACTTTCCTTGAAGACTGGGAAAAGGAGACCTCAAACACAAGAAGTTAAAAAAAATAATGAAAAGGCAAAGAAATACTACACACATGAAGGAACAAATTAAAAACATAAGAAGTCGAAATATATGGAATTTAGAAAGATGGTAACAATAACCCTATGTACGAGACAGCAAAAGAGACACTGACGTATAGAACAGTCTTATGGACTCTGTGGGAGAGGGAGAGGGTGTGAAGATTTGGGAGAATGGCATTGAAACATGTAAAATATCATGTATGAAATGAGATGCCAGTCCAGGTTCGATGCATGATACTGGATGCTTGGGGCTAGTGCACTGGGACGACCCAGAGGGATGGTATGGGGAGGGAGGAGGGAGGAGGGTTCAGGATGGGGAACACATGTATACCTGTGGTGGATTCATTTTGATGTTTGGCAAAACTAATACAATTATGTAAAGTTTAAAAATAAAATAAAATTAAAAAAAAAAAAGAAGTCAAAATAAATAAGATGAAATAGGCAAACTACCTGGAAAATAATTCAGGAAAATAATAGTAAAGATAATCAAAAACCTTGAAAACAAAATGGAGAAAATGCAAGAATCAATTAACAAAGACCTAGAATTAAAGAATAAACATACAGAGACAAACAACACAATTACTGAAATTAAAAATACTCTAGAAGTAATCAATAGCTGAATATCTAAAGCAGAAGAACAAACTTCAATAAATTTAAGAAAATTGAAATCGTATCAAGCATTTTCTCTGACCACAACACTATGAGACAAGATATCAATTACAAGAAAAAAAACTGTAAAAAAAATACAAACACATGGAGATTAAACAACATGTTTCTAAATAACAGGTTACTGAAGAAATCAAAAGGGAAATCAAAAAATTTCTAGAAACAAACGACAATGAAAACACGACAACTCAAGACCTATGGGATGCAGCAAAAGCAGTTGTAGGAGGGAAGTTTATAGTAATACAATCCTACCTCAAGAAACTAGAAAAACATTGAATAGGCAACCTCATGTTACACCTAAAACAACTGGAAAAAGAAGAGCAAAAAAAACCAAAATTAGTAGAAGGAAAGAAATCATAAAGATCCAAGCAGAAGCAAATGAAAAAAAAATGAAAGAAACAATAGTAAAGATTAATAAAACTAAAAGCTGGTTCTTTGAAAGATAAACAAAATTGGCAAACCTTTAGCTAGACTTGCCAAGAACAAGAGAGAAAAGAATCAAATCCACAAAATTAGAAATGAAAAAGGAGAGGTTACAACAGACAATGCAGAAATACAAAGGATTATAAGAGGTTATTATGAACAACTATATGGCAATAAAATGGATAACCTGGAAGAAATGGACAGATTTTTAGAAAAGTTCAATCTTACAAGATGGAACCAGGAAGAAATAGAAATAAAGAACAACCCAATTACAAGCACTGAAATTGAAGCTGTGATTTAAAAAAATCTCCCAAAAAACAAAACCCCAGGACCAGATGGCTTCATAGGAGAATTCCATCAAACACTTAGAGAAGAGCTAATGCCTGTTCTTCAAAAACTCTTTCAAAAATGCCAGTCCAGGTTCAGTGCACGATGCTGGATGCTTGGGGCTGGTGCGCTGGGAAGGCCCAGGGGGATGGTATGGGGAGGTTGGGAGGGAGGAGGGTTCAGGATGGGGAGCATGTGTATATCTGAAATTAAAAAAAAAAAAAAAAATCAAAAAAAAAAAAAAAAAAATATGCCAACAAATTTGGAAAACTCAGCAGTGGCCACAGGACTGGAAAAGGTCAGTTTTTATTCCAGTCCCAAAGAAAAAAAAAAAAAAAAAGGGTACTACTGAATGTTATAGAGAGAGAGACAAAAAAAAAAAAAAAAAAATTGCAGAGGAAGGAACATGTCCAAACTCCTTCTAGGAGGCCATCATCACCTTGATACCAAAACCAGACAAAGACAACACACAAAAAAGAAAACTACAGGCCAATATCATTGATGAACATAATGCAAAAATTCTCTATAAAATTTTAGCAAACAGAAGTCAGCAACACATCAAAAAGCTCATACACCATGATAAAGTTGCGTTTATTCCAGAGATGCAAGGATTTTTCAATATACACAAATCAATCAATGTGATATACCATATTAACAACTTGAAAGATAAAACCATATGATCATCTCAACAGATGCAGAAAAAGTCTTTGACAAAATTCAGCACCCATTTATGATTAAAACTGTTCCAAAAATGGGCATAGAAGGAACCTCCCTCAACATAGTAAAGCCCATATATGATAAGCCTACAGTAAACATTATTCTCAATGGTAAAAAACAGAAAGCATCCTCCCTAAGATCAGGAACAAGACAAGGGTGTCCACTTTAACCACTATTATTCAACATACTTTTGGAAGTCCTAGCTACAGAAATCAGAGGATAAAAAGAAATAAAAGGAATCAGATCAGAAAAGAAGTAAAGCTGTCACTGTTTGCAGATGACATGACACTGTACATAGAAAACCCTAAAGATAGTATCAGTAAATTACTAGAGCTAATCAGTGAATTGAGCAAAGTTGTAGGATACAACATCAATACACAGAAATCACTTGCATTTCTATATACCAGCAATGAAATATCAGAAAGAGAAATTAAGGAATCAGTCCCATTCAACATTGGAACAAAAAGAATTAAATATCTAGGAATAAACCTACCTAAGAAGACAAACTATATACAGAAAATTATAAGACACTCATGAAAGAAATCAAAGATGACATAAACAGATGGAGAGATATTCCTTGTTCCTGGGTAGGAAGAATCAATATTGTGAAGATTACTACTAAGCACAATCTACAGATTCAGTGTGATCCCTATCAAGTCACCAATGGCATTTTTTACAAAACTAGAACAAGAAATTTCACAATTCATATGGAAACACAAAAGACCCCAAATATCCAAAGGAGTCTTGAGAAAGAAGAATGGAGCTGAAGGGATCAACCTTCCTGACTTCGGATTATACTACAAAGCTACAGTCATCAAAACAGTATAGTACTAGCACAATAACAGAATTTTAGACCAATGGAACAAGATAGAAAACCCAGAAATAAACCCCTGAACCTATAGGTACCTTATTTTTGACAAAGGAGGCAAGAATATACAATGGGACAAAGACAGCCTATTCAATAAATGGTGCTGGGGAAACTGGACAGCTACGTGTAGAAGAGTAAAATTAAAACAGTTCCTAACGCCATACACAAGGACAAAATCAAAGTGGATTAAAGACCTAAATGTAAGACCAGAAACTATAAAATGCTTAGAGGAAAACACAGGCAGAACACTTGATAACATAAATCAAAGCAAGATCCTCTATAACCCACTTCCTAGAGTAACAGAAATAAAAACAAAAGTAAACAAGTGGGACCTGATTAAACTGAAAAGCTTTTGTACAGCAGCAAAGGAAACTATAAGCAAGGTGAAATGACAACCCCCAGAATGAGAAAAAATAATAGCAAATGAAACAACTTACAAAGAATTAATTAATTTCCAAAATATAAAAGCAGCTCATACAACTCAACACCAGAAAAACAAACAAACCAATCAAAAGTGGGAAAAAGACCTAAAGAGACATTTCTCCAAAGGAGACATACAGATGGCTAACAAACACATGAAAAGATGCTCAACATTGCTCATTATTAGAGAAATGCAAAATTACAATGAGATATCACCTCACACCGATCAGAATGGCCATTGTCAAACAGTCTATAAACAATAAATGCTGCAGAGGGTGTGGAAAAAAGGGAACACTCTTGCACTGGGAATGCTGGTGGGATTGTAACTTGATACAGCCACTATGGAAGACTGTATGGAGATCTCTTAAAAGACTAGGAATAAAACCACCATATGACCCAGCAATCCCACTCCTAGGCATATACACTGAGGAAACCAAAATTGAAACAGACACATGTATTCCATTGTTCACTGCAGCACTATTTATGATAGCTAGAACATGGAAGCAACCTAGATTTCCATTGACAGATGAATGGATAAAGAAGTGTGATACATATACACAATGGAATATTACTCCATAAAAAGGAATGCATTTGTGTCCATTCTAATGAGGTGGATGAACCTAGAACCTATTATACACAGTGAAGTAATTCAGAAAGAGAAAGATAAATATCGCATTCTAACACACTTATATGGAATCTAGAAAAATGGTACTGAAGAATTTATTTACAGGGCAACAGTGGAGAAACAGGCATAGAGAACAGACTTATGGACACGGAGAGAGGGGAGGGGAGGTGAGATGTCTGGAAAGAGTAACATGGAAACTTACACTACCATATGTAAAATAGATAGCCAATGGGAATTTGCTGTATGGCTCAGGAAACTCAAACAGGGGCTATGTATCAACCTAGAGGCATGGGATGGGGAGGGAGATGGGAGGGAAGTTCAAAAGGAAGGGGACATATGTATACCTATTGCTGATTCATGTTGAGGTTTGACAGAAAACAGCAAAATTCATAAAGCAATTATCCTTCAATTAAAAATAAATAAATTAAAAAAAAAAACAAAACTGAGTTCAATAAAGTTAGCAAGGTACAAAATAATACATAAAAATCAGTTGTGTTTCCATACACTAACAAAGAACTATCAGAAAGATAAACTAAGAAATCAACTCCATTTACAACTGCATAAAAAAGGATACCTATGATTAAATTTAAACAAGGAGGTGAAAGACCTGGAACACTGAAAACTATAAGATACTGATAAAAGAAATTGAAAAGAAATAAACAAACAAAAAATTCCATGCTCATGGATTAATTTAATTAATTTATAGTAGTTCATTTATTTCAGAGAAGGCAATGGCACCCCACTCCAGTACTCTTGCCTGGAAAATCCCATGGATGGAGGAGCCTGGTAGGCTGCAGTCCATGGGGTTGCTGGGAGTCAGACACGACTGAGCGACTTCACTTTCACTTTTCACTTTCATGCATTGGAGAAGGAAATGGCAACCCACTCCAGTGTTCTTGCCTGGAGAATCCCAAAGATGGCAGAGCCTGGTGGGCTGCCATCTGTGGGGTCGCACAGAGTTGGACACAACTGAATCGACTTAGCAGCAGCAGCAGCAGCAGCAGTTAATTTATTTACATTAACACTAATTAATATTATTAAATTATTCATGTAACCCAAAATAATCAATAGATTCAATACAATGCCTATCAAAATTCCAATGTCATTTTTTCATAGAAATAGAACAAATAATCCTAAAATTTGTATGGAACTACAAAAACGTTCACATATCCAAAGCCATCTGGAGAAAGAACAGAGCTGGGGGCATGATGCTCCTTGATTTGAAACTATATTACAAAGCTATAGTAACCAAGAGTGTGGGACAAAAAGTATGTTCTTGGCATAAAATCAGACATACAGATCAACATAACAAAAAAGAGAATCCAGAAATAAAAACACACACATGTACCATCAATTAATTATAGAAAAAGGAAGCAAGATTATGAAATCAGAAAAGGACAGCCTCTTCAATAAATGCTGCTGGGAAACTGAACAGCCACAAGCAAAATAATCAAACTACTATCTTACATCAGACACAAAAGTCAATTCAAACCATACTAAAGACTTGAATGTAAAACCTGAAACCATGAACCTCCTAGAAGAAAACAGAGGCAGCCAGCTCTTTCACATCCTTCTTCACACTTTTTTTTTTCTTTTTTTGCATCTGACTCCAAAAGCCAAAACTAATTACATCAAAAACTGTGTCAAACTGTGCTTCTGTACAGCAAAGGAAACCATCAACAAAATGAAAAAACCAACCTACCAAATGGAGGAAAATATATGCAAATCATATTTCTATAAGGGGTTAATATCCATAAAATATAAAGAACTCAGACAACTCAAAGGAAAAAAAATCCAATTAAAAAAGAAGCATAAGATCTGAATAGACATCTTTTCACAGAAGACATACAAAAGACTAACAGGCACAATGAAAGATGATGAACACCACTAATCATCAGGAAAACGCAAATGAGAACCACAGGGTATGCCTGTGACTGGTTCATGCTGATGATGGCAAAACCACCACAGTATTGTAAAGTAATTAGCCTCCAGTTCACATGTTAAAAAAGATGCAAAATATGATCCAGCAATCCACTTCTGGATATACATCTAAAGATAATGAAAATACTAACTCAAAAAGGTATAAACCCCTGTGTTCATCACAGCACTATTTACAAGAGTCAGTGTGTGGAAACAACCCAAGTGTCCATCCGTGGATGAATGGATGAAGAAGATGTAGGGGATTTATACACGTGTATATATGTATATGCATATATCCTGTATACATATGTATATCATATTCTAACACACATATATGGAATCTAGAAAAATGGTACTGAAGAATTTATTTACAGGGCATTCTAACACATATATATGTATATATCACATATGTGTATACATACATATGTATGGTGTATGTATATATACCACATATACATACATATATACACACAATGGCATGCTGCTGCTGCTAAGTCACTTTAGTCGTGCCCGACTCTGTGCGACATCCCATAGATGGCAGCCCACCAGGCTCCCCTGTCCCTGGGATTCTCCAGGCAAGAACACTGGAGTGGGTTGCCATTTCCTTCTCCAATGCAGGAAAGTGAAAAGTGAAAGTGAAGTTGCTCAGTCATGTCTGACTCCCAGCAACCCCATGGACTGCAGCCTACCAGGCTCCTCCGTCCATGGGAGTCTCCAGGTAAGAATACTGATGTGGGGTGCCATTGCCTTCTCCACAAGCTACTGGACTATAAGAATAATAAAATCTTGCCATTTCTAATAAGAAAAGATCTTAAGAGCACAGTTGGCCTTGAACCACACAGGGGTTAATCCATGTATAACTTACAGGTGGTCTTCTGTTTCCATGGTTCCTCTGCATCTGTGGATTCAATCAACCATGGACTGTGTGATTCTTTAGTATTAATGACTGGAAAACATCCAGCATAAGTGGGTCCACACAGTTCAAATATATCTTGTTCAAGGATTAATTGTACTATGTTAGGTAAAATAAGTCAGCCAAAGAAAAATACCATATTGTTTCCCTTATCTATGGAACCTAAAAAACAAAACAAATAAACTCATAGACATGGAAAACAGATTGATGATTGCCAAAGGGGAGGAGGATTGGGGTGGGTGGGCAAAATGCGTAAAGAGGGTCCCGAGGCACAAGCTCTCGGTTATGAAATAAGTGAGCCACAGGGATGACATTTATAACCCGGCTACTATAGTTAAAAATACTGTATTGCAGTTTTCAAAGTTGATTTAAAAAAAAAAATACACCCTAGTTCTCATTAGAGGAAAAAAAAATCATGTCACTTTGCACAGTGATGGATGGTAACTAGACATTATAATGATCATTTCACACTGGATACAAGTATCAAATCATTATGTTGTACACCTGAAAATAAAACAATGTTATGTGTCAATCACACCTTGACAGAAAAATATGTCCCCTAAAACCGAGCACGAACCTCCATAGATTATTACCCATTCCTATCCATGCGCCTGTGCAGTTGCTATCAGCTTCAGAAATAATTTCATTTGTTCATCAAGTCCCCTTTCTCACATAACTAGGTTATTTAAACAAGAGTTAAGTGAAGGTCAGTTTTTAACTAGCTAGAAATTCCTCTAGGTATATTTTATAATGTTAAGAAAATGTTCTGAGGTCTTTCGCTAAAACTTCTTAAATATCGGGACAAAATCTACTGAGTAACATGATATATTTCCAAGCTCCCCAAGAGGTCTTTAAAGAAGAGGTTATTTGTTAGTGAGAGAACATTCAGCCTCAAATCAACTGCCTGACCTTAACTGAGGTAAAATGTATGTCATTTAAAAAACAAGTACAGCTTATTGAATAACGACTATGAGCCAGGAAATGTGTATTCATTAGCTTTAACCCACACAATTCTGTAAGGTGTTAATTTTCCACTTCACAAAAAAGGAAAGTAAGGTTTCAAAAAGTTAATTCAGCTTCTTCACATCACATAATTCGCAAATGGCAGAACTAGGGTTGAAATCTCTGTTTTATTTCGAAGCTCCAGCTCTTTGAAAATAAGATGCTTATAAAGATTCTCTACCTGATTACAGGACAGTTAGTTGAGAGTGGGCATATTATAAAAGTGATGCAACCACACCATCAACCAAAATACCTCTGTCAGTCCCAGAGAGAGAAACACTGAAAAGACTCCAAAGCCTTTTTCCTTTATTTATGATCCACATCATAGCTATATTTTGCTTACCCTCCTAAGAGAGGGTATTAGCCATAATTTCATGGCAAATGCCCACACCATCACCCATGACTAACGATGCTGTAGAATCCTGGGAAGATGAACTCACCTTTATAGACCTAGCTGAGAGCAAATGTTTCTGGGCCATTTAACACTCATTCTTGGGTCGTTTCTCTTCTTTGTGGACTCTTCTTTGTCTGTATTATTGTGCATGTGTGCATGCTCAGTTATGTCCAACTCTTTGTGACCCCGTGGACTGTAGCCCACAGGGTTCATCTGTCCATGGAAATTTTCCAGGCAAGAATACTGGAGTGGGTTGCCATTTCCTACTCCAAGGCATCTTGCCAACCCTAGGGTTTGAACCCATGTCTCTTGCGATTCCTGCACTGGCAGGTGGAATCTTTAAGACCACACTACCTGGGAAGCCTCTGTATCACTGTACATTTCAAATAACAGGAAGCGGCAGAATGGAAGTTGAAATCAAATAAGAGAAGAAGATAGTTGACGTACAAATTCACCACAGTCCATGAGAAGCCCTTGCTCCATCCCCAACTATGAGCAGAAGAAAATGAGCATTGAGAAGCTTCTTGCCTCAGCAGCACCCCATTTGCCTAAACAGGAACCATATAACAATCTGACAGCAAAACGGCATCTCACAGGTCCACATTTGTTTGAGGAAATGGCCAGCTAGAGTGCCTATCATCCCTAACACTGAACACCCCCTTCCTCATTTGCAATACCCCTGGACAGTCTCCTCCCTCCCAGTCAACCAAGGACTGCCAAAGTTCCTGAACAGCAACTGGAAAGCCTCCCCACCATCCAAAATTCATACATGAATAGAATATTTGCCAATCACAGACCATCTCAGCTTTCCCTCTTTTTATTCTATAAAAATTGATTCACCTCTGTAATACTTTCAAACCCTGCAGAACTAAAGGAAATAGCAGATGGATTCCCTTGCCATAAGCTTATGAATAAACACTTTGTCAATTTTTTCTTGGACTTTGTTTCATTTCTGACACAATTTATATAGTTAGCCATGTCAATATGCATCTTTAATGAGGGGTTTGATGCATTATTTATAACCCACACCTTCTGTTCATGAGAAGCCATTAAAGAGAGATGACTTTGTCCAAAGGTGGGAAGAGTCTCTTCATAATTATTTTTAATTCTAATCTCAGTGATAATTTTATTTAATACTATTCAGAATTATAGATGAATTTCAAGGGATTACCATACTTTGGTTATTTTTATGGATGCCTTTCACCCACCTTAAAGATGAGAATAAAAAGTGAGATATAGTAATATAATTAAACCAATTTTTATAAGATATGTTTAATATATATTTCACTTTTGCAATCCATTAGACCTGATTCTGCTACTAGTCTAGGATGAACACTAGATCATTGTACCAGAAAAAGAATAATTCTTGCCTTTGAACAATTACAATAAAATAGCTTCCACACTTAGTATTTTTATCTATTTCCCATCCCCCATCCATCTGGGCAGCAGTGTTTCACTTCTCTTTTTTTTATCTCTAATACTCTTACACTGGCTCTGTCCTATCTCTGTGCTGTGATATTGACTAGCCTCTCTTTAAATTCACATAGATGCTATCTTCAAATGATAAATCGTAGCAGGCTAGCCATATAATTGATCTCAAATTCCCCATGCCCCCAACAACCTTTAGCTGTGGCATTTTGAAGGACTTTGCACCTTTCTGAAAAATTAAATGCTGATGGGAACACTGAAGGGAAGATGTCTCTCTCTACCTTAAAAAATGTTGCAAATCTTTCAAGAAATGTGAACATTGACCTCTATAACCATTTTGAAGATACACTTTTTAAAAATTAGATGTGAGCTATGAATAGCAGTCTGTGGTAAGAAATTAATACTCTCTTACTTTGTAACTGGGGAAAAATGTATTTACTTGACTTGTATGTGCAACATATGACAGTGTGAAGTTAAGGAGAAATGACTTATTGTTATTAGTACAGATCTGTTGGATTTGTCTGGCTTATGTATACAGCTTATCAAGGGAAAAGCAATGAGGTGTGAGAAAGGACATATATGGGCTTCAGGCTCAAATTCTGGTTTGAATCTGGGCTGACTCACTAGATTTCTTGCTTTAAGCAAATGACTTCCAGAATCTTAGTTTTCTTATGTGACACCCTAACTCTTCCACCTTGCAAGGTAATGGTGATAATGAGAAAACAACGTGTGATATGGATTCAGACACTGAAAGAAACGCTTTGTTAAAATGAGTTTACTTCTATCAAGATCATTATTTTTACCAGACTATTGCTATGTCTCTTTTGAAGCACATACACTGAGTCACGTCCCCTGGGGCATGCTGGGGTCATCTATAAACTCCTAGAGCCAGGTGTATAAAATCTAGAACAGCAGACTTTATGGTGGCTACAAAACCTATTCAGCAGCGCACACGGACACACACACACACACAATCACTCACTCCCTAGGAGTCACAGAAAACAAGATGTCAGCCTAAAAGACTGATAGACAGTTTGCTTTCAAATTTTTTAATTAAGACATTTTTAGGGATGTTTTAGGTTCACAGCAAAACTGAAGGGAAAGTACAGAAATCTCCCACAATCCTCCTTCCTCCTGATATCAGAGACTTCCCCATTATCAATACACCCCACCAGAGTGGTACCAGTTTTACAACTGATGAACCTTCATTGACACATAATCACCCCAAATCCATACTTTAATACAGTTCACTGTTGGTATTCAGCATTCTATGGGCTTGGACAAATGTATAAAATGACATGTGTATCCATCATTATTACCAGACAAAGTATTTTCAAGGACCCAAAAACCTCTGTGCTCCACCTATTCATTCCCTTCTGACCTCTGGCAACCAATGATGTTTTTTTTCTTTTTTTTTTCTTTTTTTACTATCTCATTAGTTTTGCCTTTTCCAAAACATTATATAGTTGGAAGCATACAGTATATGCCTTCTAAGGTTGGCTTTCACTTACTAATATGCATTTAAGTTTCCTCCATGTCTTTTTATGGCTTGTAGTTCATTTCTTTTTAGTCTTGGGTAATATTTCATCATTTGGATGTGCCACAGTTACGAGTATCCATTCACCTACTGAAGGGCATCCTGATTGCTTTCAAATTTCAGCAATTATGAATAAAGCTGCTATAAATATCCACAAGCAGGTTTCTGCATGGATATACATTTTCAACTCCTTTGGGTAAACACCAAGAAATACCTATTTGATTTTGGAATGAAATACGGCAAGTTGTAAAACCTGCATATAAAACAGGGGTTGACAAAATTTTCCCATACAAGGCAGATAGTAACTGGACTGTGTGGATCACAGCTCCATCACAACTGCCCAGTTCTGCCACTGGAACATGAAAATAGCTATACACAAATCATAAACAAACAAGTATGGTCATGTTCCAATGCAACTTTATCTATAAAAATCAATCAGTGGGGCAGACTTGTAACAAGGACAATAATTTGCTGACTGTTGATCGAAAGGAAAGCAGAGAGTGAGAACATGAAGTCAGCTCCGTTTGTTCTTCTTCCCCCTGCTATGTTTCAGCAGACCTTGGGATTTAAAGCACTTTGACATCCAAACACTTTCCCAGGACATCAAGTTTGCAACATCCATCAATATTAGGACAAGACAGGGACTTCTTATTGGTCTTCAAAGAAATCACTTCTCACTAATACAAAATGGTAACATTTGTCAGTATGATCATTAAAAAATAAAGAATAGATGCATTCAATAAATCTATAACTTATGACTTCTTTTTCTTACTGGACTGTACAGCACTAAATTTGTTAGGTATAACCTAAGGTAACTCAAGCAAAAGGCAAAGGAGAAAGGGAAAGATAAACCCCAATGAATGCAGAGTTCCAGAGAAAGGCAAGGAGAGATAAGAAAGCCTTCTTAACTAAACAATGAAAAGAAAAGAAACAGAGAAAAACAATACAATGAGAAACACTAGAGATCTCTTCAAGAAAATCTGAGATACCAAAGTAATATTTCATGCAAAGATGAGCACAATAAAGGACAGAAATGGCAATGACCTAACAGAAGCAAAAGAGATTAAGAAGTGGTGGCAAGAATACACAGAAGAACTGTACAAAAAAAGATCGTAAAGACCCAAATAATCACAATGGTGTGGTCACTTATCTAGAGCTAGATATCCTGGAGTGTGAAGTCAAGTGGGCCCTAGGAAGCATCACTACGAACAAAGCTAGTTGAGGTGATGGAACTCCAGATGAGCTACTTCAAATACTAAAAGATGATGCTGTGAAAGTGCTGCACTCAAGATGCCAGCAAATGCGGAAAACTCAGCAGTGGCCACAGGACTGGAAAAGGTCAGTTTTCATCACAATCCCAAAGAAGGGCAATGCCAAAGAATGTTCAAACTACCACACAATTGCACTCATTTCTCATGCTAGCAAAGTAAGGCTCAAAATCCTTCAAGCTAGAACTTCCAGATGTTCAAGCTGGATTTAGAAAAGTCAGAGGAAACAGAGATCAAATTGCCAACATTCATTGGATCATTGAAAAAGCAAGAGAATTCCAGAAAAGCATCTACTTCTGCTTCATTGACCATGCTAAATCCTTTGACTCTGTGGATCACAACAAACTGTGGAAAATCCATAAAGAGACAGGAATACCAGACCACCCTACCTGTCTTCTGTGAAACTTGCATGCAGGTCATGAAGCAACAGTTACATGGAACTTACATGGAACAACAGACTGGTTCAAAATTGGGGAAGGAGTACATCAAGGCTGTATATTGTCATCCCGCTTATTTAATTTATGGACGGAGGAGCCTGGTGGGCTGCAGTCCATGGGGTTGCTAACAGTCAGACACGACTGAGCAACTTCACTTTGACTTTTCACTTTCATGCATTGGAGAAGGAAATGGCAACCCACTCCAGTGTTCTTGCCTGGAGAATCCCAAGGACAGGAGAGCCTGGTGGGCTGCCGTCTATGGGGTCGCACAGAGTCAGACACAACTGAAGTGACTTAGCAGCAGCAGAGTATATCATGTGAAATGTTGAGCTGGATAAATCACAAACTGGAGTCAAGATTGCCAGGACAAATATCAACAACCTCAGATATATGCAGATGATACTACTCTAATGGAAGAAAGTGAAGAGGAAATAAAGAGCCTCTTGATGAAAGTCAAAGAGGAGAGTGAAAAACCTGGCTTAAAACTCAACATTCAGAAAACTCAGATCATGGCATCTGGTCCCATTACTTCATGACAAATAAATAGGGAAAAAGTGGAAACAGTGACAGACTTTATTTTCTTGGGCTCCAAAATCACTGCATGATGACTGCAGTGGTGACTGCAGATGGTGACTGCAGCCATGAAATTAAAAGATGCTTGCTCCTTGGAGGAAAAGTTATGACAAACCTAGAAAGTGTATTAAAAAGCAGAGACATTACTTTGCCAACAAAAGGTCTGTATAGTCAGAGCTATGGTTTTCCCAGTAGTCATGTATGGATTGTGAGAGTTAGACCATAAAGAATGCTGAGCGCCAAAGAATTGATGCTTTCAAACTGTGGTGTTGTAGAAGACTCTTGAGAGTCCCTTGGACAGCAAGAAGATCAAACCAGTCAATCCTAAAGGAAATCAACCCTGAAAATTCACTGGAAGAACTGATGCTGAAGCTGAAGCTCCAATACTCTGGCCACCTGATGCGAAGAATCTCCTCATTGGAAAAGATCATGAAACTGGGAAAGATGAGGGCAGGAGGAGAAAGGAGTGACAGAGGATGAGATGGTTGGATGGTATCATGGACACAATGGAAATGAGTTTGAGCATGCTCAGGGAGATAGTGAAGGACAGGGAAGCCTGGCGTGCTGCAGTTGATGGAGGCACAAAGAGTCGGATATGATTTAGCTACTGAACAACAATGGTTCAAACAGAAAGTTTTTTTTTTTCTTTTAATTCCAGGATATAAGCATAAAATTTTCTCACTCTTCCTTATTTTATACTTGAAGCTGGGTGAAAATTTTGATCCAAACTGCTTTGTTCCTGCTGCTGCTGCTGCTGCTAAGTTGCTTCATTCGTGTCCGACTCCGTGCGACCCCATAGATGGCAGCCCACCAGACTCCCGCATCCCTGGGATTCTCCAGGCAAGAACACTGGAGTGGGTTGCCATATCCTTCTCCAGTGCATGAAAGTGAAAAGTGATGAAATAAAACTGGGCTTCCCTGGTGACTCAAAGATAAACAGCTAATGCAGGAGATGCCCAAGACTCAGGTTCCATCCCTGTGTTGGGAAGATCCCCTGCAGGAGAAAATGACAACCTGCTCCAGTAATCTTGCTGGCAAAATGTGACGGACAGAGAAGCTTGGCAGGCTACAGTCCATGGGGTCACAAAGAGTCATTCACAACTGAGCACACAGCACAGAAATAAAACTAGCATTTTCATTCTGCTGCCTCCACTGTCAAAGCTAAGCTCTATCTTTAGTTAAAAACTATTTCATTTAGACTCAATAGTCTACTGGTTACTCATTCCTTTCCTCTCCTGTTCAAGATTTTTTCAATCTGCCTTTAAAAGTAGTGCCTTTTATCTGAAAGTCATGGTGAGTTTGATCTGGATTTGGAAACTCTTATAGTGTAAAGGCTGCTGATAAAGGATGAATGGATTATTATGAAAGTGAGAGGAAGCATTCAGAACTGATAATGATGAGATCAGAATTTGCCCAATGCAACTCTCAGTTTCAGTTTATCCAAATGATGGAAGTCTGTGAGTGGTAGGTGTTCACAGTGGGTAGACTCAGACTCAGCTAAAATTTCATCTGTTAGCTGAGGCAATGATCACTCAAAACGTCTTTCAAGTCTACCTACTCCATACTTAAAGATCACATTGAGTTGAATGAAAATGCTAATGCTTTCAGTGGACTGCAGAAGTAAAATATTCGTACTGTCAATAGACCATGAACCCAAATAGAAAGCAAAACTTAACATCACCAAGTTTATCGTTTAAAAATCTAGAGGTTGAAAAAGAACACTCTTCCTTCTTTCTCAGTCTTTCGCTATGTTTTTTATATTGGGAATAGTCACTCCACTTACACTGCTGAGAACAAAACAACTGGGTCTGGTCAGGTGCTAGGGTAAGACGTGGCTCCTGCCTACACACCCCTGGGGGACGTGCTTCCCATACAAGGAACTTTCAGGAACAAATGGCTCAGTGGTTCATTCCATTCATTCCTTCTTCCAACCAGCACTTTCTAAGTGCCTCTTGCATTTGAAACGTAGAGCACAGAAAGATGAAATAGCTTCCCTTCAAGAGCTCACGGGTTTGAAAACACAAATACAACTTCTTGACATTCCCGCTTCAAATTTTGTCCTTCAAAGCCCATTTCTGCCAAAGCAGCCAGAGCTATTTTTAAAAACATATAAATCAAATCACATCCCTCTCTTGCTTAAAACTGTCCTTTGCTTCCCCCCTTATATTAAAAATAAAATCCATTTGCTTCCCTATGATCTATATAAGACCTGACTCAACCTGTCTTTCCTACCACCCTGCTAATCTCCAATTCTATTCAAACACAAATTTCTCTCTGTTCTTTGAACCTATCAAGCTCATTCCTGCACTGGGACATTTCTTGTTCTCTCTGAATTAAATAATCTATCTAAATAAAATAAATCTTTGGCCAAAGCTGGTCCCTTCTTATCATTCAGATCTTGATTCTATGGTCACTTTCTCAGACATGGCCTCTCTGAAGACCTGGATAAATCGAGCACTTCCTCCAGTCGCTTGTCACACTTTCTATCATCCTGAAATGCAGGGTTAGTTTATTTGTCGTCTTGATTGTTGTCTACCTCCTCTAGTAGAATGTAATTTCCATAAGAGTAGAGATCTTGTCTGTTTTATTCACCACGGCACCCCAATACTTTGAATAATATCCAATATATGATAGGATTTCTCAGGTGGCTCGGTGGTAAAGAACCTGCCAGCCAATGCAGGAAATTCAGGTTCAACCCCAGGATCACTACTATCCCCTGGAGAAGGAAATGGCAACACACTCCAGTATTCTTGCTTGGGAAATCCCATTGACAGAGAAGCTTGGCAAGCTACAGTCCACGGGTTGCAGAGTCCAACACAACTTTACAACTAAACAACCCTCAAAATAATCATGAGCAATTGTTACTATTCTAATCATTAGCTGAAAAATATGTTGATTGAATGGCCTATTGGTCTATATCAATGAAACAGCCAGAGCAACTAGGAAACTGAGGTGAGAGATAAGTAATTCTCTTTGGTGATAACATTAACATTCATATACCCAGGACCTCAGAGCTTAAGGGAAGCTCAAGACATAATCCCATTTTTAGAAGCAACCACAACCTTGTATGAAAAAGGGGGACAGAAGCACTGCTTTTCTCATGACATTTCAATGCCACCTACCTGAAAATCACAGTAACAATATACATTTATAGCACCTAAGTTGAGAACAGCACTCCCTGGAGTTGTGCAAAGTACAACCTTCACTAACATAAGCAACGTTCCTGCCGAGTCATTCCCATTTTTTGAGGCTCTTTGTATATGTTTTGAAAATGAAATTCCAAAATAGGATTATAAAAACTGTAATGATGTTTACCTAACACAGAATAAGACTTGTAACATAATCACACATTTTAATCAAGTCATTGGCAATTATAAAAAAAAAGGATATGAATTTACAGTATATTATATAGCAGTGAGGACTGATAATGAGGCCCCAGTTTAAAGCTGTATGATAGATGCCTAATTCCAACCTTGTCAGGATGTTTCTGTTACCACATGTGTGACTTTGCAAGGAAATGTTTAACAGTCTATACTAGAGGTCATTATGAATGCGCCTTCCACTTTGCCTGTGATAGAGCCTGCTGCTGCTAAGTCGCTTCAGTCGTGTCCGACTCTGTGCGACCCCATAGACGGCAGCCCACCAGGCTCCCCCGTCCCTGGGATTCTGCAGGCAAGAATACCGGAGTGGGTTGCCATTTCCTTCTCCAATGCATGAAAGTGAAAAGTCAAAGTGAAGTCGCTCAGTCGTGTCTGACTCTTAGCGACCTCATGGACTGCAGCCTACGAGGCTCCTCCGTCCATAGGATTTTCCAGGCAAGAGTACTGGAGTGGGGTGCCATTAGCCTGAATGCTATCACAACTCATAATGTAACAGTCAACAAGAGGTACTCTGAGGAGGAGCATATGCCCTGGTGACACTGGTACCGTGAAACTCAACTAGCAGTATGCCCTGAAATAAGTTGGGCTTCCTGGGTGGTGCTAGTGGTAAAGAACCCACCTGCCAACACAGGAGACATAAGAGATGTGGGTTCAATCCATGGGTCAGAAAGATCCCCTGGAGGAGGGTGTGGCAACCCACTCCAGTATTCTTGCCTGGAAAATTCCAGGGGTTGCAAAAGTTGGACACAACTAAAGTGACTTAACATGCACAGAAATAAGCTATTGCTTTCTCCAAGCCCCTGTTTCTTCCAGAAGTCTCTCATAGAAGGAAATTTAGCAGGCAAGTTTAGGGAGAGTGATCAAAATGCCTCCTATAGCTTCTGACTCAGGCCAAGTGCTGCCTCACAGGGGAACAACATGCAGGCAATCTAATTCGAGATCTACCATACTCCTAACCAGTTCCTCATCTCTGATTTTTTTTTTTAATATTCCAACATTATTACACTGAGTTCAATTGTGCTGTAGATTTATGGTAACATTATAGGTGTCCTAAAAACCATAAATACTAAGACATCAGCTCTTCAGTACACATTTTAAAAATTACAAATGTATTTTCCAATAGCCTAGTTCGCTGACACATCTCTGAGTCAAGCATCATAAATAAGTCAGTTCTGTTTCATTTTCTCTTGGCATTTTAGCCTTTATAATCACTGGTTTTTCAGACCAAGCCAATAAACGAAAAATAATTCAACTACTGGTTTTGAGTAATCTCTAACATTTCTAACCTTCCCAAAGGCCCTGTTTAAAAAAAAATAATAATAATACTCACTTAATTCTCATCCATAACCTTCTGCCTTCTCTCTACTTCACCTGTGATCTGACCATATGTCCACTCTAGTTGACCAGTCTGGGGGATTCAGTGATCTCCACATGAATATACATTCTCCAACCCTGAGGCTCTAGCTGTCCCAAGTGGCCCAGCCCCTGTTCTCTGCTGCTGCTGCTGCTTCGTGTCCAACTCTGTGTGACCCCATAGACGGCAGCCCACCAGGCTCCCCCGTCCCTGGGATTCTCCAGGCAAGAACACTGGAGTGGGTTGCCATTTCCTTATCCAATGCATGAAAGTGAAAAGTGAAAGTGAAGTCGCTCAGTCATGTCCCTCTGTTCTCTACATGACCACTAATCTAAACCAAGGACCCCTAAAGTCCCCATCCCTTTAGAAAGCTTTACTCTCCCTTTTACTGAGACCCTCTTCCACTAAAAGTCATTAGAAGTCATACTGTAAGGGAAAGAGAGGCTTCCCTGGTGACTCAGTGGTAAAGAACCTGCCTGCAATGCAGCAGACTCGAGTTCGATCCTTGCGTCAGGAAGATCCCCTGGAGATGGAAATGGCAATGCACTCCAGTACTCTTGCTTGGAAAATGCCATAGACAGAGGAGCCTGGTGGGCTACAATCTATGAGTTCACGAGAGGCACACACAACTTAGAAACTCAACAGCAACAGTGGAAAGAGTAGCTAATAGTAACAATAATCTAATGTCAACCTAGCACTGTGCCATGTTTTCACACTGTAAATGATGTGATGGATTCATTTTGATATTTGGCAAAACTAATACAATTATGTAAATTTAAAAATAAAATAAAATTTAAAAAAAATAAATAAAACTTGTTTTATGCAAAAAAAAAAAAAAATGCAGACACTGGGGAGTGCAAAGAATTGGAGGTTGAAGAACCTAAGCAAATACAGAAATGGAGTGAGAAAAATATGAGTTTGTGTAGGGAAAAGCAATTAGTTTTCATTTATGAAAGCATAATGTATGGCGGCATTAGTGGTAAAGAGGAGAAACAAGAGACACGGGTACGACCCCTGGGTCAGGAAGATCCCCTGGAGGAGGAACTGGCAACTCACTCCAGTATTCTACACTGGAAAATCCCAAAAACAGGGGGGCCTGAAGGGTTACAGTCCATGGGGCCTCAAAGAGTCAGACATGACTCAGCAACTGAACACACGATGTATATTAAGGGAAGAAGCAGAGATGAGCCTGGGGAAAACAATAGCACTGAACCCCATCCTGGAGAGTCTGAAAAGTCAAAATAAGGATCTGGCCCTTGCTCAGCTGGCAGGAGAAAGCTGCAGAGATTCTTATTTAGTGAACTTGCTGAATCTGGACTATATTTTAGAAAGATAAAATTGGCAGCATGGGGAGAATGAATTGGAAGGAAAGAACTGAAGGTGCTAGTTTTTATGCAAAAGCTTCATGGGGAATTTGTCATCTAATGCTAACAGTCTATCTCTACATCTTTGATTACTATAAGTAACTGATAAGAGACCTGTGGGATACTCTGTAGTTGCAGAGAAAAGGTATGTAAATATGTTATTTCTACAGCATCACTTTAGTGCTTTGCTAAATTCACCTGTACTTTCAGAGAAAGAAAGTTTGCCTGCCTTACTGAGTCCACAACAGCCTCATAAAATGGTGAGCTCACCAGAATGGAGCTCTGTAGTTCAGAATGAAGCCCCAATAAGCTTGTCCTAATTCAGCTGCCTAAAACAAGACTCCCCCTGACGTTGAGTGCCAGAGAAACAAATGATCAACATTGTAAAGAATTCAGCTGTAATTTTCAAGGTCCCCAGTGGCAATACAGATGAAGTATTAAGCTACAACAGTTCAGGTCGCTGTTAGCAAGAAAATGGTACATTTCTGTGAAAGCACATTGCTGGTGGTTCAGACTGTGTGCTCTAGAATCAAGCAGTCTCAGTTCAGTTCAGTTACTCAATCATGTCCAACTCTGTGACCCCATGAATCGCAGCACACCAGGCCTCCCTGTCCATCACCAAATCCCAGAGTTCACTCAGACTCACGTCTATCAAGTCAGTGATGCTATCCAGTCATCTCATCCTCTGTCGTCCCCTTCTCCTCCTGCCCCCAATCCCTCCCAGCATCAGAGTCTTTTCCAAGAAGTCAACTCTTCGCATGAGGTGGCCAAAGTACAGGAGTTTCAGCTTTAGCATCATTCCTTCCAAAGAAATCCCAGGGCTGATCTCCTTTAGAATGGACTGGTTGGATCTCCTTGCAGTCCAAGGGACTCTCAAGAGTCTTCTCCAACACCACACTTCAAAAGCATCAATTCTTCGGCACTCAGCCTTCTTCACAGTCCAACTCTCACATCCATACATGACCACAGGGAAAACCATAGCCTTGACTAGACAGACCTTTGTTGGCAAAGTAACGTCTCTGCTTTTGAATATGCTATCTAGGTTGGTCATAACTTTCCTTCCAAGGAGTAAGTGTCTTTTAATTTCATGGCTGCAGTCACCATCTGCAGTGATTTTGGAGCCCAAAAAAATAAAGTCTGACACTGTTTCCACTGTTTCCTTATCTATTTCCCATGAAGTGATGGGACCGGATGCCATGATCTTCGTTTTCTGAATGTGGAGCTTTAAGCCAACTTTTTCACTCTCCACTTTCACTTTCATCAAGAGGCTTTTTAGTTCCTCTTCACTTTCTGCCACAAGGGTGGTGTCATCTGCATATCGGAGGTTATTGATATTTCTCCCAGCAATCTTGATTCCAACTTGTGCTTCTTCCAGCCCAGCGTTTCTCATGATGTACTCTGCATAGAAGTTAAATAAGCAGGGTGACAATATACAGCCTTGACGTACTCCTTTTCCTATTTGGAACCAGTCTGTTGTTCCATGTCCAGTTCTAACTGTTGCTTCCTGACCTGCATACAAATTTCTCAAGAGGCAGGTCAGGGGGTCTGGTATTCCCATCTCTTTCAGAATTTTCCACAGTTTATTGTGATTCACACAGTCAAAGACTTTGGCATAGTCAATAAAGCAGAAATAGATGTTTTTCTGGAACTCTCTTGCTTTTTCCATGATCCAGCAGATGTTAGCAATTTGATCTCTGGTTCCTCTGGCTTTTCTAAAATCAGCTTGAACATCAGGAAGTTCATGGTTCACATATTGCTGAAGCTTGGCTTGGAGAATTTTGAGCATTACTTTACTAGCGTGTGAGATGAGTGCAACTGTGCGGTAGTTTGAGCATTCTTTGGCATTGCCTTTCTTTGGGATTGGAAAGAAAACTGACCTTTTCCAGTCCTGTGGCCACTGCTGAGTTTTCCAAATTTGCTGGCATTTTGAGTGCGGCACTTTCATGGCATCATCTTTCAGGATTTGAAATAGCTCAACTGGAATTCCATCACCTCCACTAGCTTTGTTTGTAGTGATGCTTTCTAAGGCCCACTTGACTTCACATTCCAGGATGTCTGGCTCTAGGTCAGTGATCACACCATCGTGATTATCTAGGTCATGAAGATCTTTTTTGTACAGTTCTTCTGTGTATTCTTGCCATCTCTTCTTAATATCTTCTGCTTCTGTTAGGTCCATACCATTTCTGTCCTTTATTGAGCCCATCTTTGCATGAAATGTTCCCTTGGTATCTCTAATCTTCTTGAAGAGATCTCTAGTTTTTCCCATTTTGTTGTTTTCCTCTATTTCTTTGTATTGATCGCTGAAGAAGGCTTTCTTATCTCTTCTTGATATTCTTTGGAACTCTGCATTCAGATGGGAATATCTTTCCTTTTCTCCTTTGCTTTTTGCTTCTCTTCTTTTCACAGCTATTTGTAAAGCCTCCTCAGACAGCCATTTTGCTTTTTTGCATTTCTTTTCCATGGGGATGGTCTTGATCCCTGTCTCCTGTACAATGTCATGAACCTCATTCCATAGTTCATCAGGCACTCTATCTATCAGATCTAGGCCCTTAAATCTATTTCTCACTTCCACTGTATAATCATAAGGGATTTGATTTAGGTCTACCTGAATGGTCTAGTGGTTTTCCCTACTTTCTTCAATTTAAGTCTGAATTTGGCAATAAGGAGTTCATGACCTGAGCCATAGTCAGCTCCTGGTCTTGTTTTTGCTGACTGTATAGAGCTTTTCCATCTTTGGCTGCAAAGAATATAATCAATCTGATTTCGATGATATTGAATGGTTTGCCTTGGAAACAAGCAGAGATCATTCTGTTGTTTTTGAGATTGCATCCAAGTACTGCATTTTGGACTCTTTTGTGACCATGATGGCCACTCCATTTCTTCTGAGGGATTCCTGCCTACAGTAATAGATATAATGGTCATCTTGATACAATATTTCAGTCGCCTTAGTTGCAACCTGTGTGACTTTGATCAAATTGCTTAACCTCCCTAAGGGCAAGAGTAGTACCCACCTCATAAAATCATCTGAGGAATAAATGAAATAATCCACATAAATCACTTCTTAACACATAGTTGGTGCTCAAATGATTTGGGATTTTTTTTCTGACATGGACCATTTTTTTAAGTCTTTATTGAATTTGTTGTAATATCACTTCTGTTTTATGCTTTGGTTTTTTGGCCACATGGCATGTGGGATCTTACCTCCCCAGTTAGGACCTGAACCCCCTGATTTGGAAGGTGAAGTCTTAATCACTGGACTGCCAGAGGAATTCTGGTGCTCACATGATTTGATATCTATTTTTGACAAAGATAAGTTTGACTGCTGGGTGTTAGACTAGATAGAATGGGAAGAAAAGGAAAATGTAGAAAGCAGAAGAGAGGCTATTTCACTAGTCCACAGAAGAGACAATGGCATCTTGAACATAGGGACAAGTAGATAGATGTGAGATACACTGCTGGCAGGGTTGCTGGCAGGAGGCTTGCTTGATGAAGAATGACGCCCAGGCTTCCAGCAGTAGAACCAGATGCTTGTGCGCATGCTAAGATGCTAAAACTGTATCCAGCTCTATGCGACCCTATGGACTGTGGCCTGCCAGGATCCTCTGTCCACGGGATTCTCCAGGCAAAAATACTGGAATGGGTTGCCATGCACTCCTCCAGGGAATTTTCCCAACCCAGGGATTGAACCCTCATTTCTTACATCTCCTGCATTGGCAGGCAGGTTCTTTACCACTAGAGCCACCTGGGAAGCCCCAGAACCAGATATGTACCAGTCTAATACAGTTAGATAGTATAAAGACAGCCAGGAACAGGTTTAGGGTAGCAATTAAGAAGTTCTGATTTGGTTACAGTATGAGTCCAAATAGGACTTGGACAATTCCATACAAATTCAAAGCTCAGAAAGATTTAAGCTGACAGTATTAAATTGGCATCACCTAATGTGAATTAGGATGAGAGGTTTGGATGCCATCATCAACTCAATGGACTTGAGTTTGAGCAAATTCCTAGAGAAGTGAAGGACAGGGAAGCCTGGCATACTGAAGTATGCAGAGTCTCAAAGAGTTGGACACAAATGAGAGACTGAACAACAACAACAATAGTGTGAATTTATAGCAACAACAAAAAAAGAAACCAAAACAAACAAAAAAAAAATGCTGGAAAATATTCAGATTTTGAGTTTGGTGAGCTGGGGAGCCTCCAAGAATGATAAATAAAGAGTGAGCAGACAGGTGGGAAGGAAAAGAGGAAAATATATAATCAGAGAAAAACAGAGATGAAAACTGTCCAAAGAAGAGGGATGGTGATTAGCCAATGTCAAGTGCTGCTGGGAGACCAATAAACTGATAACAGGGAGCGGTCCCTGGATCTAGCAATACATAATTCAGAGAAAAGTGGTAGGCTGGAAATGGCATTGTGACCGGTTACAGAGTAGATATAAAAATCGGTAATAGCCGATAGAGACAATTCTGAGAAATGCCCTTGAATAGACATACAGATAGAAACAAGGGCTGTCAGAGGATATAGACAAAATAGGAATTTTTATAGGGTAAAAGATAAGATAGTATACTGAAGGAAGGGATGCTGAAGAGACTGTCAAACTGATGATGCAGAATGCAGAGTGAGGTCCCAGGAAAGCAAAGAGGACATGGGATGCGGTACACAGAAAGAAAACTGGCCTTTGATCAGTCAAGAGGCACTTGTTACAACAGGAAAGAGCATTTGGATACTGAACTGGGTGGATCCAAGGGACGAATGATGAAGTAGTTCTCTTCTGGAAATTTCTGTTTTTCTCAGTGATGTATCAACTAAGCTCACAAATTAATGGTGAGAGTAACAGAATAAACATGGAAGGCTGAAAGTTTGAGAAGTAAGAGAAAACATGCAAGCTAACTAGTCAAATATTAGATGACTGCTGAGTGGCAAATCTTTAGGCATCTCCATGGAAATCATCAGCAAAAAAATTTTGTTTAAACCATGAGAAGGAGTTCATGAATGGCTATGAGCAAGGGGAGATGAGAAGCTCATGGAACTGACATATGCCATGTTCAATAGGGTCATTCAAGTAGACACTGAAATCATCAAGATTAATGACAGGAATTAACATGGAGAGAAAGAAAGGAATCAGAAGTTATGGATAAGAGAAAATGTTAACAGAGGAGAGTAGCAAGACCAGGGAAAGATGAGGTATAGTCAGATGGTGCAGATCCCAACGATGAGACAGAGTATTGTCACAAATTTTTGAAGGCAAGTTAGAAGTATCTAACAAAAATTGAAATGCACATGTGCTGTGCTGTTTTTTCTACAGAGTAGGTACTATTTGCTCTTAGGGATGAGTTCAAGCATATCCACTGAAACACTTTTGAAAGAAGCAAACCTGGAAACAACTGGAAAATTCACCAATAGTAGTCTTGTTAGATAAATCATGCCAGAGCTTGCAAAGGAATTCAATGTAGACAAATAAAAGAATAAGAGGAGTATGTATGTTACCAACATGGAACTACATCCAACATAGATAGTAAAGTAGAAAAAGAGGTACCTTAACAAGATGTATAGACTTCCTGGTGGCATCGTGGTAAAGAATCTCCCTACAATATAGGAGCTACAGGAGACATGGGTTCGATCATAGCATCGAGAAGATCCGCTGGAGGAGGACATGGCAACCCACTCCAGTATTCTTGCCAGGAGAATACCGTGGACAGAGGAGCCTGGTGGGCTACTGTCCATGGGGTCGCAATGAGTCAAACATAATTGAAGTGACTCAGCACACATGCATTGAACAATATGTATAATACACTTCCATTTGTATAAATGAAAAGAAATACATGCACAAACACATGTACATATTTTCCCTTATGCACACCCTATCACTAAAAGAACGTCCTAGAAACAAGAAGAGTATAAATAGCCCTAAAATAGCCCTAAAGAGGGATGTTAAGGGTCTACGAGACTTTGTTGTGGTTCAGTGCTAAGCCAGGGCCAACTCTTTGTGACCCCATGGATTGCAGTATGTCCAGCTACCCTGTCCTTCATCATTTCCTGGAGTTTGCTCGAACTCATGTCCATTGAGTCAGTGATGCCATCCAACTATCTCATCCTCTGTCATCCCCTTTTCCTCCTGCCCTCAATATTCCCCAGTATCAGGGTCTTTTCCAGTGAGTCTGCTCTTTGCATTGTGTGGCCTAAGTATCGGAGCTTCAGCTTCACCTAAGTCCTTCCAACAAATATTCAGGGTTGTTTATCTTTAGGACTGACAGGTTTGATCTCCTTAAAGTCCAATAGAGTCTAAAGAGTCTTCTTCAGGACACAATTCGAAAGCATCAATTCTTTGGTGCTCAGCTTTCTTTATGGTCCAACTCTCACATCCATACATGACTCCTGGAAAAACCATAGCCTTAGCTAGACAGACCTTTATCTACAAAGTGATGTCTCTGATTTTTAATATGTTCTCCGGGTTGGTCATAGCTTTCTTCTAAGGAGCAAATGTCTTAATTTTATGGCTACAGTCATCATCTGTAGTGATTTGGACCTGAAGAAAATAAGGTCTGTCAATCTTTCCACTTTTTCCCCACCTCTTTGACATGCAGTGATGGGACCAGATGCCATGATCTTAGTATTTTGAATGTTGAGTTTTAAGCCAGCTTTTTAACTCTCCTCTTTCACCTTCATCAACGGGCTCTTTAGCTCCTCTTCACTTTCTGCTATCTGGCTGGTACCATCGGTACATCTGAGGTAATTAATGTTTTTCCCAGCAATCTTCATTCCAGCTTCTGCTTCATCCAGCTCAGCATTTCACATGATGTACTTTGCATAAAAGTTAAATAAGCAGGGTGACAATATACAGCCTTGACATACTCCTTGCCCAAATTTGAACCAGTCTGATGTTCCATGTCCAGTTCTAACTGTTCCTTCTTGACCTGAATACAGGTTTCTCAAGAGGCAGGTATGGTAGTCTGGTATCCCCATCTCTTTCAGAATTTTTCAAAGTTTGTTGTGATTCACACAGTCAAAGGATTTAGTGAAGTAAATGAAGCAGAAGTAGAAGCTTTTGTGGAATTCTCTTGCTTTTCCTATGATCCAACAGATGTCAGCAATTTGATCTCTGGTTCCTCTGCCTTTTCTAAATCCAGCATGTACATTTGAAAGGTCTCTGTTCATGAACTGCTGAATCCTTGCTAACATGTGAAATGAGCACAAGTCTATGGCAATTTGAACATTCTTTAGCATTACCCTTCTTTGGAATTGGAATAAAAACTGACCTTTTCCAGTCCTGTGGCCACTCCTGGGCTTTCCAAATTTGCTGGCATACTGAGTATTGCACTTTAACAGCATTATCTTTTAGGATTTGAAATAGCTTAGTTGGAATTCCATAACCTCCATCACCTTCACAGTAACACTTCCTAATGCCCACTTGACTTCAGACTCCAGGATGTCTGACTATAGGTGAGTCGTCACACCTTCCTGGTTATCTGGGTCATTAAGATCTTTTTTGTACAGTTCTTTTGTGTATCCTTGCCACCTCTTTTTAATCTCTTTTGCTTAGCTGCTAAGTCACTTCAGTCGTGTCCGATTCTGTGCGGCCCCATAGATGGCAGCCCACCAGGCTCCCCCATTCCTGGGATTCTCCAGGCAAGAACACTGGAGTGGGTTGCCATTTCCTTCTCCAATGCAGGAAAGTCAAAAGTGAAAGTAAAGTCGTTCAGTCATGTCAGACTCTTAGCAACCCTGTGGACTGCAGCCTACCAGGCTCCACTGTCCATGGGATTTTCCAGGCAAGAGTACTGGAGTGGGGTGCCATTGCCTTCTCCATTTCTTATGCTAGGTATTCGCTATTTCTGTCCTTTATTGTGCCCATCCTTGCATGAAATATTTCCTTGATATCTCTATTTTCTTGGAAGAGATCTCTAGTCTTTCCCATTCTATTCTTTTCCTCTATTTCCTTGCATTGTTCACTTACGAAGGCTTTCTTATCTTTCCTTGCTATTCTTTGGAACTCTGCATTCAGATGCTTATGTATTTCCTTTTCTCCTTTGCCTTTCACTTCTCTTCTTTTCCCAGCTATTTGTAAAGCCTCCCCAGACAATCATTTTGTCTTCCTGTATTTCCTTGTGTTTGGGACAGTTTGGGTCACTGTCTCCTGTACAATGGTACAAACCTCCATCCACCGTTCTTCAGGCACTCTATCAAATCTAATGCCTTGAATCTATTTGTTACTTCCATTGTGTAATCATTCGGGATTTGATTTAGGTCATATCTGAATGGTCTAGTGATTTTCCCTACTTTCTTCAATTTAAGTCAGAATTTTGTTATAAGGAGCTCATGATCTGAGCCACAGTCAGTTCCTGGTCTTGTTTTTGCTGACTGTGTAGAGCTTCTCCATCCTTGGCTGCAAAGAATATAATCAATCTGATTTCGGTATTGACCATCTGGTGATGTTCAGGTGTAGAGTCGTCTCTTGTGTTGTTGGAAGAGGGTTTTTCTGTGACCAGTGTGTTCTCTTGGCAAAATGCTGTTACACTTTGCACTGCTTCATTTTGTACTCCAAGGCCAAAGTTGCCTGTTACTCCAGGTATCTCTTGACTTCCTACTTTTGCATTCCAATCGCCTATGACGAAACGGACATATTTTTTGGTGCTAGTTCTAAAAGGTCCTGTAGGTCTTCACGGAACTGTTCGACTTTAGTTTCTTCAGCATTAGTGGTTGAGGCATAGACTTGGATTACTGTGATACTGAATGGTTTGCCTTGGAAACAAATTAAGATCATTCTGTCATTTTTGAGATTGCACCCAAGTACTGCATTGTGAACTCTTTTGTTGACTATGAGAGCTACTCCATTCCTTCTAAGGGATTCTTGCCCTCAGTAGTAGATATAACGGTCATCTAAATTAGATTAGCCGATTCTCATCCATTTTAGTTTGGATTCCTAAAATGTCAATGTTCACTCTTGCCATCTCCTGCTTGACCATGGCCAGTTAACCTTGATTCATGGACTTAATATTCCAGTTTCCTATGCAATACTGTTCTTTACAGCATTAGATTTTATTTTTATCACCAGACATATCCACAACTGAGCACTGTTTCCACTCTGGCCCAGCCTCTTCATTCTTTCTGGAGGTAGTTCTCCACTCTTGCCCTATCGCATATTGGACACCTATGGACCTGGGGGGCTCGTCTTCTAGTGTCATATCTTTTTGCTTTTTCATACTGTTAATGGGGTTCTCAAGGCAAGAATACTGAAGTAGTTTGCCGTTCCCTTCTCAATAAGCATTAGAGTCAGTAAAATTTCCTCTAGACTCTGGAAAAACTGCTTCGTCATCTTTAGTTAACAGTTTAAGAGGTCAGTTGTTTATGTCTTCATAGCAATTCTTCCAGAATCAATAAGAACCCAAGAGAGAGATAATCAGAGAGTGTAATAGAGTCTTGTTCTAGGACCAAATTTTTCTGCTTACCAATCTCAATAATCGTGTTTATTCTAAATTCTGTGCCACATGACCCATCATCGAAAAATAAAAACATAAGGAGAAAACTGCAGGAAGTGTACATTCTTGTGACTCTGAGTCAAGCAAGTCAACAACACTGTAGAACTAAGATCCTGGCAAAGACTGATCTGTGCATGGATCACCCATGGTTACTTCAAACATAAAACTTCCTCCTCTTCCTCATGCCATTATAATGAAACAGCGTGTGTAAATGAAGAGCATTTGGAGTGGAGCAACACATGTACTATTTGTCTTAACCCACACTATAAGGAGATACTTGAAAAGTTTTGTGTAACAGTGAACACATTGAAAAAGAGGTATCATTAATTACATTTTAAAAGGCATCAAGACCAAGTGTTCAAGAATTTCTTTGGTATGATAGTGATAGTTGCTCAGTCGTGTCCGACTCTTTGTGATCCCATGAACTGCACCATGCCAGGTCTCCCTGTCCATAACCAACTCCTGGAGTTCACCCAAACTCATGTCCATTGAGTCAGTGACTGTTGACCAAAACAACTCACCTTGGCCAGGTGCAGTAATAACTGCTTGCATGAGTTGTCTCACAATAGTAGGTCCTGATAAGGAACATGAAGCTGCCACCAAAAACTAACCAGGAGAACTCCAGAGGACCCAAAAGGAGGGAGGAGACACCAGTCCATAATGTGTCCTGCCACCTCCCAGAAAGCCTCACACTGGAATCCATCTTGGCTGAGAGATACATTTTGTACCAGGAAGGACCCTGAGTCAGACCAAACATGGGCTAAAACAAGATGAGTGGTCAAAGACAACCCAGAAAGCAAACGGCATCACTCTGAACCCTGAGACTGTGAGTCACATGGCACAGCAGTTCCCCTGGGTTCCCTTATTCTCATGCTCTCCACTCCAGTGTCACTTTCCAATAAAGTCTCTTGCTTTCTCAGCATTTGTGTCTCTTCAGACAATTCATTTCTGAGTGTTAAAGAAAGACCACGCTCGGGCCCTGGAAGGGGTCTCCCATCCAGTAAATAATGTAACTTGTTGAATCTGGTCATACTAGGTCTAAATGTTTCATACATCACATTGCCTAATTTCTGTATGTAAAGGAGCCCCATATAGGAAGGAGATAGGAAAATTCACAGATGTCACTATCCACCAAGTCCATCGAAGGAAACTGACCTAATCCTAGACTCCTGAATTATTCTTCTACCACATGAAAACTAATCATGAAATCCTGTTAATTAAACCTCAGAGAATTCTCTGAATTCCTCCCTACCTCACTGCCTCATACAGTCTACACTTACCTTCACTTACTGACACTGCCCAAATTCAAAATCTCTTATGTCTTCCATCTGGGAAGTGTTATTACCTCCTGCAAGTTTTCTTCCAGGGACTTTCAAGCTTGGCTGCACGTTGGAATTATCTAGAAAGCTTCTGAAAAACACTCATGTATGGATGAACTTTGTGGTATGTAAATTATATCTGCAGCCATGAAATTAAAAGACACTTGCTCCTTGGAAGAAAAGCTATAAGGAACATAAACAGCATATTAAAAAACAGAGACATCACTTTGCTGATAAAGGTCTATATAGTCAAAGCTATGGTTTTTCCAGTAGTCATCTATGGATGTGAGAATTGGACCATAAAGAAAGCTGAGTGCCAAAGAATTGATGCTTTCGAACTGTGGTGCTGAAGAAGACTCTTGAGAGTCCCTAGGACTTCAAGGAGATCAAACCTGTCAATTCTAAAGGAAATCAACCCTGAACAGTCACTGAAAGGACTGATGCTGAAGCTGAAGCTCCAATACTTTGGCCATCTGATGCAAAGAACCAACTCATTGGAAAAGACTCTGATGCTGGGAAAGATTGAGGAACAGGTGTTGAAGGGGGCAACAGAGCTGCATGAGTTTGAGCAACCTCTGGGACTTAGTGAAGGGGAGGGAAGCCTGGCATGCTGCAGTCCGTGGGGTCACAGAGAGTCAGACACAACTGAGCAACTGGAAAGCCACAACCAATTATTATCTCAATGAGGCTATCACAAAAATACTCATTTATGTGTAAACTCCACTGTATACTAATTAAATCAGTGGCTCTTGCATTCTTTGAAACACTACAAGGGATTCTAGTGAGCAGTCATGGTAAAGAATCACTGCTCTGGTCTTACACGTCAGTAGCCTCCAAACCTGGATTGCTAGAATGTCTGGAGGAGCTTTTTGAAATGTGGAAACTTACACAAAATTTCTACAGCCTCCCCACACCTCAACTCCCAACCTCTAATTTATCAGACTTGCGTTAATAGTTTTTTTTTTTTTTAAACTTTACAATATTGTATTAGTTTTGCCAAACATCAAAATGAATCCGCCACAAGTATACCTGTGCTCCCCATCCTGAACCCTCCTCCCTCCTCCCTCCCCATACCCTCCCTCTGGGTTGTCCCAGTGCACCAGCCCCAAGCATCCAGTACTGTGCATCGAACCTGGACTGGCAACTTGTTTCATACATGATATTATACATGTTTCAATGCCATTCTCCCAAATCTCCCCACCCTCTCCCTCTCCCACAGAGTCCATAAGACTGATCTATACATCAGTGTCTCTTTTGCTGTCTCATACACAGGGTTATTATTACCATCTTTCTAAATTCCATATATATGTGTTAGTATACCATATTGGTGTTTTTCTTTCTGGCTTACTTCACTCTGTATAATAGGTTCCAGTTTCATCCACCTCATTAGAACTGATTCAAAAAATGCTATCCAATTGATTCTGATTCAGGTGATAGTCAGTGGTCAGTGAGATACAGCTGCATCAAAATAGGCTACCCACACAAGAATATTTATGCTTTTTTCATTCAGTTCAGTTCAGTCACTCAGTCGTGTCCGACTCTTTGCGACCCCATGAATTGTAGCACAACAGGCCTCCCTGTCCATCATCAACTCCCAGAGTTCACTCAGACCCACGTCCATCGAGTCAGTGATGCCATCCAGCCATCTCATCCTCTGTCGTCCTCTTGCCCCCAATCCCTCCCAGCATCAGAGTCTTTTCCAAGAAGTCAACTCTTCACATGAGGTGGCCAAAGTACTGGAGTTTCAGCTTTAGCATCATTCCTTCCAAAGAAATCCCAGGGCTGATCTCCTTCAGAATGGACTGGATGGATCTCCTTGCAGTCCAAGGGACTCTCAAGAGTCTTCTCCAACACCACAGTTCAAAAGCATCAATTCTTCGGTGCTCAGCTTTCTTCACAGTCCAACTCTCACATCCATACATGACCACAGGAAAAACCATAGCCTTGACTAGACAGACCTTTGTTGGCAAAGCAATGTCTCTGCTTTTGAATATGCTATCTAGGTTGGTCATAACTTTCCTTCCAAGGAGTAAGCGTCTTTTAATTTCATGGCTGCAATCACCATCTGCAGTGATTTTGGAGCCCAAAAAAATAAAGTCTGACACTGTTTCCACTGTTTCCGCATCTATTTGCCATGAAGTGATGGGACCAGATGATCTTCATTTTCTGAATGTTGAGCTTTAAGCCAACTTTTTCACTCTCCTCTTTCACTTTCATCAAGAGGCTTTTAGTGCTTCTCAAATGTTAAAGTGCCTACAAAGAATCTGCAGTCGTGTTATATGCAGAACTGATTCAGTAGGACTTGGAGGGTCTAAGGTGCTGCATTTCTATTAAACTCCCAGATGATGCTGATGCCACTGACGCTGGACCACATTTGGAGGCAGCGAAGTCCTGGATCTCCTAGAGATTCTATTTACCACAAAAACTCATCCTCGACTAATAAGGCTTAAAGACTGGTTTTCCCAGGCTTGATCTAGTTTGCAACTATATACTAAAGGTGTGTCTTTTTTAATCCCTGACTACTTTATACTCAACAGCTACTAGAAGGAGTTAGTTGCCCATTTGTCTCCAGCTTAAGTTTTATTGGGTTTTACCTAGAAGTCCCTTTTCCAATAGATAATGGGAAATGTTTTTGTATTCTCTATTTATACCACTTGAATTAATGGACTAAACCTACCTATAAAAACATTTTTTTTAATATATTACTAAAATGTGAAGCAATAAAACTGTACTGTTTTTGCTGCTTTCACTTTATTGGCTTCAAAACTCCGATGAAAAGCTATCCGCCAGGAAACCTTCCCTGGCTATGCTTGCTCACAACATTTGCTTCTATAAGCTAGTGTATTGCCTTAAGAAGCCACCAAGTAGCCCTGGAGAGCACACAGTTGAAATGCCATGCATCTGTTTTATGCATCAAAGTTCTCATCCCATCCACTAGGACTTGCATCTGAGAAGGTGGCTTCTACACAAGAAATCAATTTGAAAATCATCAACTCATTCATTAGATAAAATGCACCTACTGATATCCATCTATATTCAACTGCAAATTCCCCAAATTTTCAGACTGCAAAAGATTAAATATTGGTTTATATGTGTACTTTTTCTTCCATTCAGGAAACAGACTCAAGCCATCATGGAAATTGCACCCTCTTTTTTTTTTTTTTTTTTAATTTTATTTTATTTTTAAACTTTACATAATTGTATTAGTTTTGCCAAATATCAAAATGAATCCGCCACAGGTATACATGTGTTCCCCATCCTGAACCCTCCTCCCTCCTCATACCATCCCTCTGGGTCGTCCCAGTGCACTAGCCCCAAGCATAGGCATCAAGACTCCATATCACTTCTAAGTAATCTATTCAAAGGTGCCCAAGATGATTATCAAAGATTATCTGAAAAATGCTATCACTGATTAAGATTTGTTATCTGCTTCCCAGGTGATGAGACCAGACAATCTTTCAGTATAACTTCCAGGTGTGGAAAGAGTTGGCTCCAAGTCATCTTCTATAAAAGAGAAGCTTACAAATCAACAGCAGAGAGAAAGAGGGAGAGAGATTGCCCAAGAAGAAAAGGTTCAAGGAGCTTTGATGAGATAAATTATAAGATGAAGAAAGAGCAAGTGAGATGAAAAGGTCAGAGGCATAGTTTTGGATGCTGTGTACCTGAATAGGAAGTAGAATACACATTAATGAAATGTGGGGCACAGCCACATTGCTGACTAAAGACATACACGTATGGTGAATGGCACATATTCTGAATAATCAACTGAAAAAGAAATGTTTTGCTTCTGAGAAGACAAAATTAGGGCATGTTATTCCTTACTGATGTTGCCTGAGGCAGTTACATCTGATTACAGCTTCGAAGCATACGCTCTTCCCTTTTTCAGCTTCCCTTTACTGATTTCTCTGGCATGAACCATAGTTCTGCTTCCCTATATAAATCTTCACCAAGCTTTATGTGCCGTGTTTTGTTACAACTTAACCACCTATCTTTAGTCTGTCATTTTTTATATCCCCCATCTGTATAAAGAATTGTTACTGTGCTATATTCCTCACAGAAAACACCAAGAACTTTCAGGGCAGAGAAAGCTCGGATAAAATGAACTATTGATGCTTAAAATGAAAATAGAATCCAAGTCAGAGTTCTGCAGTTCTGCAAGGGGAAAAAAAAACAACTTAGCTGAAAATTATAAATAAAATTCAGAGATCACTCTCTGCAGGACAATAATAGTGAGACAACTGTGACATACGAAGTTTCAATATTTCAAATTGTATTGTTCTTTCCTTCAAATAACAATGGAGTAATCTACAAGCAAGCACTCAGTGTTTCTATTCCAGGCCATTACACTTGCGTTTAATAATTTTCACATTTATTGACTTGACTGTTGTATGACATCTGGCTATTAGCTGCATCAGCTCTCTAGAAGTTCACCTGCTACATTAGAGACACTGATGGCTTCTATTAATAATACCAAGACAAACAACTTAATAGACTAAGCCTTCATAAAGATACCTTCATGGCTAGTTTAAATTCATTCTCTTCTGCATATATGAGAAGATATCCCTATTCCCCTGATAATGAGAGGAGCATGGCTCCCCATTTCCTTTGCTTCTCATGAACTTCTACCAATTGGGCAGCATGATGAGTACCTGATCATTGTGAGATACACTGAGCCATCAGACAGAAAAGAAACCCTACACAGACATTTAAGATGTATGTGTGTGCTCAGTATCTGCTATGGGTATCAGGTTTATAGCAATGTTCAAACCAAATTCAATCCCCTTCCTATAGAACACATATATCTTGATTAATTTATTTACTTCATCTTCACAATAAAATTACTGTGTAGGGAATATTATTTACATTTTGTGAATGATAAAACTGAGGCTAAAAATTTGCTGAGTACACAGTGAATGAGTGGGCAGGATTTAATACCAAGACACTAATTTCAAAGCCATGTTCTTAACCTCTTAACTATGCTGATATTCCAAGGCAAACCTGAAAGGAGGGCCGGAAGCAAGGTGAGCTCTTAGAGGACTGGGTGTCTTTACACTGGCAGATATGTTTGTCAGTTTCTAGGCAAGCAGGATAGGTAGGGAGTCCAGTTGTCAAAATGAGGGAGGGAAAAATTGCCAGATACTATCCACCTGGCAAATGGAAATGCCAATGTGATTAAGAATCTCTCCTACTTGGAGATACTGTCTAAGGCATCTTCAGGCTCAGATCTTGGACAGTGACTTCTCAAATTTCTTCAGACACAAGTTCCAGTGTCATGGGGCTCTTTGCAACTCATCATGATGATGGCAATATTATATATTCCAATCCTACTGTGCTGAACTGGGATGTTCAGCACATACCATGCTCTACAGGAGATAAGCAGCAGCAGATGCCAAAGTTAAGAAAAAGCATGAAAGCATATCTTTCAAACAAACACATTCTGTGTACTAATGTACTTTTATGCAAAGTAGGAAAATGTCTGGGTTGTTCCATTTTAATAGCAGGTCCCTCATGGAGCCCCTGAAACAGCAGTAATAGACTCACTACTCTTGGATCGGCCTCATTGTCTGGTTTTCTAATTCTTTTGCCTCTAACTGCAGCCTTGAGAACCTGACCTCCCAACACCAAGAAAAGAAAGAATTCTAATTGAAAGCTCAAATCAGGACCCTCAACCATCAGTCTTATCAATTGCAAAACCTTCTTAACTCCTGAAAATTTTTTTTCAAATCTATTTTATTACAGTATAGTTGATTTATAATGTGTTAGTTTCTGGTGTACAGAAAAGTGATTTGTTTTTATATTCTTTTCCATTTTAATAGCTTATTATAAGATACTGAATGTAGTTTCCTGTGCTAGAGAATAGATCTCGCTGTTTCCCTCCCTCTCTCTTAAATAAGAAAGCCTCAGAGTAGAAAGGCTATTTGTAGATATTCATATATAGCCAGCTTCCAGTTTTATTCTCACTGAATCTACCACAAGGCTCCACCCTGGAATCCTGATCAGTTTCCTCTGGCATCAGGCTATTTCAATAAAACAGTCTTGGACCGACCTGATGAGTAAGCTACTGGGGGTGTGAGATGAACAAGCATACCATTCAGGGGAGGAAAATGATTTCATCCCTTCGATTTAAGTGACCACATCATCTCTGACAGCACCATGCGGAAGTGCAGAAGGGTTAGTTCTCAGTCGTGTCTGACTTCTTGCGGCTTCCTGGACCGTAGCCCACAGGCTTCTCTGTCCATGGGATTCTCCAGGCAAGAATACTGGAGTGGGCTGCATTTCCTACTCCAGGGGATCTTCCCAACCCAAGGATCAAACTCACATCCCTTGCATTGCCAGGCGGGTTCTTTACCACTAGCACAACCTATGAAGCCCAAGAATACTAGAGTGGGTCACCACTCCCTCCTCCAGGGATCTTCCTGACCCAGGGATTGAATCTGGGTCTCCGGCATTGCAGGCAGATTCTTTATCATCCGAGCCACCAGGGAATCCCTGACAGCACCATACTTATCTATGAATACTTATGTATCTGTGACAAGGGAAGAAATAAAGTGAATATACAAAGAGTACCTAACTCTGTGTCAGGCACTGTGCCCTCATACTACTTCTTTGAAGCTTACAGTGACCTGAAAAAAGCTGAGAGGTTAAATAACTTTCCCAAACAGGGTCACACCAACAGTAAGCAGGCAAGTTGTGGAGTTGCCTCCACAGTTGGTAGTTTTCCAATATATTCCTCGGATCCTTAATTAGTAATTTCCAGCCTCCAGCATAAGAATCATGGCAATAAAAAATGCAAAAATCCTCCAAAAAACACTGCAAACCAAAAATCAATTTAATCTTTACAAGTTTAATAAGTGTATGCCCCACAACCCTCTGTGTGGAAGAACAGATCTAATTAAATATCAGGTTACACAACTTCACAAAAGGTTGGGACTTGATGGACTAAATGTACAAGTTTTCCTCTGCACTTTAATTCCTCTCCCAACCCCTCTTTCCCAGAGTAACATTATTAAGCCAAGAGCCAGCAGTAACACTCCAAAGAGGCCCTTCTTGAGATATTTAAAGAATGTTGACAACTTCCAGAAACCCTCATCAAACAAATGGAAGGTAGGCTGTGTAATTTTCCAGGCAAGGAGCCATCCTGAGGGCTTAAAAAACAAACACATCTGTTTCCACATTCTAAGGCCTTCTGTTCTTGCCAAGTGGACAGGGAAATTCACCACTTTCAAACTCCAGACTGTAAAAGCCAAATGAAGTGCTTCCACAAGATTGAAAATTTCGAAAGAAAGACAGTCTGGCTCTGTTCTGTAGGCTTTAGGTCTCCTAAGTTTCCAAGGATTGCCTGTTCACCAAGGATGTTTAGAGCTTATCCATTCATGCTGCCATCACCTTAGTTCAGAAGCACACTAGGCCCCCAAAACCTTAGTTATTTAATAAACATTAAGCACATCAAGTGGAGAAGGCAATGGCAACCCACTCCAGTACTCTTGCCTGGAAAATGCCATTGATGGAGGAGCCTGGTGGGCTACAGTCCATGGGGTCGCGACTGAGAGACTTCCCTTTCACTTTCCACTTTCATGCATTGGAGAAGGAAATGGCAACCCACTCCAGTGTTCTTGCCTGGAGAATCCCAGGAATGGTGGAGCCTGGTGGGCTGCCGTCTATGGGGTCGCACAGAGTCGGACACGACTAAAGCGCCTTAGCAGCAGTAGCAGCAGCAGCAAGCACATCAAGAGACCCTGGGGATTTTCATCCAGGCAAACTTGTATTCTAAAGGCAGTCCTGCCCCATCCAGCCAGCCCCAAGACTGATCTGTTCGAATTACCTCAAATCAGACCACACACTGTGGCAAGCATCTGGACTCCTGAATTTGTTGGTCAGTAGCAAATTGACCAGTTCATAGGGCTTTTCTTTTTTCTTCTTTCGACTCCTCAAAGCTGAGATACTGACTGTACTCTCAGCAGCCCCTACTCACCTGCACTATCCATTTATCCTGAGTTGATATAGAATTGAAACTCTTGAAAATGTGCATGTTTGAACATATGTGTTTCTGTGTGTCTGTGTGTGTGTTTTGAAAAGTGGAGAGAAGAGGAAAGGAAAGGAAGCCCCAGAGAGAGTGATGGTTCAATTTCAGATGTACTCTAGGTCTGTCAGTGATTCTAATCCATGTAGAGTTATCCTCTGCTTATGGAACTAAGTAGAAAAGTGTGAACTCTGGACTCAGAACTTGTTAATTGCTAAGTCAGGTCTGACTCTTCGTAACATCATGGACTACAGTGTGCCAGGCTCCCCTGTCCTTCACTAATTCAGAATGTCCTGCTTTAAATGCTGACTCTATTAACTCAGTGGACTTGGGCAAATAACTCAAGCTCTCAATGTCTATGTCTAAAACGGGAAGAATATTGATTATAGGATTAAATGAGGTAATACATGTAAGAGGTATAGAACAGAACACAGCCCATGGTAGGCACTCCAGAAAGGTCAGCCACCATTCATGTCATTATTCTGTCCTGTAGAGCAGAGCCTTTCCTACAAAGGAACTTGCACTCATCCTGTTGAAGGGTCTGGCATACACCCAAAGTCCACCCGACACCAGAAAGAACACATCACCCTTTATGGAAGGACTAACTGAAAACAAGGAAAGTGTCAAATCTGGGATGAAAAGAATATGATGATGTAGTTTCAGAAATGTGTCTTATTTGTGGTATATGCCAAGCCAATGCTCCTTTCTAGCACTTGGCATTTGCTTCTAGTTCGTTTCCAGACTTCTTCGTGAATACACTTTTCCTCAACAAAGAGCAAACCTCCCCTCTGTAAAACTTGTCAGTTTCTTCCTTGATCAGGGACCTTCTTTAAGGTATTCCTCTGACTAATGACAACTGTCTTGCTCCCAACATATGGAAGGCCTTAGCAGAACAGGCCTTACTCCCTCCCATTCGAGACAGAGTGCTTGATCCCAGGCTAGGCCAGGGAGAAAGAACACTACTTTAGAATGCAAGACATTCAGAAAACATTAAGTCTGCAAATATCGAAGTTTCCAAATCTCACAAGCAGTCAGAATCTAGGATATCTGACTTAATGTGCTGTATAGAAATCTCCCTTGATCATGTGATATCATTGTACTTACTTGTTAGAGACTCTCAAGTTCAAAAAGTGTGACTTCACCATGAATTCCTCTTTCATATTCCAAAACAAACCAACAGAAATTAAGCAATAAAAAAATTAAACATACTTTCACTAATCTAATCTCTTACTCTGAAGGAAGCGAGTCAAGGAAGTAACATAAATACTTAGGTATTACAACATGTCAGATAGCCTCATCCTAGTCTTATCTCATTCTAGCCTTAACAAAAAGATCCGAGAGAGCAGGAACTATTTTTATTCAGTATTATACACTCAGTGCTTAGAACACTGCTTGGCATATAGGGGTTCACAATAAACACACACTGAATGATTGAATGATACCACCTGATATCTTACAGATCAGTAAGCTGATAAACACTAAGAGAATTTAAATAGTACTCAGACAGAGGAAAAGCTACAGTTTGAAAACTGTAAATCCACAGTCAATATTTTTCCCACTATTCCATGTTGTACTATTTCATGGAATATTAAAAACAAAAGCAAAAATAATCCCTTTGCCAACTGCACTGATACAGTCAGAGCAGAGAGTTAAAACACTTGCTATGGTCCACGGCCAAGACAAAATGTGAGATCATTAGAGGATGAATGCAATTCCAGGGCTGCCGGTTAAGGCTCCCTTATCAGAGGATGAAACTGGTACCCTGAGAGAACAAGGATGCATCACAGCTTCATGCAGACACTGGCAGCTCTAAGCAAGGAAAAGGGTGGAGAGATGTCATCATTTGTCATTCACATATCTAGCCTGAAAAGCCTTTTGTTTCATTACCAGCAAGGACTCCAGAGCAAATAAGAACTAAAGAACCATCAAATTTGACTATCTATATTCATTTAAAAGGGGAACTAGAAATTCTCCTTGGGCTTCCCTTATAGCTCAGTTGGTAAAGAAACCGCCTGCAATGCAGGAGACCCCAGTTCGATTCCTGGGTTGGGAAGATCCCCTGGAGAAAGGAAAGGCTACCCACTCCAGTATTCTGGCCTGGAGAATTCCATGGGCTATGCAGTCCATGGAGTCACAAAGAGTTGGACACAACTGAGCGACTCTCACGTTCACTTTCAGAAGTTCCACTCAGGAAAAGGCTACAAATCAGATAAGACTGTAATCCTCGAAATTATACATCAATTAAGGACACCTAGGGCGGAAATGGATGAGTTTCCAAGCAAAGGCAAAAAAAAAAAAATGTTTACAGAGTCCCAACTAGAGCATTTTTGACAATAAGGGAAAAACACATGATCCTTGAAGATTACTAGCTTGACTTTTTTCAACTGATATCCTCTCTTTCTTTCATAGCACAAAGGATAAAAGAACATTTAATCACCAAGCACTTATCTGGTCGAATGGGGAAAAGTTGCTTCTTCCCAGATTCATTGCAAAACCTTTAGCCCTGTTTTATAATAACTGATAGTAAATTTAGAGTTAAAATGAGCAGCGTCCCCTTAGAATTATTTACTCCACAGTTAATATCTAGCCCTATCTAATACATCTAGGACTAGACATCTCTTTGAATATATGCAATCCAACACCAGGTTACCAGGAAAATAAAAAAGAAATCTATTGTCTAGTGTAGTAAAAACAAAATTAATGGTTTGCAGTTTTTTTTTTTTTTGAAGCCTCTTAATAATTCTCTAGACATCCTCACTGAATCAGGGTAGAAAACACTTCCTTGGGGACATGAACAGATCACATTAAAGCAAATTGAATCAAGGAGCAAAATCATCAATTGATTCTGGAAAAGCTAAGATCAGTGTGTCCTAGAGACCCAAGGTGACTGGTGACTTCTGAAAAAGAAAAGTAGAAATTACATAACAAAAGTAAGGACACCATCTATACTTGAATTTCTCTAAAATCCTGACATCATGAAGCCAGCGGGAACTGAATCCTTTTAAAACGTGCCTCTCAGATGAAACAGCTTCCTAACTGTCCTCCTGCTATCCAGGGTCATTTAATCCATTAGGCTTTGAGCCCATAAGCTTTTTTAGGAGCCTATAAAAATCTTTAAGATGTCAGGGCAGTGGGAGGGGGGGAGTATGTGCTCAAAACTACAAAGAGGAAACTACACAATCAATATGAATAACTGTTAATTTGTCTGCAAAACATACCATTATGTAAATTTTACAAATTATTAAAATCCACATTTGCAGAAATATCTTCACATCTGATAATAACTTGTAGGTGAGATTTTTCTCACTTATTCTAGGTTTGCATAATGGCTGTTGAGAAGTTAAAGTTATTCATGGATTAAACGTGTAACCCAGGACAAAGGTCAAAAATTTCTAAAGAAAAACTAATAAATTCCTTTAAAATTATTACAGTAAAAATTGTTATTTAAGAGATGATGTGGGTGCATTTTAATTTGCTTAATATGAAGTGGGTTAGGAATTCCATGGTATGAACACTTAACATTTACAAGGAGTTAAAACACCTCCCCAGCCCCCAGCATCCTCTACTCTTTCTCCCTTTCCTACCCTTCCTATAAAAACCTTTCAGAGTGATGTCTGTAAAATACTAATGTAAGCACAGAACTCCTCTGCTTATACTCTTGAGTGACTTCTCACTGCAGTTGGGATAAAACCTAAACTCCTTACCATAACCTAGAAGATATCCAGGGCCAGGTCTCACCTTGGACCACTCAATCCCTCACTCTCCAACTTGAGGAAATGCTATTAATTCTACCTTCAAAACATACCCAGAACTCACCACCTCCTCTGCTCTCTCCACCACCTCCTCTGCTCCCTCCACCACCTCCTCTGCCCTCTCCACCACCTCCTCTGCTCCCTCCACCACCTCCTCTGCTCTCACCACCTCCTCTGCTCTCACCCTATTCTGAACAACCATCATCTCCTTCCTGGAGAATGACAACTGTCTCCAAACAGGTCTCTCTTCTATTCTTGCTTGCTATAGTCAATTTTTACATAGCAGCCTAAGTATGTTTCAAAAGGAGCCATGCCATGTTACTCCTCTACTCAAAATTCTCCAGTGGAAGACTTCAAACAGAATAAAATTCAACATCTCCATCAATGGTCTACTAGGCCCCCCAGGGAGCAATCTGGTCCCTTGCTCCCTCTATTTTTCTCCGCTTCTTTCATCTTAATTTTCTCTTCTTGTTCTGTTCATACTGGCCTTCTGATGGTTTCCTAACCCATCCAGACATTTCTGCCTTTGGGTCTTTGCACTGGCTATTCCCTTGGCTTGGAACATACTTCTTTAAGATTTATGTTGGGCTAACTCCCTCACCTCCTTCAAGTCTCTGCTTCATTGTCAGCCTCTAACAAGACCTACTTTGAACACCATATAAGTCATGACCTATCACTGCCATACCAACCACACCAGCACTGCTGATCCCTGTTCTGCTTTTACCCAGGGCATCATCTTCTAATATTGGCTCTAGTTTTTATAGTAGGTTTGTTGGGTTTTTGTTTATTGTCTGTCTGCCCCTGCTAGAATATAAGTTCCAACAGAGCAGGGATATTTGATGTTCACAATATATTTCAAGTTTCTAGAACTATTCCTGGCAGCTCAATAAACACCAGTTAAGTGATGAATTGGTCTATTTGTTCTTCCCACCCTGGACTTTTCAGTCTGTTGTAATAAAGAATTTATCTGGTCTTTGTGCCAGATTCTGGGCACCGGGCTTTTAAAACTCTTAGAATTCCCTAAATAATAGAAGTGTTTTTGTTATTCCTGAGGTTCCATATCACACCTGAGTTTATGCTAATGGGATGACTCCTGGTGGGCCCCTTGATAACCTCAGGATGGGGGCTAGTCACCAGAAAGCCCAACCATGTTATCAGAGGGTTGAAATGCTGAGCCATATGACCTCCAGGGAGAGGAGTAGGGCTGGAAACTGACTTCAGTTACATAGCCAATGATTCAATTAATCATATTTACATAACAAAATCTCAATAAAAACTCTGTACAACAAAGCTCACAGGCCTTCCTGGTTGGTAAACACACTGATGTGCCAGGAAGGTAACACATCCCGACTCCATTGGGACATGGAAGCTCTGTATTTAGGATGCTCCTAGACTGCACCCTGTACTTCTTTTCATTAAGCTGTTCCTGATTTTTATCCTTTATACACTGTAGTTATAAACACAGAACTTTCCTGGCTTCTTTGACTTGTTCTAGTGAATTATTGAACCTAAGGATGGCCATGAAAGGAAAGCAGTCTTGCTGTAAGCTGTGCCCTTTAACTTGTAGGGTCTGTGCTAACTCCACCAATGCTTATGGCCAGAACGGAACTTCAGTCCATCTGCTGATGTAGGGAATATAGTTGCTCATACTTCTTAGGGATGAGTGGCCTACAGTTCATTCTTTCTACATTCTTTCATTTTTAGTTAGTTTGTAAAGTAGGGAAAGAGCATTAGCCAAAAGGGATCCAATGCATAGATTTATATATAACTGAAGACAATGTCCTATAATCCTCATATTCCTAGACCAGCATCATTGAAAGGAAATATAGTAAGCCTCAAATCTTAGTCACTTACATAGTTTTAATTATTTTGGTAACTACTTTTTTAAAAGTGTACAAGGTGAAATTAATTGTAATAAATTTTTATTTAAGTATTTTCAAAATATCACCCCAAATTGTAATGAATATAAAAAATTGAGATATTTTACTTTTTTCACATTCATCAAAATCTGCTGTGTATTTTACACTCATACTGAAACCAAGTACAGATGCTATGGGTCTTCTGGGGGACAAAATTCTTCTCTGGCCCCCTATTCCTTATTTGTTGAAAAAAGCCTTTCATCTCCTAGGCTTTCCAAGACTTCCAAAGAACAGGCTCAAGCAGTTCACGATTAGAACAAAAGTCACAGGTCTCCTAGTTCCTCCTGAAGGGACATAGTCAAAGCTATGGTTTTTTTAGTAGTCATGTACAGATGTGAGAGTGGGACCATAAAGAGGGCTGAGTACCAAAGAGTGATACTTTCGAACTGTGGTGTTAGAGAAAACTCTTGAGAGTCCCTTGGACTGCAAGAAGATCCAACCAGTCCATCCTAAAGGAAATCAGTCCTGAATATTCATTGGAAGGACTGATGCTGAAGCTCCAATTTGGCCACCTGATGCAAAGAGCTGACTCTCTGAAACAGACTCTGATGCTGGTAAAGATTGAAGGCTGGAGGAGAACAGGATGACAGAGGACAAGATGATTGGATGGCATCACCAACTCAATGAACATAAGTTTGAGCAAACTCCAGGAGTTGGTGATGGACAGGGAAGCCTGCCAGGGAAGTCCATGGGGTTTCAAAGAGTCAGACATGACCAAGCAACTGAACAACAATAACAAACTTCATAGATTAATAAGTGGAAAGATTATATCAACCACTATGGGGAAGGGGCAGAGATTTTTCAGGAAGTAGGTCACAAATACTGAGACCCAAGGTCTAGTGGAAGTCGGACTTGTCTGCCATATTAGACCCATTTAGTTGTAATCAGTTTATGTAGTGACCTCAGGCTATGGAACTCTTTTAAAGTTTGTAACTTCCTTTCTGTTTCACTGTCAAGAGCCACATGCTGCTTATAGCTATCATACCGGACAAAGTAGATCTAGATACCAGAAACTGCCTTGAAAATAATAGACTAACCAGTTACAAGAGGCAAAACGGAAGAATGACTGGCCTGAACCAAGTCCTGCCTAAATCACTTTCTTTCTGGTGGATCCTAAGGCTAGAGGGTGGGGAGGATGTGTGGTTACTTCAAAGGAGTGAAGCCCATCCTTCCAGAACAGAGAATAGATTTACTAGTGAAACATGGCCCCATGAACATCTCAGACTTTGACCAATCAAAATGGAAAGGCGGTACAAATGGGGAAGCAGAACTAATCCCATGACTGCCAGTTTCCACAACCTCCTCTACAGGGGACGAAAAAGGGAACTTTGCTTTAGAGAAAACTATGTCCCTCCTTCTCACAGTAAGCCCTTTGCAAGTGTCAATGCTAGCTAAAGTTTCCTGAGCAAGGTGCCACATCAATCAATTTAAGAAATGTATTTCATTTCATCTTTACAGCAAACCCCTTTTTCAGGCAAGCAGATTAAACACAGTGAGGATAAATATTTTATCCAAAGTCAGCTCAGAAAAGAGCAGATTTGAATTTGGAAACCAAAACTTTGACCCTGAAGCCTCACTTTCTAAAATTCTACAGTGTGGCAGCTTTCCCTCTTGTTTTCACCTGGTAAAAACATTACCTTTCAAAGCTCTTCAGTAGACAGAAAGACTATTTCTTCAGTGAAACCTTCCATGATGTCCTTGCTCAATAAAGTAAGCCCTACCCGCACAAGCCGCCCCCGACCATTACTCCACACTCCACCCTAACCATTACTTTAGTTGATTTTGTTAGTGTCTTATCATGACTTGAAATTTTTACACACACACATTTCACATGCTTGCCTGCTCCCTATCTGTCTCCACTAGAATATAAGTCCCATTAAAGCATAGACCTTGTCCAGCCTGTTTACTATTTAACAAGCAGGGTTTAAATCAGTGATATGAGCACAGAATAGGAAGAACTGATGAATCTACCAGATGTGTCAGGCTGGGTATCAGGTTTTCTATGCCAAAGATGGTTCAGGCAGGAAAAAAGAGGTAAGTCAACAAATACAACTGCTGCCAGCAGAAATAATGGAGGAGATCCTAGACAATTCAAGAATTTTCTTCTATTGCATTTTATTCTTCCCTACACTCAGGTTCATTATTTGGTACATAATAGGATTCTGAAATCAATAATATAACATTTTACCAGATGTCAGCAGGCATAAAGAGAACTTGGTTGAAATGCTGTGTAAAAACACACACCAGGCAGACCATGTTTGTAATAATGATGGCATGGCTAATCCACATCTTCACAGGAAACCAAATGACAATTTATTAGTTATCGATAACAGCTAATATTTTTAAGTGTTCATAATTACCAAGGTTTTAACACATATTATACAATTTAACTTAGTCTTCAAAACATTTCTATGAAGTAAATAATATTATCATTTCTATTATATGGGCTTCCCTGATAGCTCAGGTAATTAGTCAGGATTCTCCAGAGAAATAGAACCAATAGGATCTATACATGTGTCTGTGTGTGGGTTTGTGTGTATGTGTGTGTGAGGAGATTTATTAGAGGAATTAGTTCATGCCATTATGGAGGCCAAGAAGTCCTACGATTTATCATGTGCAAGCAGGAGAACTATGGAAACAAGTGATGAATTTAGTCAAAATCCTGAAGGTCTAACAATCAAGGGAGCCTATGGTATAACTCTCAGTTTGAGGCTAAAAGCAAGAGAACATGAGGGGCCACTGGTATCAGTCTCAGAGTCTGAGGACCCAAGAACCAGAAGCTCCAATGTCTAATAGCTGGAGAAGACAGAAATCCCAGCTCAAGAAGAGACAAAGAATCTCCCCCTTCCTCTGCCTTTTTGTTCTATTTCAACCCTCAACAGTTTGGAGATGCCCACCCACATTGGTTAGGGGGATTTTCTCTACTTCGTTTACGGATTTAAACACACTCACAGACACAATGTTAAGTTCTGTGTTACCAGCTATCTAGACATTCCTTAGCCTAGTCAAGTTTACATGAAAATTAACCAATACAGAAAAGGAAACTCAGAGTCACACTGAAATTAAGTAATTTGCTCACAGTCCCTAAGTGAATAAAAAGAAGAGTCAAGATTCGAATTCAGGACTGTATGAGTTCAAAGCCACAGCCGTGCTAAGTGAGGCTGGAGCTATAGAAATGGCTTAAGGAGATGAACAGTGACAACGTGGTCTTCCCAGGAGCAGCAGAAGCAGAGAGTGACACTAAGGTCCTATTTACCTAATGTCCCCATGTGGTTCATCAGCACACAGCCTTCTACATCCTTGCTGGCCCGCTGGGCCCACAAGATGTATTATGAGGTTGGTGCAAAAGTAATTGCGGTTTCGCATTGTTGAACTTTGCTGTTCGATATTGGAATACATTCTTAAATGCAGTTCTGTTATACATCATTTGAATGCACATTTCTCACTTTATCTCTTTTTGCTAATGACTTACTACTGTTTATTTTATATTTATTTTAGACTAGGGAAATGATGTTAGACAAAAAGCAAATACCAGCAATTTTCTTATTCAAGTTCAAAATGGTTTGTAAGGCAGCAGAGACAACTCACAACATCAACAACACATTGGGCCCAGGAACTGCTAATGAACACTGAACATACAGGGCAGTGGTGGTTCAAGAAATGTTGCAAATCTTGCAAATGTCACAAGAAAGATTCAAGTGACAGCCTTGAAGAGGAGGAGCACGGTGGCTGGCCATCGGAATTTGACAATGACCAACTGAGAGGATCACTGAAGCTGATCCTCTTACAACTACATGAAAAGTTGCCAAAGAACTCAGTGTTAACCATTCTATGGTTGTTCAGTATTTGAAGCAAATTGGAAAGGTGAAAAAGTTCGGTAAGTTGGTGCCTCATGAGCAGACTGCAAATAAAAAAAAAATTATTGTTTTGAAGTGTCATCTTCTCTTATTCTAGGCAACAACAACAAACCATTTTTTGATCAGATTTTGACATTTAATGAAAAGTGAATTTCATACAACAACCAAGTCAGTGGCTGAACCAAGAAGAAGCTCAAAAGCACTTTCCAAAGCCAAGCTTGCATGAGAAAAAGGTCATGGTCACTCTTTGGTGGTCTGCTGCTGGGTCTCATCCACTACAGCTTTCTGAATCCGACTGAAACCATTACATCTGAGAAGTATGCTCAGCAAATCAGTGAGGTACACTGACAACTGCAAAGCCTGCAGCTGGCACCAATCAACAGAAAGGGTCCAATTCTTCTCCACGACAGCTCCTGATGACATGTCACACAATCAACGCTTCAAAAGTTGAACAAATTGGGCTAAAAAGTTTTGCATCATCCACCATATTCACCTGACCTTTCGCCAAGCAACTGCTACTTCCTCCAGTATCTCGACAACATTTTTCAGGGAAAACACTTCCACAACCAGCAGGACACAGAAAATGCTTTCCGAGACTGCATCAAATCCCAAAGCACAGATTTTTATGCTACAAGAATAAACTTATTTCTCATTGGCAAAAGTGTGTTGACTGTAGTGGTTCCTATTTTGATTAATAAAGATGTGCTTGAGCTTAGTTTTAATGACTTAAAATTCAGGTTCTGAAACCACAATTACATTTGCACCAACCTAATCATTTTTTTAATGTAAGATAATAGAGTCAGCCTATGATTCAGCAACAGTGTACTCCACTTAATTCCAATGGCAGCAATGGTAGAAGTCCTAGTAGAAAGAAGACTTATTTATTCACTGTCATGCCCTGTCACTCCTGGGTCCCTTAGGGCAAAGAATAGATGACAGCCATCCTTGAGAATACGGGAAGCCAGCCCTATCACATCAATCACTTTTAGACCCCAGTGTATACCAGAAAGCAAGAAGCTCTTACTTTCTCTGAATTGGTACAACATAAATTTTTCTTATACTTGGTGAAATAAATTTACTTTCCTATAGGGATGCCTATAGCATCATCAGGAATAAAAGCCAGAAGAACAGGCAAGATTGGCTTTGGGAAGTGAAGGCAAGGGAGAAGGATTCTCTTGGAGAGATGCAGAAAGCAGTACAAAAAAGCAGACTGGGAAATGTCTGAAGCTCTGCTCATTTTAAGTAGTAAATATTCATTGAGTATGACCATGGGGTAGGCACTGAAGATAATAATCTAAATAAACCTTGATTATTCAGTGGTAAAGAACCCACCTGCAAATGTAGGAGACACAAGAGACACGGTTTTGATCCCTGGGTCAGGAAGATCCCCTGGAGAAGGAAATGGCAAACTGCTTCAGTTATTCTTGCCTGGAAAATTCCATGGCCATAGGAGCCTGGCAGGCTACAGTCCATGGGGCCACAAAGAGTCAGATATGACTGAGCAAATGAGAACAAATGTGCGAATGCCCTCAGGAAGATGAGAAACTCACAGTATAGATGTAGAGATAGAGGATTAAGATGAAGTGCCACGCAAGGTGAAAAGTACGTAAAAAGATGGATCTTTAAGACATTACAAGAGCTTGATGAGGGAACTCTTCGTTCTACCCTGGAGAAAGGTAGTATTTGCACTGAGCCCCGAAGGATAAACAGGATTTCACAACTCATCATGAGTCTAATGGAGAAGGAAATGGCAACCCACTCCAGTATTCTTGCCTGGGAAATCCCATGGACAGGGGAGCCTAGTAGGCTACAGTCCATGGAGTCACACAGAGTTGGACATGACTGAGCATCTACATGAGCTTGAGTCTAATACAGCCCTGGGTACCAGAGCTGCAAAGACTCGACCAGAGGAGATGAGAGAAGACGGTGATTATGTGGCCAAAGGTGGCTCTGGGTTTACATTTGACGGAATTTAATTTTCTCCTAGCAGAAAAGCATACCTCTCATTCTGGAATCTGACACAAAACTAACGAGATGACACAACAGTGAGAGTGTGGGAGGAAAGGAATTTAGGCCAGAAGTCTGTTGGTAGCCCCCATAGCTCATATTCCCTGTGACGTTTCAAAGCAAGATCCGGCACTTGCATTCAAACTAGATGTCACATTTCTATGAGACATTCTAGCGCTTTAAAGCCCTGTTTATACAAATAATCCATTGCTACATCTGAGTTAATTACATCTCCCCAAAACCAACAGAAAGTGCACTTGGCACTGTGGATACAGAAAAGTAAAGTTCACATTAGATCTGGGAGATTGCCTTGTTTTATGAGCGCAGATAAACACAAATATCACTGTTAGGGTTTCAGCAATTAGAGGCTTAAGTGCCACCAAGAGAACAGGATAAAATGCTGAGAAGTCTCCCATCTCACTTCCAAAACAAAGCTCAATGCACAGCACAGCAGAATTAGAAATGACACAGACTGTGCTTACTAATAAAAGCAAAAGAAAAAAATTTAATTTAAACACGCTAATCCAAACGTTTGATTCACTTAAAGCTTAGAAAATGCTATTTCATTAAATCATGTTTTAATTTCAAAAGATGACTGTCAGACCCAAACTATTTTATTATAATAGAAGAATGGAACATAAAGATAACATATTTCTAGATTAAGTAATTCAAAATGTATTTGAGATTTTAGTTTTATAATGAACTTATGAATCACTAAGCCTAAACCAGAGAGAATCTTGAACAAATTTGCCTCAGCTGACATCCATAAATCCATGCCCACATAATTGCCCTTCTGCCCATGAGTCTATTCGTTACATAGTATAAGAGTTGTGCCCATTGGTGAGTGACAAAATCTCCTTAGAGAGAGGACTTGTTCTTGTCCTTATACAAGGACTTGTCCTAGTACACAACGTTTTATTTTGGGATCATATACTGCCAAGATTTTGAACTCACACTCAATCTCCTTTGGGTAGAAGTTGCCAAACAATTGACATAGCAGTTTTTAATCAACAACCTCTCTACATAAAACAGTAAGGTATAAGAAAAAATAAGTTTCTTTAAATCATTTAAATGTCTTTGGAAATAACCCAAGTACTTAATTCTTTTTAGTGTTATGAAAATAACTCATTGCCATTATAGAAAAATAAAGAAATATAGACAGGTAAAACATTTTGAATCATTCCTAATCCATAGCCAGTTTTAAATGTGGAGGTTAAATTTCCAAACATTGATGCAATTTTTCAAACAGGGGGTTTCATTTAACACCCCATTTGCAGCTTGCTTTTTGTACACAGAATAATACAGCAAATATTTATTTCTCTCTTATTGCAGACTTTTTTTTTTAATTACATGGATTAACACTATTGACACTTGACAAGTTTCTTGTTATTGGACATTGTTTCAATCACTCTCTACTTTATCCACAAAAGGTGGATAAACATCTATATATTGACATATTTATGCACAACCATAACATGTCCTCAAGATAAATTCTGAGGAGTGAACTCCTGGTACAAAGGATGTGTAAAAATTTAAGACTCCTGATAAGCACTGCCAAATAACTCTGCTAAAAACAGAAAGCATGACAGTGTCTATTTCCCTGTTTGTGCTATCTTTATCTTAATCTTGACTTATTTGATAGTTTGGAAAATGGTATCTAGTTGTTTTAATTTACAGATTAATAGAAGTTTAACTTCTTTTTTCATTAGATCATCTTTATTCTTTTATTGAAGTTGACTTACAATACTATATTAGTTTCAGATGTACAACATACCGATTTTATATTTTATAGATCAGGTACCATATAAAATTATCACAATATTATAACATTATTGACTGAGCTATATTCCCTGAGCTATACATTACATCTTTGTGACTTATTTATAACTGGTGGTTTACACGTCTTTTTCCCCTTTGCCTGTTCCATCCATTCTAGTTTTTAAAGTCATTTATATTTCTTCCTTTATGATATGCCTTCTTAATATGTTTTGGTTGATATTTAAAATGTACATGTTGATCTTACTGATTTGATGAAGTCCTCAGTATATGAAGGATACACTCAATGATATTAAACTGCAAGTTTTTTGTTTGTCCTTTAAAGTTATCAAAATTTGAAAACCACACACTCCTTTTTTTATCCCTTCCCTAGAAACATCTTCAATGTTTCAGGCCTCTGTTAGTCAAATGTTTTTACCATGAAAATAATGGACATAACTATACAGGCTGTAGCTAGAAGCTTGAGTTTATATCACATTCCTGTCATGAAGCTTGAGTTTATATCACATTCCTGTCATGATATAAACATGAGTTTATATCACATTCCTGTCACCTAACTATCATGTGGTCTCAGGAAGTAACTCAGCATCTTTGAGCTTCAGTTTCCTTATCTGTGCTGGACACTTTCTAATATCCTTTTTGGTTCTAAAATTTAGTGAGTCTATGAATCAGCAAATATGAAAGTTTACATTTGATGTGCCTTGATGCTTTAGAGGAGCAAATTTTCAATTTTAATAAAAATTGGAAAGAATTTAATGGCAAGAAGAGCTTGTTAAACAAATGATTTATTTAAAATAAGCTTTATGTTCAGCATAAAAATATAGTCAGTGTCAAATGAACATTCATTTGAACAGTAGGTCTGGCATCCTATCTTCTGAGAACAGAATGTTGTATCATAATCACAGGTGGTTACAGTATTGAAAATTTCCCTAAAGTTTACGTAATCCACCCCCATTTTTCAGATGATGACACTGAAGCCAGAAAGGGAAGGGGACTAAGTTACACAGAGTTTGATGAAGAGTTCAACAGGCATGTAAACCTCTTCATTTCTTCTACAGGCTGTCTTTAGCCTTGAATCCAAAGCATAAAAGTTTGATGTTTGGAGAATCCCAGGGACAGCGGAGCCTGGTGGGCTGCTGTCTATGGGGTCGCACAGAGTCAGACACTACTAAGCAACTTAGCAGCAGCAAAAAAAATAAAAAGTCATATCATTTACCAATATCATGTCGCATTGCCATGGCCACTATAATTTCACGTAATTCATTGGATGGGACTTCCGTGAATTAACATAACTCAGCTTGGGAAGAAGGGCTATGGTACAGCACCGACTGGCTTCAAAGTCTGGCCCTGCCCACCTCTGCTGGAACAAACTGCTGGCGTTCTCTCACGCCAGTTCTTGAGGAGATGATGAAATACCCAGCTCACAAGCACACTGTGGAGATGAAATGCATGGGTGTGTGCTTCGTGCCTGGCCCAAGGCCAGGGCAGCCGACAGTACTCAGCAAACGTTAGGCGCTTAGATATTCTAACGTTCCAAAGCGTACAGCCTGGAAATCAATATTTCCCTCCATTCCTCCTTTCCCAGTCTCACTGAGTAGCAGAAATCAAAAGGGATTATTTGAATAACCAACCAACACATTTTACAAAAGTTTTTACTGAGTTTCTATGGTGTGTTCAGAAAGACGCTGAATGGTATGAGGAACAAAAGTTGAAAGACAAAGCATCCATATCCAGGTATTCTGTCTTACTGGAGGCATCTCTGACCCCCAGCTCCCATCAGGCCCACATTTAAATAATCCCTCTTCAGTATGTCCTCTGCTTAGTACGAAACCAGTTAAAAATAAAATCATAGATCAGTATGTTTCCTAAATTAGACCAACATTCAACCAGAACATATAACAGAAGTTTCTGCTGATATTAAACCACATGCTTAAATACACAATAGATGTATACAGAATTACACAAGACCTTTAAGAAGTAAATAAACTCAAAACTTTTATTAAAGTATATGGAAGTTGACCTGCAAAAGAGAGGTGCTATATTCCTATAGTCATGTATGGCTGTGAGAGTTGGACTATAAAGAGAGCTGAGTGCCGAAGAATCAATGCTTTTGAACTGTGGTGTTGGAGAAGACTCTTGAGAGTCCCTTGGACTGCAAGGAGATCCAACCAGTCCATCCTAAAGGAAATTAGTCCTGAATATTCATTGGAAGGACTGATGCTGAAGCTGAAACTCCAATACTTTGGCCATCTGATGCAAAGAACTGACTCATTTGCAAAGACCCTGATGCTGAGAAAGATTGAAGGTAGGAGGAGAAGGGGTTGACAGAGGATGAGATGGTTGGATGGCATCACCAACTCAATAGGCATGAGTTTGAGTAAACTCCAGGAGTTGGTGATGGACAGGAGGCCTGGCGTGCTGCAGTCCATGGGGTCACAAACAGTCAGACATGACTGAGAGACCAAACTGAAATGAACTGATATTCCTATAAAGATGGCAATGCTCTCAAAATTACCTACTTATAAATTTAATTCAATTCCACTATAAATGTCTTTGAAAGCTGATACAGTTATTAGAAGTGGCTTCCTTGGTAGCTCAGTGGTAAAGAATCCTCCTGCTAAGGCAGGAGATGCAGGTTCAATCTCTGGGTTGGGAAGATCCCCTGGAGAAGGAAATGGCAACCCATTCTAGTATTCTTGCCTGGGAAATCCCATGGATAGAGGAGCCTGGTGGGCTACATTCCATAGGGTCACAAAATAGTTGGACACAACTTCACAACTAAACAGCAAACAATTATTAGAAACATTTTCTGAAAAACTCAATAAAGAAGAAGAGTCAAGGCATTTTTGAAGAAAAAAGAAGGAAAATAAAGAGAAAGATTTGAGGTAAAACTTACATATGCATGCTTGTGCTAAGTTGCTTTAGTCATGTCCAACTCTTTGCAACCCTATGGACAGTAGCCCACCAGACTTCTTTGTTCCATGGGATTCTTCAGGAAATAATACTGGAGTGAGTTGCCATGCACTTCTCCAGGGGATTTTCCTGATCAGGGGATGGAACCTGCATCTCTTACATCTCCATCACTGGCAGGTTCTTTACCACTAATGCTGCCTGGGAAGCCTTATATTAAAGACAGTGCAATACTACAAAAACTGAAATACTGGCTTCACTATTTTCATCTGACGAAAGATATTTTAAATCAGAAATCAAATGAATACAATTAAGTAAATAGTTCTGATACATTTGATCAACTATTTGAAGAAAAATAATAATGTTAGACCTCTACTCATACAACAAGGCACAAGTTTTAAATGCAACTAAAGTAATGTATAAATTACAATAGTACATCTGTGACAAATGTGTTTATAAACAAAAAGCACATAAAGAAGCATTGATGATGAAGATATTAAAGATTTGATGTAAACCAAAAGCTTCTGTCACTCTAGGAACACCATAAACCAATTAAAATGCAACTATCACACTTGGAAAACTGACTGAACATTAATGGCATTGAAACATGTATATTATCATATGTGAAATGGGTCGCCACTCCAGGTTCAACGCATGAGACAAGGTGCTCAGGGCTGGTGCACTGGGATGACCCTGAGGGATGACATGGGGAGGGATGTTGGCAGGGGGAGTTCAGGGTGGGGAACACATGTACACCCATGGCAGATTCATGCCAATGTATGGCAAAACCACTACAATATTGCAAAGTAGTTAGCATCCAATTAAAATAAATAAATTTATTTTAAAATAATAATAAAATAAAATATAAAAATAAAAAAGGCAAAGAGTAATACACTGATAACAAAAAAGGGCAAAGGACATGAATTTGCAATTCCCGAAAGAATAAATGCACATGTATAATACATATATGAAAAATATTTAACACATTAGTAATCAGAACAATGTCAACTAAGAGTCCACTGTCACTTATTTATCTATTAAATTAGAAAGACTCAAAAAATATAATATCATGCTACTTCTGCTGCTGCTAAGTCGCTTCAGTCGTGTCCGACTCTGTGCAACCCCATAGACGGCAGCCCACCAGTCTCCCCCATTCCTGGGATTCTCCAGGCAAGAACACTGGAGTGGGTTGCCATTTCCTTCTCCAATGCATGAAAGTGAAAAGTGAAAGTGAAGTCGCTCAGTCGTGTCCGACTCCTAGCAACCCCACGGACTGCAGCCTACCAGTCTCCTCCATCCATGGGATTTTCCAGGCAAGAGTACTGGAGTGGGTTGCCATTGCCTTCTCCATAATATCATGAGGATGACAGAATTGGGGTAAAAGTGTTATATTAACTGTGAGGTATGAAGCCACACAATTTTTTTTTAGGACAATTCAACAATATTTCGTAAGGACCTTAACAGTGTGGAATCTATTTTCTTTAACCATTTTACATGTTCTAAAAAAAACCAGATATTCTCAAGAATGTGTTTACAAAGTCTCCACAACAGTTTTTTTTAATTACTAAACTTTTAGAGAATTATAATACATAGAAAATATAATGTAAGATGCCACTTAAAATCATGGTCTTGAATATTTAATGCTGAAAATACATTATTTAATGGAAAAGGATTTTACCAGATAGTAAGTACAATATGATACTAAGTTTATAAAGAAAAAAAAAAGCAAGTATTCTTATTAGACAGAGAGGGGAAGACAGAGATAGGAAAAAAATAGAAAGATGAAACTGGAAAAGTCCATATAAAAATGTTAACCATAGTTGATCACTAGATGGTAGATTATGGATGGTTTTATTTTATCTTTAGAGATTTTTCTATAGTTCCAACATTTCTGCAATGAAAACAGACTGCTTTTGAAATCAGGAAAAGCAATTATATTTTGAAAGATACATAGGAAGAACCTACAAAATAGTTAATAGGGAAAAAAAACACATCAAGTTTTTGATTGCTGTTGTTATTCCTATTGTTTAGATTTCACAGAAACAGAAATTGATTTTGACCAAGAATCTGGTTTATCAGAGAGACACATTCGTTCAAGTAGGGCATCCTGCCACCTGAAGGAGACCTATTGTAAACATGGACACATATACAAAGAAAAGCAATTTTGCCAGACAATTATGTTTTAGGGAAAGCTTCCTAGGCCTGATAATGTCTCCAACTGCCTCCCTTTTCTAACTGATGAAAATGATAGCAGGAAGCTCTTGAGTCATAAAAATGAGAGAAAGGCTTTTTTTTTCCCCCTTAACTGTGTAGGATCGAGGTAGTTTATTCTGTATCTCCTGCAACTTATAAGCTGACATTTACTATGTAATGTACATAGTGCAGCTGAGAGTGACCCCCTGGGCTTCCTGGGGAGAGCTCCTGCCCTGATGTCAGCAAGGGTCCCAGAGGAGATCCTTGAGGTCAGAGTGCACTTAAGTTCAAAACAGGTCATGCTCACACAGACCATCCAGCTGTAACGGATCAACAGTTTCAGCATCACCTCATTGGCACAGTTGGGATGGATCCTTCCTGAATATGGGCTCAAGACAGCTGGCACTAGCTTCATCAATGTGGTTCTAGATTCAAATCGAAAACACATGTTTTCTCCCTTCACGTTGCCTGGTGTCTCTGACCAAACAAGCCTCAGCAATTCACTCTCCCCCTTGATCCAATCCTGACCCTGGTTTGGTCCTGTTTACCTTTGCAGCTTCATCTTCTATCATCACCTCTGCTACTCTGACTCACCAACCCACACCAGGCTTCTTATTTCCTCAATCTGGCTAGGCTCATGCTGGCCGCAGGGCCTTTGCATCATCTGTCCCCTTGGCAGCGCAATGCTCTCCTGCCATGTTTCACATGGTGGCTTCACCTCCTTCAGATCTCAGCTGCCTCTTTGGTGACCAACTAAACCAACTAACAAGCATTCTCAAAGACTCATCTCTAGTGTTCAAGATATAACCCACAACACTGTCGGAGATGTCCTTGCTTGGTATATCTCCAATTCTGGAACTAACATAATGAAGACCACTCAGTAAATATCTGTGGACTGATTCACTCTATTACTAAATCATTGGCTATGCCCCTGAAAAATATGCAAACTATTACCACTCTCAACATCTCAGTGCTACCATTGTGGTCCAAGGTACCACCATCTTTTCCTGGATTTTTCCAACAGCCTCCTGAGCAATCTACCTGCCACCACCCTTGTCCCCTCACCCCTGAAAGTCTGTCCTCAACACAATAGTCACAGTGATCCTGTTTAGAAATAAGTCAGATGATGGGACTCTTCAGCTCTGATTCCCTGGTGGGGAACTCCACCCAGAGTAAAAGCAAAAGTTCTTACAATGAATCACAAGGTCTTGGGGACCTCACTCGCCCTGACTCTCCATCTTCCCCCTCCCTGAGCTCCAGCCACACTGATCAAACTCCTACTGTTTCCTCACTCCTGCCAAGAACATTCCTCCCTTGAGCCATTTGCATTGCCTGTTTCCTCAGCCCAGATTTCTCTTCTCCAGATATCCACTTGGCCCACTCATTCTCTTCAAGTCTCATCAAATGCCCTCTTCTCAGTAAGGACCACACTCCCTGACTGCCTCCACTGAAAACTGTACCATTCCTATAACCAGCACTGTCCATTTGCCTGACTCTGCTATTTTTTTCTCCCTAACACTTACTATCTCCTAAATCATATCTATGGTCTATTTCCAATTCCCAGATAGGATGGGAGCCCTACAGAAGCAGTGTCTGTGTCAGTTTTGTGCCCTGCTATATCCACCCACAGCCCCCTAGAACAATGCCTGACCACTGAAGATGCTCAATAAACATCTGCTGAGCAAATAAATGAGCCAAGGAAAGATGGACTAGAACAAGGGTGCATTTTGGCACCATCTGTGTCAAACATGTGGTGAAGGTCACTTCCTTATCTCCCTGCCACTGCTGCCCCTGAATTTATAAACGAAAAATATCATGTTCCATAGAAGGAAGTCCATAGTTAAACCAATTCAAATAAAATGCAACCACTGGATTTCAAGGGTGCACAGTCCAGAAAGTGAGAGGAGCTCCTCTAGGAGCTCCTGTCCCTGGGGTCTCTTCCCACTCACAGGACTTGGCCCCCGCAGCTGTGAAACCTTGTTGAACCAGCAGCATGGTGAGGAATTGTTAAGAGTTGCCCCTTGAACCTCAGATCTACAGAGACTCGGCCACATGGCTGTCAAGAATATCTTAGAGTCACTGAATTTCAAAATCAGATGCAATCCGTGTGGTCCCTGAGTCCAACCCCCTCACTTTACAGATGAGAACACTAAGTCCCAGAGAGGTTAAATGACCCTGAGATCACCCTGGTATTTCTCAATCCTTGTTAAGGCAAGAGGACAAATATTAAAGCTCAAAAGTTTTTAAGAAACATTTATCTAACAAAGAAGCTCTTGTCGACCCCAATCTGAGTTTTGCAGGCTGATCCACGATGGAGGGCTGCAGATTTACATGTCACAGAAGATTTAGAAATAATTCCTCTTGTCTGAGTCAGACAACACTGCATATTTTAATTCTGCCAGTCATTTCAGAGTTTGTGCTATCTACACCTTATCAAATCAAGCTAATCAAAGTACGGGGGGTGGGGCAAGCCAATTTAAAACAGACTGTCTCAAAAATTACATTTATATAAATATGAGTTTTAAGTAATCTCTATTCAGATTGTCACTTCTAAGAATCTGATTAAAATTATTAGTTTACAGAAGAAAGATTGAAGCAAGCCTTAAAGGAAGAAGAAAAGAGCTTGCAGGTTTTTTGTTTTTTTTTTTTTGGTCTCCCCACCTATCCCTGCTATTTCAATGCTAAATAAAACCATACGGATCATCTCCTGTGATAGGTGGAAGATGGGGGGAGCTAAGTTAATAATACTGCTGACAAAGGTAGACAATTATATCTTATTTTAATTCATGGGCTCTGAAAGCATTTCAAATGTAGCACAGCCATCGCCAGTGACTGACTTCTACATCTGTGTTTGCTTGTGGCTTCAGTTGTCAAACTAACATTTCATTAATCACATTTTTTTTTCAATTTCACTTTTAAAGTATTGAATTTGGGCCTGCAATGGGGAATCGCCAGGAATTACTGAGCTGTGTGGGTCTTCAAAAGATTAAGTGTGTGTATAGCAAGACGAAGCTGCAATTTTTGCTAGGGATGGATCTGTCTGTTCTGAAACCAACTGCACTGGGGAGGGGAGTGACATCTTAAAGTGACATCTGTGAACAGGTAATCAGCCTTAAACAGTTTTTCCTCCTTCCCCATAGTTTGGCAGGAAAATACTCAGGAACTCCTAAAAATGCAGTTCAGCAATCTTAAACACAGTTCACCGTAGTGTGAAAGGAGGGACCACAAAGGCACTAGAGGACATGAAGTCCTCAGGGATGGATCCAGATCATGGTCCTGGACCACCCACACTGCAAGCTTCAGAGGGTGCCACTCACTATGTCCCAGGTAGACACACCACAAAGGCACTAGAGGACATGAAGTCCTCAGGGAGGGATCCAGATCATGGTCCTGGACCGCCCACACTGCAAGCTTCAGGGGGCGCCACTCACTATATCCCAGGTAGACACACTCCCTGGAGTTATGTAGTAATTCCAACTTGCTCCCAGTTAATCCCTCCTTCCTTTTTTTTTTTTTTAATTTTATTTTCAAACTTTACATAATTGTATTAGTTTTGCCAAATATCAAAATGAATCCTTCACAGGTATACATGTGCTCCCCATCCTGAACCCTCCTCCCTCCTCCCTCCCCATACCATCCCTCTGGGTCGTCCCAGTGCACTACCCCCAAGCATCCAATCCCTCCTTCCTTCTTTCAGCTCAATCAGTGGTGTCTGACCTTCCTGCTTTACTTCATGTTTATTTTCTATTCCCTCTATCAAGACACAGGCATTTTAAACCAATGAGATCAGGTCTGAGGAGCAAGCTCAGAGGCTTTGAGTTTATTATTAAAAAAAAATAATAATTCACCAGTAACTCCCTTCCCTCTCTCATTCACTTCCTTCACTCATCCAATCTACAAACATTCACCAACAGCTTACATGTTGCTAGGCATTGGCCAATGACAGAATCAAGTTGAGTTGAGTCAGAGTTCTATATAGGGGCAAAGAAATCATATCTAATGTACAGAACCACTTCAGACACCAGGGAGTAAGAGGATAATCCACCAGATTTCCTGCTGGCATAAAGAAAAATTAGGGAAATGCCATATAGGATGACCCCGGGACAGTGCATTTTCAGATACTTGAGCAAAGATGAAAGATGTCTGTCTCAACATCTGAGGATGGTACCTGTGAGAGAATGTTGACAAAAATGCCCAAATAATTCTCTTTCCTGTATCATGCCTTTGGGTGGTCCCCTACCACTCTGACTCCCAGCTTGTCATGGGACTTGCTTTGGCTAATAGGATAATAATAATCACCATAAAAATAGAGACACAGAAAGTGCTTGTATGCTGGGACTTGCTCTCTCTCTTGGTAACTCTGTAAACAATATATTGGAACCACGCCCAGGCTAGCATCCTGAAAGATGGCAGGTATATGACTATTCCACCTGACATTGATCCACCTTCTCAGTCAGGTAAGGAGGGCCCTTCAAAGACCATCCAGCCCAGGCCAACCTGAAGAAACATTAAGAAACTATACACATTTCTGTTATTTGACAAGAAAGTTGAGGATGGCTCATTATTCAGCAAAAGTTAAGGAGTTAGTACCTCACTCCAAGGCAAGAGAAACTCAATGATACATCCCATGACAGCGGCCCTGATTGGGAAATACTGTGTTGATTACAATCCTAGACATTATAATCAAATACTATCTAAGATAAGAAATTTGCTTTAAGGGGCTTCCCAGGTGGCTCAGATGGTAAAGAGTCTGTCCACAATGTGGGAGACCTGGGTTCGATCCCTGGGTCGGGAAGATCCCCTGGAAATGGCAAGAAATTTGCTTTATGTTTTTTGAATCATGAACATTTCAAGTAGTTAAGAGTTTCTGGAATCATCTCAAAACCAAATCAACTAAAGGAAGTTGAAAGTGCTGTAATTTGTGGTGGGGAAAGGAGACAGAATATGAAAACAGTTGTGGCAGTGATGCCTGGTCAGAAGTTTCAACAGCAAAAGCAAAAGCTGAAAAGGACAACAGTGAGTTGTCCTGCTCCCTCTTCAGGACTGAAGCACTTAATCCCTCCAATTTTGAGAGTGTTGGCAGCTAAGTGCACTCCTCTGAGACTCACTCTAGCAATTTCCCTCAAATGAGGAGAAGCTGCCTTGTCCAAGGTTATGTCCCCTTCCCAGGATCACGTCCAGTGACTGGTCCCTGCTGTGTTTACTCAATCTGCTTATCCAAACTCAGGACAAGTCTGCCAGACAAGCCCTCCAGAGCTTCCCAAGAGATTGGCTAAGGCTTTTCTTCTGACCACATGGCAGTTCCACTTCTTCCTCTTCCCAGTCCTGCTTCCTTCTTTTCTCCATAAACATTAATCCTAAGAGCAGACCCCCGCAAAATTCCTGCAGGCCAGGCTACCCTCTAAGTTGGGTTTCCCTAATGACTCAGACCTAAAGCATCTGCCGGCAATGCAGGAGATGTGAGTACAATCCCTGGGTCAGGAAGACCCCCTGGAGAAGGAAATGGCAATCCACTCCAGTATTCTTGCCTGGAGAATCCTGTGGTCTGAGGAGCCTGGTGGGCTGCTGTCCATGGGGTCGCATAGAGTTGGACACAACTGAAGTGACTTAGCATGCATGTATGCATGCATTGGAGAAGGAAATGGCAACCCACTCCAGTGTTCTTGCCTGGAGAATCCCAGGGACAGAGGAGCCTGGCTGGCTACAGTCCATGGGGTCTCATAGAGTCGGACACGACTGAGCACACATACATTCAGCCTCCAAGCCAGAGTGTGTGCTTTGGAGAACTGCATCTTTGACATTCCCAGAAGCCCTGTCTTACCAGGTGAGGAAAATAAAGGGCAGCAATCACAGAGGAAGCTATCACATGATAGAGTGATGCCAACAGAAAAAAAAAAATAAGCCATCAGAAGTATGAATGTTCCATGCAATATTACTCAGTCATAACGAAGAACAAAATTGGTCATTTGTAGAGATGTGGCTGGACCTAAGGTCTGTCATACAGAATGAAGTAAGCTGGAAAGAGAAAAACAAGTATCGTGTATTAACATATATATGTGGAATTAGAAAAATGGTACGGATGAACCTATTTGCAAGGCAGCAACAGAGACAGATGTAAAGAATGGAACTGTGGGCACAGGGGTTGAGAAGGGGGGTGGGATGAATTGGGAGATGGGAATTGACATATAAACACTGCTGCTGCTGCTAAGTCGCTTCAGTCGTGTCCGACTCTGTGCAACCCCAGAGACGGCAGCCCACCGGGCTCCCCCGTCCCTGGGATTCTCCAGGCAAGAACACTGGAGTGGCTTGCCATTTCCTTCTCCAATGCATGAAAGTGAAAAGTGAAAGTGAAGTCGCTCAGGTTGTCTACTTGAAAGTTATACAGTCGTGTCCGACTCCTAGCGACCCCATGGACTGCAGTCTACCAGGCTCCTCTGTCCATGGGATTTTCCAGGCAAGAGTACTTGAGTGGGGAGCCATTGCCTTCTCCACATATAAACACTACCATGTGTCAAATAGCTAGTGGGGATGTGCTGATAACACAGGGGGCTCAGCTCTGTGATGACACAGGGGGCTGGGATGGGGTGGGTGTGAGAGAGGTTCAAGAGGATATAGGTATACATAAAGCTGATTCACTTTGTTCACCAGTAGAAACCAAACAGCACTGTAAAGCAACTATATCCCAATTAAAAAAAAAAAAAGCATGAATGTTAAAAGAAGCAAGGGAAGTAGCTTAAGGAAATAAAGCAGTTGGTAAATAGGCTAAACACCCTTGTGAATGTCTCCCCGTGGTCTGAATAGCCTTGAAAAAGTAAGACTTGTATTTGTTCACAACATCAAGAAGGTGAAGGCTAAGTCACAGAAAACTGGGGAAAATAAAAACACAAAGGTAAAAAGCTGCTCTCCTAGAAGAGAGAGGATAAGAAGCAGAACATGGCCATGTTATCAAGAGAGGACTGTAACAAGCAGTAGGATATCAACAGATCAAACAAGACAAAGACCTAGGAATATAAATGAGAATACAATGAAATACCCAAAGGCAATTGGACACTATAGCAATATTTTGACTATTTTGTTAAAGAACACGTTGTTCAAAATACTGTTTTCCTTTGAAAATTAGTTTACACCTTATTGAGACTTAAGAAACACTGCTTTAGAGAATCAATTAAAATGCCATTAACACTAATAAGAGAGTTCAGTACTGAAGACAGATACAAAGTAAATATACAAAAATCAATAGCACCCTTAAACACCAGCAATAAAAAGGCATAAAATATAATGGGAAAAGATAATCACCATATTAGCAGCACAACAAAAGATAACCAGAAATAATATTAACAAGAAATATTCAGAAAAGACATACACTGGGGAAAAAAAAAAACTATAAAAATTTTAACCTAAGACTCAAGAGTACTTGAATAAGTGGAAAGAAAGGCATTTGTGGTAAAACTAAATAATGTTTAAATGGCAGCTATGCTGAAATTTAATTATATGCTTAATTCAATTTCAATTACAGCGCACACAAGATTATTACTGAAATATGACCATGTTGGTCTGGAAAAATAAAACAGTGGGTATAGTCCAAAAAGTTTAGCAATAAGGAAGAAATAAGGACGTGGTCCCAAAAAGTGATAGAAGTTAATTAACAGGTATCTTTCTACTAGTGTTCTTGGTGTCTTTCCAACAAAATTATGATTTGTGTCTCAGGAAGATGAGTGATAGAGAAGTATGCAGTATTTACCAAGTGCTTTTCATGAGGAAACTCATCTGTACAAGAGAGTCCCTACAGACATTTCCTCTAAACCACAGAAGACAGTTTGTGATGTCCCCTGGACATTTCAAACCAATGAGACCAGCGAGTCTCCAGGACTCTGTTCTTGACTTCTTCACCATGAACACTCCTGCCACTTGAGCCATTCACACCATTACTTACACCCGAAATCTTATCATCATCAAAAACTCACTTCCTTCAACAATCTCATCACAAGCCTCTTCCAATAGCTCTTTACACTTTTTTATATTAAGTATTTTATACTTATATATATGCATTGCTTCACCGCTCACAATTATTCTACCTCATTGAAGGTGGCCAATCCTTGAATCTACTATTTACTTTCTCACTGATCACCAGCCTTTGGCCCTGCTTGGATTAGATTCCATGTCTTTCTTTTTAATCAAACCCTTAACCTCAACCTGCTTAGCCAACTGTTCCCCTATATTCTTTGTCTAGGCAAAACCCTAAACCTTTTTGAACTCAACTCTTCTCTTTTCTCTGCCTTCACACAATTAAAAGTTTCAAAAAATACAGATATAAACCGAAAACAAAAATACAAATTCACACAAACAGCTTAATGGAGTATCAAATGGACATTCCTACAGATTCCTTTTAACCATTCCCTCCCGAACTCTGAGAAGACTAGTTAAACCTCTCTTTAGCTCCTGATTCCCATCTCTGTATTCTCTCCAGCGGTCATCTGATGACCCCATTTCATACTCTACAGAGGAAACAAACTGCCTCATAAAGAAACACAGTCATCTTTATACCAACAAATCAACACACCAACCACAACGATCCTTTACTTATTAAGAATAAAGGAATGTCCATTGTCCTCATCAACTGGTAGATTGTCGTCTTATACTATAGATACCATAGTACTTGGCCCCTAAAGGATCCCCTCTCTCCAACATCACATCTCTCTCCTCATGGAGCTATTCCATCCATGTTGGTACCTGCTCTGATCTCTCTCACTTTAAAACATAAACATACAGATAAACAAAACCTGAACAACAAAAACAAACTTCAGCTGGTCCTCTGGTCAGTCCCTCTGCTGCAGGTCCATTTCTCTGTTACCCTTCAAAACTTCTCAAAAGAGTTCTCTCCACATGCTTTCTTCACAGTCTTACTTTTCATTCACTCCTCAACCTACTCCTATCTGGCCGTCTTCTGCCCCGACTATTCCCATGGAAACTGCTCTTTGTTAAAATCACCAACAAACAACCTCTTGCTGACTCAAACAGATATCTTTCTGATCTAATGTTTCTCAGCAGCATTTGCAGAATTAATTCCTATCCTAGGTTTCTATCTTCTCACTGAAAGCACCTTCTCTCTCACTGAGCACAATATATCAGTCCTCTCTGCTGGTTCCTCCATCTCCATTAAACTCGAAACTGTAAATCCTCAGGATTTGGTCTGAGCCCCTATCATTCTCCCTTGATGATCTCAACCATTTGTATGGTTTCCACTATCACCTCTATCCTGGTAATTCCCACATTTATATCTCCAGTGCAGACTCTCCTTTGAACTCAGCACTCCTGTATCCAACCTCCCACTACTCAACTCCTCTTGGATATTTCATATACTTAAAGACCCTCTTGACAGAAGTGAATGAAGAGAGTGAAAAAGTTGGCTTAAAACTCAACATTCAAAAAACTAAGATCATGGCATCTGGTCCCATCACTTCACGGAAAATAGATGGGGAAACAATGGAAACAGTGAGAGACTTTTCTCTTTGGGCTCCAATATCACTGCAGATGGTGAATACAGCCATGAAATTAAAAGATGCTTCCTCCTTGGAAGAAAAGCTATGACAAACATAGACAGCATAATAAAAATCAGAGACATTACTTTACCAACAAAGGTCCGTCTAGTCAAAGTTATCATTTTTCCAGTAGTTGTGTATGGATGTGAGAGTTGGACCATAAAGAAACTGAGCACTGAAGAATTGATGCTTTTGAACTGTGGTGTTGGATAAGACTCTTGAGAATCCCTTGGACAGCAAGGAGATCTAACCAGTCAATTCTAAAGGAGATCAGTCCTAAATATTCATTGGAAGGACTGATGCTGAAGCTGAAATTCCAAGACTTTGGCCACCTGATGCGAAGAACTGACTCATTGGAAAAGACCCTGATGCTGGGAAAGATTGAAGGCAGGAGGAGAAGGGGATGATAGAGGATGAAATGGTTGGATGGCATTACCAACTCGATGGACATGAGTTTGAGCAAGCTCCAGGAGTTGGTGATGGACAGGGAAGCCTGGCATGCTGCAGTCAAATGGGGTCACATAGAGATGAACATGACTGAGTGACTGAATTGATCTCAAATAGAACATGTCCCAAATGGAATTCTTGAATTTCCCTCTCACAAAGTGACATCACCATCCACACAATTATTAAATTCAGGAACTTTCTGGTTCTCCCTGACCCCTTCTCTTTCACTTCACTCTATTCAATCTATTCTTGAGTATTGTCCATTTAAATATATTTCAGTAATTCCATGTCAAGTCCATCCACTTTCCTCCATCTTCACTTCATCTTCTTCTTCATCTATTTACCATCCTTGCTCCCCTGAGAAGGCCTCTCTGGAGACCTGGTTTCCATGTGACCTTGTCCATCACATTCTTCATCAATCAGTCATTGGAGCATATGAAAATCTATATCACACATTCTGTCCTTGCTTAGTATCTTTAGTAATGAATGCTTACACTTAGAAAAAACTTAAAATTCCTTAATACAGCCCTCAGGCTCTTCAACTTGTGAACTCTGCCAGCCTCATAAACGTCATGGTGTGCCTCTTTCTCACTATTTCTCTAAGCAAAAACCACATTTGCTAGAACACACTATATTTTCCCAAACTTAAGGTCTCAATTTCTAGAATTTATTAAAACTTTTGGCCATTCCATTTTCTCATTTAATATCTCTTTAGTATCCAGAATATAACTTTCATTACTTCAGAATTAGACCCTGTCAACCTCTTAATTGGAGAAGGCAATGACACCCCACTACAGTACTCTTGTCTGGGAAATCCCATGGATGGAGGAGCCTGGTGGGCTATAGTCCATGGGGTCGCTAAGAGTCGGACATAACTGAGCGACTTCACTTTCACTTTTCACTTTCATGCATTGGAGAAGGAAATGGCAACCCACTACAGTGCACTTGCCTGGAGAATCCCAGGGACGGGGGAGCCTGGTGGGCTGCCGTCTATGGGGTCGCACAGAGTCAGACATGACTGAAGCGGCTTAGCAGCAGCAGCAGCAGCAACCTCTTAATTGCTGTATTGCTTGCAATGAGTATAGGTGCTTGGCCATTGTAGATTCACGGTAAGTATTTTTGAAGTTACTGAATGAACAGAAGTACTCTCCTTGCCCACATGCCCCTTTTACCCCAAATACAGCTACCATATTTTCTTTCACTCATCTTTACCTACTCTGAAAAGATAATTTTGTCATAGCCGTTTCCTATTTTCATCTTTGGGCATTGTTAGTAGCACCATAAGCAATTCTCAGTGTGCTTGTAACAATTCCAAATGCTACTTCAATGCACTGCTCCATAATTACTAATTATTCTGGGTCCTTGATTTACCAAAAGATTTATGTACCAAAAATGGAAAAGTAGGCATTACAATGAAATAAAACCTCACAAAGCATGACCTGTGTATTCAGCTATGGCAACAGAGAAAAAAACAAATGTAGTAAAATTCAGTTTCCAGTGGTGCTAAGAACACAAGGCTGGGGATTTGTGTCAGCAACAATTCCCTGACCACCCATTCACCTCTTGTCAGATGTTCTCAAGCATTATCACCTGCAAGTCCCCAGGCCAACCTGGGAAAGGACTGGCTCTCACCAGGAAGAGAGGGAAAGACAGGCAGCTACAGTGAGGAAACTGCTGTCCCCAGAGTGGGTTTCCATTTCAGGCCCCTGGTGCTGAGACTGCTGAGTCCTCTGTGTTCAGGCTAAGCCTTGCGAGTACAGACCATTGGGAAGAGCAACATTGTTGAGTCTCTTAATGAATACTGCACCACAGTATTTCAAGGCTCAATAATATCTGTGAATATTTACAGCCCCTTTTTATTTCCTCCCAGAAACTGTCTTCCCTGTGGATTCAGAAGCAGTATGACCCAGTGCCCTGAAAAAGGGTCCATGGATATTAGAACAACACGGATGCCTTCGGGGATCCATGAGTCCTATGTAATACAATTTATTTCAACAATAACCTTAACCCTTTTATTTAAGTATTGTTTAGTCGCTAAGTCATGCTTGATTCTTTGTGACCCCATGGACTACATGTAGCCTGTGCCAGGCTCCTCTGTTCATGGGATTCTCCAGGCAAAATACTGGAATGGGTTGCCATTTTCTTCTCCGTTCAGTTCAGTTCAGTTCAGTCGCTCAGTCGTGTCCGACTCTTTGCGACCCCATGAATCGCAGCACGCCAGGCCTCCCTGTCCATCACCATCTCCCGGAGTTCACTCAAACTCATGTCCATCAAGTCGGTGATGCCATCCAGCCATCTCATCCTCTGTCGTCCCCTTTTCCTCCTGCCCCCAATTCTCCATTATCTAAGTATATTTTGGATTATTATGATGATCTCTTTATAATAGTGCAGCCATGCAATTTTTGTGCTCATCTTTGTTTTTTTTTTTAATGTATAAAGCATTGTGCTAAGATATTATACCTTAAGGACTATTAACAAAGGAGAAAGAGGTGGAATTGCCTGATAAAGGATACGTTCAAGGCCAAATGAAATTTACAGCACATTTTTCAAAAGATGACTTAACAATGTTTCAAATACAGAAAGTAGGGGCAAATGAGCAGTCACACCATTGGTGGTATACATGTGCCAGATCCAAAGAACTCATGCCTTAGAATCCACGCTGTATAACATGCTGCCACTACAGATTTATTTCCAGCAGACAACCCTGGTCATGCTGAATCAATGTAATTAAAATTTGAACTTTATTGGCCTGTGGTTTTGTTTACACTTAACCAGTAAATTGGTTTGCCTTTGTGGATGTATAACAGCTACAGTTATTCGGAATATACATCTGATTTTAAGTTTCTATCCATTTAAGAACTATTGAATAGACATTTAAATCAAGGTCAATGTTTGTTTGCTGCCCTTTAAAAATCTCATATAAAAAGCATTTTGTTTAGAATTAGATCTATCTAAACTCAAACCCCAGCTCTGGCAGCCACTAGCACTGCAGTCTTCTAAGTATTTTTTTTTCTTTTTAATTAATGTTTTTAATTGAAGAATAATTGCTTTACTGAATTTTGCTGTTTTCTGTCAAACCTCGACATGAATCAGCCATAGGTATACATATATCCCCTCCCTTTTGAACCTCCCTCCTGTCTCCCTCCCCATCCTACCCCTTTAGGTTGATATAGAAACCCTGTTTGAGTTCCTGGGTCATAGAGCAAATTCCCGTTGGCTATCTATTTTACATATGGTAATGTAAGTTTCCATGTTACTCTTTCCATACATCTCACCCTCTCCTCCCCTCTCCCCATGTCCATAAGTCTATTCTCTATGTCTGTTTCTGCACTGTTTCCCTGTAAATAAATTCTTCAGTACCATTTTTCTAGATTCCGTATATCTAAGTTAGAATATGATATTTCTCTTTCTCTTTCTGACTTCACTCTATATAATAGTTTCTAGGTTCATCTACCTCATTACAACTGACTCAAATGTGTTCCTTCTTATGGCTGAGTAACATTCCATTCTGCATACATACCACACTTTTTTAACCATTTATCTGTCGATGGACATCTAGGTGGCTTCCATATTCTAACTATTGTAAAGTGCTGCAATGAACAATGGGATACATGTGTCTTTTTCAATTTTGGTTTCCTCAGGGTATATGCATAGGAGTGGGACTGCTGGGTCATATGAGCAATGCTGAGCATCTTTTCATGTGTTGGTTAACCATCTGTATGTCTTCTTTGGAGAAATGTCTGTTTAGGTCTTTTTCCCACATTTGATTGGGTTGTTTGTTTTCCTGGCATTAAGTTGCATGAGCTGCTTGTACATTTTGGAAATTAATCCTTTGTCAGTTGTTTCATTTGCTATTATTTTCTCCCATCCTGAGGTCTGTCTTTTCAGCTTACTTATAGTTTCCTTTGCTGGGCAAAAGCTTTTAAGTTTAATTAGGTCCCACTTGTTTACTTTTTTATTTCTGTCACTCTAGGGGTTGGGTCATAGAGGATCGTGCTTTGATTTATGTCATCAAGCATTCTGCCTATGTTTTCTTCTAAGAGTTTTATAGTTTCTGGCCGTACATTTAGATCTTTAATCCATTGTGAGTTTATCTTTGTGTATGGTGTTAAGAAGTGTTCTAATTTCATTCTTTTGCATGTAGCTGTCCAGTTTTCCCAGCACCATTTATTGAAGAGGCCGTCTTTGTCCCATTGTATATTCTTGCCTCCTTTGTCAAAAATAAGGTACCCATAGGTGCAGGGGTTTATTTCTGGGCTTTCTTTTTCTATTGGTCTATATTTCTGTTTTTGTGCCATTACCATACTGTCTTGATGACCATAGCTCTGTAGTATAATCTGAAGTCAGAAAGGTTGATTCTTCCAGTTCCATTCTTCTTTCTCAAGACTTCTTTGATTATTTGGGGTCTTTTGTGTTTCCTTATGAATTGTGAAATTTTTTGTTATAGTTCTGTGAAAAATGCCATTGGTAATTTGATAGGGATCACACTGAATCTGTAGATTGTGTTTGGTAGTATAGTCATTTTCACAGTATTGATTTTTCCTACCCAGGAACACGGAATATCTCTCCATCTGTTTATATCATCTTTGATTTCTTTCATAAGTGTCTTATAATTTTCTGTATATAGTTCTTTTGTCTCCATAGGTAAGTTTATTCCTAGATATTTAATTCTTTTTGTTGCAATGGTGAATGGGATTGATTCCTTAATTTCTCAGATTTTTCATTGTTAGTATACAAAAATGCAAGTGATTTCTGTGTACTGATTTTGTATTCTGCACTTTGCTAAATTCACTGATTAGCCTAGTAATTTTCTAATACTATCTTTAGGGTTTTCTAAGTATAATATCATGTCATTTGCAAACAGTGACAGCTTTACTTCTTTCTGATCTGGATTCCTTTTATTTCTTTTTCTTCTCTGATTGCTGTAGCTAGGACTTCTGCAACTATGCTGAATAATAGTGGTGAAAGTGGACACCCTTGTCTTGTTCCTGATCTTAGGGGGGATGCTTTCAGTTTTTCAACATTGAGAAAAATGTTTGCTGTAGGCTTATCATATATGGCTTTTACTATGTTGAGGTAGGTTCCTTCTATGCCCATTTTTTTTTTTTTGAAAAGTTTTAATCATAAATGGATGCTGAATTTTGTCAAAGGCTTTTTCTGCATCTATTGAGATGATCATGTGGTTTTTATCTTTCAATTTGTTAATATGGTATATCACATTGATTGATTTGTGTATATTGAAGAATCCTTGCATCCCTGGAATAAACTCAACTTGATCATGGTGTATGAGCTTTCTGATCTGCTACTGAATTCTGTTTACTAAAACTTTCTTGAGGATTTTTGCATCTATGTTCATCAGTGATATTGGCCTGTAGTTTTCTTTTTGTGTGTTGTCTTTGTCTGGTTTTGGTATCAGGGTGATGGTGGCCTCACAGAATTAGTTTGGACATGTTCCTTCCTCTGCAATTTTTTGAAATAGTTTTAGAAGGATAAGCAGTAGCTCTTCTATAAATGTTTGGCAGAATTCTCCTGTGAAGCCATCTGGTCCTGGGCTTTTTGTTTTTTGGTTTTTGCTCACAGCTTCAATTTCAGTGCTTGCAACTGGGTTGTTCATAATTTCTATTTCTTCCTGATTCTGTCTTGGAAGATTGAACTATCTAATAATCTGTCCATTTTTTCCAGGTTATCCATTTTGTTGCCATATAGTTGTTCATAATAACCTCTTATAATCCTTTGTATTTCTGCATTTTCTGATGTAACCTCTCCTTTTTCATTTCTAATTTTGTTGATTTGATGCTTGTCTCTTGTTCTTGATGAGTCTGGCTAAGGTTTTGTCAATTTTATCTATCTTCTCAAAGAACCAGCTTTTAGTTGTATTAATCTTTACTGTTGTTTCTTTCTTTTTCATTTATTTCTGCTTAGATCTTTATGATTTCTTTCCTTTTACTAATTTTGTGTTTTTTTGTTCTTCTCTATCCAGTTGTTTTAGGTGTAAAGTTAGGTTGTCTATTTGACGTTTTTCTTGTTTCTTGGGGTAGGACTGTATTGCTATAATCTTCCCTCTTAGAACTGCTTTTGCTGCATTCCATAGGTTTTGAGTTGTCATGTTTTCACTGTCATTTCTTTCTAGAAATCTTTTGATTTCCCTTTTGATTTCTTCAGTAACCTGTTGGCTATTTAGAAACATGTTGTTTAATCTCCATATGTTTGTGTTTCTTATAGTTTTTTTCTTGTAATTGATATCTAGTCTCATAGTGTTGTAGTCAGAGAAGACACTTGATATGATTCCAATTTTCTTAAATTTACTGAGTCTTGATTTGTGACCCAAGAGGTGGTCTATCCTGGAGAATGTTTCATGTTCACTTGAGAAGAAGGTGTATTCTTCTGCATTTGGATGGAATGCCCTGAAGATATCAATGAGATCCATCTCATCTAATGTATCATTTAAGACTTGTGTGTCCTTATTAATCTTCTGTTTTGATTATCTGTCCATTGGTATTACTGGGGTGTTAAAGCCTCCTACTATTTTTGTGTTACTGTCATTTTCTCCTTTTATGTCTGTTAGTGTTTTTCTTATGTATTGAGGTGCTCCTATGTTGGGTGCATAGATATTTACAATTGTTCTGTCTTCCTCTTGGATTGATCCCTTGATCATTATGCAGTGTCCTTCCTTATCTATTGTAATCTTTATTTTAAGGTCTGTTTTGTCTGATATGAGGATTGATATTCATTCCAGCTTTCTTTTGCTTCCCCTGTGCATAGAACATATTTTTCCATCCTCTCACTTTCAGTCTATATGTGTCTTGAGGTCTGAAGTGGGTTTCTTGTAGAGAGCATATATATGGGTTTTTTGTTTTTTTTGTTTTTTTTTTTTGTATCCATTCAGTTTGTGTCTTTTGGTTGGAGCATTTAATCCATTTACATATAAAATAATTATTAATATATATGTTCCTATTGCCATTTTCTTAATTGTTTGGGGTTGATTTTGTAGATCTTTTTTCTTCTCTTATATTTCTTAACTATATAAGTCCCTTTAACATTTGTTGTAAAGCTGGCTTGGTGGTACTGAATTCTCTTAACTTTTGCTTGTCTGAAAATCTTTTTACTTCTCCATCAATTTTGAATGAGATCCTTGCTGGGTTCAGTAATCTTGGTTGTAGATTTTTCCCTTTCAGTACTTTAAATATATCCTGCCATTCCCTTCTGACCTGCAGCATTTCTGCTGAAAGATCAGCTGTTAAGAATATGGGGTTTCCCCTGTATGTTATTTGTTGCTTCTCCCTTGCTGCTTTTAATATTCTTTCTTTATGTTTAGTCTTTGTTAGTTTGATTAGCATGTCTTGACATGTTTCTCCTTGGGTTTATCCTGTATGGGACTCTTTGGGCCTCTTGGACTTGATTGACTATTTCCTTTTCCAGGTTGGGGAAATTTTCAACTATAATCTTTTCAAAAAAAATTTTAAACCCTTTTTTTTCTCTTCTTCTTCTGTGACACCTAAAATTTGAATGTTGGCACACTTGATATTGTCCCAGAGGTGTCTGGGACTGTCTTCAGTTCTTGTCATTCTTTTTCACTTTATTCTGCTCTCCAGAAGTTATTTCCATCATTTTATCTTCCAGCTCACTAATTCATTCTTCAGCTTCATATAGTCTGCTACTGATTCCTTCTAGAGTATTTTTAATTTCTTTTTAATTTCAGTAATTGTGTTGTTTGTATGTTTATTTTTTAATTCTTCTAGGTCTTTGTTAATTGATTCTTGCATTTTCTCCATTTTGTTTTCAAGGTTGTTGATCATCTTTACTATCATTATACTGAATTCTTTTTCAGGTAGTTTGCCTGTTTCCTCTTCATTTACTTGGACTGCTGTGTTTCTAGTTTATTCCTTCATTGGTGTAGTATTTTTATGCCTTTTCATTATTTTTATTTTTTTTAACTTATTGTGTTTGAGGTCTCCTTCTCCCAGGCTTCAAGGTTGAATTCTTTCTTCCTTTTGGTTTCTGCTCTCCTAAGTTTGGTCCAGTGGTTTGTGTAAGCTTCATGTAGGGTAAGATTTGTACTGAGTTTTCGTTTGTTTTTTTGTTTTTCCTCTGATGGGCAAGGCTGAGTGAGGTAGTAATCCCGTGCTGAAGATAGGGTTTGTATTTTTGTTTTGTTTGTTGTTTAGATGAGGCTTCCTGCATAGGGTGCTACTGGTGATTGGGTGATGCCTGGTCTTGTATTCAAGCGGTTTCCTTTGTGTGAGTTCTCGCTATTTGATACTCCCTAGGATTAGGCTAGGATCTTGCAGTTGGTGCTCCCACTCTTAAGGCTCAGGGCTTGATCTCTGAAGCCAGTATCCTGTTTTCTTACCCTAAATTTCCTAAGGGCTTATTATAGGGAATGACTGCAGTCTGATAGCTACTAAATGGCAGGTATTCCAAAAAGTTTACTTTTTCAAAATCCCCTGCTAGTGTTGAAGCATCTCCTGCAGAGGCGTAGGTTGGCAGCAGCCTTCGGTGGGGACACGGGCACGGGAAGCAGCAGTGCTGGGAAATACATCTTGGATGTCACATAGAGCCTGCAGCCTCCAGGACTCGCACTGCAGTCCTAACAGAGCAATTTGCACATTCCCTCTGAACCACAGTTTCTCCAGAGTGATTGTATGCTTTACGAAAAGTGAGGTGTGCCAATCACCCAGCCCATGCCTGCTGAGAAATAAAGCTTGGTTTCCCTTGACTAGTTGCTCTCTAAAGCCAGCCTAAAAGCTGAACTCAGTATATACTCAACATTCACATGTTAATGACATGATATTAGTGTTAATGTTAACTCTTTACATTTTTTTTCAGTAAAGTATAATTTATTTCCAGATTGAAAATAATTGTTTACATTTTTATACCATAGTTAAGTATGAACTCAGAGTAACAATGGAGGCAAGTAATTAGGCATTATTAGTCCTATCTCATTGAAGTAGAAAATGAGTTTTAAAGTAGCTGATATATCAGGAGTTGGGGTTTGAAATATACACACCACTATGCACAAAATACACAATCAACAAGGACCTACTATAAAGCACAAGGAACTTTACTTAATATCCTACAATAACTTATAAAGGAAAAGAACCTGGAAAAGAATATATATGTATATATGTATAACTAAATCACTTTGATGTCTACATAAAACACAACATTGTAAATAAATTATACCTCAATAAATAAAAATAAAAACCCACAAAGCTAAGAGACTTACTGAGACCCACGCAGTGATACATCAATAATATAGTTTTCAGTCAGCTAGTTTAAGCCTTTTTACTCAAATGCCACCATTCTCTTCATTAGACTATGTCCAAATTATGATCAAAAGAGTCCTCTAAATTCTTTCAATGTAATATCACACTGTGGTTTGTTGATAGGTATGTAAAGGGGCCCAGCTATTTCATAAATAATGAACAACAAACAAAGTTGAAACGAGAAAGCTGGGCAGCCATGGCAGGGAACACTGGCTTTAAAGCAAGAACATTGATTACTGACCTCGACAATTCCATTTTCCTCTCTCCTTTCATCATTTTGCTCACAATTGCATCCTTTTGGATTTTAAAGTCTATTATGAATTCATACTGCAAAGAGGTTGTATAATGGCTTAGAAATTATATTAGGTGAGAGAAAAATTATTTTTTCTAATGACCCAAGATAATATGAGGGATAAGTGTGTTAAGCTTTCACCATGAAAACACAGGTACAGCTGAATTTCCACTGAAACTGGGGAACTGCTCACTCTTGTCTTTTTACCCAAGACGGACTATGAGGACAAAAGACCAAGACTGGCAAACACTATTGTCAGAGAAATTCCAGGGTCCAAGCAGACATAAAAGTTCCCTGTTAGGTGTACACCAGATCCTTCTCAATGCTCATATCAAAAGGGGGTCAAGCCAGCACGAGTAACAGATGCATGGCTCCAAGAGCACAAAGGTAAGTGAAGCAGGGACAGAAGGGCAGGGCAAAGATTAGAGGACTACAGAGCTTTGATACACAATGCCACATTTGCACACACACACTTTATTCATATAATTCAGTTCCTTCAAAAGGAATACAAAGATGAATCAGAAGATGTTTTTCAACTCATACAAATAAGAAGGAAAAAATTAAAACAACCTAATAGTCCACAAATAGTGGACTGTTTTCATTACTTCTATCCTCATGATAGGATATCGGGCAACCATTCCCTTGATGTTTACAAAGAATTCTAAGAACATAGAGAAATGCCTTTGATGTGATGCCTAGTGGTTTTGAAAAGGTGTAAATATTTGCACAGTGATGTCAACTGTTGTTTTTTTTTTTTTTTTTAAAGGGGGTAAACAGAAAAAAAGCTGGAAGGAAATACATGAAAATATGTGTTATAATTTTAGGTTGGTGGGATTAGAAGGAAATTCTTTCTGATGCATATTTTATCTGTATTTTCCATTATATTTGAAGTAATCATGTTACTTCAATATCAGTAAAAATACTACCTTTCACAACTTTTACAGAACTACTAACATTTGTGGCATCCACTGAAACAGAGCTGAGCCCCTCTCTGATGCAGACTTTGTATCATTTGGAGCCAAAGAAAGGTGTATGCCAATGGAATTAGGTCAGTGAACTCTGTAGGTTCAGAGGTGATCCCAGACTACCTTAGAGAATTCCTATCCTCCAATTTCATGCCTTTTAGAGGATTTTCCTCTGTTATCCCCTGCATGGGGACTCAATAAAGCCAAACATGCTATATTATTGCATCTTTTTGTTTTATACAATAAAAACTGACCCAGTTAGCAATGATGATGTTGGAGATTTTTAAGAGATCTTGGTACAGATCTTCCCCAGAATGCTGGATTTTCCCCTATCTAGAAAATCATCCAGCAGTGGTAATTGTTTCTTTATGGGTTTTTAAAATAAAACTAAGGCAGAGTGGGCTTCCCTTGTGGTGCTAGTGTTAAAGAACCCACCCGCCACTGCAAGAGATATGAGAGACCCGGATTAAATCGCTGGTAAGGGAAGATCCACTGGAGGAGGGCATGACAACATACTCCTTTATTCTTGCTGGAGAATCCCATGGACAGAGGAGCCTGGTGGACTACAGTCCATAGGGTCACAAAGAGTTAGACATGACCGAAATGACAACTTAGCATGCATGCAAAGGCAGAGTAAATATGTGCTTTAAAAAACAAACAAACCTGAGGTTTCCAGAGCATGCACCCTTCCCTGTAAACTTAAGGCCTTCCATTCACCTCTGATGTCATCCTTTTCCCATCAGTTCTCACCCTACTCCTCCTCACCTCCTTGATCCTTTAACCCTTTCTCATCCTCTGTGTTACTCAAAATGGTTGTTTTGAACAAGTCTTTTTACAGTCCACAAGAAGTTTATTCCAGAGTGTGATTTCTTCACAGATAAAATTTTGCTGCAAAAACCATAATGCAAACAGAGAAGCGAACAAAAAAGTCATCTAAAATGAGCAGCATACTTAGTGATTTCATTGATTTACATGCGGAAGTAAACTCCTTTCCCTGTCATAGACCAGGGAAAAACATCTGCAGAACAGTATTAGTTCACACACCACACTTTGAGTTACATTGCTCTACCCCTTCCCACTGGCCTGCAAATTTCATTTCAGTAACAAATTCATGGGATAAAGTGAAACAGGCTAACAGATCAAGGAGAGTTAGGGAGGGACTAGAGTTTTCAGGGGACAATTGTGTTAGAAAGTGACATATGAGTTGGTAAGAAGCAACCAGACAAGCAAAGATCTGGAAAAAGAATTTCCAGGTAGAGAAAACAGTTGGTACAAATATCCTCAGGTGGAATATGAAAGTTAAATAAAAATATACATGCACCCCAATGTTCACTGCAGCACTATTTACAATAGCCAAGACATGGAAGCAACCTAAATGTCCATCAACAGAGGAATAGATAAAGAAATGCAGTATATATACAGGGTGGAATATTACTCAGCCATAAAAAAGAACAAAATAATGCCATTTGCACAGACATGGATGGACCTAGCAGTTATCTTACTTAGAAATAAAACAGATAGAGGAACACAAATATTATAGGATATCACTCACATGAAGACTACAGTTAAAAAAAATTATATAAATGAGCTTACTTACAAAATAGACATAGATTTTAAAAACAAACAAACTTACCAAAGTGGAGGCATGCAGGTAGGATGATAAATTAGGAAACTGGGATTAATATATATACACTACTATATAAAACATAGACGATCAACAAGGACTTTGTTGTTGTTGTTCAGTTGCTAAGTCATGTCCAGCTCTTTGCAACTCCACAGACTGCAGCATGCCAGGCTTCCCTGTCCCTCACTATCTCCTGAAGTTTGCTCAAACTCACGTCCATTGAGTCAGTGATGCCATCCAACCATCTCATCCTCTGTCTTCCCCTTCTCCTCCTGCCCTCAGTCTTTCCCAGCATCAGGGTCTTTTCCAATGAGTCAGCTCTTCACATCAGGTGGCCAAAGTCTTGGAACTTCAGTTTCACTACCAGTCCTAATGAATATTCAGGATTAATTTCCTTTAGGATTGACTGGTTTGATCTCCTTGCAGTCCAAGTGACTCTCTAGAGTCTTCTCCAGCAGCACAGTTTGAAAGCAACAATTCTTCGGCACTCAGTTTTCTTTATGGTCCAACTCTCACATCCATACGTGACCACAGGAAAAACCATAGCTTTCACTAGACAGATCTTTGTGGGCAAAGTAATGTCTCTGCTTTTGAATATTCTCTCTAGGTTGGTCACAACTTTCCTTCAAAGGAGTAAGCGTCTTTTAATTTTATGGCTGCAATCACCATCTGCAGTGATTTTGGAGCCCCAAAAAATAAAGTATGACACTGTTTCCACTGTTTCCCTATCTATTTCCCATGAAGTGATGGGACTTGATGCCATGATCTTCGTTTTCTGAATGTTGAGCTTTAAGCACACTTTTTCACTCTCCTCTTTCACCTTCATCAAGAGGCTTTTTAGTTCCTCTTCACTTTCTGCCATAAGGGTGGTGTCATCTGCATATCTGAGGTGATTGATATTTCTCCTGGCAATCTTGATTCCAGCTTGTGCTTCCTCCAGCCCAGCGTTTCTCATGATGTACTCTGCATAGAAGTTAAATAAGCAGGGTGACAATATACAGCCTTGACGTACTCCTTTTCCTATTTGGAACCAGTCTGTTGTTCCATGTCCAGTTCTAACTTTGCTTCCTGACCTGCATATAGGTTTCTCAAGAGGCAGGTCAGGTGGTCTGGTATTCCTATCTCTTTCAGAATAGTTTAAGCCAATAAGTTTATTTTTTTAATATAAATTTATTTATTTTAATTGGAGGTTAATTACTTTACAATATTGTATTGGTTTTGCCATACATCAACATGAATCTGCCATGGGTATACACGTGTTCCCTATCCTGAACCCCCTTCCCTCCTCCCTCCCCGTACCATCCCTCTGGGTCATCCCAGTGCACCAGCCCCAAGCATCCAGTATCATGCATCGAACCTGGACTGGCGATTCATTTCATATATGGTATTATACCTGGTTCAATGCCCTTCTCCCAAATCATCCCACCCTCACCCTCTCCCACAGAGTCCAAAAGACTGTTCTATACATTTGTGTCTTTTTTGCTGTCTCGCATACAGGGTTGTCATCACCATCTTTCTAAATTCCATATATATGCGTTAGTATACTGTATATTGTCACCCTGTTTATTTAACTTATATGCAGAGTACATCATGAGAAATGCTGGACTGGAAGAAACACAAGCTGGAATCAAGACTGCCGGAAGAAATATCAATCACCTCAGATATGCAGATGACACCACCCTTATGGCAGAAAGTGAAGAGGAACTAAAAAGCCTCTTGATGAAGGTGAAAGAGGAGAGTGAAAAAGTGGGCTTAAAGCTCAACATTCAGGAAATGAAGATCATGGCATCCAGTCCCATCACTTCATGGGAAATAGATGGGGAAACAGTGGAAACAGTGTCAGACTTTATTTTTCTGGGCTCCAAAATCACTACAGATGGTGACTACAGCCATGAAATTAAAAGACGCTTACTCCTTGGAAGGAAAGTTATGACCAACCTAGATAGCATATTCAAAAGCAGAGACGTTACTTTGCCAACAAAGGTTCATCTAGTCAAGGGTATGGTTTTTCCTGTGGTCATGTATGGATGTGAGAGTTGGACTGTGAAGAAGGCTGAGCACTGAAGAATTGATGCTTTTGAACTGTGGTGTTGGAGAAGACTCTTGAGAGTCCCTTGGACTGCAAGGAGATCCAACCAGTCCATTCTAAAGGAGATCAGCCTTGGGATTTCTTTGGAAGGAATGATGCTAAAGCTGAAACTCCAGTACTTTGGCTACCTCATGCGAAGAGTTGACTTATTGGAAAAGACTCTGATGCTGGGAGGGATTGGGGGCAAGAGGAGAAGGGGGCGACAGAGGATGAGATGGCTGGATGGCATCACTGACTCAATGGACATGAGTCTGAGTGAACTCCGGGAGTTGGTGATGGACAGGGAGGCCTGGTGTGCTGCGATTCATGGGGTGGCAAAGAGTTGGACATGACTGAGCAACTGATCTGATCTGATCTGATCTGATACTGTATTGGTGTTTTTCTTTCTGGCTTACTTCACTCTGTATAATAGGCTCCAGTTTCATCCACCTCATTACCTGTGGCGGATTCATTTTGATATTTGGAAAAACTAATACAATTATGTAAAGTTTAAAAATAAGATAAAATTTTAAAAAAAGGAAAAAATAAAAATAAAAAGAACTGATTCAAATGTATTCTTTTTAATGGCTGAGTAATACTCCATTGTGTATATATACCACAGATTTCTTATCCATTCATCTGCTGATGGGCATCTAGGCTACTTCCATGTCCTGGCTATTATAAATAGTGCTGTGATGAACATTAGGGTACACATGTCTCTTTCAATTCTGGTTTCTTTGGTGTGTATGCCCAGCAGTGGGATTGCTGGGTCATAAGGCAGTTCTATTTCCAGCTTTTTAAGGAATCTCCACACTGTTCTCCATAGTGGCTTTACTAGTTTGCATTCCCACCAACAGTGTAAGAGGGTTCCCTTTTCTCCACACCCTCTCCACAATTTATTGCTTGTAGACTTTTGGATCACAGCCATTCTGACTGGCGTGAAATGGTACCTCACTGTGGTTTTGATTTGCATTTCTCTGATAATGAGTGATGTTGAACATCTTTTCATACGTTTGTTAGCCATCTATATGTCTTCTTTGGAGAAATGTCTGTTTAGTTCTTTGGCCCATTTTTTGATTGGTTCCTTTATTTTTCTGGAATTGAGCTGCAGGAGTTGCCTGTATATTTTTGAGATTAATTCTTTGTCAGTTGCTTCATTTGCTATTATTTTTTCCCATTCTGAAGGCTGTCTTTTTACCTTGCTTATAGTTTCCTTTGTTGTGCAGAAGCTTTTAATTTTAATTAGGTCCCATTTGTTTATTTTTGCTTTTATTTCCAATATTCTGGGAGGTGGGTCATAGAGGATCCTGCTGTGATTTATGTCACAGAGTGTTTTGCCTATGTTCTCCTCTAGCAGTTTTATAGTTTCTGATCTTACATTTAGATCTTTAATCCATTTTGTATGTATTTTTGTGTATGGTGTTAGAAAATGTTCTAGTTTCATTCTTTTACAAGTGGTTGACCAGTTTTCCCAGCACCACTTGTTAAAGAGATTGTCTTTAATCCATTGTATATTCTTGCTTCCTTTGTCAAAGATAATAATAATAATAAGCTTAAAATAATTAACTGTATAGTACTCTATCTGTACCTAATATAGACATATATAGGTACACAATTTTAACACATTCTTACTGCTATAAAGGATGTGTGCTTAGTCAGTCATGTCCAACTCTTTGTGATCCCATGGACTGTAGCCCACCAGGCTCCTCTTTCCATGGGGATTCTCCAGGCAAGAATATTGGAGTGTGTTACCATTTCCTCCTCCAAAAGGCCATTAGGGAAGAGGAATATGGGGAGAATGAAAAGGAGTAAGGCTTTCTCCAAAATCATCTGAAATAAGCATAGAGTCCTCTTGGCTCCAGCTTGAAAATCTTCTGGTGGAAGGGGTATGAGACACAGATTTAGCTCTTACCTTCAAGGCCCTCCATGTCTACATCCTTCTGTCTTCTTTTTTGATTTGGGCTGTGGTTCACTAGTCCTGGTTGGCTTAGGAGGGGCTTCTGCTTCCATGCCTGCTTTCTCTTTCTGGGCAAGTCAGATCTGTGGCAGGAGTTTTCTGCATTTCTTCCCAGAGTAATGTTGGCACATGCACTGGACGCCCACTACTTGAGGTAGTGCCGTGTAATCAGTCCTTTGTCTATCACACCTCCGACCACCCGATGTTTCAGTTGCCACTCCCAGTTCAACACTTGACATTGCTTGAACAGCTTCTTCAGCTCTGTTCACGGCCAGCTGATCTTTCCACCTGCAGCACCCAAAGATGCAGTATGGTTGTGTAGTGTAGGATGTGCTGCTGCTGCTGCTGTCACTTCAGTCATGTCCGACTCTGTGGGACTCCATAGACAGCAGTCCACCAGGCTCCCCCATCCCTGGGATTCTCCAGGCAAGAACACTGGAGTGGGTTGCCATTTCCTTCTCCAATGCATGAAGGTGAAAAGAGAAAGTGAAGTCGCTCAGTCGTGTCCAACTCTTAGCTACCCCATGGACTGCAGCCTACCAGGCTCCTCTGCCCATGGGATTTTCCAGGCAAGAGTACTGGAGTGGATTGCCATTACCTTCTCCAAGTGTAGGATGTGGAGTACTACAAATGATAAAATACACCATAGTCTTTATTACAAACCCTATATAGCCAGTTGAGTTTCACAGAATACTTTTGTTGATTTTCTCTGAATTCCTGAATCCATACCCAACCTGTTATTGCAACTGATGAAGAAGTCAAGTTGTAAAAAATGTTGGTTCATATTCTTATTTAATGAGTAAGATAAAACAGCAAAGACGTATTTCAAAACTTCATTCATTTTATGCTGAGAGATGTTCTTCCTTATTTGGAAAATAATTTTTAAATCCAAGAAGACTATTTCCTCTATTTTTTGCACTATTCACAAGGTAACTACTACATAAATGAAAAGCTATTGCATTTGCTCTATTATTAACACTTCCTTCATCACCGTGTTTAGTCTAGCTCAGGAATCAATAAACATATTCTGTGAACAGTCAGATATTTTAGGATTTGAATGCCGTATATATCTGTATCAGATATTCTCCTCTGTGTGTGTGGTGTGTTTTTGTTTGTTTGTTTGTTTGTTTAGTTTGTTTGTTGTTATAACCTCATAAAAATGTAAAAAGCATGCCTAGCTCTGTAGCCATGTAAAACCAGTCCTGGGCTGGTTTTGTTTCATGGTTTTGTTCTATGGTTTGTCAAATCCTGATCTAGACAATCAATAAAACAATAAATCAAATACACTTTGATTTATATCATTTGCCAATTTCTGTGCTGTAACTACTTACAGTATGGCCAATTTCAAGTTACTGACATGACGGCAGTACATGTGGAGTCAGGAAGAAATGTACAGTAGAATATCACTTGTCTTAGCCTGCTCAAACTGTTGTAACAAAATGCCACAGACTGGGTGATGTGAACAATAGAAACTTATTTTTTCACATTTTCAGAATCTGAGAAGTCAAAGACCAAGGTGCCAGCTGACTTGGTTTTTGGTGAGAGTTTTCGTGGTTTGCAAGCAGCCCCCTTCTCTCCGTGACCTCATGGGGCAGAAAGAGAGAGTGCTAGGTCTCTGCTGTCTCTTCGTTTAAGGACACTAATCTTACCCTATCAGGACCCCACCCTGATGACCTCATTAAACCTTAATTATGTCCTTACCTATCTCCAAATGCAGCCACACTGGGGTGCAGGCTTCAGTGTATGAACTTGAGGACACATTTCAGTCCAAAGAACCATTACACAGCAATTCTATCACACAGATGGAAGATCATAGGCAACAATAGTAAAATGTAGAAAAATAATTAGGAAATGATGACTTTTCAGTATTCGTTACCTTTGTTTTAATATAGTTTACTTAATTGTACATTTGCATCATTTAACATGGGCTATGTTAAACTGGCTGTCGGGATGCCTGAGAAGTTCATGACATGTTCTCACAAGCCATTACGAGCAGATTCCAACCAGTCCCAGCACACCACTGGCAAAGCAAGTTAGTTCCAGAGCTGGTTCTAGAATCCGCATTTTTGTTTAATCCAGTGTTCTTTCTTTGCCCTTCAGCAAGTCGCCAAGACAACCTTGTCAGTACGTGTACTGCCTAAGTAAGAATGCTGAAGAGACAATATTTAAAATCATAATAGAAGTTATCTAAATGTAAAAATATAGATTCATATATTAACACATCCCTATCAAGATTAAAAAGAAATTTATGACAAGACAGTTTGCAGTAGGAAAACTGAAAAAAATGAACAAAAACAAAACTCTTGAAATAGAACAAAGGAAAAGACTACCTACAATGGAATGGCTGTTAAAAGGAGCACAGAATCTCACAACAGCAAGAAAAATCAGAATATGAAATGTTACATTTAAAGGTTTGAGAGATCACTGTCAACAGGAATTGCTAGCTAAAATACACTATTATATTCTCAAAAAAAAAAAAAAAGGAAATGCAATCAAACTATTGTGCCAAATAGGTGTTTTTTGTTTTTTTTTTAATTTCCTCAAGCTTTAAAAGGTATGGAGACTAATAGATTTTAATCCCATATCCTATAAATCCATGACTTACTCATTATGCACAGAATTCCTGTACTAATTGACTCTTCGCTTTCTTGACTATCCAGAACATTCTTGACAATATTTTGATTAAGTATTAAAGAAGAATTATGGGACTTCCCTGGTGGTTCAGTGGTTAAAAATCCACCTGCCAATGCATGGGACACAAGTTCAATTCCTGATCCAGAAAGATAGATCCCATATGCCTCAGGGAAACTAAATCCACATGTGACAACTACTGAAGTCTGTGCCTCAAGCAGTGCTCCACAATAAGAGAAGCCACCTGAATGAAAAGCCCACATATGCAACTAGAGATTTGTTGTTGTTCACTCGCTAAGTCATGTCCAACTCTGTGACCCCATGAACTGCACCACGCCAGGCTTCCCCGTCTTTCTCTGTCTCCCTGAGTTTGCTCCAACACATGTCCATTGAGTCAGTGATGCCATCCAATCATCTCATCCTCTGTTGCCCCCTTCTTCTCTTGCCCTCAGTCTTTCCCAGCATCAGGATCTTTTTCAATGAATAGTGCCAGCTAATACAGAAAGCCCACACACAGCAATGATGACCCAGCACAACCAAAAATGAAGAAATAAATAAAGGTATTATAAACCAATATTTTCCCAAATACCTATGTATTCCAATCAATAAAGGACACATTATAAAACAATTGGGGGCTTCTCTTGTGGCTCAGATGCCAAAGAATCTACCTGCAATGCAGGAGGTTCCATCCCTGGGTTAGGAAGAGCCCCTGGAGAAGGGAATTGCAACCCATTCCAGTATTCTTACCTGGAGAATTACATGAACAGAGGAGCCTGATGGGCTATAGTCCATTGTATCACAAAGAATCAGACATGACTGAGTGACTAACACACACTATAAGACAATACACCCAAAAAACGTAGTTGTATATCAGAATTTGGGAGGGATGGATCCCAAGAATCTCTATTTTTAACAAATGCTGATGGTGCCTCCAATATAACTAGGCCAGTATCTGCTGTCAGACAACATTTGAGAACTCTTAGTATGAATGAAAAAAATTACTCTAAAAATCATGCAGTTCAGCAAGCTCAATATTTCCTATTCCTTTTCTGGGGGTCCTTTCCAATCTTATTTCTATCAAACTTTATACTAATATTTTGTTTCAGTCCTATGGACAATATGAACAAAATGTAATTTCACTAGTTTTCTCATAAAAGTTAGTAAGCCAAAACTGTAAGCATATGCTATTTCTCCAAACTGTTTCCAAACTTTCCTCTCTGTTTCCTTTGCAAATTCTTGAATTTTTTTTATCTCCTTTATCAAATTTGCTTTCAGGAAAGGATTAGATAAGTTTATTCACACTAACACAGAAACAGCAATATGGGGGCAACCTCAGTTTCACTCTCTCAAATGCTAAATTCCATCTCATCAACAAATCCTATCAACATCATGATGTATCTATCCAAGAAGCCAACCACTTCTTGGACTTTTTCCACTAGAACTCTAATGAGGCCACCAGCCTCTTGTGCACAACTTTTATAATAGCATCATAATGGATTTTCTTGGTTTTGCCTTTGTCTGCCATCACTCTCTTCTCAATATACACCTCAGAATGACATTTGGAAGCTATAAATAAGCGTGTCATTCTTCTGCTGGAAACTCTTCAACGGCTTCCTGTCTTACTCAGAGTGAAATCCAAAGTCCTTACTTACAGTGGTCTACAAGGATCCCACACGATCCCCTCTACCACATGTTCCATCTATTACTACAGAACAACACCTTCTCTGACCAACCCATGTAAAACAGCACACACATGCTGTATCCCCCCATCATTTCTTCCTGCTCTACTACATTTCTTTTTCAGAGCACTTGTTATCTGACACATTACATGTATTACTGTCAGTCTCCCCCACAAGAAAATAAGCACCATGAGAGCAGCGATTTGTACTCCTTGATTTTGTTCCCTATAGTTTCCCAGTACCTGCCAGAGTGTCTGGTATGTGCTGCTGCTGCTGCTGCTGCTAAGTTGCTTCAGTTGTGCCTGACTCTGTGTGACCCTATAGACAGCAGCCCACCAAGCTTCTCTGTCCCTGGGATTCTCCAGGCAGAAATACTGGAGTGGGCTGCCATTTCCTTCTCCAATGCATGCATGCTAAGTCGCTTCAGGCGTGTCTGACTCTGTGTGACCCTGTGGACAGCAACCCACCAGGCTCCTCTGTCCACCAGATTCTCTAGGCAAGAATAGTAGAGTGGGCTGCCATTTCCTTCTCCCAGGTATGTGCAGTAGTCATTAAATAATTGTTGAATATAAATGATTGAACAAGAGGTAGTTTTTGTCACCTTTTAACAGGCATTTCTCTCCACCAACTGCCTGCTGGTTCTCCATCGACCCCAGATGGCCACCCTTCAGCACACTGGATTCCTCTCAGTCATGCTGGCTTCAGAATTTGTGGGGCCCAGTGCAAAATGAAAACACGGGGCCCCATGTCCAACATTACTACTAAGAATTTCAAGATGGCAAGAGCAGAGCATTAAATCAAAGGTGACGTCTTCCTAAAGGCAGGATGCTGTGTTTGCTAATCCAAGAAGCCAGCCTCCTTTCAGTTCCCTGTATCTACCACACTTGCCCTTCTCCTGGCCCTGCAGGCTGCCTGACCCACCTTCCCCTTCTCCCTAATGTAGAGGTCCCAGCCTGTCCCTCAGTGAGGTATTTTGAACTCCCTGGGTTAGATTAGACCCTCTTGCATTTCCATTGTGTATTACCTCTTTCATAACACCTTCACATTGTTGATATACCGTGTTGATTTTGGTCTTCTCTGCTGGCAGGTAATGTAGCTCCTGATGTATTATGTAACTGCATTCCTACCACAGGACCTAGAACCCAGTAGGTACCAATAATCCCTTGTTAAACTGACTAAAATGAGGAACAACTTGCTAGTTCTGGGATTTTAGATACTAGAAAGTGAGGTTTGCAAGGTATCTTGATCATCAGGGAACTCCCAGGCCATGTTAAAATTGGCTATGGTTGGAAGAGACTAGGACTCAAGCAGTCTATTGGGCACTTCTGCCTCAGGCCTAGGAAGGTGTGAACACAGGACAGAGTAAGTCATCAAAACTAATACAGCTTTGGGCAACCTTTGCAGTGACGCATGTAACAAGAAGACAAATAAGATGTTAAATTTAGGAAAATGAAAGCCTGAGAAGAAGACATATAAAAATCAACAGTATCCCCAAGTCATGTTGAACCTGGGACTGCCCTGGTGGCATCTTGATTAATACACAGGTGGGAGCCACAAGAGGCAGCCAGGCAGCAAGAGCTCCTTGGCAGTGATGGTGTCATGATTTAGTAAAGAGTGTCAAGGGGAAAGGCCCGCATAAAATTAACACAGGTGTCCCAACCAAAGCCCAATACATTGGGGTACCAAGCATGGTTTGAATTATAGACAAGAAACAAAGGTGAACTCCAGCCCCGGGAATTAGAGATACTCTTTGGCACTTAGAGAGTAACCATAACACTGAGAAAATAGGTGAAAACTAGGTATTCCATTTCAGAAACCTGACGCTAGAACATCAAGACCAATTCCAGATCCCAGCCACCAGCTGGTGCACACATGTTCAGACTACAGACTGAAGTCCTCAGGGTCCTCACCAATACAAACAAGCAGAAGGCAGAGCTAAAGCAAGTGGGCCTTCCAGGCTCCCACCCAGGTAAGTCCCAGAAAATTCATCTCATCAAGTAGATTCCAATCATTCTAAGTTTCCAACACCGCAATGTAACAGACACTTACTTAAATATCTCAATACTCATTCCCAATTCCTTCCTTGTCTATCTTCTACTAAAGAGTTTGAAAAAGGTGAAACAATCACTTTTCCAATATCCTTTGCAGCCAGGGGTGGCTGTGTGATACAATACTTCCCAGTGAGACAGAAGAGCTCGACTCTGAAGGCTTCAGGGAAAGTCTTTTCTATCCCCATTAAAGGCACAGACCTAGTTGCCACTTTTGCCTTCTTTCTACTTTGAACAGGAATGTGATGTCTGGAGCATGGAAGTCATCTTGCAACCATGAGGCAAGCATGAGGATTAAAACAAAACATGCTAAGGATGCAAGGAAGGAAAATAAGAGAGCCTAGATCCCTGACAGCATCATAGAACCAGCATGCTGACATCCTGCTATGTGAGAAAGAAAATTTAAAACACCTTATTAAACAACAAAAAAGCCACCTATGTAGCTTACCAGTTTTCTCTTGTCCATGGAACTCTCCAGGCAAGAATACTTGAGTGGGTAGCCAGGCATTCCCTTCTCCAGGGTATCAGCCCAACCCAGGAATCAAATTTGGATCTCCTGCATTGCAGGCAGATTCTTTACCATGTGAACCACCAGGGAAGCCCCCAAACATTCACTTACACCATCAATTCTGCAGTTACAGAAATCAATATATGCAACATTAGAGTATGTCTAAAATAGCATACAATGGGTAAGAGTCAGGCACTGGAGTCTGAATTCAAACTGAGTCTCACTCCGTATTAGTATGTGATCTTGAGCAAGTTTCTCAACCCCTCAATCCCTCTCACTCCCTAGGGTTTTTTCCCTAGGTTTTCAATGGAAAATAGAAATTATAATGGAACATCCATTACAGAGTGGGTGAAGGGTTAAAAAGAAAAACTAATAAGCTTTTAGAACAGTACCTAGAATATGTTAAGTGTTCAGTGTATACTGGTAATTACTATGATAGTGCTGAGAGAATAAAATTAAGATTCATGAAAAAAGACATCACTGCCAGCCCTTCCCTGTTTTTATTAGCCAGAGAGTAGTCCTACATTCTTTCCAATACAAACTACCCATAGCCTTCTCTTTTTGTATTACATAATCATTTTTTCTGTGTTAGCATCTAATTCATATATGCATTTCAAAATGGAGAGCGATGGAACATACATTGACTACTTAACACCAAGAGACTCTTCAAACCAAGATCATCTTTCCCAAAACAATCAAAACAACAGTGTCTACAACCTACTGCCTTGATGACTCAACCTCATTATTATCTTCCAGATTTCTTGGACAGTTGAAATAAGATAATGTAACCTTCACAGCATGGATTCATGGCTCACAAATTGATAATCCTATGAGCCTTGATGCAGCTGGCAGAATAGGATGCTTGCAGCTTGCTCAAAATCAAGGTATGTTAAACCCTAACAATAAACAAGTTAACAGTATTCACTTGCCAATACAAAATATCATGTTTCATCTATTTTATTCATGAACTTAACAGTCCTTTAAAAAGACCTAGTTACTTTTCTATTCTGTTATTTAACTACCAACAAATATCACTCCCCACACCAAGTATGAAAGGCTTCCAGTGTCTGTCTTCCACTACAAAAAATTAGTCAGAGGAACTGGAGACACTTCCATTTTCAGCAGTAAGGAAGAGTAAATGTCCTGATAACTGCCTATTTCATAACAATGAATAATGTCAGATAAAATATAACAAACCCATTTCATCAAATAAATATCTGAGCTTGCAAGAATAGAACACAATTTGCAGGCAGCAAAAGGAAGAGGGAGCTAAAAATCATAGATATGAGAGATTGATGACCAAATAACCATCAGGTTTTACTGTTCAGGCAAGAAGAATTAAGATTTTCACAAGATTAGAAACAAAATCCTTAAATAAAGATTGCAATCTTAAAGGATCATACATGAATTGGGGAAAGCATGGGCTAAAAATTCATCTGCCCAGCAGAAAAGGAAGACAGATCAGGAATGCACCTCTCTTGTATGTATAAAAATATACTCTGAATTTGTTTAACCACAGGCCTATCCTGACAGTTACAGATCAAATCTATTCATCTTTGTAGCATAGGATAGATGTTATAGGCTAAACAGTAACACAAAGTGGCCTCAAATTAGTAGTTTCAAAGTGTACCTAGAAGAAGCAAAAAGTCCTGTGCTATCCAGCAAGGATACCACTAGCCATCTGTGACTAAATCAGATTTTTCTATTAAAATTTAAAGTTCAAGTTTTCAAATTAGCCACATTTCAAGTGCTCAACAGTCACATGTGACTAGTGGCTACCCTGCTGGACAGCAGACATAGAAAATATTTCCATCATTGCAGAAATTTCTATTGAAAAGTGCTGGTCTAAACAAGCACACTCTTAAGCCAGGCTTCGTAAGATTCCCATAGCCAACTGGTACTGAAAATGAGTTCACAATCCACAATTACCAAGAAAAAAAAAAAAAAAAAAGGAGCAGGGTGATGGGGGGAGGGGGGTGCGGAGAGGAAAAAGAAAAAAAACAAAAACAAGGAAACAAGGCACTGTGAGAGAAAGCAGCAAAATAACACTGGAATACGGCTAATAACAACTTTGGATAATAGAATTTTCCAATGTATATGACAAAATACATAAATTTTAAGTGCTTTTTTAACATTGAAAAAGCACTCAAAAATGTAACAAATTTAAAAGACGCTATCAAAAGGGGTCAGGGAGATTTTAAAAAGAATTAACTTCTAAAAATTTATATGTGTACATACATATATGTGATATATGTGTATGATCACTGAAATTATAAACTCAGTGACTAAAGAAAGAATCCATTCACAGGCAGATATCCTTTGGGGTGGGAGTACTAAGTACTAATTCTCTGGACCATCAGAGAATTCCTGGCCCCAGGGAATATTAACAGATATAACTAACCACCAAGAATGCAACACAGCACTTTTCACAGAAAGTATAGAAATAGGGTAAAGAGACATGAAAGGCAGAATGAGAAAATATAAGCAGAGTTGTAAGGGAGAGAAGTGAGAAAAAGTGAAAAAGAGCCAATTCTTAAACAGAAAAGCTGAATATTTTACAAATTTTATGATATTCACCAATTCTCAAATCTATTGCATTAATTACACAATTGTAATTACTTACATTGTAAATTAATATAATTTAACTGATACAGTACAATTAATACAATTTCTTCAGAATTACATAAAGAAATTCACACTGGGATAAATCATTTTTACAATGGAAAAAAATCATTATTTTATCATCGTTTATAAAAGAAATGGATCAATCTTTTTAAAACTTCAGATAACCAAAGGAAACAATAAGACTAAACAAAGCAGTCAGACTGACAAGCAACACCTACAAGAGAACACTGACGACCACAGCAGCAGACCCGGCCACATCAACAAAAGGGAAGCTGGGAGATTGTAGAATAATAGCTTTAAAATACAGAGAGAAAATAACTGACAACTTAGAATTAAATATAGAGGTAATTATTCAAGAATAAGATTGAAACAGTCATTTTCAAACAAAGAAAGACTAATATGTTTACCACTAATAGTTCTCACTGAGGAAATTTCTCATGGATACCCTCTGACAAAAGCAAAGTAAGCCAGAACAAAAGACGGACAGGAAGGCAAGAATGGTGAACAAAGATCTTGTGGATAAATCACATCAACAATAGCTAGGCAATATAATTAGTTAAGGTAATAACCAAACAAAATAGAACTACAATTCTGAAAAAGGTAGCATGAAAGAGACTGTTGGACTTCAAGCATTCTATGCATGGTCTATTCAGAAGAAGGACAAAAATACTAATGTTAGATTTTGTGATGCTCAGTTTGGATGTTAAAACTTTAAGGATAACAACCAGAAATAGAGAAATAAAATGGACAATGTCAAAGTCAGTGAAGTAATAAACACATACTAGGAATGATAATGGAGAAGGCAATGGCACCCCACTCCAGTACTCTTGCCTGGAAAATCCCATGGATGGGGGAGCCTGGTAGGCTGCAGTCCATAGGGTCGCTAAGGGTCGGACATGATGGAGCAACTTCACTTTCACTTTTCACTTTCATGCATTGGAGAAGAAAATGGCAACCCACTCCAGTGTTCTTGCCTGGAGAGTCCCAGGGACGGCGGAGCCTGGTGGGCTGCTGTCTATGGGGTCACACAGAGTCGGACACGACTGAAGTGACTTAGCAGTAGCAGCAGGAATGATAAAAACCTAATTCTGAAGAGTAACTTTTTAAGGAGACGGAGAGGCCATGTCAGTGGAGTGGTACAATGCCTCAAGTAAGTCTTGTAATTTCTAAAATGGATGTTGGTCGCATGGTTACTTCTTTTAATTTTGTGTCTTTTCACTTGTCTAAAATACTTAATTAAAAATATTGTAAAGTAATTAGCCTCCAATTAGAATAAATAAATTAAAAAGACAACATTGTAAATCAACTAGACAATAATAAAAATTTTTAAATAAATAAAAATATGCCTCAATTAAAAAATAGCTGCTGTGCAAAGGAATATTAATAAAAACCTCACAAGAAGAAAGTTCTTTAAAGTACTACTATTCTCCCTGCCTCATTTGATCTTCACAACAACTGGAAAGGGAAAGTAAGATGAGTTTCATATTCTGCATTTTGCAAGTAAAGTGAAGTGAAAGTCGCTCAGTCATGTGTGACTCTTTGCGCAGTCCATGAAATTCTCCAGGCCAGCATACTGGAGTGGGTAGCCTTTCCCTTCTCCAGGGGATCTTTCCAACCCAGAGATTGAACCCAGGTCTCCTGCATTGCAGGCAGAATCTTTTCTAGCTGAGCCACAAGAGAAGCCCCCATTTTGCAAATAAGAAATCAAGAATGACCAGAGCAGTGAATCCCTTTCCCAATGACACACACCCAAGACGTGGCAGAACCTGTCCTCAAACTCATTATTTTCAACCGTAATTCAGTGTCTACCCAGAACACAAGGCTACCTGGCACCTGTCAAAAAATTTAAAGAATGTTTTATAGAATTAGCAAGTTCCACAGAAATTGTGTTTTACATAAAAAAAAAATTCTGACTATTAACATAAGAATATAGTCAAAGGGAATTTAAACAAGTCTTATGTACAGGGATCTTCACTGAAGCATATTTATAAAAGTGAAAATTGAAAATGACCTAAATATCTCACAATATAGAACTGCAGAGAATGGTATATCTGTGCAATGCAATGCTGCACAGTCATTATAGATTATTTTCTTTCTATAAAAGAATATTTATATCTTAGGAAAATGCTAGTAATATTAAGGGGAAATATGGTATTAAAACTATAAATCCATTTTATTCAACTATAGATGTTGATATAAAAACTAGCAATAATGATATATTATGTGTATTGAAAGCCTAGACATAAATGTACCAAAACATGAACAGTAATTATATCTATGGTGGAGGGGCTGAAATCATTGATGATCTTTATCTTCATTCTCTAAACTGAACACATATTGCCGCTCTAAACTGAGCAAAATAAAATTGACAAATACATTTTAGAACTCCCTATTTACAAAAGTATCAGCAACATTAAATATCTTATTCCCCGCCAGAGTTAAACAGTGAAAAGTTAACATGCTAAGAGAAACAGAAACTCAAAGAAAATAAAACAGATCAAAGATGAGGATAAAGCATTTCTGAAATTGAATCATATGAGGTCAGAGCCTGGTTCTCATTATCACTGGGTCCTAAACAAATAGGTTAAGTAGGCTCAGATACATAACTTAAAACCAATCACAGAAGACTCCAATCCCCCAAGTTTCTGGTTAACAACACTATTAGCTGAATATCAAAAAGCCTACCCTCGCAAAAGGCACTCCAGGCAAGTCACTTTCTCTCTAACAGTTGTCTGTGCCACTGAAAGATCCAATGGTATCTCAAAAAGGGCAAACCACCCAACCACAGAGGTATATCATATCTTCTAATTGTGAGAGGGCTGTAACCCAAACTAGGACACATTAGGGACCCTTCCTAACCATCTACAGTTCCTAAATCCAGGCATGCATAACAGTTTTCTTATAGAAGACGTCTGTTCAACAGTCTCTTCTGCTGACTCCTAAAGAAATATGTAATATAATTTTAAAGTTCAATTCACAAGCCAACATCCAATATTACAGGCTGTCACTTCCCCAAACGTGTGTGTACCCATCATCTAATATATTGTGATGAGCTTCTGATCACTTCGTTTAGTTCTGTACTGGCAATCTCTCAAGTACCTCTTCAGCAGGTCACTAGAGGTCTTGCTGAGGATGGAGAAATTTTAAGATCTTCAATCCTGTTTTCAGGTATAATGTCCCTGCCATCAAAATAAAAATGGTTAACGGTTTTTCCATTCTTCTTCTGTTAGAGAAGTGGTGAATGGAGAGGGGAATGAAAGCTGGAAGCTAACATATTAGGTGATTCCTCCCTTTATTTAAATCAAACGTCCTTCCCATATCCTTTATTCAAGCCCTCTCCTGTTGCCTTCTTCCTCACCTGCTTCCCTTTGGCACTGCAAGCCTGAATCTAAGATTCATGATTCAGGGGAAAAAAAAAATAAGTTTGGAACTCAGAAGAATCAGGTGAATCTAGGTGAAGTCATTAGAGTCAAGTTTCCAGAGACAGCCCTGGAAGGTCAGGCTCTTGCCCCGGGACTCAGATCTCAATTAGGCTTTCCTGGTGCCTTTGGGGAGTCACAGTGATGGTGGTGGTGATAATGATGATGAGACAGAGGAGGAAGATGTAGAGAAAGAATTGATATGAGCTGGGAAAGTCAGCGAAGATTAACCTCTGAAACAAAACACATTTGTTACATAAACGTCAAAGTGATAAAAATACACCTGTGTCAAAGAAAGACAGTAAGACCGTTAAATTAAGCTTAACTTTGGCATTTATGGAAGACAAAACCCTTGTCTCTACCACCTTCAGTGAATGTCAGGGAGGTAAAACACAGCAAGCACATCCCTGACATCCAAATAAGATATTTATGGGGAAGCAAATGGTTCTGTACTTCAGTGCTCCATTTCTGAAACATTTAAGTCAACACTTACAAATATACACATGATCAGAGGATGAGAAAGGAACATTAGCTTGCTCAGGTGATTCTAACTTAACCTGTGTTGCACTAACCCAGGGAGGGAATCTATTTTCTATCAGATAAGAACTCATAAGAGGTAGAGAGCAAAGTGGGTGGGGGGAGGCAAAATGTTCAGGGCAACATATTAAAGATAATAACTTGAGAGCTTTTTAATTTAAGAAAAAGCAACTGTCCAACTAATTTGTTTTTAAAATAAATCACTGGAACACACAATTCCTCAATAAACATTTTAGACATCACAAAATATACCCCATTCATGCTCTGGCCAAAGAGAGAAATAAGAAAAGTAGAGGGGGGAAAGTGGAGAAAAATATAAATCAAAGAAGAAGGAAAAAGGAAAAAAAGGTAGAGTGTGTGGATACAAAAGAGAGGGAAGAAGAAAGGATTGTAGAGAGAGAAAAGAAGAGCAGAATAGAATCAGACTGGGGGTAGACTCAGTTGGTAGTCAGGTAAATATATTAATTAATTAAAACTGGTTTTTTCAATCCCAGCTTTTCATCATGTGGACACTCCCTGTTATTACTGCCCTTTGAAATGCTGATTAGGTCTTCAGCATGGAGTCATTCATTTAAAGCCCCTGTGTTCCCTAAAGGTTTTGGCTCTGAATGGGCCATATTTCCTCTGGCCAAAGTACTCCAGGAAATCTGCAGAAGGAAATGGTTCTCTTAGCACCAAGACCAGAGGTTGCCTAAAGCTGTAGTTCTAAATCCTGGCCACATGTTAGAATCACAGGGAGAGCCTTAAAAAAAAAAAAAAAATCAGTTCCCAAATAAAATACTGATGTTCCTGTCTGCTCTGAGCTAATTAAACCAGAATCTCCAAAGAAAAGTCTCCAACAGGAAAATCTTATGTGCTGGGTGAAAAACATTTTTCTATCCCCTCAAGAATGTATTCGTATCAGGGCTTCTAGAGTATGTGGACATACACTCTAGATTTTATAATTATAAAATTATATGTATATATATAGTGTGCGTGTGTGTTAGTCACTAAGTCGTGTCTAACCCTTTGTGACTCCATGGGCTGTAGCTGCCAGGCTCCTCTGTTCATGGAATGCTCCAGGAAAGAATACTGGAGTGGGTTACCATTTCCTTCTCCAGGGGATCTCCAGGGGATGACCTGGGCATCAAACCTGGGTATTCTGCATTGCAGGCAGATTCTTTACTATCTGAGCCACCACAGAAGCCCAGTTCTGCAAAGTATCAATGAGTTTCTAAGCACCAAGTTCCGAGGCATGTGTTTCTCTGCAGAGATTTATCTACCTGATTTTTGTAACATGTGTGCAAGAGGAGCCAGCCCACTGAGAAAGCTAAGCTGCAGCAGGAATTGTGCATTCAATGACCCCTGAAGTACAGCTCGGCTTCACCCCCTCTTGTGCAGCACTGACTCGCCCACATCAGCAGCTCAGCACCTTCCAATGCCTTTTATCTGCTCATCTTTGTCCACCACATGAACTGGTCCAGAAAAAATGCTATGGTTTCAAGGGAACTAAACTGCATCTTACTAAAAATCCAAACAAATAAGTCTTTTCGGAACTGTAAACCGTAAGAAAATTACTGCTGGGGGAGTGTGTAACTTCCTCAGTTCTGTCTTGTCTCAACAAAAATTTAAAGCAAAAGACAGACAAGTGTTACAACCCCATGCAATTTCCTCAGATGGATCAGTTTACAGCTCCATGTTACAGCTCACTTTAATTACAAAGCAAAGGAATATACATACTCAAGGTGTGAGGGCGGGCCAACCCAAAAGACATGAAGAGAAGAGGAGTCTCAATCCTCCTAGGCTTCCTCCTTTTATACATTTGTCTCCTCACCCCGCCCCACCATGAGCCTGCCCTGTGTAAACTGGTCTATCCAGGAGGGCTGTTTGTTTTATCTGAAGTCCTCACTCTGGTCCTGGGATCTTCCTTTGTTCTATTTTTGTGGGCTTTTCCCTTCTTTGTCTTTTGCTGCTGCTGCTGCTGCTGCTGCTAAGTGGCTTCAGTCGTGTCCGACTCTGTGCGACCCCATAGATGGCAGCCCACCAGGCTCCCCCATCCCTGGGATTCTCCAGGCAAGAACACTGGAGTGGGGTGCCATTTCCTTCTCCATCTTTGTCTTTTAGCCACCGCCACTCTGGACTCCTTTTTCCTATTCTCAATGGCACCCCACTCCAGTACTCTTGCCTGGAAAGTTCCATGGATGGAGGAGCCTGGTAGGCTGCAATCCATGGGGTCGCTAAGGGTCGGACACGACTGAGCAACTTCACTTTCACGCATTGGAGAAGGAAATGGCAACCCACTCCAGTATTCTTGCCTGGAGAATCCCAGGGATGGGGAAGCCTGGTGGGCTGCCATCTTTGGGGTCGCACAGAGTCGTGGACATGACTGAAGCAACTTAGCAGCAGCAACAACCTAACAAAACTGACCTTCTGTCTTCTGGTTCCATTGGAAGAATCCCAGAACCTGAGAGGCGGTTATCCCTAAGACAACCCAGTTCTGAGAGTATTTGCACATACTCCATGGGCATCTTTAAGTGTTAACAGTAGAGTGGAGGAATAAACAGGCATGAAGATCAATATCAACTCTGGCCTGGGGTGAATCTTCTCAACAGAGGACATGTGAGAATGGACTTCATTCCATCACGTATTCCTTTATTCTGCAGTTTGGAATTTAGTTTGGTTTACTTTGGTTAATAGTTATGAGTACTTTGCTCCCTGCTAATATAAGACATGGTCTCTGCCCTGCAAGAGCTGAAAAACTAAGTAGAAATAAACAGAAATAGAGAGGAAATAGCTAAGTCAGGCTTTCCCAAAGTAATAATGAGAGCTTTTTGAGCTTCAACTGGAGAAGTCCTATGAGGCTGGCCAGCGGGACAGTGCTCTCTGACATGGTGAATTACTGCCTTGTAAGAACTAAACCAATGGGCATAATATTTTTCCTACAAACGTCATTTAAAATAAATGTTGATCCTACACCTTCCCCTCACCCACTCCCTTGTGCTCCTTTATGAAAAGAAAAATATCACTAGCATTGATTCTCCTACCTTCCTCCAAAGAACACTTGTTAATCCTTGGCATAACACTGAGAAGGGGCATGTTACAGCCCACCAGAAGAAAATGACCCACAGGACTAATAGCACCTGTTATTCTAAGAAAGGGAAGGACAGCGATGCAGGCTGGCATACAAAAACAAGCAGGATGTAATTATTTAGAGCAGGGGTCTTCAGGTGAAGCAGACCCATTGTCTTCACTTAGCCGTCTGACCTTGAGCAGGATATTTAATCTCTCTGAGCTTGGGTTTCTCCTCTGTCAAGTATGTATGAGATTATTTAGTTCAAAGGAGCACAGTAGATACTTTATAATTTAATAATGAATATAAAATACTCAATACAATGCCTGACACAAAATAAATGCACAATTGATTCGCTCATGCAAGAAATATTTATAGAGTATCTAGAAGGTGCCAGGTAGTGTTCTAGGGGCTGGGACTCGCAGCATACTACTACTACTACTAAGTCGCTTCAGTCATGTCCGACTCTGTGTGACCCCAGAGACGGCAGCCCATCAGGCTCCCCCGTCCCTGGGATTCTCCAGGCAAGAACACTGGAGTGGGTTGCCATTTCCTTCTCCAATGCATGAAAGTGAAAAGTGAAAGTGAAGTTGCTCAGTCATGTCCAACTCCTAGCAACCCCATGGACTGCAGCCTACCAGGCTCCTCTGTCCATGGGATTTTCCAGGCAAGAGTACTGGAGTGAGGTGCCATTGCCTTCTCCAGACTCGCAGCATAATAGACCAAATTCCTGCCCCCGTGTTGCTTACCATCTACTGTTCAGGGGTAGATGTTTTAGATGGTGATCATTGCTATAGGGAAAATGAACATAGAGAAAGATGACAGGGAGTGGGGATGACATGCAATGTGAAATAGACCTTTCTGATTTGATAGCATGTGAGGGGAAAAAACCTGAAGAGCAACAGGAATGAGTCATACAGAGGAAACAACCATTTCCAAGGCCCAGAGTGAGACGCTTATCTGGTCTATTTGCACATCAGCAAAGAGGTCTGACTAGCAGGAAGAGAAAAATGGTGGGGGGAGACGAGGAGGACATGAGATTTAGGCAGTAAGGTGTGAGTGACTAGGTAGGACTTTGAAGCTTGGCTTTTGCACTGAGTGAATTAAATGCTGTTGAAGAGGTCTGGAACAAGTGACACTACCTGATTTAGACTCTACCAGGACGGTGGCTCAGAGGTTAAAGCATCTGTTTTAACCTGGGTCGGAAGATCCCCTGAAGAAGGAAATGGCAACCCACTCCAGTATTCTTGCCTGGAGAATCCCATGGACAGAGGAGCTTGGTGGGCTACAGTCCAGGGGTCACAAAGAGTCGGACAGGACTGAGCAACTTCACTTTAACTTTCAGGATCCCATTAGCACCGATATACAGAAGAGATTGGGCAGGTATGTAAGAGCAGAGACTCAAAGAGGGGAGTGAAGAGACTACTGCAATCAGACAGGTGAGAGTTAGAGGTGACTCAGACCAGATAATGATGGGAAAGACAGTGAGATGTGGTCTGATAGATTCTGGATTTTGAAGATTTAGGTGACAAGTTTTGCTACTGAGTTAAATGGACAATGTGAGAAGAATGATTCCTGAGGTTTTAGCCTGAGCAGTTGTAATCATGGCCTCTAATTGGGAAAGACTGATGGAGAAGCAGGTTGGGAAAGACAAGCTGTAGGGAATACAGGAAGTTCAGCTTTGGATACATGTTGTATGTGTATTCTGCACACCAAGTCGAAATAGAAAATAAGCAGTAAAATATGTGAATCTAGGATGGAGAGGCAGGTCTGGATTTGGATGTAAATGTGGGCATTGTTAGTATAAAGATGATATTTAAAACCAGGGATAAGATCACTAAGGACATGAGCAAAAACAGAAAGCCAAGTTGATGAAGAGAGGCCTGAGAGCTTCAATGTTCAGAATTCAGGAAGGTAAAGAAGAGCCAGCAAAGGAGACTACAGAATTAGCCAATAAGGACAAGCAGGGGATATATATGTAACCTAAACTTCCCTTAAGCTTATTCACCTAATTATGCACACCACCATGTAACTATCCATCTGGTATGGCAAAACAGTTATCAGAACATGAAATTTAAAATGAGACAAACCTGGATTCAATCCCAGAGTCTTCTGTTAACTAGGATAGACCTTTAAGCTTGCTGAGTCTCTAGTTCGTTGACTATGAAGTGAAGAGAACACCACCAACTTCTCAGGCTTATGAGGAAAAAAGGAGATTTTGAATACAGAGTATAGAGCTGGGTAACCCAGATGCCCAATGAAGAACGGCTACACCACATGTAAATCATTGAAGTTAGAACACTCTCTCATACCATACACAAAAATAAATTCAAAAAGGCTTAAAGACTTAAATGTAAGATAGGATACTGTAAAACTCCTAGAAGAAAATGTAGGCAAAACACTGACATAAATCGTAGCAACAGATTATTAGGTCAGTCCCCCAAGGCAATAGAAATAAAAGCGAATATAAACAAATGGGACCTACTCAAACTGACAAGAGTTGGACAGCAAAGGAAATCATAAATAAAAAGACAACCTATGGACTGGGATAAAATACTATTAGTAGTAAAAAATGTAACTGACAAAGGATTAATTTCCAAAATAAACAAACATTTCATACAACTCAAAGAAAAAACCCAAGCAAAACATAAGCGGAAGACCTATCCTGACATTTCTCCAAAGAAGACATGCATATGGCCAAGAGGCACATGAAAAGATGCCCAACTTTGCTAATTATCAGAGAAATTCAAATAAAAACTAAAATGAAGTACCATCTCACACCTGTCAGAATAGCCATCATTGAAAAGCCTACAAATAATAAATATTGGACAGGGTATGGAGAAAAGGGAACTCTCCCATATCGCTGGTGGCAATGTAAACTGGTACAACCACTAAGGAAAACAGTACAGAGAGGTTCCTTTAAAATCTATTTCCATATGATCCATCAATCCCACTCCTGGGCATGCATTCAGAGAAAAGTTGGAACAGATGCACGCACTCCAATGTTCATAGCAGCACTAGTCACAATAGTCAAGATATGGAAGCAAGCTAAGTGACCACCAACAGAGGAACAAATAAAGATGTGAAATAAATATACACATACATGTATGTATACACACATACACATATGTAGTGGACTACTCGGCCATAAAAAATAATAAAATAATGCCATTTGCAGTGACATGGATGGACCTAAAGATTATCATACTAAGTAAAGTAAATCAGACAAAGACAAATAGCAGGTAATACCATTGCATGGAGAAACAGAATCATAGACATAGAAAACAAAACTATGGTCACCAAACGGAAGGGGGGTGGTAATTAGGAGTTTGGGGTTATCAGATACAAGCTACTACATATAAAATCAAGAAGGTTCCACTCTTTCAGTTCAGTTCTGTCGCTCAGTCGTGTCCGACTCTGTGACCTCATGGACTGCAGCGCACCAGGCATCCCTGTCCATCACCAACTCCCGGAGTTTACTCAAACTCAACTCCATTGAGTCGGTGATGCCTCCAACCATCTCATCCTCTGTCACCCCCTTCTCCTCCTGCCCTCAATCTTTCCCAGTGTCAGGGTCTTTTCAAATGAGTCAGCTCTTTGCATCAGGTGGCCAAAGTATTGGAGTTTCAGCTTCAACATCAGTCCTTCCAATGAACACCCAGGACTGATCTCCTTTAGGGATGGACTGGCTCGATCTCTTTACAGTCCAAGGGGCTCTCAAGAGTCTTCTCCAACACCGCAGTTCAAAAGCATCAATTCTTCTGCACTTTCTTTATGGTCCAAACTCTCACATCCATACATGACCACTGGAAAAACCATAGGTTTGACTAGATGGAGCTTTGTTGGCAAAGTAATGTCTCTGCTTGTGAATATGCTGTCTAGGTTGGTCATAACTTTCCTTCCAAGGAGTAAGTGTCTTTTAATTTCATGGCTGCAGTCACCATCTGCAGTGATTTTGGAGCCCAGAAAAATAGTCTGACACTGTTTCCACTGTTTCCCCATCTATTTACCATGAAGTGATGGGACCAGATGCCATGATCATAGTTTTCTGAATGTTGAGTTTTAAGCCAATATTTTTACTCTCTTTCACTTTCATCAAGAGGCTCTTTAGTTCTTCTTCGCTTTCTGCCATAAGGGGGGTGTCATCTGCATATCTGAGGTTATTGATATTTCTCCCAGCAATCTTGATTGCCAGAAAGCTGGAAAGCTTGTGCTTCATCCACCCCAGTGTTTCTCATGATGTACTCTACATATAAGTTAAATAAGCAGGGTGACAATATACAGCCTTGACATACTCCTTTTCCTATTTGGAACCAGTCTGTTGTTCCATGTCCACTCTTTAGCACATAGAATGATATTCAGTATCCCATAATATACCATAATGGAAAAGATAACAAAAGAATGGCTACACTTTCTGAAACTATTATTCATTAAGTACTTTTCCAACACTTACAAGGGATGCAAATAGTACCATGTCAGGTAGAATAAAATCTAGCAGGATAAAAGATAACAGGAATTTAAAAAAATAATATAGAAAGCATGGTCCCTAAGACAGGCTCTTTGAAAGAAGTGAACTTTTCTATCTGATTTATACAATCATCTTAACAAGTGGGACAAGGATGGCACTCAAATGTTTCATGAATGAATGAATGAGAGACTGATGTGAAGAAACACTTTGAGTTTGTGGCAGAGAGAGATCACTGGGAGTTGAAATGGAAAGAGAGCCCTTCATTAGTGACATGGCAAAAAAGTTTCAGGTGAATTTTCCCCATTGAATCAAAATTTACATAAAACAGCCAAATGAAAGGAGAAAAAGAAGAGGCTGGATTATCAAAAACTATACCACTGGGATTACTGAGTAAACCTTGGAACCTACACAGACAATCCTATTGCCTTGTTAAGTTTTGTTTTAGGGAAGTTTGTTTCACTTCACATTTATCAGTCACAGAATGCAATCTTTTGTCCTCAAAAACAATAAAAATAAAAGTGAGCTCTAACTTGTACCACTCTTGCAAGCAATTTATATTCAGTTACTCCTCAAAAGACTGTTCTAAGGTAGATATTATGATTTCTACTTGATTGATGAAGAAGTTAGGAGGATACAATTCTAATTAATTCTACCAAGTGGCAGAGCTAGGACTTGCACTTCCACTCCAGAACTGACCCCTTCACCATTACAGTGTGTCCTGTAGAGACCATATGCATCCACAGATCCAAACACTGACAAGCATTGGACCTGTTAGGAAAGGAAAGCCATGGAGCAGAGAATTTAGTCAAATTAATGATAAACATCATAATCAATATCATTCCCTTCCTGAGTTGATGTTACATGCAGCCATTCTTCTAAGTCAGTATCATAGCTCAGGTATTTGTAAATGAACAAAATACACACATTCCCAAAGTATCCAAATCTGAGTGAAACTGGAAGTGCTTGTTCTTACTCTGGAACATCAAAACTTCTCTTGGTCTTTTTTCTTCTCTCTAAATGATGGGAATTTTTACTAGTTTTGAGAACTCAATAGCCATCTTTATTTGCAAGAAGGCTTTTGAAAAACATTGGCACCTGTTTTGGTAGAGCAGCTTCTATGCAATGCTGCACTGCCTTAGAGCAAGGCTGAGTGATTATTAATATATGTACAAAATAAAAATAAAACAAAATGTGGTGTACTAAAACCCGAAGCAACTGAGCAGAAAGTCAAAAACGTCTGTTTTCCCCAGAGTGATGAATCTGATCAAAGACACCGTATCAGCCACCTGTGCCCATGCAACTGGGAGATGGAGGTGAGAGTGAGCAAGCACCATGCATTGTTTTTATTAGCATGTTTCCTGGTTCATTATATCTCAGGTAATGATCCATGGGCCCAGCAGGGTTGCAGATTGCCGATATTCAAAGTCTTAACACTCAGAACAAGTTTTTCTAGGTAGGGAGTATTTTTTCCCACTGGCCTATTCAATCTGCAATCTTATAGCCTTAAAAAAATAAACGAGCAGCATCAGATATTTTCTGACTTGCAAAGTGATATGTGTGCATGGCAGAACATTTGGAAAATACAAAAAACACCAACAAGTGATATAAGAGTCACCCATACTGCCACTCCCCAGGATAACCTCTTAGATTCACAGAATTTAAAAATAAAAGTACAAGTGAAACTAGCACCAGAAACTTGGAGGGAAGACAGGGTTGTGGTTGAGTGTGTGTGTGTGTGTGTGTGTGTGTGTGTGTGTGTGTGTGTGTCAGTGCTCAGTCTTGCCTGACTCTTTGCGGCCCCGTGGACAGGAGCCCACCAGATCTCTCTGCACATGGAATTTCCCAGGAAAGAATACTGGAGTGGGTTGCCATTTCTTTCTCCAGGGGATCTTCCCGACCTAGGGATCAAACCTGCATCTCTTGCATCTCCTGCTCTGGCAGGCTGATTCTTTACCACTCTGGGAAGTCCTTCTTTTATTGTTCTTTTAACTTTGCTATAAAGTCATTTTGTGAGTCTTTATTTTACGGGAAAAAAGATACTAGGGCTCAGTTACAATTCTTTTCATAGTGAGAAAATTAAGGTTTAAAGAACAAGAATGATTGCTTAGAACCACACAGCTGCTAGTCTGAACAGAACTAGAACTGCAAGGTTTCCCACACGAGGCTTGGCCCTCTCCATACTCAGCTCTCCACAGTGGAATCCCACCATTATATTATTAATGGCTTTGGGTCTTCATGGCTTTGGGTCTTCATGGCCTTTTGCTTTTCAACAGTGCCCTATAAATTTGGAATATCCTAGGAAGGGAGGAAGAGTTTGCGGTATGGATTACAAAATTTCAGTGAGTATTCTTTCCAGATGCAGCCCATCAAGGGAGCCAAAACCCTGACAAGTAACCCTCCACAGCACCACTCAGCCCAGGATGCTACTCGCCCATCACAGCCTGGAGGAGTCTGCCTGCTTTCCTTTATGTCTTGACCTCTACCACCCTCCTGTCTTCTCTTAGAATTAATATTAACCATATCAACAATTTTTGAGTGAGTACTATAAACCAGGTGCCATAGTACATATACATCGTCTCATTTAACACTTCAGTTCAGTTGCTCAGTCATGTCCAACTCTTTGTGACCCCATGAACTGCAGCCTGCCATGTTCCCCTGTCCATCACCAATGCCTGGAGCTTGCTCAAACTCATGTCCATCGAGTCAGTGATGCTATCCAATCATCTCATCCTCTGTCATCCCCTTCTCCTCCTGCCTTCAATCTCTTCCAGCATCAGGGTCTTTTCCAATGAGTCAGTTCTTTGCATCAGGTAGCCAAAGTATTTGGAACTTCAGCATCAGTCCTTCCAATGAATATTCAGGAATGATTTCCTTCAGGATGGACTGGTTGGATCTCCTTGCAGTCCAAGGGACTCTCAAGAGTCTTCTCCAACACCACAGTTCAAAAGCATCAGTTCTTTGGCGTTCAGCCTTCTTCACAGTCCAACTCTCACATCCATACATGACTACTGGAAAAACCATAGCCTTGACTAGACTGACTTTTGTTGGCAAAATAATGTCTCTGCTTTTGAATATGCTATCTAGGTTGGTCATAGCTTTTCTTCCAAGGAGCAAGTGTCTTTTCATATCATGGCTACAGTCATGACCTCCAGTGATTTTGGAGCCCAAGCAAAGAAAGTCTATCACTGTTTCCATTGTTTCCCCATCTATTTGCCATGGAATGATGGGGCCAGATGCCATGATCTTTGTTTTTTGAATGTTGAGTTTTAAGCCAGCTTTTTCACTCTCTTCTTTCACTTTCATCAAGAGACTCTTCAGTTCCTCTTCACTTTCTGCCATAAGGGTGGTGTCATCTGCATATCTGAGGTTACTGATATTTCTCCTGGCAATCTTGCTTCCAGCTTGTGCTTCATCCAGCCTGGCATTTCACATGATTTACTCTGCATATAAGTTAAATAAGCCAGGGTGACAATATACAGCCTTGACGTACTCCTTTTCCTATTTGGAACCAGTCCATTGTTCCATGTCTGGTTCTAACTGTTGCTTCTTGACCTGCATACAGACTTCTCAGGAGGTAGGCAAGGTCACCTGGTATTCCCATCTCTTGAAGAATTTTCCAAAGTTTGTTGTGATCCACACAGTCAAAGGCTTTGGCGTAGTCAGTAAAGCAAAATTAAATGTTTTTCTGGAACTCTCTTGTTTTTCCTATGATCCAAAGGATACTGGCAATTTGAACTCTGATTCCTCTGCTTCTTCTAAATCCAGCTTGAACATCTGGAAGTTCTCAGTTCACATACTATTGAAGCCTTGCTTGGAGAATTGCTAGTGTGTGAGTGAGTACAATTGTGCATTAATTTGAACACTCTTTGCCATTGCCTTTCTTTGGAACTGGAATAAAAACTGACCTTTTCCATTCCTGTGGCCACTGCTGAGTTTTCCAAATTTGTTGGCATATTAAGCTCAGCACTTTAACAGCATTACCTTTTAGAACTTGAAACAGTTCAGCTGGAATTCCATTACCTCCACTAGCTTTGTTCGTAGTGATGCTTCCTAAAGCCCACCTGACTTCAGACTCCAGGATGTCAGGCTCTAGATGAGCAATGATATGATGCTGAAAGATGAATGCCCCAGAATACCCCAATATGCTACTGGAGAAGAGTGGAGAAATAATTCCAGAAAGAATGAAGAGATGGAGCCATAGTGAAAACACACCCAGCTGTGGATGTGAATGGTGATGGAAGTAAAGTCCAATGCTGTAAAGAAAAATATTGCACAGCAACCAGAAATTTTAGGTCCATGAATTAAGGTAAATTGAAAGTAGTCAAACAGGAGATAGCAAGAGTGAACATCAACATTTTAGGAATCAGTGAACTAAAATGGACTGGAATGGGTGAATTTAATTCAGATCACCATTGTATCTACTATTGCGAGCAAGAATCCCTTAGAAGAAATGGAGTATCCCTCATAGTCAACAAAAGAGTCTGAAATGCAGTACTTAGGTTCAGTCTCAAAACTGACAGAATGATCTCTGTTCATTTCCAAGGCAAACCATTCAATATCACAGTAATCCAAGTCTATGCCCCAACCACTAATGCCAAAGAAGCTGAAGTTGAATGATTCTATGATAACAAGATGTTCTAGAACTAACACCCAAAAAAGATGTTCTTTTCATCACAGGGGACTGGAATGCAAAAGTAGGAAGTCAAGAAATACCCTGAGTAACAGGCAAGTGTGGCCTTGGAGTACAAAATGAAGCAGGGCAAAGGCTAACAGAGTTTCACCAAGAGAACACACTGGTCATAGCAAACACACTCTCCCAACAACACAAGAGAAGACTCAACACATGGACATCACCAGATGGTCAATACTGAAGTCAGACTGATGATATTCTTTGCAGCCGAAGATGGAGAAGCTCTATACAATCAGCAAAAACAAGACTGGGAGTTGACTGTGGCTCAGATCATGAACTGTTTATTGTAAAATTCAGACTTAAATTGAAAAAAGTAGGGAAAACCATTAGACCATTCAGGTATGACCTAAATCAAATCCCTTACAATTATATAGTAGAAGTGACAAATAGATTCAAGGGATTAGATCTGATAGAGTGCCTGAAGAACTATGGACAGAGGTTCGTGACATTGTACAGGAGGCAGTGATCAAGAAAAAGAAAGGAAAATGGTTGTCTGAGGAGGCTTTACAAATAGCTGAGAAAAGAAGAACAGCTAAAGGCAAAGGAGAAAAGGAAAGATATACCCATCTGAATGCAAAGTTCCAAAAAAAATAGCAAGGAGAGATAAGAAAGCCTTCATCAGTGATCAATGCAAAGAAATAGAGGAAAACAATAGACTAGGAAAGGCTAGAGATCTCTTCAAGAAAATTAGATATATCAAGGGAACATTTCATTTAACACTTAGTATACGGCCTCTATCTCATAGACACAGAAATGTAGGAGGCATATACCCAAGGTCACAGAAAAGTAAATACTAAAACTCAGATTTGAATCTAGGACTGTTTAATTCTAAACTCTGTCTTCCTCCTTCGGGATACTGAGAAGAAAGAACTCTTCCAGGGTCTCGACCATGGTTTGTTTCTGAAATCCTTTTTTTTTTATTATTATTAATTGGAGTATCGTTGCTTTACAATGTTCTGTTATTTCTGCTATATAGCAAAGTGAATCAGCCACGTGTGTGTGTGTGTGTGTATCCCCTCTTCCTTGGATTTCCTTCGCTTTAGGTCACCACAGAGAATTGAGTACAGTTCCCTATGCTATATAATCAGTTCTCATTAGTTATCTAGTTTATACATAGTAGTGTATTTTAGTGTTGAAACTAACTATGGATCACTATGGGGAAATCAGACAGAAATATTAAAGCAACCAATAGGGCTTTGGAGTTAAATTGTCTTGATTTCAAGGTTTAACAACCAAATTTAGTAGCTGTGCTCCAGACCTTCAGCAAATCACGTGAATCAGAGTTTAATCTTTCTCCAATTGGGAGGATTTGAATATCTTACTCAAACCTATGGTGTCTATAAAATGTTTCCTTCAAATCTGTATACATTTGGAAGTGAAAGGACGTACTATTGGTAACTGGTGGGACAACAGGTACAGAACAAGAGTTGCCAAAGCAAATCAGTCCATACAATCCTCTGTCGAGAATCAGGTTAAGTAACCTAAATTGCCGAGCACAGAGCTGAGGGTCACAGTCTAATAGATTTCTCTTTTTCTGTGTAAACGAAACATCAAATGGCACAGTGGTTTTTCAACCAGGCCCATTTTGCCTCCCAGAGAACACCTGGACATGTCTAGCTAGAGACATTCTGGTTGTCACACCTGAGAGCGGAAATGCTATTGGCATCCAGTGGGCTGAAGCTGGATATGCTACTAAACATCCTCCAGTGCACAGAACAGGACTCTACAAAAGATGGCACTTATGTCAAGGTGGAAGAAAAAAAACAAAATGTACTTTAAGACAGTGTAACAGAGGGTAGAGAAGGTCTGATGTCAAGGACCTATGTCAAAGGCACAAGTTCACTGAGCTTCTCACAGTTTTATCTGGGTTAGCCCAAACACAGCTCTTCTGAAATCCCCGCCTTGGAACTCAAGAGAAATGGTACATTCTTTTGATAGTTTAATTACTGGAAACAAATTTGCAAATGGGCCTATCATCACTCTGAAAGTATCATCTCATCTCAGAGGCAAACTCATTATGTAAGGAAACAAGAGGCCAAGTACTACATACATAATGCAATCTGCATACATTCAAAGAACAGCAAGTGTGCATGCAATCAACACAGGTGCTTCTCTAAAGGTATAAAATTGTAATTAGCAATAATAAAGCCTTCATCTGACTTGCCGTCCCCAGGACATGCTCTGACAATGAGATACGTTTAATTTGTAAGCCCTGTGCCTAAAATGAAGGAAGCAACTATTTGGGGAACCAAAGCTCTTTGAGGGAGAATGAGCAATTATCCACAACTATATGGGGATAATTAATTGATCATTCACTCATATTTTTTCACCCTCTCAGATAAACATGAAAGAGAGATTAAAATTTTAAAAAGCTCTCTTCAGATCAACACTCCTTCCCCACCCCCATTAGGCCAAACTTCAATATTCAGTGCTTTCTTCAATCTGCTCAGCTTGGCTCAAGAAACTGGCTGTAAGGCTGGATATGTAAACACATTCATCTCAACTCTTAAGGCAAATGTAGCTCATTAAAATACAGTTACAAACAAAACATAATCCTTCTTTCTCTATAGAATGAGTACTTTGTAGTTTGGGTACCCTTCTGAAGGTCTAAAAATTCCAGGAAAGATAATTTTTTTATTATTATTATTCCTAACTTTCTCTCTGCTCCATCAGCCAGCAGATCCCTACCAGGAGAGGTTTGTTCCTGCCCATCACAAGGGTGAATAAGTTCAAACGGCTCCGCAGATCACTGCTGTTCAGTACAGTGTCCAGCTGGTCTACTGCATGGGCCTCCCAAAATTAGTGACTGTTTCTGGGTTTCCTACGGTGGTATCTCTTCCAAGTGATAGAGGGATAAAAGGAGCATGTTCAGAGGCCCTCCCTCACAAAGATGTCTTTTCTGACACAAGTCGATTCATCAGGGCAGAAAAGTGGTGAGAGACAGGCAGGAGCAATGTCCTCCTGTCATCTCAGATCAGGGAGATAAATTCAAAGTGATCCCAGGCAGGCAGACAGAACAGCCGAGATGGGGAGAGAGTTCAAGAGATAAACCATCTTGAGTTCCTAAAATAAGGAGAAATTTTTCCTTTCTTCTTGGAAAGTCCTTCTCCTCATCTGATTTTTCATCTTTTCAAAACTAATGTTTTAAAGTAAACAAACAAACAAAAAAACTTTCTTCCCATACAACCTTAGATAGAATTAACCAGTCTCAATTTGGAGCTGTTACAGGAGAACATATATAGTCCTATTATATTTATTCGACTAAACTAATAAACTTACTTAAATGTATGTTTGAAAGTGAAAGTGTTAGTCTTGCAGTCATATCTGACTCTTTGAGACCCCATGAACTATAGACCGCCAGGCTTCTCTGCCCATGGGATTCTCCAGACTATAATACTGGAGTTGGTTGCCATTTCCTTCTTCAGGGCATCTTCCCAACCAGGGGTCGAAGCCAGGTCTCTGGCATTGCAGGCAGGTTCTTCACCACCTGAGCCACCAAGGAAGTCCCAATGTATGTTTAGGGCAGTTTCAATTTCCTACTGTCCAGTGCTGTGTCTGGAGAAGGCACTGGTACCCCACTCCAGTACTCTTGCCTGGAAAATCCCATGGACGGAGGAGCCTGGTAGGCTGCAGTCCATGGGATCACTAGGAGTCGGACATGACTAAGCGACTTCACTTTCACTTTTCACTTTCACGCATTAGAGAAGGAAATGGCAACCCACTCCAGTGTTCTTGCCTGGAGAATCCCAAGGACAGGAGAGCCTGGTGGCCTGCCGTCTATGGGGTCGCACAGAGTCGGACACTACTGACGCGACGCAGCAGCAGCAGCAGCAGCAGTGCCGTGTCTGGCACAAAAAAAAAAAGGGTATAAAATAAAGTTTCAACCAACTGAATTGAAATGATACAGGAACCATATCTTGATGCTATATTGGTGTGTACTTGCTCTGGAGTAGAGTCAGATGCAAGCTCAGATACATACAGGGCTTCCCCAGTGGCTCAGCAAGAATCTGCCTGCAATTCAGGAGACACAGCTTCAATCCCTGGGTCAGGAAGATCCCCTGGAGGAAGGCATGGTAACCCACTCTAGTATTCTTGCCCAGAGAATCCCATGGAAAGAGGAGTCTGGCAGGCTACAGTCCATGGGGTCACAAAGAGTTGGACATGACTGAGCACACACACATGCAGATACACAGTGGTTATCTCATAAGCACTTAGTATTTGCCAAGCACGATTCTCAGGGGTTGGTAATTGGCATATAATGGTATTATTTCCACATATTAATTGGACTACAACTGAAAAAGATGGATACTCATATCTCCATTTTAGAGTCAAGCAAGTGCAGGCACAGAGATTGTCTGTGGTCACATCACTAGGAAATGTCAGGTGAGAATTCAAAGCAGGCATCCCATCTGTTAAGTCCACATTCTTAACCATTAAGTGATACTGGTGCAAGAGGCTATTTCAGGGTGAACAAAGGTAAAGAGTTCAATGCAAGTTCATGTAATAAGCGGGTATTGGGCTCAGATTAACATATACACACTACTATATATAAAATGGCACACAGAATTATACTCAATATTTTGCAATAACATATAAGGGAAATAATATGAATTATTCATTTTATATATACATATAAAATTCACTTTGAATAATAATGCCATACTCCTGAAACTAACACAACATTGTAAATCAACTATACTTTAATTTAAAAAGACAATTAAAAAAACATCTGGAGAATTCAGGATTTGAGTTCAGGATTTACCAAGAAATGGCCCTTCGGCAGGCTGCTCAGAGTGTTCATCACCTCCTCTGGGTTGTCTTCAACCAAATAGAAGCTGCTCATCCCAAGTTCTAGAGCTCTGTCATAGTCATTTAGTCTCTACTGCTACTGCTGCTAAGTCACTTCAGTCGTGTCCGACTCTGTGCGACCCCATAGACGGCAGCCCAAGTCATGTCCAACTGGACTAAATAGGACACATCAGTGTTTTCCAACCACAGCACTACTGGTATTTGGAACAGATAATTCTTTGTTGTGGAGGGCTTACATTGTGCACTGGAGGATGTTTAGCAACATCTCTGGGCTCAGACCACTAAGTGCCAGGAGCATCTCCCAGCTGTGATGACCAAAAATGTCTCCAGACATTTCCCAGTGTCCCCTGGAGGCAAAATCGCCCCCAGCTGAGAGCCACTAAAACACATGTGGCCCCAAGCAGACAGGACAGAGTCAGAGTACACAGTGACCCTAGTCTTCTGTCAACCATACTCTGCCTGTAACAATGGGAAATTATAACTTTTAGAAGTCTCTTGAGCCACATACACTCACCCTTTTCTCTGCCACTGGATGTTGGGAGGACAGGAGGTGATGTCAACGTTCAGCGGTGTGTTACTGCTTGGGAGTCAAGTTTTCTGTGTAATCAATTACTCATTTAGAGGAAAAGAAGTCCAGTTGACCTTTGGACACCATGAAGGTCAAGGGCACCAACCCTCCACACAGCGGAAAACCTGTGTGTGAATTACAGTCAGCCCACCATATACACAGCTCCTCTGTATCGGTGGTTCCTCTAGATACAGTTCTGCATCCACAGATTTCATAACCTTGGATCGTGTAGCACTGTAGTATTCACTTCTGAAAAAATTCCATATGCAAGTGGACCTGAGGTGTGCAAATCAACATTCAAGAGTCAACTGTCTTGGTCCTTGTTTTGCTCTAGAACTAGACTATCCTTCATCAGACTAATGTACCCTAGGAGGTGAGAAGAGCAATTATAATCATCTCTATTTAAAACAGCATGCATACGAGACAGAAAGGTTAGGTGATTTAGCCAAAGCCACAAAGCTGGCTCATGTTAGAACTAAGAATCAAGCTCAGACCTTTTGTGTCAAACTTGATTATAGGTCCCTGGCAGCCCCAAGGTGGGTAAAGCTGTCACAGGACCAATTAAAGCAGAAGGAAAAGTGAAAACTTCACAACTGCATTCTGATGACTAAATCACCTTGAGGCTAAAGAGGGAGATGTTCAAACATTAGGAATCCTTAAGGTGAAGCAGCCCACAGAGATGATTGGGAAGCAGACTGTGCTGATGAGAAATGAATAAGGGTTCTGCCACACTGAATCCATCTCTAACTTGCACCATTTGGTAAATAACAGATCTAAGCATGCCTGCAAAAACCCACTTGCTAAAATTCCCCAAAGACAGCTGAAGTCATGGGAAACATACATCTTCTCTTGCACCAGCTTGTGGGAAACCAGCAGCACATTACATGTTGGCTTCATCTTTACTTCTGCAGCCAAGAACCTCTTTTCCTACCAGGCAGCCATGATGTAATATACCTGCCACAATGAAACAGCCAGTGACAAGGACCAGGCAAACAGGAAGGAAAACAGCATTCTCTGAAGAACTGGATATTCTCCTAATCACAGAGGTCAAACCCAAACATCTGACACCCCTGGAGCCATAAAAATGAGATCAGCTTGTTCCCAGTCACAACTGGTTTAGCAGATGAGTCTTTGTGACCACTGGCCAAAATAGTTCCCACTGTTCCATGTACTCACACAGTTTTTGCAGGATGACAGAGTCTGTAACTTCATGGCTTCTAACCCCATGGCCCCCCGAGTATACTCTTTTGGAAGCTATAAAGCTGAGGTAGGTATGAAGGTGTTTGATCATTCATTTGTTAAACATATATGGCTGCTTTAAACATATATGTTAAACATATATGTTTAGCTGCTAAGTCATGTCCAACTCTTTTGTGACCCCATTGACTGCAGCCCACTAGGCTCTGCTGTCCATGGGATTTCCAAGGTAAGAACACTGGAGTGGGTTGTCATTTCCTTCTCCACGGAATCTTCCCCACCCAGGGATCAACTCTGCATTTCCTGCATGGGCACTAAGATCTATTCAATCCTAGTCTGTGGGCTCTGGACACCAGGAGGAATAAGAAAAGGTTTTGATGCAAATATCTTAAAATTTACAGAAGAGATAAACATGCAAATATTGACTTTGGATATGCTGAGGTAACCCTGAGAGTTCAAAATGTAAGAGGAGAAATAAATGACCAATTGTTCCTGGGAGCTCATCAAGCAAAAGGGATGATACTTAAGAAAAGCATTGAAGTTGGAGAAGTTAACCAGGTGGATAAAAGAGGGAAAGATCTCCCCAGTATATGGAACAGAATGTGCAAAGGCACAGATGTATGAAATATTCGAGTAAGTTACAGAATCCTTGAAACTTCACAAGGGCTACAGCAGACTATGAGTGGGTAAATGATCAGTCACAGCCAACTTTATCTTCCACTCCCTGGAACTAGTTTCTGCTTTACCTCCTAGAAAATGAGGAGCTATTTCTGGTTAGGAGAAGAGACACATGATGAAATTTGCAATGAGAAACATCAAACTCCTAGAAATGCAAGGAACAGACACATAATGCAATCAAGATGGAAAGCAGAGAAGGCTTCCAACAAAAATGCCTACTAGACTGGAGCTTGCAATGGCAGCCCACTCCAGGACTCTTGCCTGGAAAATCCCATGGATGGAGGAGCCTGGTAGGCTGCAGTCCATGGCATTGCTAAGAGTCGGACACAACTGAGCGACTTCACTTTCGCTTTTCACTTTCATTCACTGGAGAAGAAAATGGCAACCCACTCCAGTGTTCTTGCCTGGAGAATCCCAAGGATGGCGGAGCCTGGTGGGCTGCTGTCTATGGGGTCGCACAGAGTCGGACACGACTGAAGTGACTTAGCAGCAGTAGCAGCAGCAGCATATTCCAGTGGGGATGGGGAAGACACATAAAAAATAAACATAAAATATGTTCAAAGAGCTTCAGGTGTGTGGGGGTGTGTATAAAATACATTTAATCCTATGAGGTGGTACTATTATTATCTGCATTTAACTCATGAGAATACTGTACCAGTCAGAGTTTGATTAGGAAAATAGAAGCCACATACCTATGGAATCCATATACCTATGGATTCCAGGTATAGGAAAGAGAATTGAAGGTGTTCGTAATGTTTGGAAGGACCAGGAGAGTACACGCTGGGAAACAACCACCAGTGATCTCAGACTGCAGCAAGTCAGTCAGTGGTTTCAAAACCACACCAGGAAGGCTCTAAAAGTCTAAAGAATCTCTGGGACACTCCTGCCACTGCTTGGAGCTGTAGCAGCAAACGTGTCATTCTCAAGAGCTCACTAGAAAATGGTTGTGGCTCCCACATCCACCCAGGTGTCTGGCTATAACTGCTTCCAGAGAACAGGGGCTTCTCCTCTCCTGCCTCCCAACACGTGTCCAAGTGCCTGTCCTTGGCTACCACTAACCTGAAATCATACAAGAAAAATCTGCAAAATATTTTCCCCTGCTTTTCTGTAGTATGATGCAAATGGTGCTTTTAGAAAGAGATGGTGGTGGGGGTGGGGTGCCCAGTCAACAACACAGAATGCAGCACAAAAAATGAGACATGGAAAGTTTAGATGACTTTCCCCAGAACCCCTAAGACTTAAGACCAGAGAAGTTAAGTCATTTGCCAGGGTCACACGGCTCAAAACAAGTAAAGCCAGGATCTGGGACTTAGGCAGTCAGATTACAAGGTTTATCCCTTTTACCACTATGCCAAGATGAGAAATGAAAGAGATGAAGAATACTTACAGGTTTCAGATTGGATGACAAATTAGATGCTGCTGAATTAAAACTATTCTAACCTGTTCTTTTGCCACTCCCCCCAAAAGCCATGTGAAACAGGAAAGAAAAAGGAAAATAAAGCTTAAATACTATAATCCTGATTTTAATGGAATTACAAAAAGCTCTTAGTTAATGGTACCTGGACCTTGAAAACTTTGAGCATACCTGTGACTTCAGTGGCCTAAAGGAAGTGCCAGGACAATCCAGTGAAAAAAACCCTTTATTCCTGCCCTGGAAGCACAGAGCAGAGATGTCTGGGTCAGGTCCTTGAAGTTGATCTTCTCAGAGAATGTTGCCCTAATTGTTCCAGGATAAAATGGCTTTCCAATGAGATTTCTGTAAAATATTACTACAACTACTAATAATAAATTCAACAGCCAATATTCCTACTGTTCAGATTAATGTGGCTTTTCCATTTCACAGTCCTTTACTCAGAGCTTTCACCTTGATCAAATTGCTAAGGGACATGAATTTTAAATGCCTCCAAGGCTCAAGTCAAAATGACTCAAATAGATTGTTTCAAAACTTGTGAAAATCCTACAACAATCTATCACAGTAAATAAGGCTAATATTTATACTCAACTGGAATCCCCTATAATGCTTCATTCATTCCATGGCTACTCGGCACCCCCGCCCACTGTTGCCAGGTCCAAAGCTTCAAAGACAACAAAGTGTCCTTCAGAGAGACCAGCACTCGGCACACTTTCTGTAAAGGGTCAGACATGAGTATTTTTGGCTTTCCATGTATGATCTACTGTTGCAATTACTTGGCTCTGTCATTGCGGTGTGAAAGCCTCCATAGACAATGTAAACGGATGGACAGGCTATTTCCCGTAAAACACTTTCAAAGACAGGTAGCTGGTTAAATCTTGCTTGGAGGCTGTAATCTGCCAACACTGGTCCAGGCCATTAAACCAAGCTATGAATCCACGATCAGAAATAACAGCATCATCTGAGGGCTTGTTAGAAATGTAAATTCTCAGGCCCCACACAAGCCCACTGACTCAGAAACTCCGGGGGTGGCCCTAGGTATCTGTGTTTGAATATGCCCTCCACGTGATTCTGATACACACGAACATTTGAAAACCACTGGTCTAGACCTGCACTGTCCTAATATGGTAGCAACAACCAACAACATAAAGTTTCAGTGCTCACCCGCACTAGCCACGTGTCAAGTGTCCACTAGCCACACGTGGCTGCCGACTCCCATATTAAACATGCTTCCTTCAGTGCAGAAAGTTCTATTGGACAGCACTGGGGTCCAGACAGACACACTGACCAAAAATCGTCAAGTGTCACAGTGGGTACAGCAGTGGACCAAATACAAGTGGAGCGTGAAGTTAGGGACGGTCAGTTCTACAGGTGGGGGAGGGGTCACTGAAGGTTTAGCAATGATGGGACATGAGTGGGAAGCTACAGTAGACAAAGGTAAGTCAAGGTGAGAGCACTGTGTACAGTGGCACCAAGAAGTAAAGGACGTGGTTTGTTACAGGGACTGTGATTCCTTCACTACGGCTAGAAAAAAAAAGAGTGTCTGTGGTTAAGAATGGAGAAACAAAACTAGAGAGATGGTGGAACGGAGTCCTGGCACACCTGTGTGCCTGCCGCAGGGGTTTGGAGACTTCCTGGGTATTTAAAGTATGATTGATTTGTGCTTACAAAGACCACCCAAGCAAATGCATCCACAGCCTAGGAAAAAGTAAGCAATGTGTTTATCTGATCTATCTCAAGGCTTCTCTAGGTAATTGGCTTATTCTTAGCTACTGGAAGAGAGAAAGGGGGTGAATTCAACCAAAACTGATTTGTCATTAAAAAAGAAGGCATGTAATTATACTCACCTTGACCTGAAGAGCACTGCCTGTCCACACACACAATGGAAATGGAAAGGTTAGTTAATGACATATTCATTGTCTAGCATCCATGAGTTAGTGGCCAGCAATGCCAATGGAAGCACCACCATGGAAGGGCCTCTTTCCACCGACAAGTCGATGGACACAGTTTCTCTCTCCCAAGACGGGAAGCACCACGGGCAAACGCTATAGGTCCTGAGGTTCAGAGTTCAGATTTAAAAGCTCTATACATCTGATTCACCAAACCAGGCTGAGAGACCATTTATATAGCAAAAGAGTGTCCCAGAAACAGCGACAGTGCAAAGAGAGTTACCAGGAGGTTTCTGGGAATGAACATACTGTGTTCCTAACAAGATGCGCCTGCTTAAAAGAGGGCAATGTTATGTTTTACATAAATGCAATGTTAACACCTGTAACGAAGAACCATTTAGAGGAAAAGCACAGATGGGGCTCTGGGATCGATTCTTGGTGGGAGAGGAAAAAGGAGGGGTGGGGAGGAATTTCAAAATGGGCCTTACATTCTGTTATGAACCAAAGGGGTTTCAGAAGCTGCTGACCTTTTCACAACAGCATTGATTCAGTCACAGGACAAAAAAAAAAAAAAGCCATGGAATGAAAAAAAAAAAAAAAGCACCTGAGGTTAACAGGTAAAAGCAAACTGTGAAAGGAAGAAAGAAGTTTGACCTTCAAAGGCTAATATATTGTCAGGCCAACACAACACGGACAGGCATTTATCCCCAAGGTCACTCCCAAGTAGGAGCCGCTATCACCATAGGAAAGTGGACAGGGGTCCTGGCTTGCAGAGCAAATCCTGAGCCCACTACATGTTCAGTTCCTGAAGGCATAGCAGTCAGTTCACCAGCAAGCATGAATCTCTTCCTCTGCTTCTCAGCCCTTCATTGGCAACCTTGCTTCATTCATATTTGGGTCCATTCTTTACAATGGAATCCAGCAACAAGAAGAACCAATATATTCATCAAACTCATTGATGTTAAAAACATAAAGGAAACTGAGAATCACACTTGCAGAAGAAGGAAAAATAAAATCAGTGAACAGAAAAAATAAATTGTCAAAAGGTAGTTACCTAAAGAAAAACAGAGTTGACATAACAAGAAACAGTACAGAAATCTGAAAAAAATGGACAAAGTTCAGGTCAGTGAACAGGTTATGTTCCGTGATAAGTAAAAGCCAAGAGGCAAAATGCCTGACAAATGCAGTGGGAAAGGTCGGCTAAGGAAAACAAGAGCTAAAATCAGCACTTTTTTCCAAAACTGCTTAAGAGGCTGATAAGAAAACAACCACAATACGGAGAGGTAGCCACAATCTGAATTACTTTAAATAATTGTATTAACAAGTTCATCAAGTTAGGTAAATTACTTACTTTTCCAGTCCTGAGTTATTTAATCAACATTTTTAAGCCTCTAATATCGTACTGTGCCAAGCAACGGATTCACAAATATATATAAAATATACTCTCTGTGTTCTAGGATTTCGTTGTGCCCTGAGATTACAGCAATCGGCAAGCAACTAATTAAAGAATTATAAGTGCTCAAACCAGGAGTTATGCATTTGTTGAATTATGGTTTCATCAGCCCCATGGATGTAAAACTTACTTGGGAAATAAGCCTGTCTAGTGCTTAGTGAGAAGGAACAGACTGTCAGGAATGTCAGCATTGAGGGGCTGAGGAAATAACAGTACCTTAAACTCTATTTCTTCATTAATCTGTCCTAGGGAAGATCTTTCTCAGTTGTTCAAACTGAATTTACAGTGAGAACAGGGAGACAAATAAGGAAATAAAGTTTACAAACTTCATTCCACTCCAAGAGTTTCCATCTCAGAGGTTAGGAAAACCTGCCTGGACCCGGCCTGACCACTCTGGGAACTGGAAGAATTTAATCACAAAGCAAAAGCACAGGAAACTCCCACTCAGGACCCCAGTTCCTGCTGGGTCAAATCCAATTACATCACTGAGTTGACAAAGTTGAATTCAACTGAAAATCCCTGTCCCTGGAGCCAACTGAAGAAGCTCTTGTTCGAAAAGGTTGGAAGAATTACAGCAACAAAATAAAGGAGTAGTGGGTTATAACCCAAAGTACAAAATAAATATTGATGAGCCTTCCTCCCCAAAACACATAACCCCAGCCAAAGCATGAGGAAAAAAGAAAAGACAAATCCCAACTGAGGGATGTTGTATTTAACGCCTGACCATTATGCATCAAAACCCTCAAGGTCATCGAAAACTGTCATGTTACGAGGAGCCAACGGAGAGATGAGGGCTTCCCGGGTGGCTCAGTGGTAAAGAGTCTACCTTCCAACGCAGGAGACGTGGGTTCAATCCCTGAGTCGGGAAGATCCCCTGGAGCAGGAAATGGCAAACCACTCAGGTATTCTTGCCTGGGAAATCCCATGGACAGAAGAGCCTGGCGGTCTAAAGCCACAGGGTTGCAAAAGAGTCAGACACAGTGCAGTGATTAACAACAACAAAGGCGAGACATGGCTAAATTTAAGTCTGGAAGTCATTCAAGGACGTCTGAATGAATGTATGGGCTTGACCTGATGACAATGTACCGGTTTTGGTTCATTCATTGTAACAAATGCATCATAGTTCATGTATGGTGCCAATAGGGAAACTGAGAACTCCATGCACTCTCTTTACAAACTCTGAGAGCCTAAAACTGTTGTAAAATCCAAAGTTCATCCAAAGGAAAAAAGAGAGAGGAAACACATCCTTGGCAGGCAGATGATGTAGGACTCATTTAATCCTCTGAGCAACCCAATGTGATAATGGCTGTAATTATTCCCATTTTACAAAGAAGAGGACTAAGAGGGAGGGTAGTTAAGTAACTTGCTCAAGGCCACATGGCTGGTAGTGAGTGGATTCAGATCCAAACTCTCCGATGTCAGAGACCATGCTTTCAGCCACCACGCTGTACTGACCCCAGATCCTAAACTCAGAGTGCTTTTTCATCTGCACACACTTTGTTCTCACCCTGCCCCCTGCAACCTAGACTGCCTGGTTTCCTCCTTTGCTGCCATTTCCACCACCCAGCCTTCCAGCCATCGATGTTCACCCCTTGCCTCAAGATTAGAAACCAAACTGGCTTCTTCCTAGGCTCTTCTCAACCAATTCTAGGTTTTTCTAATCTTTCCATGCTGATTATCTTCAGCACTGCTATCCCGAAGCCAGGGAGAGGGCTTAGGTCAGGTGAGAATCCACTTCAACATGGGCCACAAACCCCGTGGGGGATGGCCAGGGCTCTGCCTGTATCAGGGCACCAAGAGCCTCTTGGGCTGGTCCTAACAGATGCCAGCCAGGACTCTCATGCAGGATAAGTGGGTGAGTGGGCTTCCCATGCCCCTCACTCAAGACAATTCCTGGATGGGGGGAAGAAATGGCACCCCTGGGGAAATTTTCATGGTCTTCAGTGAAAGCCTGGCAGGCATCTGAATACAGCACACAGTCAACATCTGGGATGTGCTCTCAGAGTTGGAACAGACAGAGTAAAGCCCAGGAAGACTTGCAATCCCAGGATGCTTGCTGTATCAACAGAGCTTCTGGTTACAGGAAGGTGTTCATCTTACCTTAGGAAGACAGCAACTGGAAAGTATAGCAGCTACAGTGGCCTATGTCCTCTCTGGGCTCGAATATCAATATGAATGCCAGAGAAGACACAAGACCTAACCCAGAGGTGCTCCCATCAGGTGCCTGGAAGCCCAGCCTCACCAGCAGTGCTGACTCAGTGCATGGGAAAACTCTAAGCTCTGGAGTCACAGGGCTGCTCAACTTCTCTGAGCAGCAGTTCTTAGACTGTAAAGTGGGAGCAATGACTTTTATTTTGCAAAATGGTTGTCATGAGCAAACCACTTTGCAGGTGTAAGGCTGGCGCAGTGGCAAGCCTCAAAGGGGGACTCAGGAATTATCAGTGTTCTGGTCTTCGGATTATAGTGATGACTACAGCAGTAGAAATAACTCTAGACATTGAACTTGAAGACAAACACCGGCTTTTTGACTCTTTATTGCATGCCACTACATGTTGGGTGATGGAGAGGATGAGCCAAACAGAGGCGAGCTCCTCAGCTTAGCCTACCATCCTAGGGAGAAGGTGCGTCGTAATCAGCAAATTACAATCAAGGGTATTTGCTAAGAAACTGATATAAGTACTAAATACTCTGCATGTGTAACAGACACGAAGATGGACATCTAAGACTGCTCACCTCCCTGCCACTCCCCCCTGCAAGAAGTTCTGGCCACCCAACTGCAGAGTGCAGTCAGTAGGCAACTCCTAGCTGTCAGCTCTTTCCAGGTCCACTTTAGCTGCAGAGAGATGCCTGGTTGGAGAACACTCTCTTCCCAGGGAAGCCTGCACTGAGGGCGGAGCCAAAAGTGGGTATAAAGGCTTAGGCATATTGTCCTAACATGACATACATGTCAACTCTGACATACAACATTTATCCCAGATATTTGATGTATTAGCATTTTAACTTCTCCCTCTGCCCAATCCTTCCTTTCATTTCATAGGTGTTGATCCCTAATAATCACAGGCTTCCCAGGTGGTGCTAGTGATAAAGAATCCACCTGCCAAGCAGGAGACATACATGAGAGATGCAGGTTCGATCCCTGGGTTGGGAAGATCCCCTGGAGGAGGAAATGGCAACCTGTTCCAGTATTTTTGCCTGGGAAATTCCAGAGACAGAGGAACCTGGTGGGCTACAAAAGAGTTAGACACAGCTGAGCACAGCACAGAAAAGACCTCTAATAAATATTTTTGGTCACACACTCCATCTCAAGCATCTGCTTCCAGAGAACCTAAGAAGACAGTCCCTGGTCCATCTCACGGATGGCCAAGAAACCCTGACAACACTGGGAAGTCCAAAAAGGCTTCCATAAAAAGAAAATTCTGTGGTTGATTTCTGAGTTTGATTAGATCTTAAAGAAGCAAAGAGAAGGGAAATAAGATTGTCCGCTGAGAATTAAACTCGTAAAATCTACATACAATGGGGTGAGATTAGCCATCTGGGGAAATAAACCTAGAGAATGTAAATGTGACTGAGGAAGTGAGGAGCGCTGAAAACCCCATCAAGGTGATTCAGGAGTCATTTCAAAGAGTGAGAACTGCAGCATGATTGTAGTTCACTAAGCAGAAGGAAGCCTCACCAATGGCATTGTACCTTGTTTAGAGAAAGACTGAACAGAAAGGGAGCTGGGAAGCCAAAGGTGGAAAAGTACTCCAGGGTGACATGGCTCAACACTGGCCAAGCTAAGACCAGTTTGCAGATAGGTTTTTCAAGATGTGGGACAAAAGAGGAGGGGCATATTTCCACCTGCTTTAAATTTTCCAGTATAGGTTTTCCCTGGTAGCTTAAAGAATCTGCCTGCCAATGCTGAAAACATGAGTTTGATCCCTGGACAGGGAAGATCCCACATGCCTCGGAGCAACTAAGCTTAGCAACTAAGCTTAGCAACTAAGCTAAGCAACTAAGCCTGTCATGAGCCACAACAAGGGAACCTGTGCTCTACAGCCTGGGAGCTGCAGCTACTGAGCCCACGTGCCCTAGAGCCCTTGCTCTGTAACAAGAGAAGCCACTAAATGAGAAAGAAGTCTGCACACAACTAGAGAATAGCCCCTGATCACTGTAACTAGAAAACGCCCATGCAGCAACAAAGCTCCAGCACAGTCAAAAATAAATATATAAATTACTTTAAAAATAATTCTCCAGCATAGAAGTAGCTAGACTCAAGCTCTGTGACATCTCATCTTTCAAAAGAGCCCCTCAGGACTACCCTCATCTTAGCCTATTGTTCAGGCATGCAGTTCTAGGCACCTTCATGCATTATATTATTTACCTTCACTTTCTAGATGGCAAGTATTAACCCATTTTGATTTTGAGGAGACTGAAACCCAGGTTCTTACATTTTAAAGGACTTGCCCGTAGTCCTGTCCGGGAAGAGCATGGGATCTGAACCCTGGTTGGCTGTGCCCTGGGCTGTGGGGATTACAACTGCAAGTTCAGCCCTTTCAAACCTTACCAGAAGCTTCCTGTTAATACTAGCTCTAGGGGATGGGTGGGAGGAAGGAAGGGCAGACAAGGTGGGTTGGGAAGTAGTTAGCAAACTGAATCATCCTTTGCCATTAGAAAAACACCAAGGAAAATGAACATAATTGTCTAAAAGATGGGACACACAAACATCCATAAGAATAAATGGAAATAAACAATGGATGAAACTTCCAAAGAAACTTCCTCAGGGAAGGAGTAGTATGGAGTGAGCGGAAGACTGTTGCTTTTTTATCATGAGCCACGTACTGCTATGTCACTTCTAATATATAAAAGCTGTACTCTGATAAAAATGGAATTGAAACAGGAGGGAAGGGGGCAGGGCACAACTTTTGAAAGAATGACATAATCCGAGGACACAACAGAAACATTAGAGTCAAATGGTTCTAAGACGGCAGATGCGGCAACTTTGACTTTGCCTGGTCTGCCATCTTGGAACTTTAACCTTCGGTATATCCTCACGGTAATACATCCACAAGCTAAATGACACATCCAGAGGAGCTACGACAGTTCCAAGGCCAACCACCAAAGACCAAAAGCTGGCACTGGTCCAATTCCTAGAACTCTCTGCCCCTTCCCCAAAATGGCTGGAATAATCCTCCCAATCATTATAGTCTATGAAATTATCCAGTGAATAAAAGCTAACCACACCACATTTTGATGCCACACTCACCCTCTGCAACAGCCTACACTCTGTGGAGTGTGTTTCTCTCTCAACAGATCTACTTCTTAGCTATCACTCTGTCGCTCACTGAATTCTTTCTGTGATGAGACATCAAGAACTTGGGCTTCATTAGGTCCTGAAACCAGATCTGTGGTCTCAGTTGGAAGACCATGGGTTCTGATTGGGTTCCAATCCAGGCCACATACTTTAGAGTCCCAAGCAGGGTTTCGGCCAGGTTTGAGCCCTGGCCAAGTGGGTTCAAGTCCCAAAGTGGGTTTTGGCTGGGTTCAAGTCCCAATCTGAGGTAAAATGTTTCAAAATTAGTATGAAGTACAATGCTCTATGAAGAGAATAAACGTTTCTGTAGCACAGTCCGAAAGACATGCCCTCAGTCCACTCCTCTGAATACTTTATACCTAGATTGAGCCAGGATAATAAACAGCTGCAGTCCTGGAACACAAGGACAGAACTGGCATGTCAGCAGGGCCCATTCTGGGGAGACGGGACTCTAGTGCCCATTCAAGAACAGCCACCTCCGAGAATTCCCTGATGATCCAGTAGTTAAGACTCCATACTCCCAATGTAGTAGACAGTTTCTGTTCCTGGTCGGGGAACTATGATCCTGAATGACATGACCAAAAAAATAAACAAATTGTTTTAAGTTATTTATAAAAAAAAAACATGCAATCACCTCCTGACCCAGGAGGTGGGGTATATTATCCAGATGGGAGTGACCAGCCTACCAGATCTGGATACTATGAAAACCTTCACCTGAGCACATGCTCGTTAAGGAACCCTCTGATCATTTTTCCTTCCCTTCAAGGTGAGAATATCCTGGTCTCTCTCAGAAAGATGTCTAACCTGCCTGACAATTACTGGAAATTATTGAATTGACATTCTGAGATAGTATATATAATCAAGTCCTACAAGCATGTCAAATATGAGCCTGTCCCTTGAAGAAATAGAGCTCTGCTCAGTAAACTGGTAAAGTCAGATGTCTGAAGCAAGCAACAAGAGGCAGAGCCTGGGAGGCAGTGACTTACATCAGAGGAATCGCTACCTTGCATGTGAACTCTGGGTAACCCTATCACGCATCTTTCTGCTGGTGAAACCCTCTGCTCCACTGTAAGGCCCAGTCTTGTCCTATTAGATACTATGAAGTCAAATTAAGGCTTGGGGTCTTATTTTTCTCTTCTCACCTCACAGTGAGCACTGGGAACACAGGTAATGGTCCTTTCATCTTCATATCATCAGCACTTTGCACTAATAATAAGCGCTTTGCACATCTAATAAGCAGACAACCTTCAATAAATGTTACTTGAATTTGTTACTTCATTCATTTATAAATGAAGAATGAATGAATGGAGTGATATTACATTCCATGAGGCTCCTAGAAGTTGATGTGAGACGATTTGGGGTTCAATGTCAAGGAGAACACTGAATCAGGTGTACTTGAGTTCCAGGATTTCTGCTGGTGGCAGTTGTGGCTCAGAGGCAGTCATTACTGGGACCCCGGTCACTTGTAATGACTACAATAGCAAAAGCACAAAGGTTTGGAACATATGAAATAAACGCAAGGCTTAGGACATCAAAGTGTTCATACACTTTCACCTCCCACCAACCAAATTATCTCATTTGCATTTTACTCCATATTTTGAATTGCCTCCATTGATGGGACCTTGAGAGCAGCAGTATTTTAAGAATTCATCTTCCCCTCCACATTATTCACCACTTGCCCTCTCGGGTGCCCAAGGTCAGTGAGTTAGCAGAAGAGCTGACCCTACAAGACAACAGAAAGTTCAATAGGCCCAGGCCCTGGTACGAACCCGCTGACTGATACACGTGAGGGTGATCATGGGTATCCTAACAAGCACTTGTTCCTACAAACCTACTCATCTTCCCCAACTTCTGTCCACAGTTGTTATCATTTTTCCTGATTAACGTGTTGCCCACATTTTTCATTAATTTACTCACTCACTCATTTATTCGGCAACATTCTCTTCAGCACCTACTACATACCAGGCTTTGTAAATATTTCTATACTGCAACTTTTTCCCCAAGACACTCACAGTCTAGATGCCATATACCAGAAGGAAATGTAAAACATTCAGATGTCATTTTTAATTTCCTAGTATTCTTTTACAAAGAATCATGTAGACAAAATCCTTTGATATTTAAGTCAATCAAGGAATATTTATTGAATTTTCCCACTAAATGATTAGCATGAATCCAATCTTCACCATAGAAAAACTTTAAGATGTAGTTCTTATCTTCAACACATTTTCAGTGAAGTAGGTTAGACAGGTCAGCATATATGAAACAATGAGCAAGCAATGTAAGAAGTTTCAAAATGCGTGAGCCAATTTCTGACTATTTGGAGACTCATGGTATAATTACTGTAGCAGTCAGGAGAAGGCAAGTGGGACTAGTTTAGTGAGAGCTGGTGAATTTGACCTCCTCCACTGGAGCCTGAGGTATGTTTTTTCATTCCTATGGCATCTCTCACCCCTACCATAAAAGAAGACGGTTGGCTGTCTTCAGTGATTTAATAAAGTCACTTTCAGTTCTGAATTCCTTGGTATGTCTCTTGCACAAGTCATCTAAGGTTTCATTTTAGGGCATGAACTTCATCTGAGCCTCTGCACTGGGTTGACCAAAAAGTTCATTTGGGTTTTTCCATAATGTAAATCTTTTGGCCAAACTGATAGATAAACCAACAAGGATATTGCTGTTTACATTTACATCTGCTGCAGTCAGTCAGAAAGAGAAATATCATATATTAATGCATGTATATGGAATCTAGAAAAATGGTACAGATGAAGGATTCCCTGATGGCTCAGATGGTAAAGAATCTACCTACAATGCAGGAGACCCGGGTTTGATTCCTGGGTTGGAAGACATCCTGGAGAAGGGAATGGCTACCCACTCCAGTATTCTTGCCTGGAGAATTTTACGGGCAGAGGAGCCTGGTGGGCTACAGTCCATGTGGTTGCAAAGAGTCAGACACGACTGAGCGACTAACACGACTTGGAATCTGGAGAAATCGTGCAGATGAACCTATTTTCAGGGCAGGAATAGACATGCAGATGTGGAGAACAGATACTTGGACACAAGGGTGGAAGTAGACGATGGGAAAAACTGGGAGATGAGGATTGATATATATATACCACCACGTGTGAAATACAAAACTAATGGGAAGCTGCTATATAGCACGGAGCGCAGCTTGATCTCTGTGATGACCTAGAAAGATAGGCTGTGGGGGGTTGGAGGAAGGCTCAAAAGGGAGGAGATATGTGTATACATATAGCAGATTTACATAACTGCACAGCAGAAACTAGTTCAACATGGTACAGCAACTACACTCCAATAAAAAATAAAATTAAAAAAATTTACAATGTAACTAAATATACGAAGTCTTAACTATATTTCTGAAGTTACAAAAATCATCTTAGATAGCAGACCACACCTTAACGTTGAAAATTGCTTGTTTTACACTGGACATCTAGACCTTATGATCATTGCTCTTTAATTTGAAGACTGAAGGATGTGATAGAATTACTCATTGTTAAATCATAATTGCATAGCACCTGCAGTTGCAAATGAGCGCAAATGAGCATACATCCCTCCCACGCAAACCCGGCACCGAGACACCAAGAGGATGGAAGCTGGCTGCCTGGCTTCTAACAAAACAGAGAACTCAGGAAAGAGACAGGGAAGAGAAAGCCAGCAAGGAAGGCTGGTGGGGGTGTAAAATATGCAAGCAAAAAGATCCAAACAAGAGTTGCAGCAGTTACATCAGAGAGCAGCCCCAGGCTAGGAAATAATTTTCACCCCAATCATTTCTGCAGCTTCTCACCCCATGCCTGATATAAACACACTGGTTGTGAATGTCCTGATCCTATCAATATGTCACATGTTATTATGTCTTCTGGGGAGACTGTGTCACAAAGAACTGACATTTATAACAAATTTAAAGGTTCCAGTCATTTCAAAAATGTCCATCTCCACCCCAACTTTGGAAAACAAAATGTAACCAGACAATAAGAGGGTAAGGGAAGATGCTAGGTGAGTCTCGTTTCCCTGGTTATAGGAGAGGGTGGAGGATGAGGTCTGCAATAGAATCCTGCCTTGTTCAAGAAAAATACTCCATGATCTTCTGTTCTTGTCCCAAGAATAAAGCACTGTTCACCCTACATTTATATATGTAAATAAATCGCCCGTTATCCCACTCACAGGCAGATATCCATAAAAAGTTAGCTTCGATTTTCCCTTTGTGTTTTGCTTCCCAGTAATTCATAGCATTAGAAGCAGATACAGAGGTTTGTTCCATTCAGAGGCCAAGGAATTTACTTTGGCTCATCCTGTCCACATCCCTATGAAATGGTCAGAGAGAAAGAGTCATGTCAGGGTGAATGAATTAGTGGGAAAATAAGGCACCACAGTGCCCCAAACTCCAGTGCTGAGCTTTCGGATGAATGGGATGGGGTCAGTGGCTTCAAACCCAAGAGGAGTCTTGGGATCTCACCTTGCTGAAGCCAGCTACTCAAGAGACCTGTCACTAAAAACGTATAAACACTGATGAGAGGAGAGAAGAGAGGACTGAGGAGCAAAGGGAGGGGAGCCTGTTCTGGGAACAAGGCCTGAGTCACTCACCACATGGAGAGAAAATGAACAGAGGTGAAAATTGAGTACAGTTACTGTACCCACTAGAAGATGGGACTCAATCATTAAAGTACAGTATGATGCAGGCATACTAATGGCCCCACCTCTTGAGAAAGAGAAGAGACCTGGAGAGAGGAGTCCGTTATAGTCTGCATCCCCCACACAGGGTAGAGACTCTGCCATTCAGAAACCTTACTGAGGGAGCAGGAAGGCTTCTGATTGTCTACACTTGCTGTCACTGAATCTTCATGACCCCAGGCAAACCAGCTGATTTTCAAAGTTCTTTGTGGACTTTCCTGGTGGTACAGTAAATAGAAATCTACCTACCAGTGCAGGGAACAAGGGTCCAATCCCTGCGTCAATCTTAAGGGAAATCAGTCCTGAATATTCATTGGAAGGACTGATGCTGAAGCTGAAGCTCCAGTACTTTGGCCACCTGATGCAAAGAACTGACTCATTGTAAAAGACCCTGATGCTGGAAAAGAATGAAGGCAGGAGAAGGGGACGACAGGGGGTGAGATGGTTGGATGGCATCACTGCTCGATGGACATGAGTTTGAGCAAGCTCTGGGAGTTGGTGATGGACAGGAAAGCCAGGCATGCTGCAGTCCATGGGGTCGCAAAGAGTCAGACACGACTGAGTGACTGAACTGATTCAAGCAAGGGTGCCTAGACAATATTAAAAGTGAAATGCCACTGTGAGTTAATGAGATATCGGAAAGCTTTTAACCTCAGGGCTGCAAAACTGCACCATTAATGCTGACGCTCATAAACACCGTCTTTATCAAGAAGAGAGGAGATCAGAAATACACGCTACTCATTCATAAAGACAAGGGCCAAGAGGCAGCAAAATGCCAGTGATCAGGCAGCGGTACCCCAGCGCAATGACGTGGGCTCTAAATACCACCAGTGTGATGATCCATCCATACTCCTTCCCCAGCAACTCTTTCCAAGAGTTCAGTTCAGTGGGAATGTGAGCTGGGACAAAACCACACTAACCCTGGTGCAGCAGACTTCCTGCTCCCAATATCAGCTTCTGGATTGGGGTATCTGTAGTGTTATCCAATTTTTAAACACAGTGGAGGGGCAGGGGAGGGGACACAATTGTCCAGAGTGCTATGAAAATAAATAGGAATTTAAGATAGGGCTTAAATGAGAAGTAGCAATGAACCTTGCTTTAAGTCTTAGTGTGGAAAATCATCATACAGACATTTTTCATCCACCCGTATTCGTACTAAGTTGCTCCAGTTGTGTCCAACTCTTTGCGACTCTATGGATTGTAGCCAACCAGGCTGCTCTGTTCATGGGATTCTCCAGGCAAGAATACTGGAGTCAGTTGCCATGCCCTCCTTCAGGGGATCTTCCCACCTCAGGGATCAAACATGTGACTCCTGCATTGCAGACAGTTTCTTTACCACTGAGCTACTGGGGAAGCCATCACTCACCCCTAAGCATCAGTAAATACCATCATAATAAAATACAAGCTTGTAAGAATAACGTGACTACAGTTATTATTCTGAATATGAGTCTTCTCCTTCCAGTGATGGAGTTAAGGTAAACGTAAGAAGCTAGATTTGGCATATTCTGATTCCAAGGCTTGCCCTACGTGACTTTAGGATGGATATGGTCTTAAGGAAATTTCTGATATGAGCTTGTTTTCTCATCACTTACTTTCAAAAGACAGGCATGGGGAAAAGTTAATGAATTGAGACATTTCACCAAGGTAGCTGTGGTTCCTAGGCTGTAAGATTTAGCAAACTGGCAACACTTGAAAAAACCTTTTTTGGTAATAATGTTTATCTTACAAACTATATTGCTTTTTGATACTGCTGCTGCTGGCTAAGTCGCTTCACTTGCGTCCAACTCTGTGCAACCCCATAGACGGCAGCCCACCAGGCTTCCCCATCCCTGGGATTCTCCAGGCAAGAACACTGGAGTGGGTTGCTATTTCCTCCTCCAATGCATAAAAGTGAAAAGTGAAAGTGAAGTCACTCAGTTGTGTCCAACTCTTAGCGACCCCATGGACTGCAGCCTACCAGGCTCCTCCATCCATGGGATTTTCCAGGCAAGAGTACTGGAGTGGGTTGCCATTGCCTTCTCCAATGCATGAAAGTGAAAAGTCAAAGTGAAGCCACTCAGTCGTGTCCGACTCTTAGCGACCTCATAGACTGCAGCCTAGCAGGCTCCTCCGTCCATGGGATTTTCCAGGCAAGAGTACTAGAGTGGTGTGCCATTGCCTTCTCCTTTTTGATACTAAAGTTGTTTAATATACCATATGGTACTACTATCATTTTTAAAAGAACACTTTAAAGCAAAAACATATAGGATAATCCTTTATTTTAAATTCAGCATTATTTAAAAAAAAAACTTATTTATTACTTATTTTTCTCATTTTATCATGGATATGTGTGAGCTATCAAACAGGCACCAGTCTAGGCCTGGTATTTAAAAATCTTCATGGAGAGATTAAGACATGGGGTTTGGAACCAGGATTTCTGAGTTGGAATCTCTATTTTCTTAAGTAAAAATGACTCCTCTGATTCTGGGCCTTCCTGTAACAATGAGAATACAAATACCTCCTTCCTGGGGTTGATATTAGAATCAAGTAAGGCAATAAACAAAAATACTTTGTAATCAAAAAAGATCAGCATGCGTATTACTGTACCTATTAGTATGTAAATTTAGCCTAAGTCATTCTAATTAAAAGGGTTTTATTACCTATCATCTCAATTAATATATATTCAACACCTTTTACATATCTGTGACAGGCTTTAGAGATGTTGTGATGAGCGTGGTTATTCCCTGCCACTCAAATTCACAGCACAACCAGGGAGAGAGACCTCAAGAGACAATGAAGCTTCGGTGTCCCGAGTGCTCTGATGGCCACCACAAAGTGCCCTCGGGACGCAGACAGGAAGACTGTGCTCAGGCGGGGGCCCAGAGCAGCAGCAGGAGGAGGATGAAGGCACGAGGTTTCCAGGCAGAGAAGCTGAGGGAATTCTAAGGCAGAGGCAATGCAAAAAGAATAGACATGCATCCTATTTCCTCACATTCATCACCCCACAAAAGACTGGGGAAATTTTTCATCTTAATTTGGTATTTAAACACTTCTTTCCCTTAAAATCTGAGCCTACATGGCTTTGTTTCAAAAGTTTACCTCCTGTGAGCTACACAATCCCATTATTGGGCTGACTTGCTCATCAAGAAACCGTGTCAACCATCCAAATTCATAACATGTGGGACTGTGCTCAGGCTTGGGGACAAGGGCTTGGAGGCCCCAGTCCCTGGTCTCGAGTGGGGTGAGATCAGACACGGAAAAAACAACAAGCAGCTACTTAAATGTTCAAAATGCTATTCATGGTCAAAGCAAACAGTCGTATCATCGAAGCTGGGGAAGTTCTAAATGCTGCTGTCTTCACATTTTCAGCCCTGGTGGATGATGATAATAAATCACAATCAGAATAAATCAATAAAAAAGGAAAAGTGACTTCAGCTTAAAAATATTTCAGCCTACAGAGTTTAGATACACTTTCATAATTTAGTTCCTTCGGGTTACATGCGTGATCTCTCATTTATGGGATCTGACCTTGGGCAAGTCACTTTCCCTCTCCAACTTTTGGTCTCCATGCCAATAAAATAAAGTCTGAGCTAGGTGGTCTCTAGGTGTTCCTGCCAACCTCAACGTTCCAATACACAAAATTCGCGAGACGTAACAGAACAACGTGTCTTAGTGACCACTGCCCTGTTAATGTTCTTTAGACTTGTCCTCGTCATTATAGCCTTATGTCATATCTCGATGTAGTGGTAGCTGGCCCACCAGACATACCCCGACTCTGTCAAAGAGCCAGGTATCCATCAGTAAAGCTCAAAGAAAAAAAATAAACAGTTCTCATGTTTATAGGCATGATTTATAGGAAAACGTTAAAGACCTCAATCCTCCTGAAGTCAAGAACCAAGTCTAAGTGACTTTATTTCAAAATTTACTCTAGCACAGAGCCTAGAAGATGCCTTGCATACTTGTTCAAATAATTATCGACTAGTTAAGGAGTGACAATAGAAAACAGATTTAAGAGTACAGAAATTATCAATTCCTTTAGTGAGTGAAATATTAAATTAATATGTATTCTATTAGTGGTTAAAAATGGCAATTATGTTTTTTAAGGAGTCAGTGGTATGCCTCAGGGGCAGAGGACTTGAGGAGCATTAGAAAAAATTCATAGCATTCAAGATAACACCGAGGGTAGTCAAAGGTGGCAGAAGAGAATCCACTGCAAGCAGAAGGAGCAAGAGATAGCACGTGACAGGTGACAGCTGCGGGGGAAAGAGCATTAGGAGAGGAGTCGAAGTTTAAGGTCAGTGCATCTCACTAAGATGACTTAGCAGAGGAGGAAAGTTTCCCACTGGCTGAGAGCCACAGGACTGGGAGTTCTCTGGCAAGCAACCCCTGGGTAGTAACACCTTCTGCTGGACTGAAGGTCACACTTTTTGGATGAAAGAGGAGATAAGATATTGAGGGGGATATGGAAGGCAGATTTGGTGCAAATCAGGAAGGTTTTTAAGCTGAGAAAGTTCCAGACATAGTATACCTACCTCCTGGTCTGCAGCATCCTTACTTATGAAGATTAAAGCTTTCTAACAGAATGGGATAGATGGTCCAGACAAGCAGGAAGACCTCCCAGTCCATCTATCCCTTGACCTTCAGACTCTCCCATTCACTGCTATGGATATAACAGTTATCAAAGACAGAAGGATCAGAACATCCAAATATCTGCAGTCTTTGCTTTCATTTGTTAATTAACGTGGCTAATTGCTATAGAATGTCCTTGCCCAGCCTCCATATTCTAAGAGCCTCCATAATGCAGTCTAAACCCTTTTACGACCCTAATAGGTACCTAGAGCCTCTTCAGATATGTTAAGTTTCAGAGATGCTGGTACAGTTAGGAAACATATGGAAAAGCAGTTTGCCATCCCCGGTAGCCATGGAGATGGGCTGCTTGGTTCTCTCTTCAAGAAAGATTTTGCTGCTAAGTTGGAAAAAGCACAATTAGCTGACAACCCCCTCAGCATCCCCTGCCACCACCCCACAGTTGAGGCCACATTCTCCCCAGGCTGCCCACAGCAAGTAACTGAGCCCTGCCAAAGGACTAAAGCCAGGCCATCTGTGCCTCACATGGGACTCCATTACAGGCATTCTTTTTTGGGAGTTCCCCACTGATGATGGGTGAAGAATTGATAAGGTCTGCATGTGGTCTGGGGCTTTCCCTGCCTAAAGCTGCTTCTTTCCACTTCATTTTTAATAGGCATTCCTGTCTTCCCCAATAAATTATTTGCCCTTCTAAATCTCCCAAAGCACTCACATTCTCCAGGAGTATCCTTGAAACTCTTCTCATCGGGCTGAATGGCGAGGATGGACTTTTCTCCCTTTCCCAATGGTGGGAAGAGTTATTTCCATCCAAAGAAATGCTCTCTCCAAGTTTCCATTCCACTCTTCTGTCTCTGACCTTCTCAATAGGATGAAGCGAATGGTCAAGAGTTCTGAGGTACCTCTTTATAAGTCAAGTTGTCCAGCACCTCACTTTGTAATGAGAAAGTTGTTGTTCTGTGTTAGGCCTCTGATCTATCCTCCACAGGACAGAAAGAGTCCAATTTTAACATCCTGCTAAATAGAGAACATATAAGTCCAGAAACAAGGGTTACCAAAAGCCTCAACTTCTGCTGTAGCTTATAAAAAAGCCACGTACTGACCTATATAAACCCTTGTCGAATGGACTCCATCAGGACAAATTGGAGACATTACAGTGTTTTCTCCCATGGAGTCTCAAGAAGACTTCTCCTATGGTGCCTCCAATGACTTCAAAAAGGTAAGAAAATGTTAAAAGTTACTAAAAGCTGTCTTTGTATTTCCTAGATGTTCTTTGTAATGAGAAAAGAACTACCAACTGAGCTATCAGGGAAATCCCAGGTGTTCTTCAGCTTTCTTAAAAGTATCAGTTCAGTCGCTCAGTCGTGTCCGACTGACTCTGCAACACCATGAATCGCAGCACACCAGGCCTCCCTGTCCATCACCAACTCCTGAAGTTCACCCAAACCCATGTCCATCGAGTCGGTGATGCCATCCAGCCATCTCATCCTCTGTCATCCCCTTCTCCTCCTGCCCCAATCCCTCCCAGCATCAGGGTCTTTTCCAATGAGTCAACTCTTCATGTGAGGTGGCCAAAGTATTGGAGTTTCAGCCTCAGCATCAGTCCTTGCAATGAACACCCAGGACTGATCTCCTTTAGAATGGACTGGTTGGATCTCCTTGCAGTCCAAGGGACTCTCAAGAGTCTTCTCCAGCACCACAGTTCAAAAGCATCAATTCTTCAGTGCTCAGCTTTCTTCACAGTCCAACTCTCACATCCATACATGACCACTGGAAAAACCATATTTATCCATAATTGCTAGGAGAAAGGATGTTAAGACTCTAGCACCATCATTTTAGATTCTGGCTCAAGAGGAACAGCCAACAACAACTCTGCGATTCAAATCCTGGGCCCCCAAAGACTTGTTTAGGATGAATGGACAGTTCCAGAAGGTGCTCTTAGGTAGTCATACTCTGGCATTTCACAACGATCTCAAATCTCACCACCGCTCAGTGATATGGGAAGGTAGATTAAAGTTCTTATTCAAGGTAAAACAACAGCTATGAATACCAGCTGATGAGGAGAGAAAAGCTTCCCAAGGCCAAATCTGCATCTTTGACCATGATTCAATCACCACCAGCACCTTTACTTCAACCCCATTTATTGGCTCGTCCTAGATCTGAGAGTGAGAGACATCATTCATCATCAACCCTTCAAACACCCCCACCCAAACCACTCAACACCTTCATATGGCCTTTCAAGTAATCTAATATAACCAGCAAACACACTCTGGAGCATCCATGTCCTTTACAGAGAAAGTGGTAGATTAGAAGCTGAAACTCTGATAGCATAAAGGACAAAAGAACAACAGAATCCACCTAATCTGAAGCTGTGACACATTTCCAGTTAAGACAGCTCAAAACTCAAAATAAGAAAAGCTCATGCCCTTTAAAGTTGAGGGGAAAGTTCAAGTAACAGAAGGTAGGATTTTTTTTACTGAGGAGGGATAATCAACATTTTTACCACCAAGCTTTTTTTGTTTTTGTTTTTTTCCTAAAGAAAACAAAAAACAGGGCCCAGAGGAAGACTATTAGTAAGAAAGTGACTTAAAAATCACCTGTTTTCAATTTAATCATTATTGATAGACTTGTAGTATTAGTACCAATTTAGCCACCAGGGTAAGGGGTACTAATATTGGAGAGTGATTCGATAGATGCTCTTCAGCTTCTCTCAGAAGTTTTATACTCTTGCCTTGGAAATGTAAGAAGTGTAAAACCAAAGGAAATTCAAGCTGGGATGTGAATTTTTTAGGATGAAAAGTCTAAGGAACCAGACTATGGTTATTTTGGGTTATCTGTGTTATCACCACCAAAAAAAAAGTCATACACCAGATAAGGTACTGCCAGGAACCCCAACTAGCTTATAGCTGTGGACAGACAGACAACCTCAGGATGACACAGTAGCTTCACATTAAAATCTGATGGAGGCCCAAGTATTATAAAAGAGTCAACCATGATGGGCAAGGAAGCAAAGCACAGCATTAAGAACAAAGCAGCAAGGCACCATACTTTTTACGTACGTTATACTGCCATAACAGGGCTGTGCCAGTCTTACAGGCATAGTGCCCTAACCCTGGCACTGGACATCCATCATTAACCGAGAGTAGGGGCATGGCATACAATGTAAAATATTACAAACCACCATGTATTCCAAACTTGGAAACCATGAGTCTTTTAGCTTAATGATAACAGGGATCTTGTTTAATGTAATCTGTCAAATTACATGTGTTGCTCCTCAAGTGACAGGTGTCATCCTATTCTACCTCTATTGAAAATGAGTTCCTACTGAAAATGTACAGTTCATTTTAATAAAAGCTGAGTTTATAGAAAGAAGAGCCCCATATAAAAGTAGCCTTTATAAATGAGCAAGATACGTAATTTTCATCATCCTTGACATTGTATAGATTGAATTTAATCCAATCTTCCCTTATACGGAGGCAAACACAAATGGCAATTTTAAGCACACTCATTAGACTGCAGAGTTAATAATGCTGACTGGCAGGAGAATGAAAGGCAGTCAAAGTTTTTCTACTGGTCAACATTATTGACCAAGTAATGCTGGTAAATTAGCTGCTGCTTCGGCCCAATAGTCTGCAAGATGTGTTTTGTGTCAAGGTGCTTACACACCTAGGAAAAAAGATTAATTTTGGTAATAACAGGACTGGAGGTACCTAAAGATGGTGGAAGGCAATGTGTGGCAATGCTTAATGAAAATTGTCACCACCATCACTGGCAGAAAAAGATTGTGAATTGAGACTGCAAAAATATCTTCTTACAAAAGAAACATCAGAAGCAGTAACAACAATAACAAAATGAGCTGTGACTAAAAGAAAAAAAAGAAAACTTCCATTATTTAAAACTAAATCACTGAAATGGGTTTCAGTGAGAATCAATCTATCGAAAGTGTCAGAAAATAGGCATCTTTCTCTTTTTTCCACATATAAAATGACTCTTTGAAAACAGCCCATGTAAACTATACACACACACACACACACACACAAAATACACCTATATATATACACATGCATATATAGGCCACCAAAGAAACTACTTAACAAACCATTCTAAAATACTAAAGGACAGAAAATAAAAGGAATACAGAAACAAGACTGCAAGAATTAATATAATAGTTTGTACTTTGCTGTGTGGATCACAATCAACTGTGGAAAATTCTGAAAGAGATGGGAATAACAGACCACCTGACCTGCCTCTTGAGAAACCTATATGCAGGTCAGGAAGCAACAGTTAGAACTGGACATGGAACAACAGACTGGTTCCAAATAGGAAAAGGCGTACGTCAAGGCTGTATATTGTCACCCTGCTTATTTAACTTATATGCAGAGTACATCATGAGAAACGCTGGGCTGGAAGAAGCACAGGCTGGAATCAAGATTGCCAGGAGAAATATCAATAACCTCGGATATGCAAATGACACCAACTTTATGGCAGAAAGGGAAGAGGAACTAAAAAGCCTCTTGATGAAAGTGAAAGTGGAGAGTGAAAAGGTTGGCATAAAGCTCAACATTCAGAAAACGAAGATCACGGTATCTGGTCCCATCACTTCATTGGAAATAGATGGGGAAAGAGTGGAAACAGTGTCAGACTTTATTTTTTGGGGCTCCAAAATCACTGCAGATGGTGACTGCAGCCATGAAATTAAAAGACGCTTACTCCTTAGAAGGAAAGTTATGACCAACCTAGACAGCATATTCAAAAATAGAGACATTACTTTGCCAACAAAGGTCTGTCTAGTCAAGGCTATGGTTTTTCCTGTGGTCATGTATGGATGTGAGAGTTGGACTGTGAAGAAGGCTGAGCGCCGAAGAATTGATGCTTTTGAACTGTGGTGTTGGAGAAGACTCTTGAGAGTCCCTTGGACTGCAAGGAGATCCAACCAGTCCATCCAAAAGGAGACCAGTCCTGGGTGTTCTATGGAAGGAATGATGCTAAAGCTGAAACTCCAGTACTTTGGCCACCTCATGCGAAGAGTTGACTCACTGGAAAAGACTCTAATGCTGGGAGGGATTGGGGGCAAGAGGAAAAGGGGACAACAGAGGATGAGATGGCTGGATGGCATCACCGACTCCATGGACATGAGTTTGAGTGAACTCCGGGAGTTGGTGATGGACAGGGAGGCCTGGTGTGCTGCGATTCATGGTGTCGCAAAGAGTCGGACACGACTGAGCAACTGAACTGAACTGAACCGAACTTTGCTTCTTGCTTTCTGGCTTTGTCCATAGGTAAGTAATTCATGTTGAATAAATTTTTTATTGTGTTGAATTTACAAAGTTGCCAAGGTAGTACAGTGATAGCCTGAATACCATAATCTAGTTGCCCCTAATGTCAATGTCTTATATGACCATAACCTAGTTTTGTCAAAACTAGGAGATCAACATTAGCACATTTCTATTAAGTCAATTCAGACTTCATATTCACTGGATTTTGCACTAATGTCTTTTTTTCTTTTTTCTGTTCCAGGTTCCATCAAGGGTAACATGCTCCATTTAGCATTACTCTTTTCAGGCTGGTTTGGGGAGATAGACTCCAAATCTGATCCCAGTCCTCTGGGTTATAAAGTACAAAGGAACCCTTGACCTTCACGTTTCATCCTTTAGTTCCTGATAATGTCCAGCACTTGGTCTTGTCATGTCCTGTCCATGTGACTGAGTTGGTATTAGGAAACTTGAAATCTTAAATACAAAGTAGTCACCACCTTTCGTTATTCTATTGAATCATTAATCAGAAAAACAGTGTTGGACTCCTTTGGTCATACATCGTATTTATTGGTAGATAAATTTTGTGAAATACTGATGCATTTTTCCTCTTGATAATCTAGTGGTAGTGATGGCTTTTTCTCCCCTATGCTTTTCTCATAACTAAGGATAAAGGGTTATTTTTTGCCAAAGCAAAGTGGAAGGTATGCACACTAGGTAAGGAAAAATGACAGTATGATGTAGGGGAAGTTCCTATTAGATATAATGAGGAAGTTGGAGCCTTTCTGGTGAGTGCAGCATGAAGATGAGGGAGATTCAAAGAGGATATATGAAGGTGTTAAAGACCTAACACTCCCAGCCCTTTAGCTTTATGGGGTCAGAAGCAACAAGAAGATAAAAACCCCAGAGAGAGCAGAGGAGGATGTAAGAACAAAGAATTTGCTACTTAACTTGCCATTGGGAAGTCTGGAAGGAGACTCTCCAACAGGGTTCCACCACACCAACAGAGGGAAGCAGCAATTGAAAAGAAATGATGGCATGGCATACTTGCAGAGAGAGGACCAGTGGTTCCTAGGACCCTGGGTATGGACAGGAAGGATTCCAGAGTTTCCTGGGTCCCTGCCATGAGAAGGTTCCTGAGCATACCAGCTACGGAGGTCGCCAGAGAGGGGCCAAGAGCAGAGCACATGGGAACTGTAGTCAGGTCTCTGAGAATCAGAAGCCCCAATGACAGCAAAATTGGGAACCACCTCTTGAGTTATCAACATCAAAATCCTCCCTGGGAGCACTCAGCATCCATGGAAACTCCCACAGGACTCAGAAGAACAGAGACCACCCCCAAAGACTGGGTAAGATGATTTATATCTCACCCAAGTGTAGATAGAGCAAAGCAGCTTGAAAGAAGAAGTCTCAGACCAGACACCCCAGCCCCTTCCCTAGGAGGACATATCAACGTCATCTTGAGGAAACAAAGAGAAAGGGGAAATCTCCACAAGCCGTGAATAAGCTTGACACTTTGAACAGACTGAGCACTGAAGCTTACCTAAACAAGACTGAGTTCACACAAATAAGAGTTTTAAACTAAGGGAGACCCAAAGACTGATAATTGGATACTCCTCCACTTCTTTTATTGAGAATAAAGGCCAGAGAATGAATCAGGCTGAAAAAATAAATTCTTATACACTGAATTGAAGGATATTGATTTCTGAAGCATTAATATAAATTCGATACTCGAGTATTAAAATCCTAAGTAAAATTTGTTGTACAGCCACTAAGTCATGCCTGACTCTCTGCGATCCCACGGGGTGCAGCACACTAGGCTTCCCTGTCCTTCACTACCTCCTGGAGTTTGCTCAAACTCCTGTCCATGTCATCGATGATGCCATCCCAAACATCTCCTCCTCAATCATAAAAAGGAATGAAATTCGGCTATTTGTAGAGATGTGGATGGACATAGAGTTTCTCATAAAGAGTGTGGTGAGAAAGATAAAAACAAATATCATATGTTAACACATATATGTGGAATCTAGAAACATGGTACGATGAACCTATGACTATAGAGACACAGACAGAGAATGAACACATGGACATGGGGCGAGGTAGAATGTGGAATGAGTGGGGGAAGTAGCATTGACACATATCCACTGTGCTGTGCTTAGTCAATCAGCTGTATCCGACTCTGTGTGACCCCATGGACTGTAGCCCGCAGGCTCCTCTGTCCATGGGGATTCTCCAGGGAAGAATACTGGAATGGGTCACCGTGCCCTCCTCCAGGGATCTTCCCAACCCAGGGATGGAACCCAGATCTCCTGCACTGCAGGTGATTCTTTGTCGTCTTATTTATGGCACATTCTTTATGTGCAAAATTGATAGCTAATGCGAACCTGCTCTATAGCACAGGGAGCTCAACTCGGTGCTCTGCGATGACCTACATGGGTGGGATGAGGGACCTTGAAGGTCCAAGATTGAGGAGATCTATGTATACGTACAGCTGGTTCACTTTGTAGTAGAGCAGAAACCAATGCAACATTGTAAGGCAACTATCCCCAGTTTAAAAAAATTAATCAACCTTTGTAAAATGAGCATAAAATATGTCCCTTCTTCTATCACTCCATCCAAATTCTGTTCATTCTTCAGCTCCCACTCTCTTAATGAAACCCCCATCTACTTCAGTTCTCAATGACCTAACATTACCCTGAATTTCTCCTCCATTTATTTTTGGTAGCATTCCAGGCAGCCTGATTAGCTCTAAGGAGGTGATTTACAGAAGACAGAAAATCTGGCTTACTCTTCTTTGATGCCTCACACTGCCCATCATGAACCAAGGCAGCACATAAATATGTGCTAATTGACTTACTGATTGACACAAAGTAATGGAAGGCAAAGAAAGCTGGATGAAGGGATAACAAAGGGAAGAAAGGAGATAAATGGAGGCACTCGGCTCTGCTGGGATGTGGAAAGTGAAACTATTTATGGAAGCCCATTTTTTTTTCTTTTGCTCCCTCTGACTCTCAAGCTATTCAGTTTCCAAAACTACTAATTATTAATCACAGGAAAAGCATATGCCAAGCTAATTCCTCCGGACGAATCACACACACCGCAACCTAACATGATCAATTTTCTTTGCAACAATTAAGAGTAAAAAAAATAATAATAACATGAAGTCTGTGGGAGACTGGCCTCCTTTGTGGAACTTGCAGTTCTAAAATAAAATAACGTTATGTAAGTGAGGAGAAAGACGAAGAAAAATTTTCCAGCAGGCTATCGCTCCTGTTGTGATTTTAAGATTCGGAGGAAAGCGTGGTGCGAATATGGAAATGGATAAAATCCATATCTAACGTAGTTGTTAAAATAAGATCTGATTGTTGCAAGGTTGAATTTGTTAGAAACAATAATTATTTATGACACTTTATTACAACACCCTCCAAAGCATATGGTTACCTTATTAGAAATTAAAATTCATTTTCATATAAATCTCAGCAGGATATCACACCAAAATAACTAGAGTAACTCCAGGGGACAAGGAATAATTCTAGTTTAGCTCTTCTAAGGCCTGGCATTTGTAATACAAAATTTAAACTAATTCACTTGTAAATATAATGGCAGGTTTTGAAAATGTGGACAATCTACAAGTATGACCATAATTTTTTTTTTTAACCACTTTGAGGACATGTATAATTTACACTTTCCTCATAAGTTTCTTTTGCTTGGTTTTACGTTTTCAATATAATACAAACTTTGTTCATTATGAAAGCCATTGCTGTTCTCTCATTTTTAATTTGTGAATGTTTACAAATCAGAGCGTTCAGCTGACTGGCTTTCTGTTCTTTCAGCCACAGTGAACAATACATAGGATCATAAAAATAGTCATGCTGCTGAGAGCCCGTGCAGCCATCGATGGAGTATAGATATTTCTGTTAGATTTCACCTCGGTTTCATCATATTTCCTTTATTGCAGTATTTGGTGGCTTAGGGAATCGTCAGGCTTCCCTGGTGGCTCAGATGGCAAAGAATCCGCCTGCAATGTGGGAAATCTGGATTCAATCCCTGGATTGGCAAGACGCCCTGGAGAAGGGAACGACTACCCACTCCAATATTCTGTCCTGGAGAATCCCATGAACAGAGGAGCCTGGTGGGCTACAACCCAGGGGGCTGCAGAGTCAGACACAACGAGGTGACTTCTCACTCACTCACTCTGGGAATCTTCATGTTTTTTCATGACGACGGTCAGTGCCTACTTTCAAAACTGGCCTACTGGGCTTCTCTCATGATTGTTTCTGACAGTGCGCTGTACGCGGGGGGTGTGGGGTGTTGGTCACTCAGTTGTGTCCGACCCTTTGTGACCCTATGGACTGTAGCCCACCAGGCTCCTCTGTCCATGGAGCTCTCCAGGCAAGAACACTGAAGTGGGCTGCCGTTTCCTTCTCCAGTATGTGGGAAATGAGTGTATATGTCTTCAAATTTGGCAACCAAATCCTAAGCAACAATGACTCAAGAGCTACAAAATATAACACCCCCAATCTACATATGCTACCAAAAAAAAATAAAAGTAAAGTAAATTAGATTCCTTAACAGTTGCTTTAATTAACCAGGAAACTGTACACTACATAGAGATTATATGATGATCCCAGTTTATCTTTACATTATTGTCTTTGAAGATATAGAAGAATATAGGAATCACATTTATTTTTGTTATCAAACTTCAAGGCTACAGAGATGATGATGCTGAAAGAAAATCTCTAAAGTAAAATCCCTCTTGTTTTGTCTACTCACAATATACTCCTGACACAAGATGTATGGAATTTTCCCCACATCAACCAATTCTCTGAACACCAGCTGGCTGTCCTACAATTAATTCTGACACTATTCACCCAGAGTTAGTGTCAGGTCCCACAAATTAAAGGATCCATCCCACAAGACTGCCCTGACTTCAGATACCCATTGCAAATCTGGGTCCCCATACTTCTGACTGCTTCCTATGACCCCTGCCTCAATTTCTATTATCTGCTAGAACAGCCCACAGAACTCAGGAAAGCACTTTACTTACAATGGTGTGATCACTCACCTAGAGCCAGACATCTTGGAGTGCTAAGTCAAGTGGGCCTTAGGAAGCATCGCTACGTACAAAGCTAGGGGAGGTGATGGAATTCCAGCTGAGCTATTTCAAATCCTAAAAGATGATGCTATGAACGTGCTGCACTCAATATGCCAGCAAACGTGGAAAACTCAGCAGTGGCCACAGGACTGGAAAAGGTCAGTTTTCATTTCAATCCCAAAGAAGGGCAATACCAAAGAAAGTTCAAACTTCTGCACAATTGCACTCATTTCACACACTAGCAAAGTAATGCTCAAAACCCTCCATGCCAGGCTTCAACAGTACGTGAACTGAGAACTTCCAGATGTTCTGGATTGAGAAAAGGCAGAGGAACCAGAGATCAAATTGCCAACATCCACTGGATCATACAAAAACCAAGAGAATTCCAGAAAAATATGTACTTCTGATTCATTGACTATGCTAAAGCCTTTGACTGTGTGGATCACAACAAACTGGAAAATTCTTAAAGAGATGAGATTACCAGACCACCTCACCTGCCTTCTGAGAAAACTGTATGCAAGTCAAGAAACAACAGTAAGAACTAGACATGGAACAACAGACTGGTTCAAAATTGGGAGAGGAGCACGTAAAGGCTGTATATTGTTACCCTTCCTATTTAACTTCAGTGCAGAGGATATCGTGTGAAATGCCAGGCTGGATGAAGCACAAGATGGAATCAAGACTGCTGGGAGAAATATCAATAACCTCTGATATGCAGATGACACCACCCTCATGACAGAAAGTGAAGAGGAACTAAAGACCCTCTTGATGAAGGTGAAGGAGGTGAGTGAAAAAACTGGCTTAAAATTCAACATATCAAAACACTAAGATGGCATCTGGTCCCATCACTTCATGGCAAATAGATGGGGACACAATGGAAACAGTGACAGACTTTATTTTTTTTTAGGCTCCAAAATCACTGCAGATGGTGACTGTAGCCATGAAATTAAAAGACACTTGCTCCTTGGAAGACAAGCTATGACCAACCTAGACAACATAGTAAAAAGCAGACATTACTTTGCCAACAAAGGTCTGTCTAATCAAAGCTATGGTTTTTCCATAGCTGGACCATACAGAAAGCTGAGCACCAAAGAATTGATGCTTTTGAACTGTGGTGTTGGAGAAGATTCTTGAGACTACAAGGAAATCAATCCAGTCAATCTGAAAGGAAATCAGTCCTGAATATTCATTGGAAGGACTGATGCTGAAGCTCCCATATTTTGGCAACCTGATATGAAGAACTGACTCATTGGAAAAGACCCTGATGCTGGGAAAGATTGAAAGCAGGAGGAGAAGGGGACACCAGAGGATGAGATGATTGGATGACATCTCTGACTCAATGGACACGTGTTTGAGCAAGCTCCAGGAGATGGTGAGTGCTGCTGTCCATGGGGTCGCAAAGAGTCAGACACAACTGAGTAACTAAACAATAACCAATTTATTACAAGGGCTATTTTAAAGGATACATGTGAACAAAATAAAGTGATACATAAGTGAAGTCTGGAAGGATCCTGAGCACAGGAGCTTCTGAACTCATGGTATGTGGAGTGTGCTACTCTCCTGGAACAAGGATATATGATTGTTCACCAATCCAGAAGGTCTCTGAACCCTTTAGGTTAGGGCTTTTATGGGGACTTCAACCTCCAGCTCTCTTCCCTTCCTAGAGGTCAAGGGTAAGGCTAACTCTCTAATCACAGGATTAGTTTCCCCGGCAACCAGTCCCCACCCATATCCCTTTAGCATAAAAAGATCCATATCACTTCAGATGTTTCCAAGGGTTCTAGGAGCTTTGTGCCAACAGTGTCAGGAAAGAGGATGGGGGCAGGGACCAAATATGTTCTTTATTTCACAACAAAAAAGCACAGTTAAATATATTCACTGAGATTGTGTTTGCTGGCCAAGCTAATAGACGCTAGCCAAAAGCAATCCACCGTTGCCACATCTAAGTGAGACGTGACAGCAACGTCTCTGCTCGCTACGCAGAGCCTCTGCAACAGACTTACCCAGCCCAGTGTCACTGAGTATTCACCGAGTCAACAAACAGGTAATGAGCAGCAAGTCTAGGCTAGTGCCTGCCCTGGAAAAACACAGAGTCCACTGCAGGGAATAACGTGTCCCTCACCAGTCACGCCACCATGATTACAACAACTGGAATTGTAGTGGGTAGAACATATAAAGTGGAACCTGAGTAGAAAGAATATCAAAGTCTGCCTGGGGGAGTCAAGGAAAGTTGCAGGGAAGTAGTACTTCAGCGCAGCCAGGAATATTGTGTAAGGGTTTGTCGGGCCCACAAGGAAGAGGAGGGCTTTCTTCAGAGAGAAACCCCACTTCACTAGAAGCTGTAAGCAAGGCAGTGATGAGCACCATCAACTCAAGGTTTCTAGGAAGTGGTCAGAAATGACACTTCAGACTGGGGGAACGGCAGTCATTCTGGTCCATTGACAGGAGCCAGACTTGGGTCAGAAGACAGGCGCTCTGCTCCAGGCTGTTACCAATCACTCTTCACCTGACCTTGATCCACAGGCTGGAGAGGCCACCGACTTGCAAGGGCCAGAAACTAAAACTGAAACCCAGGTTCTCAGCCTCTGGGCTTCCCTGGTGGCTCAGATGATAAAGCGTCTGCCTGCAATGCCGGAGACCCGGGTTCGATTCCTGGGTTGGGAAGATCCCCTAGAGAAGGAAATGGCAATCCACTCCAGCACTCCTCCCATGGACGGAGGAGCCTGATAGGCTACAGTCCATGGGGTTGCAAAGAGTCAGACACGACTGAGAGACTTCACTTTCACTTGCAGCCTCTTTGAATCGCCTCTCCTAATCAACCAGATGTACAAGTTGAATCCAGTAGCTTTCGAAGATTGAAATTTATGGAAAGCATCACAGACTGCAAACCCTAGCCTCCGGTACCCTGTGCAGCAATGAAACATGTAAAGAATTCAATTTAAAGGCAAGACCAGAAATTAAAATCACGGACTAAAGAACTCCAGAAACCCAGTGTTAATTGCCAGGCTTGCATGCAGTAATGGAGATCACATTTAAGTAGAAAGTCTCCTGCTCAGCTTCCTCATCTGAGAAGCCCTGCTCACAGGCTGCCCCAGAAACTGTTCTTTCTTACCTATTCAGTAGCCTGCAACTCTGAATTAATGACCTTGCATGTAAATATCTTTGTCTTCATAAAAATGTTATTGGGTTAAATAAAAATGTCTTCAGCCATTTTTTTTTCCTCCTGAACCCTACTACAGAGGCTTTGAAGGAACAAAGGAAGGAGAGGGGTTGCTATGCCCTTTTTGCACAATACCTGTCACCTTGGGAATGTGACTCTCCTCTAGAACAACACTTCTCGGGGAACAGAGAATAAGAGATGAGTTTAATTTCCTTCTGCTGAAATTAACTTCCTCTGATGCTGCAAGGAATGTGCATAACAATAAGCCTGGAGAATGGGATGCTGGTGTGGACTCGCAGGCCTCGTTCCCAGAGCAGGTTCTGGCTCAAGGGCAGACACTCCTCAGCCAGGAACTGGCCATTCATGTCCTCCCCAGAGGTCAGCATCAGCATCAAGAGGCGTTTATTGAAACCTGTGCCAGTTTATGCAAACAAACAACCCACGGGAGGTGCCAGTGTGCTGTGCTGGCCAGCATGCCTCCTCCACTCTCATTTCATTGTTATGGAGGGGAAAGAGCAAAGGGTTTTGGAATCAGACCTTTATGGATTTTTAACTCCAGCCCAGGCTCTAGCCTGCAGTAGGAAATGGCAAGCCACTCCAGGATTCTTGCATGGAAAATCCCATGGATAGAGGAGCCCAGTGGGCAGCAGTCCATGGGGTCACGAAAGAGTTGGACATGACTTAGCGGCTAAACGGCAAACAGGCTCTAGCCAGACTGGGGTCATGTGACTTACATCTCTCAGGGCCTCAGTGTATACCTCTTTAAAACATGAATATGGACACCTACCACACAAAGTTACTGGGAAAATGAGGGTATGTGTATGAAGTTTAGAAATGAAGACTCATGATTTTTCCCTTGTTGGAAATATACCTTAGAAATCGCAGTAGCAGTTAAACAGTGGATTTCTGCAGTCAGCCCAGCCCACTGATCAAAAGAAACAAAGAAAATATATTACAACAAAACCACTGGTTGCCAGAAATGTTGGTATCAGAGATACAAGTAAGAGACAAGAGAAAGAGATTCTTGGGACATGTGCCCTCAGTAGGCAAGACTCCCCCTCCCTGGTGATGGCCATGGCTCCAGTCTTTCTCACCAGACCATGGTGGCCACTCTGCCCATCCCTGGATAGTTCCTTTGGATAATTCACTTGCCAGGAGCTGGAACACATCTGACAAAACTGGACATTCTGGGAAAACACCAAAGTCGGTTATCAGTGTTGGGATTGGTCAGGAAAATAGGGAGCTGAGAAATCCAGGAGTAGGAAGCCCCTGAAGATAGGATAGCCACAGGGAATGGCCAGGGAAGCTGCTGGGCTCAGGACACAGAGAAGCAAGTGCCACCAGATGCTGACCAAGACTTCTGAGAACCAGACTCAGTCCCAAACCTGAGGACAAATGAGAGTCATGTACCAAATTCTAAGGCAAGTTAAAACAACCGAGGGCTTCCCAGGTGGCGCTAGTGGTAAAGCACTCATCTGCCAATGCAAGAGACACGGATTCAATCCCTGTGTCAGGAAGATCCCCTGGAGGAGAACATGGCAGCCCACTCCAATATTCTTGCCCGGAGAATACCCATGGACAGGGGAAAGGCTGCAGTCCATAGGGTTGCAAAGAGTCAACACAGCTGAAGCGACTTAGCACACATGCATGCAAAACAATTGAGTGCCTGACACCCTCAGTAGACTCTGCTGTTCAAATCACTGCAACTCTATTCCCCTCCCCTGTCTATACCACCAAAGATTTAAGGAGCAGGGAGATAGGATAATGTGCCATGAGTCATTAGCTTGGGAGGAATGTCTTGGTCACTGAAGGATGGTTCCAAGGGATTGCTGCTGCTGCTGCTAAGTCGCTTCAGTCGTGTCCGACTCTGTGCGACCCCATAGATGGCAGCCCACCAGGCTCCCCCGTCCCTGGGATTCTCCAGGCAAGAACACTGGAGTGGGTTGCCATTTCCTTCTCCAACACATGAAAGTGAAAAGTGAAAGTGAAGTCGCTCAGTCATGTCTGACTCTTCACCACCCCATGGACTGCAGCCTACCAGACTCCTCCGCCCATGGAATTTTCTAGGCAAGAGTACTGGAGTGGGGTGCCATTGCCTTCTCCAAGGGATTGGGGGGTGCCAAAAGCAAGAAGGAGAAACTGAGATGCTATTTAGTCATATGTTTATCTGCTTACGAAATGAATCTATAGATCTTCTCTGTGTTTGAACAGAGGGAAAGGAGTATTAGACAGAAGTAGCTGGCAGAAAGAGGTTTGCAGAGGGGTGGCCTGCACACCTGGTATTAGCACGTCAAGAATGGGTGTTCCCTATGTGTTAAGTGAACACTGAAAGGTAATCAGAATTCGAGCCATTTTTCCTGATCAATATCCAAAAGAGTTGCCACTTGAGTAAGGAAATCCCGCCAGCAAGGGGCTATCAGAAGACACTGCTGAAAAAGGGAAAGAGGAGGAGGGGTGGTCAGACACGAAGGGCCAGGTCAGTCAACTTCCATGTTTGGGACACCTGTCACAGGAGGTCCCACAGGACCTGCCATAGATCCAACACTGACCCATGAAAGGACCTGTATCTGCTGCCCAAGAGGAGGCAGACTGAAAAACCAGACGACCCTCCATCCCTCCCTCCAAGCCTTCAGGTCAAAGCTTGGGCAGTGTTCACAGGAAAGAGAAAAGATGAGCATGAAATTGGATATGAAACTGAACTTTCAAACTGGACTGGACTTTTCCTACACAGAAGTTACTAGACAGTGGTGGAATCAGCCCAGGATGTTAAGAAAAACATCTTTAGTCACTAATGGCAGTGACTAAAGACGAAGTTGCTTCTGGCCTTATAGCCCAATTCATTTCAGGCTGTTCAACTGACCAGGGACATCAAATTCTGCTTTGTGATACTGGATGAGTTTGAGGTCTAAAAAGGTCAATGTCAAGAAGATACGAACAAAGAGGATAATAAGAGCAAAGTGGAGAAACCAAAACAATGAAAAAAGCTTCAATGCCCAGGCCTGGTTTGTACTGATCATTCTTTTTGTAATGAGTGAGCGAACAGGCTTGATTTTGCAGCACAGAGCTGGGAAGTTGTCTCACCCAGCAGAGGGCCCACCTAAACTTATCAACTACAACAAAACTCCTGGTCTGAGAGCTCCTGGTCAGAGAGCCACAGGCTCCTTCATCCCATAGAGGCTCAGGACTGGAAACCCAGAAACCATAAACTATCCTCCTCTTCAGAAATCACAAGTAAACAACCAACTAAAAAATCATGATAGAGTATTCTATGTCACACAGACCTGGATTTATACCCAGCTCTGAGACAAATTGGCTGGAAGAATGCAGGCTAGTGTCTCAACCTTGATGTACTTCGATACCACAAAGATGGAGAAACTGAGGCTCAGAGGGGTGCAGCCCTTTGCCTAAGGCTGAACAGTGAGCTAGTGGGGGAGGCAGCTGAAGAGCTCAGGCCTGCCTGACTCCAAAGCTTTGTGCGGCAGCAAGCAGAGAAAATAACAACCCTCCCTGAGGTGTTCTGACAACCCTACAAGAAAAAGCTTTGGAAAAAATATATAAGTATTATGAGCATAAGATGTTGCCATTATGATCTATAAGCAGATGACTATAGGGCTAGTGGGATTAAATTTGCAGCTATCATTCACTGTGATAGGTCGTTCAATTCTGACTCAGATGACTAACATAACGTCTGCTAAAAGGAAGGAATTTTAAGTCAGAAGCGCAGTTCATCCCTATGTGATAAAATAGCAGGAAAAGCAAGGGGAATTTATTAAATTAAGAAAACATTATTTCTTTAAACAATAGGGAATTGCAACTACCAAATGGCAGAGTGAAGACACCACATCTTATTTACCTTCTCGCATGCAAGACAGAAGCACAGCTCGACTCAGGAGGCTGAACTGTGTGGATGGTAACCAGTCTTTGTGAGCATGAATTCCAGTCTTTTTTTGTGTCTCAGTTTTCTTTTGCATTAATTAGAAAATGATATATCAGAATCAAGAAGTTACTTTCACAAAATATAGCCTGGAAAAGGCAAGAATACTATTCTAATATTAAAATACATATGTGTATTTTAATACACATTTTAATCCACATTGTTCCAAACATTTAATACACATTTTAATACACATCGTAATACACATTGTTCCAAACCCTTTACATACATTCACTCATTTTACCCTTAGAGCAATGGCATGAGGTAAGAGCTAGCATGACCCCCATTATTCAGATGAGTTAAAATGAGGCACAAAGAAGTTAAGAATCTTGCCCAATATTTACAGCTACAGTAGAGAAGGGATTTAAACTTGGGCAGACTGGCTCCAGAGCCCATGCCATAGATTTTTATTAGGTAATAACCAAGATCAAATTAGTTAAGGAAGGTTACAAGGGAGAATATTAAAGTAAGTAGGCTCTATCTAGAGCAAAATCTACTTAGAATGGCTTTGGCCTTTTTCATTAGAATTACGCAATGCTTCAGCCCTGTGGGGTTTCTCTCTTATCTATTAAAAGAGCCATTTTGATTATTGCCTACCATATGCCAGAGTTTGCACTAGGCAAATACTGCATTATATGTTCAGCAGTTTCCTTCTTCATTAATCCTTTAAAACATTTAACTCTTCAATCTAGTTAAATAATAAATATTTTTGTAATCTTTGAAGCTACTTTACATAGAAAAATGATTTCTCACATAATGGTATGTCAGTGAAGTTTACAAAATTGAGGGGAATTAAAGAAGAGTCACCTGGCCACACCTTCAGTCTCTGATTCTCTTAGAGGGTGATACTTCCCATCATTGTAGGGTCAGGCATATGTGATGGCTACAACTATTTGTTTTATTTATTTTTTATTTTATTTATTTATTTTTGGTCACATGGAGCTGTGTGCAGAACTTCCCTGACCAGGGATCGACCCTGCACCGCCTACAGCGAAGCGCAGAATCCTAACTACTGGATCACCCGGGATGTCCAGCCATTGGTTTTATTGACTCGGGCTTAAGAAAGGTAAAAAGGTGCCCACATCTATAGAACAGTGGTTCTCAAAGCATAGTTTAGCCATCCAGAATGAGGGCGGATGCTGCATCACCTGGGAACGCGTTAAAAGACCAAATGATTGAGTCCTACCTAAGGAGCCTGGTGGGCTACAGTCCCTAGAGTTGCATAGTCAGACATGACTGAAGAGACTTAGCGCGTGCGCGCACGCGCACACACACACACACACACACCCTGACCTAATGAATCAGAAACTCTGGGAATGGGGCCGGGTAATCTGACTCCAGGGGCTGCTGATGCAGGATGAAGTTCATGAGCCACTAGCACCTGGTGAAACCTGATCCTTTGGGCTTCTTGAAAAAGTACTAAAGATCACAGTTGCCAAAGGTTCAGAGGGAGAAGACAGGCAGGAAATAGTCTTCAAATTAGAGGTGAAGGTGAGAGTGGCCAGTTGACAAGGGCCATCTTTCCTGACAATCTCTCTCTCATCCCCTTCTGGAATGTGGGCAGTCAATATCTGGGGAGGGAAGTGAGCCTGGGACAGGATGGGAAAGGAGGTCCTGGGACCCCAAACAGTCCTGATCAAACACGTACCCCTTTGAGACTAGCATGAGATCTCACCTGGTCTGTTTTCTAGGACAGGCTCCCTGGCTTCAGAGAAGAGAGCCATGTGTATCACAAAAGAAGGAGAGGGAAATGTGGCAAACGGGATGCCTGGAAACCTTGTCAAGAGGCATCAAATGAAAGTCTCTAAAATGCCCGGGAAGCCAAAGAGAAATGTCTGTAGACCAAATACGGTGCATAGGATGCCAACGTGTGCCATCTAAATCTGAGTCCAAATTCCTTTTGACAAAGAAGAAAAAAAATCAAAGAGTTGAAGGTTCTTAAGTAAACCCTTGCAAGACAGTACCAGCAATAGCCTGGCCCTGAGCCCAAAAGACTTCTTCTTCCAACAAAAAGCCTAATTTTTGTGCATGGACAGTGTGAATTGTGTAAACCATCAGGACTCCTCTTTTACTCAGAAAAATATGTGCAGCCTAATTTTGCTAATTACATAAGGCTTATCACCAACAAATACTGTCACCTTGCTTATTTAACTTATATGCAGAGTTCATCATGCAAAATGCCTGGCTGGATGAAGCACAAGCTGGAATCAAGATTGCCAGGAGAAATATCAATAACCTCGGATATGCAGATGACACCACCCTTATGGCAGAAAGTGAAGAGGAACTGAAGAGCCTCTTGAAAGAAAGTGAAAGAGGAGAGTGAAAAAGCTGGCTTAAAACTCAGCATTCAAAAAATGAAGATAATGGCACCCAGCCCCATCACTTCCTGGCAAATAGATGGGGAAACAATGGAAACAGTGAAAGACTTTATTTTCTTGGGCTCCAAAATCATTGCAGATGGTGACTACAGCCATGAAATTAAAAGATGCTTGCTCCTTGGAAGAAAAGCTATGACCAACCTAGACAGCGTATTAAAAAGCAGAGACATTACCTTGCCAACAAAGATCCATCTAGTCAAAGCCATGGTTTTTCAAGGAGTCATGTATGGATGTGAGAATTGGACAATAAAAAAAGTTGATCACCCAAGAATGGATGCTTTTGAACTGTGGTGCTAGAGAAGACTCTTGAGAGTCCCTTGGACTGCAAGGAGATGAAACCAGTCAATCTTCAAGGAAATCAACCCTGAATATTCATTGGAAGGACTAATCCTGAAGCTGAAACTCTAATACTTTGGCCACCTGATGCAAAGAACTGACTCCTTAGAAAAGACCCTCATGCTGGGAAAGACTGAAGGCGGGGCAGAAGGGGACGACAGAGGATGAGATGGTTGGGTGGCATCACCAAGTCGATGGACATCAGTCTGAGCAGGCTCTGGCAGTTGGCGATGGTCAGGGAGGCCTGGCGGGTTACAGTCCATAGTGTCACAAAGGGTCAGACATGACTGAGTGACTAAACTGAACTGATCACCAATGAATTCAGACATACAATTTCCTTTTTCTATTTCTAGTCTAGCTATGGTATCATTGTCTAGTGGGATTTTCATTTTAAGTTTATTTCTACTATTTTACTCTTTTAAAATGTAAACCACCTCAAACTCTGTATGGAACAAAGCAGGATATACCTAATGAAGTGTTAGTCACTCAGTCCTGTCCAACTCTTTGCAACCCCATGGGTTGTAGCCCACCAGGATTCTCTGTCCATGGAAGAATTCTCCAGGCAAGAATACTAGAGTGGGTAGCCATCCCCTTCTCCAGGGGATCTTCCCGACACAGGGATTGAATCTGAGTTTTCCCTCATTGTAGGCAGATTCTTTAGCATCTGAGCCACCAGGGAAGACCAGGAAAAACCTAATGAAGAGTAACTTTATTTTACCTCATCATCCTCCTAATGGCATGTCCACTCTTTTTGTTCACAGGTACTCAGGGTAACTAGTTGGATCACTCTGGTGAGGTGACCAGGAAAATTAAATCAAAAAGTTATTTTAGCAATTTTTTTAACAACTAGCTGACTTAATCCACCCAGTTCCTTGAAGGAATCAACATAACTGGGAGGGAACTACTAAATTGGTGAGCACATATCGATTTTTTTTTTTAATTATTGAAATAAGCTTTGAAATCAAAGAAGATCCAAGCAGAAATGCCATTTGGGAACTCAGAAAAAATTTAATCATCGAGTCTTAGTGACCAAAGCGAGTTAATGTACCTTCAAAACTAAGCAAATTACTCCCATCTTCCTGCAAATGACCCATCATCATAAATGTTGGCTATTAAGGTGCCATGTGATTCTGCACGGGCCACTAAGAGGACACAGGATGCCGAAGACTCATCACTAATGAACTGAACAGCATCCAGCAGGAGTCATGCAGGTGCCCAGCCCAGGTGAAAAAAGGAGATCAGAAAAATATGAAGAGAAGAACATCTTGACATTTGTAAAAACATAACCTGTCATATTCTAAGGAGAGCTGGAGGGGAGAACAAAGGAAACGAACATATTCTTAGTTTCTACCACGCATCAGGCCACCTTTGGGCGAGTTATTTACACTATCTCATCTGATTCCAAGCTGTGCTGTGCTTAGTCGCTGCCATGTCCGACTCTTTGCGACCCTTTGGACTATAGCCCGCCAGGCTCCTCTGTCCATGGGATTCTCCAGGCAGGAATACTGGAGTGGGTTGCCATGCCCTCCTCCAGGGGATCTTCCCCACCCAGGGATCAAACCCAGGTCTCCCACATTACAAGCGAATTCTTTACCATCTGAGCCACCAGGGAAGCCAGGCAGTAGAATTACTAGGACAGAGGCAGGTGAGGGAACTGAAAACCCAGAGAGTTCAAGTCATTCACGCAAGTCAGGTAACACGTAAGAAGCAAAGCCAGGATATAAATTCAGATCCCTTGACATCAGAGGTCATACATTTTCACAAAAATAAAACTCAATATTTTTTACTCACCTAATATGTCCAACACTTTATTAGGTACTAAGGATAATAATGTTCAATGGGAAAATGACTGGAAGAATCAAGAAATTACACAAACATAAAATTAGCATTGTGAGGGTAGATCAAAAGGAGATCAATAGCCAAAGAGGATGGATATTGAGAATTTGATCCAGGTGGTGAAGTCAACTGAGCAGGTGGTAACTGATCTGAGATATAAAGAAAAAGTGGAAGATAACTAAGGAGAAGTTATAAGAAATGGGGAAAGGATGCTACAGGAAAAGAGACCAACCGTCTGTTAGTGAGAGACGGTTCATATGAATGCAGAGAAAGATGGACCACAATACAAAAGAGAAATCCTAAAGGTCCTTGTGGCCTGTGCCTCTTTTTCCTTAAAGCAGTGGGAATCCATGCACTAGGGCCAGGTAGATGGCATGACAGGTTTTGCATTTTGAGAAGATGACTCTGGTGCAGCATGCAAAATCCATCAGAAAGAGCCAGAAGACAGGAAATTCAGAGGTCACTGCAAAATTGAGATGAGAGACAAGGAAAGGTGAGGCTCAAGGGAGGCAGAGGGTGTGGATGGAAATAGATGGATTGATAAGGTACTCAGAAGATAAAGTCAAGCAAAACTGGTGACGGACTGGACTTGGGGATGAAGCAGAGGAAAACCTTAAGGATGTCTCATGAATCTGTGCCTTGTGTAATGGGATGGTTGGTGCTATCACTCACAAAGAGGAAATGCTGGGAGAAGAACAGGTACTCTAAAGGGACACAGGACATCTGTTTCGGCCACATTGCATTTGAGGTGCCTTTGAAACATCTGAGTAGAGCTGTCAAATAGGCAATTAGACATGCAGGCATGGAGCTTAAATGAGCAGTCTCAGCTGGCGATCCAGTACAAACATGCGAGTCACTCATCCATCAGAGCTAAACAAAGCACTGCTGTAGATGGGGTGGGAGTGTGGCAGCGAACAGGGAGTGACCAGGGACAGGTTTCAGATCAGGACTTGAGGAGCTTCATCATTTAACAGCTGGGGAATGGGAGGGAACCACCAGGGAGCATGAATTCCAGAATTTTGTGCCACAGTGGAGTATGTGTTTTAAGACAGTGCAGGTGGAGTGGGAATTCAATAGCTTTGAATGCTACTGTGGGCAATAGTACAGTCCACGAAGGATCAGGACCAGCATCTCTGTAACTTGCCATGGTAACAAAGCTGAGTATCAGCCACACCAGAACTGGAGCCCAGGTCTCTCTGCTGCCTAAGTAAGTTCTCTTCCTACTACGTTATGATAACAACAGTGAAAATCAATATCACCTTACAATAACAGTCAGCAGACCTGACCTTACTCTAAGTAAAGGTGGTATCTAAAAATATTTACCAAAACAAAAATAAACTGGTTTGATTTTTTTTCACTTAACAAAAAGATTCTAAATTATTAACCACAGATATCCTTTAAAGTAGTAAGATCAACCTTTTAAAATTATTTCATTAGCAAAAATTCCATATACAAACAACTTCTCAGAAGAAGAAAATCACATTGACGTAATTCTTTAAACTTCGTAGAGCACTTTCACAGCTTTTATTAAAATCAAAATAAAAAAAAGTATATGTATTTCAATAAAAATTAAAAAATAAAAATAAATTTTAAAAACTGTCAAAAAAAAAAAAAAAATCCTGGCTTTAACGCCAAGAGAAATTCCACTTCTGATTCTGTCCTTAGTGACTTGATGACCTTGGTTAAGTCATTTAACCCTCCCTGCCTGCAGAATGAAGGGGCTGGGTAATCGCTAAAAGTACCATGCGGGCAATATCCTATCTGACTGTCTGCAAAGCAACATCATGCAGAGTATCATTCCACCCACTCAGCAGGTAAGGCAACTAAAGCACACAGAGATTTGATCCCAGAGCCAGAGAGCAGCAGATGGGGTTTTAAACCCAGTCCTCTTAAATGCCAATTCAGGGCTTTTCCAGGGCAATCATCAACTATATCATCATTTTTACAGTAACGTCATCTGTAAATATGAAAGACATCACAGGATAGGATTATAGCTATTGCCTTTTCCTACCCAGAATCTTTCCTCTCATTTTTTCTAATATGACACCCTGAGATTCCTTTAAGGAACCCTCTCTCCTCTACACTCACTCCACATTACATATGAGTGGAGAGGAGCTTTGCTGTCACTTTTCAAGCATGGGACTGTGCCCCAGGACTGCCTAATCAGTGTGTTATAGCTCTTAAGTGAACCATGAGCGGTTCAGGGCCAAATACTGGACCTAAACCTATTAATCATTAGACTCAATGCTATGACTCTTGCCAAAATGACTGGGATTACATAGTTAGGAAGCAAGCTTGAAGCTGACAGTTGCAGCAGAATAGATCTGCCTGTGAATAAAACCAACCAAAGCCAGAGATAGACAAAAAGAGTCCTGGTGAAACTGCTTGAGCATTGGATTCTCCTGTGCCTGAAGGCAATGTTCAGTTATTTTTTGGCCCATAAATTTTCTCTGCTTAAGTCATTTTGGGTTTGGATTTCTGCTATTTGCATATCAAAGAAATCTAATCATGCACTGAGCATACTTATATGCTATTACTGGATTCTTATTTCCTTGGGTTTTCAGGGAGAGATGTTCTGGCTATAAACTCCGAATCTAATGCAAACCTACATTCACTTAGCTTATTAAGGAAACCAGAGGTGAAAGAAACAGGAAGAGGGCTAAGGAAAATGCTTTAAGCTTAACTGAGTTTGCCAAAGGTCTGATGATTTTTGCCAACTATTCACAGAATTAAGACAACAGGCCTAATGTGGCACTGCTCTGCTCAGAGGAAGAAGAACACCTCCTAGGCACTGGGCTTTTGTTTTGTTTCTTTTACATTTTTTAAAATTGAGGTATAATTGAAATATACCATTATTTTAGTTTCAAGTGTACAACATAACAATTTGATATTTAGGTGTATTTCAAAATGATCACCATGATAAGTCTAGCTAACATTCATCACCATACACAGTTAACAATATTTGTTGGTGATAAGAACTTTTATATTTACTCTCTTTTCAACTTTAAAATACGCAATGTAACTATTAACTGTAGTCAGGATGCTGGGTACTACATCTCCATGACTTATTCAGCGTATAACTGGAAATCTGTACCTTTGACTCCCTTCACACATTTTGCCCTTTCCCCACCCCTGCAACTGCCAATGAGCATGCCTTTTTTTTTTTTTTTTAATATTCTGAACAACTCATTGGTTCAAGATTGAGAAAGGAGAACAATAGGGCTATCTGCTGTCATCCTGTTTGTTTAACCGATATGCTGAGCACACCATGAGAAATGCCGGGCTGGATGAGTTACAAGCTGGAATCAAGATGGGCAGGAGAAACATCAACAACCTCACATAAGCAGACAATACCACTCTTAACAGCAGAAAGTGAAGAGGAACTAAAGAGCCTCCTGATGAGGGTGAAGGCTGCTGCTGCTGCTAAGTCATTTCAGTCGTGTCCAACTCTGTGTGACCCCATAGACGGCAGCCCACGAGGCTCCCCCGTCCCTGGGATTCTCCAGACAAGAACACTGGAGTGGGTTGCCATTTCCTTCTCCAATGCATGAAAGTGAAAAGTGAAAGTGAAGTCACTCAGTCGTGTCTGACTCTTTGCAACCCCATGGACTACAGCCTACCGGCTCCTCCATCCATGGGATTTTCCAGGCAAGAGTACTTGAGTGGGGTACCATTGCCTTCTCGGGAGGGTGAAGGAGGAGAATGAAAAAGCTGGCTTAAAACTAAATACTAAAAAAACTAAGATATGGCATCCAGCCCCATTACTTCATGGCAAATAGAAGGGGAAAGGTGGAAATAGTGACAGATTTCCTCTTTGGGGGCTCTAAAATCACTGCGGATGGTAACTGCAGCCAAGAAATGGGAAGATGATAGCTACTTGGCAGGAAAGCTATGACAAACTTAGTGTGTTGAAAAGCAGAGTCATTACTCGGCCAACAAAGGTCCATATAGTCAAAGCTATCATCTTCCCAGTGGTCATATACCATTGTGAGAGGTGGACCATAAAGAAGGCAGAATGCCAAAGAATCGATGCCTTCAAAGTGTGGTGCTGGAGGACTCCTGAGAGTCCCTTGAACAGCAAGGAGATCAAACCAGTCAATCTGAAGGGAAATCAATCCTGAATACTTATCCGAAGGACTGACGCTGGAGCTGAAGCTCCAGAATTTGGTCATCTGATGCAAACCAATTCTGATGAGTCTGATGATTCGTTGGAAAAGACCCTGATGCTGGGGAAAATTGAGGGTAGAGGGAGAAGAGGGCATCAGAGGATGAGATGACTGGATGGCATCACCAACGCAATGGACATGAACTTGGGCCAACTTTGGGAGATGGTAAGAGACAGAGAGGCCTGGCACGCTGCAGTCCACGGGGTTGCAAAGAGACAGATATAACTGGGCGGCTGAACAACAACAAATAAGTGAGACATATGGTATTTGTTTTTTTCTGTCTGACATTTCACTTAGCATAATACCTTCAAGGTCTATCTATGTTATGACAAAGATTAACAAGATTTTATTCTTTTTAAATGGCTGAATAACATTCCATTGTGTTTGTGTGTGTGTGTGTGTATATATATATATATATTACACCATATTTTCTTTATCCATTCATTCTTTGATAGACACTTAGGTCACTTCTACAGCTTACCAATTATAAATAATGCTCAGTGACATAGGCATGCATTTATCTTTTCAAACTAGTGTTTTGTTTTGTTTTTTTCTTCTTCTTCTTCAGATAAATACTCAGGAGTGGAAATGCTGGGTCATGTGGTAGTTCTACTTTTCATTTTTGGGTCAGCCTCCATACTCTTTTTTATAGTGACTGCATTCTAGGCCACTTTTAAGGACTTAAATTGCTTTATTTTCTATAACCCCCCGCCAAATATAATTCATGTTCCAGGTATAGTAACTACTCAACTGCATCCCATCATCACACTGTGCCCTTTCTCCAGCCTCTTATCTGTGGTACCCATGTGCCTTTGATGGACCTTGAGGTACCCACAGATGAGAATTTATGGTCCCTTTACTCAACTCCCACATTTTCTCAACTCCTACATGTTCCTCTAAAATCACTTCTAAAATGACAAAATTAAGAATTTGATAAGAGTGTCAAAATATATATGCTTTTCCTTCCAGCTAACACTTTTTTCCCCTCCTATCTGCCTGGTAAAATACTACTCAGCCTTTAAAACTCAGTTTCAAGTGTCTTGTATGACAGAGAATGGTAGTTTCCATATATGTCTACTGCAGATTTTGCTGGGATAACAAATGATCTCACATCTCAATAGCTTAAAACAAAAGTTAATTGAATTCATATTACATGTCCAGTGTAGGTTGGAAAAGGGAGGTACAGATCGCTGTACTACTCAGGAACCTAGGCTGACAAAACAGCCATTATCTGGGGTTACTATTGCCAATGGGAAGGCATTTGGCAGTTGCTTACCCAAAAATTAAATACTCTGACTTGGCAGCAACACATAGGACTTTTGCTTAAAATTCCTTGGCTCAAACCACTGTGGCAAATGTTTAGTGCCTGGAATAGGGCAGAACCTTAAATATTTAGTGAACTGCTCCACAACTATACATCAGGATCCCACGGTCTGGGAATGGCTGCGTTATCCAATAACCAAACCATGGGGTAAGACACAAGGAATGCAAGAGGAGTAAAAGCAAGAGAGAGTGCATGCCAGAGCATAAAATTTAAAGATAAATTGATATGTCATCTTTCTAAAGTTATACAGTAGTCATCCCAATAAAAATTAAGACCTTTATAGGGCTTCTATATATTTATTTCAGAGAAGGCAACGGCACCCCACTCCAGTACTCTTGCCTGGAAAATCCCATGGATGGAGGAGCCTGGTAGGCTGTAGTCCATGGGCTCACTAAGAGTCAGACACGACTGAGCGACTTCCCTTTCACTTTTCACTTTCATGCATTGGAGAAGGAAATGGCAACCCGCTCCAGTGTTCTTGCCTGGAGAATCCCAAGGACAGGGGAGCCTGGTGGGCTTCCGTCTATGGGGTCGCACAGAGTCAGACACGACTGAAGTGACTTAGCAGCAGCAGCAGCATATATTTATTTTATAATTTTATTTTCAATAATAATGACTTATCTATGGGAGGTATATATTACAAGGACTTTCCTTGTGGCTCAGCTGGTAAAGAATCTGCCTGCAATGCAGGAGACCTGGGTTCAATCCCTGGGTTGGGAAGATCCCCTGGAGAAGGGAAAGGCTACCCACTCCAGTACTCTGGCCTGGAGAATTCCATGGACTGTATAGTCCATGAGGTTGTAAAGACTCAGACACAACTAAGCGATTTTCACATCACTTCACATATCACAAACCTCTCGGTGGTCAGGGTCTCAAAAGATTCTGCTCAGGGAACTCCCCTGGAGGAGGTCCAGTGGTTAGGACTTCACCTTCCAGTACAGGGGTTGCAGGTTCAATCCCTGGTCGGGGAGCTAAGACCCCACATGCCTCAGGGCTAAAAAACCAAAACCATATAACAAAAACAATATTGTAACAAATCCAATAAAGACTGTAAAAATGGTCCACATTAAAAAAAGATTCTACTTGGACTCTGGGTCTAGGAAGGATCCTTGGAAATAGAGCCTTCACAGGACTTCCTAGGAGATTCTGCTGCTTAGCAGCATTCAGAAAGCCCAGGAATAAATGATTGGGTGTTTATGAGCTGACCTACAAGCCTACCCTAGCTATAATCCTTCTGGGATTTATATCTTCACCTTTAAAAGTGAAGAATATGAAATCTACTATAAGGTGTATTGTGACCATTAGATAAGATGGTATGTGTAAAAGCGATCAACACCTAATGTGGGAGAGGGCAGTCAGAAAATACTGATCTTTTCTTTTCTTGTAGTCTGAGTGCCCACACAATATCTTAGAAGAAGTGTTCAGTAAATCCAGAGAAAGAAAAGTTGGGAAGAAGTGAAGTCAGCTATCCAAAAGAGGAGTCTGGGAGGCTACAATCCATGGGATCACAGAGTCAGACACAACTGAGCAACTAACACTTTAAAATCTCGGTGATTCAAATCATCTATTTTAAATCATCAAATACCATGGTGGCTCAAAGGTAAAGAATCTACCTGCAATGAAGGAGACCCAGGCTCGATCCCTGGGTCGGGAAGATCCCCTGGAGAAGGGAATAGCTACCCACTCCAAGAGTCTTGCCTGGAGAATTCCATGGACAGAGGAGCCTGATGGGCTAACAGTTCATGGGGTTGCAAAGAGTCAGAGACAACTGAGCAACTAACAACCAGTGTGCCATGAATAGTATTAGGTGTTGGACATGCAATGATGAAGAAGACAGCCTTTAAGAAGATCCCATTTTTCCTTTGCGGGGTACTACTTTATGGAGAAAAAACCCAAATGATGAAAAAAAAAAAATAGGCCACAAAAGCCACCTCCAAAGTTGTGTCCTCATGTACACACACCTGGAGGCAATCAGCCTCAACCTGGCCATACACACCTATCAAGATGAAGAAGAGGCTGAGAACTGATGCCCCAGGCTGGCTGGTGGCCTTGTCAGTAACCTTGGTCACCAATCAGAAATCAACAAGGAGCACAGCCTCATGCCCTCCCCAAGGCCAGGAGAGGGATGTCGGAATTGAAAGGTCATCTTTCAATAACAAAGGGGCACACAAGGGTTCACAGGCTTTCCCCCCAGATAATCAAAATGTCTAAGTCTCCAAACCCATCATTAACCAGTTTGGCCTTGTTTTCTATTATTTCCAACTTCAAGTTGCCTGGGTTAAAGCAAAAATTAGTTCAATAAGTACATTTCATTCCTTTGAAAATATGGTAAAATATGCCATTAACATAACACTAGCAGGCCCAGTGGTATGATTTTTCAAAACATGTATATATCTGCATGTTTATGTGGGTGTGTATGCATGCACATACACACACTCTCTCCCTCTCTCTCGTATCTTCCTGTTAGGAAGAAGTGATATTTTCAGTTTCTTATAGCTTTAGTAGACCAGGTTTCCTTTTATGGTTACATGGTTTGTTTTTCTTTTTCTAGAAGAAAGCCATGGATTTATGATGTTTGGCCCCTTACTAAATGAGCTGAAGGGAGATTTATAAAGCAAATAAGCAAAAAGATTTACCGTTCCTTTCTCAGAGCAGGTAAAAATTATGGGAAAACTCATTGACCTTTTAAGAGAAGAACTTGGTTCAGTCGACCAGAAATAAGTACACCTAAGAGGCTTCCAATTAATCCGTTAATTTAAATCCTTTGTCTTTCTCCAATAAATATGTGGCGGGGGGAGGTGGGGGTGGGCGGTGGCAGGGCAGAATCCCATTTATTCCTTTTGAAGTGTAACTACCTGTGGCCAATATAAACAGCATGTCCTATTACACTAAGCACAGAGCATCTATAATGTGGACAATAATTAGAAAATAAGGAAACTGGTGGGATTAGAATGAAAAGGGAAACAGAGCAGACAGCAGAATGGGAGGAGCCAAAGGAGCTGATTTGGCCGGATAACCTAGGGAGAAAAGAAGAACACGGAAGGGAAGGTTCCTGGGTCTTGGAGGAGGAAGATGGAAGGAGAGGATGTGGGCAGGAAGGTGACAGGTCTGCTGTTCATCGATGTTTTACTATGAACTTCTCCACAGGGGAGAGTCTGAGAAAGGGATCTAAGAGATTTAGAAGGGTGTTTCCTCAGCTGTGTGGTCTAGGACTGTGAAATAAAAATTGCCCAAATTCGTTCCTATCTAAGGTACCCAAATTGTGTTTTGGGGAACCACTACCAGAAGAGAAAGTAAAAACAGATAAAACACCTCATTAAATTTCTCTGATTGATTTCTTCCATTTTTTTTCTATTTGTCTGTGTGGAGACAAACAAGGCAATCCGGGATTAGGATTGCGGGCATACTATTTATTAACAGTGTAACCTTGGGTAACTCATTTATCCTGTCTGAGCCATGGTTATATGGAAATAAAAGTAGCACCTAGCTTGTAGAGTTGTGAGGATTAAATGAAATAATGTGTATAAGACGCTAAGGACACTATCATTGAATAGATGCTGCTGCAGCTGCTGCTGCTGCTAAGTCGCTTCAGTTGTGTCCGACTCTGTGCGACCCCATAGACGGCAGCCCACCAGGCTCCCCCATCCCTGGGATTCTCCAGGCAAGAACACTGGAGTGGGTTGCCATTTCCTTCTCCAATGCATGAGAGTGAAAAGTGAAAGTGAAGTCACTCAGTCGTGTCCGACTTTTAGCAACCCCATGGACTGCAGCCTACCAGGCTCCTCCGTCCATGGGACTTTCCAGGCAAGAGTTCTAGAGTGGGGTGCCATTGCCTTCTCCGGAATAGATGCTGAGGATGTGGTAATTGGCACCAGGGGCAACAGCAGCATTATTATTTGTTTACCATGGGGCTGAATTCAATCTAATGAAGTTGTTTCATACAGAAACAGCTGGCTTAGGTATAAAAAGATACAGGTTTAATTATAACATCTGAGCCTCAATTCTCTCTTGCAGAGATAACAACTAGAATTGCAGAAGCTAAGTGATCTAACTTCGTTACTTAACTAATGGGGTAACCTCAAACAAGCCACTTGATTTTTCTGAGCCTTAGTTCCTCATTTGTAAAATGAGAACATCCACAGTTTTATTAGGGTATAATATGAAAAAGATGAAAAAGCATGTAAAGTATTTAACATATAATTGTATCCAATATATTAATAAATACTAGCAGCAAAGATTACTATGATTCATTCTTTCACTGATGCACTCAACCACTACAACGAGTTAGCTTCTACCTGTCAGGTGAAACTTGATGTTGGAAACTCAGCAGTGAGGGAAGCAGACAAAAATTCCTGACCTCTTGGAGCCTACTCTTCAAGCTAATAAGAGTGCCTTACATACTATAAGCATTCAATAAACAATTTGAGTATATTTTAAGACCCTAGTTTCTCATCTATAAAATAGTATAAGAATGCAAATCCACATTTTATGGGATTTGATAGAAGATGAAGGAGCTAAAATACATTAGAGTACTTCATAAACTCCTGCTGCTGCTAAGTAACTTCAGTCGTGTCCGACTCTGTGTGACCCCATAGATGGCAGCCCACCAGGCTCCCCCGTCCCTGGGATTCTCCAAGCAAGAGCACTGGAGTGGGTTGCCATTTCCTTCTCCAATGCATGAAAGTGAAAAGTGAAAGGGAAGTCGCTCAGTTGTGTCCGACCCTCAGCGACCCCATGGACTGTAGCCAACCAGGCTCCTCCGTCCATGGGATTTTCCAGGCAGAAGTACTGGAGTGGGCTGCCATTGCCTTCTCTGACTTCATAAACTACCATGTACTATACAGATATTTATTATCCTATTTACCCTACTCATATACATGCTTAATGGCCACATATCCTACAGCATCAAACACAAACTTTAGCAAGTGAGGGAAAACAATATTATGAACCATTTTCAAAATTATTATTTAGAAAAATTAGATTTGCAATGTATAGATCAGGCAAATTATTAAAGAAAAATAAACAGATTTTGTGAGGGTTCACAGTAAAGAAAGTTTCTTACACTTTTATAATTCACTATAGTCCTGATAGGAAATCTTGATATTTGTGTAATACAGATACCTAGAGATTTTGGGGAATCCCCAGAAATCTAATGTTTGTAAACATTAGAGGAGCCTATAATTTATGTAGTTAATACACAGTAAGAACCATTTTCCAAAACCATGTTCCACAAAACACTAGTTTCATGGAATGCAAGAGATTTCATGTATTATGATGATTTCATGTACAAACAGGTTTGACAGATGATGGGTTAAATGCAGTTTTCTAGGAGTTCTTTAAAGTCATTGAATGCAATTTTGATCTCTGGTATTCAATATGTTCTAATATATTTGAACAAAGAATCCCTTCTTAGGGACAAGTGCAATAAACTCTATGAATACAACAGTTAATACAATTGCAATACTGGGATGAGCCCTCCAGATCTTCAACAAGAGGGGCTCAATACTCAGTGAGCAGTGGACAACCACAAAGCAGAGAGGCGATGTGGAAACCAAACGGCCTATCACTCAGTAGCCAGCTAAATTCCAGTGTGCTTTGGCCAACTGCTGTATGTCATGGACATTTACTGTCTAGACTAAAATGAATTACAAATTATGTTTAAAAGTGGGGAAAAAAAACTAAACGCTGTGTGCATACATACACAGGTGTGTGTGTGCGTGCATATGTGTAGTATTCAGGTTGGGGTTTTCACTTTCAAATATAATATTCATGTCCCATTAACAAACAAACAAAAAAAGTTGATTGTGGGAGCAGTACCAAAACTAACCACACAGTAGGTGGTGGGTTTCAACTGTATCCTCAGAGAGGCCCAGTTCTTAAGACTGGATTAGGAAAGAAGAAAGGTAATACACTGAGATGTATCTAAGAACACTCAAAGGAAGCCCCTGATTTTCATCACCTATGGGAACAACATTAGTCAATAATAGTGGATAATCATTTACTATAAATGAGTTGCAATTCATCAAAATGGAGTTTGAAAATAATCCACTTCGTGGAAGTATATTGAGATACTACGAAAATACATCATATTTATCTTTTTTTAAAGATAAAAGTGCTTTTTTAAAAGCACTTATCTTTTTTAAATGTAAACATTTCAAACTTCACATTAAATAGATTCTCTCAGACTGCCTGCACCCCAGACCAGTAAATATGAGGTATTAAAACCTGGATAGGAGAGAAATCTCCCAGACTCCTACGAATTTGCAGAATAGTAAGTAGCCCAGGAAGGGACCGCTAACTAAAGAAAGATCCCCGAGCATCGTGAGAATTTCTACTTATCATAGCTTGTCTGCAACTGAGAAAGGATGATTTGTTTACCCTGCCCACTGCAAGATGCTCTACTGGTGTGTAGGAAATACAAATATTTCTTCTGAGTAAGAAATCTGCCACTGACTAGAACCGGAGAAAATAGACTTGGCCAGATATATCCTGGCAAAGAAAAGAAAAAGTATTAACAGGAATCAACTGGAGTTGTATTTCCTCGAGATCATGGCTTCGGGCTATGCAATACTTTTATGTCAGGAGGACTTGAGATTAAATCCTAGCTCTGTCATTTACTACAGAGCAGAGATGTGTGAAGTTGTAAACCCAACTTCACAAACTTAACTAAGTGAGACAGTTTGGATTAAACAAGATAACAAGTATAAAGACCTGACTAGCACAAATGTTAAGTGTTTCTAGACAAAGGAAAACTATCAAACATTTGAGAGGGTCCCATTTCCTACTATCAATCGTTCATTTACTCAATAAATACTTAACTGAGTTGGGCTTCCCTGGTGGCTCAAATAGTAAAAACTCTGCCGGCAATGCAGGAAACCCGAGTTCTATCCACAAGTGGGGAAGATCCCCTGGAGAAAGAAATAGCAATCCACTGCAGTAGGAAAATCCCATGGACAGAGGAGCCTTGCGGACTACAGTCCATGGAGCTACAAAGAGTCAGACACAGCTGAGCGGCTAACACTTTCACTTTCTTTCTTAACCGAGTAACCATTCTGTTCCAGGTACCGTCCTAGATGCTAGTATATAGCAATGACAAGCAAAACAAGCAACAATGCCAGCCTCTGTGAACCTTACATTCTGAATGTTCATTTCCCTTCTTCCTTCCCAATCCTAAAGAAAGAAACTTGCTACGTTGCCACTCAAATGTAAGACCTGAGCTTGCGCAATGCTAGAGGCATGGACAGGTGAACCCTAACCACTCTGCTACAAGAAATTCCTATAGTTTGGCTCAGAAAAGTTCCCTTTAGAGTTTTGAGTATCCAGGAATCAACATCAAATGACAAAGTTTAGCATCTCAGCAGCAACAAGAAAAGTGATAAATGGTCAGAAGTGGATGGGAAGAAGTCCCTGAATCTCTGCAGCAGCTCCTTAGAAGGTGTTGGGTAGCACTGGGCTTTCTGCAGATCTTTCCAGTACTATAAAAGGAGGGGAAGGCTCTTGGAAAGATGTATAAGCAACAACTGGAACACATGTCAAGGTCACTTTTTTTACTTTAAAATTGGCAAAGAAATTAACAAAATCTCTGAGATGCCAGACATTTTAGTGCACAGAAGCCATAGAGCATTGGCATGTATTCATGGGCACTCATGCCTCCATGTATTCATCAGTTCATTCAGATATATTCCCTGCACATTTACTATGTTCCAGCCCTAGGCAGGGTCATAGGGATACAAAGACACAGCCCTGAACCTGAAATAGCTCTTTACCTAGAAAATATGTTAAAAAGTAATTACGATCCTATGTGATGAGCACTCTAGTAAAAGTCTGAACAAAATACTGTCAGATCCCCGAAGAGGAAGCTGTGGAGTCAGCCACCAGCATTTGCTGTGGTATGGATGAAGTAACCAGAGAATTGATTCTAGTTTCACTTCTCAGATAATATCCAATCTACCCCTCACATCCAATCCATCAACCAATCTTGCCAATTTCGCCTCCTGCCCTTTTGTCCACCTCAACATCTTGCCTAGATGACTCCAAAAGACTGACAATTGGAGTCCCTGCCTGGCTGTTATAGTCCATCCTCTATTGTAGCCAGAATGATTTTTCAAAATATAAGTCTGATCTTATCACATCAGCTTTAAACACTTCAACAACTCCCCATGGCCTTTAGTGCAAAATTTGAACTTCATAGGCCTGCGAGGCCTCCTAAGTCCACTTCCCTCCGTACTCACCACTCTCCAGCTCCCACCTTGGGTTCCAAACAAACTGTGCCTTTGCTCCCTTGTATCTCCAAATCTTTAGAGGTGTTGCTCCTAACTCTTGCATTTGTGGGGTGTGTGTGTGGGGGGGGGTGATTTTTACTCACTTTTTATTGCAGTATAATTGCTTTATGATGTTGTGTTACTTTCTGCTGTACAAAGAAGTGAATCACCTATATGTATACATATATCCCTTCCTTCTTACAGCTCCCTCCCACAGTGGAATATTACTCAGCCATAAAAATGAAATGAAATTGGGTCATCTGTAGAGATGTGAATGGACCTGGAATCTGTAGTACAGAATGAAGTCAGAAAGAGGAAATCAAATATCATCTATTAATGCACACATGTGGAAACTAGAAAAATGGTACTTATGGCTGCCGTCTATGGGGTCACACAGAGTCGGACACGACTGAAGTGACTTAGCAGCAGCAACAGGAACGTATTTGCAGGGGAGAGAGAGGGACATGGACATAGAGAGTGGACATGTGGACACAGTGGTAGAAGAGGAGGAGGGGATGAATTTGGAGATTAGGATTGACACATACACAACTGACTCTTGCATTGATCTCTTTTTACCCTCTCTAGTGTCACTAACTGTATCTCATCCTAACGTCTCTGCTTGCATGGCCCATAGCATCCCACACTTACCCATCAAACATTCCTCATCCCTCCCAATTAATCCCAACCTTTCAAAATCCTTCTTTACACGATCCTTCTTATTAATTCCAGGAATTAGCCCTCCTCTTCCTTACTACTTACTGACACATATCCTGAACCATAGACTGCAAGAATGAATTGTGTCTAATTGAGCATTTATCATACACAAACATAACACACTAGTAAAATCTGATTTTGTACTAGATCTTACCTTAGACCTTTTTGCTCACTTGAGTTGCTTTAGCAATTCTTAAGAGAGACTAACAAAGTAGAAACTGGCACACTGATTGTACGAAGGGGAAGGGAGAATGATGACGTTCCCAGCTTCGGTTCACAAAATAATGGTAAAGCCAGGATTTCTAACTCATACTGGTGCCTCAAGCAAAAAGTGAAACTGTTAGTTGCTCAGTCATGTCCGACTCTTTGTGACCCCATGGACCATAGTCTGCTAGCCTCCTTTGTCCATGGAATTCTCCAGGTAAGAATAGTGGAGTGGGTTACCATTCCCTTCTCCAGGGGATCTTCCTGACCCAAGGATCAAACCTGGGTCTGCTGAATTGCAAATCTAAGTTGTTTTTTTTTTTTTTTTTACTATACCCCTGCTATTCGCCCGTAATTATTTTGAGTGTACAATTCATGTTTTCCCAGACAAGCTTCCCCAAGCAGCAGAATCCCCAGTAGGCATTACACCAGCCATAATACCAAGGGCATAATATAAACACTGATTTGAATTCTTTCCAATCCTGTCTAGAGATTAGGCATATTGGAGGTAGCCAAAAGGTATTTATTTTTTAATAACCAAAAATGTTTAAATCTACTAAACTCTCATTCTCACTAAAAGTTCTAAGACTTAGACTTGTTTCTGGAAAGTGAGCAAGGATTTTTTCCCCCTTCCTCTCTTTTTTCTCTTCCTTCATTTGGCTACATAAAAATGCTAAGGACCGTACATAACATAATATATGCATAACATCTTTCAAGGAGACACTCTGAAGTCTTAATATACTGCACAGTGAGTCAAAGGTGAAAGTCTATCATTGGAAAATAATCTAAGGCCATCCTTGCAGGCTTGGCCCCTGGGTACCATCCAGCCCTTCTGATATATTCACCAAAGAGCAGAGCAGGGAAGATTTCACCTGGGAAAGTGCCAGACACTGGAACACTCAGCTCTCAGGAGGAAGTCATGGTCAAAGAACCAGATGGAACATGTCTGCAAGGATTTGGGGAAGACATCATGCAAGGCCAGACAAGCTTATCTCTTTCAATGATGCTTTATTACCTCGGCACCCACTGTAGCCAAGTCTGAGAATCCACAAAGGTATCAACTATGGAAGCAGTGTTGCCTAACTTAGCTCTCTGCCCCTTAGCATCTCCCCAGCCAACGCTGCTTCCATGTGGCCATGAGACTGACTTTTGCTAACATTACCAATTTGATAATGTCCTCCCCACCTCGGATCCTCCACTAAATTCTCTACACTGCTGTGGCCTACAGCAGTGATCTGTTTTTGACCATGCAACCTCATTCATAATAATTAGAGGGCATTACCTTCTATACGAAAACAGTCATGTAATAAAATATATACATGTTCTATTATACTAATACATGATGCACATTGTGCTTAATCACTCAGTCATGTCTGACTCTTTCTGACCCCATGGACTGTAGCCTGCCAGACTCCTCTGTCCACGGGATTGTGCTGGCAAGAGTACTGGAGTAGGTTGCCATTTTCTCCTCCAGGGGATCTTACCAACCCAGGGATCAAACCTGCATTGCAGTTGGACTCTTTATCTCTGAACCACCAGGGAAGCCATTCATTATGGCATTCATTCAGGGAAGCCAACATTATGAAACACAAAAATAGAAATTTAAAGGATGAGATAAAAATAAAGTCCTAATTTTTTTTCCACATCCCAGTGGATCCAATTTTTCACCTGCTGTTACGCCTGCATCCTACACAAATGTACATTGGCTTACAGGATACAATTCAAACTCTTTAGCATGCCTGCGATACTTTTCACCATCCAACCACCAGCCGTATTTCCATTTTCATACAGATTTATACAGAGGAGATTTACTATGGATATTGGCTCAATGCCTCAGCTAGGGAATGCCACATACATAATATGTTATGTTATGGAGGCTTAGAAGTCCTACAATCTGCCATTTATAAGCCAGAGGTCCAGGAAAGCAGGTGGCATAATTCAGTCCAAGTCCAAAGACATGCATACCGGAAGACTGCTGTTATAATTCCTGGAATCTGAAGGCCTAAAACCAGGAGCTCTATTGTCTCAGGGCGGAAAAATGATGGATGTGCTAGCTCAAGAAAGGAAAGAAGGAATTTATCCTTCTTTTGCTCTTTTGTTGCATCCAGGATCTCAACAAATGAGATGACTCTTGCCCATATTAGTAGGAGAATCAAATGTTACTTTCTTCCAGAAAGACTCCCATAGACACACTCAGAAATAATGTTTTATCAGTTATTCAATGTTCTCTTAGCACAACCAAACTGACGCTTAAAATTAACCATTACAATTAGATATACATTGTGTGTGGGTGGGTGTGTGTGTGTGTGAAAGAGAGAGAGTATTATTGTTGTTATTTAGACACTAAGTCGTGTCCGACTCTTTGTGACCCTATGCACTGTAGCCTGCCAGGCTCCTCTGTCCAAGGGACTTCCCAGACAAGAATACTGGAGTGTGTTGCCATGCCCTCCTCCAGGGGATCTTCCTGGCCCACACATAGAACCCAGGTCTCTTGAGTCTCTTGCTTTGGCAGGTGGGTTCTTTACCACTAACATCACCTGGGAAGCCTGTGTGTGAGTATATCTCAACCCTAAATACCTAAAGATCAAGTTCCAATCTGGGGGCTTCCCTGATGGCTCAGAGGTTAAAGCATCTGCCTGCAATGTGGGAGACCTGGGTTTGATCCCTGGGTCGGGAAGATCCTCTGGAGAAGGAAATGGCAACCCACTCCAGTATTCTTGCCTGGAGAATCCCATGGACGGAGGAGCTTGGTAGGCTGCAGTCCATGGGGTCGCAAAGAGTCCAACACGACTGAGCAACTTCACTTTCACTAAAGCAACCCACTCCAGTATTCTTGCCTGGAGAATCCCATGGACGGAAGAGCTTGGTAGGCTGCAGTCCATGGGGTCGCAAAGAGTCGGACATGACTGAGCAACTTCACTTTCACTAAAGTACTGCCAAAGATGAAAATATTTTTTGTTACTATAATGACAAATAATTATATAATTATAACATCATCAGTAGGTTACAGTACAAAGCTAAATTCCTCTTGCTTGTGCTCAGTCGGGTCCGACTCTCTGCGACCCTATGGACTGCAGCCCACTAGGCTCCTCTATCCATGGAATTCTTCACGCAAGAACACTGGAGTTGGTTGCCATTTCCTCCCCCAGGGGATCTTCTTGATCCAAGCAAGGATCAAACCCATGCCTCTTGCTTCTCCTGCATTGGCATTTGAATTCTTTAGTATTGTGCTATTATTATTGTTTTCGTGATTCTAGTAGCCTTTGATATAGCAAGTATGTCATAACACATGTAGAAAGGTGCTTATTGTATGCTGAAGCCCCATAGCTGCCCATGGTTTACCAATCATCTCTCTCCTTAAAAATCTCTGAGCTCACTGGAAAGGCCCATCTTGAAAATCTTGCCCTGACATTACTCTAGTGTTTACAAAATATTGTCACATTCCACACCTTATTTAACCTGCAACAGTGGCCAGTACTATTTAAGATATGTTTAAAAGTCTTATTTGGACCATGAGAGAGTCAGACACAAAAGAACTGGGTGATTCTCCAAGATTACCCAGCTGGCAAGTGGTAGAACCGGGATCATTCAAGATCGCCTTATTCTTAGTTCATATTCTTTCACTCTATCACAGCCCTAAGAGTGGTCAAGACAAAAATAAAATGGGGTCAGGGAAAATGCTAAATAGCAGGGATATTTGAAGGTAGCTAACTACCAAGGTAAACTCCCAGGCACAGACAACCCACTTAGTTATGCCAAGAGCTCTCTCTAACACACAGGAGATTTTTTTTTTTTTAATATACTACATGAAATTTAACAGTTTGGGAATTTTCTTAATCAACACGCATCCTCTTTTAAGAATGCATTTACCTCTGGGAACATGATACAGATATCAATCATTTACAAATGTGTGTAAGCTTGTTCCATGAATGGTTTTCCTCCTAGCGTAAACCTCAGAACTGCAGCACGTGAGAAGCTGTGAATTTTGTTCAGAAGAAAGAGGAGGTGGGTGACATTGGGACATGACATACACGGGGGATGGAGCAACTGCAGGTGAGGTGATACAGAGGAAGCCAGGGAAGTCTGGAGATAATGCAAAAAGAAAGCAGAAGCGAGATGGTTAAATCCTATCTAGTTTCCAAGTGAGCAAGTTTTCATACAATCAAAAAGCCAGAGGCCCATTCAGGGAGATTTAGGAAATAAACAAAAAGAGGCATAAAGTTAATAGGGGAGTTTTTTTGTTTGTTTGCTTTTACCACTTAGTAACTGTGGCAGAACTGGGAAACTATTGACCAAAACAGATTCTTTTTCTTCCCAGGAACACAGCTGGACAACGTTTACCAGCCTCTCCTGCAGTTAGGTAAGGCCGGTGAGTAAGTCTGAGACAAGTACAATGAAACCCGCACTGGCCATAAAAATCTCCCAGTCATCACCTTCCATTTCCTCTCCGCGATCATGGCAACCTTGGAAGCCACACTGCATGTAGCTGAGCCAAAGAGGGAAGGAGCCTGGGTTCTTGAATCAGTTTTTTTTTTCCCCAAAACTATGTTGAATAGTAATGGTGAAAGTGGGCACCCTTGTCTTGTTCCTGACTTTAGAGGAAATGCTTTCAATTTTTCACCATTGAGGATAATGTTTGCTGTGGGTTTGTCATATATAGCTTTTATTATGTTGAGGTATGTTCCTTCTATTCCTGCTTTCTGGAGAGTTTTTATCATAAATGGGTGTTGAATTTTGTCAAAGGCTTTCTCTGCATCTATTGAGATAATCATATGGTTTTTATTTTTCAATTTGTTAATGTGGTGTATTACATTGATTGATTTGCGGATATTGAAGAATCCTTGCATCCCTGGGATAAAGCCCACTTGGTCATGGTGTATGATCTTTTTAATGTGTTGTTGGATTCTGATTGCTAGAATTTTGTTTAGGATTTTTGCATCTATGTTCATCAGTGATATTGGCCTGTAGTTTTCTTTTTTTGTGGGATCTTTGTCAGGTTTTGGTATTAGGGTGATGGTGGCCTCATAGAATGAGTTTGGAAGTTTACCTTCCTCTGCAATTTTCTGGAAGAGTTTGAGCAGGATAGGTGTTAGCTCTTCTCTAAATTTTTGGTAGAATTCAGCTGTGAAGCCATCTGGACCTGGGCTTTTGTGTGCTGGAAGATTTTTGATTCCAGTTTCAATTTCCGTGCTTGTGATGGGTCTGTTAAGGTTTTCTATTTCTTCCTGGTCGAGTTTTGGAAAGTTGTACTTTTCTAAGAATTTGTCCATTTCTTCCTCGTTGTCCATTTTATTGGCATATAATTGTTGATAATAGTCTCTTATGATCCTTTGTATTTCTGTGTTGTCTGTTGTGATCTCTCCATTTTCGTTTCTAATTTTATTGATTTGATTTTTCTCCCTTTGTTTCTTGATGAGTCTGGCTAATGGTTTGTCAATTTTATTTATCCTTTCAAAGAACCAGCTTTTGGCTTTGTTGATTTTTGCTATGGTCTCTTTTGTTTCTTTTGCATTTATTTCTGCTCTAATTTTTAAGATTTCTTTCCTTCTACTAACCCTGGGGTTCTTCATTTCTTCCTTTTCTAGTTGCTTTAGGTGTAGAGTTAGGTTATTTATTTGACTTTTTTCTTGTTTCTTGAGGTGTGCCTGTATTGCTATGAACTTTCCACTTAGGACTGCTTTTACTGTGTCCCACAGGTTTTGGGTTGTTGTGTTTTCATTTTCATTCATTTCTATGCAAATTTTGATTTCTTTTTTGATTTCTTCTGTGATTTTTTGGTTATTCAGCAGCGTGTTGTTCAGCCTCCATATGTTGGAATTTTTAATAGTTTTTCTCCTGTAATTGAGATCTAATCTTACTGCATTGTGGTCAGAAAAGATGCTTGGAATGATTTCTATTTTTTTGAATTTACCAAGGCTAGCTTTATGGCCCAGGATGTGATCTATCCTGGAGAAGGTTCCATGTGCGCTTGAGAAAAAGGTGAAATTCATTGTTTTGGGATGAAATGTCCTATAGATATCAATTAGGTCTAACTGGTCTATTGTATCGTTTAAAGTTTGTGTTTCCTTGTTAATTTTCTGTTTAGTTGATCTATCCATAGGTGTGAGTGGGGTATTAAAGTCTCCCACTATTATTGTGTTATTGTTAATTTCTCCTTTCATATTTGTTAGCATTTGTCTTACATACTGCGGTGCTCCCGTGTTGGGTGCATATATATTTATAATTGTTATATCTTCTTCTTGGATTGATCCTTTGATCATTATGTAGTGACCTTCTTTGTCTCTTTTCACAGCCTTTGTTTTAAAGTCTATTTTATCTGATATGAGTATTGCTACTCCTGCTTTCTTTTGGTCCCTATTTGCATGGAAAATCTTTTTCCAGCCCTTCACTTTCAGTCTGTATGTGTCCCCTGTTTTGAGGTGGGTCTCCTGTAGACAACATATGTAGGGGTCTTGTTTTTGTATCCATTCAGCCAGTCTTTGTCTTTTGGTTGGGGCATTCAACCCATTTACGTTTAAGGTAATTACTGATAAGTATGATCCCGTTGCCATTTACTTTATTGTTTGGGGTTCGAATTTATACACCATTTTTGTGTTTCCTGTCTAGAGAATATCCTTTAGTATTTGTTGGAGAACTGGTTTGGTGGTGCAGAATTCTCTCAGCTGTTGCTTTGAATCAGTTTTAAGAAAAACCACCTGCCAACAAGGAGCATCCATTTCAAAGCCTGTATGAATGGAAACAAAAGCTTCTATTTTGTTGAATCCCAGAAGATGTTTCTTTCTATAAGCAGTTGGCAAAAACAAATTTTTAAAATTTTTTTAAATGACATGGGTTCAATCACTGGGTCAGGAAGATCTCCTGGAGGAGGGCATGGCAACCCACTCCAGTGTTCTTGCCTGGAGAATCCCATGGACAGAGGAGCCTGGTGGACTATAGTCCATAAGCTCACTAATAACAGTTGAACATGATGGAAGCAACTTAGCACGAAGGCCCAATTTCTCTTGTCATGTAGAGAAGAAAGTCAATCTGTAACAAATAATGGCAGTGCAGTTACCATGGAATGAAGGGAGCAGACAGCACTGGAGCATTATATGAATGGGGTATTTGCAAAAAAGAGCAGACTCAGGCCCCAGAATCAGATTCTGTACTCTAAACAGTAGCCCTTGACTGACACTAACAAGACAAATCTGACAAGAAACAGCATCAAACACAGAAAAGTGTGAACCAGTAGGAGACTTTCATTCATTCATTCTGAAAACAGCTTGGTGTATCTATCACACCCGGAGCACTATCCTAGTGCTGGAGACACAGTGAATAAGATAAAATCCTGCCTTTCTACAACTTTTGTTCTAAAGGGAAAAGTCAGTTCATAAACCTTTAAACCGGGAAACACAAGAAAGCAAAATAATTATAGATAATAAGGGTATAAGGAAAATAAATAAAATGAAAATGGTATAGAGTAGCTGAGGGTAGTAACAGAGCTAATTCAGGGAGGGTGTTAGGAAAGACCTTTCTAAAGAGTGACATTTGAACTACAACTTAAATGATCCATCAAAAGTGGATTTGCAAAGATCTAGGTGAAGGACATCCCAGGGCGAAGAAAGAACTATTGCAGAAGCCTACTGGAGAATATGAGTCAAAGCGTGGCGGGTGAAGAGAGAACACAGGACAGAGTGCTAAGAGACCAACACAGAGAGGCGGGCAGTATCCAGTTCACACGGGGCCTTACGCAGGACCAAGCCTGGACGTCATTCTAAGATGCAGTATCAGATGATTTTAAAGAGCAGATTGGCATCATATGACTTGTATATTTAAGAGCTCATTCTGACTGATGCCTGAAGAATGGATTACGGGTGGGGCAAGAGTAGACACCATTGCAATCACCAACCATGAGATAAAGGAGGCTCAGACTAGAGTCGGAGCAAGACATGGGTGAATATGTGATTTATTTTGTAAATAAAACTACCAAGATTTCCCAATGCAGTTGATGTTGGGAGTGATGGCAACATAGAACTGGCAATGACTTCTCCATCTAGTGACCACAGCAACAGGGTGGATGGAAGTGCCATTAACTGAGATTGGGAGAAAAGTACATGGTCCTCTGTTCTCAGGACCCTGGAATTCAGGAGAGTTCTGTAGTACAATAGCTCAGCTACTTGATAAGTTACCATGGCTTCTATGTGCTAGCTTAGTAACTTAACACTTAGAACATTTTTATCATGAAAAAAATAACTAAAAATTCCAACTATCTTACAAATGATCTTTTAAAACATGTTATATTGAAAACAAAAAATAAAAACAAGTTCTACTTTAACCTCCAGTCCTGACCATTGCCCTAGTTGGTTTGACTAGGTCACCTTCCTCAGTAACAAGCTTAAAAATTAAACTCTTGGTTCAACACAAGTGCAATAACCATGGCTTAGACTTGGGTTTTTTGTTCTTTTAAATAAAAAAAACAAAAGTTATGGGGATGGGAGGGGTGGGTGTTGTTAAGAAGAGGCAAGAGTTTAAGCAGGTGGGAGAGCAGGAGTAGATGCTTTTGTAAAGTGGCCTTGGCAATAAAGAAGCAGAGGCAAAAAAAAAAGCCAGGCCCAGGAAGAAAGCACAACTCTGTCTGCTGCTGGGATGAAAGTGCCACATGGGTCATCACAAGCAGTGCAGTGGATAGGGATCTCTGTGTCTTGGGAAGGCTAGCAGGACGAGGTGGGGTGGGGGGCTGTTGACATATCTGGATACCAGAGGATCTCTCCATTAGTCATACAGGCTAAATAGGAAGGGAAAAGGGGATCCCTGAAGTATTCTTATCTCAAGCATGCTGAACCCCTGGAAATAAATGCAAGCAGGAGCTTAGAGTTAATATTTTACAAACATGAATAATCCATAAGAAGCTTTTGATCCCTGTGCAGTCCACATCAAGACTTTAGGAGACGGAAGCCCAGATCTGAGCGTAAACTGGGCTTCATGGATCACAAGGTTCATGCATTTTAGAAAATTTCAAAATAAGAGTTACCTGATTAATCCTTGGAGAATTAGCAGTATACCTTAAGGATGCTCACCATTTCCACACATTCTCTTCATCAGGGACTCACAGGGGCTTATTTCTATGGCAGTGTACTCACACTAGCCTCTGCATCCAAAAAAATTCTACCCTCAAGTTCTGCATTTTCTTTCTGCTTGAACTCTGACCTTCCTGCCACTTTCCCAGCCTCTTAACACTACGGGGTCAGATCCTTTGTCATCACCTTCAGTCATGCAAAAGACATTATAAATCACCTTGCTAAGCTAAGGAGACATTATAAATCAATTTGCTAAGCAGTTGCTATAGTTTTGTGGGGTTTTTTTACATGAAATTATTAAATTGAAACCAATAAAATCATTTTGTTCCATGACATATTACCCTTCAACTCAGCTCCACTCATGTTTTTACAAGGAAGGAAGGACTTCATCATTATTACTATGCTGGGTACCTCAATGCTAACAATATGCTCCTGGCAGGACTGATATAACTTGGTCCCTTCGTCTAATAACACTCTCCCCTGCTACCTTCCAATACTCCAAAAAGAGGTAGACATGAGAAGCCCACATTCGCAAAGTATTGGCCTCTACAAGCACACACTCTTCCAAGAAAGATCCTCATAAACATTGATATAGGTTGATGACAATAATTGTTGTAATTCACTAAATCACCAGTAAAAACCAGACAATTTACTGAGTTTTTGACCTGCACTGTCTCATTATCATCTTAATTGGGAAACCCAACTTCCCACATTGGAATTGGCTATAAAATGTATACCTGTGGCGGATTCATTTTGATATTTGGCAAAACTAATACAATTATGTAAAGTTTAAAAATAAAATAAAATTAGAAAAAAAAAAAAAAAGCAGTAATCTGCTACTTGCGCTCTGTAAATATCTATTACCTGGTAGTAGAGCCAGGGAAGACTACTAATGATATATACAGTTTGTACTTTTTCTAGTAGCTCTCAATGCTTACTCTGTAGAAAACTACTTTTAGTCATGAGCACTGAGTTGGAGGTATCCTTCTGAAACCACAAGATTTGGGTCAACTAACTCAGGCACAGGTATACCAGTAGGCTTAGGCTAAGTTACACAAAGATAACAGATAATTGTGTCCTCCAAAATATCAGTGATTTACAGTTATTTCTCACTAAGGCCACATGTCAATCACCTATCCATTGTCACTAGCTCCATATCATCTTCATGCTGGGACCACAGCTAAAGGAGGGGCCGCTCTAGAACATTGCCAGTTGATGAGAAAGAGGTGGAACCCTGTAACAGCTCTTCAAGCTTTTACTCTGAAATGGTACAGATCTCACATACATTCGGATTTCATTAGATCAAGGAGATAGCAAAGATTTTAAACAAGACCACACTGGAACAGGGTGGGGGATGGGGAGGTAGAGTGCAGCATAAGTCAAGGCATATGAGTTGTGAGTTGAATATTAACTTTACTTCATTTCTCTGAGTCTTTGTGTCCATGCGTACAAAATGGAGTTCATCTGGTGAACGCTACCATTTTCCTCAAAGATTTACTGGAAGGCTCAAAGAGTATAATATGCATAAAAGGAGTTCAAAAAGTTCAGAGCACTCTGTAAGTAGGAAGTATTATTTAATACTAATTGGGACAGGGGAGCCTGGTGGGCTGCGGTCTCTGGGGTCGCACAGAGTCGGACACGACTGAAGCGACTTAGCAGCAGCAGCAGCAGTACTTTCTATGCCTGGCAGATTTCATGATGTATATGTACCACTCGCTCTTTATTCTTCAACCTAACCTTTTACTACTTTTTTACTAGGAAAGGTGTGAAACTCTATGTAGGCTTCAAATTCAAGAAGATCAGGAATAGACCCCAACTACTGTACTTTCCTCAAGATAATACCTCTAACTGAAGCTAATGTATCAGAAACTATTTAAGACCAACCCACTGTCATCACAAAGATTAAAAAAAAAAAGTCACAGTAGACCAGATTTCATAAAACACAAAAAACCGACTACAGCAATTTTCAAAATGGGGAATGTTCCTGTTGGAGCCAGACAAGGCAAAATGAAACAACCTCCTGTGAATTGTATCATAGCTGACAAAAATTCTTATTACCTTCTATTGATTGGCCAGGAGATCTGATATCTCCTCAATGGCAGTCTCTAAGGCAATCTCTGCAGAACAGGAAGATCCCTTAATACACTATCTCTCTTCTACTACCCAAGGAAGTTAAGAAAATTGAAAGTCTTTTGTGATTCTTTTTCCACTGAAAGCCTGAATAGGCTCTTCAAGACAGTCTGGACAATGAGTGCAATATTTCGTTTTAATTTGCAAGCCAGTCTTGTTCATCATGGTTTGTACAATATGGGTCATCTTCACTCCATTTACTCTGAGTAAAAAGTAACTTGCCTGAAGCAGTTCATACATATCTACTCCTCTCTCTCTAGGCTACAGTGAAACAATGAACTAAGCCTCTGAGAGTCCCTGGTACCCAGGTGGCTGTGTGGTGAGCATCCCAGAGGATAATTCTGAAGACAGAAGCTGAGTAAATGGCCATACTGCATTTTACCATACCAGAGTGTGGTATCCATGGCTTTCTATCCACCCAAAGCCACACATATCCTCTTCCTACAGCTACAACCATATTTAATTCAGGCAAAGAGCAAAGATCACTTAGTCTCAGGGAAAGTATACTCTTATTCCAAATCCAGGGGTGGAACACAATCAGCACAAGCCATTGTGCATTGAAAAAACCATCTCATTGGTCTAGGGGTGGATAGCAGGTAACCCAGGTCTAAAAAATGAGACAGCAGAAGTCTTCTGCATGGGGAGAGCCAAAGGAGGCTACGAAGGACTTTCTAAGAGAACTTTCCTTAAACATAAAAAGACAGAACCTTACACAGAGAAGGTTTTTAACCCCTGACCATCTCTTCCTTGGAATGCTGGCAGAAGGACATCCCACCTAGGGCTATAGCAGGCATCAAGCAGTCACAGGAAAATAAGCCCGAAGCCCAGGAATGCTGAAGATGGCAGAATGGAAAGAGAGAAGGGTGTTTGCTCTAAATATTGATATTCACTCTAGTTGATTCTCTATGCCTCCCATTCAATGTCCAGGATCCGACTCCTGTTTGTTTTTTTTTCCCCCCCTGATTTCCATTCCAGACAGTATATAGGCTCTAATGCTTAGTCATTTTTTTCTTAGGTGTTATCCTGGAACTTGTGGAATGTTCCCATGATTACAGAGAACTGAAGACTGAGAATATCACCATGTCCCAGGGTAGTCCCATAGTATACACTGGCCCAATGCCCTGCACACACAATGAGCTGAGAAACATGTTCACGAAGACAAGGACTTAGACCTAAAATTGCTCAACAGAATCAATAACATAAGGCCTCACACACAAAGTGAGTAAGTAATAGTCGCTCAGTTGTGTCCAACTCTTTGTGACCCCGTGGACTGGAGCCCACCAGACTTTTCTGTCTATGGAATTCTCCAAGCAAGAGTACTGGAATGGGTTGCCATTTCCTTCTCCATCACACACAATGGGTAGGCATAACATGGCACCTCATAAAACTGATTCTATGTAACAAAAATGAGAAAATCAAAGAGTCTCAAACAGTATTTATGCCAGCTATTTCCTCCCAGCTTCTGCCAGGTCTCAACAGCTAAGGGGAGTCAGGAATGGTGGGTGCGCTGCTTCCAAAAGACAACCGAAATGTCTGTCAATGATAGAATCAGGATTCAAACTATTTTGAGGTTCCTTCTATCATTTTTATAATTGTTGAGTCTATCCCACATATGGCAGAAGGTAAAAAACTAAATTTTTTTTCAGACCATTACCTGGTTTGTGGGATTTTTTCCATGATGAATGGAGCGAATAATGTTCATATTTTTTTTTTATTTTTAAAGCTACATTCATTTTTTCTGACAAAAAAACACATAATAGTGTAAGGCACAATACAAAACAACACAAGGTATGATATAAAAATAAATGTTAACATGAAACATTGAAATTAATAATCCTCTTTCTCAAAATTGATGTCTTGATAACATGATATTAAGGCTAGATTAAAAGTTGCATAGCTAGAGGGGCAACTTCATTCTCCCAAGTGACATGTCTCCCAAATCAAGTTCAATAAGCAAAAGAAAAAGAACTGTATAAAAAAGTGGGGGAGGAGCTACTAGACTTATAGTGTATTGCCAATGAGAACCAAAACAGTATGAAGAAAATCTTCCATAAGAAATGGAAAACAGAGGATACCTAACAGGTTCTGAACACTAACAGTAATTAGACACATTTCCTTAACTACTGACAAGGTCTTTAGTAAGCCAAATGTTAAGCTAGAAGTCAACAACATAAAACAGCAGAATGGAAAGAAATTTACCATTATTGTCATCAATTGTCTTCACCTTGACAATACCTGATCTACTTGAGAACCAAAGAAGTAGAGGATAGTGACCAAGACATTGCAGCATTTATTCCAGATGTGATATCCACATTCCTGATTAACAGATCCCTAAGAAAATCCCATGGACCGAGGAGCCTGGTAGGCTGCAGTCCATGGGGTCCCTAAGAGTTGGACACAACTGAGCGACTTCACTTTCACTTTTATGCATTAGAGAAGGAAATGGCAACCCACTCCGGTGTTCTTGCCTGGAGAACCCCAGGGACGGGGGAACCTCATGGGCTGCCGTCTATGGGGTCGCACAGAGTCAGACACGACTGAAGTGACTTAGCAGCAGCAAGGTTCAATATATTGTTAGTAAAGATAACAGGAGTACTTGGGTCCAACCAGAACAGAGAAACAGCCTAGCATCAATTTGCCTGTAACAATTTCTCTAAACCAACAGGAGGGATCCAGCGAGCACTGGAGAAATGGAAGATCTTAGATTTTAGGGCATGTAAGTCCAGGTCAGAAATAATCCCTGACCCTCTGGTATGTTAAAGGAGCAGGAGTATGCAATACTTGCCACCAGAGTACTGAGCATGGAAAGAGGGGTTCACATAAGATAGAGGAGTTGCTCAGCTTTATAAAGGAGAAAAGGGGGTCACGGATGCTTGAGGCCACCAACCTACTATATGATACCAATCCATGTGCCAAAATTATGAGTCCATCCATCACTGGGGCTTTTCCAAGAGTTTGGGAACTATTAATAGCAACACATGACCTTGGCAGAGGAAGATGATGGCAATTGGGTAGAAGTTAGTATCAAAGCATTCCATTCAAAAGAGAATCCACTGCATCACATTTAACTGAAATTGAAGATGGTGATCTTCCCAAATAAGACAACATAAAATGAGGTATTTAGAGTTCTGCTGGTGATGATTAAATACAGTGACAGTAGAACATGGGATCTGATATGGCTCTACTGCTTTTGTTGTTTTGCTGTTTCATAACTTCCTTCGAAAGTCTTGCTATAACGTGCTACTAGCAGCCCGGATAAGTCAGGAGAGGAGAGTATGCCAGGCAGTTGACAGTTTCTTCTAGGATCCCACAGGACCAGAATCAAGCGAAAGCTTTCAATCTTCAACCATATTTACCAGGAATACATTTCTCACAAGTTGATTTTATTAAATAGCTCACTTACCTTCACAGTAGGCAGAGTCTCCCTGGACAGAAATGTAACCATTCTTGCACTCACAAGTAGCTTTGGTATTCCAGTTTTTGCACTCTGAGTTTTCACCACATTTAGGTCCTTCAGCACAAAAGTTATGACCTAGAGGAAACAAATAAAATTTTACATCAGGAAAGAGGAGAATAAAAGACTTCCAAATAATAAAGCATGAGACACAGTTATTATATGTCAGCATACATGAGAATATACCTTGGCAATATGCAAAGGTAAATTTGCATATCCATAAAGAGGAATAAAAAACTGTGGACCATCCCATACCTGAGAATTTTCTCTCCTAATTCACAAACTTGCTGAAGTTATTCCTTTTTGAAAGCTTTTACCCATGTTGATTCTGAATTTTATTTCCACTACTTTCTTATGTGACTAGTCTTTTAAATGGTTTTATTACAAAATTTATGATACATAGGAAATATATAAAATGAATATATATGAATATATCAAATAAAATTCGGAGAAGGCAATGGCACCCCACTCCAGTACTCTTGCCTGGAAAATCCCATGGGCAGAGGAGCCTGGTAGGCTGCAGTCCATGGGGTCGCTAGGAGTCGGACACATCTGAGCGACTTCACTTTCCCTTTTCACTTTCATACACTGGAGAAGGAAATGGCAACCCGCTCCAGTGTTCTTGCCTGGAGAATCCCAGGGATGGGGGAGCCTGGTGGGCTACCGTCTATGGGGTCACACAGAGTCGGACACGACTGAAGTGACTTAGCATAGCATGGCATCAAATAAAATTAATACAAAAAGTATTATCAATACCTATTTATTAAACATCCCCAAAGAATCCCCTTCTCAGCCATCAGAGACAACTACCCTAACAATTCCATTAATCACTCCCTTATATATTTCTGTATGCTTTACCATACGTAGGTATGTATTTCTAAATAATAGATTATTTCATTTTGGCCATTTTGGACTTCACCTGTGAAATCATACTGTACCATATCCTCTATGGCATATGTTTTTTTTTTCCTGTTCATTCATATTAATGCCTGTGGCTATCATTCATCAGTGGTATATAATATTTCATAGTATAAATAGTCCACAATTTATCCATTATACTTAGTATTGACTGAGTTATTTGCAGGTTTTGAATTACTAGCACAGCTGCAAGAAACATTCTTGAACATGTTTCCTGAGGCATACTTTTTTAACCACATGTTTTACATTTCTTTGCCCAAGAGTCTTTTCTTGAATCTAAGACATTCCCTCAGGGATAGTTATTTTTCCTCTAACTATAGTCTTCATAAATTCCTTTTAGTGAAGATAAATCTGACAGTAACTATGCTCAATTTTAATTTATCTAAATATGTCCTTTGACCACCCTCCTACTTGAAAAGCAGCTTTACTAGGTACAAAGCTATTTTGTCTCAACATTTTGAAGACATCCCATCGTTTATGGCTTCTGTTATAACTGTTGACAAGTCAATTGTTAGCCTAGTCATTCCTTAGTATGTGACAAACCTTTTCTCTGTGACTTTTAAGATCTATTTTATTTGGTTGGTTAAGTTGATGAGCTTTGTTTTGTTTCATATTCATTAACTTTAAGGTTTTTAGGTGTGAATTTATTTTTATTTGTTCTTCCTGGGATTCCTTGCGACTCTTAAATATAAAGATTTAACCAATCTTTTATCAGTTTGGAAAATACTCAGGTATTTTCTCTTCAAACATTCTCTCTTCACCATTGCCTCTAAATCTCTCTTGCTAGAATTATAATGAGATTGCTATTCTCCTTTCTTTCTTAAGCTCTCCTCCATGTTACTTCTACTTGCCTTAATATTCCCATCTCTTTTTTCTATGCAGAATTCTGTTTAACTTCTAGATGTATCTTTCGGTCTCTTAATTCTCTCAAGTAGTGTCATATTCACTCAGTCATCCACATCATTTTTATTTTACTTGTATTTTTTTAATTTTCCAGAATTCAATGTCTTTTTAAATCTCCTTGGTCAAATTTGTAGTCTCTCATTCTTTCCTCTTTTAATTTCCCCCTTTTAAAAACATATTAGACTATATTTTACACAGACAACTCCAGTATCTTCAGTCTTCTGATTTTGGTTTTTTTCACTGAGTATCCCGCATGGTTACTATTTTGTGTTTTGAATGATTCTTTTATGATTCTTTGTGAGCTCATATTTTTTAGGATTTAATCTGCGGGAATTATTTGAGGTTTGGGCTTTAAAACTGTACTTCTTCAGAGAGGATCTGTGTTTGCTTTAGTCAGGTGCCCGAGGGAACTATCAACCCACAATCACTTTCAACTACATTTTGCCTTGGGACATGGATTGAGCCACACAGGTAGAATAAATTTAGATTCTAAGCTTTCAGGAATGCAAACTCTTCTCTGCCATACTCCCTATCTAGAGTCAAGACTGACAGGCAAGTCTCCTCTTACAGACTAGATTTTTCCTAGCCACCCACTGAGGAGTTACCCTTCAAGATTCTTTACTTATGCAAGCCTCAGGCTTTTCCTCCTGTCTACTTAAACAGTAGTCCATTAGAAGCCAGATTCTACCACCAGGGACTAAAAATTGACCTCTGGGCAAATGCCAACTCCAGTGTGCTTATCTCAATGGAATCAACCTTTTTTCTGGTCTCTGATTTTTTTTTTTTTTGGTCCTACCTCTATTACCAATTCTACCAATCTCCCGACCCTCAAAACATTTTATATATTATGCATTTTTAGGTTACACCCACCACAGGAATTGTGAAGTTCAAATATAACAAGGTATATAAAAGGTGCTTTATCATTTTTAGCTCATACATTTTAGCAAGTAGTAACTACACTGCTATATCACATACTGTAGTCTCATAGAAAACAAGTGATCTTGGAGAAGAGATCTAATACATAATTCAGGGTCTTTACTAATAAACACAGTAAGTCACTTTGCCTGTCTAGGTACATATACCAAGAAAGGGCAACATCAGTGATTTTCACACTATTCCTGAGTCTTGGGCACAGCTGAGTGGTTGGTCAGAGCTCATGTCCTCCAGCCCTGATTCAAATAAAACAGCTTTGCTTTTCTACTGTTGAAACAGTGACTATATGAACAACAGTTTTTGGTTTTTAAAAAATATAAAAAGCACTGAACTATATAAACTCCAAGTTTAACTCCTTTTGGTGATAACATTCTAGACTGTTCTTCCTTTGAGACAGAATTTTAAACCAACATTCTTAGGATGAAAGATAATAACTCCTATTCAATAATAATATTCATGTACCTATGTCTGGCATTACACTAGATGCTTTAAATAGGGATAATAATATACCTTATTAATTTGTGTGGAACAAGTTAAATGGGCTAATTCATATAAAGCACTTAGAGCACATCTTGATACACACTAGGAGGTCACTAAATGTTAGCCTCCGTGATAAGAATGATAATGATTATGATAACAGTACTGCTGACAATGATGGCTAAAGTTCAAAACAACTTGATGATAACACTGTTATCCTCAGCTTCAAGATAAGAAAAGAGAAGCTCAAACTCATTAATATCTATCTAATAAGTGGACATGCCAAGATTCTAAACTATGTCTGGTAAACTCCAAGGCCTATATAATTTGTTTTTTTCTATATCCTCTCACATACAAAAAATAGTTTAAAAAAAAAAAGTGAAAGATGTAGACACTACTTGTGACATTAGAAAGTGGATCCAAGGCTGAGGGGAGCATAATATCATATCCAGCCTCACTATCTGACCTATTAACTGGTGACTGCCTCAGTCAAAATCAGAGAAAAAACTTAACGTGTTGGAAATGTGAAACCTCTGTCAGCCAAGAACACTTCTACAAGGACTTAAAAGGCTTATAATAACCATTAAAGTACTTGATGTTTCTGTTAGCAAAAGGACAATTTTTAGGTATCATAGCTTTCTTTGCCAGAGGAAGTGCCTGGACTTCCCTCCCCACATCACAATTGATCAATAATTAAGTTGTCACATTTTCTTTTATTACAAAGTTTGACTCAATGTCAATATGAATGCCCTTTGTTGCATGACTTTTTTTTTTTTTTTCTCTAGGATATGCAACTTCACTTTCCACAAACATTTGATAGCCTGGAACAAAGCCCCTCAAACACTGTTGACTTTCCAATGCACATCTCTCTAGCAGGCATGTGCCATGTCAATTCACAATGCAGAGAGTTGGGTCAAATGTATTTCAAAGACAATGAAGGGCCCATGAGACAGATTAATGGTATGGACAAATCCACTTTGTCTGGGCCTCACCATTGTGTCAAAAACATGTGTTGTTGTTGTTCTTTTTTTTTTTAATTAACGCAAGCCTTCATTCAAGCAGTATTTATTCAGTACCTGCTTGCCTTTCTACATGAGTGAACAATCATCGACTCAATATTTACAGGTCTGCAGCACTATGCAAGACCCTGGGGGCAATGTCAAGGTGTTTGAGACATTCCATGACCACAAGAGAATTAGAAACTCTAAGGTGAGGTAAGCCAAACCCAGAAGTAGCTAAGTAAGATGTGAGCAGTACAAATTATCATAGTGTGCCAGAGAAGAAGAAATCCCTTCTAGCTGATGCCAAACTTAACCTATGACTCATCACAGGTAGAAACTTGTGCAAGACACAGGATCTGCAAGACACAGATCCAAATGGGAGGAATGGGACTCCAACCCTTGAGGAAGAAGGGTAAGTTTGAAGAACCTCAAATAATCTGGCACAGTTGTAATAAGAATGATTAACATTTATCAAGCACAAAATACATGCAAGGTACTCAGTAAAGTGTTTCAGATGCATTATTCCACTTAATTCTATTAACAATCCTATGAAACTGGGATTATTACCCTATTTCACAGATGTGGCACTAACTCAGAGAAGTTAGGGCATGAGTGAAACTACACAGAGCCACGATCCAGGTGTGACTGATGCCAGGGTTCTTAATCAAAAAACAACAATTTTATAAGCATCCTACACTCCAAAGGATTAAAAAGATATTCTTTTTTGCATGCCTAGATTTAAGCAGATTACATTTTAGATTTCTTTTTCATACACACACACATATACAAACATGTACACAAGGCTGGGCAATTTAAAATATTCTTTTAAAATACTAACCCTAATCACTCCAACTTCTTTAAGTCAAGATCTATGTCTGACTCATTTCTTTCAACACAAAGCTTCCCACCCAAGGACAGCTGTCTGTGGAGAAGGATGGCTTATAGACGAATGCAAAAATAGACAGGTAGAAATATGGGTGGTTAAATTAATGAGCGAATAAAGATATGGATGAATCTACAGTGGTATTTTAATGCCCCCTCTTGAGCAACTAAAAGGCTAATGGGACTCGTTTGCTAGTCACCATTTTTCTTTAAACATTTTTACTGAAGTACAATTTACATACCCAAAAATTGACCTATTGTAAAGACAAACTGATAATTTCTAGTAAACTCACACAGTTATACAGTAAATCACCACAATCCAGTCTTAAAACACTTTCATCACCCCAGCCGGTGATGAAATTCTTCAAAACCACCCTGCATTCTTCAAAACCACCCCAAGATAACTGGCTGCCAAGTCATAAATCCTCAATCAACTCTCCACATTTCAAAATCTTTCTAAAGGTTTGGTCTTTCCTATCTGCTGTCTGAAAGGCATGGCATTTAACTTATAAACCCTTCCCTTCAGGATATCTGTCTTCAGTTGCCACCTGCAGTCTTTTTCTCTAGTCCTCTTACTAACTCTTGGTACAATATTTTCTTCAGAAGCTGGTTATCAAAACAGATTGATGCATGAGATTCTTCAATGTTACCTTCTTTCTTTAATCAGTATCTTTTTCCCCCAGAATTAGAAGTTGTGGCCAGACTGTAGAATACACACACATATGCATACATACATACTCAATATCCATGTTCTTTTATTTGAATATTTTAATAAATGAATCTGGAGTCTCTGTGGGCTTCCCTCATAGCTCAGTTGGTAAAGAATCTGCCTGCAATGCAGATGACCTGGGTTCGATTCCTGGGTCCGGAAGATCCCCTGGAAAAGGAAATGTCAACCCACTCCAGCATTCTTGCCGGGAAAATCCCATGGACAGAGGAGCCTAGCAGGCTCCAGTCGATGGGATCGCAAGAGTCAGACACAACTTAATGACTAAACCACCACCAGAGTCTCCGTAATTATCATCCTATAATTAGAAGCACACAAAGTAACATCGTCTAAATAGCAGTGGTCCAAAGACAGAGAACACATTTGTTATAAAAGTTGCTGTTTGTTGACTTTTTCCAATTTGCCAGGCACAACAACTCTAAAGATTAGTATTATTCTCACTTTACAGATTAGGAAAATGTGGTTGGGACTATTTTATCCAAGGTAACACAGCCAGGAAGTGGCAGAGTTATGATTTAACTCAAGTTCTTGTTAAGACCACTAAAAAAATTATTATCCTATGATTTAAAAACCTCGGAGCATAGACAACTACTACTGACTATTCTCTGATGATGTTTGTAGATCTCTATGCCCAGTAAAATTTTCAAAGAGGGACCCAACTGTAGGTTCTGCCAATCTGTTCTTAAGAAAAATTGAAACAAGGCCAATGCTTGTGCCCAGTCTCTTCTGGTCTCTGGTTAAGAACATTCACCCTCCTCTAGAAGCAATAATAAAGGCTCACAGGGCCCTCTACAAACAGGAAGTAACATTGTCTTGTATACCCCACTTTACATATTTTACATCATTATAGCCACAGCCCACTTGACATTTAATTTGGATGACCTCAGAGTTGTCTCATGGCTCACCCAGCTGAAACTGCACTCTTGATCTTAAATCTGATATCCATGCTCCCCAAGTTCTCCATTATCAATCTGCAGCACTTTTATCCACTTAAACCATCTTTTTTTTTTTTTAAAGGAGTCATCTTTGTCCTCTCTCTTCAAATACTGCCCCTTCCTAAGTTCTATTCATTTTATTTCATGAATATCTCTGGAATCTCTTTTTCCTCCACTCCACGGGCAATAAAAAAAAAAAAAAAAAAACCTACTCCAAACTATTATTTCTCAAAAAGAAAGCACCTAATTTGCCTTCCTGTTCCTCTTTTTGCTTGTCTCTAATCCATTTTCCCCACAAACAAATCCTTTTAAAACATAGATTGGATCATGTCACTCATCCCCTTAAAAGTCTTCTCCCAAAGACTTTCCAATTTCTCAAGAAAAATTCAAAATTCTTAATTCTGATTTGAAATGACAAACAAGGCTCTCCTTTCCCTCTGTCATCCCGCCCCAAGTGTATCAGCCTTTATTTGAATTCCTCTAGTACTCCAATCTCTTTCCTGATTCAGAGTCTTTGCAAGCTTGTCCCACTAACTCAGAACCTATGACACATCCCTGCCAGAATAATTTCTACTCAGTTGTCAAGTTCCCAGCTTAAATATAATCTATTCAGAGAAGGCTTTCTTGTCCCTCAAGTCTAAAGAAAATTCCATTACTCTCTCCTATATTTCTCTCTTCTTGTTCATAGCAGGTAGCACAGTTACTAATTACATGTTCATTTCTGTGTTTATTTGTTGAGTGTCTGTTTCCACATTAGAAGCTCACTTCAAGGGAAAGGACCCTACAAGTTTGTTCTCTTTGTGCCTAAGGCAACATCCAGTGCATAATAAACACTCAAGAAATATTTGTAGAGTTGATGACTAAATCCTCTTTCTTCCAAAAGTAAAATTAAGAGTGCTTTAAAGTGAATAAACCAAGACTCAAAGATGTTAATTACCTTCTTTGTGGTCTTGCAGCTAGTAGGCAATGCCTAAAAGATACATATAGACTCAAATAGGATTCTAATGCCCAGTCTCTCTCCACCACTCTATATGACACCCCAGCCATGATTTTACTCATTAAGGGACATTCAAGGAATGCTGACCTGACCCGAACAGACCAGTACTCCATCACTCAGCATTTTCTAGTCCATGACATGCCTTGAATCTTTCCAAAGGAACAAACCGTGTTTCTTTCTCCAGGATACAGTCCACAATTACTTTGTTGCTTGGGGACTTAAAAGTCAAGAGAGAAATAACACCACACAACAGAACACCATTCTTGGATGAGATACCAAAATGAGTAATATCCTTTTGGAGCTTATTTACACTTGAGTGGTGGAAATGAGCAGATGCTCAGAGCAAGACACACAATCTGCTGAAATGGAATTCCAGGTTTTACTCCAACCACTTCCTTAATTTTAGTTCCTGGCAGAGATACCATTCGTTTGTTTGACAAATATTAAGCCCCATGACGTGTGTCCAGCCACTGTCCTAGAAAATTGGGATAAAACGAAAATGCCACAAACAGCATAAACATTCCCTCATTCATTTAACACTCTAGTTGGGATGGCTATTGTTGAGGATTGGGTTACAGGAGATGTTGTGATGGAGAGGAGCAAGGTGCTTCCAAAATGTTATCACACAGAGGGGCCCTAACGCAAGGTATCAAAAGGAGATTTGAGGGATGAATGAGGTTGGCTGGACAAGGCACAGGATTTCCAAACACAGGAGGCAGCATGTGTCTACAACATGCTCAAAGAAATTGAAGAAACATAAATGTTGAGGTCATATTTTCTCCTTTCATTGGGAGCCGTCTACAATTTGGACTCCCCTTCATGGCCCTGAATCTAGAGTTCTATTACTAGTGAAAAACCAACAACACTTATATAAAAAAAAAAAAAAACTCTGGTTTCTTTAAATCCATTGGCTTAACTGCATATAAAATCCCTGCCCATCATAATGAAGCCCCCACACTGCCATTCTCAAGATCCCACTCTGTAACTTTTCAAATCACAGCAAACCATCCACTCTTTCTGCTTTATCTAGGGCCAATGATGGATAAGCATCTGTATGATTTACTGCGGTGATTTCTTCCACAGCAAGGAATGAATGGGTCACTACTCAAGAGCAGGATTTAGTTTCTCTAATATAAAGTCTGATTCCACATAGAGCATCACTGCTTGCTCTCAATCACATGCCCCTAATGTATCTCCAAGAAGGCAACCAGGTTACCTTTGAAATGATGGACAATCTGAAAACGCACCCCATATTTCCCCACCCTAACTCAAATCCTAGAAAGCCAATACCCCTCACAGCACTGCTGCTTGCCCAACCTTGAAAGTCACAAAGAGCAAAGGTACACTGAGTACGATATATTCCAGTGTTCCTAGTTGATACGGAAAGAGCTCCATCCATGGACTGGCCGAGAGGAGGACTAAGGCCCAAAGATTCTTTATGAGAACCAGATGCCCTAGTGTACTTCACAACCAACACACATGCCACAGAAGCCTGGGCCCTGCAGGGGTGAGGACGCTGCTTCAGCTTCACAACCTTCATGAACAGAGGGTTGTGACATCATGGCAGAGGTTGTGACCTACTAGAGACAGAGCTCTCTGGATTCTCATAGGTCCTTAGAAAGCACATGGTTTTTCAATAGTAGTCACACTTAAGGGTCTTCCAGTCCAAGGCAGCTTGGCCTTAATTTCAAGTCTTCTCTCGAGGGTAATGTGCCTCCTTCCCCACACTCCTTGGGCCTGGATCCACTGCAGCACTTTTAAAAGAACAGAATTCATGGGCTCCCCAAGACTCTCTCCTCCAAATGCCCTGTGTTCTCAGCCTCAGGAGTTGAAAATACAGACCTGGCTTTCCAGTGCCCACCATGGCCCATGGCTGCAGGGATTTTTCTATCAATAGGCAGAGCACCTGGCCCATCTACAGACTGCCTGCTCCTCTATTTAGGCACTAGCTTACCTTCCATTAAGTGCCTCTTTTCCAAGTCTCTTTTTATCTCCATTACACTGAAATCCTCTAAAACCCATTTCAATTACAAATTCACCTAAAATGAAGACAGACTAGAAAAAAAGAAAATCATGCACCACCAAGATTCTTTGGGAGGATTTAATTGAAGGGCATAAAGCCTTAAATAGTACAAATAATCTCAACTAATTTCAGCCCAAGCCAGATGACAAGGCAAGTGAGCATGAATTAAAATTACAGATAAACACGTTGGGAACAGATGTTGAAAAGAACTTTTTCTCCAACACTGAAAATCTTCAACATGCAGCAAAACCCTCCAGAGCCATTGGCAACATTCAAGATACAATTAGAGCTGATTATGAAAGGAATAAAACCCTGAGGAGTGTGTCAAGAATTCTGGGGTGGGCCAAATGATTGTTGTGTTTTCCTGGAGCGATCCTGAGACTACGTGGTCAAGTTGGCATTTTTTTCCAGCATTAAGTGAGAACACCAGCAAGTCATGAGCAATCTTTCTGCTGGGGCTACATCCATGCTTTTATTACTTCTTCCCAGGCAGAAGCATAGATGTTATTCCAGCGCCCACTCTCCCTTCTCCACCCTCGTGGCCTTACACTTAGGTAGACGGGCTCCTGCTATAGCCATTACTGCAAGGTAATGCTGCTGCTGCTGCTAAGTCACTTCAGTCGTGTCCGACTCTGTGCGACCCCATAGACGGCAGCCCACCAGGCTCCCCCATCCCTGGGATTCTCCAGGCAAGAACACCGGAGTGGGTTGCCATTTCCTTCTCCAATGCATGAAAGTGAAAAGTGAAAGGGAAGTCGCTCAGTCGTGTCCGACTCCTAGCGACCCCATGGACTGCAGCCTACCAGTCTCCTCCATCCATGGGATTTGCCAGGCATGAGTACTGGAGTGGGGTGCCATCACCTTCTCAGTAATGATGAGGATAAACAAAATTTTTGCTGCTGGCACAAACCAGCCAGCAGCATCAGCGAGAAACTACAGCAGTGATTAGGGCTGTTCTGGGTGGTGCTGCTGGTGACTAAGACCTTGGATCCCAGCAATTGCAAAGTGACCTCCCCCTGCCAACGTCCATTACCTTTGACTTTTTGTGTGCATCTCCCTACTTGTCCTGCAGTTCTGTCCCTAAAAGCCTTCTGGCTGTACCAGGAGCCCTGTGGATTTAACCACATGTCAGCTGATTACTTCAATTTTTCTTTAAAGGGTAGAAAAATTATTTACAGCGTTTGTCATGACCCAAGGTTTGAAGAGGTGAGGTGTCCATGCAACGAGTCCAGATATCAGTTCAGCTGATACAATGAACAATGTAAATCTGCCAGAGTCTGTTATTCTTAACTGGAAGGTCTTAGGTCTGATTTCCCCAAAGAGAAAAACTCCGTATGAAACTATAGTCTCCTTTAACAGAAATGAGGGGATAGGGTGAGCTGTATCATCACACTGTTATACAAAAACATAGACATGACTCAGTTAAAGAAAAAAAACTTCATAATCAAGCCAACAAGTTATATCTTGAGGAACCAAGTCATAAGTCCACAGGAGTTTTAACACTGTTCCACAGATGAAAAAAAGCCTTCAGCTGGTGTCTATTACAAATTAGCACTTGCCATCCACCTCTGCTGCTAAGCTTCTAAGTCGCTTCAGTCGTGTGTGACTCTGTGTGACCCCATAGACGGCAGCTGACCAGGCTCCCCCACCCCTGGGATTCTCCAGGCAAGAACACTGGAGTAGGTTCCTATTTCCTTCTCCAACGCATGAAGGTGAAAAGTGAAAGTGAAGTCGCTCAATCGTGTCTGACTGTTTTCGATCCCATGGACTGCAGCCTACCAGGCTCCTCTGCCCATGGGATTTTCCAGGCAAGAGTACCGGAGTGGGGTGCCATCGCCTTCTCCGGCCATCCACCTCTACAAGAACTAAATCATGTGCTCCTGCTGCTGCTGACCTTCCACCCCCTCTGAAAGGAGTTCAGGGTGGAGAGTAGAAATCAGGCACTCTGTGCCCTGGGAAAAACTGATAGGTCAGGTCTTCAGATCATTAGATACTTTCAGGAGTCGATTAATGAGCCCTTTTCTTGTATCTCCTCATATCTAGGAAAAGCACTAAAATCCTTCATGGTGACAACTGTTTCTATGACTAGCAAACAGCTTCATGAGACTAGCAAAAACCTTCTGGAAAAACATACGCGTTTTACTCCCCCTTCACCAAAATCACATACATGGTGACCTATCCACCCTGCCTCTTTGGAACAGTTTCTCAGAGCTATCTGAGGTGCTGTATTCTGGGCCGCAGTCCTCACTTTGCCCCAAATAAAACTTAAATTGCAACATTTAGGTTGTGCATTTTTTAAAGTCAACATTGGTACTAAAAATAATTTCATTCAATGTCACTGGAGTGAAAATGACAGGATTATTCTAAATGATATGAACATATCTTCATCCCTCCCTTTTCTCCTACAATTACAGAAACGATTCATAAAATGTGGTCATGAAAACAAGCATTATTTTTTAAAAGTTGGAGAGCTTTATGGATTTGATTTAATCAGCCAACTGGGGCTGCGGGCAAGGCGGGGAAGGTCAGAAAGGAAAAGCACCCTCTCTGCCTTCTCAAATTTCAGTCCAAGCCTAATGAAAATAAACCTTGGAGAACTTCAATCCCCAAGCAGGCATGAGAAAGGTTTTGACGCAGACTTCTGAGCGGTGATTTCCCTCAGACTAATGACCTGACGTTCCTAGTAAGAAAGAGAGAGATGATAAATATGCTAATTGAAGGGGCTTCAGTGCAGGTTTTGAAAGGGGAGATAGCCACATGTGTGTCTGTAATCAATACCATCAGGATAGCAGAAACCACATAGCTGAAATCACACCACACCAATGTGCTCAACCCTAAAATACCAATTTCAGGTCATGGGAATCCCAGCTCTCTGCTTGCTTGCTACCTGCCAATCAAAAGACTCTTTCAATCCACAAAGGAAATGGAACAGCCCTTCCATATGCAGGACAGAAATGACTTTACATAGAAATTGAGTGTTTCTCACCTTTTCATTACCTTCTGTTTTTGAGAGGGACAAGGAGGAGGAGGGGAGACGAGAACTGAATAACATGCCTTCGAAGAGGCCCGCCAGGCTTTCCTCATCTTGTCAGAATCAAAATTGTCCAGCCACCCCCCACCACGCCATTTATCTTCCAAGACTCCGCACAGAAACAAGAACACGGAGGAAAAGGTAAAAGACAAACAGAAGTCAAAGGAGAAAAATATTTCCCAGAATATTGTGAGAGACCCTTAGGCTACTTCCAAGGATGCTCTTGGGAAATAAATTGAAATTAAGACACAGAGTAAGATTCATGGGCAGCACAGGTCAAGACAATGGACATTTGAGCTCATCTGGATGAATTTTTGTACATCATATAAATTTTATATTTTATGTGGACAAGTGGACGAAAAGTTCTGGGTTCCTCTCTTGTAATGGGTCAATGGGAAAGGGGGTAATGACAGTAAATGGTGCTGAAAAGGGCTTCAGTCAAAAATAATGCTTTCCTCATTCCAGGGTCTGAATTCTGAGATTGGCATAAATAGAAGAATCCTAAGAGAATCCATATGCCCAAATGGTTTCACTCAACCTGCTTCCCAGAAAAAAGACCTCCCCACCCTATCTTTTCTGAAGAAGTGCTCTGGTTCCTTTAAAACACAGACTTGTCAAGGGACATAAATAACTCCCTCACTCGCAGACGCAGACACCTCCAAAAAAATACGATCAGCTGCCAAATAAAGGAGCCGATGGTATTCTGGCTGAGAAGGAAGCAGGTGGGAGAAAGAAGAAAATCCTTAATTGTACAAACTGGCTCTGGCTATGATCTTATCTAGGAAGCCCTACTCCTGCCTCCCACTTTCCCTCAAAGCTGAGTCAACTTTGGGAAAAAGCCACCGGATCACTAGCAACGGGAGCCTTGAATGAGTCAACTTTTCAATGAGCTACCATCTCTCTCAGCATCTTCACTGGTTCAGAAGAAACGTATCTGCTTTTCTGAGAAGTGTGAGCAGAAGCAATGGCACTTGTTCTATTGTAAATTAGATCAGAGCAATGAAAATCTTGACTTTCTGTGGGATAATCAATGAGCCTGTTCTAATGAAACCATAAATCAGGAAAGGATTTACATAAACTGAGTCCCACTTGGCACCTCAACAAATAGCAAGTGATGGATTTTGCATTAAATTGTAAGAGCTACCTAACAACCCAATCAGTTACCAATAAATGTATCCCTCTGAAATATCCAGTCAATCTTTAGTCTTTCTAAAGCATCCCAGCTGCAAATACACATGCAGGCAAGAAAGCAGATAAATCAGAGGAGATCCTCTGATGGCACACTACGAATTCTAACAGCCATTTATGGCTGTCTGCGTATTAAGTTTTCCTGGGAATTTTACCAAAAGATAACTCTCTTATGACTAACCACTAGCCTCAGCTGAAAACCTGCCATGATCAAACAGATACTTTTATATATCAGAAGGAACTAGAGGAGGGGTCAGCAAATGATGAGCTGCCACCTGTTTCTCAAAATAGAAATTTAATGAAACACAACCACTGAATTGTGTATTTACCTATTGCCTATGCTTCTCTGGTGGCTCAGCGGTAAAGAATCTACCTGCGATGCAGGAGTCATGGGTTAAACCCCTGGGTCAGGAAGATCCCCTGGAAGAGGGCATGGCAACCCACTCCAGTATTCTTGCCTGGAGAATCCCATGGACAAGGAGCCTGGTGGGCTACAGTCCATGGAGTCGCAAAGAGTTGGACATGACTGAAGCAACTGAGCATGCTGCTTTGGCAATACAACAGCAGGTATGAGTGGTTGCAATGGAAACCTTCTGACCCCACCAAAACCTGTGGCCCTTTGCAGAAACTGTCGATGCTTATGCTAGAGAAAAGATGTAAAAAAGTAAAATATGATATAACTTGAACTAAACTGCTGTGCTCCTGGGTTCTTAACTCTAGATACTCCTGAGGTAAATCAAAAAGACTGTAACTCACTGGATATGTGAGAATGTGGGAAAGACTTTGTGGTGGGTAGAAGTTCAAAATAAAAGCTATTAGTTTAACTGGACTTGTTTTGTAAAATTTGAATACATTTTAGATCTACTAATCTATTTAATTCTTGGATGTTTCAGAGAGGAAGTAATATTTGATTTAGAGGATTTGAAGAAATAATAATAAATTGGAAAAGAGAAGAATTCCAGCAAGAGGAAAGAAAACCATTTCTGCTCAAGAATTAATTACCAGGTAAGTGTTACTTAGTTGAAGCCTATTTTCCTTGCAGGAAGTAAAATTGTATATAAATCTATGTGTAAGGATTCAGTATATGTCATCCTCTGGCAGAAAAGGGAATTGGCCCATGGAAAAAGCTTAAAAGAATGCTTTCCAAACCCACTCATGAGGGAAAATGTAATAATAATGATAATAGTTATTAATATAATAATAGCCATTATTACAGGAAATGTTATTATTATAGGAACCATCATTTATTGAATATTTATCATATGTTAGTCATAATGCTAGCTGCTTATGCGTTATCCTATTTAATCCCCACAACCATCCTATGAAGTACATAGATTATATCCTCCTTTTTCAACTGATAAGACTATAACCAAGGGCAATAAATAGGATAAATACATTTCTGAGTAGCAGAGTTTAGGACCCATGTTATTATTATAATCATGCTATTCATTAAAGCTTCCCCCCCAAACCCACCTCCACCCAAAGCCCCATTGCCAAGCCCCCTTACCTCTGCAGACACTGCAGCACTGATTCTCCGGGAGAATGTGATCCTTTTCTGAGCAGTTCAAAAGAGGGCATGCTTCCGTAATTTTTACTAAAACTCCACCCTGCAAGCCAAATAATCAGGAAACAAAAAAAAATGTTCATTTTTTGAGTTGATGATCCAAACATACAATGCTCATTGTTAAAAGCCTGTGGTGATAACAACCTACAATAATTCTACCATAATGCAGTCACAAATTAAATTGATAAGACTCCTGGAAGAGAAGGCTACTTTCCCTTTCTATATCAAAATAGCCTCAATTTCAACAAATAAGGTGTTTTTTTTTTTCTTCTTTTACGTTTTAACAAATGGTTGTTGAGTATCTTCTGTGTAGCAGAATGTCACTGACAATGCAGAGCTGATAAATTTTCAACAGTTGACTGTTGGATGGGGGAACCCTAAAGTTAGCATTGGCTGATTTCTGTCATATAAACACCCTGACATTGTGAACCACTAACACTACATCACTGATTACGAAGTTGGGAGCTCTCATGAGCTTTTATGAGACAGTTTCAAGACTGCACTGGATCGCAAGCACTGTGAACCCAAAGATAAAGAAGACATCGTCTTTGCTCTTGATAAAAACAAACTAGAAACCATAATAAAATACACTAAGTCCTAAAAAAAAAAAGTGCTCTAATCAAGGTATGGCAATGTATCATTTACTCAATATTAAAGGGAATCAACCATGAATATTCATTGCAAGGACTGTAGCTGAAGCTCCAATACTTTGGCCACCTAATGCAAAGAACTGGCTTATTGGAAAAGACCCTGATGCTAGGAAAGATGGAAGGCAAAAGGAGAAGGGGCAACAGAAGATGAGATGGTTAGATAGCATCACTGACTCAATGGACATGAATTTGAGCAAACTCCAGGAGGTGGTGAAGGACAGAGGAGCCTGGTGTGCTACAGTCCATGGGGTAGCAAAGAGTCAGACACAACTTAGTGACTGAACAAGAACAACAAATACATCATAGGAGAATAATTAATTATACCAAGTGGGAAGAAATTATGAAGAGGATGCCACATTTGAAGGAACTAAATAATGGAATAAGAAAGAAGACAGTTTCCCAGCAGAGGAAACAGACAAGAACCAAAGTATACAGGTATTGAACTAAAAGTGGGTCAGTTAGATGAACACTAGATTCTCCCTAGAAATAAATAAAACCACTTACAAAAAAATTTTTAAATATTTGGCAGGTACATCTTATGACCCTATTTCAACAAAGGTCCTCTTTGTTGACATCACTAGCATCTATATTTAGTTTCACTCTGAATATTTAAAATTACTTCAATAATTACTCTAAAAGGCAGGATTTGAGAGTCCCTTATTTAATCTAAAATGTTCAGTTATTTTTTGTTCCCCCATTCTTAAAAGCATGGTTAAGTCAACCAAGAAGCAGCTCAAGTAGAATGGGTCTCATTTAAGGCTGAAAGGTAATTCTCAACACAGATGGGGAGAATAAGATAGCGCTGAGCCACCAGAAAGAATGCGGGAGATTGTGAGTTTTCTATCTCCAAGAGATGATTGTCATTCCAGTGGCCCCAGAATTCCCTGGTTTGGCAGGAATACCAATTCTATTAGGCACATCAATTCTAAAATATGAACATAAACATAACTTTAAATGTCAAATATAAATTTAATTTCCAAGTACTGATCATATGGATTACTGGCACCACAGTTTCCTCTCCTTTCTCATCAATTTCAGCCCAGGCAGTCCAACCTCTATGACTCCTTCTGGGGTACCTTTGTTCCCTTTTCCTCTTCATTTCTTGATCTTTCTGTCCCAAGGCATCTAGATCTCATGTTTTTCTCCCATCTTAAAACTGGCCCAAAGATTCTGAGAATCAATCCTACTATTCACTCACAGTCCGCATTTCAGCTCTATTCTGTTCTCACCCCTCAAACCAGGCCACGCTGGATCACACCCTGGCCTCAACAGCTAGCACCAGTCTAAGGGTGGTTTGTCTGTCAGTTGTACCTCAGTTTCTACAACAGGGAATCAAATCGATCGTTACAAGCCAACAGATGTTAATACCCTTGCTATCAGCAGCACTGAGTTGAATGTAAGGGAAAAGACAATGCTTAATTACATACCATTGTTGCCTCTACGTCTATCCCTCAATATTAACATATTTATTCATTATCTACTGCCTTCCCTGGTGGCTCAGTGGTAAAGAACACACCTGCCAATGTAGACTAGGTTTGATCCCTGGGTCAGGAAGACTCCCTGGAGGAAGAAATGCCAAACCACTCCAGTATTCTTGCCTGGGAAATCCCATGGACAGAGGAGCCTGGTGGGCTAAAGTCCATGGGGTCACAAAGAGTCGGACGTGACTTGGCAACCGAGCAGGGATGCACAGCCTCCTTGCACAAACAAGAATGGCAAACTCTGCTGGATCCGTTTAATCAGTTCACTGTGCCCATCCCTCGCCTTGGCTCATCCCTCAACCCTCAGAGAGTCCCTGAGGGCACTGGAGCCTCTTTGCAGGGAACCAGAAGTTACCTACAAGTTCCACATCCTCAACCCCCACAGCCCAAAGCCACTGGAGGTTCTTTACTTCAAAGGGAGACATGGCTGGGGTAACATTTACACCCCAGAACCCCACCAGAATCGGGGTACCTCTAACCTTTCACCTAAAATTGCACCTTTGCTGAGTCTCCTGCCTGGCCTAGCCTGAATCCCCTATACCCTTACTGCTTCCTCCCAGGAGCACTGCCTTAATAAATCGCTTGTACTTAATCCTGAGCTCAGGGTCTGCTTCTGGCTGAATCTAAACTAAGATGGTAAGATAAATTTCACTCACACTGTCAAAAAATTAAACTGTTAAAAGAGATTAGTTGTAGGTGGTGAGATTCTGGAGTGATTTTCTTTTACTTTCTTCTACTTCCTTCCTCTAAATTCCAAATTTTATATCTTGAGTACATATTTGCTTTTATTTTAAAAAGCAATATTAAAACTGCTACAGAAGGCTTTTTAAAAATAATCACTCATGAAAGGTTCTTTTTTATATATAAAAAGTTGCTTTGACTGCTGATTAAATCAGTCAACAATTCCAATCAATCTTCAATGTATTTAATGAATAAGATCATAGTTCCAACCGTTCAATAGAGATAAAAACCCTTTGCTTGAATGTGAAAATAATATGCACTGTGACTCTAGTAACCTAAGTGCCACCAAATCCATTCAGTTCAGCCACACAATTTGGTACACAACTTTATTTTCATACTCTAATAAGCATCTGATTAATAAATAAATCCTCCTGATTGTGGTAGGTTTTTTAATGACCTTTGCAACTCAGCATTGGTAGGGAAATATAATTCATCCATTCTTTCTCATTTAGAGTGACTCACCATGTCACTCATCAAATATAAACACTTTCAAGCTCTTTACTAATAACTATACTTAAACTTGAATTTCTAATCACATACAGAACTCACATCTTTAAGTAAAGAAAAAAAAACTGTTACTAGCCTAAAAAGTGCTTCAGGGCAGCAATACTGCACATAACTGACTGAGATTGCTAGGAGAGTTTATTCATCTTGATTTAAAAAACAACAACAGGGGGGAAAAAACAAGCAAGCACAGTATGTTATCTTCTCAAATCACTTGGTGAAAATCTTTAAAACAGAACTTAGTTTCTTATCTAACTGGTAGTGCTGAAGCTTTGAAATGATCCCAGGAAAATGAAATGCATGGACTGCCAGGCAGCCTTTCGTCAACTAGGGATCTGCATTTGAACCACAGAACACAAGAAATTATTTGAGTAATTATTTGCTCAATTCTCCCAAGGATAGCGCTGACACAGTACCATTTTAGATGTCTAGGAAAGAAGTTAATTCATCACATACAACAGGTACCTTAGGGCATGAGGGCTTAAATCTTGCAAAAGGCTGTCCGAGAGAGACCGGAGGCGCTCCCCTCTTAGACCCATCACCCTCTCTCCCTGCTGACAACATTCATTAAATGTGTCCCAAAGCTCTTCTCTGGCTTTTTATAAATGCTACCCTTTATCAAGGGAATCAATGAGCCATAGCCTGACCAATCTGGTATTCTCAAATAGACTGAAAAATGATCATTCAATCTTTCTACATCTACTTTTTTACAATTCAAATATGAGAATTACTTCCAAGTAACTCTAACACCCATCAGGACTAGCAGTAGAGAGGCTAAGAGAGGAGCCTGGAGATTCAGACCACACAGGTTGAGAAACCAGCTGGTTCCCTTACTAGCTATGGGACTTTGTTCCCATGTGCCTCAATTTCCTCATCTGTAAAGTGGGAACAACAATGCTACCTACCCCATGGGGTTATTATGCTGCTGCTGCTGCTGCTGCTGCTAAGTTGATTCAGTCATGTCCGACTCTGTGCAACCCCGTAGATGGCAGCTCAACAGGCTCCCCCATCCCTGGGATTCTCCAGGCAAGAACACTGGAGTGGGTTGCCATTTCCTTCTCCAATGCATGAAAGTGAAAAGTGAAAGTGAAGTCACTCAGTCATGTCTGACTCTTAGCAACCCCATGGACTGCAGCCTACCAGGCTCCCCCATCCATGGGATTTTCTAGGCAAGAGTACTGGAGTGGGGTGCCATTGCCTTCTCTGAGGGTTATTATGAGGTTTTATTAAATAAAGTTTCAAAGGTTTTAAATAGTGTTTAGAAAATACTAAGTACTCAGGAGATGTTAAGTGTTATTATCAGTGATGCTTCTCTTTGTGCATAATTATTTAGTAGATAACGATAGTAAGACAATAAATGAAGAAATCCATGGCTTTTAAATAGAGGATGAATACCTACAGTATGCCAATAACAATGGTAAGTGCCTATCCAGTACACTGGCATTTAACTCCACACCCGTCTCTTTGAAAGGTCTCCAATAATGTCTGCCCTGAGTCTCTCTGATGATAACAGAGACTGAATCACAATTATGACCCTTGTCAAGATCACCCGCTACTTCTGAGCAATTTGTGAAGGGGGCTCCTGGCTGTGAGTGACAGCTACAGGCTGGATACTGGGATCATCAGCTGAGTGGGTAAAATTGCTCTAGTCATCCCAGCTTCCCTTGAGGGGGAAGAAAAATGTAAGGGATTTAGAATCTAAATCATCTTCTCTCCCCTCAAAGAGAGGCAATCTACAGAGAACGTGACATACGTCTTCTATTCAGGAAGGACATGTACGGTCATGTAGAGTAAGAAGAGCTCACGTGTGTTGAGGGCTGACTTTGTACCAGCCAGCTCTTCACATGCTTTATCTCATTTAATCCACTCAACACCCCACGCGGTAATGTGCCAGCCCCAAGTCGGGGACCACCCACCCACTCCTAGATCTGGAAGCTTCCACGGTTGACTGAGACACCACGGAGCCTTCACTGTCACACTGCCCTTGCCTCTGCTGCAGACTAAGGAGCCTCCACACGGAGCCCACTGTCACAGAAGGACCACACCAGACTGCCTCAACCCACAGAATCTCTGCCATTCCCAGAGGCAGCCAGGAAAGAGTGAATGGAAAACATAATAGGGAAGTTCAAGGGACTTAGCCCCTGAGGTAGAGTCTGGTCGGTGAGAGACAGGACATAGGAAAGGCCTCCTCCGCCCCCCAGAAGCTCCCCATAAAGAACAAGATTTGAGCTCCCAAGAGTTTCTGTGGGTCTCTAAATGCCTCCTTCTCCTCACCCTTTCAAATACATTCCTTTCTTTTTGCCAGCAATGTGACAAAAAGCCAATGAAATGCCGTAAATGTGACAAAACACAAGTGAAATGCTTGGAAAGCGGGTCTGTTCTGAGACATGTGGTTCCAGCCAGCCTCCCTGAAGATGCCCACAGAACCAGCCATGCCTCGCTGTGGGGCTGCGACTGCTCTAGAAGGCACCACCTTGTATCTGCTCCCCTCTCTCCCATCTTTCCCTCTGTCTCTCACTCCCACGATCCAGGACAACATCTCACCCACGTAACTGCCTGGCTAGCTCCCACCCTCATCCAGCACTGTGCTCAATCAGGACCTCCTCAGAGAGGTCTTCCCAGACCACTCACGCCCACCTCAAAGCTCTCTCTCCCTTTAACCTGCTCTGTATCTTTATAGAATGACATCAGAGTTGACCCTTGAGCAATGCAGGGGTTAGGGACACCGGCCCTTCACACCATCTAAAATTGGCACATAATTTATAGTCAGCTCTCTGTATCTGTGTATCGATGGTTCTGCATCCAGGAATTCAATCAAGCACAGAGACTGCAGCATCACAGTAGTTACTATTGGGAAAAAAATCCACGTGTAAGTGGACCTGCACAGCTCAAACATGTGTTGTTCAAGGCTCAGCTGTCTTGTATATCTATTTGTTTGTACCTTACTGCCTATCTCCCCACCAGACTGCAAATTCTCTAAAGACAGGGCTTTGTTTTGTTCACTGTTGTTCACCCAGAATCTAACAGCATGCCAATAAGTAGCACTTGCTCAATGCATGTTTGCTGAATGATTTACTGAATGAGATCTATGGTCCCACAAATCTAACCTGGAGGAATACATGAGAGGGGGCAGGCAGGAGACAGGCATTTTCTAACACTGTCTCAGACATTGAGAACTAGAGGTGGCACTATCCACAGCTCAAATCACAGACTAATGGCCCCATTATCTAATCAAAACCTTTCCCCAGGGCTAGCTGACAAGCTCCCTGACTCATGGTAGCTGCTAGCTCCCTTCCCCTTCTCACTTCCTTCCCTGACCGTCTTTCCCAAGACTACGTGATCCACAGCTGACCACAAGCTAACCACACAGTGACCGTGGCTGAGAACTCCCCATCCTGGACTCCAGCCCAATGAGAGTCTTTCCCCGCCTTGGGCCAATATGCTCCATTTCAGAACCCTACCTAAAGCCCACATGTCCTTCCCAACAAGTAATGGGAATCTTAAGATTGAAACTTACTCTGCATTCCTGACAGCTCTTGCTTAAAATCCGCTGGCCTTCTGCGAGGACTTTTCCTCCATAGATACATTTTGCTGTAATAAAACAGAAAAGCAGGTCAGATAGTCATACCATGTAACAAAATGACCTCCAAGGCACTGTCCAACTCCAGTAGATTCCATAGAACATAAATACTCTAAGCAACACAAATCTCTGTGCATGTCTAGAGTGAGACATGGAAATAGTATGGGAATAACTGCTGAATCCCCTATCAGACTGTCATCTTGATTATGTTTGCCATGAGTCCTTCACACCAAGATTATATAACTATTTCCTTGTTGCAGTTGCTAAAAGACTATAGAATGAATTGCTGAGGTCAGTGTTAAAACAAGGAAGAAGTGGCTGTTATCACCATGGAGTACAAAAGCAGTAGCTTTGATTCAGCTACTCCAGCCATAAAATGAATGACTGGGTGAAAAGGAACTCACATACATTCCATTCATCAGGACTTCACTCACAATGCAGAAGAACACACTTTTCCCCTTTGTAATCATACAAAGCACATGTCTTCAGCTTATCTGTTCCCAAGAAGCTCAGAAAAGTAGGAAACACAAGCCAGTACAATGCTATATCAATGCACTAGAGAGATTGCCTTTGGAAAGGTGAGTTTAACAGGCTAATAGGGAAGGCAGGCAGAGAAGGCAATGGCACCCCACTCCAGTACTCCTGCATGGAAAATCCCATGGATGGAGGAGCCTGGTGGGCTACAGTCCATGGGGTCGCTGAGGGTCAGACACGACTGAGCGACTTCACTTTCACTTTTCACTTTCCTGCTTTGGAGAAGGAAATGGCAACCCACTCCAGTGTTCTTGCCTGGAGAATCCCAGATGGTGGGCTGCCATCTATGCGGTCGCAAAGAGTCGGACACGACTGAAGCGACTTAGCAGCAAAAGCAGCAGGGAAGGCAGGGAGGAAAGATGGGTCTTGGAAAAAAGTTAACAGAGAAGCATAAATGCTGACCCACTTTTAAGCTACTGCAGAATATGTTTAATTTGATGTGATCCTAATGTGTCTCTGTCAAATTCTCCAGTCACATCAATAGGAACAAGGAGGCAGCACCCTTGTGTTGTAGCAAGTGCTGCTTGCCAGCAGGCTGTTCCATTCTGGGTGAACAATATACCCCCTCCCCTGCACAATGAGGATCCTTCCAGCCCTAGTCCTCAGGAGAAGAAAAACTGAAGATGAGCACTCTAAGAGATATCCACCACTAATTCACTGTCTTATCAATACCACCCCATCTCTCAGAGCCTCCATTTCTGTATCTGTTAAAAACAGGTAAATTCAATTTGATAGTTTCTTAGTTCTACCATCTTCAGACTCATGGAATGTTCAGGTACATAGGGACCTTAGCAAACAACTCATACAACTCCTTTTTTTTGGCCACAGGAAGAGGAAAGCTCAGCAATGTTGCTTTACTTGACATCAGGATCCCACAGCAGATACTGTGGTAGGCAACCCAGATGGCCCTCCACGGCCAAAGGTCACATTCCTGAAACTGTCATGATTGGTGATGACCAACAGCTCTCAGCTAAACAGCGATTGCAGACGTGCCCTTGTGCAAAGTCCAGGGCCCTTCCCAGAGCAGCTCACATCCAATAGGTGCTTGATGAAGGTATTACAAAGTCCGAAGGTCTTCCAGCTCCAGAACTTCTTGAGGAATGACTGAGGCATTTGTTGTAACTACAGTGCAGTTCAACCGCGCCTGCCCAGTTCTGTCTCTTTGACTATCTCACTCCCACCCTGGAACTGATCTTGAACTTCCTAATAAAGCACAAATGAATCTCCATTTCAGTCTGTTTCCTCCAAGAACTTGCCCTGCCACAACACATACCTGACTCAAATCTGTGCCTCTCTAGTATCTGCTTTCAGTGAATGGCACTAGTATCCATCCCAGCCCCCCACCCACACGCCACCGCCTGCTGCTGCTGCTAAGTCGCTTCAGTCGTGTCCAACTCTGTGCGACCCCATAGACGGCAGCCCACCAGGCTCCCCCATCCCTGGGATTCTCCAGGCAAGAACACTGGAGTGGGTTGCCATTTCCTTCTCCAAAGCAGGAAAGTGAAAAGTGAAAGTGAAGTCGCTCAGTCGTGTCCAACTCCTAGCGACCCCATGGACTGCAGCCTACCAGTCTCCTCTGTCCATGGGATTTTCCAGGCAAGAGTGCTGGAGTGGGGTGCCATTGCCTTCTCCGACTCCACCGCCTAGGGTCCTTCAAACCTCTCTCTTTCCTCAACCCCATGTTCAACCAGTATTCAAATCCCAGCCAGGCCTCCTCTTCAAGTTTCTCAAGTCAACCAACTTCTCTCCATTCCCATCACCTGCCCCCAACTGTCATTTTTGCTCAAACCATCCCTCCTCTTTAGTCGAGTAGAAAACTTCCTAACTTGTCTCCCATGTTCTGGTCTAATCTTACCCGGTTCTTCCCCATACAACCATCAGACATATTTTAAGTACAAATAGGAGGCTTTGCTTCAAAATCATTAGGAGTTGCTCACACCCTCAGAATTTAATTCAAATTCCTGAAGTCAGCATGCAAGGCCATCCCTGCAACTCCTCCTTATCCCTTAGGTTTCACCAATTCCTACTCGCTCACTCTCCCTCTGAAACTCCCAAACACTCACACCTCCACTGAGACTCGAGCCATGCCCTCTTCTGTTTCAGGATTTGTACACACTGCTTTCTTCTCCAGAACACTCAGTCCCATGCACCTGTTGCTGGTAACCTTCTGTCCTATATACCCATCAATTTCACCTTAATCCTGACATCCCCCTAAGAAGTTTTTTTAATTTTTTAACCTCAAGCACTGGAGAACCGTCCTCATCCTGTACTTCTGTGGTACCCTGGACCTCACCCTAACAGAACATATATCACATTTTATCTTTCTTGCCCCAATGAGGGTAGGATCTATGTCTATTCATAATTTTATCCCTAGCCCCAAGCTACATGCCTCTATGGGCTTAATGTTAGTAACAATAATTTTAGAATTAATGAGCCTCCTAAGTAGCAAAAACAGAGACATTTGTTGATTCCCAGATGAGAGTTCTTCCTGCTATTCAATGCTATTCCAAACGTTAAAAACAGATACTAAGGTTTTCAGAGCAAAACCAACTACAAAGTAGAAAACCAATACAATTTTCTAGATAATTCCCTTCCTTGCTTCATTAAAACAAATTATCCCTGAACATCTTTTATGCCTCAATTTTCTAGATAAATCAGTTGCCTCTGACTCACTGGTCCTAATGAGGATGTGGATTCCCAAATGTGCTTACATGGGGAGACCACACTTCCAAGGGCCTGAAATTCCTGCCTAATAAACTCCCACACTTCCAAATGCAGCTGCTGCCAGCTTGGCAAGATGGCTCACTCCAGAGTGACAGTTGTGCTAAATACACTGCTGTCAAACCTGCCATCTGCTCCTTGGCCCAGGCTAGGACATAAAGACAAGACCTCCCTTCTAATTTTGCACCTTGCCACCCTCACGATGCTATGATCACACCTGCTGACCTGTCTGAAGACACCCACCTGATTTCTCTTGTCCTCTAATTGACACTCACCCCAGAGCTTCGATCTGAACACAGGAGTGTCTTACAGTTCACATTCAAACCACACACAGGAACACATTCACCCCTCAGACCTACAGATCTAGTGTAAACACTAAGTGTCCACTGAACTTCGTGTCTTCACGTACACATGTGTGTGCCTGCTAAGTCATGTATGACTCTTTGCCACTCCACGGACTGTAGCCTGCCAGGCTCCAAAGTCCGTGGGATTTTCCAGGCAAGAATACTGGAGTGGGTTGCCATTTCCTTTTCCAGGGGATCTTCCTGACCCAGGGATCAAGCCCAAGTCTCCTGCCTGGCAGGCATTTCTTTACCATTGAGCCACCATCCTCACATATAGAGGCTGCAAAAGCCATCAACACGATGGCTGGTGTGCCTCAGCCATTCACAACCTTGGCACCGAAACAAGATGTGTACCTGATTATGACATCAAAAAGTACCTATAGAATTATCTTAGGACAGTTCAGCATCACCACTGAGGCCATGAGAATTTCCCCTGCTTTCTCATCTTTGCCCACTTCTCTGACAGTCACCCTCCTTCCCCTGCTGTATCCCTAACACCAGTCCTCACTATCCAACCTCTTGACCTACCGCCAAAAGGCTTATTTTTTATGTCTGAGGAAATTCAAACAGAAGGTGAGTCAGGCTCCGATGCCTGTGGCTAGGGCATTTGGGACTCCGTTCCAACAGCTTTTGGTGTGCGTGGAAATGTAAATGGATACCTGAAGCCCTTCACACCACACTGGGGACATGCAAACAAGACTATTTCACAGTGTCTGACCATGAAATTGAAACCCCGCACCAACACACATTTCTTCATGATGTCAGAAACAAATGTACTGGGGGTTTAGAGAAATAGGCGGTTGCATCTTTTTGCACCCAGACACCTGGCCCTTCAAATTCAAACCCGATTTCCCTGGTGCAGTGGACGGACGCTTTTTGCCATTTGGATGCACACTAACTAAACCACTGACAGGCACCACATGGCGCCCCTGTCAGATGTGGACGTGAGGTTGCTCTGTCTTTATTTAGATATTTGCACCCTGCACACACTGCACCATCCCTTGGCACTCGGCAGCTAAGAACATCAAAATCAACACTCCATGTTGCACTTTAAAGGAGAGCGGCAGATCAGAAAGTCTGAACACCCAAGGAGCCAACCTCACTCGTTCACAGGCCTGGCTTCAGATACTGCTTCTCGGAGCAAGACACCCACATCAAACCAGTTCTCTCTCAGGCATCTCCAACGTTTCTGAAACCATTTCTTCCACCTGCTTTATTTCTGTTAGTCACACTAGGAATCTCCCATGCACTCTTGTTCAAAACCTGGCAAATTTTGCCTTATAGATGCTCTCTGATTCAGTTATCTCAAATTAAAACAAAATGCTTACAGAGTACCTACCATGTGCCAGGTCCTTTGGCTATCACTCACATTGATCCCTTCCTTTTCATCTTCCCAAGCAGTATCTGTCAGCCGGCTTCATCACCTTTGCCTGTAGAATGCCTGAATCCCACACTCAACTCCCTGTCTGCAGCTCTCCCCACGCAGTGACTTTTGTCAAAGCATTTCTTTGATTATGCCACAACTCTACTTCAAAATCTTGCTTTTGAGTCCCCAGATAAATGCTGTGTTTACTTCATGATTCTGCATGTGCAATCCCCTTTGGCAGGTATGTTCTTACCTATCTGTCCACATGGCAAACTCCTATTCATCTGTCAACACCCTACTCAGCTCTTTCTTCCCCTATAAAGCTTTCCTAACACTCACACACACACCCAAGTTTCTGATGGATTGATCACTCCCTTCCCTGTGCCACCTCTGCATTTCACATAGCATGCATGCTGCACAATACTCTTATAATAAGATGGTGCAAATATCTCCCTGGATAGCATGCGGTAGAGGAAACAATTAAAAGCATTAGCTCTGGGGCCAGATGACCTGAGTTTTATTTTGGTTCAGCCAAGGCTATGAGACCTTTGACAAGTTAGTTCTCCTCTCTGTGCTTCACCTGCTCATCTATAAGATGGGGATCATAGTAGAACCTATGACCGGGGGTTGTTGAAAGAATTACCTGAATTAATGACCATAAAAAGGCTTAACACAGTGTCTGACATAGAATGAAAGATCCACTTTTTCCCACTGTTGTGCCCAGAGGTAAGAACAGAGGTGGGAGAAGAACTTCAATAAGGATGACTAAAGGAATTAAATGAAATGTGATCACCATCATTCATCCCCTGAAACACCTTTGCAGCTTATTTCTACCTCTCATCCACAGAAAAACCCTCTATTATCAAATAGACTATCTCCCTCTCCTTCTACCACTTCTTTTCCTTTCAAATACTGTCATGGAAAGCTCAAGATTTTCTCTCCATCTTTTCCCTTCTCTCTCATCTCTGATAGCTCCCCTCAATCTATCCAAAAGAATACCAATTTTTACTTCACACTGTATGATACTCTTTAGGTCCATCCACATCTCTACAAATGATCCAATTTCATTTTTTTGTACAACTGAGTAGTATTTCATTGTACCTATGTACCACATCTTCTTTGTCTATTCCTCTGTTGATGGCCATTTAGGTTGCTTCCATGTCCTGGATATTTTAATAGTGCTGCAATAAACAGTGGGCACAGGGAACTCTATTGATGCACTGTGGTAACCTGAATGGGAAGGAACTCCAAAAGGGAGAGGATATATATATATATATATATATATATATGGGGGCAGCAAAAGACATTATATATATATATATATATATATATATATCTCTGATTCATTTTGCTGTATGGTAGAAACACAACACTATAAAACAACTATACTCCGAAAAAGTTAACCACACACACAAAAAAGAGTCTAGGACAGCACTTCCCAGAGATTCTAATTTAGTAGGTCAGAGTGGGTCCCTAGGACCCTCAAGAAGGTATCTCAAGAAGCTCACTAGGGGATTCTAATGAGTAGCTAGGTATGTTCAACTCCTTGAATAGATCAGACACCCAAGAAATGTTTGAGGAATGAAACTCCTGCACCACTTTCTGGACTTCCATGCCCTCAGCTAAGGAATCTAGAAGGCTCTCTGGAGTTTACTCTGATGCATTCCAAAAAGATGAAAAGCCCAGTATCAGGAATTATGAAACTACCTTGCTCTTGGAGACGGCCCAATTTGTTGGGCCTTTTAATCACAACAAAAAGACAAAGTACTTTTTTCAGGCAATGAGTTGAGATATGGACACTTAGACCAAGTTCTTTCCTATTTCCACATGGATGCCCTCATCGATAAGTGCTGCAGCTCCTGAAGCCATGACAAGAGGATGAACATTTGGTAAATGAGCAGACGAACCAATCTGCTTTCACGTATGGGTTCTTGAATCAAACCAGTACTTTTTCTCAGAGACCCTAGGACACTACCCCACCCAAATCCAGAGAGGAGCTTAGGAAATTTTATCTGAAAGGGACAACCAAAAGAAGTATTTTCCATCCTTTATCTGATGTGAAGATCTATGAAAACTTCTGTGTATTTTTGAATAAGAGTTTTCATCCTATATCTATATCTATATCTATATATATATATATGAAGTGAAAGTGAAGTCGCTCAATCATGTCCAACTCTTTGCAAACCCATGGACTGCAGCCTATCAGGCTCCTCAGTCCATGGGATATTCCAGGCAAGAGTACTGGAGGTGGGTGCCATTGCCTTCTCCATGGGATCTTCCCGACAGGGATCGAACCTGGGTCTCCCACATTGCGGGCAGACGCTTTACCGTCTGAGCCACCAGGGAAGCTCATATATATATAATTTATTGTAGATATAGATTATATATATAGATTATATATATATTGTAGATATAGATTATTATATATTGTAGATATAGATTATTATATATTGTAGATATAGATTATATATATATAGTAGATATAGATTTTATATATATATATATTTGCACCCTGCAGTACACCCTTTATATATATATTTGCACCCAGGAGTGGAATTGCCAGGCGCATATGATAATTGCGTAGTGTTCTTAATCATTTATTTGTATTACCATCTTGTTAAACCATAAACATCTCAAACTACTGATCAGAGTTGCTAAGAAAATTTGTATTACCTAGCTAAATAGTTATCAATTCCAAACAAAGGCAAAAAACATACTGATGGTTTAGCTAGCTCATTTATCAGCATCGTGATAAAATCTGGTAAGCTTGCTGAAAAACTTTTTTAAACTTAAAACTCTACAATAAATTAAAGAAAAATGACTATACCACACACTTCTAGTGAGAGGACAATTTGATGATATGTAACAAGAACTTTGCTGGAGAAGGCAATGGCACCCCACTCCAGTAATCTTGCCTGGAAAATCCCATGGACAGAGGAGCCTTGGAAGGCTGCAGTCCATGGGGTCGTGAAGAGTCAGACACAACTGAGCGACTTCACTTTCACTTTTCACTTTCCTGCATTAGAGAAGGAAATGGCAACCCACTCCAGTGTCCTTGCCTGGAGAACCCCAGGGACGGGGGAGCTTGGTGGGCTGCCATCTATGGGGTCGCACAGAGTCGGACATGACTGAAGCGACTTAGCAGCAGCAGCAGCAAGAACTTTGAAAATGTCATCTTCATGGCCCAATAATTCTACTTTGGAAAATTCAAAAAAAAATGTGAAATGAAAAATGTCTCACAAAATATGTTAAAGTGAAAGTGAAGGTGTTAGTCATTCAATCATGTCTGATACTTTGGAACCACATGGACTGTAGCCCAGTAGGCTCCTCTGTCCATGGGATTCTCCAGGCAAGAATACCGGAGTGGGTAACCATGCCCTCCTCCGGAAGATCTTCTTGAGCTAGGGATTGAACCCAGGTCTCCCACACTGAAGCCAGATTCTCTACTCTCCAAGCCACCAGATTTTGAAAATATCAGTCTCTTCATCCAGTAATTCTACTTTACAGAATTCAAAGAAAATATAAAATACAAAAATGTGGCCTCACAAAAAAACATATTATTGAATAGTGATTTATAATAATGAAAAGCAGAAAACAATCTAGTTATCCAACAATTGGGGATTAAGTTATGCAACAACCAAACAGAACAGTATGAAGCTCTTTAAAGTGAAATTCATACAGTTTTTAAAAGCAGAAAACTATACTTAAGTGATAATGGCAAATCAATAAAGTAGGTTAAAATGGTCTATACAATAAGAACTCAACTGTGCACAAAATAAAAGTTTTTAAAAAATGAAATCCACTATGATTTCAAGTGTTTGTTTTCAAGTGGTGGCATTATGGGTAATTTTCCATCTTTATCTTTACCCTTCTCTGTGATTTCACATTTACAATGACACAGAACAGCTGGAAGACTCACCTATGCCCATGTCCAAATAACATCCGCCAAGAGACAGCATTTACAGATCCACGGAGCTCAAGATAATAGATTAAAAATGCCTCATGGTTTTTAAACAAATCCCTAAGTTTCTCAACTTATTCCTCTGCTATTATATAGAATACATCAAGATAGAAAAATAATCTTGACAGTCAGAATGGCTGCAATCCAAAAGTCTACAAGCAATAAATGCTGGAGAGGGTGTGGAGAAAAGGGAACCCTCTTACACTGTTGGTGGGAATGCAAACTAGTACAGCCACTATGGAGAACAGTGTGGAGATTCCTTAAAAAACTGGAAATAGAACTGCCTTATGATCCAGCAATCCCACTGCTGGGCATACACACTGAGGAAACCAGAAGGGAAAGAGACACGTGTACCCCAATGTTCATCGCAGCACTGTTTATAATAGCCAGGACATGGAAGCAACCTAGATGCCCATCAGCAGATGAATGGATAAGAAAGCTGTGGTACATATACACAATGGAGTATTACTCAGCCATTAAAAAGAATACATTTGAATCAGTTCTAATGAGATGGATGAAACTGGAACCTATTATACAGAGTGAAGTAAGCCAGAAAGAAAACACCAATACAGTATACTAATGCATATATGTGGAATTTAGAAAGATGGTAGCAATAACCCTGTATACGAGACAGCAAAAGAGACACTGATGTATAGATCAGTCGTATGGACTCTGTGGGAGAGGGAGAGGGTGCGGAGATTTGGGAGAATGGCATTGAAACATGTATAATATCATGTATGAAACGAGTCGCCAGTCCAGGTTTGATGCACGATACTGGATGCTTGGGGCTGGTGCACTGGGACGACCCAGAGGGAGGGTATAGGGAGGGAGGGTATAGGGAGGGAGGGTATAGGGAGGGAGGAGGGAGGAGGGTTCAGGATGGGGAACACAGGTATACCTGTGGCAGATTCATTTCGATATTTGGCAAAACTAATACAATATTGTAAAGTTTAAAAATAAAATAAAATTAAAAAAATAATAAAAGCTGCAAAAAAAATAAATACATTAAAAATGACATTATCTTAATAAACAAAGATTACAATAAAAAACAAAAAAAAAGAAAAATAATCTATACATATTATTCTAAAAACTATCTTTCCATCATGGAATCAAACTATAATCTCAACATCTGGGCCCTTGATCTATCCATAACTTCCAAAAGTGCTTGGAATAAAAACAAGAAAGTTTCTTTTAGATTAACTTGGAGTAAGCCCTCCAGAGTAGTGGATGTACCATATCAACTATAAAAGGAAGACACTTTTCAAAGTTCCTTTTGAAAGGATATAAAAAAAATTGGGCTGGTACAACCAGACTGGCTATCTGCATTCCCACTGTCATATTAGGGGACATGCTGTTCTTGACAAAAAGTTAGTGTTTTGAAGATCTAGTAATGATGGTGTTTTCTGGCAGAGAAATGATTTTGAAAATTATCCATCAGATGGCACATTTCTAAAACTTTCCTTTTTCAGTGAAGAGCTTATGGTCTGATAAAAACACTAAAGGCTCTGTAGTCAGAATTTGCTTTATATTTCACCTCTGTCACTTACTAGCCTTTCAAACTTGATAAGTTATCTTCCCTAAACTTCCTATAAATAGTGATAATAACAATCCCCCCCCCAATATTCCAGTGAGGACTCAATAAACAGAAGGAAACCACTTAACACAGTAACTGACACATACCATACCAATAATTCCAAATGACAGCTTTTACTTTTCATGCTTATTGCAGTGTTCATTTCACCATTTCATTTGAAATAGTGTCCTCTGTAATACAGAGGGAAAAGGATTTTTAAATCATTGCAAAATTTGGACAAGCCAACTTTGAAAGAAATTGTCTTAATATTTTAACTGAAGTTCAATCTTGAAATTCCTAAGAAATGCCATTTAATAATAGGAAACCTGACTAAAATCTCAGATAGCCAAAACACAGAGCGTGGGCCTTACCTTGATCGATCAAAATGAATGGACCCGGGGCTTCCTCGGTGGTGCAATGCAGGGAACAGGAGTTCAATCCCTGGTCTGGGAAGATCCCATAGGCTGCAGAGTAACTGAGCCTGTGTACCTCAACTACTGAGAACCACACACCTAGAGCCTGTACCCCACAACGAGAGAAGCCACCCTGACTCGAGAAAGCCCACACGCAGGAATGAGAACCCAACACAGCCATGAATAAATGTTTAAGAAAAAAAAATGAGGAGACCAAAGCACATGGAGCCTTGGAGTCATGACTTCACAGATCAACTCCACCCACCCCCAGCTGTATGATCCTGGGCAACTGGCTTAATCCTTGTCAATGCCAGTTCCCTGTACCAAAAAAAAAAAAAAAAAAAATGGAAATAATAGTAACTAAGGTTGATGTGAGGATTAAGAAAAAAAAAAAAATAGCCTCTATAAAGTGTCTGCACATCACAAGTAATCAATTGCTAGTATTGATATTTCATCAATGTTGCTCAGTTGGGGGTCTGAAAAAAGAGGGAATAAATCAATCTCAAAGCACTGAGGGCCACCCTGACCCTCAGTCAGTACTTACGTCGGCAGACCTTGCAGCACTCGCCAGCAATGTGCACGGGGAGGGAGTCTGGAGAGCAGTTGAGAGGGGGACAGGACATCCTTCGGCATTCCACAGCCCCGCTCTGAGGAAGGAAAGGCAGGAAAAGTCATCTCAGCAGAGGTGACCTCAGCAGGACAAACCTCACATTCCATCCCAGAAACCTCACCAGGAAAACAGAAGTAGTGCAAGAAGTTCCTGGGGCTTCCCAGGTGGCTCTAGAACCCTCCTGACAAAGCAAGAGACCTAAGAGATGAGGCTTCAACCCTTGTCAGGAAGATCTCCTGGAGAAAGGCATAACAACCCACTCTACAGATAATTTTCTCCAGCCCATATGAAACCATGCCACCTCAATTACTTGTCTGCTATACATCACCAGCTTCATTCTGCCCATCAGACTACACAGATTAGGCAGAAAACAAAAGCCTATTTTTAGAAGAAGATAAGTAACACCTTTTGCAGACCCTGAAATCACTGTCGAAGTAATAACAGTCATTTTGTATTTTTGCAGACAAACAATGCCATTCATTAGGCACTTATCAAATAATTTCAGCTTGACGGGGTTTACATACTAATGTGGGGTGAGGTGCGGGTTCTATAATTCTCCAAAACAGATCATATAATAGATACAAATAATAGATAATCTGAGAGTCAGGGGGTCCTACAATTCTCTAAAACAGATAATGGACACCTTGTAAAATATAATGAAGACACCTAGAAACTAATTCACTTCCTTTTAAAATGTATTCTAGCAGAGAAAAGCTGTGACTCAAGTGAGCCACTCAGTTCAGTTCAATTCAGTTGCTCAGTCGTGTCTGACTCTTTGTGATCCCATGAACTGCAGCACGCCAGGCCTCCCTGTCTATCAACAATTCCTGGAGTTTACTCAAAAGCATGTCCGTTGAGTCGGTGATGCCATCCAACCATCTCATCCTCTGTCGTCCCCTTCTCCTCCTGCCTTCAAGCATTCCCAGCATCAGGGTCTTTTCCAAGAAGTCAATTTTTCACATCAGGTAGCCAAAGTATTGGAGTTTAAGCTTCAGCATCATTCCTTCCAATGAATATTCAGGACTTATTTCCTTCAGGTTGGACTGGTTGGATCTCCTTGCAGTCCAATGGACTCTCAAAAGTCTTCTCCAACACCACAGTTCAAAAGCATCAATTCTTCAGTGCTCAGCTTTCTTTATAGTCCAACTCTCACATCCATATATGACTACTGGAAAAACCATAGTCTTGACTAGACAGACCTTTGTTGGCAAAATAATGTCTCTGCTTTTTAATATGCTGTCTAGGTTGGTCATAACTTTTCTTCCAAGGAGTAAGGGTCTTTTAATTTCATGGCTGCAGCCACCATCTGCAGTGATTTTGGAGCCCAAAAAAATAAAGTCTGACACTGTTTCCCCATCTATTTGCCATGAAGTGATGGGACCAGATGCCATGTTCTTAGTTTTCTGAATATTGAGCTTTAAGCCAACATTTTCACTCTGTTCTTTCACTTTCATCAAGAGGCTCTTTAGTTCTTCACTTTCTGCCATAAGGGTGGTGTCATCTGCATATCTGAGGTTATTGATATTTCTCCTGGCAATCTTGATTTCAGCTTGTGCTTCCTCCAGCCCAGCGTTTCTCATGATGTACTCTAAAAATAAGTTAAATAAGCAGGGTGACAAAATACAGCCTTGATGTACTCCTTTCCCTATTTGGGACCAGCCTGTTGTTCCACGTCCAGTTCTAACTGTTGCTTTCTGACCTGCATCCAGATATCTCAAGAGGCAGGTCAGGTGGTCTGGTATTCCCCTCTTTAACAATTTTCCACAGTTTGTTGTGATCCACACAGTCAAAGGCTTTGGCATAGTCAACAAAGCAGAAATAGATGTTTTCCTGGAACTCTCTTGCTTTTCCCATGATCCAGCGGATGTTGGCAATTTGATCTCTGGTTCCTCTGCCTTTTCTAAAACCAGCGTGAACATCTGGAAGTTCACGGTTCACATATTGCTGAAGCCTGGCTTGGAGAATTTTGAGCATTACTTTTCTAGCATGTGAGATGAGTACATTTGTGCAGTACTTTGAACATTCTTTGGCATTGCCTTTCTTTGGGATTGGAATGAAAACTGACCTTTTCCAGTCCTGTGGCCACTGCTGAATTTTCCAAATTGGCTGGCACATTGAGGCAGCACTTCCACAGCATCATCTTTCTGGATTTGAAAGAGCTCAACTGGAATTCCATCACCTCCACTAGCTTTGTTTGTACTGATGCTTCCTAAGGCCCACTTGACTTTGCATTCTAGTATGTCTTGCTCTAAGTTAGTGATCATAAAATCATGATTATCTGGGTCATGAAGATCTTTTTTGTATAGTTCTTTTGTGTATTCTTGCTACCTCTTTTTAATATCTTCTGCTTCTGTTAGGTCCATACCATTTCTGTCCTTTATTGTGCCCAGCTTTGCATGAAATGTTCTCTTGGTATCTCTAATTTTCTTGAAGAGTTGTTCCCATTCTATTGTTTTCCTCTATTTCTTTGCACTGATCACTGAGGAAGGCTTTCTTATCTCTCCTTGCTATTCTTTGGGACTCTGCATTCAAATGGGTATATCTTTCCTTTTCTCCTTTACTTTTCGCTTCTCTTTTCGCAGCTATTGTAAGGCCTCCTCAGACAACCATTTTGTTTTTTTGCATTTCTTTTTCTTGGGGATGGTCTTGATCACTGCCCCCTGTACAATGTCACGAACCTCCATCCATAGTTCTTCAGGTACTCTATCAGATCTAATCCCTTGAATCTATTTGTCACTTCCACTGTATAACTGTAAGGGATTTGATTTAGGTCATACCTGAATGGTCTAGTGGTTTTCCCTACTTTCTCCAATTTAAGCCTGAATTTGGCAATCAGGAGTTTATTATCTGAGCCACAGTCAGCTCCCAGTCTTGTTTTTGCTGACTGTATAGAGCTTCTCCATCTTTGGCTGCAAAGAATATAATCAAGCTGATTTCGGTGTTGACCATCTGGTGATGCCCACATGTAGAGCCTTCTCATGTTGTTGGAAGATGGTACTTGCTATGACCAGTGCGTTCTCTTGGCAAAATTCTATTAGCCTTTGCCCTGCTTCATTCTGTACTCCAAGGCCAAATTTGCCTGTTACTCCAGGTATCTGTTGACTTCCGACTTTTGCATTCCAGTCCTCTATGATGAAAAGGACATCTTTTTTGGGTGTTAGTTCTAAAACGTCTTGTAGGTCTTTAGATAACCATTCAACTTCAGCTTCTTCAGCATTACTGGTCAGGGCATAGATTTGGACTACTGCGATATTGAATGGTTTGCCTTGGAAACGAAGAGAGATCATTCTGTCGTTTTTGAGACTGCATCCAAGTATTGTATTTTGGACTCTTTTGTTGACTGTGATGGCTACTCCATTTCTTCTAAGGGGTTCTTGCCCACAGTAGTAGATATAATGGTCATCTGAGTTAAATGCACCCACTAGGTAGTTTAAAAACCAAAGGCATTCCTTCCCCCTCTGAGACTCTGATCTCCAAACAGTCAGATTCTTAACATTAGATCATGTTATTCGAGTGTGTTTGCTTTCCCTTGACAAGTACTTGTAGTTATAAGGACACTTTAACTTACCTTTGCAATTGCTGCTATTAGTAAATAGGCACTTAGTAAAAGGGTAGTACACTGTAAGTCGGCTTTATAAAGAAACAGGTTACGCAATAATCAGCAGAACTGCCCTCTTTAAACTGTTAGTCTATTTATGTACAAAGAGGCTTACTTTGCACGTGCAGTTCCTGCAGTGATCACCGTCGACCCAGGAGTCTTGGTCTCTATAGAGCAGTCCACTCACTTGACAGGTCTTCTCACAATGACAGTTTTCCAATTGACTAAGTCTTGTTTCTGCATAGTTCAGCTGCAAGCAAGAGTTGCTACATGTAATTTCTGTAATTCAACTGTGTTGTCCTAACAAAGCTAATCACAACAAGAAAAAATAAATCCACACAGGAGCGGGTAGGGGGGAAATGCTCAAAGCAGTTCACTGATTCTCAGCCAGATCTGTTTTTTGTGGTTTTTAAGGGTTTTTTGTTTTTTTTGTTGTTGTTTTCTTTTTTTAATTTCACACAAGGTAGAATCATTCTGAATTGAAGACATATTGGCTCCCGTGGTCTAATGAGCACCAAATGAGACATTAAACTATCTCAGGGACCCCATGGGTGTTTATCAACACACGCTTTCAGCTCAAGCCCACAAGAAACCACTTGTAATGAATGAGTTCAAGGACTGGTTTCAGTGTTTACATGTGATCTAATCAGCAACTCTGAAGCACTTACATTTATCTCCTACTATCCCGTCCCTGTTCTTCACACACTAACCAAAGTGTGTTTACAAGCTGGGACATCACTGCTTCTTCTTTTATGAAAAATGCTGGGGAGCTGAAGCCAGAAAAGGGGTGAGTCAGAGGCAGATCTGATTTCTCCCCGGTTCAGGATTCTCCACATAGAATGCCCCAGGAATCCACTTTGGCATTCAGACAAGGTCAAGAGAGGCAAACAAATCCCCAGGTGAGATGAGGATTTTGAAAAATAGCCTTTTTCCTTTTTCTAGGTCACTCAACTGCTCCCATTAAACATCTCTGATTTGAAAGGGTTTATGATGTTTGAATGACATCACAAGTAATCCTTTCAAGGGATCATCCAGCCTCTCTTTGCACCCCTAACTGTGATAAAACATTCATTACCTTCCAAAGGAGGCTACTTCTCTTGGCTAGCTCAAGATGTCTGAAATGTCTTTCTGGCTTGAGCTGTGTAGTTCCTCTCCATTTTTCCTATTAGATCTAGTTTTGCCTTGTAGCCGGTTCTGAGCAAGTCTAATCTCTCTACAAACATTTGAGGTTTCCTCAATGTCCAATGTCCCCATGCCTGACCCTAACCACATTTGGTCCCACCAGATTCCCCTAATAACTCCTCATGATATGGTTCCAAACTTCTCTCCCGGCCATTTTCCATGTATGTGACTCCAGGTTGCCTTCAAAAATACGGTACAAAAAGCCTGAAATCTGGTATGATCACTCTGTTGTCACATACTTATTTACACTTAGGTGTAACTCGGCTGCATAGTAACCTCAATCTTCTTACACAAAGATCACCAAGAAAAAATACCACTTTCTAAAAATGTATCAGTTTCTTTTCCTTCTCAATCACTTATGTTATACATCCCTGTCTTGAGTATTTTCCCCATACAGGAGATCAAACCAATTCTTGATCCCAACTAAGACTATTTCAGAGTGATATTTGAGTTGCAAGAGTTGAACCTGGCTGACGGCAACTTCTACCATCTTTCTATATTTTCACTGGTCCTGTCCATACATGCTCCTCTCGCTCATAACAGCACTATTCTCTGGAAATAGAATCCATGTGTAATTCCAACCGTAGTTTTTATCACTTATTCAATCCTCTTCCTCTACACTTTTAAAATTTCTCAAGAAAGATTGTTCCTTGTCTGCCTGTCATGGGTAGTACCAAGAGGAAGGACAAAGATGAAAAAGGATCCTAAACAAACCACATGCAGTATAATCAACCCTGAAAACACTGAGCTGACTATGCCTGAAGTATTATCTTCCTAGGACACCTCTGACACGACTTAGCAGCAGCAGCAGCAGCAAGACACCTCTACTGTACAGGATCTTCCAAAAATTCAGGTCACATTTAAATCTTCAGCCTAGTCATGGAGCTTCCAGAAATGATGATAATTAAGTTATTTGGGAATTCTTTACAAAACACAGATAACATAGACTTCCAAAAGTCTGGTGACACCAAGTGACCAAAACCATATATTGATAAGAGATAAGAAGAAGGGGGGCTTCCCTTGTGGCTTTGCTGGTATAGAATCTGCCTGCAATGCAGGAGATCTGGGTTCAATCCCTGGGTCGGGAAGATCCCCTGGAGAGGGAAAGGCTAACCACTCCAGTATTCTGGCCTGGAGAATCCCAGGGACTGTATAGTCCATGGGGTCACAAAGAATCGGACACAACTGAGCAACTTTCACGAATAAGAAGGGAGTGGTGACACAGCACATGCTATCTTGACCGCATTTCTATCGCCTCAGCAGTTCCTGCATAAGGCAGTGATAGTCTATGACCCTGGAATGAACAAGAGCATAACTAGAAGGGAATCTTCCCTAAAAGTGGTTCTGCATGAGGAATCCATGAGAGGAAACTGCGCATCTTACTCTGGAACAACTCTAGGGACTGTATCACTCTGAGAAGAGGACTTCTCAAGGCAAGTCCAAAAGGCAATTCTGTATCTATCCCAGTTTCCTGAAAATCCAGGAGCTTGCCTAAAGGCAATATTGTCAATTTCCAGTACTACCCACTGAAGCTGAGCTATGCTCACCTCCAAAACTCAATTCCAAGGAAGAGCCTCAGTTTTAATACAATGGAAGCTATTCCGAAGGCCGGTTTTGTTTCCCTTCTGAGCTTTTTTCATTTTTAATATACTTAGCCTTCTCTGAAAACAATGAAAAGCCCTAATCTCTGTAATAATAAGAATGCATCAGATAGACTTTCAAAAACAAAGGAACACAGTAAAGCAAAAAGCTAATTTTTCAAAGGCACTTAATATGTAATCTTGCCTTCCTTTTCCCCCCTGCTAAATCCTGAAGCAACAATAAAAGAAAAAAATAACTCTGAATAAAAAAAAAAATGAATTACATTTTCTGTCACTGGCATTAGTGTGCTGAATTTCTACAAATTCATTTTCAAAAGCTATTTCTACACTACCTGCCATTTTCTCAAGGAATGCCTGCAGATCCAAAATAGATACGGTACCAAATCTGCATCTCTTTCTGTTTTACCTTTGTTCAAGCATTTATCTAAGCAAACATGGAGCGAATCATTTATTCTTAATTCTACACATTCAAAGACAGGCAGCAGAGGCCTTTTTCACAGTAAGAGGTCAATGAATGAAACTAGGTACATTAGTCATGCAATAGATTGCTTTTTTTCCTTTCCTTTGAAATATTATTTATTTGGCATTTGCTATATGAAAGGTAAAAAAAGAGATCTATTGTATTAAACCTTTAAACATAATTGAAAAATCACTATTGAGCTCCTGGAACCAATGAAAATCTCAAAATTAGATATGTTACAAGCTGAAATGCCACCCCAAGTGCTGCTTGATTTCCATAAGTAGATTTGTCAAAGATTTAGACAGAAGTAATCAAGAAATTACCCATCTTCAGCATCTTTTCTTCCTGAGCTTGAAGGGAGACTGGGATTACAGCACAAGTAGGAGGCAAGATCAGGACACAGCCTGACCCAATCACTGTGTACCTAGCTCAGCAGGTGTGTGGTTCTCCCAGTGTCAAGACTACCTGGGACAATTTCTAGAGTAAGTTAGCGGATTAGTGGTCTCTAGTGGATCACTTAGGGGAGGTGTCAGAGGAGGTGTTAGGGAAGGTACTTTGTTGCACCTTTCCCCCCTTGTAAAGGTATGGCTTTGCCAGACTGTAGGGATTCTTCCCCTGGAGAAGGCAATGGCAACCCACTCCAGAATTCTTGCCTAGAGAATCCCATGGACAGTGGAGCCTGGTGGGCTACAGTCCACGGGGTTGCGAAGAGTCAGACACAACTGAGCGACTAACACACACTGGGATTCTTTAAGAGGCCTCTTCTGCACCCTGGCTCCTGTTACCTGAAACTACATGTGAGCTGCTTCCCTGATCTGTCCTTTCACACATTTTTAATCATCCATACTTTGAAAAGAGAAAAGAAACAGCAAGCCCTCCGAGGCGCATCCCTGAGCTTATGTGGTGTCTGCGCCTGTTTGCTTTGAAGTGATTTTGGCTACCAACCCCTGCCTGGCTTCTGTGCTGGGCTCACTCTCTGCTTGGATTCCATGGCTTCCACTATGACCCAAGTATGAGGACTTTCTGCTGTTTTGCAACACCTCCTGGCTCTAGACCAGGGCTCTGACAGCAACTCTCATGCAATCTTCATAAAATGAAGAATAACCATCATCGTTTTATGGATGGGGAAACTGCAGCTGGAAATGAGATCGGTGACTCATTCCAGGCTGCAAACATTGGAAGAAGTGATAAAAATGAGATTCAACATCAGATGAATCTCACTCCAAAGCCCATTTCTATCTTCACCAAGATCTGTATGACTAATGCCTATTTTAATCATGAGTTCAGTTCAGTTGCTCAGTCGTGTCTGACTCTTTGCAACCCCATGAATCGCAGCACACCAGGCCTCCCTGTCCATCACCAACTCCCGGAGTTCACTCAGACTCATGTCCATCGAGTCAGTGATGCCATCCAGCCATCTCATCCTCTGTTGTCCTCTTCTCTTCCTGCCCCCAATCATTCCCAGCATCAGGGTCTTTTCCAATGAATCAATTCTTAGGGTGAGGTGACCAAAGTATTGGAATTTCAGCTTTAGCATCACTTCTTCCAATTAACACCCAGGACTGATCTCCTTTAAGATGGACTGGTTGAATCTCCCTGCAGTCCAAGGGACTCCCAAGAGTCTTCTCCAACACCACAGTTCCAATGCATCAATTCTTCAGTGCTCAGCTTTCTTCACAGTCCAACTCTCACATCCATACATGACCACTGGAAAAACCATAGCCTTGACTAGACAGACCTTTGTTGGCAAAGTAATGTCTCTGCTTTTGAATATGCTATCTAGGTTGGTCATAACCTTCCTTCCAAGGAGTAAGCGTCTTTTAATTTCATGGCTGCAGTCACCATCTGTAGTGATTTTGGAGGCCAGAAAAACAAAGTCTGACACTGTTTCCCCATCTATTTCCCATGAAGTGATGGGACCAGGTGCCATGATCTTCATTTTCTGAATGTTGAGCTTTAAGCCAACTTTTTCACTCTCCTCTTTCACTTTCATCAAGAAGCTCTTTAGTTCCTCTTCAGTTTCTGCCATAAGGGTGGTGTCATCTGCATATCTGAGGTTATTGATATTTTTCCTGGCAATCTTGATTCCAGCTTGTGCTTCTTCCAGCCCAGCGTTTCTCATGATGTACTCTGCATAGAAGTTAAATAAGCAGGGTGACAATATACAGCCTTGACGTACTCCTTTTCCTATTTGGAACCAGTCTGTTGTTCCATGTCCAGTTCTAACTGTTGCTTCCTGACCTGCATATAGGTTTCTCAAGAGGCAGGACAGGTGGTCTAGTATTCACATCTCTTTCAGAATTTTCCAGTTTGTTGTGATCCACACAGTCAAAGGCTTTGGCATAGTCAATAAAGCAGAAATAGATGTTTTTCTGGAACTCTCTTGCTTTTTAGATGATCCAGTGGATGTTGGCAATTTGATCTCTGGTTCCTCTTCTCTTTCTAAAACCAGCTTGAACATCTGGAAGTTCATGGTTCATGTATTGCTGAAGCCTGGCTTGGAGAATTTTGAGCATTTTGAGCTAGTACTTTACTAGCGTGTGAGATGAGTGCAATAGTGTGGTAGTTTGAGCATTCTTTGGCATTTCCTTTCTTTGGGACTGGAATGAAAACTGACCTTTTCCAGTCCTGTGGCCACTGCTGAGTTTTCCAAATTTGCTGGCATATTGAGTGCAGCACTTTCACAGCTTCATCTTTCAGGATTTGAAAGAGCTCAACTGGAATTCCATCACCTCCACTAGCTTTGTTCGTAGTGATGCTTTCTAAGGCCCACTTGACTTCACATTCCAGGATGTCGGGCTCTAGGTCAGTGATCATACCATCGTGGTTATCTGGGTCGTGAAGATCTTTTTTGTACAGTTCTTCTGTGTATTCTTGCCACCTCTTCTTACTATCTTCTGCTTCTGTTAGGTCCATACCATTTCTGTCCTTTATTGAGCCCATTTTTGCATGAAATGTTCCCTTGGTATCTCTAATCTTCTTGAAGAGATGTCTAGTCTTTCCCATTCTGTTGTTTTCCTCTATTTCTTTGCACTGATCACTGAGGAAGGCTTTCTTATCTCTCCTTGCTATTCTTTGGAACTCTGCATTCAGATGCTTATATCTTTCCTTTTCTCCTTTGCTTTTACTTCTCTTCTTTTCACAGCTATTTGTAAGGCCTCCTCAGACAGTCATTTTGCTTTTTTGCATTTCTTTTCCATGGGGATGGTCTTGCTCCCTGTCTCCTGTACAATGTCATGAACCTCCATCCATAGTTCATCAGGCACTCTATCAGATCCAGTCCCTTAAATCTATTTCTCACTTTCACTGTATAATCATAAGGGATTTGATTTAGGTCATACCTGAATGGTCTAGTGGTTTTCCCTACTTTCTTCAATTTAAGTCTGACCTGGCAATAAGGAGTTCATGATGTGAGCCACAGTCAGCTCCCAGTCTTGTTTTTGCTTACTGTATAGAGCTTCTCCATCTTTGGCTGCAAATATAATCAATCTGATTTCGGTATTGACCATCTGGTGATGTCCATGTGTAGAGTCTTCTCTTGTGTTGCTGGAAGAGGGTGTTTGCTATGACCAGTGTGTTCTCTTGGCAAAACTCTATGATTTTAATCATAGCTGCTGGGCAACTCAAACCAAACCTCTAATCCTATTAGCTAAATCTTGGCTTATTTAACCAAAGGCAAAATCCAAATACAGATGAATTTAGTGCCCCAGAATTTCCTTTGTGCCCAGGAATCCTACTTGTCTTCTGATTTGGCCTATCACCCCAGACTCCATCTCTTTCACACTGCTTCCAGAAAGATGGCAGACTAGGTACCCTGAAAGTCTTTCCTACTTGAACCAACTAAAAAGCTGGATAAAATACACAAACCAAAGATTTTAAAAAGTCATCACAGGAGCTGATACAAAAGGAAGAAGCCATAGTGGCCAAAACAAACTCATGGCCAGGGATCTAGGGAGGCGAGTGAGCATCAAAGCTTCATGATGTCAGCCAAAACATGCAGCCTTTGGGCTCCCACCTTGACGGCTACAGAGGAGGCCAGGGAGACAGATAACAGGGTCTGCCCAAGAGGAGATGTCTTAAAGGAAACTCCTACATCAAGGTGGGGCCCGAAAGGGCTGTACCCTCAGCTTCAGAGTGAACGAAAAAGAAACAAGGCTTATACAGGCACAGAAGGAAGACCATCCAGTTCAGACTGTGGTCCTGGCTAAATAGAAATATCTTCCTTGAGAAATCTTAAGGAATTCTTTGCTGAGAATTCACCTGGCTGATCCCAGGTTTGCAGTCTAATTCTGAGTCATCCCCATGATCTGAAAAACCTTAAAGAGATCATACAATAGAAGTTACCCCTGAGTGGGCCTGCCAGAAGCATGCATAATGTGAACCCAGAACTCAGAAAATTGCCACATGTATCTAAGGACAAGCGGCTATAACCAGATGGGTGAGATCAGAGGCCTTGTTTTACCTGATCTTCCTCCTTCAAAAGCTACTACAAGCTCCATGCTCACGTTTCACTCCCAACAGATGCCTTCTGAACACACACTCCTCTTTTTCTCTCCTCTTACGTGCCCATGCTTCTTCTCACTATTATTGCCATCCTCTTACTGGCAGTATCTTCCTCTCTTTCTCCATCAGTCATTCCTCCTTTATATCTTTTGATTCTCTTTCTAATCCTTTCTCCCCCAACCATAAACTTTCTCAGTCATGATTCAACTTTCAGAATCTAAGCTTGAATTCCAGCTTTGCCATTCATTTTTCTTGGGAAAACTTACACAACCTTCTTGGAACTCCATCTTCTCCTGGATAGTGGGCTAATAAACCTGACTCAGGATTGCTGTAAGGATTAAAGAGAGGGGATCTAAAAATTTAAGCATTGTAACTAACACATAGTAAATGTTCAATAAATATTACCTAGTATCTTTCCAGCTTATTCCAGATCAGGGGTTGACAAACTAAAGCCCTTGGACCAAATCTGGCCCCACTTATTTTTGTATGGCCTGTGAGCTGAGAATGATTTTTATATTTTTCAGTGATTATAATTTTTAATTGAAGTATGGTTGATGTATAAGATATTATATGTTACAGGTGTACAATATAGTAATGGACAATTTTTAAAGGTTTATACTCCATTTTAAGTTATACAATATTGACTATATGCTCCTTGCTGTATAATAAGCTACCATGATATACTGTACAATAGCTTGTACCTCTTAATTCACTATCCCCATATTGTTCCTCCAGACCTCCCCACTAAAAACCACAACCTTGTTCTCTATGAGTCTGCTTCTTTTTTGTTACATTCACTAGTTTGTTGTACTTTTTAGATTCCACATATAAGTGATATCAAACAGCATTTGCCTTTCGCGTATTTATTTCACTTAATATAATGCCCTCCAAGTCCCTTGCTGTGAATGGCACAATGTCACTCTTTTTTATGGCTGAGCAGAATTCCATTGTGTGTGCGCATGTCACCTGAGGCTGAGTGGCATCTTTCTTGGTCCAAAAATTTGGTAACAAGCTACAATATAATATGTATATGTACCACATCTTCTTTATCCATTCATCTGTTGATGGACACTAGGGTTGCTTACATAGCTTGTCAATTCTACATAAAACTGCGATGAACACTGGAGTGCATGTATCTTTTTGAATCAGTATTTTGGTTTTCTTTGGATATGTACCCAGGGACGGAATTGCTGGGTCATAAGGTAGTTCTACGTTTAGTTTTTTGAGAAACCTCCATACTATCTTTCACAGTGGCTGCCTCAATTTATACTTCCACCAATAGTTTACAAAGTTTCTACTGTAAATGAAAACAATTCAACAAAGTATTATAATCATTTACATAGCTTCCCTTTACTATGGAGAAAACAGTAACATCTGCTACTTGCGTTCTTTTTGAAGACAGCCAATCTGACAGGTGTGAGGTAGTATCTCATTGTATGGTTTTGGTTTGCATTTCCCTGATGATTAGCAATGTTGAGTATCTTCATGTTACATTGATCAATTTCATTCAAGTGAAATAAAAATATACATCATGTTCTCAATTTTGCTTCTTGATCTACAAAAACTAAAATTTACTAACCAGCCCTTTACAAGAAAAGTTTGCCAGCTCCTCTTCTAGATTATCATGGGTTCCAAATTTTGCAGAGAAAATTGAAGTACTCAGTTTTCTAATTACAATTCTATTCACAGTTTGAAAGAAATAGACTTATAAATCTTCTACAGGACCGGGGGTGTTTAGAAGGTGGATTAAACCACTGTCTGCTTGTAATCACCCACAATTAAATATCTTCTGCCTCACAAATGCCCATTTTACATAATAATGTTTTGAGGACAGAGCTCAATGCGGCTGCTAGATAATGTACAGCTAAAAAGACAAAAATGATATTCCTGCGAAAAAAAAGAATGAGAACAAAAAGGGCACCATCAACTCCAGGATATGAAGAACCACAGTCACCTGAAGCTGAGTGGCATGTTTCTTGGTCCAAAAATTTGGTAGCAAGCTAAAATATAATTAACAGTATTGAGATCAAGCTGCTCCAGACAATATGAAATAATAGCTTCTACATGCCACAAGCTGGGAAAGCAAATAATTGCCTGCGTTTCACATTTCCACTATACTCTGATGTGAAAAGCTCTCAATTCTCAGTTTTAGTTTCTCTCTTTACGAAAACGCTCTTTCTCTCCTTTGCAGACAAAAAAAGACTTGGCCAAAAAACCTAGTTTGAAACAGAAAGACTGTCTTCAGCAGCACCATCTTAAAGTCCAAAATACAGCCCTACCTCCCAAACACTGACTTACCCTACCAATTTTTCCCTCATACTATGGCTGATGGCAGGAGCCCTCACAGCTGCAGGTGGAATAAGATTAATGTATCATTTTCACTGTTACTAAAAGTCTTCCTTTTGCAGAGTATAATGTCTCTTAGGCCCGACCTAATTCTTTCTTCGCCCTAGGCTGGAACTCATGTCCACGACGGATTGGTATCTTAACAACAGCACTAGCCATGTTTTCTATTTATTCAGCACCTTTCTTCACAAGGCTCAGGGCTTTTCATTATCAATCTAAATTTTATGAATATATATTATTAAAGCCCCTAATTGTCTACATTTCTGGCTCTGCCACTCAATATGACATCTGTGGGGGTAGAAATGACTTCATCATTGCCTCCTCTTTGCCTAATACAGTGTCCAGCAAAGAGCAAATCCTCAAAAGATGCTTGTCAAGTGGATATGGAGAAGATGGAGAGATACAGAAGTAGAAGACTGAAGTTGTTAAAAGCAAACTTGCCTCCTTGACTATTTGAACTCAGTACCAGTTTTGAAATGAATCATGTATTAGAAATGTGATATAATGCCTTCCTGTGACAGTAATCTGTTCCTAACAACGGTGATTTTGCCCTGATTATTGGCAATTATTCTTGCATCCAGAATGCATTAGCTTATAAGCAGCAGTGACTCTGACCATATACCAGCTCGCAGTGTTACTAGTTTAATAGCCAATGGGAAAATTCCTTTTCCACTCCCAGGGAGGCTACAGTGATACATATTGCCTCTTTCTTCCAAACATTTTTCAAGCAAACATTTTGATACAGCTGAATAGCATCAAAGACGTAAATGGTTATGTTTACTATAGGTTGTCCTATTTCAAGAAAGAGTAAACCATTTTTATGGTAACATATTTCAGATGCCAAAGCTAAAAATGTTTCCATTATAGCAAATCACTCTGAGTTCCAGATCGAATGGACAAAAAAATGAAACATCACAAGTGAAGTTTAGATACCTACTTTTGCAGTCATCTTGGCCAAAAGCTCTTGTAAATCCATTATTCCTTGCACCAGGCTTAAGAAATCACTGCAAGTTGGGCAAGCTCAATAAAGAAAATATAAAATAAATGTTGATACTGTGCTAACGGAAGAAAATATATTTTTCAACCATAGTTGTTTGGTTATGTAGAAGGGTTTTCACTTTTCTGGTTAAGTTTGACTTCAAAATTGCAGTGAATGCACAAGGATTTCAGATCTAGATCTTTCCCTTTCATTAATAAAAACGAAATGAAAGGAAAGGAAAGGCAGTATGTTTTAAACTGTAAAACATTTTTAAATTTAAATTAAGCTCATTTTTATCAGGCCTAAAGAATTGTGAATTATCACAGAAGCAGCAAAAGTAAACTATCCAATTCAAGAAATTTTAAAAATAGTTTTTATACATGTATTTATATAGTTATACCAAGCATAACTTTCTGTATCAATCTACAGACTAAAAACTGCTCATGTTAACTTTTCTTATCTTCAAATTTTAATTCTATGAATTATACATAAACTTTAAAAAAATTCAAAGACAGAAGTATTTAGGATACATAAGATCTCTCACTAATCCCACCACCTCATAAGTCAACAATGTAAATAGTTTGTGTATATCCTTCCTGACAGCTTCTCTCATATTATCAACAAGTTATATAACATAATTCTGAAATGCTTTAAGTTGCTACTTACTGCGATTCAGGTTTGGACACTGTGTTATATATCCGTTTGGCATGAAGATGATTTTCCCATCTTGGATAATCCCCTTGATAAAAGAAGAGAGAGGTGGTAATCACTATTACACGTATCAATTCAAATGGCCCCTGTCACATGCTCTCTACAGGGAAGATTTTTTTTTATTTAACATGACTGATAACCTCATTCAGAAGCTGAGTTGGTCACAGTGACCTACTGCAACTCATGCTCTTCCAGAAATCTCAAAATGTCCATTCATCTTGAGAAAGCTACAATTACTTACTACTGATTTATGCTAATGATATCATAGAACTAAGGATCCATCAGTCAATGTTTTTAAGCTGTCCCTCTAAAAAGGCACTGATGCAATAAAAATTCTCCTCAATGCCCTAGTCATCTTAAAACATTAAATATTGCTGATTTCCAGGATTATCTTAGGTGGGGGAAAGAGACAATAGGAACATATTAGACTAAAATGCTCTGCTGATTCATTTAATCAAGGAAATAATATTAGACTTGGGGAAAACTAAGAACCTTGCTCTCAGCTAATTGAATAACATGAGTCTTTGCTGGTGAGTCTTAAGATTTGTTCAACATCTCACTGTGGATGAAAGGAGGTCTTTTAATTTTCCAATATATCTAGAAGAACAGCCCTAATTTAAGAAAGTCATTGGGGCTGTCATCTCTCAATGAAAATATTGACATAGCTTTTGGACTTTTCATGTTGAATTTCAAGATTCTCTTTCTAGGGTATTTTTTCCCTGGTTTGATGGAAGAGATATTACAGAACAGATGGAACATGTAGAAGCTGGTTCAGTACACCGAGCTTAATCTATAAATAAAATATAGGCTTATGATAGTGTGGCAAGTCTTTCAGAGGGAGTAAAGTTTAACATTTATGTGCTTATCCTCTGAACAGCAAAAGGTAATCAGCAAATGCTGTTTCTGCTTATTATTTCAAGATAAAATATTAATTGGAAATGTTAATAGAAACAACAGGGTCAAAAGGCCTCTTCCTCAAAATGAGATACCTTTATTAATCTCTTCCTCTTTGAGGATGATGCAGTGTCTGTGATTACCAGAGCAGACAGCCTCACCATGGGAAGGAGGTCCCTGCCACAGTTCTTCAAAATGAATTTGCCATGTCTTGCAAGGGAATTCCAGGGAGTAATTAATAGAGCACAATCTAAGTCAATCAGCTTCTTCCTGGCACAGTATTGCACAGTTTTTCAAAGCAAATTATCTCCTTTAAGAGGCCAGGGCACCTTTCAAGCATGTTTGAGGAATCTGAGAAAAGCATGGGATTATCAGTCAGTGGTTTATCTGTAGCTAACTGGGTTTACTTAGGAAGTCAACCATCTTCTCTGAGCTTCAGTCACTTGATCTAGAAAAAAAGAAGTGCTGTATGCAAAAGCTGCAGAACCTTCCAGCACTTAAGTGCTGGGTCAATGAAATCTTTGTCCAAACTGAAATGGTCACAATTTAGATCTGTGTGCTTTTGCTAACTTTCAAGATAAAAGAAAAAATCAGTCAAGAGTAAATCAAAGCTATAGATTTCCATCATAGAACAGACCATCAGAGAGATATAATATCACATTAGAAAATATCTGTCTAAATAGGCTAAACATGGATGAAGTAGAGTGACTATCTAGGTCTGCCTGGGATTTAGAGATTTGGGTGCTAAAACTGAGACTCCCAGGCAAATCAGGACAGTTGATCACCCTCAGTGATGCAAAAGTAGAGAAAATACTTATACTAGGAAAGGGCTGGGTCTATTACCTGCTGGTCAGAAAAGCCTAAATTGTTCTTATTTTTATTAGCCATGAAAAAGACCCCTGGAAACCTAGAATATATTTGTCATGGTATTATCTTTGCCAAAGAAATGGAAAATCCATTTGAAAGGATATTTCTTTTGCTTATCCTGTAGCAATGTATATTATACACAGCAGTATTCTTTTTGGCTTTTTTTTTTTTTTTGTCACATAGTTGCTTTACAATATTGGGTTATTTTCTGCTGTATAGTGAACTGGCCCTTTTATTTTAATGACTGACTGATTTTGCATTTTAAAATTATTGTTTCTCCCACACTTTCTTCTTCCTGCATCCCTCCTCATTTCTCTTTCTACTAGTAATCTCAGGCACACACATGTGTGTTACACAGATCATTAGATGAAGGTCAATGGTGTTGACCTGAACAAAAATGGAAATAAGAACGGACAGATCTTTGATCCCCATCAGCACAAAACCTCAAGGCACTTCATATTTTTTTCTAAAAAAAATAAAAAGGTCATGAGGGTCAGCCCACATACTGGCTTAAAATGTTTTCTTACCAAATGAATCAAGATGGGAATGCTAATTTGTTTGAATAGTTATAATTCCAGTCTGGATTAAAAAGAAAGGCGGAATATACTGTACAAATACCAACTGTAACCCAAAGAAGAGTGAGTGTATGCATTTACCTATAAATACATATCGATGTATATATCCCAGGACCTTCTCATAATAAGAACCAAAAGGTCTTGCACTGAACTGTCATATGGACTAGCGTCATCCCTCAGTAGTTGGAAGGTAATTCTGGGACCTCCTTTTCCCCCTACCCATCAGGGATACAAAAATTTGCAGAAATGACATAATACAGTATGATTTCTGTATACACAGGCTCAGCATGCATGGAATCAACCAACTGCGGGTCAAAATTGTTTGATTCTGAAGATGTGGAAATGGCAGATAGCAGGCGGATATTATTTATTTCCTGGACATTTGTCAATAAAGGAAGCATTTGCTAGGCACTTAGTTTTCTTTAGAAAACAGAATTTTATAAAGCATAAAACAACAAACAAAAAGAAGGTGATCGGCCTTATCTCTCTCAGAAAAATCATCTTTGAGGATTTCTAAAGATGAAAGCATACCTTAAAACATAGCAACTTCTCCCCCAAAAAGGTGAAATAAGGGATAAAAAGATAGAAATTCTATTATTTTTCTTCATTTAACTTCAAATGTATCTATACTTAACTGGAAAAAAGAAACTCTCGCTGAGCCTGTACCAGCAGACCTCCTTTGATCTCATTTTTTAAGACTATGCTTTATTTCATACCATTGACCATGGCAGTATTTCTCAAAATGCCAACTTCTTAAGAATCACATTGAGTATTTAACATTCAGATTCCTGGCTCAATGTCAGATTCTGTTTCAGGGAAGTCAGGGTGGGCCCGGATTCATCATTTTCAAAAGCTGTCCCAGAGGATTCTCACAAAAAGTCAAAGAGCCCCACTTTGAAAAACACTGCTCTGTTGTCCCTGGGAAAGGAACTGGCAATCCATCCCAGTACTCTTGCCTGGAAAATCCCATGGACAGAGGAGCCTGGCAGGCTACAGTCCATAGCATCACAAAGAATCGGACAAGACTGAGCTACTGAACGTGCTCCCTGTTGTCAATCATTTGGATTTCCTAGAGCAATATTTTGGAGAAGGCAATGGCACCCCACTCCAGTACTCTTGCCTGGCAAATCCCATGGATGGAGGAGCCTGGTGGGCTGCAGTCCATGGGGTCGCTAAGAGTCGGACACGACTGAGAGACTTCACTTTCACTTTTCACTTTCACGCATTGGAGAAGGAAATGGCAACCCACTCCAGTGTTCTTGCCTGGAGAATCCCAGGGACGGGGGAGCCTGGTGGGCTGCCGTCTATGGGGTTGCATAGAGTCGGACACGACTGAAGCAACTTAGCAGCAGCAGCAGCAGAGCAATATTTACTCCTTACACAATGGTGAAGGTAGTATTAACATCCAGTACACTAACAGAGTAAAATATTACTATCTGGAACTGAATGGCAACCAACCAAATTACTAAATTGGAAACACCATGAAGGACAAAACATAGGCTTTCACCTCAGCATCCCCTGCAATTCCCATCATAGTATATTCCACAAAGTAGTCACAATCAACACCTTACCTATATAAAATGCTTAAAAACTATGAAGTATATAATTGTAGGCGAGCAAAACTTGCCACTTGAAATGTGGCAAATGTGGAATGTAAGATTAGACCTGAAAAAAATCAAAGCCCAAAAGACACAGAAAGAAACTTTGACCTTCACCCTAACTACCTAAAACAATCAAGACAGAAGGTCTGTTCCCAAAAGAGAGCTATTACCAGAGCTCTCTGCCAGGAATATGAGCCAGGTGTGGTGGAGAGACAAGATCAGCATGCACTCTGCACCCACTGTCTCTGCAGGTCCAGCAAACATTTATCTACTGAAATTTGCTCTGCCATCTCCATCTCCATATGAATTGTCTACCTCCCCCTTGCAATCCCAAAGTTCTACCACCACATCCAGGTAGTCTTAGCTGAAAATGGTATTTAAGGTGAGGTATTTCAGCCACTTATGGTAAGCTACTCAGTTTTCCTGGATCTCGGCCATGTACACATGTTGTTGAAATCTGTTTTGAGTATCTACTAACTGGTCTCACATCAGTTTAATTCTTAGACTCACCAGAAAAACCTAGGAGAGAAGAGGAATAAGTTTCTTCCTCCCTGACACAATCAGTTCAGTTCAGTCGCTCAGTCATGTCCGAATCTTTGCGACCCCATGAATTGCAGCACGCCAGGCCTTCCTGTCCATCACCAACTCCCGGAGTTCACCCAAACTCATGTCCATTGAGTCAGTGATGCCATCCAGCCATCTCATCCTCTGTCATCCCCTTCTCCTCCTGCCCCCAATCCCTCCCAGGATCAGAGTCTTTTCCAATGAGTCAACTCTTCACATGAGGTGGCCAAAGTACTGGAGTTTCAGCTTTAGCATCATTCCTTCCAAAGAACACCCAGGACTGATCTCCTTCAGAAGGGACTGGTTGGATCTCCTTGCAGTCCAAGGGACTCTCAAGAGTCTTCTCCAACACCACAATTCAAAAGCATCAATTCTTCGGTGCTTAGCCTTCTTCACAGTCCAACTCTCACATCCATACATGACCACAGGAAAAACCATAGCCTTGACTAGACAGACCTTTGTTGGCAAAGTAATGTCTCTGCTTTTGAATATGCTATCTAGGCTTGTCATAACTTTCCTTCCAAGGAGTGTCTTTTAATTTCATGGCTGCAGTTAACATCTGCAGTGATTTTGGAGCCCAAAAAAACAAAGTCTGACACTGTTTCCACTGTTTCCCCATCTATTTCCCATGAAGTGATGGGACCAGATGCCATGATCTTCATTTTCTGAATGTTGAGCTTTAAGCCAATATTTTCACTCTGTTCTTTCACTTTAATCAAGAGGCTTTTTAGTTCCTCTTCACTTTCTGCCATAAGGGTGGTGTCATCTGCATATCTGAGGTTATTGATATTTCTCCCGGCAATCTTGATTCCAGCTTTTGTTTCTTCCAGTCCAGCGTTTCTCATGATGTACTCTGCATATAAGTTAAATAAACAGGGTGACAATATACACCTTTTGACGTACTTGACTTACTCCTTTTCCTATTTGGAACCAGTCTGTTGTTCCATATCCAGTTCTAACTGTTGCTTCCTGACCTGCATATAGGTTTCTCAAGAGGCAGATCATGTGGTCTGGTATTCCCATCTGTTTCAGAATTTTCCACAGTTTATTATGATCCACACAGTCCAAGGCTTTGACATAGTCAATAAAGCAGAAATAGATGTTTTTCTGGAATTCTCTTGCTTTTTTGATGATCCAGCGGATGTTGGCAATTTGCTCTCTGTTCCTCTGCCTTTTCTAAAACCAGCTTGAACATCTGGAAGTTCACAGTTCATGTATTGCTGAAGCCTGGCTTGCACAATATTAAACTATAAATTTATAGCTCTTAAGAGTCTGTGAAAATCATATGGAATGCTAGTTGTTAAACTAGGGGTACATACCAGAATTTTAGAGGAGGGTGAGGGAGTACAATTTTCTATAAAATTTTTAAATGGCCCTGAGGTGATTTTGATATGCCTGATGAAAACTACTGATCTAGGGACTGATCACCTGGTCATTAGACCTATGAAAAATCTAAAAGCTCTGATATTTTAATTAGCTTTTCTAAAGGATACTGTTGGATGGCATCACCAACTCAATGGACATGACTTTGAGCAAACTCCGGGAAACGGTGAAGGACAGGGAAGCCTGGCATGCTGCAGTCCTGAGGTTGCAAAGAGTTGGACCTGACTTAGTGACTCAACAAGAACAACAAAAGGACACCTTAATCTTGGGCCATCAACTACAGGTCTGCTAACCTCAGACCAGTGCTGGTCCACTATCAGTTCACTTCAGTGCAGCCGGTCAGTTTTGCCCATCTCTTTGTGACCCCATGGACTGCAGCACGCCAGGCCTCCCTGTCCATCACCAACTGCTGGAGCTTGCTCAAATTCATGTCCATCAAGTCGGTGATGCCATCCAACCATCTCATTCTCTGTTGTCCCCTTCTCCTCCTGTCTTCAATCTTCCCCAGCATCAGGGTTTTTTCCAATAAGTCAGTTCTTCACATCAGGTGGCCAAAATATTGGAGCTTCAGCATCAGTCCTTCCCATGAATATTCAGGGTTGATTTCCTTTAGGATGGACTGACTGGATCTCCTTGCAGTCCAAGGGACTCTCAAGAGTCTTCTCCAACACCACAGTTCACAGTGTAAATAAAATCATTTGAGAAAGTCTCCTAGTTACGTGGACTCACAAGATGGTGCTACAAGGTAGTCCTGTTCTCAAAATAAGGTTCTAGAGCACCGAATGAGCTCCCTGTGTCACACAGCAAATTCCCACTGGCCACCCACCTCAGAGCTCCACAATATTGTGTCAGCTCCTGATGTATGGCAGGAGCTGACACAACATTGTGGAGAAATAATCCTCCAATTTAAAAAAAAAAAAAAAAAAAGGAAAAACAAGATGAAAAAAAAATTTTTTTTAAATGAGGTTCTATCTTAATTGCCTTCATGGAGAGATACTATTCAACTGTCCATAATGAGTTATTTGCATTCGATGCTAACAGTCAGCTGAAACAGTTTTTCAGTGCTGGAAAACTAGGGTCCTTTTAGGTAGCCTAACATTCTCCCCTGCAACCTTATTTACACTATTAACTTGCTAAACCATCCCATTTCTTGTTGTTAGTACAGTGCTAAATCTCAGCCACTCTGGGGCTCTAAATAAATCCCTAAGGGGCAGAGCCCAAATTAATGAGCTTTGACCATTAGTACCATGGAAAGAGAAAATGGATCTTTCTTCCTCTTTGTTACATCCACCTGTTGCCACCTTCTTCATCTTCCTGCACTCAGCTCACCAGGTACTGAAAAATAAATTTGCACCAGGAAGGTGATATGTTATGGGTTTGTTTTTTTGTTTTTTGGTCTAGGGCACTAATGCCCATTATTTCCGTTGTTCCAAGAACATTTCTCATTTCACACTAAAAAATACAGGGAGATGCAGAAAAAGAGTTAGAAAAATTATGCCATTATTAGCCTCTTCTGTGTGGAATAAGGAAGATTAGGCAAGCCCTTCCAACACTTGGAGCTTTCCGATACAAATGAAAGCAGCTTTGCCGCCAAACAAATGCTAATTCTTCTTTAACACTCTTATTTCCCTGTAGATCTCTGTTTACACTGAAGAAAATGGTTTCCTTTTTTGTAGGCTAAAACACTGAAACAAATTGCTTTGAAAGGGAAAGGAAAAGGGAGTGGGGAAGAGTTCCTGGCAGGCATGTAAATATATGGATGAAGATGTGGTCTGTTTATAAACTGGCAAGGACCCAAGCTTTGGCAACAGGCTAACAAAAAGTAAGACTTGCGAAACTGACAAGGAGGGTTTTCAAAATGCAGCCAATTATGTATTTCTGCCTTGAAGACAGTTAATAAAATATTCCAGCTTGCATAAAAGCCAAGACAGACACTTGTCGACTTCCATTACAATCAATTAAAACTGTCAGCTCATTAGCATATCATTAGCTTTCCTGCTGTTTCCAAAGATTTAATGCACAGAAATATTAATCTACAAATATATGATTCCCTGGCTGTGTGACTTTGACTTTCTGCATGAAAGGAAAAAATAAGAATTAGAGATGGGAGGAATTCAGTATAGCTTCTTTTTCTATGTGCCTATAAACATATGCTTACCATCTGTGGAATTATGGGAACCAGCTGAGGTAGAAAACAACAGCTGTGGCAGAAAAAAAAATAATAATCAATTTCACTTCCCCGTGACAGCTCAGCTGTTAAGGAGACAGTGAAGTCCAGGTAAGGGAAAGGTTTCAGACCTAAATTCACCAGACACAGAGACACAGTCTGAGAGAATAGTTCTAACTGTGAATGGCTTTGGGATCAGAATTCTCCCTGAGAGTTCAGCTATTTCGAAACTGTCAGAACAACCAAACCTCTGAAGCACTGTGATTCACCTAAGCTTGTTTTTTTCTTTACCCTCTGAAATAGTGACAGCATAATCAGCTTAGTACGCATCAAAGGGAAATTGAGCGGTAGGCAACCACCTTGATAATGAAAATCTACGACAATCAGTAGATTCAGATAAGCCTATCACTACTGGCCAACTGCTTTCTCAAATGGATGCTGTTTTGAAGTGAAGAATTCTGCAGCTTGTGTTCTGTGTCTCTGACAGGCAGTGACTAACACTAGAGGTTTATGTGCAAAACACCAAGCAAATGATTCCATCCTCTGCTGTTTCATCAGCAACAGTTTATTGCACTATTCCTAAGGATGCACCAGGAACCAGAAAAAAGCTTGACAGTTTTACCTTTTACTTTGCCTATGAAGTGACCATTCATATTTAAAATAAAGAACACCACAGTTTTAGCCTGAAAACACCATAAGAATTTTAGTTCTGGAACCAAAACACAGGTGTGATTCTTGGATCCAGGAGGCAGTTTCTACACGATATATATTAAAAGCCTGAGAAGTCACCTGAGAAATGAATGCCTCTTTTATAGGAAGATTTTTTGACACTGAAACTATCAGGATAATTTCTGTAATGAGACATTGGCTTATATCCCCTGTCCTAGCCATCTCACCTCACCAAAGGGTGGGCTTAACACACTCTGGTGTACAGGACACTACGGGGGAGATGAGTTTTCAAAGGTTTCCTTCTAAAGAGCTACTGGATGGAGCTACTCATTCTAGGGAATAAGGAGAATCACAATGCTCCCTAGGAAGATGAGGTGTGTGGAACTGCCACCTCCTTTTGGTGCTTATCACTGGGACCGCCTATTCTGGGTTGGAGCTAAGGAAGAGGATAAGTTTGTCTTCTCCATGGGACATGGTATACTTAAGTGAAATACTCCACCATCTAACACAGTGACATAGTAAGCAAGCCCCTAAAAACATCTGTTGCATGAATGAGCGAAAATCTTGAGGAAACAAAAAAAAAGTTCTAAGTTTTGATCTCATTTCACTCACTTGTAAACTATGTGACACACATGTTGCTTGGTCTTTCTGAGTATCCTTGCCTCATTTATACACTAGGGGTAACACAGTCAACCCTTTGTACCTGCAGATGCCTGATCCACGGGATATATGAAGGGCCAACTACACTCTGTCATTTTATATAAGGGAGTTGAGCATCCGTGGAGTTTGGTATATCCACAGAGGGTCTTAGAAACAGGCTACAGAGGGATGATTACATTACTATTTAATTAGCATTCTCTGAAGGTGAAATGTAACTAACTGAGGTCATACAGGTATGGCCAGACAAGGTCTACAACAGAGAAAGCAGTCAATAACCATTGGTACTCTATTCCTCATCCCCACAACCCACCTCTGCAGGAAAATAATTGTCTAGATCTATGAAGAGCCTCTGTGTTTTCTGTCTGTAACAGGTTTTGGGGATCTTAAGCAAGGATTCCTTATATCTACAGAGAATCACACACATCAAGCTGGAACAGACATAGGATACACTCTTCTCCCTCTCTTAATGATGAGCTCCCAACTGAAACAAAAGTCCCTAAATGGTAGAAAAAATACCTATTATGACTACAGAATAGACTTAAGCATACAAGGAACATTAAATACATAAGGGGAAGGGTATGCATGTTGGAAACCTACTGTGTGTCAGGTGCTTTTAATATATATTCTTATATAACCTGCATTACCTTTACGAGAGACATCTTTGCACTTTACGAATAAGAAGTCCGATTCACAGCTTGTGCATTTACTCATTCATGTTAAGAGTACACCATCTGCCAACTATGGACCTGGTATATCTGAACCACTTGCTGAATAAAATAGAGTTCTGATCTTGTTAAATCTCAGAATCTAGATATAGTGATCAATAATAAACAAGTAAACCCTCATAACCCTCATATACATTATTTAGGATCAACTACCTAATTTCAGAGTCCCTTATTCAAAACATTATTGAAGACTTGGAGATGGCAATAGCAGAAGCATTAAACCAACCATGGAATGTCACTGGCTAACTGCTCATGAAACCACCCCTATGCTTTCAAACTGTACTAAGAGTGAAGAGGAGTTGAAGTTGCAGTGAGATGGTAGGTATACCCGCACATGCCTTGGATTCAAATGCTTCCAACTATGACTTCATTCCTTTTTCTTTCTGTCCTCTGACTGCTTCATTACAATTATTTTCAAGTTCAGTGATTGTTTTCTTCTTCCTGCTCAAACCTGCTGGTGAATCCTTCTAATCCGTATTTCAAATGTACTTATCAGTTGCAGGATTATCTATTTGGTTCCTTTTTATACTTTCTGTTTAATGATATTCTCTTTTGTTCATACAAAATTTTCCTCACTTCCTTAAACTTTTAGGCCACATTTTCCTTTAGTTTTTTGAACACATTTAAGGCAGTTATTTTCAAGTTTCCATCTACTAAATCCAATATTTGGACTTCCTCCAGAATGGCTTCTATTTATTTTGTTTATTTGAATGGCAGTACCTTTCTGATTCATCTCAAGACTGAACAACTGAATATTGTAATGACTCTGAAAATCAGTCTCTCCCTTCCCCGGGATCTCCTGTTTTTTTGTTTTTTTTGTTTTTTTTTTCTGTTCTTTTCATTTGTCTTTGTCTATTGTTGAATTGCTGCAGTAATCTATTTGTTTAGGAGTTTATCTATTTTCACAGAGACTGTATTCCTTATTATTTGGTTGGTGAAAAAGTAATTGTGGTTTCAGATGGTGAATTTTAAATCATTATAACTAGGCTCAAACACATCTTTATTAATCAAAATAGGAACTATTAGAATCAACACATTTTTGCCAATGAGAAGTAAGTTTGATTATTCTTGTAGCATAAAATCCATGCTTCGGGATTTGATGGACTCTTGGTCTGTGTCCCGCTGGTTGTGGAAAACTTTTCCCTGCAAAAAGTTGTCAAGATGCTTGAAGAAGTAGCAGTCATTTGGTGAGAAGTCAGGCGAATATGGCAGATGAGGCAAAACTTTGTAGCCCAATTCATTCAACTTTTCAAGTGTTGGTTGTGCGACATGTGGTCGGCAGTTGTTGTGGAGAATTGGGCCCTTTATGTTGCCCAGTGCTGGCTGGAGGTGTTCCAGGTTTCAGTGCATCTCATCAGTTTGCTAAGCATACTTCTCAGATGTAATGATTTCACTGGGATTCAGAAAGCTGTAGTGGATAAGATAGGCACCAAACCACCAAACAGTGCCCCTGACCTTTTTTGGTGCAATTTTGGCTTTGACATGTGCTTTGGGGATTCTTCTTTGTCCAATCACTGAGCTGATCATTTCCAGTTGTCATATAAAATCCATTTTTCATTGCATGTCACAATTCTATTGAGAAATGGTTTCTTGTTGCATAGAATGAGAGAAGACACTTCAAAATGACAATTTTTTAGTTTTCGGTCAGCTCACGAGGCACCCATTTATTCAGTTTCCTCACCTTTCCAATTTTCTTCAAATGTCAAATGACCATAGAATGGTTGAAGCTGAGTTCTTTGGCAACTTCTCATGTAGTTGCAAGAGGATCAGCTTAGATGATGGCTCTCAATCGGCTGTTGTCAACTTCCGATAACCAGCCACTGCACTCCTCTTCTTCAAGGCTGTCATCCCCTTTGCAAAACTTCTTGAACTACCACTTTACTGTACATTCATTAGAAGTTCATGGGCCAAATGCATTGTTGATGTTGTGAGTTGTCTCCACTGCTCAATGGCCCATTTTGAACTCAATGAAGAAAAACATTCAGATTTGCTTTTTGTCTACCATAATTTCCCTAGTCTAAAATAAATATAAACAGCAATAAGTCATTAGCAAAAATAAAAATATAAAGTGAGAAATGTGCATTAAAGTGATGTATAACATAATCACATTTAAGAATGTATTCCAATATCAAACAACAAATTTCAAAAATGCAAAACCAAAATTAATCTTGCACCAACCTAATATGTTTGGTCACTGAAATCTCTGCTCCTGAGCTGTGTTCAGAAATTTTTCAGACCAACACAATTTCCTTGAATGCCAGGAACTGGGAGAGGGGGAAGATAGGGGACAGCACGCTATATGCTAGGGCCCTCTAACACTTAGCCATGCTTGTGCAAATCCTAGGGCTCATCCCCAGTGAATGTTTACTGTGTTCCCAGGGCTCTGATGAGCAAAAATCTTGCTCTGAGCTTGCAGATAGCTTTCTACATTCCTCAGATACATGAGTGCTTTTGAATGCCTTAAATTGCCCAATGAATCTCTCTCTTCAGTCTTCCCTCTTTGTTTCAGGTTGTCACATGTGTGTGTGTGTGTGTGTGTCTGTGTGTGAACTATGATCTTTTGCCCCAGGTTGTCTCATATCTCTGCATTCTTTTTAAGCAATGTCTACCTTTCTTCTGCCCAGATAGAATTCTGATTCTGAGTTAGGTGAACTTCAGGTAGTCTCAGACAGAACAAACATGCAAAATAATTTGTAGACAGAAGGTTTGCTCTGCTCTCTTGGAACCTGGGACCATGGCTTCATACTGGGAACAGGGACTGACATCTTTTAAGACTGCCACTGAGCTATAGTTGGTGTGGGATGAAGGCAAGTAACACTGCCACAGAGCTTTCCTACTATTTTGATGTTGCCTTTTTCTTTATTCAGAATTAACTTGGTTGCCATAAGTCTTTAACATTTTCCAAAATTCTGACAAAGTTGGTTCTAACAGTTTCTGCTTGTTTTCTGATATTTCTGTGGAAGTAAAGAAACTTGGAGCTGCTTACTAAACTGTTTGCTGACATCAAGCTGCCTGAGTTCTAACAGTCCCTCCTGGAGATTCAGATGCAGTCTAAAGTTGGAGAGACATTAACCTAAAAAGACACTAAATTAGAAACTAACTATTGACCATATCTTATGAGATCCTTACAGAGACCAAGATGAAACTCTAATCTAGATCATCAATACATGTCACCTATGTCAGTGCATTTAAATTTGAGTCTTCAACCCTACAGATCAAAACCAGTGAGAAAGCCTTTAAAAAAACCTATAAATTCCCAAACCAAGGGGCAGTCCCAAGACGGCAGAGGAATAGGATGGGGCGACCACTTTCTCCCCCACAAATTCATCAAAAGATCAGTTGAATGTTGAGCAACTTCCACAAAACAACTTCTGAACTGACCCCAAACTGCCCACAACAGCTCCATAGGAATTCCTAGATATATTTTCACTATTATCACTTTTTAATTAAAAAAGTAGTTCTTTATTACTCCTTTGACTTTCATTTTAATAGCCTACCTTTCAAAAAAACTATTTTTAAAAATAAATTCCATATTGTTTTTAATTTTTGAGATTGGTTTTTTTTGTATTTTTTATATTGTATTTTTGAGCATCTAACCTCTATTTTAGGTTTTTAATCTCTGCTTTTTGATATCTGTTATCAATTTTGTACCATTAAGAATCTAATCTTCAGTATCCATTTTCATGCAGAGATTTGATTACTGGCTTGATTGCTATCTTCCCTTTTGACTCTCCCTTTTCTTCTCCAAGTCACCTCTGTCTATCTCTATATAACTCAGTGAACCTCTCCGGGTGTTCTAGGCTGAAACAAGCACTTACAAATTTGATCACTGGCTAGATTGCTCTCCCCCCTTTTGACTCTCCCTTTTCTCTTCCTGGTCATCTCTATATTCCCCTTCCTTCTTCTCTATTCTACATAACTCTGTGAATCTCTCTGGGTATTCCTGGCTGTGGATAATTGTTTCACCATTAACCTAGGGGTTTTATCTTTTGTGCTTTATGGATGGAGAAGTCTTGAGGACTGAAAGCCAGAGGCAGAAGGCTTAACTCCAGAACTTTAGGACATCAGAGAACTCCTGACTCCAGGGAACACTAATAGGCAAGAGCTCACCCAAAAGTCTCCATACCTGCACTAAAACCAAGCTCCACCCAAGAGCAACAAGTCCCAGTGCAAGACACATTACACTAATTCTCCAGCAAAACAGGAATACAACCTGGAACATTAAAAGACAGGTGCCCAAAGCCATGCCAAACCCATAAACACCCAAAAACTCACTACTGGACACTTCATTGCACTCCAGAGAGAAGAGATCCAGCTCCACCTACCAGAACACAGATGCAAGTTCCCCAGCCAGGAAACCTTGGCAAGCCACTGGTCCAACCCCACCCACAGGGAGCAGACTCCACAATTAAGAGGAATCATGAACATCCAGCCTGCAGAAAGGGCATCCCAAACACAGCAAGCTGAACAAAATGAAAAGGCAGAGAAATATTCAGCAGGTGAAGGAACATGATAAAAACCCACAAAACCAAACAAATGAGGAGATAGGGGCTCTACATGAAAAAGTTTTCAGAATAATGATAGTAAAAATGATCCAAAATCTTGAAAACAAATGGAGTTACAGATAAATAGACTAGAGGCAAGTACTGAGAAGATGCAAGAAATGCTTAACAAGGACCTCGAAGAAATAAAGAAGAATTGATCAATAATGAACACTTATAACTGAGATTAAAAGCACTCTGGAGGGAACCAACAGTAGAGTAACTAAGGCAGGAGAGAGGATAAGTGAGGTGGAAGATAGAATGGTGGAAATAAATGAATCATAGAGGAAAAAAGAAAGAAATGAGGACAACTTCAGAGACCTCTGGGGAAATGTTAAATGCCCCAACATTTGAATCATAGGTGTCCCAGAGGAAGAAGACAAAAAGAAAGGGCATGAGAAAATACTTGAAGAGATAATAGTTGAAAACTTCCCTAAAATGAGGAAGGGAATATCTACCCAACCCTAAGAAACCCAGAGAGGCCCAAACAGGATAAACCCAAGGCAAAACACCACAAGTCACATATTAATCAAACTAACAAAGATCAAACACAAAGAGAAAATATGAAAAGCAACAAATAACACACAAGGGGATCTCCATATGGATAACAGCTGATCTATCAATAGAAACTCTTCAGGCCAGAAGGGAAATGACTGGACATAGTTAAAGTGATGAAAGAGAAAAATCTACAGCCAAGATTACTCTACCCAACAAGGATCTCATGCAGATATGAAGGAGAAATCAAAAGCTTTACAGACAAGCAAAAGCTGAGAGAATTCACCACCACCAAACTAGCTCTTCAACAAATACTAAAGGATCTTCTCTAGACAGGAAACACAGAAAGGTTTATTAAAAAAAAAAAAAAAAAGAACCTGAAACAACAAAGTAAATGGTAATGGGATCATTCAGTTCAGTCGCTTGATCGTGTCCGACTCTTTGCGACCCCATGAATCACAGCACACCAGGCCTCCCTGTCCATCACCAACTCCTGGAGTTCACTCAGACTCATGTCCATCGAGTCAGTGATGCCATCCAGCCATCTCATCCTCTGTCATCCCCTTCTCCTCGTGCCCCCAATCCCTCCCAGCATCAGAGTCTTTTCCAATGAGTCAACTCTTCCCATGAGGTGGCCAAAGTACTGGAGTTTCAGCTTTAGCATCATTCCTTCCAAAGAAATTCCAGGGCTGATCTCCTTCAGAATGGACTGGTTGGATCTCCTTGCAGTCCAAGGGACTCTCAAGAGTCTTCTCCAACACCACAGTTCTAAAGCATCAATTCTTCGGCGCTCAGCTTTCTTCAGAGTCCAACTCTCACATCCATACATGACCACAGGAAAAACCATAGTCTTGACTAGACGGACCTTTGTTGGCAAAGTAATGTCTCTGCTTTTAAATATGCTATCTAGGTTGGTCATAACTTTCCTTCCAAGGAGTAAGCATCTTTTAATTTCATGGCTGCAGTTACCATCTGCAGTGATTTGGGAGCCCGCCCCCCCCCCCCCCAGAAAAAAAGTCTGACACTGTTTCCACTGTTTCCCCATCTATTTCCCATGAAGTGATGGGACCAGATGCCATGATCTTCATTTTCTGAATGTTGAGCTTTAAGCCAACTTTTTCACTCTCCACTTTCATTTTCATTAAGAGGCCTTTTGTACTTATCAATAATTACCTTAAATGTAAATGGGTTAAATGCTCCAACCAAAACACAAAGACTGGCTGAATGGATACAAAAACAAGACCCCTATATATACAGTCTACAGGAGACCCACCTCAAACCTAGGGACATATACAGACTGAAAGTGAGAGGCTGGAAAGATATTTCATGCAAATGGAGATGAAAGGAAAGCAGGAGTAGCAATACTCAGATAAATAAACGTTAAAATAAAGACCGTGATAAGAGACAAAGGACACATAATGATCAAAGGATCAATCCAAGAAGAAGATATAACAATTATAAATATATATGCACCCAATATAGGAGTACCTCAATACATAAGACAAATGCTAACAAGTATGAAAGGGGAAATTAACAGTAAGAGAACAATAGTAGGGGACTTACCCCACTAACACCTATGGATAGATGAACCAAAGAGAAAATTAGCAAGGAAACACAAGTTAAATGATACAATGGGCCAGTTAGACCTAATTTATATCTACAGGGCATTTTGCCCCAAAACAATGCATTTCACCTTTTTCTCAAGTGCACACGGAACATTCTCCAGGATAGACTATATCATAAATATGACATAAATCACAGCAAGATCCTCTATGACCCACCTCCCAGAGTAATGGAAGCAAAAGCACAAATAAACAAATGGGACCCAATTAAACATAAGCTTTTTCACAACAAAGGAAACTATAAGCAAGGTAAAAAGACAGCCTTCAGAATGGAAGATAATGAAAGCAAATGAAACAACTGACAAAGAATTAATCTCAAAAATATACAAGCCACTCATGCAGCTCAATACCAGAAAAATAAATGACTAAATCAAAAAGTGGGCCAAAGATCTAAACAGACATTTCTTCAAAGAAGACACACAGATGGCTAACAAAGACATGAAAATGTGCTCAACATCACTCATTATCAGAGAAATGCAAATCAAAACCACAATGAGGCACCATCTCATGCTAGTCAGAATGACTGCCATCAAAAAGTCCGCTAACAATAAATGCTGCAGAGAGTGTGGAGAAAAGGGAACCCTCTTACACTGTTAGTAGGAATTCAAACTAGTACAGCCACAATGGAGAACCATGTGGAGATTCCTTAAAAAACTAGAAACAGAACTGCCATATGACCCTGCAATCCCACTGCTGGGCATATACACCAAGGAAACCAGAATCGAAAGAGACACATGTACCCCACTGTTCATCACAACACTGTTTATAATAGCCAGGACATGGAAGCAACCTAGATGTCCATCAGCAGATGAATGGATAAGAAAGCTGTGGTACATATACACAATGGAATATTACTCATCTATAAAAAAAAATGCATTTGAGTCAGTTCTATGAGATGGATGAAACTGGAACCTATTATACAGAGTGAACTAAGAAAGAGAAACACCAATACAGTATATTAACACATATATATGGAATTTAGAAAGATGGTAACAACAAAACCCTATATGCAAGACAGTAAAAGAGACATAGATGTAAAGAACAGACGTTTGAACTATGTGGGAGAAGGTGACGGTGGGATGATGTGAGAGAATAACATGTATATATATATATACATGTATATATATTAAACATGTATATAACTATATGTAAAACAGATGACCAGTGCAAGTTTGATGCATGAAGCAGTGCACACAAAGCTGGTGCTCTGGGTCAACCCAGAGGGTTAGGGTGGGGAGGGAGGTGGGAGAGGGGTTCAAGATAGGGGGACACATGTGCATGCATGGCTGATGTCAATGTATGGCAAAAACCACAATATTATAATTAACCTCCAATTAAAACAAAATATTTTTTAATTTAAATAAATAAATAGATTCCCAAACCCTATACTTCAGATTCTCAACACAGGAATTTGAATATTAAAGTCTCCCTCACATGATTCTGACCCTTTTCAGGACTGGGAAATAGCTGCTGCTCTTTGTTACAGACCCAAAGTCCCTAAGAAAAGTGTAGGTTCACCAGCAGTTATCTAGCAACAGAACAAGAAACAGCATTAAATGAGAGCTAGTTTGGAGCAGGGACACTTTGGCAAATTTCTGTTGATTCTTGGACACATGGAAAAATCATAGAACATGAAAAAAATCACACGTATGTATATAGATATATGTACTTACTTTTATACGTGTGTGAATTATCACTGTAAAAATTATGTCACTTTTTTTTATTTTGAATATGTATGATGGACAAAAGGGTTGAAACCAATCTATGGCAAATACCTGTGAATTTACCACCTACCTTAAATAAAATGTTGTATCACTATAGTTGAAGCCTTCTGGATACCCATCCCTAATAAAATCCCATTTCTTCCTCTCAGAAGTTAAACTAGTCTGAATTTAAGCTTATCAATTCCCATATCTTTATCTTTTCACCCATCAGTTCAGTTCAGTTGCTCAGTCGTGTCTGACTCTTTGCGACCCCATGGACTGCAACACACCAGGCTTCCCTGTCCATCACCAACTCTCAGAGCTTACTCAAATGCATGCCCATTGAGTCAGTGATGCCATCCAACCATAAATGTATAAATAAGCAATATATAGGATTGTTTTGCATTTTTAAACATATAAATGATTTAATACCATAATTTTCTTCCACACCTTGCTTTTTCATTCAACATTATGTTTGCAATTCATCAATTTTTATTCAATTTCTAAGATTTTAATGTTTACCACAATTTAAATATTCTAATGATGGACAGCTTGGTTTGTCTTTCTTTAAAGTTTTTGAAATTTAAAAAAACAAATGCTCCTGTGATAATGCTTGTACATATCTCCTTGGGTACATGAGTTTCTTTAATAGAGAAACATGGAAAGAAGAGTTTGTTCAGGGTTTATACCTAGAAGTTGGGTTCCTGTGTCATAAGTTATGCACATCTTCAATTTTATAAAAAATCTCCCCAACTGCTCTCCCTAGCTGTTCTACCAGTTCAAATTTCCACTACAGTGAACACATGACAACTATCTCCTTCACACTTAACATTGTTGGTTTGGTTTTTTTTTTTTTCCATTTTGTTAGAATGATGGCTAAGAAATGTGCGTATGTGCTCAGTCACGCACCACTCTTTGCGACCTCATAAACTGTAGCCCACCAGGCTCCTCTTTCCATGGGATTTTCCAGGCAAGAATATCAGAATGAGTTGCCATTTCCTAGTCCAGGGGATCTTCAGAACCAGGGATCTAAACCACATCTCCTACGTTGCCAGGCACATTCTGTACCACTCTGTCACCTGGGAATCCCAGCTAAGAAACAGTATCTCCTAATGGTTCCAATTTGCATTTCCAAGATAACTACTGAAATGGAATTCCTTTTAATACATCTATTTGCTTCCACTTTGAAGGACTGCCTTTTATACATATTTTGCTAGATTTCTTATTGAGTTATGAGAGTCTTGATTTGTAGCATTTCTTTAATGAATATTATTCAATATTTCTTTGCTAACTGATCATTGTTGCCAAGATTATCTTTCATAAACAGATCTTTGTATTCTATATATTAAACTTATCAATATTTCCTTTAATGATTCTGTATTTTTTGATCTTAAGAAATTGTTCTCTACTCCAAGAACATGAAGATTTGCTTCTATTTGTCTTCTAAAAACTTTTAAAGTTTTAATGTTTAGGTATTTAAGTTAATTCTAAATGTTAATTGTTTTTTTGGATATGGTATGCAAATAAATACTTAAAGCCTTTCCTGTCACTATACACAGTCAATCATATCAATTTATATATACATGAAATATTTAGTTAACTGAGTTTCCTAAACATTTATCAATGAATACATCCTCTCATCATGTATCTGATATGCCATTTCAAGTTTCCAAGTTGCCATATATAATGGAACAGTATCTGACTTCTCCATCTGTTCTATTGACTCATATGCCAATTCTTGCACTATAAGATTCCTATGAGTTTATTATAAGCCTTTATATCTAAAAGAGCAAGTCCCTCTTCCTTTTTCTTCTTCAGAATTGTCATTATTCTTGTTCTTTAATCCTCCATAGGGCTTCCCTGGTGGCTCAGACAGTAAAGAATCTTTACTGCCTGCAGTGTAGGAGAACCAGTTTGATCCCTGAGTCAGGAAGATTCCCTGGAGAAGAGAATGGCTACCCACTCCAGTATCCTTGTCTGGAGAATTCCACAGACAGAGGAGCCTGGTATGTTACAGTCCATGGGATCACAGAGTCAGACACAACTGAGAAACTAACACTTTCACTTTTCTTCTTTCTTCAATCTTCTACATAAATTTTAAAATCAGCTTATAGATTCCATCCAAAAAAAAAAATCCTGTTGGAAATTTATTACAAGTTAACTGAATCTACAGATCAATTTGGGAAGAACGGCATTACTATTTAAAACCTTCTTCTCCAGGAACATGGTATATCTTTTCCAATTTAGATGTTCTTTAATATAGTTTATAATAGAATTTTATAATTTGCTTCATAACTGTCATGGATATATTTGATTTTATTTGTGCTTAAGTACCTATACATTGTTATTATAAACAAAATGTTATATCTAACTGCATTTTTGTTGTTCCTGCTGCAAATTTCATTCAGTAACGCAGCTGACTTTGTTTTTTGATTTTATATTTACTCAAAGTGAAAACTTTTGTTCATACAAAAAGAGTATCCAAAAAAAGCCAACAGAAGTGTCCAGTCTTTCTGAAGTCTCTTGGCAATTGTAATTATTCATGAATCCAATTTTTGTAGACTATTACATACTTTGTGAATAAGTATGTTTTTCTTTTTCATAATCCTAAAGGTTTTAACTTACTTTGCTGGTAAGGACCTACAGTAAAGTGTTGAAAAGAAACATGGTAATAGAGATTCCTACATGATTTCTGATTTCAGTAGGAATCTTCTTAATATTTAAACTATAAGTGTGATGTTTCTATGTATGTTTTCGTCATGTACTTTTTATCAGCTTAATGTTTTCTTCTATTCTGATTTTGCTAAGAATTTTTTTTGTCATGAATCAGTATTGAATTTCATGTAGTGTTTTTTTCTGCCTCTTGAGATAACCACAGAAATGAACAAATATTCTGATGATGAAAACAGATTTATATTATTGATTGAAATAACCAACAGGCTCTCTCGCTCGCTCTTTCACACACACACACACAGATACACTCAGTTTGCTAATATTTTGTTTAACATGTTAATCTGTGTTTAAACATGTTAATCCATGTAATTTACTTTTGAAGTAAATTAGCTTGTACAATTTCTTGTGTAATCCCTGTCTAGTTTACACATCAAAGTAACTCTATCCTTATAAAATGAGATGGGTAGTGTTTTCATTTATTTTCTCCTCTGGAAGAGTTTATATAAAATAAGAGATGTTTCCTTGGGTGTAATACAGCTCCCTTGTATAACTGTCTGAATCCAGTGCTTATTTGGTGGAAAGACATCGTAGACTGCAAAAATGGTCACAGTCCTTTGCTCTTTGCCGGTTCCACGCTCTGTGTAATGAGAATTTGTAGCATATCTCATCAAAAGGCAGAGTCTATTTCCCATACTCTTAAATCTGGCCTTGTAACTTGGTTTGGCCAGTAAAGTGCAGAAAAATAATGTGCAAGTTTCAACTGCAGGCTTCAAAAGGCCATTCAAAGTTTTGTTCCAGCTCTAGAAACCCTTGTGAGCAATCATGTTAACAAAACTGGACTAGACTATAACATGTAGCAGAGATAAACCAAACTAAACATTCTAGAACAGTCAGCCCCTAGAAAACCTAGCAGCTGACCAAAGATGCTACAAAGTGAACTCACTGAGAATGTAAGAACCAGTCAGCAAAACCCAGCCCAAATTGCCAACACACAGAATTCTGAACTGCACAAATGGTTGCTGTTCAAGCTGCTAAGCTTCAATTTGTTATGCATCAAAAGCTAATTAGTACAGTATACAGATTTTAAAATATAAATTTTTTATGATATGTTAAAGATTCCAAGACTGTCTGGGTTTTTCACTTCTTAAATCCATTTTGATCATGTATATAATAAGGAATTATTCATTTTTCTCTAGTTTTCTATTTCATTGGCACAAAACTGTTAATAATTAATTACTATTGGTTTTATTTTCAGAGTGTTTTTTGTGTGCATTTGTTATTCACATTGGTTTTTACACCTTCTCCCATTTTCTTCTTGCTCAAACTTCCAGATGTTTAGCCTGAGTTATTCTTTTCTAAAAAGGTTAGCTTTTTTCCTCCAGCTATGATTAAGATCTTCTCTGTGTCCTTGGGTGTTCTGCTATTCTGCCAATACATCTAGATTTGGCTTTCTGTCTATCCTCATTTGTGTAACAGATTATCAAAATGATCCAGAATTCTTCCATTCCTTGTATCCATATCCTTGCAATGTTATACTGCAGAATACTTCAAGAGATGAAGTCTGTTTACTTACCCCTTGCTACTAGATTTGGTCATATGACTTTCTTTGAGCAATAAATTATTAGCAAACGTGATCAAGCAGAGCCTTAAAATGCACTAGAATTCTAAGGCTTCCTCTATTCTTTTTGAAATTTTAAAATTTCCATGTGAATAAGCTGGAGTAGACTCCACCTGGGGGAGAACAGCAGTCAACAGCCAGCCTGCCACCAGAGTTGTGAAGAAGATATCTATTGACCAACCAATTGCTTACAGCCATATCAGAGAGCTCAGTAGATTACCGGCATACCCTGACTAAACCAGAAATGTCATCCCATCAACCCAAAGAATTATGAACTGAATAAAATGACTTGTTTAAGCTTCTAGGTTTTCTGAGTGACTTTTTACAGACAGCAAGAGCTTACTCTTTGATTGTACTGTGTTTTCTATAATCAGAGTTGATGTCTTATCAACTTTGCAATACCCTTAACCATCACACTTCTGTTGAGGTTCAGTTGCTAAGTTCTCTCTGACTCTTGGCGACCCCCATGGACTATAGAACATCAGGCTTCCTTGTCCTTCACCATCTCCTGGAGCTTTCTCAAACTCATGTCCATTGATTCCATGATGCCATCTAACATCCCATCTTCTATAGTCCCTTCTCCTCCTGCCCTCAGTCTTTCCCATCATCAGGGTCTTTTCCAGTGAGTAATTTATTCTCAACAGGTGGCCAAAGGTTGGAGCTTCAGCATCAGTTCTTCCAGTGAATATTCAGGGTTGATATTCTTCGGGATTGACTGGCTTGATATACTTTCAGTACAGGGGATTCTCACGAATCTTCTCCAGAACAATTCAAAAGCAGCAATTCTTCAGCACTCAACCTTCTTGATGGTCCAACGCTCACCTTCATACATGACTACTGGAAAAACCATAACTTTGACTAAGACAGACCTTTGCTGGCAAAGTAATGTCTCTGCTTTTTAATACGTTGTCTAGATTTGTCATAGTTCTTCATCCAAAGAGGAAGTGTCCAGTGTATATATGTGTATATATACTTCCATAAATATTTGAAAACTCCAAAAGATAATGGGAGAAAGGAGTTATGGGCACTATTAGAAGTGTGATGAAACATGCATAGAGAGAGGAAAACAACAGAATGAGAAAGACTAGAGATCTTGTCAAGAAAACTGGAGATAACAAAGGAACATTTCATGCAAAGATGGGCACAATAAAGGACAGAAACTGCCAGGACATAACAGAAGCAGAAGAGACTAAGAAGCAGTGGCAAGAATATACTAAAAAATAGACAAAAAAGTTCTTAATCACCTGGATAACCATGATGGTGTGGTCACTCACCTAGAGGCAGAAATCCTGGAATGCACATTCAAGTGGGTCTAGGAAGCATTGTATGTGCTTAGTTGCTCGGTCAAGTCCAGTTCTTTGTGACCCTTTGGACTGTAGCCTGCCAGGCTCCTATGTCCACGAGATTTTTCAGGCAAGAAATAATGGACTGGGTTACCATTTCCTTCTCCAGGGGATCTTTCTGATCCAGGGATTGAACCTGTGTCTTCTATGTCTCCTGCACTGCAGGCAGATTCTTTACCCACTGAGCCATCAAGGAACTCACTATGAACAAAGCAAGTGGAGGTGATGGAACTCCAGCTGGCCTATTTTAAATCCTAAAGAATGATGCTGTTTTAAAATTCTGTACTCAATATGACAGCAAATTTGAAAAACTCAGCAATGGCCACAGGACTGGAAAAGGTCAGTTTTCATATCAATCTCAAAGAACAGCAATGCCAAAGAATGTTCCAACTACTGTACAATCACACTCATTTCACATGCTATAGCAAGGTAATGCTCAAAATCCTTCAAGCTAGGCTTCAACAGTACATGAACTGAGGACTTCCACATGTACAAACTGGGTTTTAAAAAGGCAGAGGAACCAGAGACCAAATTGCCAACATTTGCTGTATCATAGAAAAAGCAAGACAATTCAAGAAAAATATCTACTTCTGCTTTATTCACGATGCCAAAGCCTTTGACTGTGTGGGTCACAACAAACTGTGGACAATTCTTATAGAGATGGGAATACCAGACCACCTGACCTGTTTCCTGAGAAATCTGTATGCAAATCAAGAAACAACAGTTAGTAGACTACTTCTGCCTATCCTTTCACTGAAGGGGTAGTCTTCAGTATTGTGGCTTTATCTTACAAGTTTCTGTCCTAATTTTTAATCTTGCATGGAATCCAAGCCATTCTTCATATCCCACACAGAATGTTGAAATTTAAGACTCTAAACGGAACTCTTAAATATTGCTAATGAGAGTTTAAAATAATATAGCCACTTTGAAAAGTAAATTGGCATTTTTTGATGATGTTAAACATACATTTAATATTGTTGTTGCTGTTTAGTACCTAAGTCGTGTCTGATTCTTCTCAGCCCCATGGTCTGTAGCCCACCAGGTTCCTCTGTCCATGGATTTCCCAGGCAAGAATACTGGAGTGGGTTGCCATTTCCTTCTCCAGGGGATCTTCCCAACCCAGGCATCAAACCTACATCTCTTGCATTGGCAGGTGGATTCTTTACCACTGAGCCACAAAGGAAGTCCCACACTTAAGATACAGGCCAGCAATCCCACTCCAACATATTTACCCAAATGAAAATGAAAACTTCTTTTTTTCATAAATAGCCTGTATGCAAACATTTTAGTAGCTTTATTCATAAATACTCAAAACAACCTAAATTCTCATGAACGGACAAATTATAGTATATGCATACAATAGAGCTGGAATGCAACTCAGCAATAAAGAATGAATCTTGATATACACAATAACATGGGTGAATCTCAACATATATACACACACATATAAATGATTCCATTTATAACACATTCTGGGAAAGGCAAAATTCTAGGAGAAGACAACAAATCATTGATTCCTAGAGATGTAGGATAAGGAGAAGACTTGAACAAAGTGCAGTACAATAGAATTTCTGGAGGTTATCAACAATCCTTTATCTTGATTATGATGGTATACATGACTGTATAAAATTCCTAAAACTCAGAGAACCATAAATTTACAGGGAAATTTATTTTATATGAATTATACCATAATTTTCAAAAAAGGAAAAAAAGCCCAAGATCAAATGGTTTCACTGGTCTACCAAACATTTAAAGAGTTAATGCCAGTCCTTCTCAAATTTTCAAGAAAAGTTAGAGGCAGAGACATGCTTAAACTTATTTTTCAAGGTTAGTATTACCCTGATACCAAAGCCAGAAAATAACACTACAGAAAAAGAAATCTATATACCAATATCCTTGATAAACATAGATGCTAGGGGGGCAGTCCTAAGATGGCACAGGAATAGGACAGGGAGACCACTTTCTCCCCAATGAAATCATCAAAAGATCAGTTGAATGTTGAGCAACTTCCAAAAAACAACTTCTGAATGGTAGCAGAGGACGCCAGGCACCCAGAAAGGCAGCCCATTCTCTTGGATAGGAGGTAGGACAAAATATAAAAGACAAAAAGAGAGACAAAAGCGTTAGGACAGAGACCCATCCTGGGGAGGGAGTTGTGAAGGAGAGGAAGTTTCCAAACACCAGGAAACCCTCTCACCAATGGGTCTGTGGGGAGTTTTGGAATCTCAGAGGGCAACATAACCAGGAGGGAAAAAAACAAAAAACAAAACCCACAGAATACATGCCTTAACCAAAACTCCCAGCAGAGAAATACTCAAGACGCTCGCATCTGCCACCAGCGAGCAGGGGAGGTGCAGGTTGCATGCTTAGGGTAAGGACCAGGCCTGAATGCCCTGAAGGAGCTAAGGTGAGATAGCAACCCGAACTGTGGGATGGCCTGAGAGAAGAAAAAAAGAAAACAGAGAGAGAGAGAACTTCCCCACGAAAAGTTCTAACCCAAGACAGAGCCTGGCCGGCTCATGGAACAAAGGATTGAACGAATACCAAAGGAGAGCTAGCTGGCTATGGACTGGGCCCATTCCCCTGTGGGCAACATCCAGAGCCGGAAGGCAAGAGGCAATCTCAGCCCCAGAGATGGCATCCTCCACCAAACTGTGAGCAGGCTCCCAGTTGCTAACCACGTCTTCTGGGATCCTGGACGGTTGACATCTGCCAGGAGGGTCGCAGCCTGAGATCAGCCCCCCAGAGGCGACACGCGGCACACCTGAGATGGTGCTCTTGCTGTGCATCCAGGAAACCAAGCAGCTGGGAACAGGGTGGTGATAAGATGCACCATACACCTGCGACAGTGTGCTCGCCAAGCACCTGGTCGCCCGAGCTCCTGGACCTGGAAAGGCCACAAAACGCAGGCCCAACCGAGTCTGTGCCTTTGTGGAATACCTAAAAGCCTGAACCTGAGCAGCTTAGGCTTGGGAAGTGCATGCGACCCAGGGCCGCTTTGGACAGTTCCCCTTCAGAGCAACCTGGAGCCTGAGCAGTGTAGACCAGGAAAGCACACGCGCTGTGAGCTGGGGCAAACCCAGTGTGGTCCATACACTGTGAGCACTCCCCACACACGCCAGTGATATTTGTTTGCAGTGTTCCTCCCTCCCCACAGCACAATTGAACAAATGAGCCTAAATAAGTGACCCCCCTTGTGTCAGGGTGGAAATTAGACACTGAAGAGACTTGCAGAGGAAGCCAAAATAAACAAAGAAGAGGGAGCCACTCTGGAAGTGACAGGTGCAACAGATTAGTTAACATTGACTAAGCATTGGAGGGGGCCTATAGACCTTGAGAAGAAGTATAAGCTGGAACAAGGAACTATCTGAAACTGAACTGACCCCACACTGCCCTGAACAGCTCCAGAGAAATTCCTAGATTTTTTAGGATTTAGTAAAAATAGATTCCTATTTTTACTATTATCTTTTTTATTATTTTATTTTAAGCTCTTTATTACTCCTTTAATTTTCATTTTTATAACCTACTATTATCTTGCAAAAAAAGACCCTATTTTTAAAGCAAATTTCACATATATATTTTTTATAATTTTTGTGATTTTGTTTTGTATTTTTAATATTGTATCTTTGAGAATCTAACCTCTACTCTAGGTTTTTAATCTTTGCTTTTTGATATTTGTTATCAATTTTGTACCTTTAAGACTCTAATTTTCAGTACCCATTTTTACTTAACAGGTGTGATTACTGGCTTGATTGCTCTCTCCCCTTTTCACTCTCCCTTTTCTTCCCCAAGTTACCTCTATCTCCTCCCTCCCCCTTCTCTTCTCTACCTAACTCTGTGAATCTCTCTGGGTGTTCCAGGCTGTGGAAAACACTTAGGGAACTGCTTACTGGTTAGATTGGTCTCTCCCCTTTTGACTTCCCCTCTTCCCCTCCTAGTCGCCTCTATCTCCCTTCTCCCTCTTCTCTTCTCTATGTAATTCTGTGAACCTCTCTGGGTGTTCCAGACTGTGGAGAGCACATAGGGAATTGATTACTGGCTAGATTGCTCTCTCTCCTTCTGATTTCGCCTCTTCTTCTCCTGGTCAGCTCTATCTCCCACCTCCCTCTTCTCTTCTCCATGTAACTCTGTGAACCTCTCTGGGTGTCCCTCAGTATGGAGAATCTTTTCACCATTAACCTAGATGATTTATCATCAGTGCTCTATGAATGAAGTCTTGAGGCTACTGTAAGAGTAAGACTGAAAGCCAGAGGTAGGAGGCTTAAATCCAAACTTGAAAACACCAGAGAACTGCTCACTCCAGGGAACATTAATTGACAAGAGTTCATCCAAAAGCCTCCATGCCTACGTTGAAACCAAGCTCCACCCAAGAGCCAATGAGTTCCAGAGCAAGACATACCATGCTAATTCTCCAGCAACACAGGAACATAGCCCTGAGCATTAAAATACAGGTTGCCCAAAGTCACACCAAAGCCATAGATACCTCAAAACTCACTAGTGGACACTTCACTGCGCTCCAGAGAGAAGAGATCTGGTTCCATCCACCAGAACACCAATGCAAGCTTCCCCAACAAAGGAAATCTTGACAAGCCACTAGTCCAACCCCATCCACAGGGAGAAACCTCCACAATAAAGAGAAACCACAAACTTCCTGCAGACATAAAGGCCACCCCAAACACAGCAATATAAACAAAATGAAAAGGCAGAGAAATATTCGGTAGGTAAATGAACATGATAAATGCCCACCAAATCAAACAAAAAAGGAGATAGGGCATCTACCTGAAAAAGAATTCAGAATAATGATAGTAAAGATGATCCAAAATCTTGAAAACAAAATGGAGTTACAGATAAATAGATCATAGACAAGGATTGAGAAGATGCAAGAAATGGTTAACAAGGACCTAGAAGAATTAAAAGAGTCAATCAATAATGAATAATGCAATAACTGAGATCAAAATCACTCTGGAGGGAACCAATAGTAGAATAACTGAGGCAGAAGAGAGGATAAGGGAGGTGGAAAATAGAATGGTGGAAATAAATGAAGCAGAGTGGAAAAAAGAAAAAAAGAACTAAAGAAATGAGGACAACCTCAGAGACCACTGGGACAATGTTAAATGCCCCAACATTCGAATCATAGGAGTCCCAGAAGAAGAAGACAAAAAGAAAGACCATGAGAAAATACTTGAGGAGATAATAGTTGAAAACTTCCCTAAAATGGGGAAGGAAATAGCCACCCAAGTCCAAGAAACCCCGAGAGTCTCAAACAGGATAAACCCAAGGCAAAACACCCCAAGACACATATTAATCAAATTAATGAAGATCAAACACAAAGAACCAATATTAAAGGCAGCAAGAGAAAAACAACAAATAACACACAAGGGGATTACCATAAGGATAACAGCTGATCTTTCAATAAAAATTCTTCAGGCCAGGAGGGAATGGCAGAACATACTTAAAGTGATGAAAGAGAAAAATCTACAACCCAGATTTCTATACCCAGCAAGGATCTCATTCAAATATGAAGGGGATCACAAGCATTATAGACAAGCAAAAGATGAGAGAATTCAGCACCACCAAACCAGCTTTTCAACAAATGCTAAAGGATCTTTTCTAGACAGGAAACACAGAAAAGGTTTATAAACTCAAACTCAAAACAAAAAGTAAATGGCAATGGGATCATTTATCGATAATTACCCTAAATGTAAATGGATTGAATGCCCCAACCAAAAGACAAAGACTGGCTGAATGGATACAAAAACAAGACCCCTATATATATTGTCTATAAGAGATCCACCTCAAAATAAGGGACACATACAGACTGAAAGTGAAGGGCTGGAAAAAGATATTTCACAAATAGAGACCAAAAGAAAGCAGGAGTAGCAACACTCATATCAGATAAAATAGACATTGAAATAAAGGCCATGAAAAGAGACAAAGAAGGACACTACATAATGATCAAAGGATCAATCCAAGAAGAAGATATAACAATTATAAGTATATATGCACCCAACACAGGACCACCACAATATGTAAGGCAAATGCTAACAAGTATGAAAGGGGAAATAAACAGTAACACAATAATAGTGGGAGACTTTAATACCCCACTCACACCTATGGATAGATCAACTAAACAGAAAATTAGCAAGGAAACATAAACTTTATATGATACAATGGACCAGTTAGACCTAAGTGATATCTACAGGACATTTCACCCCCAAAAAATGAATTTCACCTTTTTCTCAAGTGCACACAGAACATTCTCCAGGATAGATCACATCCTGGGTCATAAATCTAGCCTTTGTAAATTCAAAAAAAGTTGAAATCATTTCCAGCCTCTTTTCTGACCACAATGCAGTAAGATTAGATGTTAACTACAGGGAAAAAATTATTAAAAATACAAACATATGGAAGCTAAACCACATACTTCTGAATAACCAGCAAATCACAGAAGAAATTTAAAAAGAAATCAAAATATGCATAGAAACAAATGAAAATGAAAACACGCCAACCCAAAATCTATGGAATTCAGTAAAAGCAGTGCTGAGGGGAAGGTTCATAGCAATACAAGCTTACCTCAAGAAACAAGAGAAAAATCAAATAAATAACCTAACTTTACACCTAAAGAAACTAGAAAAAGAAGAAATGAAGAACCCCAGGGTTAGCAGAAAGAAAGAAATTATAAAAATTAGGGCAGAAATAAATGAAAAAGAAACAAAAGAGACCAGAGGCAAAATCAACAAAGCTAAAAGCTGGTTCTTTGAGAAGATAAAATAAAATAGACAAACCATTAGCCAGACTCATCAAGAAAAAAAGGGAAAAGAATCAAATCAATAAAATTAGAAATGAAAATGGAGAAATCACAACAGACAACACAGAAATACAAAGGATCATAAGAGACTACGATCAGCAACTATATGCCAATAAAATGGACAACTTGGAAGAAATGGATGAATTCTTAGAAAAGTATAACCTTCCAAAACTGAAACAGGAAGAAATAGAAAAATCGTAACAGACCCATCACAAGCACAGAAATTGAAACCGTAATCAGAAATCTTCCAACAAACAAAAGCCAAGGACAGATGGCTTCACAGGTGAATTCTACCAAAAACTTAGAGAAGAGCTAACAACTATTCTACTCAAATTCTTCCAGAAAATTGCAGAGGAAGGTAAACTGCCAAACTCATTCTATGAGGCCATCATCACCCTAATACCAAAACCAGACAAAGATGCCACAAAAAAAGAAAACTACAGGCCAATAGCACTGATGAACATCCTTAAAAAAAATCCTTAACAAAATTCTAGCAAACAGAATCCAACAACATGTTAAAAAGATCATACATCATGACCAAGTGGGTTTTATCCCAGGGATGCAAGGGTTCTTCGACATTTGCAAATCAATGTGATACACCACATTAACAAATTGAAAGATAAAAACCATATGATTATCTCAATAGATGCAGAGAAAGCCTTTGACATTCAACATCAAATTTCAACATCCATTTATGATAAAAACCCTCCAGAAAGTAGGCATAGAAGGAACATACCTCAACATAATAAAAGCTATATATGATAAACCCACAGCAAACATTATCCTCAATGGTGAAAAATTGAAATCATTTCCCCTAAAGTGAGGAATGAGACAAGGGTGCCCACTCTCACCACTACTTTTCAACATAGGTTTGGAAGTTTTAGACACAGCAATCAGAAAAGAAAAAGAAATAAAATAAATCCAGATTGGAAAAGAAGTAAAATTCTCACTGTTTGCAAATGACATGATCCTCTGTATAGAAAACCCTAAAGATACCACCAGAAAATCACTAGTGTTAATCAATGAATATAGTAAAGTTGCAGGATATAAAATTAACATGTAGAAATCCCTTGCATTCGTATACACTAACAATGAGAAAACAGAAAGAGAAATCAAGGAAACAATTCCATTCACCATTGTGACAAAAAGAATAAAATACTTAGGAATAAATCGACCTAAAGAAACAAAAGACCTATATATATATAATTATAAAACACTGGTGAAAGAAATCAAAGATGACACAGATGGAGAAATATACCATGTTCATGTATCAGAAGAATCAATATAGTGAAAATTAGTATACTACCCAAAGCAATCTACAGATTCAATGCAATCCCTATCAAGCTACCAACGATATTTTTCACAAAACTAGAACAAATAATTTCACTATTTGTATGGAAATACAAAAAACCTCAAATAGCCAAAGCAATCTTGAGAAAGAAGAATGGAACTGGAGGAATCAACCTGCCTGACTTATGGACACCTTATCTTTGACAAAGGAGGCAAGAATATACAAATGGAAAAAAGACAATCTCTTTAACAAGTTGTGCTGGGAAAACTAGTCAACCACTTGTAAAAGAATGAAACTAGAACACTTTCTAACACCATACACAAAATGAACTCAAAATGGATTAATCATCTAAATGTAAGACCAGAAACTATAAAACTCCTAAAAGGAAAACATAGGCAAAACACTCTCTGACACAAATCACAGCAGGATCCTCTATGACCCACCTCCCAGAGTAAAAGAAATAAAAGCAAAACTAAACAAATAGGACATAATTAAACTTAAAAGCTTCTGCACAACGAAGGAAACTATAAGCAAGGTGAAAAGACAGCCTTCAGAATGGGAGAAAACAATAGCAAATGAAGCAACTCACAAAGAATTAATCTCAAAAATATACAAGCAGTTCATGCAGCTCAATTCCAGAAAAATAAAAGACTCAATCAAAAAATGGGCCAAAGAACTAAACAGACATTTCTCCAAAGAAAACATACAGATGGCTAACAAACACATGAAAAGATCCTCAACATCACTCATTGTCAGAGAAATGCAAATCAAAACCACAATGAGGTACCATCTCACGCCATTCAGAATGCTGCTGCTGCTAAGTCGCTTCAGTCATGTCTGACTCTGTGCGACCCCATAGACAGAAGCCCACCAGGCTTCCCCATCCCTGGGATTCTCTAGGCAAGAACACTGGAGTGGGTTGCCATTTCCTCCTCCAATGCGTGAAGTGAAAAGAGAAAGTGAAGTCGCTCAGTCATGTCTGACTCTTAGCAACCCCAAGGACTGCAGCCTACCAGGCTCCACCATCCATGGGATTTTTCCAGGCAAGAGTACTGGAGTGGGGTGCCATTGCCTTCTCCAGCCATTCAGAATGGCTGCTATCAAAAAAGTCTACAAACAATAAATGCTGGAGAGGGTGTGGAGAAAAGGGAACCCTCTTACACTGTTGGTGGGAATGCAAACTAGTCCAGCCACTATGGAGAACAGTGTGGAGATTCCTTTAAAAATTGGAAATAGAATTCCCATATGACCCAGCAATCCTACTGCTGGGCATACACACTGAGGAAACCAGAATTGAAAGAGACACGTGTACCCCAATGTTCATTGCAGCACTGTTTACAATAGCTAGGACATGGAAGCAACCTAGATGCCCATCAGCAGGTGAATGGATAAGAAAGCTGTGGTACATATACACAATGGAATATTACTCAGATATTAAAAAGAATGCATTTGAATAAGTTCTAATGAGGTGGATGAAACTGGAGCCTATTATACAGAGTAAACTAAGTCAGAAAAAGAAACAGCAATACAGTATATTAACATATATATATGGAATTTAGAAAGATGGTAACAATGACCATATAGGTGAGACAGCAAAAGAGACACAGATGTAAAGAACAGATTTTGGACTCTGTGGAAGAAGGCAAGGGTGGGATGATTTGAGAGAATAGCATTGAAACATGTATATTACCATATATTGAAATAGATCGCCAGTCCAGGTTCAATGTATGAGACAGGGCGCCCAGGGCCAGTACACTGAGATGCCCCTGAGGGATGTGATGTGGAGGGAGGTGGGAGGGGGGTTCAAGATGGGGGACACATGTACACCCATGGCTGTTTCACGTCAATGTATGGCAAAAACTACTACTATATTAGGACTTCCCTGGTGGCTCAGATGGTAAAGCATCTGTCTACAATGCAGGAGACCTGGGTTCAATCCCTGGGTTGGGAAGATCCCCTGGAGAAGGAAATGGCAATCCACTCCAGTACTATTGCCTGGAAAATCCCATGGACAGAGGAGCCTGGTAGGCTATAGTCCATGGGGTCGCAAAGAGTCGGACACGACTGAGAGACTTCACTTTCACTTTCTTTTCATTGTAAATTAATTAGCCTCCAGTTAAATAAATTAATTTTTTTAATACTAGATTGAAAACAAAATCATAGATGCCAAAATTCTTAAAATATTAGCAAATCAAATTAAGAGTACATTAAAAGAACATGCACCAAGGTCAAGTGAGATTGATCCCTGGGATGCAAGGATGATTCAAGTCATGCAAATCAATAATTGTGATATACCACATTAACAGAATGAAAGCTAAAAATCATATGATCCTATCAATAGATGTAGAAAAAGCATCTGACAAAATGCAGTATCCTTTCATGATAGAAACACCCAAATTGGGCATAGAAAGAACATAGTCCAATGTAATAAAGGTCATAGTCAACATCATACTCAACAGTCAATGATTGAACACTCATTCAAAAATCAGGAATAAATACTTGGTGCCCATTCTCACCATTGATATTCAACATAATACTTGAAGCCCTATATAGAGCAATCAGGCAAAAAAAAAAAAAAAAGGAACAAAAGGTTTCCAAATTGGAAATGAAGAAGTAAAAGGTAACTGCTTGTAGATATAATCTTATACACAGAAAACTCCAAAACTCCACCAAAAAACTTTTAGAACAAATCAATGAAAGTCTGTAAAATTGTAGGGTACACAACCAAAATATAAAAATCAGCTGCATTTCTATACACTGACAACAAAATACCCAAAAAAGAAATAAAACAACCTCATTAACAATAGCATCAAAACTAATAAAATACTTAGGAATAAATTTAAGGATATGAAAGATCTGTACACTGAAAACTACATGACTGATTAAAAACCTGAAAAAGACACACATGAATGGAAACATATCCCATATTCATGGATCAGAATAATTACTACTGTTAAAATCCCTCACTACCCAAAGTCATCTGTAGATTCAAAGCAATCCCTATGTAAATCCAAAAGGCATTTTTCACAGATACTGAAAATAAATCCCCAAATTTGTCAAAGCCAAATAGGCATTGTAAGACCCCCAAATAGCCAAGGTAATCCTGAGAAAGAAGAACAAAGTTAGAGGCACCATACTTTCTGATTTCAACTTGTACTACAAAGCTATAGTAATCAAAACGGTATGATTTAGCAAAAATAGACACATAATCCAATGAAACAGAATTGGGAACCCAAAAGTCAATCCTTGCATATATGGACAACTAATATTTGCAAATCACAAAGCTGATAAGTGGTTAATATCTGAAATATACAAAGAACTCATACAACACAATAGCAAGAGAAAGTCTGACTTTAAAATGGGCAGAGAAACTGAATAGACATTTCTCCAAGGAAAACATACATGTATACCTCCAACAAAAAAATTTTAAGAAGATGATATGGTGTGTATGTGTACACATACAGAGTAGAATATTATTCAATCATGAGAAAAAATATCCTGCCATTTGCAACAACATGGATGGATCTTAAGGGCATTATGCAAAGTGAAACAGGTCAGATAGAGAAATACAAATAATGCATGATATCACTTATGTGTGGACTCTAAAAACCTGATTCATAGACACAGAGTAGTTGCCAGGGTTTAGGGAAAGTGGGGGGAATGGGCAGATGTTGGTCAAAGGATATCTTCCACTTTTAATAGTTCTGGGGACCTAATTACAGCATAGTGATCACAGCAAATAATACTGTACTATAAACTTGAAAGCTGCTGAAAGTAATCTTAAATGTTCTCACCATGAAAAAAGAAATGGTAATTATGTAATGTGATGGAAGTGTTAGACAACATTATGGTGGAAATCATTTTGCAATATATTACATGTGTCAAACTGATGTACACCTTATACATAATGTTGTATGTCACTGACATCTCAATGAAGTTGGAATAGATAAGTAGATTAAAAGAAAAAGGTAATAAACTTAAATATCTAACTCTTTGGTATTGGCAGACATCCCTTTGGTTTTCACTTCCCTTCATATATTTAGCCTCTAAGGATCTCCCTTCTTGTAAGTGCAATGACAAATCTTAAAAGACTTTTGTTCTATTTTATCCAACATTTATAGGCATTCTGAAGCAAAAGGATTTCACAAATATCTAGTCTACCATATGGCCAGAAGCAAAATTCTGCCATTCTATTGAAGTACAAGACTATCTTAAAATTTCATGATGTTTTTTAACTTTTTCAATTCACTTTATCACTGAGTCCTGATGCTTCTATAAAGCACAATAATGCAGTTATTGTATTACACTCTTTATAGACAGGAAAACCAAAACTGATGGAAGTTGATTCATTTCTTATTGTTTATCTAAACTAGACATCTACCCAAAAACTGAATTAATCAAGATTCTGAGAATGAAAAGGAACTTGAAGATTACCTTAAATCTCCCAGAAGTATAGCAATAAGAAATAGTGTGAGGATTATTTACATTCTGGATCATCCATAGCTGACAGAGTGAAGTGTGTGACCTTGGGCAAGTCACTGAAGTCTCTGTCTAATCTCAAAACACCCACATCATAGAATCGCTGTGACAATTAAGTGAGTGCATTCACATCAAGCACATAGAATAGCATGTTGCAAAAAGTAGAAGGTAGTGCTTACTTTGAATAAACCATGCTTTTGGTTGCGCTGACCAAGCCATAAATTGCTTCCAGGGGGAAGGTTGGTCTCAGGAGGATCTATCACACGCTCATAAATCCTGTAGGAGCAAAGAACACAGTTACTAATAAAGAGGTTCAAAGTGGAACCCAAAGGTACATACATATCATTGGAAGTACTCATGGCATTTGCTGCTGGTATAGAGATGGAGGCAATATGGGGTACATTTTTGATGACAGGAACAGAATCAGAGATTTGTTCCTGACAACACTTGGAAACATTATCTGGGCCTCTCCCAGCTTTCTATCTTTGCTCTTTTTGCAGAGGAAGAAGAAAGAGGGTAACATTTTAGCTTGTCTACTCTGAGTAATGAATTTTATATAACCTCTGAGTAAAGTAGTTTTACCCATTTTTCAGGCGAGAATGTTGAGGTTCAGAGACCATAAAGAAGCCAACCAAGACAGCGAGAGAAAAGTTGGGATGAGAATCTATCTGGCCTGGCTGTGAAGACCATGCACCCTCCTCTGTGCTCTACAACTCTCTGACAGCTTTATCCAGCTTCTACTTATTTCTACAGTAATTTCCCATACCCCATCTAAACAACTGAGGAGCAGCTGCCCACATGATAATGAGCTTCCTGTACAAAATCAAGTAAATAAAATCATCATCCAATGAATATTTATTGAGCATTTCTTTATGCTTCAACCTCCTTATAAGGCAACAGAAGATAGAGCAATAAACCAGATATACAAAGTCCTGTCCTCATAGAGTAAAAGAAAGAAAGAATTCTGCACAAGAAGAAAAATCTTCATGTGATGCATGAAGACACAGAACTAATACAGAGAAAGCAACCATCCCGGGATCTTTGCAGGCACTGACAAGACCTACTGAACAAGCAACCTGTCTCAGTTACCCTGCCCTCCCAGGCTCCATGTTAGTCAATAACAAATTCTGAAATTTGTGCTTTTTTTTTATTTTTTTTATTTTTAAACTTTACATAATTGTATTAGTTTTGCCAAATATCGAAATGAATCCGCCACAGGTATACATGTGTTCCCCATCCTGAACCCTCCTCCCTCCCCATACCATCCCTCTGGGTCGTCCCAGTGCACTAGCCCCAAGCATCCAGTATCGTGCATCGAACCTGGACTGGAAACTCGTTTCTTACATGATATTTTACATGTTTCAATGTCATTCTCCCAAATCTTCCCACCCTCTCCCTCTCCCACAGAGTCCATAAGACTGTTCTATACATCAGTGTCTCTTTTGCTGTCTCGTACACCGGATTATTGTTACCCTCTTTCTAAATTCCATATATATGCGTTAGTATACTGTATTTATGTTTTTGTGCTTTCTTTAGAAACAGTCCCTGCAAACACCAGCTGATCAAAGGCCTCCACCTCACCTCTGGCAAGTACCTTCCAGCACCTGAGTATTGAGAAGGGAAAGGAAGAGCTCAACTAAGACTTGAACCTGTCTCCATAGATGCTCAGAAGAGACTGAGTGTGGTGAGATACAGGGACTGCCTCTTGCCAGAGGGTTCTGAATTTCTCCAGCAGCTTTCAATAGTAAAGTGCAGAAGAACTGGAGGACTGTCCAGTTACATCAAGGCCAGTGAATTATTGCAAGGCTGATGCAGCTGGGATCTATCACACTGCAGCCTTATGCTTATGTCTTAGCCACATCATCCATTACTCTCCTGTTTCCCAACAATATATACAGGGTATTCAATTGACAAAGCTCTAAATACATCAGGTCCTTCTCTACTAATTATCTTTCTGTTATAAATGGAGGCTCAAAACATAAGCAAGATAAATAAGCTTCCCTAAAAAAAGGTAGTCAGTGTTTTCTCCACAACAATGCATCCTTTCTTTTTCTGTTAGAAGGAACCATTTGAGATGAAGCAATGTGTCAAAACTGCCTGAATACAAGATGCTATATACTTCCTTTAAAAAGTTTTCTTTCCTAATATTAGTGGAAAACTAGAAAAAAGGCCAAATTTACAACAACAGAGAAACTCATACATTATCAAGTAGATCAGCTTGATAGAATTTACTACAGTCATTAACAGTGATAAATATGCAGGTTATGAAATATGGGGAAGTATACACAAAATAATTTTCATCAGAGGAAAGGGGAATGCAAGATTATTTATGCACTATGGAGATAATGATGCAAAAATTATATTCAATGTTGGTGAGTTTCAGAGGAGGCCAGAGAGAAATGAAAATCGCTATATTTAGGTGAAGAGGCAGAACATAATTTTCCATGAGGTGGTTTCACTAAACAGTTGAAAGTGTTGTCAACCTATTTATCTTAACCTTCTTTTGAAACATCTGCATCTGTCATAGTGAGAATAGTTTTCCATCCAAATGCCTTCTTTTTGGTTTTCAAAATGCTAGAAGGTAAGCTCAAAGGAGTAAAGGACGGGGCTTTATCTAATGTTTACTAAGTGCATTAAAGAAGGAAAAACCAGAAAGATCAACTCCCTCTCCTGCTGTCTCTTCCACAAACATAGTAGTTCCCTGGAAGAAACCCTTGAAGAAGCAAACTTTTGAGGTCACTATCATAAACAGGTGGCAACCCAAGGTGCATGAGCCAAAGGGGAAAGCTGACTTCCATGTCCTACAGTCCTGTCAGGATCTGCTATTCATGCCAAGGGAAGTCTGCACTGCTGCCTTCCTGGAAGCCCCTCCTATTCATTTGGATCAAAGAGCTCCAAGCAGCAGGCACAGTCCACAGATTGCATACAGGCCTAACAAATGGAGAAAACTTAAGAACTATATTAAACTGACATTAAAAACCCACACAAAGGGTATCTTCAGTTCAATTGAGTCTCTCAGTTGTGTCCGACTCTTTGCAGCTGCATGGACTGCAGCACACCATGCCTCCCTGTCCATCACCAACCCCTGGAGCTTGCTCAAACTCATGTCCATTGAGTCGGTGATGCCATAACCATCTCATCCTCTGTCATCCCCTTCTCCTCCTGCCTACAATCTTTCCCAGAATCAGGATCTTTTCCAATGAGTCAGTTCTGTGCATCAGGTTGCCAAAGTATTGGAGCTTCAGCATCAGTCCTTCCAGCGAATGTTCAGGACTGATTTCCTTTAGGATGGACTTATTGGATCTCCTTGCAGTCCAAGGGACTCGCAAGAGTCTTCTCCAACACCACAGTTCAAAAGCATCAATTCTTCCGTGCTCAGCTTTCTTTATAGTCCAACTCTTACATCCATACATGACTACTGGAAAAGCCATAGCATTGACTAGATGGATCTTTGTCAGCAAAGCAACGTCTCTGACTTTTAATATGCTGTCTAGGTTGGTTCTAATTCTTCTTCCAAGGAGCAAGTATCTTTTAATTTCATGACTGCAGTCATCATTTGTAGTGATCTTGGAGTCCAAGAAAATAAAATCTGCTACTTTTTCCATTGTTTCCCTATTTGCCATGAAGTGATGGGACTGGATGCCATGATCTTAGTTTTTTGAATGTTGAGTTTTAAACCAACTTTTTCACTCTCCTCTTTTACTTTCATCAAGAGGCTCTTCAGTTCCTCTTCACTTTCTGCCATAAGGGTGGTGTCATCTACATATCTGAGGTTATTGATATTTCTCCCAGCAATCTTCATTCCAGCTTGTGTTCATCCAGCCCGGCATTTTGCATGATGTACTCTTCATAGAACTTAAATAAGCAGGGTGACAATATACAGCCTTGAAGGACTTTTTTCCCAGTTTGGAACCTGTCTGTTGTCCCATGTTCAGTTCTAACTGTTGCTTCTTGACCTATCTAACCATGTGGAAATATCAGAAAAACCCAATTTGAGGGATAGTCCACAAAATAACTGCCTATGCTCTTTCAAAATCAGTATCATGAAAAGTAAAGAAAGGCTGAGGAGCAATGGCCAATTACAAGCAACCGAAGGGACATAAAAACTAAACATGAGATGGAATCCTGGACTGCATCTTAGAGCAGGAAAACAAAAATCCATAAAGAGGTCAGTAAAAAAATCAGTGAAATTTGAATCAGAATGGTAGATCACAAAATATTATTGTATTGGTGTTCAATTTCCTGATTTTGAGAATTAGGTGGTATATATTTCTGTGACTTGTTCATAGGAAATACACACTGCAGCATTTAGGGGTAAAACGTCATGATGTGTACAATTTCCTCTCAGAGAGTTCAAATTAACAATGTAAATATACACAATATAAGTACAGACATATGTAGACACATCTTTTTACTTTAAGAGAGAGCAGAATTTGAGCAGAGGTTATGATTGTTTTCTTGTGTCATTCTCAAAACTTCTCTGTTGGATTAAATTTATATTAAAGTAAAAAAGTTTTTAAAATAGAGTAAAAAAGCTAAAAAGGTCTATAACGTATATAAATTAAAAATACAAATAGGCAAAACGATTTTATCTATGAGCCAAGGATACACACAAACTTTAAGTGTCACATAAGGTATATGACACTGTTTTCCTAAAGCAATGGTAATGGTTAGAGAGGAGGGAATGAAAGGCAGGGAAGGAGGGATATCCGAAGGAAGGATTAATGCTAAGAATATCTCATAAACGAAGACACAGGATTATCACATTCCTATCCTCACCTTTGTACAGGGGGAGTTTTTCAACCAACATACCAAACACAATCAGAATCGTGGCAAAAGGGCTGCTGATCCCTGAGGTAGACTGACTCATAGAGACATGCCAGTAGGGAATGACCTGTCACTGAAATCTAGTATTGCCCACATAACTGAAATGAAAAAGCCAAAGCTAATATATGAACTCCTTGGTTTCCAGCGTGCTCAGGAAATCAAATTCTATCTTCTGATACTCTAGTATTATGGTTAACGAGGTTTCCTTCTCATCAGCAAATATCTGACTGTCTATAATGTGTGGGCCACTGCTGGCTATGGGGACATCCAGGCAAAGTCCACAGGGCCAAGTTCCTGCCCTCTGGTCAAGTGCTCGACAGACAACACGCCCTCACACACGCTACAATTCAGAGCAACAAGTGCAAGGATTTGTGGGAGCAGAGGAGAAAGAAGACAGAAGACTTACAGCCGAGTCGTGAATGAAGAATAAAGTGGAGCTGACACACAGACATAATAACCAGCACTTGAACAGAGCTGTGTGCACGCCAATCATTTTTACTGAGAATTTTACATATATTAACTTAATCCTCACAATACCACCATCAGACAGATGTTCTTGGCTCACCAAGGTTAACTAATTTGTCCATGGTTAAGCAGCTGGTGAATGGCAGAGCTGGGATTTGAACCCAGACCCCCAAATCTGAACGACTCACTCAAATAAATTAAGATTCCTAACTTGACTAACTCATCAGGAAGGGAAGGCAAAACAAGCTCATGTGCCAAAGCACATGGTCAGGACTGATCAGCTCTCCCAGAACCCTGGTACACTGCTGTGTGGCTACAAGGAGCCCAGCCTCCTACACATCTGGATGCGGCCATGGAATACGAATGGAAGGGATCTGCATCCTCCAAAAAAACCTCCCTCAAGCATCTTCCACTTATTCTCTTTCAGCTGACAAGAGAGGACTCTGGGGCTACGAGGTGGGCAGAGCCACAAGGCGGCAGGGCCTGGATTCTGAAATGATGACGTGGGAGGCAGCCTCCCAGCCAGACACAGCCAACTGAGGTAGAGAGGACTTGCAGTCATTATGACTAGTATTAATTACCCTAGCAAACATACCCTAATGCAAAAGAGAAAAGTGACTCTTACATTTTCATGCCCTCAATGCCAAGAGGTATCAGAGATCCTGTGGTGTAGCAGAGACACATGAATTTGGGACAAAACAGATTTGGGTTCACATTCCAGTTGTACGTTCTGCTAGCTACATGACCTTAAATTATTTAATTTCTTTGTACTTCAGCTTCCTCGTTTAAAAAAATGAGGTTTTACTACTAACTGTATGGGCTGCAGAGAGGCTTAAATGAAATATTTTGAATGCCATTGGCACACAGTAGGTGCTGCCAGTCTATAAAATTCATGGGTATCTAAATGATGCAGAGTACACAGGACACGTGATACATTCCGGCCCACTGGCTGCACCTCCCTTCAAATGAATCCACTGAGATGGGATTAGCAGTATCTTAGGTACAAGGCTTGTGCTTTGAGACACAATATAAGAAAATAACAATACTGTCAAATGGAGGTTATTTAAAGGGTGTACAATTTCAATGTTACAATGTAAGAATTTAGTGTGTATTTTGTCATAAGTTCTTACACTTTGAAATTTTTAAGTCCTAAATTTCTTTTCACCTTTTACAAATTTAAAAGCTAGAACAAGAGAATATTTAACAGGGCAAAAACAAAAGAAATTAACACCGTTAACTTCTGTTGTTTAACCCAATTAGAGTGCACACTGACAACCTACTCAGATACTAAATTTTGAATGAGAAAACAAAATTTTTGGACAAAGTACATTATCTATGACATACCAAAATCCCAAATATTTTTACTATGTTAGTTTTAAAATGCCCTTCATTAGCTTCTTTCAATTCTTTCAAGACAAAAATCAAACTTTTATATGTCAATTAAGCAAACATTTTAATATCTTTTACATCGCTCCAAAATACATAATTCTTTGACATTTACAAAAGTTTGACTTTTACAGCAAGTTCATCATAAACTCACGTGAGACAGGAGAAAGACTCAGGAAAAAGGAATGGGTAGAAGAAATAATCAGTCACCAAACCAAGAACCACACAGCCCATAGCTTTTATATGAGCAAAACATGACAAGACACTGCCCTTAACACTTTGCCTGAGTCAGAACTAGGTACTTTCTTACTCTCCATTTGGAACCTTAACTGAATTTAGCCAAAACATGGGAAAGGTTTCTGGGAAAATAAAAACTGTTGGCTGTAAGCCAAAGCCCTCTAAGTTCTTGTTTCAGACTGCCCTTATTTATCTTATATGTATATTACTTTTTATATATTCTAACTGCCCAGTATTTTTGCTCTTCACTGATCTCTGAGACTCTGCCCACTTGGATGACCCATTTGGACATACTCTCTTGCACATCAGCATATGACCCTATGCTGCTGCTGCTGAGTCGCTTCAGTTGTGTCCGACTCTGTGCGACCCCATAGACAGCAGCCCACGAGGCTCCCCTGTCCCTGGGATTCTCCAGGCAAGAACACTGGAGTGGGTATACCCTCCCACTAACCAATGAGGTCTATACTTCTGGTCCTAACTGAACCTGTTTTCCCAGACCTCTCTGCTAAAGGAGGAGAAATTGGTCTTTCCTGGTAGCCCTGGATCAAGCACGGCCATGATTATCTGCTCAATATGGAGGAAACAAAACCCTCACCACAACACCCCTTCACCCGCTCAGTTGTCTCCTGCACCCAGACCTCCCCTAGCCATGCTACATAAAGTAGTACCTAACCACTCCTCGGGCTTCCCTGGTGGCTCAGTGGTAAAGAACCTGCCTGCCAATGCAGGAGACATGGGTTCAATCCCTGTGTGAGGAAGATCCCTTGAAAAGGAAATGGCAACCCACTCCAGTATTCTTGGTTGTAGAGTTCCATGGACAGAGGAGCCTGGCAGGCTGCAGTCCATGGGGTCGCAAAGAATTGGATATGACTTAGCAACTACACAACGACCACTTGTCACTTAGCTTGCTTTACCCTTATCAAAGCACATGACTCTCCATATATTACTGTAAAGTAATTATCCTCTAATTAAAAATAATTTCAATTTTTTTAAAAAGATGAGTTTTAGTTTTTTTTAAAAAAGATGAGTATTAGGTATGTAACTTACTATATGATGACTAACACTGCTGTATTATACACAGAAAAGTGGGAAAGAGTAAATCCTAAAAGTTCTCACTATAAGGAGGAAACTGTTTTCCTTTTCTTTCCTGTTTTATTTTTATTGTATCTATATGAAAAGATGGATGTGTTAACTGAATGTACTGAGGAAATCATTTCACAATTTGTGCAAATCACACCATCATGCTATACACCTTAAACTTATATAGTGATGGATGTCAGTCATTTCTCAAAAAAATTACAAATAAAAAAAGCACGTGACTCTCCACACTAATCTTGGCTCTCTGCTGATTGACTGCCTCCTCCTACCAAGGACCTTGTCTGCCTTTTTCTCGTCAGTATCTTCAGCATCGGAGAGAGTGCCTAATCAAAGTAGGTGCCCACTCCACATATTGAACAAATGAATGAATGAAGGCAGTATCTTCAGAATAAGAGTACCACAGACACTTATACAATGCACTAACCTTTTTCAAGTGTTTTCCTGCATCATCCTCAGCTCGTGTGATTTTCACCAGGACCCCCACCCCCACCCAAAAAAAAAGCAAGATGAACCCCTCCCAATGTTTTGCATCCAGAAAGGAGATAAGGACAGCAAGTTTGACTCTGTCAGGCAGACAACTCACTAACAGGAAAGCCAGATAAGTGAATTTCAGGAAAAAATCATCAAGAGAAATAGTCAACAACTTGAAAATTAATTAAATCAAGCATAGTCTTTTTGATAAGTACACAATTTACTGCTTAAGTGGATTGCATTATAATCAGCCCAAATTTGTCACATTCCCATAGGCTGATACACACAATGCATTTACTCTACCACCATCTAAAATCTACACTTTCTTTCAGCCAAACAAAGCCCAATTTCCACTTAGTCCAGTTTCTTGGCCTTGAACTCAAGGGAGGTGCTCCCTATTAAGATGTATTGGGAGAATTATGGGAATTTTGCATGCCATTAGTATCTTATCGGTATTTCAAAGTGTAAGCAACTCATTTCTAATATAATAGCATGCAAAATCACACATTCAGTCAAACATAAAAACTCCTGGAGAGGAATGAACACCGCAAAGAGTGACTATCATGCTCCTTGTGAAAGTCAGTCACTGAATCAAGGGCTCATATTAGGAATTTTCTTCACAAGGTACAACTTCTCTTTATGCATGACTTTGGTTAAGAATGCCCTCCCTAGCAAGTGTCCCATCTCCTTAAAAGACCAATCAATATTCTATGAAGAACTCGATTTTCTGTTAACCAATAAAGCCCTGAGAGCTCAGCACAAAGCAATGCAGTGGTTCAACAACACTACTTATGAAGGAATATTGGATTTTTGTTTACCTGGATGAAGGAAGGCCTCTGAAGGGACTCCACGGTACCTTTGCCAATTATACAGAAGAATGAATCTCCGATGTAAACCTTGTGAATCAACATGCATTATGCCACTGTTCAATAAGACAATATGAAGCCCAAATGAGATGCTAAATGGAGAGGTTTATCTGGGGCTTTGCCTAGAATTGAAGAAAAGTGTTCACGTTCTCCCTGAAGAGGAAAGTTACAATGACCTTCCTTTGCTAGATAGAGAATCTCATCCTCACTGCCTTTTAGCCGGCACTAGTGAACATCAAGGTGTTCCTTTGAGAAAGCTTCCTATTACAGAACACAAGGCAACTCCCATCCTGTCTCCCCTCACCATCATGGTGGGGGGGGAGCTCAGAGGGGATAATTCCCTCTTTTGGCCTTACGCTAAAAGGGAAACCATGTCATCTTCCCCCCTTACCTTCAGCCTCATAGGGGAAATGTGAGAACAACAAAGTTCTTGATCATCACTAGGAAAACAAAAGGCATGTGTGGTGTCACTGGCGTTGTGCTTGGACCCAGTGACTCTTCAGCACAGGTCATGGCAACCTACAAAATAGTTCCTCAAAGCTCACTCGCTGTGCCAAGTGTTTGCCAACAGGGTACCCCGATAAGCTAACTTGTTGAATTTCCATGTCAGGTTGTTTGGCTCTTGTTCATTATTTGCTAACATGCAGATGCATCACACAGGGCTTGTATCAGAAGGACATGAAAGGAATGCCCCCAAGGGGAGCTCTGTGGTCTCCTCCCTCCAATCTGTTTAACAAAACCAGTGACACTCAGCAAATGACAAGATGAAAATGGCACCTCTGGCATTATACAGGAGGAAACAGACTGTAACTGGGGAGATGGATTATACGGATGAATACTGTATGGCCCCAATGTTTAAGAACTGACTTCTAAGCCAAATCCATGCAGGGCTCAGGAGGGACGGTAGCAGGGCTCAGCAGGTTTCTGAACAGTTCCTCTGCTGCTGTCTGCAGAGTAAATACACATGCCAGCTAAAAAGAAAAGGCAAAGTTGAAATCTGGACAGAAATGCCTGTCTTCTAGTAAACAAAAACACGACAGTGTTCAAGTGAGATTAGCAAAGAGACTTTGCTGGAGAAGGGTGTGAATATCTTCCCCCAAAATGAGACAACTTCCCAAGAAGATTAAAGTCCTCATGTGACCTGCTTCATCCAGTTAGAAAACACTAGCAGATGCGTGCTTTTTCTCGTCTGGCAATTAAAGTTTACTCTTTTCTCTCTCCTCATCTGGATCTCTAAACCAACGGTGCTTTCCTCTCCTAATCATATATTATGCCCCAAATGGCTCTCTCCCACTACTTATTCCTAACCCTTATGTTCTGCCCATCCCAAGAGCATGCTGAATGCGGGTCAGATTAGACAACAGGTTCTGTCTTATTCATCATCGTTACCTATGATTTGGCAGTTTAATAGCAGACGCACTTATTGAATCTGCAGAAAATACAGAGTTGGTATGATTACTTCAATCACAACTGATTTTAAGATAATACCACCAGGGTTAAGAGAGACATTAATAGGCAGAAACCAGGACCAAATCAAGTAAGATGAAATTTGACAAAAAAAAAATTGAAAGAACATGTGCTTAAGGACTATGCTTCTCAAAGACAGAATGTGAGACCTAAGATTTAACAGAAATACTTATTGAGAAAAAGTACATTGCTGTTTTGAGCAATAGTAAGCTAAAGCTGTCAAAAAGTATGTTATCATCTTAAACTGTACCAAAGACGACAATTATCTCACTCTGAGTCTATCTTCATAGAGATAGGCACATTTAGTTGTAGGAACTTCTCAGATGATAAACAGACACACTTTAGAAAGAACCAAGCAAGATCATGAGGGCTCTGTGAGCTAAATCAAGTGATGAATGGTTGAAGAACAGGGGATGTTCAGTCTTAAGAAGTAAAGATTAAGGGATGGCAAGATAAAGTCTTCAAATATTTGGAGGACTGTCATGTGGAAGAAGGATTGGACTCCTCCTGTGTAGCTGAAAGAGGTAAAACAAATATCAATAAGTGTAAGCTACAAGGAGGTAATTTCAGTTCAAGATAAGAATTTTCTAAGGCAGAAAACACAGAAAGAAAGAACAGCCCTGGGAAGCAATCAGCTAGTCTCTGAAGGATGTCCCAGCAGATGGTAGAAGACCACTTGCAAGGACAGTAATCCTCAAACTCAGACAAAGACACAGCCTCCAAAGTTGTAAGAGCTGCCCTTGATTATCTACTATATGCCAGAACTTTACAAACTTTATAATCCTTAAAATAACCCTAAAAGGCAGGCATTGATATACTCAATTGATAGATGTTCACAGAGGTTAAACGATTTGCCTAATACCATTCAATGAATGGCAAAGCCTAAATTCAAATTCAGATGTAAATTTGTGCAATGCCACATGGCCTTATAATCCTCTATTGATTCTGCTCTTAACAAGTCAAATACTCAACTAGTTGGTTACACGAACAGTGTGAGATACAGAAAGATCATTGGACTAAAGTCAAAAAACATCCATTTGTGTCTTACCTTTATATTTAAGCTTCATGACTTGGGGCAAGTTACAAAACCTCTCTGAGCACGAACTGTATCTTCACTCATAAATGTAATAATAATACGTATTACACAGGTTTTTGATAAATATAAAACAGATAATCTCAATGAAAGCACATTGTCAAATCTAAAATGCTTTTCTAAAGTAAAAGATTATTATTATTATTAACATCAATGCTTTTATCCTCACAGAAGAACCTAAGAGATACTTGAAGTATTTTCAGGAAAAAAAGCCAGAAACCTCATCCAAGCCACTTGGCTCAATTGGCTAGAAAATAGTACCCACTGTCAGCTTTACAATTTCTATAAAAGAGGAGCTTAGGGGCAGCAATCTGATGGGAAAGAGAGGAGAGTAACAGCCTCCTAAATCACTCCCATGGTGTAGCCACCGATGGCACATGTATCCATAGTCATTAGTCCCATTTTATTTTCTAGGAGTTCAGACAAATTTTGCTGCACAGAAGGTTTAATTATACCTCAGAATAGCTGCCTCCAAAATATTTGCTGGTACTCATAAGTGGGTGATAACTTAGTGTAACCCCATTATTCATCTAGATGAAGATTTAAATGTAATGATAAATCAAAAGCCTGCTGTTCATATAAAGCTCACATTGGTAACTAGGACTGTCAGGTCAGAAAGGACATTGAAGGTCTCTGATTCAACCTCCATCTGCTACTTGTTACATTAACATACAAACATCCAAAAGCCATCTGTCATCCAGAGACCGTCTGTGGTATCCTCACGTAATGCTTAAAAACTTCTCAGAGCAAATGGATGTCTCCCCCAAGGCCCAGACTGATCATTTCCAAACAACCCATGTGAAATATATCAGGGCCTAGCAGCTATGGTAAGGAACAAGGCAACTATTTCTCTCTCCATGAAGTCCTGATGCAACCACAGACCACCACCACCACCCCCAACATAGGCATCCTCAATACAGCAGCAGAGATCTGTACTCTTAGGCCTTTTTTACTTTTTCAGGACCTTGGAAAGCACCCATAAGGTCTGTTGCCAAATACTACGGGAGCCTAGCAAGCTTTTCAAAAACACAGATTCCTAGGTCCCTCATAAAGTCAGATGTACCAGGTACCAGCCTGGCCCCACTATTAAAAACAATCTCTGATGAAGGCTTTATTTGGCAGTCGGTCCTCAAGCAGCAAAGTCACACTTGACTAGGATTTCATCCTGCCTTGCTACCCTACCATAGCCAAGCTAGCCTATGACAGGAACAGCCCGGACTCTACTCAGGGTGTCTCCAAGGCAGGCTGAGAGCGCCAGGGAAACAATAGGGCCATTCTGAGATGCTTTTCTATTTAAATTGAAAACAAAAAATAAACAAGAGGGCAGCAGAAAGAAAAGAAAAAAGCCCTTCAGCACCCTACTCTTTTGTGGTGGCATGGTCTCCTGACCAAGGCCCATTAGTACTTGTGTAGAAGATGGGTGGAGGGACAGAGGAATGGATAGAAAGACAATATATAGGCAGCCACTTGTAAATTTATTTGGCAAGGATAATATATCCCTGGCATCCTGGAATCTTCATTATAAACTCATAATTATTATAGCTATTTGTTCATTGTTCATCAATTTCAAATAGTATCAAATGCTAAAGTGAGCCAAATATCTCCATTTACCCACTCCAGATAGATCCTTTGCTCTGCCCTGTGCCAAAGGAGACTAACAGGTTCCCTCTTCTTTTCGGTTTCAGTTGGTTTCAAGCAATGGGAAACACCAGTGGGAGGGCAGGAAGGGTTGAAATTGCAGTGCTAGTTAATTCTCAAGGAAAAGACTTAGCACAGTGCTTGGCACACAGTACTAGCTAGAGGTAGCTGCTCCTATTAATAACAAAACTAGTAAGGGCAGCACTTGACTGCTAAGTGGTACTGTTATGCTGCTTTTCTCTCTCAGCTGCTGTCTATAGCCTTCCACACATAAATGTGTCAATACAAACTTGATTGCTTTTTAATAATGTTTACTGAGAGCAACTTGTGTGCCTTGACTTCTGCTTTGTAGCAAGTTTGCTGAATTATTCATTTAGTTTGGGGCTCTTTCTTTTAAAAAGTAATCATCACTTTCTTGAAAGAAATTTTTATTTTATCATGCTATCAGTCCTGTCAGACTTTAGAAGTTCACAATCACTGAAGAAGAGCAAAGCAATTTAGATAAAATTTCCTGTTCTGAAGGAAGACTTTTGTTATTAAATGCAAGGCATTCAATAGTAACTGCCAGCTGTTTAATCAAAAAGTTATTGTTCATTGTGGAGGAAAAAATGGAGTCTGAAAAACAATGAGGCTACAACTCCAAGCTCAGAAATGAAGTTTCAAATTCTTTTCAGACTCCAACTAATCATTTAAATTATAATGGCCCATTTCTGATAAGGATGATAATAAGAAAATCACTCACAGATCTCCTTGTCATTTCTTTAATTATTGCCTTTCCTAGTGACCCCTGCATGTTCAGATTACAGAGTACAAATTAAGGAAGTTTTAAGAGATGTCTCAGATAAGCCTATTATTCATGACACACAGGTGATTCCTTTAATTCCAAACCAAAATGAATGATAAAAGAAAAATTAAGTGGGTGAGGGAATTATAAAGGGAAATTTTCACAAGCTAGTAAGAAGGTTTTAAAGAAGGTTAAAGGGAAAAGAAAAGATTCAAGAGTCAGAAGGAGTCTGTTCTAAATTCTGGGCTTACCCACTAAACTTAGGATGTGACTTTGGACAAATCACTTAATCTTCCTAGGGTTATTTCCTCACCTTTTACGTAAAGAAAATGATGCCTGTTCTCTCTACCTTTCTAAGGCTCAGTGAAACACTGCACATTAATTCCTTTGAAAATTGATGCCCAATACTGATGTGAAATGCCTCAATAATGCTGAGCCTCCTGAATGCTTATTAGTGTTTCAGATTCTCCCAGTGACCCAGCTTAGCTCCTTCCTTCTGTTTGGTCCATGAGATAATCTGGTAACCTTTTAATCATCTTGCTTTTTTTGATCAAGTTATTCAGGTTGATTTTTGTTACTTACAACATAAGGATCTTAACTAACATGAAAATGTATAAGAAAATACACTTAATTCAAACTCTTCTATACTCAAGTGAATAACCACAGTAAGTCATGGGAATGCCTGCTCTGCAGTGTATAGGAAAATAAAAATTCTGATCTTTCCACATCTTGATGCCTATCTCATTTACATTCCACGATATAATCAGCAATTTACAAATTTGTAGGCAACTTGAAAGCAGTTCTTATTTGGCCTTGCATCCACAGTACCTACACCAGTGCTAGGCACAAAACATACACTTAATAACAGAGGTTTAATTTCATATATTTTTGCCTTTGTGTCAGCCTGATCAGTTCCTGGACGCAGCCCTCTTGCTATGCTTGTATAATGATTAACCAATGGGTGAACTGGAGTTGTAGGAGTTCTTTATTCTGGATATTAATCCCTTACCAGATATAAAATTTGTGAACATCTTCTATTCTTTTCATTTCTTTTGGATACTCCTTTAGATGCAGAGAAGTTTTTGATATTCATGAAGCCCAGTTTATCCATTTTTTCTTTTATTGCCTATACTTTGGGATCAAGAAATCACTGCTGAATTCAACATCACAAAGACTTTTTTCCCCTATTCTTTCTTATAAGAGTTTTATAGTTTTGCCTCCTACCTTTAAGTCATTTTTAGTTCATTTTTGTATGTGGCAGAAGGCAAGAGTACAACTTCATTTTTCCAAGTAGATATTCAGTTTTTACAGTACATTTCTTGAAAAACTGTCTTTTCCACTGAGGGGCATTGGTACCCCTTTTTTGAAAGATGTCAACTGATAACATATGTGAGAACCTCAATGGACTTTCTATTCTATTCCACTGGTCCATATGTCTATCCCATACCAATACCACACTGTTTGATGCTTCTAAGTTATATAGTAAGTTTTCAAATTGGAAACTGAGTCCTTCAAGATTATTTTGCCTGTGTTGCATTGTCATTTTAAATATTAGTTCTATTAAATTATTTCACTTTTCTTCTTCAGATACTTCAATTATATATATGTTGGGCTATCTTTATCTATTTTCTATATTGACCATTTTCTTCCACATCATTTTTATTTAATATTCATTTTCTTATTTTAATGTCTTTCTTTAATGTCCCTTATAGTTCTTTTGTTTGAATTTATTCTGTTGGAGTTCTTGTAATTTAGTCTTTATTTCTAAAATAATAATGTCCATTTCTTTCTTCCATGGTCATTCATGCTCTATATACTCCTGAGTTTTATATATTTCTACTCTAAATTGGTGAATTTCTAATTAAGAGTGGGTTTCATATCTCTAAAATTTTGTTAAAGGATAGTTGACTCAAGCTGGAATATTGTATTACAGTTTCTGATACTTTTTTTAAGGATTCGTATCAGCTGACATATTTTCTCATTTTTAATAGTTTTGTATACAAGATTCTGCTAGTTTATGTTCATTTTGTAGAGTCTTATTTTCGGGTACATTGTAGTTTATGGAACTTTCTGCCTCCATTTATGCTAACAATGTGAGTATGCATACATTTATTTGTTCTCCTTGTTGACCTTTAAGTATTTTTGGAAAGAATGTGGAGACATTCCAATTTAGGCAACTACCTGGAGCAACCAGACAAGAGGGAAACGTTTCTATATCCTCTCTGTAAGCCTCTCCCACAAGTCAGATTAATAGCACATCTCTGTATTCTTATAGCATCCTTTACTACACTATGTCAGAACCTCCCACACTGTTGTAAGAATCAATTTACCTTTCCAACTCCACCCTGGGATACTTAGAACTTGTAGCTTTTCTTCAGTATACGTAGTTATGACTTTACTCTTAACCACATTAACTGCATTCATAACATGACTGTGCTGCATACTAGCAGCATAACCCTGACCATATAAGTAACTCCACCACTGTGTTCATTTTCTCATCTGAAAAAAAATGTAGATAATAATAGTACCTACCTTAAAAGGTTCTTGTAAAAATTAACATATTTAGAGTACTTAGAACACTGCTTAGCATACATCAAGTATTTAATACTCTTATTCTTATCATCATGATATCTTTATCCCCAGTAAGCACTATTGGACCTAACACATAAGGCATCTCAATAAATGCTGAGCTGAGGGTACAGATTATCCTGTCTTCTGAATTGCAGTAGCACTTAAAGAACAGTTGATACAGCTCAGCATTGCATTGAATATGATTGTGTATTACAATCAACTAGTGCATCTGTTGTTTTATGTGTCAAATAAGACTATAAGCTTCTTCAAGGACATAATATATATTTAATTCTACATGCCCTGTAGTATTACGCTGGCTCAACTGAAAAGGAGCTTGACTAACGCTTTTTTGAAAGGATTAAATCGTGCTCAACTGTGATTGGTTTGCTTCCTGATAATCCTACCATTAGGTTGAAAATATCTTAAGTCAAAAATATATAGAATACACCTACCCTACCAAGCATCACAACTTAGCCTAGTCTACCTTAAGTGCTTAGAACACTTACATTAGCTGTCAGGCAAAATCATCTAATAGAAACCTGTTTTACATTAAAGTGTTGAACATCTCATGTAATTTACTAAATACTGTACTTTGATGGGGGAGCCTGGTGGGCTGCCGTCTATGAGGTCGCAGAGTCGGACACGACTGAAGCGACTTAGCATAGGAATCCCCCGCCCCTGGGATTCTCCAGGCAAGAACACTGGAGTGGGTTGCCATTTCCTTCTCCAATGCCCAAATGCATATCACTTACACACCATCATAAAGTTAAAAAATTGTAAGTCAAATCATCCTAAGTCAGGGACCAAATACACTTAAAACTAAATGTTCTGAAGATATTTTGAAAAGACCCTGTGTGTAAGAATGTAATATCTGAAGTGAACCCTAAAGCTACTTTCTTATGCCTCACCTTTCCTTCCCACCAATGAGACTTCTGTGCCATCATGTCCAGCCCTAACTCTTTGGAGCTCAGAGAGTTTGACAGTCATTCAATCTATCTGTAAAATGAAGAGGTAATAGATGCCTCCTAGGTTTTATGTGACATTGAAGTAAGATGATCATAAATCATGGGGCCTGCCTTGTAGTAGCTGCTCACAGGGTGGTGGCCCTCAGTCTTCTTCCTCACCTATGCCCTCCACTCCATCCCATCCACTTTACAGGACAGACTCCAAAACACTAGTCAAGAGAAGAGACCCAGCAGCACTCCCTACTAGGCCGAAAGACATCCCTGCTATGCACCTACTGCCAAAAATCTCCAACATATTCTTGTGGCCTTGCACGCCCATCTGCACAAGTGACTCCACCGCTCAACCACTTGGTGGATCAGAGAATCATTGCCATCTGCTTCATTTTTGTTGTTGTTTTCAGTTCGATTCGGCTTTGTATCACTTGCATATTTAAGGTAAAGGGCTTAACAGTGAGTAACATAAGATACAAAGCAACCAACGTATGATATAAGCACTGTCCACAGTGAAGATGCAGGTGTCAGAAAAACTGCTGGCCTTTGGGGGAAGGGGAGGGGGAGGTACAAATACATAATAAGCAAATAAACATGCAAAGTGATAAATGCCAAGAAGAAAACAGTAATGAGGTGGAGAACAATGTGGTGGGAGAGTTTCTATTACATTCAATAGTTTCACTGATGAGAAATCATTTGACTACATTAAGGAACTATATAGAAATATATTTTTTAAAAATTCAGGCAGAGCAGACAGTAAAGAGGTCCTGAGATAGGCATGTGTGTAAATGTTCCAGTAAAATCAACTTCTCAGGTGTGGTTGGAACAAAAAAAGTAGGAAAGAAAGATGGAAGTGATTTCAAGGGAGAAGCAGAAAAGAGGTCACCTTGCTGTGAATTTTAGGTCATGCTATGTCTCAATCTTGTAGTTTTAACGAGATGGGAAGGAAAGGTATCACTCCCCTCTGCACACCATGAAGCAAAAGTGTTAGTCACCCAGTCATGTCCAATTCTTCGTGGCCCCATGGACTGTAGCCCGCCAGGCTCCTCTGTGCATGGAATTCTCCAGGCAAAAAATACTAGAGTGGGTAGCCATTCCCTTCTCCAGGGGATCTTCCTGACCCAGGGATCAAACCTGGGTCTCCCACTCTGTAGGAAGATTCTTCATCATCTGAGCCATCAGGGGCTAACATAAAAATACTGTGTATCCTTCAAGCCCAGCTCTAGGAACATAATCACAGTCTGAGAAACGCAGAGACCATCAAGTTCAAGCTCTTCATTTTGCATGCTGCCCAGAGAAGGGGAGTCCTTCATCTGGGTCACATAGCTGTGTACCAGAGTTGGAATCCAAATCTCATCTACTGGCTAGGATTCACTGAATTTTATTTCATAGCATTTTCCTCCTCTCCTTCCACTTTCTGTTATAACCGTTATTAAAAATAATTGTGCACTCACTACCTACCACCCATAAACCTATATGCATTCTATGTATTAGTTCAATTAAATCCATGATATAGGGCCATTTATTATCTTCTTCCCCAAGAAATGGAGTAACAGGCAAGTTTGGCCTTGGCGTACAAAATGAAACAGGGTAAAAGCTAAAAGAATTCTGCCCAGAGAATGCAATGGTCATAGCAAACACCCTTTTGCAACAACACAAGAGATGACTTTACACATGGGCATCACCAAATGGTCAATGTTGAAATCAAATAGATTACATTCTTTGTAGCCAAAGATAAAGAAGCTGTATGCAGTCAGCAAAAATAAGATCCTGTGCTCCTCATAGCAAAATTCTGGCTTAAACTAAAAGAAATTGGGGAGAATCACTAGGCTAGTCAGGTATGACTTAAATCAAATCCCTTATGAATATACAATGAAGGTGACAAATTGATTCAAGGGATTAGACCTAGTAAATGGAGTACCTGAAGAACTATGAACAGAGGTCCATAATATTGTACAGGAAGCAGCAAACAAAACCATCCCAAAGAAAAAGAAATGCAAGAAAGCAAAGTGGTTGTCTGAGGAGGCTTTACAAATAGCTGAGCTAAGAAGAGAGGCAAAAAGTAAGGGCGAAAGGAAAGGTAAACCCAATTAAAGACAGAGTTCCAGAGAATAGCAAGAAGAGACAAGAAGGCCTCCTTCAATGATCAATGCAAAGAAATGGGAAAACAACAGAAAGGTAAGACTAGAGATCTCTTCAAGAAAATTGGAAATATCAAAGAAATATTTCATCCAAAGGCAGGCACAATAAAGAAATGGTAAAGACCTAAAAGAAGCAGAAGAGATGGAAAGACTACACAGAAGAACTGTACAAAAAAGATCTTAATGGCCTGAATAACCACAATGGTGTGATCACTCACTCAGAGCCAGACATCCTGGAGTGTGAAGTCAACTGGGCCTTAGGAAGCACTACTGCCAGTAAAGCTAGTGGAGTGATGGAATTCCAGCAGAGCCACTTCAAAACCTAAAAGATGATGCTCTTAAAGTGCTTCACTCAATACATCAGCAAATTTGGAAAACCAAGCAGTGACCACAAGACTGGAAAAGGCCAATCCTCATCCCAATTCCCAAGAAGGGCAGTACTAAAGAATGTTCAAACCACCAGCCAATACTACTCATCTCCCATGCTAGTAAGGTTATGCTCAAAATCCTCCAAGCTAGGAGGATTCAGCATTACATGAACCAAAAACTTTCAGATGTTCAAGTTGGGTTTAAAAAAGGCAGAGGACCCAGAGATCAAATTGCCAACACTTGCTGGATCATAGAGAAAGCAAGGGAATTCCAGAAAAACATCTACTTTTGCTTCATTGACTATGATAAAGCCTTTGACTGTGTGGATCACAACAAACTATGGAAAACTCTTAAAGAGAAAGGAATACCAGACCATCCTACCTGTCTCCTGAGAAACCTGTATGTGGGTCAAGAAGCAGCAGTTAGAACACTGTATGGAACAACTGACTGACTCAGGATTGAAAAAGAAGTATGACAAGGCTGTTTATTGTCACCCTATTTATTTAACTTATATGCAAAGCACATCATGTGAAATGCCAGGCTGGATGAGTTACAAGCTGGAATCATGATTGATGGGAGAAATATCAACAACCTCAGATATGCAGATGATACCACTCTAACGGCAGAAAGTGAATTGAAACTAAAGAGCCTCTTGATGAGGATGAAGGAGAACAGTGAAAAAGTCAGCTTAAAAAACTCAACTTTATTTATTTATTTTAGTTGGAGGCTAATTACTTTACAATATTGTAGTGGTTTTTGCCATACATTGATATGAATCAGCCATGGGTTTACATGAGTTCCCTATCCTGAACCCCCCTCCCACCTCCCCTCCCCATCCCATCCCCATCCCATCCCTCTGGGTCATCCCAGTGCACCAGCCCTGAGCTAAACTTTAAAAAAAAAAAAAAAAAACTATGACCATGGCATCTGGTCCCATCACTTCTTGATACATAGAAGGGGAAAAAGTGGAAGCAGTGATAGATTTCCTCTTCCTGGGCTCTAAAATCACTGAGGACAGTGACTGCAGCCATGAAATTAGAAAATTATTGCATCTTGGCAGGAAAGTTATGACAAACCTAAACAGTGTGTTAAAAAGCAAAGACACCACTTTGCTGACATAAGTCCATATAGTCAAGTCTATGGTCTTTCCAATAGTCATGTACAGATATGAGAGCTAGACCATAAAGAAGGCTGAGTGCTGAAGAATTTATGTTTTCAAACTGCAGAGCTGGAGAAGACCCTTGAGAGTCCCTTGGGCCACAAGGAGATCAAACCAGTCAATCCTAAAGGAAATCAACCCTGAATACTCTTCGGAAGGGCTGATGCTGGAAGGCCCAAGCTCCAATACTTTAGCCACCTAATGGGTACAGCTACTCATTGGAAAAGACGCTGATGCTGCAAAGACTGAGGGCAGGAGGAGAAGAGGGCGTCAGAGGATGAGATGGTTGGGTGTCATCACCAATTAGATGGACATGAACTTGGGCAAACTCTGGGAGATGGTGAGGGACAGAGAAGCCTGCAGTGCTGCAGTCCATGAGGTCGCAAAGAGTCGGACACAACTTGATGACTGAACAATAACAATCAGGGGTAAGGGGTATGGCTCAGGGAGAATGAGACAGTAACATTGTAAACAGGTAAATGATCAAGACAATTTCACATAGTGAAAGGCCTTCGGAGGCAATAAAAGAGGATGAGATGATTGACATGATCAAGAGTGATCAGCCCGAGGCAGCACCACAGCCCTCTTGAAGTTCAGGTACGCGCCGTCCAAAGCAATTTCCAATATAAATACCACTGCCATTTCTTTTTAGCAGCCAGTGTCAGATTACCCCAGACACAAATAACAGGATTTACTCCTGCAATACTGTGTTCTCTGAATAGTGAAAAACAAAAGCCCAGAGAATCAGCCTTTTCATCTCTCTCAGCACCATTTGACAATTTCCTCTTTTCCGACCATGTGATTATATTTTTCCAAAGGCCTTATCAGAGAATCCATTTGAGCAGAGGCTAATGTCACCACTCGATAATGTATCTGTAATTGGAGGGGATTTCATCTGTATTCCACATGAGCTGGACCTGTGGGCCGAGGTGAATGGAAGAGGAGGTCCTGTGGGCTTGGCTTTGAAGGATAATCTGTGGGGTCCCATCCTCCCGTCAGCTGTGCTTCTCATTAACCATGCAGGAGACACGGGTGGGCATACACAGCCCTCTCAGAGACCTATGCGCTCCATCCTCAAAGCCTTCAGCTTCCCCTGGTTTCCACTTAAAGCTCCTGGCATATCACAGAGACAACAAGAACCGCACCCTTTGTCCCCAGCCCCATGCATGGCACATTACAGTCTACATGACATTTTCACGCTGTGTGTTCCTCCTCGGAGAGATAGAAGCAATTATTCTTGTCACCCTGCTTTTATTGATGAGAAACCTAGGACTCAAAAAGGTTAAGAAACTTGTGCAAGGACCCACAGCTAGGAAGCAGTAAAGTCAGAGAGTGATCTGACATTTCCAACTTTGAACCTGTAACAGTAAGGATCCTGGTGGGAAACAGTCACCCTACTGAGATTTGGTCATTTGAAAAGACAATCAATTAAAGGGGTTATTTGCAGGACAAGCAGGGAGTAGATAAACCACAAGAGATGGTACCAGAGAGAATGTAAATACAGAACGGGATTCAGGAGCTCTTGCCTTTTGAGGCATAAAGGGGCCAGGAACTCAAAAAGGGTCGCTTGATAGGGCCTGTGGCTTTCAGTCAAAAGGGGACCCAGTCCAATGTGACCCCATAGAGAAACAGCTAGGAGAGTAGAAAGCCTCACCTCCCTCCATCCGACTTCCAGCCTATTCTTTCTACTGATGAAATTCAAAAAGAAAGAGAGGTGGCAACAGAGTTCCCAGATGCAGTCCACAGAGGTCAGCCTGCTAGGAGACAGAGTGGAGCAGAGAGGGGAGAGATGTTTCTGGAGAGGCAGATGGAAGATACCCAGCCCAGACCCCAAGGCTTCTTCCACCATCCCAGGTTATCTCCCCCTTGCGGGGCTACTGGAGCCAACACCAAAGCACAGTCACTTCTGATGCAGGCAACATCTGGGTCAGCCCCCAGGATGGCCTATGCTGCAAATATACAGTCACCTTTTTCACATGATACTTTGCAAGGATGAGATTTAGGGCAAGGCTTGGTCACATAATGCATATGTTGAACAGCTCTGTGATATGCTCAAGGTTGTCACAATGCTCTTCTCCACTGAAGGGAATCCAGGTTGCCTCCAGGTGAAGCCTTGAACCCACCTGTAGACGTCGAGTCCATTGCTGCACCACTCTAACTCAGAGAGTAAGCAACAACCCCCTCCTCCCTCCCAACCCAAGTGGGCCTGGATCCTACTTGTAGTTAAATATAGCAGAAAAGAGAAGATCAAGCTATGGGAAGGAGTCAACATCAAGAAATCAGAAAACCCAAGTATGGAGTGCAGAAAGGGCTGTCCTGCCAGGGAGGATGCTGGCGATTGGCAGTCAGGGGAACCATGACATTCTGAGGTCAGTCAACAGAGAAGAAATCCAAATAAGTTGCCAAACTGATCATGTAAAGCAGCAGGCATCAAAAGTCAGGGATAGGCAGGCCAAGAAGATGAGGGATGAGAATGTGAGGTAAGAATAAGAGGGAAGACAGGCCTGGGAAAAAGCTGCCATAAGGAACCAGCTCAGATGCACCTGCACAGAACTTCTTGTGGAAAGGGCAGCTGTGTTTAAAGGGCCTGAGAGGGCAGCAGCAACAGACAGAGGCCAGGTTTCCCAAAGTAAAGATGTAACAGGAGCTACCCAGCCTACAGCTTTCATGGGCTCTGGAGACAGAAGCCAGGCCAGCCTCTCGAATGGACTCATATCCTACCTCCTGTTAGAGCATGGCCTTGAAGATTCCCTGATGGCAGGATCATCCATATATATAAATGATTCCTGGTTAACCAGCTACTCCTATTATCTCCTTGTATCTGTCCTCCTGTTCATGTCGGTTCTGCCCAGATGTGGAAAACCATTATCATTATGGAACCAAGTATCAGCAGCATCACGGCAGCATTTATTGAACAATTTGAAGGCAATGGCAACCCACTCCAGTACTCTTGCCTGGAAAATCCCATGGACGGAGGAGACTGGTAGGCTGCAGTCCATGGGGTCGCTAAGAGTCAGACATGACTGAGCGACTGCACTTTCACTTTTCACTTTCATGCATTGGAGAAGGAAATGGCAACCCACTCCAGTGTTCTTGCCTGGAGAATCCTAGGGATGGGGTCGCACAGGATCAGACACGACTGAAGCAACTTAGCAGCAGCAGCAGCAACAGCCCTGGTGATAAACTATTGATACATGGCAGCAACACTGCTGACAGCCTATAAAAGAGCCATTTCCCCATCTCTCTCCAAAGTATCTCAGTTTTACTGAGAGAGCAATGGGCCAGCACCATGAAAGGAAGGATGGCTGGTCTAAGACAATCATGGTGACCTCTTTCTCCTTTGTCACTGTCTCAAGACACTTCTCCCTGGCAAGGATGATGGAGTAGATGGATAAAAAAGGACTGCATTGGCCCCTGATGACATGTCTGAGCACCAGCTCATCTCAGTTACTGCCTCATCTAAAAGTTTTGGTTAAATAAACATTATATATCCTTATATGCATGCTAAGTCACTTTAGTCGTGTCTGACTCTTTGTGAGCCTATGGACTGTAGCCAGCCAGGCTCCTCTGTTCATGGGATTCTCCAGACAAGAATACTGGAGTGGGTTCCCATGCCCTCTTCCAGGGGATCTTCCCAACTCAGGGATTGAACCCATGTTTCTTATGTCTCCTGCATTGGCAGGCTCCTTCTTTACCACTAGCGCCACCTAGGAAGTCCTGTTATTTGCAACCAGGAATGTCTCATCTGATTCTTGTGCGCTGCTGCTGCTGCTGCTAAGTCGCTTCAGTCGTGTCCGACCCTGTGCGACCCCATAGATGGCAGGCCACCAGGCTCCCCCGTCCCTGGGATTCTCCAGGCAAGAACACTGGAGTGGGTTGCCATTTCCTTCTCCAATGCATGAAAGTGAAAAAATAACAGGCACACTTAATTCCACTAACCCAGTGAGGGAGGCATTATAGCAACCTTATCATGATTGGGACTTAAGAGTTGTTACTTTCCAAGGATCCCACAGGAGTGACAAAGCCAGAGCTGATACCCAGAGCTAGCCAACTCCAAAAGCTTGTGCTCTTAACCATGAAATGACATTCTCTCATTGTGTTCACCTGATGCCTAAGCCTGGCCAGCACCAGTTCCACTTCAGCCACACAAAACAAGCTTCAGCAACATGCCTATGCTCAGAACATCTAACCCTCATCACACACCCACTTTGATCCTGTAACTCCCATTTCAGCATAGGCTAATTGTCACAGTCTCACCTAGCTACACAGCTGAGACAGGCCACACTGATCCAAGGGTGGGGGTGCCTGGCTTCCTGCCCTGTTGCTATGTCACTGCTGCGCATGTCAGGCCAGAGGCATAGATAACAGCCCAAAGCATGAGGCTAGAGCATGCAGGCTTGGAGAAGGCAATGGCACCCCACTCCAGTACTCTTGCCTGGAAAATCCCATGCATGGAGGAGCCTGGTGGGCTGCAGTCCATGGGGTCGCGAAGAGTCGGACACGACTGAGCAACTTCCCTTTCACTTTTCACTTTCATGCATTGGAGAAGGAAATGGAAATCCACTCCAGTGTTCTTGCCTGGAGAATCCCAGGGACAGGGGGAGCCTGGTGGGCTGCCATCTATGGGGTCGCACAGAGTCGGACACGACTGAAGAGACAGCAGCAGCAGCAGAGCATGCAGGTAAATACCGTTCCTCACACTGCCAAGGGACAGAGCTGCCCAGACTAATCTACAGCACTCATTCTTCTTAAGTATGTTCCTGCTACACACCAGTGGTGCATCAGGCTTTACTCTATTGAATGAAAAAGCAAATTAAATACATACAGTGCTGTCTTACTATTGAAAACAACATGTTTGCATATGCAAAGAAAATTTTAGAGAAGAGAAATAAAATGTAATAATGATGACTTCTGTGCAAAGGAGTTAGGGACAGGGTGATTGGTATCACATGGTTTGGAACAGTTTGTATTTTAATTTTTTATAAGTTATCCATTATTTTGTTACATATTATGTCACTTATATGGGGAAGGCTTTTAATAAATTTATTAGTTATTTCATTATATAAAATGAACCTATACTGCAAGAATTTTCACCCCAAACTCCACAATTATTGCTTGGAATTGTGTTCCCACATTTCTTCTTGTTATACTTTTTGTTTTTAATTTTGTGTAATATGTGAATCATACATAATTTAAGAAAATTAAAGAAAAAATGTATCCATTGAATTTCACAATAAGGCTATACCAAAACAGCCTGGGACTCTCATGGAATCCTGCCCAAAGGGCTTATTGAATGGGCTTGATGGGAGATCCTATTGTGAGCTTCGGCTATAGTTTGAAGAAACAGACCCACAGAATTGGATGATGCTGATATGTCCACAGACCAGACAAGGGTACCCAACTGTGTTTTCTCTCCAACAGAGAGGGCACATTCCCCTTAATCCTATCAGTGATCAGTTTATGTTTGTGCCCCATGGGTAAGTTACCTCTACTCTCCCGTGCCTGCCAGAGCTCCTGCAGACATAGGAGACATGTAAGTCCAACTTGCAAGTGGGGCACAGCTCACCCTGTGCTGTGAATCAGACCAGGAAATCACCGGAAGTCTTCTACAGATTAACTGCCTTCCTCCAGAAAAGAATCCACAGAAGTTCAAAGCAGAAATGCCAGGGTAACTTTATCTTCGTCTTTCCCCAGGCCTGATATTTACAAATCACATTGAAATTTACAACACCTATTATGTGACAGCTCTATGATATACAGTGGTGATGCAAAGGTGAGCTCTCGAGGGGGGTCTGCAGCCTGTGAGAAAGACAGACATCAATCAAATGATCAAAAACCACTCTGCAGAGAAACAGTTTATGATGGAATAGTAAAACACAAGAAACTTCTTTCTCTTGTCCTGAAAATTAAGGGTAAGTAGACATGAATTTGATTTTCAAGAAATGGCATATACAGAAATCCTGAGGCTTCAAAGAATATGGTAATTAAAGAACTAAAAGAATGTAGTGTAAGAAGAAATTGAAGAAGGAAACATGGGCTAGACTATGCAAAAAAAAAAAATTTAAGCTATATTAAGGATAGTGACCTTTAGCCTTAAGCTTATAGGAGGCCATTAAATGAGCTTATGTGGGTGCTGGAGTGGGAAGGGAATATGTGATCTGGTTTACAGTGTGAAGTCTTTATGTATTGCCCTAATGTCCATGAAAGATTGCTGCCTGTGAAAAAGACTCACAATTCAGCATGCTCACCTACTTCCTAGGCCTTGCTCTTATTAGCTCCTGCAGGCTCTAGTACATATCTAATTAGATACCAACAAAAGAAGCAATAACAACAAATGCCCTCCTAAGTGGGGGTCAGCCACCGCCCAACCCTTTATTTCACCACCAGTAGTTTCTAATGAGACCTTGTGATTGCAAAGTCACCTTAAAGAACACAGAGAGTTTATCACCTTGAAATAGCAAATATCGAAATTTATATCGGAACAGTGTAAAACCACCCATGCAACACTGGAGACTAGAGTAATGTTTCTATTTCACATTTGAAGAAATGGCCAAATGGCTCATTTGCGGTCAGTCATGATTTAAGATTAGGTCCTTGGCCATTGCACATCAGTATGGAGACACATGCAAAGCATACAAATCATATAGGGATGATGGGTCATTCGAAGCCCTAACCCCATATTATCTCTGTGGGATTGAAGTCATGAACCTGTCTATCAATACTAGATTCCGGGAAGGGAGAGTCTTTAAATCTAAAAAGGTGATGTGAAATTATCTATAGAGTCCAAAGACCAACAGTGGTTGGAATTTGTAACAAGGTCAATTTTGGCCCAACAAGGTCCTTGGAGGTACCAGCCTCCACAGTCTAGAGAGAGTAATACATGGAATTTGGCCTTTGTTGGTGTCAGTTTATAAGCAGGATAAATTATACTTATTCCATGAGAAGTTAGAAGTGATATCTTGTCACACGGGGGTGTTAAAAAGATGGAGGAAGAGAAGAGGGAACAAAGTGGAGGGGATTGGTGAAGAATAATCTCCTTGAAAAAGAAATAAGGAAAGACCTCTGGACTCTGGCTTCCATTTGTCACTGACTAACTATAAGCTCCTGGACAAGTCATGTCTATCCTCAGTACCTCCAAAGTCTCCACCTATAAGATGCAAGAACATACACCTCAGAGTGCTTTTACCAAAAAAAAAAAAAAAAAAAAGATCAAGGGAATATATAGATCACTTTAAAAAAAAATTTTTTTTAAAGGTCCAAAACATTAACCTTCAACTCAACAATGACTGAGCAAAAAGTCTGAGTTTTTCGCAGCATGGTGCTGGGTCTTTGAGGCCAAAATGTCAAAGAATTCAAGAAACTGAAATCATAGATTACTCAGCTCCCTCCTTGCTTGTGCTTCAAAGACAGCACCAACCTGGAGAACACTGAGTAACTGAATGAGCTGTGCTGGGGACACACCAGGATGAGCTATAGCTGTTTACCTCTCCTGGAAATGAAATTCCCTTCTGGGTAATACAGGTATTCTGAGTATCCCAAAGAAGCCCACTGAGACCTCCAACTCCAAGCCTGTAAGTTCCTATGTGTGAAATTTGATGTCAGGAAAGTGATACCCTCATACCGACAGACTAGTGACTAAAGATGCAGGAGGACCTTCCTGAGAAAGAGTTAGAGATGGCATCACACAGACCCTTTATGGAAAAGGGAAATTATTTCCACTCTAACTGCCCAGGAAAACCCTCAGGTGAAGGCCCAGACACATTAACCAGCTGGCTGAGAGGCTCTGTAGCTCTTACTGGAGACACACTCACAAGAAGTTAAGAGGGATGAGCCGAGGGCAAGAGTTAATTGAATTAAAGGGGTTAGAGCAGGGAAAAACATTCACAAGAACCTTTTCCTTCCAAGCCTCCTCATCCCCACGCCCCATCTCCACCATATCCCCTACAAGAAAAGCAGCCGAACAGGTTCAGCTATAAATCTGTTTCCTTGCATCCAGCCACTCTGGCTGCTATTATTTATAACATTAATTTAATTAAAGTTCCCAGAGAGATAGATGAATTTCTTTCCAGTACTATAGAAAATCAGTTCTTTTCAATGACAACATCAGTACCCCTGCTCTAACTAGAAAACTAATGTAGTATTTGGAATTCTTTTTCTTTTTCAATTAAAAAGTCCTCATGGCTCGTGCATTTTTTATTCCCCAGTGTTCCTTTCCAACAAGTGAAGCAGAAAAGGAACAGAGACACCTAATATATAAATGTACATTTTTTAAGAAATTGAGTCCCATCATATATATTATTCTGGTTTGAGTTTTTATTTTCTCTCGCTGCTTTCCTTTTTAAGGAATAACCATACGTATCCATCATCAAGGACAGAGTAGAACTGTAACAATAAAGATGCAAGCTTTGATATTTTCTCATACCAAAACACATTATATCTCCTGCAGCCTATTTCCCCCCTTCCATTCATCCTGTATAAACCGATGTCCATGCATTAAATCACAACAAGATGTGTCTGAAGGCATATAGATGAAATCACTAAGTTGGAAACGAAGTCTTATTTTCCCTTCTATTTTAATACATCTTAGGTCCTGTGTATGCAATAATGTACCTTCCTGTTAATCTACTCATGGCCTCAGGTAGCCAACAAGCCACCAGATAAAGAGAAGATTCTACTGTATTTCTTTTTAGTCCTTTCCATTTGTAATTCTGAAAGCCCAAGAATGCAGATAGATGGGGAAATGCAGGCCTCTCTCATCATCCACTTCAGTTAATCCTTTCACCTCCTACCTCTCTGCCACTGAGGCCACTGTTGACCAAAAGCATATTTAAACCCACCAGGCAACAAGAGAAAAAAGACAAAGATTTTTGAAAAGACAAAATTAGAAATGGGTTTGCTACTGATGGCATTAGAAGATTGGGCAGAGTTAAGCTTGGAATCCACCTAACGAAGTTGGAATAAATAAGCTGCAGGGTACAAAGTGTGAATACAAGTGTGTGGGTCTCAGCCAGAATGAGACATCCAACACGGTCATGTCCGAGCGCCTTAACAATTAAGCAGCCACTTTCTACTAAGCTGAAAATGAAAGTGTTAGTCACTCAGCCATGTCCAACTCTGTGTGACCCCATGGACTATAGCCCAACAGGCTCTTCTGTCCATGGAATTCTTCAGGCAAGAATACTAGAGTGGATTGCCATTTCCTTCTCCAGGGAACCTTCCCAACCCAGGGATTGAACCCAGGTCTCCTGCATTCCAGGCAGATTCTTTACCAACTGAGCCACCAGGGAAGACCTTTAACTTTGTTGAATAATCTACAATTTGGAATGTATTACATTGGCTACCTAGACCTTTAGATTCATTATCTCCCATTATTTAAGTGCCTATGGTTTGGCAGCAACAAAGGCTTTTTTCCCTTCAGTATTCAGAGGATGTGTTTTGTTTTTTGTGTGTTTTTTTTTTTTTTTGAACAGTACAACTATCCATCATCCTCTGGCTACACTACACTGCTTTATCTTGTAGGTTACCAAGCTACCAGGCCTCCACAGCCAGGATAGCCTGTATACCCCCAAAAAGGCTGTCCACTGTCACATGTCTGGATCAGAAGATGTCTGAAAGAAATAAAGAGCACAAGGTGGAGAGAATAAGATGTGAACATTCCTTCAGTTCAGTTCAGTCGCTCAGTCGTGTCCGACTCTTTTGTGACCCCATGAATCTCAGCACACCAGGCCTCCCTGTCCAACACCAACTCCTGGAGTTTACCCAAACTCATGTCCATTGAGTCGGTGATGCCATCCAGCCATCTCATCCTCTGTCGTCCCCTTCTCCTCCTACCCCCAATTCCTCCCAGCATCAGAGTCTTTTCCAATGAGTCAGCTCTTCGCATGAGGTGACCAAAGTACTGGAGTTTCAGCTTTAGCATCATTCCTTCCAAAGCAATCCCAGGGCTGATCTCCTTCAGGATGAACTGGTTGGATCTCCATATCCAAAACTGCATATTCAGCATCTACTCTAGCAAGAAGGAAGGCAAGCGAAGGTGGGGGGTGGGGGGAAGATTGGGTATCTAGGGTAAGTAGCCTTTCTTCACCAGCAGCATGCCACACTGTCAACACACAAATCAACTGAGATGACTGCAAGCTGCCTGCTGGTCTACCACAGAAGCAGCCCTGTGAAGATGGCAAGCTCGGTTGCTCTCCAGGGTCCTGAAGGCAAAAAAAAAAAATGCATACTCTAAGTATTGTAATGAGATATGCCTGGAAGAGTAGAGGTGGAAGGAGATTCAGAAATCTAGTCCTAGCCCCTCATTTTATTTCTAGGAGCTAAGACCCAGGGACAGTAAATGAATTTCCCAGGGTCATACAAATTTAACACTTTCTGGTAGCTCTAGTTTTTAGTTCAGAATGCGTTTGTGATAAAAAGCCAGATTTTCAAAGTAGAGATACAAGTAGTATCTATTATGTTTGGGAAAGCCAGGAAATTATAAGACAGTGGTTTCCTCATTCCGTAAAACTGCACCTGTACATCTTCTCCTAAAAGCTGTGATCATTTTGGCTCATGGTTTGAGAATGGGGGAAGTAAATCTTTGAATCTCCTCTCTCACAGAAGTAAAAAGGAAAGGGGCCATGCCACATTCTCAAAGCCCTGCCAGGATCAAGGAAACATTGTATCACATTGGAGGGGATGTTCTCCTTCCCATTCAGCCTCAATTATATATTTTTTAAGAGACTCTGCAGTTACTTACTTTTACAGGGACTCTGTTGGCATAAAAATCATTTATGATTGTGTTGTACTACCAACCATGGAAATAAAAGACAAACTATTGGAGAACCATGCCTAGTATTTGGCAGTTAGAATAATTTCAGGGACCTGATGGACCTCAAACCCTACACTGCACCATGGATTCACAGTATGCACCAGGTCCTCCTCCATGAGACATGGATCTTCACACAAAAAATCTTCACTTTTTGTATAAGTGAAGATTTAATTAAATTGCTTTCATCTCCAGTATGACACTGAAACATCTTTGCTACATGATGACATATGTTTATAGTACTTCATGATGTTGTGTGTTCATAGAGTAGCTTGAAATTTTCTGAGGATTTTGCACACACTCTCTTGCTATATTCCTATAACCAGTATATGGTAGAAGAGTTACTATTACTCCCATTTTACAGATATAAGCACAGATTCTGACAGAGAGGAAGGATTGGAGAGGACAGGAGGAATCTTCAAAGAGTCTAAGACACAGATTTCCTGATTTCATACTCATTGCACATTAAGCCACATTTTATAAGTGGCAAAAGCAAGACAGAGGTCCAGCATTCATTACAGGTTTCAGATAACCCAGATAACATGTGCCTGGTCACCTAAGAACAGTTCTTCTTTCCCTGTCATCCCCTCTGTCATATTTCCTTCTCCATCTCTTCCTGCAGGCTGTCTCTCACTGCAAACTTGATCCACTCACTAATACACAGTCTTTTATCACTGGCACTCTGACTGGCTTTGTCATGCTCACAAGATGAACCTCATTCCAAATCGGATTCTCATGTAACTTACACAGAATCAAATCACAGTGGCAAAACTGTAAAGCTGCAGAGAGTGTCATACATTTTTACCTGGGATGGTAAGAAACTGAGAAGCTACTCCATGTCACCAGGAGCTCTTCCTTCTGTGGTCTACCAGACCTGACGGTCTCTACTAGGAAACCAGAATCCATCAGGTACTGCCTTACAACATTCCTTGTACTGTTGCCTTTTCAGTTCAGTTCAGTCACTCAGTCGTGTCTGACTCTTTGCAGCACATGGACTGCAGCAAGCCAGGCCTCCCTGTCCAACACCAACTCCTGGAGTTTACCCAAACTCATGTCCATTGAGTCGGTGATGCCATCCAGCCATCTCATCCTCTGTCGTCCCCTTCTCCTCCTGCCCTCAATCTCTCCCAGCATCAGGGTCTTTTCAAATGAGTCAGCTCTTTGCATCACTGTTGCCTTTTACTGTTAATTTAATTACATATGGGTTATATCCTATATTCTTTCCTTGCTTATCACTTCTCTTGGGATAGAAGATTGGGTGCTGCTAGGTTAGCTGGACATCAGGCATATACTACATTCTCAGTTTTAATTTTGATGAGTTGTGTGCATGTGTTCCTGTTCATGAAGTAAATAATACATCAGTGTAGGAATCAGGAGATTGATAATCTTGGCCTACCTCTTTTGGAAGTGGTGGTCTTTGATAGTCATCTCTTAATTTCTCCTTTACTCTAGTGCAAATGTTTGTCGAAAAGTCATTGCAGTACATTATACATGGCTTAACTATGTTAAGGAATGTTTGGCTTAACAACTTGCTTGTAAATACTTTAGGAGCTCTCTGGAAAGAAGATGCCATATCACCATATTTCATTATGAAAAACCTAGAGATATAAAGAAATGCTCATATCGTGAAGTTATTCTGAAATATTTGACAGAAACTTTGAATTACTGACTTGTTCAGTGATTTACAGTAAGTTTATTTTTCTGGGTCTGCAAGTTCTTCAAAATCAGTTGTATGGAAAAGCTGAATGTGCTCTGTGGTGAGCAAGCTTGGTTTACCAAGCTTTAGAGGTAAAATCTAAATATGTTTGCTGTTTAGACTACAATCACTGAGTTAACTCTGTCAGAGTGACGACCAGGCTGCAGGTGTGTGTATTTATGTGCAGGCACTATGCCCACTTTCACAAGCTTGAACAAATGAGGTGCGAGTTCAGAGTTCCATTTCAATGGGACTGGGTAAGAGAGAAATTGTTCCAGTGGTGAAGCAAGAGGAGGAGGGATTGGAGTGAGGAGACCTGTGTATTGCAGAAAGTTACTGCTGAAGCCTGGATGCGTGTACCATTTGAATGGAAAACACTTTTGAGTCCATTCCTCCACTGTCATTTCAAGACCAAGATGCTGGGAGTGACTATTTTCAGTTTTCTCTCTGCTTAGCTGCTATCATTAGTGTTTAAACAGGCTTCCATGAGAGTCCATGATTCTTCTAATATCCAAGGATTTGGGCCAGTCACTGTGGGGGTCCCTGGTGGCTTCAGAATTCAAAAGGACTGAATGAATAAGCCAAGGACTTCCTGATGGCAAGAACTCCTATTTCTTTGTATCCCCACAGCCCGGCAGAGAGTGTGCCCAGTACTTTAATTGGATAGATTGACTGAAAATTACAAGTTACCAAATAAAGAGAAGGAAAGAAAATCCCTTTTGTGGTAAAAGAACCCTTATGCACTGGATCCCAGATGTCAGAGGATTGTGGGCTTTGAGTGACTGGAACAGGCTGCAGGGTGAACTGAGAATGAAGTAGGGTAATCGGAGGAATGTGAGTTCAGGCCTCCTTCTCAGCTTTGTTGGCAACTCTTAATACAAAGGAAGCAAAAGAAAAACCTAAGGCAATGGAGATAATCAGGCTGGCCACCCAACTGAGTGGTTCCTTTAATGTTTCTAGCTTGAGGTAATCTGCTACCCACACTTTGGGAGTTTCTAAGTAGGCCCAGCTGAACAGCTGAAGCAGGAAGAAAAGTGTGTCTCAGTAACAGGCAGAAAGTGTTAGATTACCAACTGAAATAGCAGTCACTTTTCTTGTGACAATTTGTGTAATTAGGTCTGAAAAGGTTCTGTTTCTCAATTCTAAGAAAAGGAGAAATTTCTGCCACTTTCCAGTTCCTCAGAACAATAGAACTGCCTGGAAATCTCTCTCTGATTTCAAGTATTTTTAGGATTCCTGACATTTTTGTAGCTTCTCTCTCCTGGGAAGACTTCCTGGCATGGTTATGACTTTATCTTGGAAAGGACATGAATTTCAGAGGCGGGGAGCAGAGGTAGCCAGGCAAAGGTTAGGGAGTTATGTCCTGGTTCAGAGTTTTAGCTCCATGGTTATGTGACTGGAACTGAGTTCCTTACCATCTTGGAGCCTTTCTACTTCCAAATCCGTAAAAGCGGTCTAATGAAGTTGCCTCCACACCATATGGCTGCCCCAAGGACTGTTACACCTATCACACCTAGCACGTTACCTGGCCTACGGTACATGCCCAGTAGACAGAAGTCCCTTTCCTTGTGCCAAACCAATGGGTTGTGTAAGATTCCACATCTTGCCCCCCAACCCCAAAGATCAGCAATGTAAGATGCATGACAGGAAAATGCTAGAAGTACAGAACAAACTGCTCACGCTGAGTCTGGCTCTTTTCTTCCATCAAGTTCTAAGTCCAGTGCCAACAGTCCCTCATGTTGAGCTGAAGAGCCTAGTGGTTAGAGCAGACACACAGACGTCAGACTCAGGTCCAAATTCTAGAGCTGCCTCTTAGCAGCAGAGGGTTACAAAAATAGAATGTAACCTCAGTTCCATCACTTTTAGATGAGAAAGAGAGCCAGAGTGATAAATTAATATATGTAAAGTACTAGCACAGTCACTAGCATAGTCAACACGCTAAAATGTTATCCATTGCATCACCATTTATCTTCTAGCCAGCACAGCTCTAGCAGGTGACAGGTTGAGAAAAATAAGGAAGCATAACTTTAAGGGCAAAAGGAATCAAAAAGGAAGAATCTCACACTGGTATGAAATGCATAGCTTAGAGAATAAAAAATCAGCCTTTCTGAAATTCACCCTCTGCAAGGGTGGCCTAGATAAAACGTAGTAGACCAGCATCTTGATAAATAGCCCAGAGGTTCTGCCATTTTAAAAAATCAGCCAGTGCTGGCTAGGAAGAAACTTTTGAAGAAGAAAAGTTTGTTCCACCACATACTAGACACTATCCTCACCTTAAACCTTTCCTCCTCCTCACTGGGGCTGTGCTTTTCAGGTACTTGGACTTCCAAGGTCCCTCACTTATTTCTTGCAGCCCAGGCTATTCTCCAGTTTCTGCTCCCTCTTTCTTTCTTTTTTTTTTTCTCAAGGGAAAGCACAAATGCAGTTCCCCACTACCACAAATTATGCAGTCCAGTTTCCCACATTTGGGGAAACCACAAGTACTCCCTCTATTTAAATCAGTGGTTTTCAAATGCCAGCCCATGCACCAAGGCTAACCTGCTTGTGTAAGAACTACCCAGAGAGTTTATGAAGAATATAGTTCCACACTCAGGGAATCTGATTCACCTGGTCAGAGATGGCCCCTGGTTATCCATAATTCTTAAGTATAGTCAGGTTTTATAATTGTTTCTAGACTTTTCCTACACCAAAATCAAAATTGACCTATCCCCTGGCCCAGTCATTCCCAGCTTCTCTTTCCCTAACCTATCTAAAAACCTCATTTGTCCTGGGTCCATGAATCATTAATTGGCACCAACTTTATGTTTTCCCTCCAAGATCTTAAATAAAGGAAAATAAGTTACGCTATGAATGAAAGTATAAAAAACAAACCACCAGAGAAGGGGACTAGTATTTAGAACCTCCTCAAATCAATTCTGTATAAATGTGGCTGACCCTAAAGCATACTGCGGGTTCCAGCTCTCCTGTTCTCTCCCTACTCTCATGGCAGAGAGGCCAGAATACATGACAAATCAAAGTCTGGAGGCACCGGGTGACCACAGATGTGCAGAATAAATAGTAATAACCGTAACAACCACCACCACCACCAGGTACTGGGTGCCAAAGGCCAAGCACCACCCAAAGCACTTTATGCAAATCGTCTTACTTAACTTTCCCATCTGTGAATATGTGTAACAGTACATACAGTACTAGCAGTCCCAGTTTACAAATTACATTGAGATGCAAAGGAATTAATATGTCCAAATTCACACAGCTAACACGTGTCTGAGGATGGCAGAGGAGACAATTTCATAGGGACCAGAGCATTTGTAAAGGCAGGGAACCTTCAATTAGCACAAACTACCCACCCCGTCTTTCCTCTTCTCTAGAGAGAAGACTATTGGGAAATAAAAGATAAAACTTACACAAAGAGGAAGCAAATAATTGCAGAGCAAGAAAACAGCAGTGTCTCTGGGATGTTTCGGTTGGGAAGTACTGAACTAGGGCTTCAACGTTTCTTTCTTACCTGTGGTATAAAAGGATGCACAGGACCCTTCTTGTCTCCCATTTGAGCAACATATGGGTGGTGGGTAGGGTGAAACAGAAATGCTACCTGACACACCACCTTAGTTCTAGAGAATTGAAAGAGCCAGTGAGTTCCTGAAGGTAGAAATGGAACAAATGACTTTAGCTGGCTTCATCCAAGCTGCCCAGCCCAAGGTAAAAAGGAGCTACCTGTTTCTATGGAAATGTCATCCAGGCACACATTACATCTAGTTGAAGCCACAATTCTCCAGAAAATCCAGAAAGCACTTTAGATAGATAGATCAAGCTAGACCAAGACTCACTTCAAGATGGTGGAACTTCCCTTAAACCTGACACTAGCTTCTGTTCTCAGCCTTTCCAGGTCCTCTCCTAAGAGAGACTGCAGAGCCAGAGTAGCAAGCACACTGAAGTATCCCGTCATCAGAAATGCAGTCTGGAGGTGCTTTCTATTGGGTGCCAGAATGGAGGCTGTACTCAACATGCCTGTACTTTTTCCAGGGCCTAAAAGAACAAGTCCTGTGGCCAAAAAATCATTTAACTTTGGCAGTAATATTAATGAAGACCAACCATTCATGGCTACTTTGCATCACAAAAGATTCTCTATAAAAGGACTCAGATCACTATTCATCGACTTTCAGTGGGTTCTGGAGAAAGGAAAACATCCCCCTTCACCACGGTCATCCAGCTGTCCAGCCACATGTGAACTAATAGAGATCAATAGTGTCCTTTCTTCAGCTGGCTGTAAACCTCCCCCTAGGGACAGACATGGAGGAGGATATCTCCTTCCCACCCCAACCCACAGCATCCTATGAAACTCTCCCTTCCCCTTCTTGCCCCTTACACCCCCATCTTCAAAGTAGTCCTGCCACTCTCTGATAAACTGGAAGGCTCATCCCTCTGCATAGGATAAACGGCATCAATTCCAAAAGATTCCAAGAACAGCCCCTTTAAGAACAGCCCCTTTTCATTTGGAAAAAATATTTAAGCAAAGCTGTGCTTGATGAAGTGAAATAGAATTAGCCACTCCAGTAGCTCCGGCTTCTCAGATTCATTTGAAGGTAGACCAGCTCATTCGCTTCCAAGTGGAACGGACTCAACAACAATACATCACAGTTAACCGTAATCACAGCTCCACGGAAATCCAGCCGGTGCCTAAAGGACACTGAGGTGTACTTAATGGTCCCGCATCTATAATCAACCTTTCATACATTTCTTCCTAATCGCTGCATATGGTTTCATTTTAATGAACTGTTTTCTTAGCATATTACAATTGGTCATCCTGGGACACCTCAGTACTCTTGCCTGGAAAATCCCATGCATGGAAGAGCCTGGTGGGCTGCAGTCCATGGGGTCACTAAGAGTCAGACACGACTGAGCGACTTCACTTTCACTTTTCACTTTCATGCATTGGAGAAGGAAATGGCAACCCACTCCAGTGTTCTTGCCTGGAGAATCCCAGGGGTGGGGGAGCCTGGTGGGCTGCCGTCTATGGGGTCGCACAGAGTAGGACACAACTGAAGTGACTTAGCAGCAGCAGCAGCAGCAGCAATGGCCCATTCGGTATGTTAAATGACTCCTAGGGTCCCTTGGTTTTTATTCCCCAGCAAGGCTTGGAGGGGATTGGTTTTTTCCCTTCCCCATTGATCGATTTCAAGGGCACAATCACAGAAGATCAAAGGCCAAGACATACCTGTTGCAGTCGATGTGGAGCAGGAGATGGGAGGCGCTGACCGAGAGTGCAACCCTGTGCCACTGCCCGTCAGCCAGCCGGTACGGAAGCGCCTCTGTCCGGGGCCTCCCACTGTGTACGTAGTGATAGCGAATCTCATCCCTCAGACCACTGCTCTCCAGTTCAAAATAGCTGTGTGTAAAGAACAAAAATGTGTTTTTACTTCTGGTTATCACAGCCGTCATCAATCCTCGTGACTTCCTACCAGGATTCCCAGAACCTAAAATTAACTCAACATGACGCACAGAAACACAACCCACAGTTAATTGTACAACATGGAACCCAACTCACCTTCTGTCCAAGAGTCCTCACAGTGACAGTCTGAAGGCCCGATATGGTGACTGAAGATGCACTGTGAGTGACAGGTGACAAGCTAATCAGCAAAGCTCAGTGCAGTGTCACTTAAATATAATGCAGGTCTCCTTTCTATTGTCTACAAAACGCCATTCACGTGGAATGGGTTTATCGATGTCTATTTTTATTACTGCCACTTCTACTTTTTCAAGAATTAAAGGAAAATACAAGTCACATGAACTATCAAGGATAGAAACAAACTATCATAGAAATTATGAATAAGTTTTTTTATTGTTGTTTTTACTTCCCCCTGGACAAGACACTATAAGTGAACAATTGCTACATAACCAATAAGGAAGGAACGTTTGAAGCTACTCGCGTTATGTGTTAACATTTCCAAGTGTCATGGAATGAAACACATGATTGACCTTTTCTTTTGGCAGATTGTTACCTTCTTTTTCTAGATCCGTGAAAAACTCAGCACCTCCTCTGCAGTCGGCACACTGGCCATAAAAGGCAGCAGGCAACGTTGGGACAGTCCTCAGTCACACACCAGGGCTGGCACTTTCATGGGGGCAGAACTATGCAGGTTCCTATGTGTCCCTTCTGAAATGTGTCACCGTGACCATCATCACCACAGGGTCCAATCTGACTGCCAGGCACTGGGCCTCTGACATATACTGTCTAATCCATCACTCACAAAAGCCTTGAAGACTGATACGATACCTTCTGAGGATCTTTAAAAAAAAAAAAAAAACACTGAGATTCTGGAATTAAGTAACATACCCAAGCCAGATTTTAAACTCAGAGCTAGATGTGACATTCCATGTACTATCCACCAGTGAGGCCTCATCTCAGAGGCACAGAGACAAGGTGGTCAAGATGGCCTCAACTGGCACTGTCTCCCAGCAGCTTATCCGCACAGGCAGTTCAAGAACTGCTTGCCTAAATAGGTAACCAGGTTCAATCTCAAGATGTGGAAGGACTTACTGCTTCTGCTCTAATCCACTGAGTTGGCCTGACCCCACCAGCCCAAGCACATTTAATCCAGAACATAAAATGCATCCTCCATGAGCACTGAGATGAATAGATCATGAATCTCAGCTTCTACTATCCATGACTTCCAAATCTCATATAAGAAAACAAATGTACATTTCTTGCTCATCGTTCACAGAGATCTTCCCAAGATCACACTGCAGGAAAAGCGAAGTCAAGACCAGCCTCTGACCCACCTCACGTGGACTATACAAAGAATTAGGCTCAAGATCATAAATAGAAAATGTTACATATACTATTGCAGCCATCTCCTGGGCCCAGGTACATACTTACTACTAGTAATATAATATATATATACTTTTAAGACTGTTAAGGAGGAAATCCCTTAACATACAAGACATTCATTTTAAGAGAATTCTCCAATTTTTTTCTAAGCACCCAGAATACTGGAAGAATCAAACAATCAGAGGACTTAAAAGGTCAGGAAAATCTTAGAGATTATCAGGTCATTCGTTAATTTACTCAGTGTGTCAGGGCTGAACACATATTGAAAAGCTAAGATAGGATTTAAAATACAGATCCTGTTCTAAGATTTCAGAAAATAGTGGGAAAAGAAAAGTATGCCCCTCCTCTCAAAAAAGCTAGAAATTGGCGAATGGGAAACAAAGGAAAGTCGAAGCTATCATTTCATGATTAAATATGGCATTCTAGAAATGGGCTTACATAAATATCTCATTTAATTTCTTCAAGCTGAGCACTATTATCACTATTTTACAGATGAGTTCACAGATGATCAGATATTAAAATACCTTGTCCGAGACCACACAGCTCCAGTACAGAAAAGCAGCATAACTTGGTACTTAAGACCTTACCAAGATTAACACATAAAAAGAACTCTTTAAATCACTTTACTTGGACCAACAAGCTACTCCTAGGGGAAGGAACATGACCTTTAAAGGACCTCAATCAATGACAATCAAAAATATTCACAATAACTTGGATCATAATAAACAAAGAAAAAATGAGGCATATATATTTAACCAGGTCTAATCATCATTGCCTCATTGAGCAACTGCTCAGTGTATTATAAACATATCTTTTAAAGATCATTTTGCAGTGAATTGAAGTAAGTGGGTACCTCGAGGTAATCACAAACATACAGTTAAAACAAATGTGCACTAATATTACGCAAATGGTTACTTGTGTCTTGGGACATCTGACAGCACCGTGCATATATACAAAAATTGCTGTATCTCAAACAACCCAGATGAAAGTCAGGATGCTATGTTTAAAAAAAAAAAAAATTGTTAGAGTTCAAGACCATTTACACATGACAGTAATTCCCCAGCATTTCAAGCCTGCAGACAAGGCCAAATCTTGTGACCTAAGAATGCTCTTATGCTATTAAAAGGGGGAAATGAAAGTTATTAATAGATAACTGCAAAAGTGGTTCTAGATATGACAAAGAAATCAGATAGCTAAGTGATACCTGGCTAAAACTGCTTCATGAATACTGAGAAGAGAAAAGGGCAGAACTTGCAGGCAGTAATCCTCTGCTAATACTGATGTGAGGCTTAGTCCTGAAAGGAGCATGGAGGAGGCAGTCATTTGGCCTGAGAGCACCTGACATTAGCCTACAGCGCAGACTGTAGATTTGTAGTAGAGCCTGCTTCTCCGGTGGCTCAGAGATGATAAAGAATCTGCCTGCAGTGCAGGAGACCTGGTTCAAAACCTGGGTCGGGAAGATCCCCTGGAGAAGGGAATGGCTACCCACTCCAGTATTCTTGCCTGGAAAATCCCATGCACAGAGGAGCCTGGTGGGCTACAGTGCATGGGGTTGCAAAGAGTTAGACACAACTAAGCGACTAACACACACACTTGTTACTCAAGTATGGTCCACTGACCTGCAGCATCATCATCTATGGTAATTCAGATTATGCGGCCCCAACCAAGACCCACTTGAATCAGAATCTACACTTTAATAAGACTCACAGATGATTCACGCACACATTAAAAGTTAAGCAGCACCATGGTTAAGTACACCAGGTGTTGCTTTATGCCCCGGGCAACTAATCATGGTCAAGAAGCAGAAGTCTGATGCTACGAGCAAGTGAATAAGAACCATGTGGTGCTTTCAGGGGAAGAGAGGATGCTGGAAGCAACAGTGAGTCAGTGTTCCGCGGACTCTCACCCCTATCAGTCCTCTCTTAAGCCCTCAAGTGCTTTTGGGTCTTCCTAGGAATTTGTGGGAAGGACCAGCTGTATAGGTGATAAAGTCACCAGTCAGATTTTGTCAGCAGCATTTCTCCCCTTAGCCTGGCACCTCAGCCAAGTGTTTTGCTCCAGTGAACTGTCCTGGCTCCCAGAAAAACTTGTTCATCCTTCAAATATTTGAAAACAGCAATGATATTCACTACAAAGCTTTCTCTTTTACACCAAGCATTCCCAGTTCAATCCTTTATACTTTTGCTCCCATCCAAAATAAAAGGCCTTCCTGGTCAAAGATGGGGTCACACCGTTCTTTTAAGATTCTTCCCCAACTTGGTCACCAGGCTTCGGGTATGGTAAAACGGATCAGCTTCCCCCATACAGATAGCATCCAAGAATAAAAATGTGCACTGTGCACAACTGAGTGCCTCCTAACATTGACACTGACTTCCAGATACCTAACACAGCAAGTCCTTGGACTCAAAATTATTTTGAATCAAGTATTTTGACTCAAAATAACTATGAGGGTGAATCTTCCCTACCCTATATTTACATAGCTCGATTTTCTTCAACCTAAGTTCTTGCTTAAGTGCTAGGCTCTAGCCATAAACAGTGTGAATAATTCTTCAAAGCCTACCCTTAAGGGTTAGCAACAACCAATTACTATGAACTGAATTCAAATCTCACAAAACCGCCCAATCCCATGTTAGACTCATAAATAAAAGTCAGGAACAATAATTCCAAATAACATAGATAGGTTAAGATCAACCAATTATTTTCATTAAAATATTTGTCATTTTCCCAGTAACTTAAACCAGGGAACCCATTTCTTCAGAATATTAGGCAGACCAACAGGATAACTACATACCCTCAAAATGGTGAAGTGGTTATTGCTGGATGAGTGTGTTTTTTCCACACACTAGGATGAAAACAGCAGGGTTAATTTTTAAATGGTTCCAGCACTAAATCAATAGTAAAGACAAAAAGGTTTCAGGAAAAAGTCTTTTTTCCAGCAGCCACAAAGATGTATATTGACTGTTTGGAGAAATAACTCACACCCCAAAGAGCTCCAGAGTGAGTGCAGTACCAGCTTCCGCCCTATGGCCTCCATGTGCCCCTGAACCAACAAGTGCCTCCCAGAAGTCTCAGTGGGGAGGTCAAGGCAAAAATGGATGTGAGAAACAAGGCCACTCCATCCAATGTGTATCCCTGGCAGGATTATTGGGAGGAAAGGAGAAAAACCAGATAAGCCACTATCTTCTTTCTGTAATGGAAACAAATCATCACAGGTATAGAGAACACCTGGGCAGACCATTCTCCAAATCCTAAAAAATGCCAAAGAAGATTAAAAGAAACAAGTTTCCTAGCAATTTCCTAGCAATATCCTAGCATAATGCCTACAATGCCTAGGAAAAACATCTACTTCTGCTTTATTGACTATGCCAAAGACTGTATACCAAAGACTGTGTGGATCAAACAAACTGGAAAATTCTTAAAGAGATGAGAATACCAGACCACCTGACCTGCCTCCTGAGAAATATGGATGCAGGTCTAGAAGCAATAGTTAGAACTGGACATGGAACAACAGACTGGTTTCAAATAGGAAAAGGAGTACGTCAAGGCTGTATATTGTCACCCTGCTTATTTAACTTATATGCACAGTACATCATGAGAAACGCTGGGATGGATGAAGCACAAGCTGGAATCAAGATTGCTGGGAGAAATATCAATAACCTCAGATATGCAGATGACACCACTCTTATGGCAGAAAGCAAAGAAGAACTAAACAGCCTCTTGATGAAAGTGAAAAAAGAGTGAAAAACTTGGCTTAAAACTCAACATTCAGAAAACTAAGATCATGGCAACTGGTCCCATCACTTCATGGCAAATAGACAGGGAAGCAATGAAACAGTGACAGACTTTATTTTTTTGAGGCTCCAAAATCACTGCAGATGGTGATTGCAGCCATGAAATTAAAAGACACTTGCTCCTTGGAAGAAAAGTTATGACCAACCTAGACAGCATATTCAAAAGCAGAGACATTACTTTGCCAACAAAGATCTGTCTAGTCAAAGCTATGGTTTTTCCAGTAGTCACGTATGGATGTGAGAATTGGACTATAAAGAAAACTGAGTGCTGGAGAATTGATGCTTTTGAACTGTGGTGTTGGAGAAGACTCTTGAGAGTCCCTTGGACTGCAAGGAGATACAACCAGTCCATCCTAAAGGAAATAAGTCCTGAATATTCATTGGAAGGACTGGTGCTGAAGCTCCAATACTTTGGCCACCTTGAGTCAGTCAAGAACTGATTCATTGGAAGAGATCCTGATGCTGGGAAAGATTGAAGGCAGGAGAAGGGGATGACAGGGGATTAGATGGTTGAATGGCATCACCAACTCAGTGGACATGAGTTTGAGAAAACTCCAGGAGGTGGTGATGGACAGGGAGGCCTGGCATGCTGCAGTCCATGGGGTCACAAAGAGTCAGACACAACTGAGTGATTGAACTGAACTGAGGAAAGGTTAATTCTACCTTTAACAATATAGCTAACATTTATTTGGTAATAGCCAAGCAATACCACTCTTGGGCATATACCCAGAAAAGATGAAAACTCTAATTTGAAAAGATAAATGCACCCCAATGTTCATAGCAGCAAAATTTATAATAGCCAAGGAATGGAAGCAACCTGAATGTCCATTGGCAGATGAAGAGGACATGGTATATATACACAACAGAATATTACTCAGATATAAAGAATTAAATAATGCCATTTGCAGCAACAAGGATACACCTAGAGATTATCATAAGTGAAGTCAGATGGAGATTGACAAATATCATATGATATCATGTATATATGGAATCTAAAGATGATGCAAATAAACTTATTAACAAAACAGAAACAGACTTGGTCATAAAAGGCAGTCATATGGTTATCAAAGATGAAAGTAGGGAGAAGGATACATTAGATATACACTACTACATACAAAACAGATAAGCAATAATGAACGACTGTATAGCACAGGGAACTAAATTCATTACCTTGTAATAACTTATAATAGCTAAGATTGTGAAAACTAGATTTATTTATGTGAAACTGAATCACTGTGCTGTATATCTGAAACTAATACAACATTGCAAATCAACTATAGGTCTATTAAATTAAAAGAAAATAGTAACAGCCAATATGTATGATGCTTACTGCCAGGAAATGACTGTAGGCCTTTATATTTCATATCAAAATAATCCCTACCACATCCTAGGATATATTTATCTATTTATTATTTGCTTTAACAGACACTTCCACAGCACTATGTGCCAGGCACTATTCCACAAGTATTTACTCATTTAATCTTCACTAAAACCTCAAATATTACCAGTTATTACCATCCCAGTTTTATAGAGGATGGAACCAAAATAAAGATTAAATAACTTTTCCAAAGCTACAGAGCTAGGTAACAGCAGAACTAGGATCCACATGGGAATAACCTAGCTCCAGGGTTCCTGCTTTATGCAGCCTCCTAAGTCCATGCTTTTAACCACTATCTCATTTTAAAAAAAGAAATTTAAGATTTGGGGATGGAAAAAGGTATTCCATGCAAATGGAGATCAACTGAAAGCTAGAGCAGCTATATTCATGTATCAGACAAAACAGACTTTAAAATAAAAACTGTTATAAAAGACAAAGAAAGATACTACATAAGAAGATATAACAATTATAAATATATATGCACCCAACATAGAAGCAACTCAATACAGAAGGCAAATAAGGGAGAAATCAACAGAAACACAGTAGTAGGAGGGGACTCTAATACCCTACTTTCCTCAATGGACAGATCATCTGGACAGAAGATCAGCAAGGAAACACAGGCCTTAAATTACACATTAGCCTTAATTGACATTTATAGACTATTCCATTCAAACGCAGAATACACATTCTTCTCATACGCACATAGAACATTCTCCAGGACTGACTGCAAAGTAAGCCTCTGTAAATCTAAAACTGAAATCATACCAAGCATCTTTTCTGATCATAAAACTATGAGATTAGAAATAAACTATAATGGGAAAAAAAAGTGGCTTCCCAGATGGCACAGTGGCAAAGAATCCCCCTTCCAGTGCAGGAGACATAAGTTCTATCCCTTGACCAGGAAAATCCCTGGAGAAAGAGATGGCAACCCACTCCAGTATTCTTGCTTTAAAAATTCCATGAACAGAGGAGCCTGGTGGGCTACAGTCTATAGGATGGCAAAGTCGGACACAACTGAGCATGCACACACACAGGAAAAAAAAACTAAAATACACACACACAAACATGTGCGAGCTAAACAAAATGTTTTTTTAACAACCAATGGGTCACTGAAGGAATTGAAGAAGAAATTTAAAAATACCTATGAGACAAATGAAAACAAAAATAGAATGATCCAAAACCTATAAGATGGAGCAAAAGCGATTCTAAGAAGGACATTTATAGCAATACAATCTTATCTTAGGTAACAAGAAAAACCTCAACTAAACACCCTAAACTTAACACCTAGAACAACTGAAGAAAGAAAAACAAGCAAAACCTAAAGTTAGTAAAAGGAAAGAAATCATAAAGATCAGAGCAGAAATAAATGAAATTGAGATGAAGAAAACAATAGCAAAGATCAATGAAACTAAAAGCTCTTTCTTAAAAAACATAAAATTGATAAAACTTTAGCCAGACTCACCAAAAAAAGGGAGAGGACTCAAATCATTATAATTAGAAATGAAAAAAGAAAAGCTACAACTGATACCACAGAAATATAAAGAATCATAAGAGACTATTACAAGCAACTGTATACCAATAAAACAGACAACCTGGAAGAAATGGACAAATTCTTAGAAAGGTACAATCTCCCAAGAGTGAACCAAGAAGAAATTGAAAACATAAACAGACCAATCCCAAGTAATGAAATTGAAACTGTGATTAAAAAACTCAACAAAAGTCCATGACAGATGGCATCACAGATGAATTCTATCAAATATTTAGAGAATAGCTAACATCTATTCTTCTGAAACTGTTCCCAAAAAATTGCAGAAGACAGAAAACTGCCAAATTCACTTTATGAGGCTGCCATCACCTTGATATCAAAACCAAACAAAGACACACACAAAAAAAAAAAGAAAAGAAAATTATAGGCCAGTACCACTGATGAACATAGACACAAAAATCCTCAACAAAATACAGCAATCTGAATACAAAAATAGATTAAAAGGACCATATTGGATCATGATCAAGTGGGATTTATCGCAAAGATGCAGGATTTTTCAATATCTACAAAATAATGTGATACACCACATCAACAAATCAAATAAAAACCATGTGATCACATCAATAGATGCAGAAAGTTTGACAAAATTATGATAAAGACTCTCCAGAAAATGGAAATAGAAGAAATATATCTCAACATAATAAAGGTCATATGTGACAGACCAATATCTAGCATCATACTCAGTGGTGAAAATCTGTAAGCATTTCCTCTAAGATAAGGAACAAGACAACAGTGTCCACTCTCACCACTTTTATTCAACAGTTTTATAGAAGTCCTAGCCACAGCAATCAGAGAATAAAAATGAATAAAAAGAATCTGAATGAGACAAGAAGTTAAACTGTCATTATTTGGAAATGACATGATACTATACATAGAAAATCCTAAAGACACTACCAGAAAACTACTAGAACTTATCAATGAATTGTTACTTGCAGAAAGCTGAGAGTAACAAAGGATTCCCAAGTAGCTCAAATGGTAAAAGAGTCTTCCCACAATGCAGGCAAAGTAACAAAATTAATTCACAGAAATCTGTAATGTTTTGTAGAGTTGTAAGTTACAAAATTAATACAAAGAAATCTGTTGCATTTTTATATAATGAACAAAAAGTATCAGAAAAGAACTCAAGAAACAATCCCATTTACCTTCATATCAAAAAGAATACCTAGAAACAAACCTTCCTAAAGAAATAAAAGACCTGTATTTCAGAAATTATAAGACACTGATGAAAGAAATCAAAGAAGAATCAATATTGCTAAAATAGTTACACTAACCAAGGCAAGCTACAGATTGAATGCAATCCCTATCAATTACCAAAGGCATTTTTCACAGAACTAGAAGAAAAAAATTTACAATTTGTATGGAGACACAAAAGACACCAAATAGTCAAAACTATCTTGTGAAAGAAAAATGGAGTTGGAGGAATCAGGTGCCCTGATTTCAGACTATATGACAAAGCTATAGTCATCAAAACAGTATGGTACTGGAACAAAAACAGGCATATAGATGAATGTAACCACCCTTATGGCAGAAAGTGAAGAGGAACTAAAAAGCCTCTTGATGAAAGTGAAAGAGGTGAGTGAAAATTTTGGCTTAAAGCTCAACATTCAGAAAACGAAGATCATGGCATCCGGTCCCATTACTTCATGGGAAATAGATGGGGAAACGGTGGAAACAGTGTCAGACTTTATTTTAGGGGGCTCCAAAATCACTGCAGATGGTGACTGCAGCCATGAAATTAAAAGACGCTTACTCCTTGGAAGAAAAGTTATAACCAACCTAGACAGCATATTCAAAAGCAGAGACATTACTTTGCCAACAAAGGTCTGTCTAGTCAAGGGTATGGTTTTTCCAGTAGTCATGTATGGATGTGCGAGTTGGACTGTGAAGAAAGCTGAGCGCTGAATAACTTATGCTTTTGAAGTGTGGTGTTGGAGAAGATTCCTGAGAGTCCCTTGGACTGAAAAGAGATCCAACCAGTCCATTCTAAAGGAGATCAGTCCTGGGTGTTCTTTGGAAGGAATGATGCTAAAGCTGAAACTCCAGTACTTTGGCCACCTCATGCAAAGGGTTGACTCATTGGAAAAGACTCTGATGTTGGGAGGGATTGGGGGCAGGAAGAGAAGGGGATGACAGAGGATGAGATGGCTGGATGGCATCACCGACTCGATGGATGTGAGTTTGAGTGAACTCCAGGAGTTGGTGATGGACAGGGAGCCCTGGCGTGCTTCGATTCATGGGGTCGCAAAGAGTCGGACACAACTGAGTGACTGAACTGAACTGAACAGGATAGAAAACCTGGAAATAAACTCATGCACCTATCATCAATTAATTTATGATGGAGGAGGCAAGACTATACAATGGAGGAAAGACAGTCTCTTCAATAAATAGTGTTGATAAAATTGGACTGCTACATATAAAAACTGAAAATAGAACATTCTTTAAAACCACACACACACACACACACACACACACACACGGATTAAAGACCTAAATGTGAAATCTGACACTACAAAATTCTTAGAGGAAAACATAGGCAGTCTATGTTTTCTATGTCATGAACACTCTACATGAATCACAGCAATATCTTTTTTGATCCATCTCCCAGAGTAACAGAAATAAAAACAAAAGCCTTTGCAAAGCAAAGGATACCATAAGCAAAATGAAGATAACCTAGAGAACGAGAGAGAATTTTTGCAAATGATATGACTGACAGGGATAAGTCTCCAAAATTTACAAACAGCTCATGCATCTTAATATCATCAAAACAAACAACCCAATCAAAAATGAGCAGAAGACCTAAATAGACATTTCTCCAAAGATGACATACAGATGGCCTAGAGGCATATGAAAAGATGTTCCACATTGCTAATTATTAGAGAAATGCAAATCAAAACTACAATGAGATATCACCTCAGACCACTCAGAATGGCTATCATCAAAAAATCAATATATAAATAATGCTTGAGAGGGTGTAGAAAGAAGGAAACCCTCCTACACTGTTGGTGGGAATGAAAATTGGTACAGCCACTGGGGACAACTGGATGGAGGTTCCTTAAACAAACTAAAACAGAGATACCATAAAACCTGCAATCCCACTCTTGGGTATGTACCTGGAGAAAAATATGGTCCAAAAGGATATATGCACCCTGATGTTCACTGCAGCACTGTTTACAATAGCCAAGACATGGAAGCAACCTAAATGTTCATCAACAGAAGAATGTATAAAGAAATCAGAGAAACTAAGTAATGAATCTTATTCACCATTGCAACAAAAACAACAAAATATATCTAGGAATAAACCTACCTAAGGAGATGCAGAGATATTCCATATTCCTGGATTGGAAGAATCAATATTGTGAAAATGACTGTACTACCAAATGCAGTCAACAGATTCAATGTGATCCCAATGAAATCACCAATGGCATTTTTCACAGAACTAGAACAAAACATTTCACAATTCATATGGAGACACAAAAGATCCTGAATAACCAAAGCAGTCTTGAGAAAGAAGAGTAGAGCTGGAGGAATCAACCTTCCTGACTTCAGATTATACTACAAAGCTACGATCATCAAGACAGTATGGTACTGGCACAAACACAGAAAAATAGAACAATGGAATAAAATATAGAGAGCCCAACTATAAACTCACACACATATGGGCACCTTATTTTTGACAAAGTGGCAAGAATATACAATGGGGCAAAAATAGCCTCTTCAATAAGTGGTGCCAGGAAAACTGGACAGCTACATGCAAAAGAACGAAGTTAGAACACTTCCTAATGCTATACACAAAGATAAAATCAAACTGGATTAAAGACCTAAACGTAGGACCAGTAACTATACAACTCTTAGAGGAAAATATAGGCAAAACACTCAATGAAATAAATCAAAGCAAGATCTCTATGACCCACCTTTTAGAGTAATGGAAATAAAAACAAACAAACAAAAAAAAAAACCAAATAGGACCTAATTAAACTTAAAAGCTTTTGCACAGCAAAGGAAACTACAAACAAGGTGGAAGGAGAACCCTCAGAATGGGAGAAAATAACAGCAAAAGAAACAACCGACAAAGAATTAATTTCCAAAATATACAAGCAGCTCATACAACTCAGTATCAGAAAAACAACCCAATCAAAAAGCGGAAAAATGCCCTAAACAGACATTTCTCCAAAGAAGATATACGGATGGCTAACAAACGCATGAAAAGATGCTCAGCATCATTCATTATTAGAGAAATGCAAGTCAAAACTACAACAAGATACCACCTCACACCAGTCAGAATGGCCATCATCAAAAACTCTACAAATAATAAATGCTGGAGAGGGTGTGGAGAAAAGGGAATCCTCTTACACTGTTGGTGGGAATGTAAATTGATACAGCCACTATGGAAGATGGTATGGAGATTTCTTTAAAAACTAGGAATAAAACCACCATATAACCCAGCAGTCCCACCACTAGGCATATACCCTGAGGAAACCAAAATTGAAAAAGGCACATGTACCCCAGTATTCACTGTAGTACTCTTTACAATAGCTAGAACATGGAAGCCACCTAGATGTCCACTGACAGACGGAAATATCCATTGACGTGGATAAAGAAGCTGTGGTACATACATACAATGGAATATTACTCAGCCATAAAAAAGGAGTGCATTGAGTCACTTCTAATGAGGTGGACAAACCTAGAGCCTATCATACAGAGTGAAGTAAGTCGGAAAGAGAAAGATAAATATCATATGCTAACACATATGTATGGAATCTAGAAGAATGGTATTAATGAATTTATTTGCAGGACAACAGTGGAAAAACAGACATATGAGAACAGACTTATGGACAGAGGGGGAAGAGAAAACGGAGAGGATGAGATGTACCGAGACAGTAACATGGAATGGGAATTTGCTGTCTGACTTGGGGAACTCAAACAGGGACTCTGTGACAATCTGGAGAGGTGGGATAGGGAGGCAGATGAGAGGGAGGTTGAGGAGGGAGGGGACATGTGTGTACCTATGGCTGAGTCTTGCTGATGTTTCACAGAATACAACAAAATTCTGTAAAGCAATTAACCTTCAATTAAACATAATTTTTTAAAAAAATGTGGTTCATATACAATGGAGTATTATTTAGCCATTAAAAAGAATAGAATAATGCCATTTTCAGCAACATGGATGGATCTAGAGAGTGTCATACTGAAGGAAGTAAGTCAGACAGAGAAGGAGAAGTATCATATGACATTCCTTATATGTGGAATCTAAAAATAAATTGCACAAATGAACTTACTCGTAAAGCAGAAAAACATTCACAGACTTAGAGAATAAACTTATTGGTGCCAGAGGGGAGGGAGGGGGAAAGGAATAATTGGAGCGTTTGGGATGGACAGGTACACACCGCTGCATTTAAAATGGATAACCAACAAAGACCTACTGCACAGCACATGCAATTGTGTTCAATGTTATGTGGCAGCCTGCATGGGAGGGGAGTTTGGGGGAGAATGAATACATGTGTATATATATTAATATATGGCTGAATCTCTTTGCTGTTCACCTGAAATTATAACATGCTCAAAATTCTCCAAGCCAGGCTTCAGCAATACGTGAACCATGAACTTCCAGATGTTTAAACTGCTTTTAGAAAAGGCAGAGGAACCAGAGATCAAATTGCCAACATCTGCTGGATCATGGAAAAAGGAAGAGAGTTCCAGAAAAACATCTACTTCTGCTTTATTGAATATGCCAAAGCCTTTGACTGCATGGATCATGATAAACTGTGGAAAATTCTGAAAGAGATGGGAATACCAGACCACCTGACCTGCCTCTTGAGAAATCTATATGCAGGTCAGGAAACAACAGTTAGAACTGGACATGGAACAACAGACTGGTTCCAAATCGGGAAAGGAGTATGTCAAGGCTGTATATTGTCACCCTGCTTATTTAACTTCTATGCAGTGTACATCATGAGAAACGCTGGGCTGGAAGAAGCACAAGCTGGAATCAAGATTGCCGGGAGAAATATCAATAACCTCAGATATGCAAATGACACCACCCTTATGGCAGAAAGTGAAAAGGAACTAAAAAACCTCTTGATGAAAGTGAAAGAGGAGAGTGAAAAGTTGGCTTAAAGCTCAACATTCAGAAAATGAAGATCATGGCATCCGGTCCCATCACTTCATGGGAAATAGATGGGGAAACGGTGGAAACAGTGTCAGACTTTATTTTTGGGGGCTCCAAAATCACTGCAGATGGTGACTGCAGCCAAGAAATTAAAAGACACTTACTCCTTAGAAGAAAAGTTATGACCAACCTAGATAGCATATTCAAAAACAGAGACATTACTTTGCCAACAAAGGTCCGTCTAGTCCAGGCTATGGTTTTTCCAGTAGTCATGTATGGATGTGAGAGTTGGACTGTGAAGAAAGCTGAGCACTGAAGAATTGATGCTTTTGAACTGTGGTGTTGGAGAAGACTCTTGAGAGTCCCTTGGACTGCAAGGAGATCCAACCAGTCCATTCTGAAGGAGATCAGTCCTGGGATTTCTTTGCAAAGACTGATGCTAAAGCTGAAACTCCAGTACTTTGGCCACCTCATGCGAAGAGTTGACTCATTGGAAAAGACCCTGATGCTGGGAGGGATTGGGGGCAGGAGGAGAAGGGGACGACAGAGGATGAGATGGCTGGATGCCATCACCGACTCCATGGACGTGAGTCTGAGTGAACTCCCGGAGTTGGTGATGGACAGGGAGGCCTAGCGTGCTGCAATTCATGGAGTCTCAAAGAGTCGGACATGACTGAGTGACTGAACTGAACTGAACTGGCTATCCTCTGATATAAAATAAAAAGTTTAAAAAATAAAAAAATAATAAAATTTTTTAAATAGTCTTAAACCACTGAACTAAATAATCTGTTAATAATCTCAGGTCTAAATTCGTACAATTCTGAAACTACTTTGCACACTGATAACCTTTAAGATAAACTGAATAACCAGTTGGTCAGTTACTTTTATTCTACCCTTGAATTTTCTGGCAATGCTTAGGCTCCAGGTTCTTAGCAGCCTGGGGGATAGAAGACAGGAGACAATAGATGTAGCTAATATTCACACCCTGCCTTTCTCCCTGGGAACACAGCTGATTGTATTTCCCTGTGCCTTTGAGTCTAGAGGGGACCATATGACTAGCTGTCAGGAGCAAAACATGAACAGAAGTGATAGGTAGGACCAAGGCTAGATAGTTAGGAGAGAAGTGCCTTATCTGTGCTGGTTGTAGAGGGGCTAATAGAGGATTCTGAGTCCTTAGTGGGTGCTGATGTCATCAGATGGAGTAAGTCTGGATCCTCAAATGCCTGCAGTGAGCAGGAATACCATTCTTTACACAGACTAAACAAAAATAAAGCTTTATTGTTAATAATCCATAGAGATTTAAAGGTTATGAGACTACCTTCCCTTACTAACGAGAAATACAGGAACATGAATCTGAGAAAAGGCAAAAAACTGAGAAGTAACCATGGACACGAAGCTACCGCTAGACTAAAAATAGAAAGAAATGACAGGAGACAGGAAGACAGTTATCTTCAGTCCTGTATAAGGCATATAACCTGCACTATATGGCCTAATATTCTGTTGGGCAAATGATATTTTCCCAAAAGTACCCACAAAGATACTGGCCACCTCATGTGGTCTTCTACAATGTAACCCTGACATGTTTCTGACTGAAAGGTGGGATCTATGGTCCCTCCCCTGGAACCTAGGCAGGCCTGTCAGTGCTTTAAACAGCAGAAATAATGCTTGATGACTTCTGAGACTGGGTCATAAAACATGGCACAGTTTCTGTCTTATTTGCCGGAACACTTTCGAAGACCTGAGTCATTATGTAAGAGGTCTGACTCCCCTGATGCCACCATGCCGTAAGAAAACCCAGTCCAGTGTGGGGAGATGACATCCAGATACTCTGGTCAACACATCCAACTACTGGTACAGACCCCAGTCAGCCACCCGTAAACGCAGGAGACATAGGAGTGAAATCGCCTCCAGACGGTTTCCCCAGCTGTCCACTCTTCCCAGTTGAACCCACAAACGTTGTGACTACAGACAAGCCATCCCTCTCTGGACTGTCCAAATTCCTGACCCACAGGGTCTATGAACCTAGCAAGTTTAGGGATGGTTTGTTACCAAAACTAAAACACTCTAACTTCAGGTATACAGGTTTATACCCTTAAAGATGAAAACGATCATTTACGTATGTCCCTACTAAACGCCTGGGGCCACTGGCCAAATGATCAGATCTCAAATGCCAATTTTCTGCTGACAGCCCTGCAGACTCATAACTATGCATTTTCTTCTAACATCAAAAATGGAATTCTGCCCAGAAAATGCAATGGAAACAATATCAATAAATCATATCTTTTAAAATGCATGGTTTTTGGTAGCTATTTAAAGAAATAAATACTGAAGGGATATATTGGTGTCTTTCTCAGTAACCTATTTTTTTTTCCTTGTACAGACCCCAGTCAAAAGTCCCAAAATTTGGGGCCTGAAACATCATGTTCAGTGAAATGAAGTGGCTACCTCACTGGTCCTAAATCAGGTACCTTCTCTAGGTTCTAGCCCGAAGTTCTCTTCTAGTCAACAGTTAAAGGGCAGTCCTGGGACCTCCTTGGTGATCCAGTGGTTAAGAATCTGCCTTCCAACACAGGGCACAAGGGTTCAATCCCTGGTCTGGGAATTAAGATCCTACATGCCACAGGGCAACTAAGACCCGACACAGCCAAATAAATAAATGTGGTTTTTTTCCTTTCAAAAAAAGGACAATACTAATTAACCTGGATAAACTTCTATTAATCCCAATGTCTGTGTTCTTTATTCAGAGCAGTGTGTGTTATAGAAAGAGGACAGACACCAGAAAAAATATGCCTATTTATATGAGGGGCTTGAGAATCTAGCCAATTTGTGTTCAATCCCTGTCGCAGCCATTTAATCCCTGTGTAAATGTGGACAAGACACATTTCTCTAAGTCTCCTTCTCTTCTTCGAGTAGAAAATAACATCTGCCTCACAGGTTTCTTTTAAGGGAAAAAAAGGATGTAACATTTGGAAGTCACCTTATAAAGCGCCTCCTGTATCTCCTGCATTGCAGGCAGATTCTTCACCTGCTGAGCCTCCGGGGAAGCCCAATAAAGAGCCTAGTCTCCACTAATACGAATGATTTCCCTTCCCTATTTCTGAACATGTGGAAACAACCTTGTAGAGTGTGATACTGATGGAAGAGGCCACATCCTGCCTCTTCTCAGAAAGAATGTGTCTCTGCCTTCCTCCTTCCCTTTCTTTAGATTTGTCCTCTATGATTTTATTTGCAGCTGTAAACTTACATATTAGTTCTGTACTCGATCCTCTTAGCAAACATTCAGGAAGAGATTAATGGTGACAGGAATTACAAACTGTCTCCATGACTGAAAATAAAACATCCATTGTGAAATGAAATGTAAAATAAGGTTTTTTTCACAACAGTTGCACAAGTCTTAAAAAGCATGGGAGTAGGCATGCAATTCTGAATGAAAGAAAGACTGGCTTATAATTTTTCCAGAAGAAAAGATTACTGGGAACCAGGAGAAAAGATGTGAAACCTTGTAAAGTTAAGATAAACTTTAATTTAGAAAAACATTTAATTGAAAGAAGGAACATAAGAGCAACTGATATGCTGACAAAGAGGAGACGGATTGTTAGCATTTGACTGCTGCTGCTGCTAAGTCGCTTCAGTCATGTCCAACTGTGTGACCCCATAGACAGCAGCCCACCAGGCTCCCCCGTCCCTGGGATTCTCCAGGCAAGAACACTAGAGTGGGTTGCCATTTCCTTCTCCAATGCAGGAAAGTGAAAAGTGAAAGTGAAGTCGCTTAGTCGTATGCGACTCTTAGCGACCCCATGAACTGCAGCCTACCAGGCTCCTCCGTCCATGGGATTTTCCAGGCAAGAGTACTGGAGTGGGGTGCCATTGCCTTCTCCGACTAAAGACCTCTAAACATAGCCAAATACAAATATTTATTAAGCAACCAAGCCCAAGGCATGGAGCTCTGAATCATAGAAATGTGTCTTGGTCTTAAGCCTAAGGTATAGCTCCAGATCTCCAGGAAGAGCTTTCTAAATATCAAGATTTAAGAAAGACAAACGCAAAGTAATAATAGTAACGGCCAATATATACATAGTAACTTTCACACTTATAAAAACTCTCTGAATTGTTTGTGTGCGTGCTAAGTCTCTTCAGTCATGTCCAGTTCTGTGCGATGCTATGGACCACCAGGCTCCTCTGTCCAAGGGATTCTCCAGGCAAGAATATTGGAGTGGGTTTCTGTACCCTCCTCCAGGGGATCTTCCTGACCGAGGGATCAAACCCGCGTTTCTTATGGTTCCGGCATTGGCAAGCAGGTTCTGTACCACTAGTGCCTCCTGAGAAGGAATACAATTGTTCTCAAACAAGCAATATAAAGTCTTCAGTTTTCTTACTTAACTCTATTGAATTGTTTTATTTTCACAGTTCAAAAATAAGTATCTTTCAGGTACTCAGGAGGAAAAACTTTCCTCCCATCCTATATTCCATCTTACTAGCATCAAACACCCTCACAGACAATCACTGTTCAGAGTTTCTGGGGTATCTTTCTAAAGCTTTTAAATGAACTTTTTAACAGTTACCAATTTTCAGAAAAACTACAAAGGTGGCAGTCCTTGTAAACCCCATAGCCAGTTTCCCCTATATAGGAAGTACATTTATCACAATCAATAATCAATACATTATTATTGTAAACTAAAGTCAATATCTTAGCTAAATTGCCTTTGTTTCTACCTAATATCCTTTTTTTCTGTTCCATGATCCCATCCAGGATACGACACTATTCAGTTATCACATCTCACTAGATTCCTTTTAACTATCACAGTTCAGACTTGCCTTTTGACCTTGAGAATTTTAAGGAGGACTGATATTTTGCAAAATTTCCCCCAAGTGGGATTTATCTGATGTTTTTTCTCATGCTTAGACTCCGGTTTGGGTTTTTAGAAGGAAAGCCACAGAGGTAAAGTGTAATTCTAACATAGCAAGGATACATACACTATCCCCATGACTTATTACTACTGATGCCAACTAACCTTGCTGTTAACCTACCTGGCTGAGTAGTGTCAGGCTTCTTGCCTGGAGAATCCCATGAACAGAGAAGCCTGGTGGGCTACAGTCCATGGGGTCGCAAAGAGTCGGACACAACTGAGCGACTGACACTTCCACACTTTGACTTTCTCCACTGTAAAATTAGTCTTCCCCATCCCTTTCTATACTATGTTTTTTGGAAGCAGTCTCTATATGCAGTCCACACTTAAGGAGTTAGAAGTTACATTCCACTGAGGGTGAACTATCTACATTCCTTATTTGGAATTCTGTAGCAAAGAAGGTTTATTCATTCCAACTATTTATTCATTCATTTATTTACAACAGTATGTATTCATAGATTATCATTTTATACTCTGGGTCATTATCTAATATTAGTTTATTTTGTCCTTATATCTTCCAGCTTTCATCACTGGAAGCTTCTTCAGTTGACTCCTATGTCCCTTTAACATATTCCCATCATTTGCAGTCATTTGGAATTGTTTTGTTTTGAACACTTCCTTAGTTTCTGGTACTACAAGATATTAAAGGCTTCTCTAATGTATTTTTATGGCTCAGTCCTAAAATCAGCCATTTCTCCAAGGAGACCTGGTTGCTTTAATGGTTTTAGAAGCTAAGATCTGAGCACTTGGTGTGCTCATTGCTACTGGTATTGTTGCTTTTAGGCCCTCTATGCTGAAAGAACAAAGAAATATCTATATATGTTTGAATTATATATATACACATACACACAGTATAAACATATTGTTTGCTGCTGCTGCTAAGTCGCTTCAGTCGTGTCCGACTCCATGCGACCCCATAGACGGCAGCCCACCAGGCTCCTCCGTCCCTGGGATTCTCCAGGCAAGAATACTGGAGTGGGCTGCCATTGTTTATTATACCACATATCCGTAAATATTTCAATATCTATTTACATCTAAATTAAGCTAAGCGTGAGCTTACACTGATGTCTTTAATTCATTACCATATGGATCATCCTGGTCTCTTAGTAGATAAAGTTACCTGTATGTAACTCCCCATAATCCACCATCCATTTAATTATACACCTCTCGTCTCCAGCTGCGATTCATGGGGTCGCAAAGAGTCGGACACGACTGAGCGATGGAACTGAAGAGTCTATGTGTATGGTGATTTTAGAATTTTTAACCCACATCCTCACGTAAACAACTTTAAACTATAGTGAAATATCTATACACAGTTCCTCTGACCTTTAGTCTTGTAGACTCTACTTGTTTCCAAAGTCGCCAAGGTCAACAACTTTTCTCCAATCCCCTTTTTATTGAGGTTGTTTCACACATTTGTAATACAGATAGATTGTTAAGTAACATTCTGCAATCCATCCTAGGATCCTCTGACCCTCTGAATAATGCTTTTAACATGCATATATTAAGGTTCATTTTTGTGTTGTAAATTTCAATGGGTTTTTGACAAATGCATAGTATCATGTATCTATCATTAAAGTATCATACACAGTAGGTCCACTACCAAAAAATATCCTCTCTACTTCACCTATTCAACCCTCCCCCAATCCTCAAATCCCTGGGACTCACTGATGTGTGTATCACCTTTTTTTCACCTTTTCCAGAATGTCATATAAATGAAATTATACAGTATGTAGCCCTTTCAGGCTAGATTCCTTTACCAGGAATATTAAATACACATTTAAGATTAATTCATATTGTTACATAACTTGATAGTTCATTCCTATTTTAGCACTGAAAGAGTATCCCATTATATAGACATACCAATTCATTTATCCATTTACCCACTGAAGGATATTTTGGTTGCTGGTAAAACCTTTTCTGTTACACTATGACCTAAAACAAGTTGATAAAGTATACTTTCATAAATAAAGATAGAACATTTATCTTTTTCTCTCCACCTAACCCTGCCAGAATTTGGCTTCTCCAGCAGGCTCTCCTATGGCCTTGATGGTTTAATGCAGCTGGATGACAACTAGTTATACTAATATCTGTTTTAATTTGTTGTTTCCATATTCCTTATGTTTTGTGTCTCTGCTACACTATGACTTTGCCTGTGTCACTAGCCGTATTAATTATAAGATTGTTGTCGCTTACAGTACACAGTATGTAATCAGGCCTCCAACAAAAATAATGATAACTAGGTGACTTGAAACAGTTGATCAGATGCGTAGTTCTGTACACAATCAATGATTGTAATAGTCCAACCCTAGACGTGGGAAGATGCAAAAGGGAAAACATTTCCTAAGTCATAATAGATTAGTAAGACAGGATCCAGAGAATCTTTTAATTTACTAACAGGGCCTAATCCAGAAATTAGCACCTGGAGTAACATATCAACACGAACTTTCACCTGATCTGGGATGAGCATTCCTACCACTGCGGGGCAAAAATTTGTCATGAAATGTCTCCCAAACACTAGTTGAATTTCAGACCAAGAAGAGGAACTAAGAAATGGAATATTTCCTGCCATGTCAGTATATAAGGATGTCACAAGTCATCAGCAACTGCAGCCCTTGAATGTGAGCAGTTGAGTCTGAAGGAACTCAGGAAGGAGAATAATGTCTGCCATGTAGCAGCCGTTGGACTGTAGCCAGTCCCAGCAGTAAGGCCTGAGGAAAGGAAGCTCAGGATATTAAAACACAGAAAACTGGCCCCAGACAGCTGAGGCACAAATCAAAGGAATTACTTCAGTGAGCCCAGATTCTTGCATTTTCCCACACAAAGAAAAGTGCTAAATTTCTTAACTTGGGTTATCTGGCTTTCTTTAATTAACAATAATCTTTTGATGTTCCTACGACCTGCCCTTTGTTGTAAAACTTCTATAAAACCTGGCTCATCCTCTTCCCCGTCCCCACTCTCAGAGCAGTTTTCTCAGGATTACTTGAAATACTATCTCCTGGGCTTGAAGTCCTAAAAACTTCTGCCAAACAAAATGTGACTCAAAAATAAAAGGAAAGAAATGAATAAAGCAAATTATAACCTTTGTGTGCAGGTTTTGTGTGAAAATAAGTTTCCAAGTCAACTGTGTAAATATCTGAGTATGATTGTTGGATTATATAAGACTATATTTAGCTTTATACCATCAAATTGTTTCTAAAGTCGCTGTACTATATTACATGCCCCTCCAGCAATGAATTAGAGTTCCTATTTGCTCTACAGCCTCATCAGCAATTGGTGTTGTCAGGTTTTTTGGATTTTAGCCATTCTAATCAGTGTGTAATGGTATCTCATATTTAATTTGAATTTCCCTGATGACAATAATACTAAGCCTTTTTTCATGTTCTTGTTACAGAAACCAGTACTCGAGAAACCAAGCACCACACTCATAGAGTTGGAGAACTCAGGTTTATTACGCCAGCAGGATCAGAGGAGTTAACACTCCAAGCTCTGAGCCCCGAAGAAAGGGATTACTGAGTTTTTATAGACAGACTGTAGTGGGCAACACTAGCTGTTAATAGGCTGATTTAAACTAAGGGGTATGGCATACACAGGAACAGCAGTCAAGATGGGGAGGGGGATGCCTGGCCTGGACAGGCATGATTAAGCAGGTTTGCAGGGGCTGGGCAATTACAAAGAGCAGGACAAGGGTGAGTGAGATTAACTCCAGTGCCTAGTATTGCAGGTCCCCACTCTGAGACGATGTGACCTACATGATCTGGATTTTGCAAGGGGCAAACTGAGTTACAGAAGCAGAAGGAGAAGGAGATTATGTAAAATTTTAACTTTTACTCTTCATTCTTATTTGTCATTTACATATCTTCTTTGGTAAGGTGTCTGTTCAGATATTTTGCTCATTTTTTTTAACGTGAGTTTTTAAAGTTCTTTACATATTTTGGACACAAGTCCTTTCAGATGTTTTGCAAATATTTATCCCATTCTGAGGTTTTTCATTCTCCTAAGAATATCTTCTGCAAAGCATAAGGTTTTAGTTTTCGTAAAATTCAATTTATATGGTTTTTTTTTTCATGAATTATACCCTTGATGCTGTATATAAAATCTTATCACCAAACCCAAGGTCATGTAGATTTTCTCTTATGTTTTCTTCTAGAATTTTGATAATTTTACATTTTACATTAAGGTATATGTTCCATTTTAAATTAATATTTGTGAAAGGGGAAAGGTTTTTGTCAAAGTTCTTTTTACATAAGGATGTCCAATTGTTTCAGCCTCCTTTGGTAAAGACTATCCTTTCCTCCAGAAGTTTTTATGCTACAAAAGCATATATGAATATATGCTTCCCATTTTCTAACATTAGTGGTAGTATATCATACTTACAGTTCTACACTTTTTTCAATTAATGTAACAAGAGATCTTTTTATACATGCAGCTTATCCTTACAGTTTTCAATTGTTATTTGATAAATATACTCCTGTTTAAAATTTAAACGACTGACTGCTTTATACCACAAATCCAGACCACAACTGCTTAAAGGTCCATCTCTTCATGGCTAAGCCAGGGATACATAATGTGAAAGCAGAATTAAAAATCATATGCAAGGAATGGCACACAGTGTTAAGGCTAGTAAACAGCAAGTACTAAGTAGTCTAAAGCAGTAGTATGAAGACCTTTGATATACATGGCTTCCTTCAAGGAATTTACAAGCTTCTTATGGTAAAACCAAAAAAAAAAATTCAAGTCAGACCTTTAAAAAGAGGGGAAAAAATCCATTCTTCAACAGTGATCAGGAAAATTTCAAGGAGACAGATGAGAAGAACTGTTACACTGGAGGGAGAAAGCTAAGAAAATAAATCAGGAGAAAATACAGCTAAGAACATGCAGGGAGAAATGTGTCTGGAACTCTCAGGCAACAGAGAAAGAACAAGTATAGAGAGCACCGAGGACGTGTGCAAGGAGGGGAGCAGAGGAGTTTAGGCAACAACAGAAAGGGTCTGGAGGAGGAAACAGAACAGGCTCTATCTTGAAAGCAGGAGTCCATCTTGGGCTGGATTGTGGACTTTGAGCTATATGCCCAGTATCTATGGAAACGACATACCAACTGGACAACCAGGCCCCTGGAAGGAAGAGCCCCAGGGCTCTCCATCACCTAAAAGAATACCCTAATTAATACCTTAATTATTTGTGTAACTGAATAGAATCATACATTCTATTATGTTTATTGGGGTGTGACCACAGGCCTATTGATAATTGTCCACTGTTAACTACCTAGGCTTAAGGCATATGACCACGGTTAACTTTGATTATATCTTTCTTTTTCCTTTGTTCAGACTAGTTTCAGGGAAACTTATACATTAGGGTATATAAGGTTTTCACAAAAACTGGTCAGGGTCCTTGGCTAAAAGGAGACTGCCTTGGGCCCGCACTCCACTATCTGCATTGTCCTTCTTGAGGGAGTTTGTTTCCTGGAACACGTGGCTACAACAGATCAACTGGGACTAGATTCATAGAACCAATCTCTGACATCTAGCCTTTACCCTACACCCTAGTGGTTCTCAAGCCATTTCCCACTGTGACAAATAGAGGAGTGATGTTCACGGGCGTGAAACACACCCCAAGGTGTCAATTTCTGGTACATTACCTCTAACTCCAGTCCTTTCTCTCTCCTCTCAGAAAACATCAAATCAGTGGCTACCTGACCCTACTTTGTTAGGTTAGGGTGCTTTTTAACATAAATAAAGGACACATTTCTATCTCCAATCACGACCTATTTTCTAAGGTGTATACTTATATAACCAACTGTGTATTCAATTCCACCTGGGTCCTTCAAATTCAGTAAGCTCAAGATATACCTCCTAACCCAGCAGAAAAGACTGATCTCAAAATAATGAGAAAAATTAAGGGTATATAAGGTGAAGCTGAGAAAATGGACATGTAGGCACTTAAAAGCCATGTTTAAGAATTCCAGTCTTAAGCTCAATATCAATGACAAGTTATCAATGAATTTTAAACTTGTGGGTGTGGGTGGTTGGAAGGAATGAAGGACTATGACTTCTCATTGGTCTCGTGCACTCTCCGTTTTTCTCTCTGCACACCCATCTTTCACTTTGCTCTCTGCACACTAATCTTTCAAGTCTTTGCACTTAGCATGTTCCCTCCCATCACAAGGTACTTGTACATTCCGCGTGTTACCTGGAAGACTCTTACTCCCATTCTTTGCCTAGTTGACTTTTACTTATCTGTAACTCTCACTTTAAGACAGGAAGACTTGATATTTGTTCCCCACCACCACCCAGGATTTTTCGGGGACTACGTTCCTTTCCTTCACAGTACTCATCTGTTTCTATTTAGACATTCTTTCTCATTTGTAAAGCTCTGTCTCACTGGACTACATGTTCTATGAACACAGAGACCACATGTGAATTTGCTCTTCACTGCATCTTCAGAGCCTAGCATAGCACCTAGAATAGAGAATTAATAATCTTGGAATAAATAGTACATTAACAAATCTCTGGGTTTGGGGGTTAGGTTGGGATTTTTGGGGGGTGGGAGTTGTTTGTTGGTTGGTGGGCCATGCCACACAATATGTGGGCTCTTAGTTTCCTGACCAGGGATCAAACCTGTGCCCCCTGCATTGGAAATGCAATCTTAATCAGTGGACTTCCAGGGAAATCCCTGGTTTTTATCAATAGCTGTAAATCACATATGGCAAATTTCACAGCTTATTATGATATAAAGTGCTTTGACACTGAAGTTGAGAATCACTGTTGCAGAAAATAAAAGTACCTCATCATAGAGGTAATCTAGTAAAAGCACTATTTAAATAATTATATTATTCATAATAATTGCTAATATATTCAAGTTCTTACTGCATATCAGCTTGATAAGTATTTCATACACAGTATGTCAGTGAATTCTTAGAACAACCCTGTGAATGAGGAACCAGCATTATCTTCAATTAACAAGTGAAGAAACAAAGTCAGAAAGAAGTTGGTTGACTTGACCAAAGACACAAAGCTAGCACGATGATGTCTAAGCCAGACTCTTTTTGATCAGATAAAAGAACTGTGAGAATCAACACAGACTCATTTTCCTGTGACTGAAACTACTGCCATAGGAGTCACTGGGAAGGCAGGCATCATGGGCAAAGAACTGCACTGCAAGAGGCCAGCCACTCTGGGCTAGAAAGAAACTCACACTTTGAACAGACCTAGGGTAGAACCCACCTTAGTCTATAATGCTGATTTCTCCATAGTACCGGAGGCCGAGAGTGACTGCCTTAGGGAACACAGTCCAGTGGTCCCCAAATGCTTCTGTTAGGAAGATCTGATTTCTCAAAATATACTGAGGTACATTGGATGTAAAGTACTTACCATAACTATACTGCTGTGCTGCTACTGCTACTGCTGCTGCTGCTGCTGCTAAGTCGCTTCAGTCATGTCTGATTCTGTGCAACCCCATAAATGGCAGCCCACTAGGCTCCCCTGTCCCTGGGATTCTCCAGGCAAGAACACTGGAGTGGGTTGCCATTTACTTCTCCAATGCATGAAAATGAAAAGTGAAAGTGAAGTCACTCAGTCATGTCTGACTCCTAGCGACCCCATGGACTGCAGCCCACCAGGCTCCTCCGTCCATGGGATTTTCCAGGCAAGAGTACTGGAGTGGGGTGCCAATACTGCTGTAAAGCTCATTAAATATCTATTATTATTATTAAATGTTGCTTTTACTGAATCACCTTGACAAGCAAGTTTTACTTTCTGCAACAATGATTCTTAACTTCAATGTCAAAGCAATTTGATGTATCATAATAAGCTGTGAAGTGTGCCATATGTAATATATCACTGTTAATAAAAAGCAGAGGCTCATCAATCTATTCACTCACTCATTCTCAAAATAATTATTTAATCTCCACTATATGCTAAGACCTACACTAAGCTTGGAAGTTACAATAAGCAAAAATAGACATGGTCCATGTGTTCATAGAGCTTACAATCCAGTTGGAGATAAAAGCATTGTCAAAATTACAATAAAAAAGTACAACTGGAAAGAGGTAAGTGCTGTGATGGAACAAAAAACAGTCTTATGACAAAGTCGGATGAATTTAAGTCCCACTGGGAGAAGGCTACCTGGACTGGTAAGCACAGGACAAATGTGAACATTGTAAAGAATCTCTCTTGAACATTCAGGGTTACTGAGAAGAACCAGGTTTACAAAAGAGCCTAAGAGATGAGTTCAGCCAGACCTAAGACATACCGTCCACTCACTATAAGATAAAGATACCCAATAGGTGATGGCTCATATAGTACATCTCTCAGGGGGCCTTTAAGAAGAAAAGTATCACAACTTCACCAGCCCACCTGACACTTCAAGGCCTCCTCCAGAGCCAGCATGCCCACCAGAGGAAGTCATCACCAAACATTTGCCACCACTGACTCTGAATTCCAGGTCCCCTCTTCAAAGGAGGATACCTGGATCAGGGGAATTCATCTAAAGTCAGTTTACCTAGGGCTAATACATGTAAAGTGAAAATCTGCCTAAGGCAGCTTTTTCTAAAACCAAGTTGCACTAAACTCAATTTACCTTCCTATCACACGTGAATTCTTATGAATTTCACCAACATCATATTTCACATCAGCAGCACTATTATGGGAAATTATCCTTAAGTAAACTGTTAGGTAAATTGGCTTTGGAATAATTCACTTTGGGCAAATTGGTGCACATAAGCCCAACCTCTGAATGTTCAGAAGGAAGATGAAGTGGCTCCACACGGCAAGGCTGCCTCCTACACGCCACAGAACTTAAAGAAGCAGTGTAACCAGAGTCCCGCCAGCCTCCCATGAGAACACGTGGGCTTCAAAATTAACCAATTTGTACTGGACTGCCAGAATTCCTGTTATGCTCCCCTCTCCATCATGCCTGCTTAAGGGCTAAAGAAACTTCCTGGACACCATCATCCTGAAGCTGACTTTGTCTTTACCCTTGATCAGCTCAGACCACTCGGGTGACTCGGAGGTAGAGCCTCTGTGAAAACAGCATGTTTGAAAAAGTGCTCCATAGACTCTAAGGTGCACATGAATCATCTTGTTAAAAATGCAGTTTCTGATTCAGTAGGTCTGGCTGAGGTTTAGGACACTGCATTTCTGATAAACCACCAGTGATGTTCCTGCTGCTAGTCTGCATGCCACGCTAGCCATAGCCAGGTCTTACAAGATGAGTATGGCTTTTGATATGCACTAGAGGTAAAAATTTCTGGATATTAGGAGGTAATTAGGAGGTACTCATCTCTGGTCTTGGACACAGGATGCAAGCTTAAGGCAATCAGAGACTAACTTGTGTGTTCTTGGAGTTGGAAACTATGACTGAAAGTTTCTCTGAAATCAGAGAGTGTTTGCTGGGCAAATGCTTTGCAATACTAAGAAAGCTTCAAAAGTCAAATCTCTTAAAAAGAAGATGGAGTAATTTCTTTGTTGTTGATTAGTCACCATCATGTCTGACTCTTTGGCGATCCCATAGGCTTCAGCCCACCAGGCTCCTCTATCCGTGGGATTTCCCAGGCAAGAATACTGGAGTGGGTTGCCACTTCCTCCTCCAGGGGATCTTCCTGACCCAAGGAATGAACTTGTGTCTCCTGCATTGGCAGGTGGATTCTTTACCAGTGAGCCACCATGGAAACCCATACCAAGAATTTCACAATCATGTAAAATATATCCCTGCCTATCTTAGAAAGGCATCCGGAAAGGTGCTTCCCTTTCCATCACACCAGGAGGCCTAGAAAAACATTTTTGGGAGCTAAGAATGTCCTTTAACAGAAGACCTTAAACCACTAATTCTACTTAAACCACAAAGGTGATGAGCAAGTTAGATGAAGAAAGAAGCTAGAGAGACCCATGGGTCGAGATTCTGAAGGATGGCTCCCCATGCTGTGCCTCTTTCCACAAACAGACCCACAAGAACACCGTCTCTGTGCAGTGACTCAAAAGCAGTTTCTCATTTGCAACATGGCAAAGACCTTTACAAATTGCTGCTTCCTTTAATTACCAAGGGAAACACAGAAACTTATAATAAAGAAAACTACCAAGTTCCGCTTTAACCAAGTGATCAAGGTCAGCACAATCAGTAATAAGATTATCAACATCAGAAACCCCTTGACAGGATACTCAGAGACTGCATCATGTCATTTCTGTAGTATTGTTTCCCCAAAAGGCTTAACTTCATTAAAAAAAAGAACGTCATTTGCAGCAATATGGATGGACCTAGAGATTATTCTATTAAGCGAAGTCAAAGAAATATTATGATATTGTTTATAAGTGGAATCTAAGAAAATGATACAAATGAACTTATTTACAAAACAAAAAGATTCACAGATGTAGAAAATAACTTATGGCTACTAAAAGGGATAGCAGGATGTGGGGAGAAGGAATAAATTAGGAGTTTGGGGCTAATATATACACACTACTGCTGCTGCTAAGTCACTTCAGTCGTATCCGACTCTGTGCGACCCCATAGACAGCAGCCCACCAGGCTCCCCCGTCCCTGGGATTCTCCAGGCAAGAACACTGGAGTGGGTTGCCATTTCCTTCTCCAATGCGTGAAAGTGAAAAGTGAAAGTGAAGTCGTTCAGTCGTGTCTGACTCTTTGTGACCCCATGGACTGCAGCCCACCAGGCTCCTCTGTCCATGGGATTTGCCAGGCAAGAGTACTGGAGTGGGTTGCCATTGCCTTCTCCGAATATATACACACTACTATATATAAAATAGATAAACAAGGACCTATTGTATAGCACAGAGAATTATATTCAATGCATTGCAATAACCTATAGTGGAAAAAAATCTGAAAAAGAATGTGTGTGTGTGTATGTGTGTGTATATATATGTGTATATATATATATATATATATATAGTTGAATCACTTTGCTGTAAACCTGAACTAACATTGTAAATTAGCTATACTTCAATTTTTTAAAAAGGGCTTAACCATGAGAAAATATCAGAAACTGCAATTGAAGGGTATCCTACAAAATAACTGGTCAGTATTCAAAAATGTCAAAGTCACAAAAGAAAAGTCTGGGAAACTGCCACATTTTGGAGATTAAGGAGAAATCATAACTAAATACACATGTGGGATCCTAGACAGGATCCTGGAACAGGGAGAAAGAAATGTTATTAGTGGAAAAACTGATAAAATTCAAATAAGGCAGGCAGTTTGGTTAACAGTCCTGCAGCAATGTCAGTTTCCTGCTTTTGATCATTTTTCCAGTTATATGAGCTGTCAACATTAGAGGAAGGTAGGTGAGGGATATGCAAGAACTCTGTACCATTTTGCAACTTCCCTCTAAGTCTAAAATTACTTCAAAAGAAAACCTTAAATAAGTTACTGTTTACTGTGATTACTGTAAATAAATTCCTCCTCCAAAACAGAAAGCCAAGGAGGCCATACCAGTGGTTGACATCTCAACAGGAAAATCTATGACATTTTCTGTACTTGGGAACAAGGAAAGACAGGATCTCTAGACATTCCGCTTTTTCCCAACAAGATTTTGGCTCATGGCTTCTATTTATCTTCCCCAGGCACTGGAACATTCTTACAATAAAACAAGGGAAGCAATCAACTTACTCTGGTTCCAACTGTGAAATCTACCTTCTACCTGTCACAGTCACAGAAAAGTGAAATCTTAAGAAGAATGACTAGAAAATGAGCTACTGGAATTGACTGGAAGGGACTTTCTGGGGGAAAGAATAAAAAGAAATAGGTAACGACGGTAAGAGAAAGAAATTAGGGGTTCTCCCACCCTACATGAAAGCAGGGAAGCCCCAAAGACATACTGAGAAGTTAGTGATACCAATTACTAGGGAAGAGGAACCCCAAAACAGTTCCATAAAGCCCTCATTTCCAGCCAGCCACTCTGAGCAACATTTGAGTAGAAACAAAGACCCAATTCTAAACTCTGGATAAGAGCATCCAATAGCTCTTAATCAGTCACTAAAATAATGAGAAAGTTACTATTATTACTAGTTCTAGTGTTTGCAAGTTAGATGCAGAGATCAGATTCCAAACATAACTGATTTTAATAGATATCCCAAGAGTAGAGCATACAAAATAAAGCCAGATAGTAAGAAAAATTCAACCCATGCCTTTAGGGTTTAGAACAGTAAGCACAGCTGTATAATAATAATAATTACCACAAATTATTAAGTGCTTGCTATGTGGCAGATACTGTTCCCAAATCTCAGAATTTAAGCCCAGAGGGGAGGTAGTATAATAATATGTCATTATTCTTATTATAGATGAAGAAGCTGAGTTCAAAGATATAAAGTGATCTGACCAAGATAACATGGCCAGGAAGCAGTGGATCAAAGATTTGAACCCAAATTCATATTATACTAAGGATGGTCTTTTTACTCCATGCCACCATGTCTAGGATGCTGTAAAGGACATGATGTTGCTGGCACCAACAAAGAGATACTAAGACTGTTGGCACTGTGTGAATGAAGGTAGGGGCTGGTGGCAAAGCTTCCTTGGGCACTTAAGGTCTTAGTGTATTGTGCTCATCACAACAGACAACAAAGTTTCCCCTTTACACCCTCATCTCTCTCTCCACAAAGACTGTTTTCAGAAGTAAAATGATGGTGCCCATTAACTTCGCATACAAGAGTCTGCTAGCGTTATCACCAAGCCCATGTACTTTTCTTCTTGGCACAGAGTCAGCTTCATTTCCCAGACTATTCTGCCAGGGATGGCCATGTGCTAGAATTCCAGCCAAAGAAAAGCAAACAGAAGTAGCTGATATATGCTGCTTTTGAGGAATGACCCTCAACTTCTGCATACAATCCTCTTCTTTCTGGATGCTAGAAGATGATCCCTTTGAGTACCATTGAATAGAGCAGAATGACAAAGTAGACGGAGCTTCAATCTCTCAATGTTCACCAGAAATACCTGCATTGGTCTACTGTGTGAGCAACACACACAGTGCATCCCTAGATAAAACTGTCAATTAGAAAAATAATCTCCCATAACTAATTTTAAAGGATACATGCACCCTATGTTCACAGCAGCACTGTTCACAATAGCAAAGACATGGAAACAACCTAAATATCCAGCAACAGATGAATGGATAAAGAAGACGAGGTGTGTATGTGTGCATATATATGTGTGTACGTATATATATGTGTGTATGTATATATATATGTGTGTGTATATATATGTGTGTGTATATATATGTGTGTGTATGTGTGTGTATATGTGTGTGTACATATGTGTGTATGTGTATATGTGTGTATGTGTATATATGTATGTGTGTATGTGTGTGCATATATGTGTGTATGTGTGTATATGTGTGTGTGTATATGTGTGTATATGTGTATATGTGTATATATGTGTGTGTGCATATGTGTGTGCATATATGTGTGTATATGTGTGTGCATATATGTGTGTATATGTGTGTGTATGTGTGTGTGCGTATGTGTGTGTGCGTATATGTGTGTATATGTGTGCATATATGTGTGTATATGTGTGTGCATGTGTGTGTATATATGTGTGTATATGTGTGTGCATATATGTGTGTATACATGTGTGTATGTGTGTGTATGCGTATATGTGTGTGTGTGCATGTGTGTGTATGCATATGTGTGTGTGTGTGTGTGTGTGTATATCTCCCCACCTACACACACACATACACACAGTGGAACAGTACTCAGCCATAAAAATGAATGAAGTAATGCCATTTGTAGCTACATGGATGGACATGGGGGAGGAAGGATTGTGAGTCTGGGACTAGCAGTTGCAAATTTTATATGTAAAATGGATAAACAAGGTCCTCCTATTATAGGGAGCTATATTCAATATCATGTAATAAACCATAAAGGAAAAGAATATGAAAAAAAGGTGTATAACTGAATCACTTTGCTGTACGTAACACTGTAAATCAATTAAAAAAAATACAACCACCAAGATAAGCCACAAGAATTCCTCTAAGCCATAGAAAAAGCTTCCTGCCACTTCATTTGATAAGGTGCATTGACAGTGTTTACAAAGTTTTATAGCTGTCTCATTTGATTTTAAATATTCACAAGAATGAAAATGTAGTATTTTGGCATTGGTCACCTAGGTTTTTCAGATCTCAGGACAATGTAAAGGGGTCTGTGGAATTAGGAAGTTTAACGTTCTCATCTTGACAGTGACAACAAGAATCTCCATCTTAAGGATGAGGACACTGAGACTCAGATAACCCAAGCCAGGGCTCCTCCTCTCTGTTCACTGACCTCAAAAACCAAGGCCTCAACATGAGCCTCTCAGATGTAATAGTTAGACCAACTACCAGTAAGCAGCAGAGAGACTGGTCTGAGAGTCACATCTTCCGGATGGATAATGTACTGTCCCACATGGAAAGCACTTAACACAAAAGCATAGGCTTATTAGCAAATTCTGGGTCCCTCTGCCTCCACTCAGCCACAAATATTCTCGTTACAGACTCCCAGATCCCTTATCCCTCTCTTTTATGCAAAGGTCATGTTCAAAGCACAAGCTAATTTAAGCTGTATCAGTCAAATATCTAGATGAGCTCCAGCCAAAGCTCTTTCTGGCTTGGAGAGGTTTCATGGCGAGAACTTCCATGGGAAGCCAGCTTCCACAGCTAGCCTTTGGATGATTTTCCTGGAGAGCTACCAAACCCTAGACCAGCTCCTCAAAAGTTAATTCTCCAGGAATTAACATGCTGAATTGCCACACTCACATGTCCAGAAAGGAATCCAGAGCTCTCTCAGCAAAGAGCTGAAAAACGACTGGGGGCAGAGAATGCCAGCTAACCCCAACATGCACTTTCCTCTCCTGTCTTTAATAACAGAATCTTAAAGAGCGACTGGCTGCCCAGAATAAAGGCCACACTTCCCCACTTTTTTTTCAGGTAAGTGTGGCCATGTGATCACTTCTGGCCACTTGGATGCAAGTGAGAGTCACCCTAGGATAAAAAGAATACACTTTCCACTCTGCTCTCCCTCCCGCTGGCGTAGCAAGGGTTGGGAGCAAACTGTCATGAATATGGGGGCAGAGGGCAACATCCCAGAGGTTTCGGGGTCACACTGTGGAAGTCACATCAATGCTGGCCTACCTGCACTCACACCACTGCATGAGCGAGAATTAAACTTTCATCTTGTTTAAACGACTGCTATTTCGGTCTTTGTTTCAGCAGCCAAACCTGGCCCTAATGACATTCCTCCTGTGTAGATTCTGTATAGCAAGTGCAGGAAGATTTCTGGGCAACCTCCATGAGCCCTGGCTTGCCTTCCAGTCCTGCCTGGATGGCAATGTCCTCTCTCTGGCCTTCAGAGAGTAAGGGGCATAAGGCAGAGTTGGAAGTGCCTTGCAGTGATTCCCGCACAATTATCCACAGAATGCCTATATTAGAATTGCCTGGCAACTTATTCATACTTAACACTGAGATTCCTAGACCAAATTTCCAGGGCTTCAGATTCAGGATATTTATAATAATCCCTGAAGTCTGTATTTTAAAAGTTTACCACATTATGAAAATATTCAACCATGTCTTCTGGGGCCTGAAGTCCATGGATGGGGATACCAGTGCACGTGTAGAAAAGACCTCAGTGTTTCCTTGGGACCCTTACAGCATCAACTGCTGCTGCTTCCCCTCCCAGACTTGGTGTTTTTCTTCCTTTAGTGTAGTAGCTTCCTTCAGTTCTATTACAGTTTTTGTCCCCGGGGCAGGGCTGTTCTCTCCAGCTTTCCAGGTCAAGCACCTCAGATGCACCCACAGGGATCAAATTCCACACTGCAAGTTAGACCATCTGTAAGTCTCTTTTACTCCCACTGCATATAGGAAGACCTCGTTCATTCATCAGCATGTACTATTACAAGTCCAAGCTCTTCCCACAAAGTCATGCACACCAGACTCCTAACAATGTGACCACCACCAAATTTCTGGCTGCATCTGCCACCTTTATGTCCCCACTCTGCATTTGTAATCACTATCTCCTCTTACCTGGAGTTCTTTTCCTCTCCTGGACATTTACAGTTCACACCAACCCTTCAAGACACAGCTCTAGCATCCCTACAAAGGACTATAAAGATGCTTGATACTCCCAACACTATCAAAGTCTCCTGGACAACCCAGCTTCCCCATTCTCATTTGAAACACATGAACCCCTGAGGGATTTCACTGTCCACATCTACAAGCCCTGGGCAGATCTGTCCCAAGGGTAAATCTTGACCTAGTAAAATGGCCTCCTATCTCAGGGGAAAAAATATTCTAATGAATCCAATCAATATATTGGGCATTTATGCTAATATCTTGCCCTGGTAAGACATATGAAGAAAGAAGATGAACACTGAGGAAAGAAGATGAAATTACCTTGTTGTTAACGGCTTACTGTGCTGCTGCTGCTGCTGCTAAGTCACTTCAGTGGCGTCCGACTCTGTGCAACCCCAGAGACGGCAGCCCACCAGGCTCCCCCGTCCCTGGGATTCTCCAGGCAAGAACACTGGAGTGGGTTGCCATTTCCTTCTCCAATGCATGAAAGTGAAAAGTGAAAGTGAGGTCACTCAGTCGTGTCCAACTCTTCATGACCCCATGGACTGCAGCCTACCAGGCTCCTCCGCCCATGGGATTTTCCAGGCAAGAGTACTGGAGTGGGGTGCCATTGCCTTCTCCCTTACTGTGCTGCTGCTGCTGCTAAGTCACTTCAGTGGTGTCCAACTCTGTGCGACCCCATAGACGGCAGCCCACTAGGCTCCTCTGCCCCTGGGATTCTCCAGACAAGAGTACTGGAGTGGGTTGCCATTTCCTTCTCCAATGCATGAAAGTGAAAAGTGAAAGTGAAGTTGCTCAGTCGTGCCCGACTCTTAGCGATCCCATGGACTGTGGCCAACCAGGCTCCTCCGTCCATGGGATTTTCCAGGCAAGAGTACTGGAGTGGGTGCCGTTGCCTTCTCCGCTCACTGTGCTACCCTGCCTATTTAACTTCTTTCTGTGAGGGCTTGGTATCCATTACCCCAGTGTTCACTGAGTCCTCAGGTCAGTTTACTAAGCCATTCTCTTGACCTTGACCTCTTCAACTTCTGCATGTGCCCTGGAAGTCTTTCTGCTTGGTTTCCAATCTACTACTTTGTCTAATAATCCAACCTGTATCCATTCTCTGACCCCTAGCCCAGCATCACCTGCCAACTCAAGCTGTGCTCCCATCCATTTCTAGCTGGACTTGGTTCTCAGTTCTGACCTGGGACCGCCCATGGACTCAGTACAAACCTAACAGAACACAGGGGCCTAAGTACTTCTTTACTCTCCGTATAAGCCTCTTAGAAAAAAAAAAAAGAAAAAAAACTGCACAGCTTTGTGCCTACAATTAAAAATACTGCATCACATACTTTAAATTTTGCTAAGGGGATGAGATAGATCTTCTATTAAGTGTTGTTATTACATATACACAAAATAATTTTATTTTTATTTATTTAAAATAAAGTATTATGTATATTTAAAAATAATGGAATAACAACGATGGCAGGAGGAGACTTTTGGAGTTGATGGATAAGTTTATGGCATAAGTGGTAGTTTCATAGGTATAGGCATATGTCCAAACTCATGCTGTTTACATTAAATATATTGATGGATGTTAACTACACTTATTGTTGTGATCATTTTGCCGTATATACAAACATTGAATCATTATGGTGTATACCTGAAATTAATGTTATGTTAATTATATCTCAATTTTTTAAATATTCAAAAAAGTACAGCTTTTTGAATGTCAATCATACTTCAATTGATTTTTAAAAAAAGGGGGACAAGAGGAAAAGAGAACAGAACTGACCCTACTTTTACTGCCTACCCAGGGGGATCTAGAGAGAGGCCCTCAGCTTATCTCTTTGACAGTATTTAAGAGCTTTCTGATGGCTCACCCTCATTTGCAAGGCAAGTGGTCCCCAGTAACATGCAAAAAGGACAGAGAGCAGCTCAGATATTCAGAGTAAGCATTATGTGAATTACTACAGAATACAGGCTGAGCCTGTTGTTATGTAAGTTATTGCTGCCCTTTTAAAAAATTTAATTACAGTGTTTGAATATTATCTCATTTTAAAGATCCAGCTACCGAGGCTCAATTAAAATTCTAAGTGTCAGAGTGAGAAAAAGCCCCGAGTGGAGATCTAACTTCATCCTGAGCTTTAAACGTAGGAAAACAGTTGGATGCTTTACAATCATAACAAGTCCTTTGGAGATGGACATTATTACCCTACAATCAATTCAAGATGCTTTACAATCCCTTTGCCAGCCTGTGAAACCCCTGTGTACTTCATATAAGGAGCTAGTTATAAGCTGATAATACTCATTGCAGAAGAAATACATCCACCCCTTCCCCAATCTCATCATAATCATATTTAAGCTCAACCAGGCACTTGACACATCTTACTGTAATGTGGGAGCCTGAAAACAAGATGCTCAGTGGTAAATTCTCCTAGAAGTGATGCTAGCTGATAATTTATACGCCGAGAAGGGAAAGAGAAGAGGGAGGGAAGGAATCATGTATCATGCCTTCACTTTTACTGTCATGACCTGAAATACCCTTCATCCTTCCCTCCCTCCACCTATTGCCCCAACCCACATCCCCCCAACCTTGCCAACTCTTATTTGTGCTACAAATTCCAGGTGAAATGCCACCTATTCTATGAAGACTCCTTTGATTTTCCCTGGAAGTTGGCTGTTTCCTTCTGTGTTTCAACAGAATTTTTCCTAATTTATTCATTCCGTAAGTATTGATTGGGTACTTCCATGATGCCAGGCACTGCTCAAGGTGCCTGAAATATAGCAAAGAAGAAAACAATTGAAATTTCTTCACTTGAGCTGCTTATTTAATAGAAGAAAGGGGGAACAAGTGAACATATGTTAAGATGAGAAAAGTGAAAGTCACTCAGTCGTGTCCAACTCTTTGTGACCCCATGGACTATAGTTCACAGAATTCTCTAGGACAGAATACTGGGTAGCCATTCCCTTCTCCAGGGCATCTTCCCAACCCAGGGATCGAATCCAGGTCTCCCACATTGCAGGTGGACTATTTACCAGCTGAGCCACAAGGAAGTATATAATATAAAACATAAATCAGGGTCATGGGGATAAGAGGATGACACGGGTAAGGAGGGATGTTTTTTGACAGGGCTGCCAGAGAAAGCTTCTCTAATGAGATGTGAGCAACATGAAATGAAGCACAGAGTGAGTCCTGCAGGAAGACATATTCCTCAACAAGGGAAATACACGCAAAAGCCTTAGGACCAAGGCAAGAGGAAGCTACCCATGTTTGTGGAGTGGCAGGATGGCCACAGGGCTGAACCAAGTGACACCAAAGAAGGGATGAGATCTCAATGCAGGAGAGGAAATCAGAGAGACAGACAGTGGCCAGACCATACTGGGACTTGTAGCTATGGTAAACCCTGTGGGTTTTATCCCAAATCAGTGCAGAACCAACAGAAGGATGCTGAGCAAAGGAGCAACATAAGTCACTCTTTTCTAACCCTTACCCAATGTGCTGCAACTATCAATGGGTCTGACTTCCCAGAGTCACACCTCCATCTCCCATCAGCTAACACAGCATCCTATTCACAAAAGGTGTTTAACTCTTCAGAGAACAAAAGAGAGAACGGAACAAATAGAAGACCCTGAGCCGGCCGCACATAAACATGGGCACCAAGACTGGCTACCCTATAATATCTTTCTCAGGAAAGGTGTAGCCTCCTGAGTTCTGCATCTCCCCACAGTTACCTTACATCAGGCTTGATTTAGAAACATCACTGTTCTCTGAGCACAGAAATAAGCAATTACCCGAGTCTTCCCCAAACTACAGAGCACCAAGAGTCACTACTGAAAAAGGTTGCTCAAAATCTCTGCAACCAGAATTCCTGGGACATCAAAACAGCATTCCACTCCAACATAGGGTTCAACTTCCATTGCTACTACAGTCTGGATTGAAAATCACACCTTGCTCTCCAATAATACACACTATAGATCTTTGTAAATGATTTGCTTGGAAGGAGCTCAAGGGATCAGATAGATTCTCTCCCGATCCCTGAGGTATCATGCAGCCTCAGTAAATAAGTCTTAGAGTCCCCAAGGCACTCTGAAAGATGAAAAATGAACTTATTTCGAACCCCTGGAGTTGCTGCACTTCTAGTTCAGAGGCTTTGCAAGAAGTGGGAAAGGAGTCTTATAAATTCTCATTTTTTTCTCAAGTTTAAAATGTCTGAATTTTACCAGCCAATCCACCTATTTCTGGGATCCATGCTGGCTTAAAAGAGGGAAATTTGACATCAGTCAAGCCCATGAGTTGTACTTTCCTTGACTAGACAAGCTCAGGAGCAATTCATCTTCCCTCACCTGAAACTGAATAATTTAAAAGTCTCATCTGACTATAAGTAGACATTGTAGTTGTCAGACTTCTCTGGTGGCTCATACAGTAAAGAATTCACCTGCAGTGCAAGAGACCTGGGTTCGATCCCTGGGTTGGGAAGATCCCCTGGAGAAGAGAATAGCAGCCCATTCCAGTGCTCTTGCCTGGAGGATCCCATGGACAGAGGAGTCTGATGGGCTACAGTCCATGGGACACAAAGAGCCAGACGCAAATAAATAACTATCACACACACATTAGTTGTCAGGCCCTTCCTCTTCCTGCCTCTGAATGCTGACAGATGGACAGAACACCAGGCAGTGCCTGGGACACACCTTCAAGCATCTGAACAACAGCCTTTTTCAGGAGGCCCCTCACTGCTAACCACGGAAGGCGAAGTGCAGGCACCAATGACTAGTGAGACTTTACCTGGCTTCATCCCCAGCAAGCCTCCAGTGGCCTCTGTGACACCCTCCCTTATTCCACTGTGTTCAAGGTTCCAAGCCTTTCACAGGCTGCCAAGCTGCTTCTCTTTGGACTAACATTCCAGAGCCATCCTGAATCTATGCTGCACTTGCAGCTTTTGTCCAGTGTTTGTTAGAATGTTAGTTCAGCTAAATGATACTAAATAATACTCCCCAAAGCACTGCATGATAAAAATAAGTTTGAGAACAGCTACAGTGAGTGAGGTGAAGAAGCCAATATAATACACTGGTTAAGTAAACCTGCTGAGGAGCTGGGCACCTGGATCTGATGTCTAAGCTCCATCATTTTACTAGCCTGGTGACCCTTGACAAGGCCACCAACAATAATGTTTGATCCTTGTCCATGAAGTCGGGGTAATGATTGAACCAACTTCATCATTCTGTAAGGATTCAATGTAGTGATGCATTTGAAGTGCTTAATACAAGGTCTAGGGCTTTATTACCTGATTTTAAAGAGCCTTTAATATGCTAATATTTATTATGATTCACCATGAAAGACAGAGCATGTGTCATGTTTTTCAAGTTTATTCACCCCATAACATTAATTTGTTTTACAAGACTATCTTGCAGACGTGATGGTCCTTGGATCCTTTGTGGGGACCTGCCACGTGCTTGTGAGTGATATATATACACTAAGTCAGGCTGGAATGCCATCAATCTCAACATGTCCAACACAACAAAACTGTGATCACTCACATGAGTGAATGACGGAGATAACAGGTGAAAAAATGGCATTTAAAGATAACACTTTGGTCAAAATCCTTAAGAACGCTTCTGGGTGTTATTTCAAATTCTTCACACTTGGCTTTGTACTCTATTTCTGCCGCTTGCTCTCTGCATTACCTTGGGCACAGTACTCAACCTCTCAGAACAGCAGTTTCCTAATCTCAAAGACAGAAAAACAATACCTACCTTGGCTGTGATGAGGACAACATGAGACAATGCTGGTCAAATATCTAGCACATTCTAGATGATCAATTTTGCCTCCCCTTTCATTATGTTTCAAGACAAGTGCAAATTCAGGCTGAAAGCTATCACCATTTAAGGCAGGTCAGGCCAACAGCCCCAGTTTCCAGCCCAAGGTTCTTCTATGAATAGTGAAGTCAAAACCATCAAATGAATTCATTTGCTCTTTGCAAAAATCCATCAGCATGTTTTGAAGGCTGGGAACAACTATGAAGCATTTCCACTTCTGGTTGGTAGGATCAAGATGAAACACAAGACACTAAAGTTACAAAACGCAGAAAGACATCAATTGTTCCACATTCCCAGTGCTGAGAGCAGAATACTCAGCATCAAATCATGGCAGGACAAAAGGGAACAAACGGGCAGGCAGTGGTAATTTCCACTGTCTCCTTTAAACCCATCATGCGCATCTACTGTTTCTGCAGAGCCAAGTCTGCTAAACCAAGGATGGCTGTGCAGTCCAGATTGTCAAGGACAGTGATTTTAGGATAATTTCTTGCCTACTGCCTAGTCAGTCATTAATACGTCCCAAATATTCCACAATTTTCAGGAACCAAACCCTACCTTCCAAACTAAGAATTACCCCTCAAGTCAACCTAAAATTCCTTATTCAACTACATATGTTCCCAAATTCTGACTTCAGAGAATGTGGCCTCCACCACGGCCATAGGAAAATGAAATGTCCGTGGGGGTGATTTCTGGAAAACAATCTAATGCAACTTCAGAAAGAAATCCTGTTTGGAAGGTGTAATGCATACAATCCAGGGACTTTTTAGCTACTTCATCTCTTTGCCCTCGTATTACTTTCATCCTTTCAATCTGAAGAGCATCTGTCATGATTCCTCAACTGGCCAACTCCAGCAACAACTAGCAAAAATGCCAACGTGGTAAATATATCCTCTGCACAGCCATCTAAGAACTCTAAAGTGACCATCTCAGCATGACACTCTCCTGCTTTTCAACACCTCACAGCACCCTAAACCCAACAAAAGGAGGCCACCAACTCTGTTGGCTATAGGAACCAGGAGGTCGCTCATATGACTGCAGTGGGCTGCCAGTCTGTAGTTTTGTTCATGAAACAAGCAGCCTTTTAACTTCACTTTTCTTCTTTTAATAAAAATGTGAGCCCAAGAATTTCACTTTTCTAACTGTACATTAATATATATATTTATATAAATACATATGTATGCATTTATATAAATACACATATATTTATAAATAAATACATATATATGTGTGTGTGTACATATAAAGATAGCAACCAACACTGGGTCTTACAGTGCTGAGGAGACAATTGGGGAGCTAGGGATTGGAGATATCAAGGGAATATTTTATGCAAGGATGGGCATGATAAAGGACAGAAATGGTAAAGACCTAACAGAAGCAGAAGAAATTATGAAGAGGTAACAAGTATACACAGAAGAGCTCTACAAAAGTAAAGGTCTTAATGACCCAGATAACCACAGTGGTGTGATCACTCACCTAGAAGCAGATATCCTGCAATGTGAAGTCAAGTGGGCCTTAGGAAGCATTACTACAAACAAGGCTAGTGGAGGTGATGGAATTTCAGCTGAGCTATTTCAAAGCCTAAAAAATGATGCTGTGAAAGTGCTGCACTCAATATGCCAGCAAATTTGGAAACTCAGCAGTGGCCACAGGACTGGAAAAGGCCCATTTTCATTACAATCCCAAAGACAGGCAGTGCCAAAGAATGTACACACTACCATACAATTGTATTCTTTTCACATGCTAGTAAGGTTACACTCAAAATCCTTCAAGGTAGGCTTCAGCAGTACATGAACTGAGAACTTCCAGATGTACATGCTGGGTTAGAAAAGGCAGAGGAACCAGAGATCAAATTGCCAACATCCAATTTCAGAAAAAAACATCTACTGCTTCATTGACTACACTAAAGCCTTTGATCATGTGGATCAAAACAAACTGTTGAAAATTCTTAAAGAGATGGGAATACCAGACAACCTTACCTGTCTCCTGAGAAACCTATATGTGGTTCAAGAAGCAACCTTTAGAACCTTACATGGAACAACAGACTGGTTTAAAATTGGGAAAAGAGTATGACAGGGCTGTTTATTGTCACCCTGCTTATTTAACTTATATGCAGAGTACATCATGAGAAATGCCAGGCTAGATGAATCACAAGCTGGAATCAAGACTGCCGGGAGAAATATCAATAACCTTAGATGTGCAGATAATACCACTCTAATGGCAGAAAAGTGAGAAGGAACTGAAGAGCCTCTTGATGAAGGTGAAAGAGGAGAGTGAAAAAGCTGGCTTAAAACATTCAGAAAACGAAGATCATGGCATCCAGTCCCATCACTTCATGGCAAATAGACGGGAAAAAGTGGAAACAGTGACAGATTTTATTTTCTTGGGCTCCAAAATCACTGCAGAAGATGACTGCAGTCATGAAATTAAATGATGCTTGCTCCTTGGAAGGAAAGCTATGACCAACCTAAACAGCATATTAAAAAGCAGAGATATTACTTTGCTGACAAAGGTGCACATAGTCAAATCTATGGTTTTTCCAGTAGTCACATACTGATGTGGACCGTAAAGAAGGCTGAGTACTGAAGAATTGATACTTTCGAATTGTGGTGCTGGAAAAGACTGTTTAGAGTCCTTTAGACTGCAAGGAGATCTAACCAGTAAATCCTAAGGGAAATCAATCCTGAATATTCATTGGAAAGACTGACGCTGTAGCTTGAACACTTTGGCCATCTGATGTGAAGAACTGACTCATCGGAAAAAAAACCCTGATGCTGGGGAAGATTAAAGGCAGTACGGAGAAAGGGGAAACAGGATGAGGTGGTTAGATAATATCACCAACTCAATGGACATGAATTTGAGAACACTCTGGGAGATAGTAAAGGACAGGGAAGCCTGGTGTGCTACAGTCCATGGAGTCACAAAAAGCCAGATATGACTTAGTGACTGAATACCACCATCAACAATAAGAGACTGAGGTCATCTGAAGATTGTGTCTCTTGCTTTTCACGAGAAACTGGAAAGCTGGGACTTCAGGACAAATCACGCAATTTTTTTTTTAATTTTTACAATGTTGTATTAGTTTCTGCCATACAACAACATAAACACCCATATCACACATATATCACCTCCCTCTTGAGCACCCCCCTCATCCCACCCTTCTAGGTCACCACACAGCACCAGGCTCAGTATCCTGTGTTATATGGCAACTTCTCACCAACTATCCACACACACGTCTCTGTGTGTGGATGCTTCTTTCTCCATTCATCCCACTAACTCCCTTCCACATTGTGTCCACAAGTACCTTTTCTACATCTGCATTTCAAACCTTCCCTGCAATTAGGTTCATCAAGACCATTTTTCTAGATTCCATATATATGAAAACACACATTTTTAAAAGTTTGGAATAACGTCTTGATTTTTTTTAATCTTTAATGGAAAAAAAATACCTTGGGGCCATTACAATGTGAGCTAAACAAAGCTCTTCTGCAAGTCAACACTAGCCTATACTTTCAACCTTTATCCCATAAGATGAAGTCTGTGTGTGTGTGTGCTTAGTCGCTCAGTCCATGCTCATCAATAAATCCTTGCTCATGTGGGGAGCCCACCAAGATCACCAGACTACCTCTCTGCCATCCCTGCCCTGCAGGCTACACGTCAGCCCCAGGACCTCTTCCTGTGCCTCCTGCCACAAACATCCTTCATCTCTGTGCCACACCCATCTTAGGGATGAGCCCCTCAGCTTCTCAGGAAAGGCTAGCATTGGTTAGAAGAGCCTCATTGCTTCCAGACAGACTGATAACCTTTCAGATGGTGAACTGCTATTTCACTCCTACTAGGCCATCATTCCAAATAGGAAAAGGAGTACATCAAGGCTGCATATTGTCACTCTGCTTATTTAACTTATATGCAGAGTACATCATGAGAAATGCTGGACTGGAAGAAGCACAAGCTGGAATCAAAATTTCTGGGAGAAATATCAATAACCTCAGATATGCAGGTGACACCACCCTTACGGCAGAAAGTGAAGAGGAACTAAAAAGGCTCTTGATGAAAGTGAAAGTGGAGAGTGAAAAAGTTGGCTTAAAGCTCAACATTCAGAAAATGAAGATTATGGCATCTGGTCCCATCACTTCATGGCAAATAGATGGGGAAACAGTGGAAACAGTGTCAGACTTTATTTTTTTGGACTCCAAAAATCACTGAAGATGGTGATTATAGCCATGAAATTAAAAGACGCTAACTCCTCGGAATGAAAGTTATGACCAACCTAGATAGCATATTCAAAAGCAGACATTACTTTGCCAACAAAGGTTCGTCTAGTCAAGGCTATGGTTTTTCCTGTGGTCATGTATGGATGTAAGAGTTGGACTGTGAAGAGGGCAGAGTGCCAAAGAATTGATGCTTTTGAACTGTGGTGTAGGAGAAGACTCTTGAGAGTCCCTTGGACTGCAAGGAGATCCAACCAGTCCATTCTGAAGGAGATCAGTCCTGGATGTTCTTTGGAAAGACTGATGCTAAAGCTGAAACTCCAGTACTTTGGCTACCTCATGCGAAGAGTTGACTCATTGGAAAAGACTCTGATGCTGGGAGAGATTGGGGACAGGAGGAGAAGGGGTCGACAGAGGATGAGATGGCTGGATGGCATCACCGACTCAATGGACGTGAGTTTGAGTGAACTCCGGGAGTTGGTGATGGACAGGGAGGCCTGGCATGCTGCAATTCACGGGGTTGCAAAGAGTCGGACATGACTGAGTGACTGAACTGAAGCTATCATTCGGAGAAGGCAATGGCACCCCACTCCAGTACTCTTGCCTGGAAAATCCCATGGACAGAGGAGCCTGGTAGGCTGCAGTCCGTGGGGTCATGAAAAGTCGGACACGACTGAACAACCTCACTTTCATTTTTCACTTTCATGCACTGGAGAAGGAAATGGCAACTCACTCCCATGTTCTTGCCTGGAGAATCCCAGGGACAAGGGAGCCCAGTGGGCTGCAGTCTATGGGGTCGCACAGAGTCAGACATGACTGAAGCGACTTTGCAGCAGCAGGTTATCATTGACTTCCCTGGTGGCTCAGGCAGTAAAGCGTCTGCCTGCAATGTGGGAGACCCAGGTTCGATCCCTGGGTCGGGAAGATCCCCTGGAGAAGGAAATAACAACCGACTCCAGTACTCTTGCCTGGAAAATCCCATGGACAGAAGAGCCTGGTAAGCTACAGTCCACGGAGCCACAAAGAGTCGGACACGACTGAGCGACTTCACTTTCAGGCTATCATTACTGGCAATGAATTCAATCAATTGGTGAGTGAAATCGCTGAGTCATGTCCGACTCTTTGCTACCCCATGGAGTATAGCCCACCAGTCTGCTCTGTCCATGGGATTATCCAGGCAGGAATACTGGAATGGGTTGCCATTTCCTTTTCCAGAGGATATTCCCAATCCAGGGATCAAACCCAGGTCTCCCGCATTGCAGCAGATGCTTTAACCTCTGAGCCACCAGGGAAGCCCAATCAATTGGTGAGGAGGTACCTAAATTTAAAGGAAAAAAAAAAAGACATTGAGTTCATCTGCTCATTTGCTCTACCAAAAATGTAATTATAGTTTCACATACTGTGAAATTATACCTTGATTTCCAAGAAACAGATCTCATGGATACTTTTTACATACAGCAGGTGCTCCATAAATGATTTTTGATCAGACATGATATGGCCTGTGTAAGCATCTCACTTTGACATTTATTAAGCACTTTTCCTCACAATGCAAAAATGTCACAGCAGCTATTATTATATTAGCTTCACATCTAGAGCCACTGCCTCACTTTGCCCTCTATTTATAACACACCGTACATATCACCTTCAGTCTAGTCCCTGAGAGGACCAAGCTGGCTTCTGCACAGGACCTTTGTACTGACTCTCCCATACATTCTTTCCAATTTTCTCATAGCTGGCTTGTTCTTAAATTCAGTTCAAATGCCTTATCTTCATAGGCCTGTCTGGCCTCTTCTCCATGGCCTGCCACTCATCCCTCTGTTTGATTATTTTCTTCCATGACATGTATAACTCAGAATGCTTATGTATCTACCATCTAACTCACCCCACTAGAAGGCAAGCTCCCTGAAGTCAGACTTTTAGCATAGCCTCTTCACTATGCCAGAATCTACCAGTGCTCCTCCCGAAGATTAGTATCTGACACAGACTAGTATCTGAGGAATGATGAATGGATTCCAATTTAACAGATAACTCAGGGAATTATCTGAGGCTCAGGGAAGGGCCTGCCCAGGGTCTCCTGGATATTCACTGAGAGCGCAGAGGTTTGAACCCGAGTCTTCCGACATGTGCCTGCAATCCTTTCATAGTACCACCCGCATCAATGGTTTGGCAGTCTGGAAAGCCTTTCACCTGGAACTCGGGAAGTCAGGGGTTAAATCTTTCAGCAGTCACAAGGCCCTTTCCTCCACATTCCTCTCTGCAGAACCAAATGGATAAATACCTGTTACCCAGGCATTCAAGTGTTTCACAACTACTAATTCTAAACAAAGTCAAAGATGACAGTTTAAATTCTCTAGAACTGCATTGAACAAATAAATTTTATGCATAAATATTAATGAAATTGTGACTTTTTTTTTTTTTACTAAGAAAGTAAAGGTTAATGGCTCTATTTGCCAGTTTCCCATTTCTCAAACACTAAGCAATCCAAAATCTAATAAGCATATTTCCAAGCATGAGCAATTTACTCAAAACATTATACTCTCTTGCTGTGACACTTCTTGTCCTCAATTAAGGTCAAAAATCATCTGAGCAGCTTCATTTCTTCCAACAAAGATTTAAATTTTATTTAATTAGTATGTTCCTGAAAAAAACACCTCATTTTCTTAACAGGTGAGCCTTCCCTTCATTTATTTCTATATGAAAATTACTACTTTCTAATGCTCACCACAGCCTTCAAACTTTCCCTTGAAACTGTCTGCACTCTGCTAGATGTAAAGATAAAATGATGAAAACCCTGGTTCCATGTGTCATGTTTTCTCGCATTTAGAAACATCTCTCAAGAAAAAGAAATGCAAAAAAGCAAAATGGCTAACTGAGGAGGCCTTACAAATAGCTGTGCAAAGAAGAGAAGCAAAAAGCAAAGGAGAAAAGGAAAGATATACCCATTTGAATGCAGAGTTCCAAAGAATAGCAAGGAGAGATAAGAAAGCCTTCCTCAGTGATCAATGCAAAGAACTAGAGGAAAACAATAGAATGGGAAAGACTAGAGATCTCTTCCAGAAAATTATAGATACCAAGGGAACATTTCATGCAAAGATGGGCACAATAAAGGACAGAAATGGTATGGACCTAACAGAAGCAGAAGACATTAAGAAGAGGTGGCAAGAATACACAGAAGAATTATACAAAAAAAGATCTTCACAACCCAGTTAATCACAATGCTGTGATCACTCACCTAGAGCCCGACATCCTGGAATGTGAAGTCAAGTGGGCCTTAAGAAGTATAACTATGAACAAAACTAGTGGAGATGATGGAATTCCAGTTGAGGTATTTCAAATCCTAAAAGATGATGCTGTGAAAGTGCTACACTCAATATGCCAGCAAATTTGGAAAACTCAGCAGTGGCCACAGGACTGGAAAAGGTCAGTTTTCATTCCAATCCCAAAGAAAGGCAATGCCAAAGAATGCTCAAACTACCACACAATTGCACTCATCTCACACACTAGTAAAGTAATGCTCAAAATTCTCCAAGCCAGGCTTCAGTAATATGTGAACCGTGAACTTCCAGATGTTCAAGTTGGGTTTAGAAAAGGCAGAGGAACCAGAGATCAAATTGCCAACATCCACTGGATCATCAAAAAAGCAAGAGAGTTCCAGAAAAACATCTATTTCTGCTTTATTGACTATGCCAAAGCCTTTGACTGGGGATCACAATAAACTGTGGAAAATTCTAAGAGAGATGGGAATACCAGACCACCAGACCTGCCTCTTGAGAAACGAGTATACAGGTCAGGAAGCAATAGTAGGAACTGGACATAGAACGGCAGAATGGTTCCAAATAGGAAAAGGGGTACATCAAGGCTGTATATTGTCACCATGCTTATTTAACTTATATGCAGGGTACATCGTGAGAAACGCTGGGCTGGATGAAGCACAAGCTGGAATCAAGATTGTCAGGAGAAATATCAATAACCTCAGATATGCAGATGACACCACCCTTATGGCAGAAAGTGAAGAACTAAAGAGCCTCTTGATGAAAGTGAAAGAGGAGAGTGAAAAGGCTGGCTTAAAGCTCAACATTGAGAAAATTAAGATCATGGCATCCAGTCCCATCACTTCATGGTAAACAGATGGGGCAACAATAGAAACAGTGAGAGATGGTGATTGCAGCAATGAAATTAAAATACACTTGCTCCTTGGAAGGAAAGTTATAACCAACATAGACAGCATATTAAAAAGTAGAGCCATTACTTTGCCAACAAAGGTCCGTCTAGTCAAGGCTATGGTTTTTCCAGTAGTCATGTATGAATGTGAGAGTTGGACTATAAAGAAAGCTGAGCGCCAAAGAATTTGAACTGTGGTGTAGGAGAAGACTCTTGAGAGTCCCTTGGACTGCAAGGAGATGCAACCAGTCCATCCTAAAGGAGACCAGTCCTGGGTGTTCATTGGAAGGACTAATGTTGAAGCTGAAACTCCAATACTTTGGCCACCTGATGCAGAGCTAACTCATTTGAAAAGACCCTGATGCTGGTAAAGATTGAGGGCAGGAGGAGAAGAGGATGATAGAGGATGAGATGGTTGGATGGCATCACCGACTCAATGGACATGAGTTTGTGTAGGCTCCGGGAGTTGGTGATGGACAGGAGGCCTGGCGTGCTGCAGTTCATGGGGTCGCGAAGAGCCAGAGATGACTGAGCAACTGAACTGAACTAGATGATGCATATGTAAGTTTTATCTGCTGTTTCCTTCTTCAAGAAGAAGCTCCCTTCCAGAAGGAGATCCCATTTCCCAGAGACTATCTCCCATCTATTCTTACCCTTTTCAGTTTTTCTCTATTTTGGTTAATTTGCTTAACTAAAAACTTGAGCAAAGTAAACTCAAGGAACTACACACTGTGTGACAGGCAAACACAAGGATAAAAAGCCATACCACCTCCTCCTGTCTGCTCGGAGCACAGTACCTCCCAGTAGCCCAACTCAGAACCTGGAACCTCACCCTTGACCCCTCCCTCTCTGCCCCCCACAACATCCAACACAACTACAGCCAGTTCGCACCACCTCCTAACTGTCTCTTAAATGAATCCATTTCTCTCCATCTGCACCACCATTATCAGACACAGTCCAGATCTCCATCCTCTTGAATCCAGATTCTGGAAAGCTTCAGCAACCTTCTAACTGGCCTTCCATCTCCAATTTTGCCTCTTCCATGCCGTTCTCCACTAAGCAGCGGGTGTGATTTTTCTAAAATACAAATCTAATCATGGCACACCTGTACTTAGATCCCTTCCATGACTTCTCATTGCCCTTGGAGTAAAGGCTAAGCCCAATGAATAGCTTAGAAGGCCATTCACAGTCCAGCCTCTTGCTTAACTCTCTGGTTCACTTCTGGCCACATCTCACCCCTACGTCCCTACCTATGCTCTGCCCACTCTCCAACATCATGGCATTTTTCTCCAATTAATTTAACCCACCATGATCGCTCTCATCTCTCTCCCCTTCACTCATGCTGCATCCAGAACTCTCTTCTGTGTTCATCATCATCTGGCTGATTTCTACTTATTATACTTTGCCTCTTAAGCATAACCCTCATTGAGAAGGCTTTCCAATCTCTTTTGGGAAAATCAAGGTATTCTGCTCTGTGCTCCCTACGTTCCTGCTGCTGCTGCTGCTGCTGCTAAGTCGCTTCAGTCGTGTCCGACTCTATGCAACCCCATAGACAGCAGCCCACCAGGCTCCCCCATCCCTGGGATTCTCCAGGCAAGAACACTGGAGTGGATTGCCATTTGGGTTGCCATTTCCTTCTCCAATGCATGAAAGTGAAAAGTGAAAGTGAAGTCTCTGTGTCGTGTCCAACTCTTAGCGACCCCATGGACTGCAGCCTACCAGGCTCCTCCACCCGTGGGATTTTCCAGGCAAGAGTACTGGAGTGGGGTGCCATTGCCTTCTCCATCCTACATTCCTAGCAAGGTACTAACCACACTTTGTGGTATTTCAATGACTATCTCTATCTCTGCATGCTTCACAGTTGTAGCCCAGTATCTACCACCACACAAGGTATGTGATAGATTTTCATTAGTATTTCCTGAACATTATTGATGAAGGGGTTTTCAGTCTACTAAGAACACAGTTCTAAATCTACAACCTCCCCAAATTTATTTGCAAAGTGACAACCTACTTGTATACTTTGAAAACAGCATAGAGATATCTGCATTTGGTCAAGATTCCAATTTGAACTTGCTTCTTTCCTTCCCAATTGTAAGCAATTTAACAACTGAAGTCATCTACTTTTTTTTTAATATAAGCCTTATGTTATTTGTTCTTGAGGGAAGAATTAAACTTGAGTTTATATAAGAGCTTTAATTTGTAAAAATGTACTGTTAATCATCCATGAAAAACTTTTCTCTTGGGTTATGTTCAAAACAGGTAATACTCTTCTAGAATTCCTTCCACCTCCTAGCCCTCCATTCTGACAGGCTTCAATAAATCATCTGAAACTGCAAAACAATTTACATATTAGCATAAATCATCCATAATTAGGAAGGCAAATCTGCAGCTTAGAAACTACCAAATGCATTCCATTAGGACAGCCACTGTTTCTAGATTATACATAACAATGTCTTAACATGAAAACCTAAACACTATTTCAAATAATGAGGAATTGCCAATATCTACCTTTTTCACTTCTGAAGAATTTGGGAAGGTATGAGGAAATATCTACCAAAAAAAAACCCTGAGCAGAGAAAGGGCAATGACATTTGTTGAGTGCCTAGAAAAATTAGACATGAGGACACATTCACCTAAACACTCCTGCTGAATCCTCCCAATAACTATGACATTAGGCTTCCTAGATGGTGCTAGTGGTAAAGAATCCACCCACCAATGCAAGAGACTCAGGTTCTATTCCTGAGTCAGGAAGATTCCTGCCGCCCCCACCCCCGTCCCGGCCCAGCACCCAAACTAGGAAACGGCAACCCACTCAGCATTCTTACCTGGGAAATCCCATGAAGAAAGAAGCCTGGTGGGCTATAGTTCATGAGGTTGCAAAAAATCAGACACAACTGAGCGTGCACACACACACACAACATCATTAACTTCACTTTGCATAAAAGAACACCAAGGTTGAGGTAAATTAAAAGCAACTGCAAAAGCTCACACATCTGATAGCTGACAGACTGAGGAACTGAACCCACATCAATCAGGCATCAAAGTAGAAAGCTCTTTCCACCACAAGAACTACAAAAACTGAAGAGTAACTTTTGAAATACAAAAATTTTTTAAAGGAGATGCCTTCTTAGCAAGTCAAAAATGTCCTCTTCATCTCACAACAGTGTTCCAAAGTAAGCTTTTTCTTAGACCCCCAACTTTCAGATTCCTGGCTAATTATGTTTAGATTGAATTTTATCTATAATTTAGAAGTAAAATTGAAAATCAGAAGATTTACCATTATATCTTATAGAGTTGCATATACTGACAGAACGTTCAATTAGACTTAATCCACGTTAATTAAGCTTTCCATTTTAACAAAGCTCTTTATTAACATACTTTAATCAGAAAAAATAAACATTAAATCTGCATTGCCATTAAGATAGCTCAGCAAGACATTCGTCTTTGTTGCTTTACCAATGTGCTCAACTGGCACTATAAAAAAAAGGATAAAAATCCATCAAATTAGAAATACAGGCAAGAATAACAGAGTGCCCATTGCACTACATAAAAGAGTCTACTTCAATTACTAACTCCAGGTATGTTTGCAATTGTCTTTATATTTAAGCTTTCCATTTCATTTTATCTACTCACTCAAGATATTCAGGGAAACTCAATTGGCTCAGTTTCCAAGGGAGTTTCTAGATACCATTGTGCCAAGTAGTTCATTCCTGGTTTAAGGAATCATCTCCCAAATGATCCACTTCCAGCTGCTGGAATCCCACCAGGTGAGAGAGATGCCTGCCTTTAGCTAGAAGGAACCTCAGCCACTGAATGAACTCTTCCGCCATTAATTCAATAATGGCCTTGCCTGAGAAGAGCTGGAAGCCTGGCAGAAACTGGAAGCAGTGATTTCCAAAACAGTAAATGCAGCTTTTCTGGATGACAGAAAAGGCACTGGATGATGACTTGCCATGGTACACAGGAAGGAGATTGTTCAGATCCAAAATGTGATTCCCCATGGTGCTTCGTCAGCAAAGGTGACGTTTCACTGGAAATTGAACATTACCAGAAGGTTTGGGTGATAGATACTGTTTTCCTTTAGCCAGTGAACTAAAGTGGCTGTTTGCTCATCTGGCCACTTCCTAGCATCCACCTTCCCCTCAACATCAAATTTCCACCTTATCATCATCATCATGGCTTTTTGTTTTTTAAATTACAGCCAACAACTATGGTAGATGTTTAGCAAATACTACTTTTTTCCCCAAACTTTAGACTTTTCATTTTGTATTGGGGTATAGCCGATTAACAATGTTCGGGTAGTTTCAAGTGAACAGTGAAGGGACTCAGCCATACATATATATGTATCTATTCTCCTCGAAAACTCCCTCCCATCCAGACGGGCATATAACATTGAGTAGAGTTCCCTGTGCTATACAATAGGCCCTTGCTGGTTATCCATTTTAAACACAGCAGTGTGGCAAACACTTCTAGTCCTGTACAAAAATCCCAAGGGATTCCTCATTTCTGTCTCCAGGTACCAGCACCTTTGCCCTTTTCACTGTCCTGCGCACCTCCCACATATAGTACATCCAGGGCAGTATCTATTCCGGGGACGATATATTCGATGAGAACCTTGGGAATCAGACATGACATTTCTGAGCAGCCCTAAGCAGAGCCAAAGAAAAGGAATCATCTGTCTGCTTAGTATTAACAGTTGCTAATTACATACTATGTGGCTGAGTACCACCTGGCAAAAACCCCTATGTGATGCAGTCTCTTACCTACGCAATTATCATTATTTGGGCACAGACCACATGCCAAACAATCAAGACAGAGACTGCCTAGTTACTCCAGTAACCAGGCTTTCTCATCCTTGGCACACAGTTAGAACCAATTTCCCAGTAATGGTCAATAAAATGTGCTACAGGCAATGCATGACACTTCCAGGATTAGCCCTTAAAGCTATCCAGGGAGATTATGACAAAAGTCTAATCATAGTAGAAGCTATTAACCTACCTCTCTCAGAATGTCATAGTTCAAGGTCATAAAATAAAACAGTTGAATAACGCAACTAAGATGCTACACAAAGGTTTATCTGTGTACACACAGACTACACATCCTTTTAAGATGTTTCCCCTCAGAAAATAAAAGTAGTGAGTATGTACAGGTACCAGAAAAGATTTTCACTCTCATTATCTTACAGCACGTATTATACATCTTTAATTAACCATAAAAACCAGAAGTCATCCATTAAGTACTTCATTTAATCATTTCGAAACTTTTAAATATTCCTCTAACTTAGATCAAAAAGAGGGAGTTAAACTGAAATTTAAGAACTAAAGAAAAGAACTGAAAATGAAAAGAGTATATAGCAGTATCCACGGGCTGTATTCAAACTGACACTCACAGGAAAATATAAAGTCTTCAGTGATTTTACCAGTAAACAGAAAATACTGAAAACAAATGAGCTAAACATCGAATGAGCCAGTAAAAATACCAAAGTGATTGAAAAAGAGGCAAGAAGAAAAAAATCAATGAATTTAAAGTGAAAAAAAATAACAGACCTCAATTAAACTTAAGAACTGTTTCATTAAAAAGGTCAATAAATTACACAATCCATGATGAGCTTCTCTAAGAAGGAAATATATATATTTCATATTACAAGTTAATGAAGAAATAACCACAAATATAAAAATTTTATTAAGTAAAGGAATATAATGTCCAACTATTTGCCCAAAAGAGGGAGATCTCAAAATATATGATTTCAACAAAATGTAAATTGGTCCACAGAAGAGTCTAAAATTAATTAAGTAGAACAATACCATAAAAGAGATGAGAAATGAACATTTTCAGTAATAAAAGATTTCCCAGCCTCCCCAAACACAAATTATCAGCCCACATTATTTTCAGGCAAATTCTATCAGAAACATTTATAAAAGAGGTATTGCCTATATATTTAAACCAGTCTAGAGCATAAAATTCAAAAAGCTTTGAATTAAATCACGTAGTCAGAAAAACCTACTGTATCTCACTTATGAGTTAAAAAGTCTTTAATGAGTTTAAAGTGTTTAGAACAATGTCTAGCATTTATCAGCACTTAAATCATTACCATTTTATTATTATTATTAATATTGATGCAAAAATCTTAAACATTAGTAAATATAAATTTAAGGATTTCAGAAATAATTCAACTTTATGGACTCAATGTAATTAATGTTAATAAATGAAAGAAAAAAATAATTATTTCAAAAGGTACCCAGAGAGGGTGTTTAATAAAATGTTACAGCTGTTCATAATTTTTGGCCTTTTAAGTTAGATGATGATTTTATGTGTGTGTATATATACAAAACACACACACATATATATACTATATATACACATATATATAAGCGAGATTGATTTAATAACATGTAACAGCCGTTCATGATCTTTTGACCTTCCAGTAAATCAGGAACAGAACTAAGTTTCCTTTACATGGTAACGTATATGTGTGTATATATGTATATATACATATGTAAGATAGATTAGAAACTATCAGACATTATACTAAACAGATAAGAAAACATTAAGATACGTTGTCTGCTGCTTCTCTCTGACTTTAATGAGGACCTTTAATCTCAAGAGTCTAGCCAGTATCATAAGACAAGAAAAACTGATAGCTACTATAAATACTGGAATGAGAGAGACAAAACACATTATTATCAAGTTACAAAACAATATATTTAAAATCAAGGGGGATCATCTGAAAAAAACAAAAACTAATTTAAATGCCTAGTGCCTGTGGACTGAGTCCCTTCAGTCATGTCCAACTCTGCAGCCCTGTAGACTGTAGTCTGCCAGGCTCCTCTGCCCATAGGGATTCTCCAGGCAAGACTACAGGAGGGGGGTTGCCATGCCCTCCTCCAGGGCATCTTCCCAACCCAGGGATCAAACATGGGTCTCCTGCACTGCAGGCAGATTCTTTGCCATCTGAGTAAGCCACCAGAGAAGCAAACACCTACTACATGATACATAATCAACAAATGTTAGCTAAAAAAAAATAACTATTCCACATAACTCACAGAGCCTAAAAGTCTAACACAAAAATCAGACCAAAGGCATCAAAAGAAAACTACAAATCATTCTTTCTCATGAATATAGATACAAAAATTAATATACTATTAAATCAAATCCAGGAACATATGACAAGAACTATATCCCACATGACTAAGTGGGATTTATCCCACATATGCAATCTTGGTATAATGTCCAAAATCAACTAGTATAATATCCCACATCAATAGAATAGGATAAAACTACATGATCACCTTGATAGATACAGAAAAGCACTTGAAAAAAGTTAATACTCTTTCATGATAGAAAACACTCCAACTAGAAATGGAAGAGAACTTCCTCAACCTGATAAAAGCATGCATGTTAGGAACAAAAGGAAATTTCTTCAACCTGGTTAAAAGCATCGAAGAAAATCTACAACTAACATCACACTTCACAGTGAAAAATTGAACGCTTTCCTCCTTAAGATCAGAAACAAGACTATCTGTTCCTATCACTTCTAGTCAACATTGTACTGGAAGTTCTACTCAGAGCAATTAGTCAAGAAAATAAAATACATTCAGATAAGACAGAAATAAAACTATTTGTAGATGATTTGATCTTTTAAGTAAAAATTTAAGAAATTCTTTAAAAAATTATTAGAATAAATCAGCAAAGCTGCAGGATACAAGATTAATATGCAAAGATCAATTTGAATTTCTATAAAGTAGCAATGAGCAGACATGAAATTAGTCATTACATTTACAACGGCATCAAAAAGAATATTTAATAATCATTTTTTTAAAACATTAACAAAAGTCATGCAAAACTTATACTCTGAAACTACAAAACACTGTTGGAAAAAAATAAACACCACCTAAATAAATGGAAAGACATTTTAGGTCAATGGATCAGTTGACTTAATGTTGTTCAGATGGCAATACCCTCCCACACCGATCTATAGATTCAGTGCAATCCCTTTCAAAGTTCAGCTGATATTTTTGCAGAAATTGAAAAGCTGGTTGTAATACTCAAATGGAAATTTAAGAGAACTGAAACAGCCAAAACAATCTTGAAAAGGAAAAAACAAAGTTGCAGGACTCACATTTATCGATTTCAAAACTTAACACAAAGCCAAATAATCAAAACAGTCCTGGCATAAGAACAGACATATATATCAACGGAATAGAATTTGAGACTCCAGAAATAAACCATCATATTTATGTGCAATTGATCTTCAACAAGGTTACCAAGAAAATTCATTGGTCTTCAACAAACGGTGCAGGGACAACTGGCTATCCACATACAAAACATCAAGTTGGACCACTACCTCACACCACAGAGAAAACAGGCTCAAAATCTATCCAAGATCTAAGTATTAAGCCTATAAAACTCTTTAAAGAAATCATATGCAGTAAATCTTCAGACTCAGGATTAGGCAATGGTTTCTTCAAAAAGAAGTACAAGCAAGCAACAAAAGAAAAACTGAACATCAGATTTAACAACTTTTTTGCCTCCAAGTATATCATGAAGAAAATGATAGAATCTACAGAATTGGGGGCGGGAATCTATAAATCATATGTTATAAGGGACTTGTATCTATAAAATAACTAATACAAAAGCATGAAGACAAACAACCCAATTAGACATGGACAAATGCTCTGAATAGACAATTTTCCAAAGAGGATATATAGCAGCCAGTAAGTACCTGAAAAGATACTCAACATTATCTGCCATCAGGAAAATCTAAATGTATAGCAAAGGGACCAATACTCAACAATTCTCAGTGGTTACCGAAATGGGAAGGAAATCAAAAAAAAAGGGGGATACATGTATATGTCCAGCTGATTTACTTTGCATACACCAGAAACATAACAATGTAAAGTAACTGTACTCCAGTTAATAAAAAGTCACAGTGCAATATCACTTCACATCTACTAGGATGACTATATCAAAAAGATAATAACGAGCATTAACAAGAATGTGGAGAAATTGGAACTCTAATACACTGCTGGTAGAAATGTAAAATGGTGCAGGCACTTTGAAAGACAGTCTGACAATTCCACAAAACAGGTAAACATAGTGAGTACTTGATTCAGCAAGTCTACTCCTGGTTAATACCAAGAGAATAAAAATATGTGTCCACGCAAAAATTTGTACAGGAAAGCTCATTGCAGCATTATTCATAATAGCCAAAAAGAGGAAACAACTCCAATGAAAAGGTATCCAAACAACGCAATATTATTCTGCAATAAAATGAAATGAACTACTGGCCCACATTACCAACATGGAAGAACTTGGAAAACATTCTAATAAAAGAAGCCAGCTACAAAGGACCACATACTGTATGATGCCATTTATATAAAATGTCCAAATAGGCAAATCCATAGAGACAGAAGGCTATTGCCAAAGGCTGAGGGAATGATGAGGAGATGGTGGAGTGACAGCTAAGAGGTGTGAGATTTCTATGGGAGGTAATGAAAACCAGATCTTTATTACCTAACGCCAAGTGCATTACAGATTCAGAGTTAATCCTTTATAGTAATACTTCCCCTTGATACGACTAAACAAACATGGAGGAAGGCACCATAGAATTAAGAAGTGGAGGGGAATGTTTTATATTTCCTCATTTATTTTGTTTGAGTCAAGACCTGAGGTTTTCCTATTACAATGAAAAATGGTCATATGATTTCCATTCAGTGATCCTCAGGTTCTATTAGAAACCTGCCAGAAAGTAAGAAAAGGTAGCCTCAGATGACTCTACATGATAACACCAAAAGGGTTTTCAAAACCTTTCTTAAGATATGGATTTTTTTTTTAGATTCCAAAAGAGAAACCCATAAAATAGTGTTTCAAGACTTAGGATTAGACAAAGAAAGGAAATATATTTTTTAAGAGTTGTGCACTTAACACACACTCTCTTTTTCCATGCTTACCACAACCCTGCAAAGTAGATGATTATCCCCATTTACAGACAAGGAAATTGAGGTTCCAAGACATTCCATAGCAGGTATGGCGAAACTAAAAGTCAAACTCCCAGCTCCACGACATCTGACTCTGGAGCTCTCCTATATCGGCTGCCATTCCACTCACTCCTCACCTGCTTTGGGAAGCTCTCTGGTTCCACTGAGAAGCATTTGAAGACACCATACATTCTATTTCTGGACATTTATATGGCCCTCAAGCAGAGGAGGCCCTCACACCCAACCCCTAAGCTGAGGCAAGGACATGACCTTCCCATGTCTGTGAAGCTGAGACTGGCTTGACATCTCCACCCTTGGGCAATAAGAAACCTGCGCTTTCTCCCAACCTACAGAACACAGGGACTCTAACCATACCTGTTCACCAATACATATGCCAGCTTGCTTTCTCCAGGCTGACCCAGAAACAGCCAGCTCACTGTACTGCTGGCAGCATCCTCACTGAAGGCTCAGGGTCCATCACATCCCTCTGAGGCTGAGGACAAATTTAACCAGTGAAAAGAGACAGAAGAGTTGATCCTCACCTCTGCTGGAAATGTGCATGAAAAGACCCTCGACTCCAGCCAAATTGGTCTATTCTCTGCTCTTTTCTCTTCATACACACACAAAAAAAAGAATTCTGTTTCCTTAATTTCTCCCCTGTGAGACTGCCCACACTATTCTCCCTACTTCGGTACCCTTCCCTTTCCCTTGCCTGCAAAACTCAACCTGTTTCAGGAGTCTCCCCTCTAGGTCGTCTTCCTTAACCGCCAACTTAATATACCGAATTCACTGAACCTAACACCTTTCCGTTATTTTTGGCCTCAGTGGGCCTATCTAGGTTGACATCCCAAAAAGTAGTACAAGGAAGGTTTACTGAACTCTGCTTCCCCAGTTATAGACTCTGACATGAGAATGTAAGAGCAAGTGATCTATTAAAGAAGTGCTTCCAGGAGAGGGAGGGAGTAAAACAGGAAGTCGCAGCCTCAGCCTGTTTCGTGGTCGCTCTGGGGAATGAATGAAGCCTCAGAGCCTGACTGGTCTCCAGGCATCCAAGGCCAAGGGACTAGGCTTCCATACTCCACGCTCATGAGTCAATCATTGACTTCAGGCTGCCTGGGGAGGAAACAAACTCCCAGACACTTCCACTCTGAATCCAATAGGATGAAGAGACTACAGAAGCTGATGTCCAGCGCTCTGAGGCAAGTTGTTAGGTGCTTTGGAAACAGAGTCCATCAAACCCAGGTGAAGGGCACACCGAAACTACACAAGAGATCTGAGGGGGTCAGGGAGGGTGGCACCGTGTCTGCTGTGATGTCAAGGTAGGGCCGGCTTCATGGGCAGGTGTCCAGTATATCTGCACAGGATTCTGCCCTCAGAAGGGCCCCATGCTTCTGGTTTAATAGTCTGCAGTCACCGTCTTGAAATTCTTAGTAATTCTACCTTTGACTGCATTTCCTAAGTGAGGTCTGGGGGGACAGTGGAGCACACCCTGGGCAGGCTCTGTTCATGTGCAGCCCTGCCTACCACCACCTGCCACCTCCCTGAGACCAGTTCTCAGCCACTGGCTTGGCTGCTCCCTGGTGCCCAGGGCCAACCTGCCCTTCCCACACCCCCTGCCCAGTAACTCTTGCCACCCTCTGCCTGGGCAGTGACTGTTACATGGGCTTAGGGATTCCAATGTTCCCCCACCACTGTCCACTAGGAGAGGAGGGGGCACAGAATCAGTTTGGGGAAGCCACATAATTTTGAAATTAGCTACACACTGCCTTTTAACACCAATGGAATACTTTTCTATTAACAGCTCTTTTTTATTCCTTAGTTTTTTGTGTGGTCATGCCCTGCTTCCCACACCAAACTCTTAGATATTGTTTCTTTCATTTCCCCACAAAAAGTTGCATATCACCTAGAACAGAGTAGGTGCTTCGTAAGTATTTTCAGAGGATTAATATAAAGCTGGTATTACATTAAAAGTGGCAGGGAGGTTCCAATCCAAGATGGTGACTTAAGGTCCTGAACACACCTCCCCCATGGACACACTGAGTCTACAGCTACCAATGGAACAATTACCTCTGGAGAAAACCTAGAGACTGGCTAGGGATGTGGGCAAATGAGAATTAAAAAAAAAAAAAACTACACTGAAGCAGATAGGAGGGGGTGGGACATAATCTCACCATAAACCCCACCCTCATTCAGAGACCCACAGTCAGGAAGAATTCAAAACCTAGAACTTCTGTTTAAGGGGCAAAGAGTTTGAACTCCACAACAGGGACCCCAGTTCTTGAAACCTACACCTAACAGACAAGCCTCCCACAATGCTTAGCTTTGAAAACCAAAGGGATTCCTGTTCCCAGGACCCTCAAGGCTATAATGATAAGAGAAAGAGCTCACCCACCTACCTGGCAGGAGCGGGCAGGTCAGAGGCAGTTCATTTGCTTACAGTAAAGCATTGGCTTGAGAGGAAGGTATCTAATCTAACAGACATATTCAGGGCCCTGCCGTAACACTCTCCGGGAGGAAGACAGGCAGCCACACCATCTTGGAGTTCTGCGTCTGTGAACTCCAGGCAGGTCAGCATAAAGAGAACTTCTGCGCTATCCAGTGCCCTGGGTTGGTTTGTTGGCCTGTTTTTTTTTTTTTTTTTTTTTTTTTTACAGCCGTCACCCAAGGGACAGCTTTCATTGCCTAACCGTGGAGCCAAGCGCTTGGATCCCATGGAATTGTAACAGTCGAAGAGATAGTGCTTGGCAGGTTACCACTTCCAGGGCACTGCATATACAGCAGACTGAAACATACCCCTAGTCTTTTAGAGAAAGAGGCCTACTTGCCTGTCCAGGGGCTCTGGTCTGGGGAGCACGCTTCTGGTTCGGCACACTTATGGGGGCCAAGAGAAGGGGCTCTCGGGGAACAGAGGCTTGTGGACACACTCTTTCTCCCCTCTCCTGCTTTGCTCCAGCTTACCAGTATACCTTGTCTTAGATTATCTAATTACTTCGAATTCCCTAACAGAGGGACCTTTCAAAATGAAAACCCTTATATGGCTTCCCATTATCTACGGGGTCTTTAATCCAAGTTTTGTGACATGGCATCAAAGTTTTGAAAGGATCTGACTTTCTGTCTGCTTCTGTAACACCACCCATCGCTGACTACCCCACACATCTCACCCCTTCCCCACACACACTTAGCTGTAAACCACTTACCTGTTCCATCTCAGATCATGACAACCTCTTTCTGGAATGCTTTTCTTCCTATTCTGTACTCCCTCCTATACAGCCTGCCAAATATCTACTCACTTGATTTCCTTATCAACCATCATCCTTTCTTGGCTTAAGACAAAACTTAGTAGAACTGACAGCAACTACTTTTATCCCCGAAACACAAGTTTCCAGCACTTCTTCACGACATTCATTTGTCCACCTTCCCTACTAACTTCTGTGATGTGATCCTTAGAATAATCTATACTATTCATCTTAATATTCCCAGTGTCAAGCACAGTTCCTATAAAATAAACACAATGAAGGCCTATTGGAGGTTGCTGGTAAATATAACCACTTAACTTGATGACCTAAACCTGATGGATAGAATGTGGTTTTATATGAGCGAAGTCTATCAGGAGATACAAAATAGGTGAGTGGTCCTCAGAGAGCAAACAAGATAGCCACTTCACCCAAAGTAAATTCTTAACGCAAATTAAGTCCACAAACGTGTTCAACAGCCGCAAGGTTTCATCCAGCCAAACATTTTCCTGGAGTTGCACCCTTTACATTTTGTGTAGTGCATGAATTCCAGGTAGATCTTGAGAAGTAGTCTGTGCTTTCTTACCTGTGTTCCAGTTCTCGAATGGACAGGATCACTCCTGACGTGGATGGCTTCTGCTGCACAGTGGCTAGGAAGGTGAACTCACTCTTATTCCGGAACAGCTGAATTAATTTCTCACTCACATGAGGGGCTGCGTGGATCTCTCTTTCTGCATCTAAGGGGTCAAGGAGGAGGAGAAGGGGAAGTTAAGAAGAAATACAGATGGGAAAAGAGGAGAGGGAAGACAAGAGGGAAAAGGAAGAAAGACACACAGTTAAAAATGCCTTGTCCGGAGGATCCAGGGTACCTTTCCCCTTTGCCCTTCTTGTCAATAGTTTCCATTTTCAGCTGCCGCCCACCACTCCACATGGCTGCCTGCACTCAAGGCAAAGCCTGGAAATGCTGTCCCGGCCATCATGCCCACTTGTCACTTTGACAAGTCCACAGTTGGCCAGTCAGTGATTTTTCTGACAGCGATTTTGATGGGACATGGAGCAATTTGGCCTGCTGCAGACAGATTAGGTTGCTGAAAATAGGGTGAGAGGCAGTCAGATCAATGGGGTTCAAAATTCAGAAAATCCTGAGTCTAATAGGATCCAGTGCCACTCAGCAGGCTCTCATTTCCCTTTTCCCGTGGCCTCAGCTTCTATCTCTCACACACACATCTAGGGAAATATGTCCTCACTTTATGACCAGGAGAGATTTACTAGAGCAAATAATGCCAGACAACTGTGCTTTTGCTAAAAGAATAAATACAAGGCATGCTCAGGATCCATCAACGTGCCTGGAATTTCTGTACACATCCAGTAGATGACTGTCCTCATGAAATATTTATTAAAGTTGAGGCCAATTCAACAGGTCTAGAGGTGTGTGAGTTCGGAGAATCCTGCTCCTAGATAGGAATCCTTTCTGCAACATCCACATAATGAGAGAGATCCCTCATGGTTTCATACTCAGACTCACCCTTGTCATGATAAAACTGGGTGTCACACCACTATTTTACACTATACTTTCTGGAACCAGGAAGTGGGCACCAAGGGACTGGAATTAGAGAAAAAGTATTCAGAGGATTGGTGGACTTCTCTCATGACCTGCCAATGTCCTCTGCAAGCGATAGGGTGATACGTATGGTAACTCTTGATTATTTCTCTAGGACTGCCTGAGGAACCCTTAAAAAACATATTATAGAACTGCATTATGTACAATAGCCAAGATACAGGAAACAACCCAAGTGTCCATCAACATACGAATGGGTAAAGAAGCTGTGGTATACATATAATGGAATCCTACCTCAGCCATAATAATAGAATGAAATACTTCCATTTGCAGAAACATGAATGGAGCTGGGCATTATGCTAAGTAAAACAATCCAGACTGAGAAAAGACAAATACTATATGATATCACATATGTGGAATCTAAAAAATACAATAATCTAGTGAACATAACAAAGAAAGGAGCAGACTCACAGATGGGGAATCAACTAGTGGTCACCAGAGGAGAGAGGGGAGGGGGGGTGACCATACGCGGTGGGGGAGGGGAGGCATAAAGTGTGCGGTGTAATATAGGCTCGAGAATGTACTGTGCAACACGAGAATATACCCACGATTCTGTGGGAACTGTAAATGGGAAGCAACCTTTCAAAAATTGCATGAAGAGTTTTTAAAAAGAAAAGAAAAGCATAGAACTACAAAGGCCATGTCGCCCAAGCAATATCACAGACTCGTGTTAGGACTTTGAACCACCTCATTCTAAAGAGTGGTTTTTAAACAAAAAGAAATCCTCAAATTCTTCATCTTGGGCCTCAGTCTTCTCAACTGCAAAATGAGGCGGATGGACTAGGTGATTGCTCACAGTCCCCCCCAGCTACATCGCCTGTAATCCTACACATTGCCATTTCAAGTTTGCAGCACAGAAAAGAACACGGTCTTCCAGATGTAGGAGTCTAGGCTACAGATGGTGGGAAGTGAGAAATTAATTATTTCCTGCCATGTCAGTAAACAAAGCGTGCACAGCCAACAGCAGTTGCGGCCACCACAGAAGGTGAGCCTGTGAGCCCTTCGGAAGGTGAACCGGAAGCAGGTGAGCAGGTGAGGGAACTCAGGAAGGGAAGAATCTCTGCTATTAATAGCAGCCATCAGACTACAGCCACTCCCCACAGTCTCCCCTGAGGAAACTCGAGATGTGAAAACAGTATACTGGCCCACAGATACGTGAGGTGCGTAGGAATGATTTCAGGGAGCCCCGACACTTGCATCTTTCCATACATAGAAAAGCACTAAATTCTTTAACTTGGGGTACCTGGTTTTCTTTAATTTAAAATAATCTTTTGACTTCAAACTTCCTACCTTTTGTTGCAAAATTTCTACATAACCTGGCCCCTCTCTTTGCCTCCTTGGAGCAGTTCTCTCAGGGTTAATTGAGGTGCTGCCTCCCAGGCTTAAGTCCTAAAAATCTCCAGTGAATAAAGCATAGTGAGTTTGAGTAAGCTCCGGGAGCTTGTGATGGACAGGGAAGCCTGGCGTACCGCAGTCCACGGGGTCACAGAGAGTCAGGTACGACTGAGCGACTGAACTCAACCCAACTCAACTCTTAGGCTGTGACTAATCTTTTTACATCCACAGAAGTCAGGCTGGTCCTCTATAAGGAATGGCCCAACCCCAGAACACTCTACCCACAGAAAACCGACCTGAGTGTCATTTGTTTTCCTGCCTAAAGAAAGGCCTTCCCTGCTTTACTACTAAGTGGTATGCTGTCAGGCTTCTGCCAAGGGCTGACATAAGAGTCACTTAGGGAATGCTTCTATGCCTTTTACAAAATTCTAGCGAAAGACTATCCATTGTTGCTGTTATTCAGCTGCTAAGTTATGTCAGACTCTTTGTGACCCCACGGACTGCGGTATGGACTTCACTATCTCCCGGAATTCGCTCAAACTCACGTCCATTGTGTCAGTGATGCCATCCAACCACTGCATCCTCTGTCGTCCCCTTCTCCTCCTGCCCTCAATCTTTCCCAGCATCAGGGTCTTTTCCAGTGAATCAACTCTACACATCAGGTGGCCAATGTACCAGATCTTCAGCATCAGTCCTTCCAATGAACATTCAGGATTGATTTCCTTTAAGATTGATGATTTGAAAGCATCATTTCTTCAGCACTCAGCATTCTTTATGGTCCAACTCTCACATCCATACATAACTAGTGGAAAAACTATAGCTTTCACTAGACAGACCTTTGTCAGCAAAGTGATATCTCTGCTTTTTAATACACTGTCTAGGTTGATCATAGCTTTCCTTCTAAGGAGTAAGAGACTTTTAATTTCATGGCTACAGTCACCATCTGCAGTGATTCTGGAGCCCAAGAAAATAAAATCTGTCACTGTTTCTACTTTTTTACCATCTATTTGCCATGAAGTGATAGGACTTTCCATAAAGACTTTCTATAAAGATATTCAAAACCTATTAAATGTATATATAAATCACTGCAAACTAGAGACCATTAGCCAATGTTTGTTAATGTTATTTTTATTATTATTACTGCTGGGCAAAGAGCCTTGCAATCAGTTTCACTTAGAATTTAGTGCCAGGTAAAAAGTCTTGGTTGAGATTAACATCTAGATTTATTTTTTTCCTTTTTGCTACTTCCTTCTTTACTCATCAGTTAGGATTCAACTGATTGGTGGTGCTGCCTAGAGAGCTCGTAGAGGATTCTGAACTTAGGCCCAGTGTAAAAAGAGCCATGATTAATCAGCAAGCCGACTGGGGGAATGATGAATATCAGACCAGTTATGGGTGTCCTCACCTCTCAATTTTCCCTGAGGGATATGATCAAATCTGATGGCCAATGATCCAAAAAGTTTATATCTGCAACCCTAACCTCTCCTTTAAGTAACAGACTCGTATATCCAATGGCCTCCTGACGATCTCCATGTGCACATTGAATATCATTTCAAGTTGTATCCACCACTGAGCTCTTTTTCTCTCCAATGACCCTCTACTATCTCCTAAAGTTCCCAGTCTTGGCAAATGGAACCACCCACTTCCTAAGGTCAAAAAACTAGCAATTGTCCTTGATTTTTTATTTTTCTCCACCCTCCATATTCAATCCAAGAACGTATCATGAGGGCTCCGGCAGCTAGCATCTGTTTATTTCTTCCTGGCCCCACTCTTAAACTTTTGTTCAAGCTGCCATCATCTCTCCAATAGCATCCTCAAGGTCTCCACGCTGCCTTCCCTCCTCCGTCACCCACACAGCAGCCCAAGTGCCCTTCTTAAAACAGAAGTCAGGGTCCCTTCCATCTGCTGCATAAAACCTTCCAATGGCTTCCCATTGCTCAGGGTAACATCAGGCTCCTCAGCATGGCCTGCACGGCCACATACAAATTAACTCTTGCCTACCTCTCCCTTGTCCAGCTCTCACTGCATAGACAACCTCTTGGCCACTCCCTCCAACGAAACCCCCATTAATGTCTTATCCACCACTTTGGTGATTTCCCCACCTATCATGTACTGTGATCAATTATTTCCTTATATCACTTATCATAACCTTGTTCCATGTTTCTTACTTTACTTCCCTTCTTTCCTCCCTCAACTGTAAGCATCAGGAGTGCAGACATACTTATTTATTCCCTGTTGCATCCACAGTTCTTAGTGGCTGGCCAGAAACAGGCATTCAATCAAGATTATTGAATTAATTTGCTAATGTACTTTCCATCGTGTATCTGCATAGTTGCTAAGTCAGATCTGACTCTTTGTGACCCCATGGACTGTAGCCTGCCAGGCTCCCCTGTCCATGGGATTCTCCAGGCAAGAACACTGGAAAGGGTTGCCAGTTTCTCCTCCAGGGGATCATCCTGACCCAGGATCCAACCCACATCTCCTGCATTGGCGGCAGGCAGGTTCTTTATCAGTGAGCCACAAGTGAAGCCCCTAAATCTGAGTTTGTTTCCATTTTGCATGTGTGTTCATTTGTATTGTTTTTAAATTGCACATAAGTGAGATCATACAATATCAAACAAGTCTCTTCTCCACTCTTGGCTGCCCTAAACCCAGAGCAATGATGTGCATGGAGGTGGTGGGAACAGAGCATCACCAGGCAAACAATGGGGTCATTCACAGCAAAGTCAGAAATGTTGCTTTCCTGTTATATTTATGGAAACATACATTTCCGTAAATTTCCCATTTATGTCATTTATATTGTTTGCATCATTACTTCAAGTAACCACAAATATTACAGTCAGAAAATAGCATGATACCTTCAGACAACTAGCAGAAAAATGAGTACTTCTTAAGTGACTATCAAATTAAAATGATTTCCAGTGCCATTTCAGCCTATTCCTCTTTGTAGGACACTCCAGCTAATGCACTAATCCAGCCCACCCCTCCTAGAAAGCTGAATATGTCTTTTACCGGCTTTTCTCATTTATTATTGTAAATGACTGGCATGTTGAAGTAAAGAGATCCCATTAGCACTCAGAGTGAAATGTGAAGGAAAAAAAAGAAACATCTACTTTGATAAATTGAGATTTTATGTACATTTTCATTTTCAAAAAAAAAAGCTATTTCAAATAAATGTTTACCATACTTCAGCCACTAAAAAATATAAGAAATCCTACTCCTTTTACAATAATAATTGGACCAGGTTTCAAAGAACTAAAGACTAAGTTCTGCAGATAACTAGGCTGTGTGATCTTAGATAAGACACTTGACCTCTCTGATCCTCACACACCATATCTTAAAATTTAAACAATTGAACTCCATGGTCTCCAAGTTGTTTCCTAGTTCAACAGTTCTGTGAATCAGTTTCCCCTGCTCCTAAGTCACATAGCAAGATGGTACTGAGGACATTTCCCATCTATAAAAAACCCAGGTTCTATAATTTTTCTGCCAATTTTCCAAGACAACGATCAACACTGTGATCAATTTCTGAAAACAATGTATGTCACCTATGTTTGCAGTAGCCTGCTTTTTTTCCCCTAGAGTTAAAAGGGCAACTGATGAAAACCAGTTAATGAGAACCTATCATGAATATTATACTTCTATATGTATGGAACCACTACAATGTGGGTTTGCTGCATTATTTGAGAATATTCAGTTCTTCTTAAAAGAACAAGAAAAATAAGTGGAATTTATAAAACTCGTGCGTGTGTGTGTGTGTGTGTGTGTGTGTTAGTCGCTCAGTTGTGTCCAACTCTTTGTGACCCCATGGACTGTAGCCCTCGGGGCTCCTCTGTCCATGGGATTCACCAGGCAAGAATACTGGAGTGGGTTGCCATGCCCTTCTCCAGAGGATCTTCCCAATCTGGGATAAACTCATAGACGTGTTAAATATAGATAAAAATTTAGAAATCTTTGAAATGTGCTAAACATATACCCAATAAGTGGACCATAAGTATGTTGAATGTAGATAAAAAGGACTGAATGAGAGTATCACTTACAAATAGAAGGGGGTGGGAGGACCAAGTCATAATGTACAACAGCCCCCTTCAGAATGGCAGCTCTGTCATCCCCAAATCTGACATCCATCTCTGACACCTGTTCTGGTCCCACCTCTACTCTCTCTCTCAGAAACATTAATAGCACCCATTGGTACTCACTGAATTAACTGGTGAACTACAGCTGTGGCCAGGCATATTTGCACAAGTCTCCCCATTAAGAGGAAGCACCCTGGTACCAGGCACCTCCTATCTGCTGAACCTCTTCAATAACCTCAGATACTGTCCATGTAGCCACAGCATTAGAGAGGAGACTGAAAGACTGACTACAGGACCAACGCATAACCCAGGAACCCGGTGGGTTAGCCCAGCCTTCTCCCCTCACCCCACCTGAACCCTAGCAACTCTTGGTTCCTGCTTCCCCGCGGGCACAGGAGGGCCTAGAGGAGCTATCCCACGTTGAAGGTCAGGAAGGGCGGCGGTGAGGAGATACCCCTCATCCAAGGTAAGAAGCAATGGCTGCACTTTGCTGGAGCAGCCGTGAAGAGATACCCCATGCCCAAGGTAAGAGAAACCCAAGTGAGACGGTAGGTGTTGCAAGAGGGCATCAGAGGGCAAACACACTGAAACCATACTCACAGAAAACTACTAAATCTAATCACACTAGGACCACAGCCTTGTCTAACTCAATGAAACTAAGCCATGCCCGTGAGGCTACCCAAGATGGGCGGGTCATGGTCAAGAGATCTGACAGCATGTGGCCCACTGGAGAAGGGAATGGCAAACCACTTCAGTATTCTTGCTTTGAGAACCCTATGAACAGTATGAAAAGGCAAAATGATAGGATACTGAAAGAGAAACTCCCCAGGTCAGTACGTGCCCAATATGCTACTGGAGATCAGTGGAGAAATAACTCCAGAAAGAATGAAGGGATGGAGCCAAAGCAAAAACAATACCCAGATGTGGATGTGACTGGTGATAGAAGCAAGGTCCGATGCTGTAAAGAGCAATATTGCATAGGAACCTGGAACGTCAGGTCCATGAATCAAGGCAAACCGGAAGTGGTCAAACAAGAGATGGCAAGAGTGAATGTCAACATTCTAGGAATCAGCGAACTGAAATGGACTGGAATGGGTGAATTTAACTCAGATGACCATTATATCTACTACTGTGGGCAGGAATCCCTCAGAAGAAATGGAGTAGCCATCATGGTCAACAAAAGAGTCCGAAATGCAGTACTTGGATGCAATCTCAAAAATGACAGAATGATCTCTGTTCGTTTCCAAGGCAAACCATTCAATATCACAGTAATCCAAGTCTATGCCCCAACCAGTAATGCTGAAGAAGCTGAAGTTAAATGGTTCTATGAAGACCTACAAGACCTTTTAGAGCTAACACCCAAAAAAGATGTCCTTTTCATTATAAGGAACTGGAATGCAAAAGTAGGAAGTCAAGAAACACTTGGAGTAACAGGCAAATTTGGCCTTGGAATACAGAATGAAGCAGGGCAAAGACTAATAGAGTGTTGCCAAGAAAATGCACTGGTCATAACAAACACCCTCTTCCAACAACACAAGAGAAGACTCTACACATGGACATCACCAGATGGTCAACACCAAAATCAGATTGATTATATTCTTTGCAGCCAAAGATGGAGAAGCTCTATACAATCAGCAAAAACAAGACCAGGAGCTGACTGTGGCTCAGACCATGAACTCCTTATTGCCAAATTCAGAGTTAAATTGAAGAAAGTAGGGATAACCACTAGACCATTCAGGTATGACCTAAATCAAATCCCTTATGATTATACAGTGGAAGTGAGAAATAGATTTCAGGGCCTAGATCTGATAGACAGAGTGCCTGATGAACTATGGAATGAGGTTCATGACATTGTACAGGAGACAGGGATCAAGACCATCCCCATGGAAAAGAAATGTAAAAAATCAAAATGGCTGTCTGAGGAGGCCTTACAAATAGCTGTGAAAAGAAGAGAAACAAAAAGCAAAGGAGAAAAGGAAAGATATAAACATCTGAATGCAGAGTTCCAAAGAATAGCAAGAAGAGATAAGAAAGCCTTCTTCAGCGATCAGTGCAAAGAAATAGAGGAAAACAACAGAATGGGAAAGACTAGAGATCTCTTCAAGAAAATCAGAGATACCAAAGGAACATTTCATGCAAAGATCGGCTCGATAAAGGACAGAAATGGTATGGACCTAACAGAAGCAGAAGATATTAAGAAGAGGTGGCAAGAATACACAGAAGAACTGTACAAAAAAGATCTTCACGACCCAGATAATCACGATGGTGTGATCACTGACCTAGAGCCAGACATCTTGGAATGTGAAGTCAAGTAGACCTTAGAAAGCATCACTACGAACAAAGCCAGTAGAGGTGATGGAATTCCAGTTTAGCTATTTCAAATCCTGGAAGATGATGCTGTGAAAGTGCTGCACTCAATATGCCAGCAAATTTGGAAAACTCAGCAGTGGCCACAGGACTGGAAAAGGTCAATATTCATTCCAATCCCAAAGAAAGGCAATGCCAAAGAATGCTCAAACTACCACACAATTGCACTCATCTCACACACCAGTCAAGTAATGCTCAAAATTCTCCAAACCAGGCTTCAGCAATATGTGAACCGTGAACTTCCTGATGTTCAAGCTGGTTTTAGAAAAGGCAGAGGAACCAGAGATCAAATTGCCAACATCCGCTGGATCATGGAAAAAGCAAGAGAGTTCCAGAAAAACATCTATTTCTGCTTTACTGACTATGCCAAAGCCTTTGACTGTGTGGATCACAATAAACTGTGGAAAATTCTGAAAGAAATGAGAATACCAGACCACCTGATCTGCCTCTTGAGAAACCTGTATGCAGGTCAGGAAGCAACAGTAGGAACTGGACATGGAACAACAGACTGGTTCCAAATAGGAAAAGGAGTTCGTCAAGGCTGTATAGTGTCACCATGCTTATTTAACTTATATGCAGAGTACATCATGAGAAACGCTGGACTGGAAGAAACACAAGCTGGAATCAAGATTGCCGGGGAAAATATCAATAACCTCAGATATGCAGATGACACCACCCTTATGGCAGAAAGTGAAGAGGAACTCAAAAGCCTCTTGATGAAAGTGAAAGTGGAGAGTGAAAAAGTTGGTTTAAAGCTCAACATTCAGAAAACGAAGATCATGGCATCCGGTCCCATCACTTCATGGGAAACAGATGGGGAAACATTGGAAACAGTGTCAGACTTTATTTTTCTGGGCTCCAAAATCACTGCAGATGGTGACTGCAGCCATGGAATTAAAAGACGCTTACTCCTTGGAAGGAAGGTTGTGACCAACCTAGATAGCATATTCAAAAGCAGAGACATTACTTTGCCAAGAAAGGTTCGTCTGGTCAAGGCTATGGTTTTCCAGTGGTCATGTATGGATGTGAGAGTTGGACTGTGAAGAAGGCTGAGCACCGAAGAATTGATGCTTTTGAACTGTGGTGTTGGAGAAGACTCTTGCGAGTGCAAGGAGATCCAACCAGTCCATTCTGAAGGAGATCAGCCCTGGAATTTCTTTGGAAGGAATGATGCTAAAGCTGAAACTCCAGTACTTTGGCCACCTCATGCGAAGAGTTGACTCATTGGAAAAGACTCTGATGCTGGGAGGGATTGGGGGCAGGAGGAGAAGGGGACGACAGAGGATGAGATGGCTGGATGGCATCACTGACTCGATGGACGTGAGTCTCAGTGAACTCTGGGAGTTGGTGATGGACAGGGAGGCCTGGCGTGCTGCATTTCATGGGGTCGCAAAGAGTCGGACACGACTGAGCGACTCATCTGATCTGGGTATTTTTAATTGATTTGATAAGCCACATGATTGGAACACCTGAATTTGGCCTACCTGTGAGGCTTTCAATTTTGTGACTTCTGGAGTATACTTCGGAGAAGGCAATGGCACCCCACTCCAGTACTCTTGCCTGGAAAATCCCATGGACAGAGGAGCCTGGTAGGCTGCAGTCCGTGGGGTCACAAAGAGTCGGACACGACTGAGCGACTTCACTTTCACTTTTCACTTTCATACATTGGAGAAGGAAATGGCAACCCACTCCAGTGTTCTTTCCTGGAGAATCCCAGGGACGGGGGAGCCTGGTGGGCTGCTGTCTATGGGTGGCACAGAGTCAGACACGACTAAAGCGACTTAGCAGCAGCAGGGAGTATACTTGCAGGCTACCATTGCACCAAGCTCATTTCCTACATAACCACCACTTATAGTGAACATTTTACACTTTAAAAAACAGAGAGAAAAGACAATGCCATTCCAAATACTCAAGAGGTTTTGCCTGATTTAGTTAAGAAGTGCTAACTCAGCAGCAAGGGTTAAGTGCTTTTTCCTTCCTAGGATTAAATGGCTGTACTTAGTCAATTTTCAAGAAAGACTAAAAATGCTAATATGATGATCGACCATCAGTGAAACCATGCTAGATGAAGGAAGGAGGCTGAGGAGTGGAGCAGGAAAGAAATTAAACAGTGGTATGCACAAGCTCTTCTCTACCTAATCTAGAAGCAACTTCATTTCCCTTTTCCTTGACATACAGTGTAAGAAAGGTGATGATTTTCATTGTCAGCAAACATACCTGTGTTTACTCTGTGCCAGGTACCAGCAAAAAGGTCAACACACAATTTCTGCCATCAAGGATAACTACATAAGTAAGACAGTTACTTGGTGAAAACCAAGCCACAGAAAGAGGAAGGGAACCTGGGGATGACGTCACATAAGATGCATCTTTGAGGCTGAGTCAAAAAGATGAACCAGCATTTACTAGACAGGAGAAACAGAGAAAAGAGGGCATTCCTTGCAGATCGCTTTGAAGCTTTCATTACCCATGTATTTCCTATTATCCTAGCATTCTTCTTTCTTTGCAAGCCTCTCTCCCTAAAGGTCTTAGCAGGAAAGCAACTATTCAATCTAATATTGGTGGGAACTCTCCCCTGATCAGTGAGTCAAGAGAGCAAAAACGCAGAAATAGGACAAAACAAACACACCAGGGCAGCCTTGACTGATGAATTCAGGCGACATCTTGGTAATCACAGCATGTATGCCACTAAGAACTTCAACACATGGCAGAATCTTGCTATAGACATGGCGCATCCTTCTAGCCTGGGTTCCACATAAGCTTGTGGTTAAGATTGCCCTGAAAGGTAAAGCAACACTTGCTAAATTGAAATGACAGTTGGCTTTTCATTTCTAAGTAGAGAGGAAACTTGCCATTTCAGAACTGCCAACTCTCCAGAGGGCAAGCGCTGCTGTGTGGAGAGAGGTACGTGTCCACTGTTGGGTCCTGGGGCCCTTCTCTGAGAACTTCAGATGCTACTGATCTAAGCACTTTCGTAGCCAAAATCACAAGCAGAAAGTAGTAGGAACACCAAGAGCCTCCCACTTAATATGTAAGGGATTCCTATCTCCACTAACAAGTTCACAATAATATCCCATTAAACGTCCATTAGCTTCAGAAGCCAGAATAATAAAAAGCAAATATGTCTATGGCATATTATGGTACAAGGGCAGAGTTAACTACTTGACACATATTCTCTAATTACAATAATCTGAGGAATAGCCATTACTGTTTTTCCTACTTTACATTTGAGAAAACTAAGTTTTACAGAGTTTAAATGATTTTCTGAAAAGATATTGGGCTAGGAGTCCATGGTTCTGAGATTCGAACCTGGCAGGCTGGTTCCATATGCTACACTCTTCATTGTGCCAGGCCTACTGTTTGCCAGTACGTATGATCTCAGGCTTGGTACATGTGGGAAAGGGGCAAATCATCATATACCCGGTGTCTGGCACTATTCACTCAGGAAATAATTATGAACAATCTATTTATACAACCCCTGAGCTAAGTAACATTCCCCCATTTTATAGGTAAGGAAACTGAGGCACAGAGAGTCAAGCTCTGAGCACAGAAAATGGCTTGCCCAAAGTCACACAGCCTGTGACTAGAGAAAAAACTGAGTCCTCGGCAGAGTCGATCAGAACACTCCATAGCATTCTCCTGGCTCCCCTGCTTATGTTCGCGTTCATTCTTTTTTCCTGTCTCCTACCCACCTCGTCCTGCACTCCAGCCACACAAGCTCCTGTCTCTTCTTCCCAGGGCCGGGTTCCTTCCCACCCTGGTACATTCCATCTGCAGTGACCTCCCTCCCTCTCGCTTCTGTGAATACCAACTTAATTGCTACTCCTCAGGCCATCTTTCCCTGACCACCCAGACCTTGTATTCCGTATGTTACCATCATTGGACTTCTTATAAATATCAGGGTTTTATGTGAATAATCATTATATTGTGCCATCACTTCATTAATGACTATCATGCCCACTGCACTAAATTCCATATAAAATGGTTTATCAATAGATATTCGCACTCAGCATTGTGCCTGGCATGTGGTGAAACCTCAAAAGCTATTTGCTGTACTAGTAATATATCTTGATTCCAAAGTCTGGGACCCAACAGAAGAGGTTTACCAAAGACACCCCAACCTGCAGAGAAAAAATCCATTAAAATAATAAGCTGCCTAAGGAATAATAAAGCCAGCAGAGCACCCCTAGCTCATTCAGAGACTAAACCCAAAGAATCCTGTGACACATGGTGCTAATTTTTTAAAATTCCTATGTGACTCAAGAGATTCAGATGTCCCCATGATTTTACTCATTAGATGAGCATGGTAGGGGAACCGAACTCCTCTTCTCAACATTTAAAAATACCAGTAAGGAAAATCAATGCATCCCCTGGTCACTAAGAAGTCAGCAAACCACTCCTCTTCAGGCTGTCTCCCTATGTGTGCTCAGCCATGTCCAACCCTTTGCAACCTCATGAACTGTAGCCCACCATGCTCCTCTGTCCGTGGAGTTCTCCAGTGAAGAATACTTGAGTGGGTTGCCATTTCCTCCTCTAGGAGATCTTCCCAGACCCAGGAATTGAACCCGCTTCTCTGTGTCTCCTGCACTGGCAGGCAGATTCTTTACTGCTAACGCCACCTAGGAAGCCCCCTGTCTCCCTATATTAGCACCGTTACCTACCAGTAATCAATCTCCCTCCATAATCCTCCTACCTCCACCCCCATCCCAGTGGAATCCTCAAAACAGGGAGGTAAAGCATGGATGCCAACTCCATCTGAATCACAGGACAGGAAAACGAAAAAGTCTGATAAAGTTTTTTTAATAAAGGCTGCATTGTATAAACTACAAACTTGCAGTTCTAAGATAAGTAAGTTCTAGGGATGTAGTGCACAGCATGGTGACTGTAGTTAATACCGTATTATATATTTGAAGGTTGCTAAGAGTAGATCTTAAGTCCTCATGATAGAAAAAAAATGTAATTATGCGAGGTGATGAATGTTAACTAAGCTTATTGAGGTAATCATTTTGCAGTATACATACATCAAATCATTATGCTGTACACTTTAATACAATGTTATATGCCAATTATATCTCATTAAAACTAGGGGGGTGAGAGGAGGAAATACTTCACTGTGTAGCAAAAAAGCTACCTAGGGAACAGTTATAAATTAGACTGCATATAACCAATGGAAAATTACATAGGATAATATAACATCAAAAGTATTAGAATAACAGAAAATTCCTAGGCAATACTATCAAACAGGGACACAGCTGCCTGCATAATGACATATCAAGTATATAAAAATGTATTTAGTGATGCATAGCAGAAAGATACAAATGGCCTTCAATCAAAATGTTAACTTTGGAAGCTAATATGGGTGATATTTTTCTTCTTTCACCATGTCTCAATTTTCCAGATCTCCTCTGAGAATTATCGTAAGGAAAAAACAATCAATTTTATGCTAAAAATATAAGAGCACATTATAGAAACAGGAGAAGCAAAAAGGGCATCTGAAAAGAAAATAAGCGCCAACTCCCCATCTTTCAATCATGAAATTGTTCCTCTTTAAATCAATAAGAGCCCCCTTAACCCCCACTCCAGCCAAGTTCAACCAGCTCTGGCTTCCCATGGAATACCATTCCCCTCCTTAATGCGGGGGACTGGTCAGCTCCCAGAATGGCCTGCTGGGGCATTTCAACACAGACCCACACCCCTCCCCTCAGTTCGTAATAGCTCAGGCTGATGGGATTTGAGGTCTATCTCTGTAACAACTAGCAGTTGAGTCAAGTGTCATTTTAATCCACAGTCGCGATCAAGAGTCCGAGGGTGCAGAGGGATGCCCACCACACCCTGATGCACAGAGGCTGTCAAATACAGGCGACTGCCCTAGCACACAATGCTCTCTGGGTTCCTGCAGAAGACATGAGGACAGTCCTGGGCCCTGCCCTCTGCCAACTACTCAGCCATTGTTCCAATCATTCGCTCATTAATTCCTCACCTTGAAAACCTTTATTGAGCACTCTTCTGAACCGGGAACTACGGACACAAAACTTGGGACACATCTTTTATTTGCCAGGGGCTAAGCATCGAGTAATAAAGACACAAACAGAGATGAATGGGAACTGCTCAGTTGTTCAGTTCAGAGGCAGAAGCAAAGTGGGAATTCTTAGAAGGGAGTACAAGGCTAGAATAGCCTGAAACAGGACCAGAGAGCTTTCCCTCAGAGACCTGATCCTCCCAACAAGGGGCAGTGCAGTGTAATGGTTAAGCACTCAGACTATGGAGCCTGACTGGCTCAGATTCCAGCTTCCCCACATACCAGATATGTGACCATGGACCCATTAACCTCTCTGTGCCTCAGCCTCCTCATCTGTAAAATGGGAATAAAATTCCATCTATCCCACAAAAGCAGTATGAACATCAAATTGATTCATACGTGTTAAGCTCTCAAAACAGTGTCTGCCACAGGGGAAGCACTGGCCATTTGTTTATTTGGAAGACAGCTAGGGCAGGCCCTGAGACCTAAAGGATGGGGGTGTACAAAGCTATGCCGGTCCCCACCCTGCCAGGAGAGCCCTGCAGTCATGGCGGGTTATTGCTGCGGCCCAGCAGGAGGACAACGGGCAAGTGAGCAAGGGTCGCCAGCCATGGCTGGAGGCGTGGTGAGTGGTCAGTTCTAACCCTCTCCTCCTAAAAAGCTGGCAGAGCCTATGAAGCTTCCTGTGAATCCAATCTAGGTCTAGCCAACCAACCAACATCCAAACATGTTTGAATTTTTGCTATGTGCTAGAATAAATACACTTAAATATATTTAATCTATTTAAGCAATGGGTTTAAATATACTTCCTAATTCAGTCCTCACCTGCCACCCAGCAATGTCAGTATTGTTATTCCCATCTTATAAATGAGGTATAAAGAGTTAAGAAGCTCTGTATTTAAGTATTGCCACTGGATTTCAAACTCGGATCTGTCTACTGTCAACCACGACTCACCACTGCCTCTCAGCCCTGATCACTCATCTCAGCCCAACTGCTGCCTGAATACCAGCTCCACCATGGAGCCTCTGTGAGACTTTAGGTAACTTAGTTTCCTTCCTTCATCCTTGAGTTGCCCCACCTGTAACACAGCGGTAATACTACCCACATGGCCGGGCTCAGTAAGGAGTCACGGAGTGTGCCCACTACATAGCTTGTGCTCTGTATTTCCTCCCCACTGGCCTCCCTTTAGGACATCATTTCTGAGTCGCTTTGGAAAGACAGCTTAGAAGTCTACACATGGGAAGTCTGAGCTTTAACATTTACTGAAGAGTCAGACACGACTGAGCAACTTCACTTTGACTTTTCACTTTCATCCATTGGAGAAGGAAATGGCAACCCACTCCAGTGTTCTTGCCTGGAGAATCCCAGGGACGGGGGAGCCTGGTGGGCTGCCGTCTATGGGGTCGCACAGAGTTGGACACGACTGAAGCGACTTAGCAGCAACAGCAGCAGTGGGTTCACACACAGGATCACATTTCACATTCATAATAATCCATTGTGCAAGCATGCGTGTGTGTCTAAGTCGCGTCAGTGTCCAAAGTGTCCAACTCTTTGCAACCCTATGGACTGTAGCCCTCCAAGCTCCTCTGTCCATGGAATACTCCAGGCAAGAATACTGGAGTGGTTTGTCATGCCCCCCTCCAGGGGATCTTCCCAACCCAGGGATCGAATCCACATCTCTTACATTTCCCGCATTGGCAGGCAGGTTCTTTACCAGTAGCGCCACGTGGCAGGCCCAAAAACCCACTAGTGAAGTCTCTCAGTCATGTCTGCCTCTTTGCGAGCCCATGGACTATAGCCTACCAGGCTCCTCCATCCATGGGATTTTCTAGGCAAGAGTACTGGAGTGGGTTGCCATTTCCTTCTCCAGGAGATCTTCCTGACCCAGGGATTGAACCCGGGTCTCTCGCATTGTAGGCAGACGCGTTACTGTCTGAGCCACCAGGGAAGTCCCCAAAAAAAAAAAAAAAAAAAACCCACTAGGTAGGCATTAATAACCTTTCAAGATAAGGAACCTCTGGCTTGTAGAAGTTACATAATTTGCCCAAAACCTTTTCAGCTCTTTCTGGGTATTTCTGTATGAATTCCCTAGTCCCCAAAGAATCTTTAAACTTCTCCACTCCACTCCAATGCCAGCTCTCCCCTATCTAAGGGGCACTCCTTCTCCAAAACTCTCAACTGCCCCATATACTAAGTACATTCACCAGCCTGCTTGAAAAGTCTGGAGCAGGGGGCTGACCCATATAGGATCGATTCCCTTTTGTGCAGTCACAACCCTCAGGCTTAAGAGAGACATTTTCAGTGCTACACTGGCCTTGACCTTGCCATATCTACTCCAACTCAACAGTAAACAGTCAGGCATCATGCTCGACCACAGCTCTCTAATTTATGATTATTCATTATAAATCATTTTTACATGTTGCTTCAAACGCTGTTCAAGAATAAAAATCTGCCTGCGTTGAAATGCACTGTGATTTTAATATGCAAACCTCCTACAGAGATGATGTCTCATTTTAATTATTGTTTCACTTTAATGGGTTTTCATTAAATTAGAGGATGGAGCAATTATGAGGGTGAACAGCTAATGTTTCAAAGGTAAGCTCCTGTGGCTCTGTGCGCAAAGAGACAGTTGTGGCATCAATGAACAGAAAGCAACACTCTTCCAGATAAGCCTGTACGCAGCCTGATGGAAAACAACCCTGGCTATTTCTCTTTCCAGCTACAAAACAAAGCTAGCATCTCCTCACTGAAGATATGCAAACAGCTCTAAGCGTGTGTCTGACTGAAGGTATCTTTATCACATAACTTTTCTATCAGGAATCCAAGCTCCCCTGTTTATCAGGACAGAAAGCCCTCTTCAAAGTCCACAACCTCAGTCATGTCTGACCCTTTGCAACGCCATGGACTATAGCCTGCCAGGCTCCTCTGTCCATGGTATTCTTCAGGCAAGAATACTGGAGTGAGTAGTCATTCCTTCTCCAGGGGATCTTCCCAACCCAGGGATCGAACTCCAGTCTCCTGCGTTACAGGCAGATTCTTTACCATCTGAGCCACCAGGAAAGCTAAGTATCAAACCACAGGAAAGTACTCCTGATGAAACAGTCTTATCCCTCACATGCAAGGAATTTAGTTGATTCTGTGGCTGAATGTCTGACTTCCTGCCTCTGGGAAATTGTTCCAACTTCACAAGACTGCAATGACCAAAATAATATTAATTAGTAAACTGGGAGACGTTCAGTGAGAAATTATTTTGGTGGCTTCCAATATTTTACCCCAGAAATTGCACAAACTTTGCACTTGGGACCAACAGGGTAGAATTACCTCAGACAGAGGCAAAGAATGAATGAGTAGTAGGGAATGAGGGGAGGGCCAGAGGTAAAATCTACTCCATTGGGGCCCCAGTGGTAAGAGGTAAAGGGTTATGACTCCGCACTGGGCAGAGTGGGGGATCTGCATTGCAGAAGTCTGCACCTGGGGAGAGGGAGGGAGCTTGGCAAAGCTCACGTGTGATTTCAGGAATTACCCAGCGGTACAGTGGTTATGACTCTGTACTCTCACTGCTGAGGACCTGGGTTCAATCCCTGGTCAGGAGACTAAGATCCCACATGCCTCACAATACAGCAATTTTTTTTTTAATTTTTCTTTCTCTCCAGCTAGATGGAAGGAAAAAAGACGAGAGCTACAGAAGGTCATTCCAGAAATAATTGGTCTATTAGGGTAGGGCAGACCTGGTCGCTATACATGCCAAGAAAGTAATATAGGAACATCTCACTATGCTGTGGGAAGGAGAGAAAAAGAAATCTTTCCCACAAAAGAGAGAAGCACCGGCCCCAGGTAACACAGCAAGAACTAAGTGATGAATGAGGTACCCTCTCTGCTCAGCATTGCCCCTCCCCAGCCTGATGCTGACCACCTGTCGGGGCACACACTTGGCTGGCATGGCTGCCGGAGAAGTTTTCTTTGCTCTATTATTTCAAGTGTCCTGAATATTTCCAAAGGGACAATAACTTGGAACTCCTCGGTGGAATGCTTTCTTTTCAGCTCCTTTATTTTCGCTGTCCTAAAAAGCACATCGTCAGATCTTAGATCACACGTTTTAATCTAATTACACGCCTTGTTAGCTAATTAGTTCCAGAATCACTGCTGGGAAGGTCTCCCTCACTATTTATCTATCTGTGTTGGCCACTGGGCGTGCTTCCCGATTCCTGGAAAAAGTGAGTAATTATTGGCCTTTCAAACTCTGTCCTGAGGAGGGGCAGCAAAGCTCTCTGGGCCCCTGAAACTCCAGGCTTTGAAGAGAAGCTCCAGGACACATGGGCACTTGTGCAGCAAAGGGCCCTTGGTATGGTTTCTCACAGACTTGAAAACTGACCCCTTCAGAGATGTTTTCCGATCCTATTTAACATTAACGTCACCCTTAGAACAAACTGTTGGAGCTGCTGCTTGCCTGAACTCAAAGTCAACTGCATTCCGACTACTGGATCCTTCTCACCAATTCCCCACAACTGCCCTCCCAAAAGCAATCTACAACCAAGGGCTCAAATTACAATCCCCATTTACTGAAGCCTTTAAAAAAAAAAAAAAATGAAAATATCAATTTGGGAGAAAACCGGCCTTTGATCACCACTGGAAATAATTTGGATCTGGCCTGTCCTGGGGTAACCATGCTGAGTCACTTGAATAAAGCATGCCTTCGGTATATTAAATAGCATCTTCATGGTAATTCTTCTCAAAGGGTGCTCCGTAGGTTTCCAAGCAATCTTTTCTACCTGAGTGTGAACTGAGTCAGCAGATATTCTTTTCAGCCGCAAATGACCTGAAAACCCCGCCCTCCACCACGAGCGCTTGGTTGGTCGGTAGCTGATCCTTGGACAAGTACTCTCAGCTGAGCCCTGGGAGTACAAAGCACATGAATGCGGTGCGATCTCAACTCTTCTCCCACCCAGAGTTCCAGCCACCTTCTCCACACCTATCCAAATCCTGCCCATCTCCTCTTGAGGCCCAGCCCAAGCCCTCTAAGTCCACGAAGCTCTGGAGCCCTCAATTCAAAGGGCTTCTCCCACCCCTTCACTCCAAAATTCTTCACCCATTCGAATGCGTACTTACGGAGCCTGCTCTCTGTGGCCTGGTAAGACACACTTGGTCTGGACAAAGACTCCAGCCAGTATCTGTAGCTGCACGGACCAGTACCGTGCACTGTTATCCATCTTACATTCTGCATCTTGCCAAATCCAATGGCCAGTTCTCCATCCTCCACCTAACTGACCTCTCAGCAACCTCCAATGTTGTCCTCTCCCTCCTTTTTCAGGCACTCTTTTAGGCACCTAATTCTTCTGGCATTCCTCCCACCTCTGCAGCCATCCTGAGGCTCCTTCACGCCCTCCTCTGCCTGCTCTCTTACTGTCCGGGTGTCTCCAGCACATCCAGCCAGCCCTGAGCTCTGCCCCTCTCACCACCTGGACTCTCCATCCTCTTGCCTACCACGCTGCAGCAGCCTCCAAACGCCCACTTGCTTCTGTCTGTGTCTCCCCTCCCCCTCCGCTTTCTGACTTTCTCTCATGTAGCAATTGGAGCAACAAGGAAATCCTTTCCAAACTTAAATCACATCCTAACAACCACCTCCACTACTTTCTTTAAACTCTCAAATAGCTGCCTGTAGTTGTTTCCTGTTGCTTCTGGAACATATGCCTGCAAACTCAGTGCTTAAAACAACACAAACTCATAATCTTATGGTTCTGGAGTCAGAAGCCTGAAATGGGTTTCACTGGAACAAAACTAAAATGTGGGCAGGACCACCCTGCCACCCTCCAGGAGCTCTAGGGAAAATACACTTACCTTGCCTTTTCCAGCTTGCCTGGGTTCACGTCCCCTTCCTACTCTCAAAGTCAGTTTTGCAGCACCTTACCATCTCTCTCCGCCTTCATCTGCACCTCACTCACTCTCCCTGACTTAACTTCCTGTTTCCTTCTTATAGGGACGCTTGTGATTGCATTGGGCCCAGCTGGATAATGCAGGCTAGCCTCCCCACCTGAAGATCCTTCACTTAATCACATCTTCAAAGCTATTTTTATCATGTAAATTAACAATCACAGGTTCTGGGGATTAGGACATAAGTGTCTTTGGAGGGGGGGAGGTTCTTGCATTTTTCACCAGTGCAAGTGAAAAAAGACCCTAACTCTTACAATGACTGAAAGACGCTGCATGGCTTGGTGCTGCTGCCGGGGCTGAAACAAAGACCAAGCTTTTACTTTGGCCATGCTCTCCGACCTCCTCTGGTACCTTCACCCACACAGGCCACCCTTGTGCCCCTTCAGCTTGTTGATCCAAGGGTTTTTGTATCAGCTCTTCCAAAAATGTCAGTTCTGGGAGCAAATCAGCCTGGATTCAATTCTCAACTTTGCCACTTACTGCACCTAACCTTGACCATATAAATAACGGGGTTATTTAACCTGTTTTCCCTTCTGTAAAATTGGGCCCATAATACCTATCTCCCTTGTAGGATGATTATGGATTGTTTTGAGAATGAAATGAATTAACAAACATAAAGAATTTAGAACAATGTCTAGCACCTAAAAAGTGTTCATCACTACCCATGTAAGTGATCGGGAATAATATCATTATCTTTGCATGGCTGACTTCTTCATCCAGGCATCAGTTCAAATAACACCTCTGCAAGGAAGTCTTCTCCATAATCCTACCTAGAGTCAATTCTCTCCCTCTCTTTCTCTCTTCAGTATTGCTATTTTATGTCTTGCATAGTCTCTGTGACTATCTATAGTTAATAATTTATGAGTATACTTCTTCACTGTGATCCCCTATCTCTGCTGGAACCGAAGCTTCATGAACTGAGAGACTCTGTCTTTTCTCTGCTACATCTCTCACATCTAGCCAGAACAGTGCCCATCACTTGGGTGTGCAATAAATATTTGTTGAATGAACTAATGAATACACTATGTTCCTGGTTCTCTCCTCCCTGCACCTGGATCTAGGGCCCCCAAGGGGAGAGCACCCTACATGTTCCTCTTGTGCAATCAGGACCCAACAGAGTGGCTGGCACATGTGGCAAAGCAGAATCACACTTAATGCCTGCTGATTGATCGGTGCATAAATGAGCTTTAGAGGCACCTTCAAGATAAGGGCTCAAAAAAAAAAATTGTTCTCGAGCCCGTCACTCCAAGACTGAAAGAGACAGGATTCCAAAGTTACATATGGAAAAAAGCAATATTCAAAGCAGAAGTCTAGCATAGAAAACAGACTTGCAGTTGCCAATGGGGAGGGGGCTGAGGAAGGAATAGAGTAGAAGGTTGACATTAGCAGATACAACTATTATATATGGGCTTCCCTGGTAGCTCAGTGGTAAAGAACCTACCTGCCACTGCAGGAGACCCAGTTTGATCCCTAGGTCGAGAAGGTCCCCTGGAGAAGGGAATGGCTACCTGCCCCAGGATTCTTGGTTGGAAAAGTCCATGGACAGAGGAACATAGTGAGCTACAGTCCATGGGGTGACAAAAGAGTTGGACATGACTTAGTGACAAAACAGCAACAACTATTACATAGAGAATGGATAAATTATAAGGCCCTACTGTATAGCACAGAGAACTACAGTCAATATCCCATGGGAAACCATCATGGAAAAGAATATTTTAAAAGAATATATATAAGTGTAACTGAATCACTTTGCTGTATAGCAGAAATTAAAACAGTATAAATCAAGTATGTATACCATGTTGATTCAGTTGTGTCCAACTCTTTGCCAGTACAATTTTTTTTTTAATTTTTAAAAAGAAAAAAAACAGGGCTTCCCTGGTGACTCAGTGGTAAAGAATCTGCCTAGGGATGCAGGAAACACAGGTTCAATCCCTGATCTAGGAAGATTCCACATGCCACAGAGCAACTAAGCCCCTGCCCCACAACTATTAAGCCTGGGAGCTGTAACTACTGAAGTCTGGACTGCAACGAGAGAAGCCACTGCAATGAGAAGCCTGCACGCTGCAACTAGAGAATAGCCCACGCTTGCCGCAGCTACAGAAAAGCCCGCACAGCAACGAAGATCCAGCACAGCCATAAAGAAACAAAAATTTTTTAAAAAGAAAAGAAACAAAGCAGAAGTCCAAGAAGCTGCATTCCCAAGATTGCCCTGGCCCCAGCACACACTCTGAAGAACACACTTACGGGCTGGGCAGCTTTCTAATTATGGTGAGATCTTCGATTTAAAGTTAATACCAGAAAGGATGCTGTGGCTGGCTTCTGCATGAAATATGCAGTTAAAAGCCCACTGCCAGGGAAACTTCTGCCAAGCCCTAAGTACCAGCCACCCTGTGTTTCTCCTTTCCAACGATACCTGCAGCTCATAAATGCCTAGGCAGATGAAGGCCTTCTCTTTTGAGGTACCTCACCCCCAGAGACCTAGCAAAGTAATCTAGGGTGGAGTTGGCATCAGGATTTATTTTATGTGTCCCAAGTGATAGAGAGAAGTAGCCACTGCTGAGAATTGAGTCCTGAGCACCCTCCTGGCTCCAGGTCCAAGGTGATAAACTGAGCCCCCTCTTGTCAGACACAGCGCAGAAGGTTAGTTTAGCCCCATGTCACCCACCACTCTCCCAACCTACCTACCACATTTCTGCAAGTCCAAGGTATCACTGATTACAAGATACAAGATTTTACACATCCTACTGCCGGAGCCAGCCAGCAACGTCGATCAGGTCCCGAGAACGTGCACGGCGGGGCTAAGAAAGAAACTAAAGCAAGAGACTACAAAGATGGGGTCGAGAGGCTCAGACACGTCATCCTACCAAGAAAACCAAAAGATATCAACAATGACACTGTTGGTCATTAGACCAATAATTTATTACAAAAGAACAAAAATATGAATGTGTGTGTGTTAGAATCAATAAAAGTACAAAAACTCCCAGATTTCATCTAATGATCCAGATCTACAGCAAAAAACTCAATGATCTGGCAATGGGGCCCACATTCCCACCGGTAACAAAGCAGTGAATATGGCAATGAGGAGACGCAGGGCAGTACACAGGGTCACCGGCTGGCTGTATCCTCTTGAAGGTGCACAGGCTCAGTGGCTGACCCTCCACACATCTGGGACTGCAAGATCCCTCCTCAGCAAGGCTCTGCTGCTGAGTCGCTTCAGTCCTGTCCAACTCTGTGAGACCCCATAGATGGCAGCCCACCGGGCTCCCCCGTCCCTGGGATTCTCCAGGCAAGAACACTGGAGTGGGCTGCCATTTCCTTCTCCAATGCATAAAAGTGAAAAGTGAAAGTGAAGGCGCTCAGTCGTGTCCGACTCTTTGAGACCCCATGGACTGAAGCTTACCAGGCTCCTCCGTCCATGGGACTTTTCAAGTAAGAGTACTGGAGTGGGTTGCCATTGCCTTCTTTGCCAGTAAGGCGCTGCTGCTGCTGCTGCTGCTGCTGCTGCTAAGTCGCTTCAGTCGTGTCGACTCTGCAACCCCATAGACGGCAGCCCACCAGGCTCCCCTGTCCCTGGGATTCTCCAGGCAAGAACACTGGAGTTGGTTGCCATTTCCTTCTCCAATGCATGAAAGTGAAAAGTGAAAGTGAAGTCGCTCAGTCGTGTCCGACTCTTAGCGACCCCATGGACTGCAGCCTACCAGGCTCCTCCACCCATGGGATTTTCCAGGCAAGAGTACTGGAGTGGGCTGCCATTGCCTTCTCTGCCAGCAAGGCTCTAGCATGTACTAATACCACATATTCTCTATATACCCAGGCCCCACACTAAGCCTCCATCCTCTGCTCTCACAGGTCTCCCTGGCTCACTCAGGTGCTTCTCCACAGATGCTGTGGCTTCAGTACAGGTATCACTGAGATATGGGTGCTCTTAGCCCTTGGTGTGGCCAGGAAGAGTACTTTGGGCAAAAAGAGCAGCCCTTTGTCTTCTCCCCAGTGTTGTATACAAATAGAGCCATTTTCCTTGTGCACTACGATGTGAAAAAGGTTGAGAAGCACAGCCCTGTGTGGAAGTAGAATTTGGGATCAGGAGATCAAGGATCCAACATCAGTCCTGGCAGTTGGTAGCTGAGTGACAGGTCATTCAGTCAGCCTGAAACTCACTTTCTCCTCCATTAAATAGCGAGTAGCACGCGTGCAAACACACAATGATGAAACGTGTATCACAGAATCCACATGACAAATACATGTACTCATCTATATGAACAGTTTTGGGAAATGCTCGTCACAGTCACTTTCTTCCCTCTCTGAGTGCCAGATCAGACAACACCACACAAGTTGGGCACGTGCGGAAACTATGGTTAGAAGACTTTCTCTTACTGACTCCAAGTCACTTACAATCCAGCAGTGTGGGCAGGTGGAGAGAACCTTATATGATGAAAATAAATCCTGAGTGAGTAAATAGCTTGCACTAAATCCATCAATAATTTGGGCCAAAGATGGGGAGACATACGGAGCATAAGGATGGAGTGGGTTGGTAGGTATCTCAGGATCACTTCAGTTCAGTCACTCAGTCGTGTCCGACTCTTTGCGACCCCATGAATTGCAGCACGCCAGGCCTCCCTGTCCATCACCAACTCCCGAAGTTCACTCACACTCACGTCCATCAAGTCAGTGATGCCATCCAGCCATCTCCTCCTCTGTCGTCCCCTTCTCCTCCTGCCCCCAATCAAATTAGGAAATCAATGAGGAGCACCAAGCTCTGTGTTAGCAGAGGAAGCCACTGAAATAACAGTGGGCCTTTTTTTCCTTTTTCAGTGAAATTGGCATCTTTTTCTACATTATTTTTTATTGGACCTAGAGCCTGTTATACAGAGTGAAGTAACTCAGAAAGAAAAAACAGTATCAGATATTAATGAATATATGGTAGAGATGATTGTATTTGCAAAGCAGAAATAGAGACACAGACACAGTAGAACAAACGTATGGACACCAAGGACATGTCTTTTTTAAAAGGACTTAAGCTTACTTTTTCAAATTCATGATGTAAACCAACAGCTTCCTTCCTAAACTCTTTGTTGCTGTCCTCCAACACCTAAAGGGTGTAAGGCATACTTTTAAGTGGGCTTTTTCTGCCACTATTCCCTGAAATCTCCCCATACAAGGCATACCACACAATCCAAACCTCACAGTCTATTAAAAAAGATAAAAATAAAAACATGGGAATACTATATGTTGATCAACCACAGAGTGATCACGCAAGCATGATAAATGCAAAGATACCCATCAGCGTTTCTATTTATGTGTAACCAGCACGGTTGCCCTCTCCTTAATTATGCTCTTATTCACCGTAGGCATAGAGTCTGTCAGTGTGGGTCCGGTTGTAATTGAGCCCAGGAGCTCCGACCAGCAAAATTACGTGCCACACACCGAGCCATTCCGTGCAACTTTTTCAAATGAATTACTGAAGAGATTTAAGAATTCTTCCAAAATGTCACAATAATAACTATTTTATCTTTTTTATGCCATAATTATGATTTGGAGCTTTGCTTTTCTTATTTCTTCCAGGCACACCACAACTCATGAATAAAATATGACAAGTTTGATAGCAGCCATTGGAGAGGGTTCATCTGTAACAGCAGACGTGCTCAGTGTACAAAGAGCTTTTGTATTCCAACAGCCTTTGTTTCTGGGACGGGCTTTTATCTCAAAGAAGGACCACGTGCATTCTCTCTTCTCCCTTGTCTCCCTCCCATCTCCCCACAATTCCTGCCTTCAGCGTGGCACCTGAAAACGTGTTTATTTTGTCTCTTAATGAGGATGTTTCTAAACAATTAGGGAACAAATAAAAAGACAAAAGAGTGCTCTGTTGGCTAGGAAACTGACTTGAAACAGCACATCAAACAATGTTACTCAAAGAGACACAATCAGAACCATAGACTAGTGGGCAAAATGTGTAACTTTGGGTCTTAAACATCATTTAGGTGATGCACCCATTTGGAAAGATATTTAAAGCACCCACAAGGTTCTCTTTTGAGAAGTTTCCCCTCCCCAGGAAAGACTGCCAGGTCCCTTCCAAGTTCAGATTCTGGTCTGTCTTTCAAAGAAATAAATGTGATAAAGAAAAGACAGGAACTTGCACAACCATCAGCATTTATCATATGGCCTCAGGGACATCAAACTTCAAACTTCCAGGTTTCATTTTTTTCAAGCAAATCTCTGAGCATCTTGTTCGAACATAGTAAACCATTCACATCCAAGTTTCCTTCCATATACACTTTTTCCCCCAGAGTTTGTTTCAAAATATGTAAGAGTGAAAAAACAGCTTAAAGCCACTGCTTGCCTAGAACCTGAAGAATTGAGATGTCGACCTCCTGGATGAGCAATTTGCCAAACTTCTCCACTTGGGGGTTTATCTGTGAAGCATGACAAGCAAGTCTAAGATTAAGCCGAGACTGGGAAACATTTCTAACACTCCTCCAGAAAATGAAACCTGGCATCATCAGGAAAACCAGAATGCGAAAGCTTCCGCATATGCGGCTGTTTCTTGTGGGTACTTTGCAGATGCACTGCGATGACTATTTTGGGAAACTGTAAACTCACAGGCTTTTTTTTCATTTTCACCCAGATCCTCCAAGACAACAGGTAGTCTTGAACTGTGACTTCTTCTACCCACAAGAACCAGTGTACACACTGCTGTATGTTAAATGGATAACCAACAGGGTCTTACTGTGTAGCACAGGGAACTCTGCTCAAGGTCATGTGGCAGCCTGGATGGGAGAGGAGTTTGGGGGAGAATGGATACATGTGTATGTATGGTCGAGTCCCTTTGCTGTCCACCTGAAACTATCACACTGTTATACCAATATAAAATAAAAAGCCGAAAAAATATATTTTAAAGATATTTGCAAGTACTAGGGTCAACATATGCTTTTATTTCAAAGAAATGGAAAGCAACTCATGAAAGCTATCTACTGTAAATATTTTACATTTTAAAAAAAAGGACTAGCTCGAAGCCTAGTGAGTGGTGACTATATTGAGGCTGTAGTTTCAGAGGGAATGACTTTAATCATGTTGTCTTACCTAATGCCAGGTGGCGTTAAATGTCATCTCAGCATCAAGTGACACTTCATGACATCAGGGAATGCAACAGTGGTGAGGTGTCGATAACAAATACATCCCCACACACACATTCATATGCCAGACATACTTGCTATGGGGACAGCAGGATAAGTCTGAATCTTTAGCAGATAAATAAGGTAGCAGCATGAATGCTCATTTTTAAAAAAAGCAAAATTTTATTCCCTCAGGATAAGGCACAGTAGCAGTGTTCAGCACTCTGAGGAGCTGCCCATTTGTAGGTGCCAGGATGAGCCTTCCTTCCTGCAGACCCAATATTTCAAAGAAGCCATAGAAGGCCAGGGAATCTGGCAGCAGCATTTAAATCTTCAACACACACTGTCAAATGAGGTTAGACGTCAAAGTTCAGGTTTAGAAGCAAAAGGAAACTAAGAACAGGAATTTCTCTGGTGGTCCAGTGGCTAAGACTCCACTCTCTCAATGCAGGGGACCTGGGTTCAATCCCTGGTCGGGGAACTAGATCCTGCATTTGTTGTTTAGTCACTAAATTGTATCCAACTCTTTGGGGATCCCATGGACTGTAGCCCACCAGGTTCCTCTGTGCATGGGATTTCCTGAGCAAGAATACTAGACTGGGTTGCCATTTCCTTGTCCAGGAGATCTTCCTGACCCAGGGATCGAACCCCATGCTCTGCATCAGCACGCAGATTCTTTACCACGGAGCCACCTGGGAAGCCCAGATCCCACAGGCTGCAACTTTTGTTGTTGTTGTTCTTGTTCAGTCACCCAGTCGTGTCTAACTGTAACCCCATGGACTACAGCACGCCAGGCCTCTCTGTGCCTCACCATCATCACCAGTGCAACTTTCATATACATGCACACACACACACACACACACACACACAGATCCCCTGGGCCACAAGGAAAATCAAAAATTCTACACATTGCAACAAAGACCCAGCACAGCCAAATAAATGAATACATTTTTTTAAAAAAGAGAAAGGAAGATAAAGAGATGACCTGATCAATGCCATGAAATCCTGTTTTTAAGTCAAAGGACCTCAGTGGCAGATCTCAGGGTCTTGACTGACAGGTCTGGGAGCTGCCTTCTAGCACCACAATCAGTACTCCCTCTCTGCCCCACTGCCTGGGGCATTCCACACCCCATCTCCCTTCTTCTTGTCCCACCCAAGCCCATGAGGGCAGTGAAAGGACAGCACTCATTAGATCCACTTTTCCCAGATTAAGCCTAGAGACTCGTGATCTGGGACACAAGACCCATCTACACGTGCACCAACACCGGTGTGTACAAAAACGTTTCCCAGGCTCTCCAATCATGACCCCGAATGCAGCTGGTCAGGGGTGTCCTAGATATAACCTGAGTAGCTGAGAACTAAACAAGCCACACTAGCCAAACCAACCTAAAAGATGAATCAAACACACTTAGGATCGTCAGAGGTACCCATACTCCAGCTTAAAAGATTCCAGTGATGGCTCAGGAAATACTGACATTTCCCAATTTGAGTGTTAAACCTCCTTGTTCCTTTGTGTAGGAGGGCATGGTGGCTACTACGTGGAGGCTCCCTCCCCACTCTGAGCTATATAGCTGCTGTGTGTTCTGGGACTTTTCTTTGGCAACTGCGCTGTGCTAAGCCACTTTAGTCAGGTCCAACTCTTTGCAACCCCATGGACTGTAGCCCACCAGGCTTCTCTGTTGTGGGATTTTTCAGGCAAGAATACTGGAGTGGGTTGTCATTTCCTCCTCCAGAGGATCTTCCCCACCCAAGGATTAGACTGGCACCTCTTAGTTCTCTTAGGTCTGCATTGGCGGACAGGTTCTTTACCACTAGCACCACCTAGGAAAGAAAGAAAGTGAAGTCACTCAGTCATGTCCGACTCTTTGTGACCCCACGGGCTGTAGCCTACCAGGCTCCTCTGTCCATGGGATTTTCCAGGCAATCGTCCTGGAGTGGATTGCCATTTCCTTCTCCAGGGGATCTTCCCAACCCAGGGATTGAACCTGGGTCTCCCGCATTGTAGACAGACGCTTTACCATCTGAGCCACCAGGGAAGTCAACAGCACCACTTGGGAAGCCCCAGGCAACTGGGGAGGGAAAGAAGAAGGATCTGTTAGGACGGCAGCCTGCAGGTAGAAAATGATGTCTATTCACTCCCCACCCAGGCCTTTGGGCAAGGTTTGAGCTTCTTTGTCTAGAAGGTAAGAGCTCAGAAAAGATGGAGTATTTTCCTGAGAGATTTTGTGCATTCTGGGCAAAGCAGTGATAATTAGGGGCCAGGAAACAAAGTTTGGAATAACTGCAATCAGAGTCCTTCTCCTACTTAAAGCTAAGAATGCTCTGCTCCTCCAAGGGGCTGAGTCCCAGGCCAAAGTAGGGAGAACAGCTCTGTCTTCAAATGGAGCAAGTGCCTTCTGGGTCCCTGAAGACTGGCATCCCTGGGGTCCTGGGCAAAGCACCCTGGACGGAAGTAATGATTCATAAGAGATTCTAGCCATTCTGGAGATGATGAACCTTCTCCTAGCAGATTCCTGAACTGGTCAAAGCAGGGGAAAAAAAAGAACATGCCCAGTGGTGGATGAAGCTGTCAGAATGAGTGGTGAAGTGTCCTAAAGAGCCCTCAGAAAGACCTGGGGTTCCTGAGATGTTGCACAGAAAGCTAGAGGTTCTTCTTGGACAGAAAGGAGCAAGCTTAGATATTTTTGCGGTTATTATCAGTACTGTATCCTGGAGGAAGGCACGACAGCAACACAGCACACCAATACTGTATGGTTCCATTGGTATTCACAGGTTTATGGATCCCAGTAACGTTTGAAGTGAAGTCACTCAGTCGTGTCCGACTCTTTGCGACCCCATGGACTGTAGCCTACCAGGCTCTTCCATCCATGGAATTTTCCAGGCAAGAGTACTGGAGTGGGTTACCAAGCCATTAGAGCTATTATTAAAAAGGTAAGAGATAACAAGTTTTGGTGAAAACGTGGAACCAAGAGAAGTCTTGTGCACTGTTGATGTGAATGCAAATTGATACAACCACTATGGAAAATGGTATGGCAGTTCCTCAAAAAATTACAAATAAAACTACCATGTAATCCCACTTTTGGATATATATCCAAAGGAAATTAAATCACTGCCTCAGGAAATGTCCACACCTCTCTGTTCACAGCAGCATTGTTTACAATAGTCAAGATACAGAAACAGCCTCGTCCATCAGCAAACGAATGAGGAAAGAAAATGTGGTATTCATACATATATATACAGTGAAGTATTATTCAATCACTTAAAAAAGGAAATCCTGACATTTGCAACTACATGGATGAAACTTGAGGGCACCATGCTAAGTGTAATGAGTCAGACAGTGAAAAACAAATACAGTATGATCTCACATGTGGAATCTAAAAAAAAAAAAACCTTACATAGAAACAAAGAGAAGAATTTTGGTTACTGGGGATGGAGGTGGGAGAAATGAGATGGAGGTAAAAGATACAAACTTGCAGCTACAAGATGCTAAATTCTGCTGATCGAGGGTACAGCATGGTGACTGTGGTTAACAATACCGCATGACATACTAGAAAGTTGCTGCAAGAGTAGATCTCTTTTTACTGAGATACAGTTAACATACAACTACCATATTTGTCTCAGGTATACCACAAAATGATTTGATATTTGTAAATATTGCAAAATGATTGTCACAAAAATATCCATCGGCACACACACTTATAAATTTTTTCTTCTGATGAAAGCTTCTAAGATCTGCTTGCTAAGAGAGACCTTAAATGTTCTCACCACCCACACACACCACAATGGTAATTATGTGAGCTAACAGGTACTAACTAACTTCATTGTACTCGTTTCACAATACCCACATACAGCAAGTCACCACACTGCACACTTTAAACGTATTCAAAGTTACATATTAATCATATCTTGATAAAGTGGGGTGGGGTGGAGAACAAGCCATGAGTAGCATTAAGAGAAGGCATGGCAACCCAGTCCAGTACTCTTGCCTGGAAAATCCCATGGATGGAGGAGCCTGGTAGGCTGCAGTCCATGGGGTCGCTAAGAGTCGGACACGACTGGGTGACTTCACTTTCACTTTTCACTTTCATGCATTGGAGGAGGAAATGACAACGCACCCCAGTGTTCGTGCCTGGAGAATCCCAGGGACGGTGGGGCCTGGTGGGCTGCCATCTCTGGGGTCGCACAGAGTCGGACACGACTAAAGCGACTTAGCAGCAGCAGCAGCAGCATTAAGAGAATTCAGTGCCAAAGCATCACTGTGTGGGCTTCTTTGATAAGGCTCTAGGTTAGCCCTTTTAGGGGAACACTGAGATGAAGTTCTGTGGAAATTAACAAGAAATAAATACAGTAGTTCCTTGGTATCCATGGGGAATAGGTTCCAGGATCCCTTCAGATAGCAAAATCCATGGATGCATGAGTCCTTCATATAAAATGGTCTCAGTTCAGTTCAGTTCAGTAGCTTAGTTGTCTCCGACTCTTTACGACCCCATGAACTGCAGCATGCCAGGCCTCCCTGTCCATCACCAACTCCTGCAGTCCACCCAAACCCATGTCCATTGTGTCTGTGATGCCATCCAACCATCTCATCCTCTGTCATCCCCTTCTCCTCCTGCCCTCAATCTTTCCCAGCATCAGGGTCTTTTCAAATGAGTCAGTTCTCCACATCAGGTGGCCAAAGTACTGGAGTTTCACCTTCAACATCAGTCCCTCCAATGAACACCCAGGACTGATCTCCTTTAGAATGGACTGGTTGGATCTCCTTGCAGTCCAAGGGACTCTCAAGAGTCTTCTCCAACACCACAGTTCAAAAGCATCAGTTCTTTGGCACTCAGCGTTCTTTATAGTCCAACTCTCACATCCATACATGACTACTGGAAAAACCATAGCCTTGACTAGACGAACCTTTGTTGGCAAAGTAATGTCTCTGCTTTTGAATATGCTATCTAGGTTGGTCATAACTTTTCTTCCAAGGAGTAAGCGTCTTTTAATTTCATGGCTGCAGTCACCATCAGCAGTGATTTTGGAGCCCCCCCAAAATAAAGTCTGACACTGTTTCCACTGTTTCCCCATCTATTTCCCAGGAAGTGATGGGACCAGATGCCATGATCTTCATTTTCTGAATCTTGAGCTTTAAGCCAACTTTTTTCTCTCTCCTCTTTCAGTTTCATCAACAGGCTTTTTAGTTCCTCTTCACTTTCTGCCATAAGGGAGGTATCATCTGCATATCTGAGGTTATTGATATTTCTCCTGGCAATCCTGATTCCAGCTTGTGCTTCTTCCAGTCCAGCATTTCTCATGATGTACTCTGCATATAAGTTAAATAAGCAGTGTGACAATATACAGCCTTAACATATTCCTTTCCCTATTTGGAACCAGTCTGTTGTTCCATGTCCAGTTCTAACTGTTGTTTCCTGACATGTATACAGTTTTCTCAAAAGGTAGGTCAAAAATGGTCTAGTATTTGCATATAAGCTACACACATACTCCCATACACTTTTAACTATCTCTAGATGTTATCACAATACCTAATGCAATGTAAATGCTATATAAATAGTTGCCAAAGAAAAAAACTGAAGTTTTGCATTTTGGAAATTTCTAGATCTATTTTTCTTTTCTGAATATATTTGATATGTGGTTGGCTGAATCTGCAGATGCAAAACCTATGGATACAAAGGGCCAACTATACTGAAATACCCTCAGATTTGCATGTGAGGCTCATGAAAGGAGGCAGGTTCATGTAAGAGTCAAGTTTAAAGGCAATGAGAGACAAACTGAGGTAAAAGCAGGAGGGGACAGGGTGGAGGAAGACAGAGTTTGTCAAGCAGGTCCACATCTGAGCCCCGCAGCTATGCTACTCATCAGTTGCATGACTATTCTGAGTCTCAAGTTTCTTACTTGTAAAATAAAACTCCCCACCTCTAAGACTGTAATGGAATATGGTAAACTCAATAAAGATCTATTCCTTCTCCATCCTTCCCTTTTGTCCTCCCAACCTACAGAATGTGCACTGATTTTGATATATTTGGTACATAGAAAAGAGAAAAACAAAAACATTCACGGACTCTCACTGATAGAAGGGACTCTGAAACAGTGGTCCTCAACTGGGGTGATTTTGCAGGACATTTAAGAAGCTGAAGTTGAACGGTTCTATGAAGACCTTCAAGACCTTTTAGAACTAACACCCAAAAGAGATGTCCTTTTCATTATAGGGGACTGGAATGCAAAAGTAGGAAGTCAAGAAACACCTGGAGTAACAGCCCAATTTGGCCTTGGAATACGGAATGAAACAGGGCAAAGACTAATAGAATTTTGCCAAGAAAATGCACTGGTCATAACAAACACCCTCTTCCAACAACACAAGAGAAAACTCTACACATGGACATCACCAGATGGTCAACACTGAAATCAGATTGATTATATTCTTTGCAGCCAAAGATGGAGAAGCTCTATACAGTCAACAAAAACAAGACCAGGAGCTGACTGTGGCTCAGATCATGAACTCCTTATTGCCAAATTCAGAGTTAAATTGAAGAAAGTAGGGAAAACCACTAGACCATTCAGGTATGACCTAAATCAAATCCCTTATGATTATACAGTGGAAGTGAGAAATAGATTTCAGGGCCTAGATCTGATAGATAGAGTGCCTGATGAACTATGGACAGAGGTTCATGACATTGTACAGGAGAAAGGGATCAAGACCATCCCCATGGAAAAGAAATGCAAAAAAGCAAAATGGCTGTCTGGGGAGGCCTTACAAATAGCTGTGAAAAGAAGAGAAGCGAAAAGCAAGGGAGAAAAGGAAAGATATAAGCATCTGAATGCAGAGTTCCAAAGAATAGCAAGGAGAGATAAGAAAGCCTTCCTCAGCAATCAATGCAAAGAAATAGAGGAAAACAACAGAACGGGAAAGACTAGAGATCTCTTCAAGAAAATTAGAGATACCAAAGGAACATTTCATGCAAAGATGGGCTCGAGAAAGGACAGAAATGGTATGGACCTAACAGAAGCAGAAGATATTAAGAAGAGGTGGCAAGAATACACAGAAGAACTGTACAAAAAAGATCTTCACGACTCAGATAATCACGATGGTGTGATCACTGACCTAGAGCCCGACATCCTGGAATGTGAAGTCAAGTGGGCCTTAGAAAGCATCACTACAAACAAAGCTAGTGGAGGTGATGGAATTCCAGTTGAGCTATTTCAAATCCTGAAAGATGATACTGTGAAAGTGCTGCAATCAATATGCCAGCACATTTGGAAAACTCAGCAGTGGCCACAGGACTGGAAAAGGTCAACATTCATTCCAATCCCAAAGAAAGGCAATGCCAAAGAATGCTCAAACTACCGCACAATTGCACTCATCTCACACACTAGTAAAGTAATGTTCAAAATTCTCCAAGCCAGGCTTCAGCAATATGTCAACTGTGAACTTCCTGATGTTCAAGCTGGTTTTAGAAAAGGCAGAGGAACCAGAGATCTAATTGCCAACATCCGCTGGATCATAGAAAAAGCAGGAGAGTTTCAGAAAAACATCTATTTCTGCTTTATTGACTATGCCAAAGCCTTTGACTGTGTGGATCACAATAAACTGTGGAAAATTCTGAAAGAGATGGGAATACCAGACCACCTGACCTGCCTCTTGAGAAATCTGTATGCAGGTCAGGAAGCAACAGTTAGACCTGGACATGGAACAACAGATTGGTTCCAAATAGGAACAGGAGTACGTCAAGGCTGTATATTGTTACCCTGTTTATTTAACTTATATGCAGAGTACATCATGAGAAACGCTGGACTGGAAGAAACACAAGCTGGAATCAAGATTGCCAGGAAAAATATCGATAACCTCAGATATGCAGATGACACCACCCTTATGGCAGAAAGTGAAGAGGAACTCAAAAGCCTCTTGATGAAAGTGAAAGTGGAGAGTGAAAAAGTTGGTTTAAAGCTCAACATTCAGAAAACAAAGATCATGGCATCCGGTCCCATCACTTCATGGGAAATAGATGGGGAAACAGTGGAAACAGTGTCAGACTTTATTTTTCTGGGCTCTAAAATCACTGCAGATGGTGACTGCAGCCATGAAATTAAAAGACACTTGCTCCTTGGAAGGAAAGTTATGACCAACCTAGATAGCATACTCAAAAGCAGAGACATTACTTTGCCAACAAAGGTTCCTCTAGTCAAGGCTATGGTTTTTCCTGTGGTCATGTACAGATGTGAGAGTTGGACTGTGAAGAAGACTGAGCGCTGAAGAATTGATGCTTTTGAACTGTGGTGTTGGAGAAGACTCTTGAGAGTCCCTTGGACTGCAAGGAGATCCAACCAGTCCATTCTAAAGGAGATCAGCCTTGGGATTTCTTTGGAAGGAATGATGCTAAGCTGAAACTCCAGTAGTTTGGCCACCTCATGTGAAGAGTTAACTCATTGGAAAAGACTCTGTTGCTGGGAGGGATTGGGGGCAGGAGGAGAAGTGGATGACAGAGGATGAGATGGCTGGATGGCATCACTGACTCAATGGACGTGAGTGTGGGTGAACTCCGGGAGTTGGTGATGGACAGGGAGGCCTGGCGTGCTGCGATTCATGGGGTCGCAAAGAGTTGTACACTACTGAGCAACTGAACTGAACTGAACTGGAGACATTTTTGGTCATCACAACTGGGCATAAGGATACCACTGGCGCCTACTGAGTAGAGGACAAGGATGGTGCTAAATACCCTACGAGACACAGCACAGCCCCAACAGCAAAGAATGGTCTGGCCCCAAATGTCAACAGTGCCAAGATTGAGAAACTCTGCCTGAGAGGACCTCTAACCCAATATCTCTCTCTAATATCTCTGACAGATGGTCTTCCTGGCTTTTATGTGGATACTCACAGGGACAGATACTCACCACCTCCTAACAAACCCATTCCTTTATTCATCAGCTCTACTGCAGAATGTCTCTCTGTAGATTAAATCAAAATTTAAAACTTTCTACTAGTTGGTCCTACATGTGCTCTTTCCTCCTCCACAGAATAAATCTAAAACCTCTTGAACTTGTCAAGTGGTTGGAGCATTGAAGATCCTGGTATGCAAACCCCTGGAGGAAAACAGAACTTGAACAACCAGAGTCCTTGCCCTCAGGAAGCTTACACCCTAACTGAGGAAACAGAGAGATGATCAAGCTGCAAAATAAGGCAAAATAAAATGTAGACTGAAGACGATTTTAATATTCCATACCCTCCAGGAGAAATATGCCATACCCTCCATGTATTCCCTGGTAGCTCTGTTGATAAAGAGTCTGCCTGCAGTGCAGGAGACCTGGTTCGATCCCTGGGTCAGGAAGATCCCTTGGAGAAGGGAATAGCTACCTACTCAAGTATTCTTGCCTGGAAAATCCATGGACAGAGGCGCCTAGCAAGCTGCAGTCCATGGGGTCGCAAGAGTTGGACATGACTGAGCAACTAAAATACCACCAGGAGAAAGAACTCATTCAATTCTGAAGTCGTCCAGGATGGGTCAAGAAAAAAAATGTGATACATGTGAAGGAAGTTAAAGAGGCAGAAATGGAGACATCTCTGGATGATGAGAGAGCACAGCGTGACATCATCAAAGTACAACACATACTCAAGGATCAGACGTGTGATGGACAGGTCTTAGAATCAGGAATGTGATGTGGTGGGAAACAAGAACATAAAGATGAGGTGACAGGTCTCCAATGTTATGTGAAGGAGTTTGGATTCTTCAGGACACATTCAGAACACAGCAATGTGTGACAGGTCCTATTGGAGGACAATGCTGGCCACAGCTTGGAGTGTGGACTAGAGAAAAGTGGGATTAGCAATGGTATGAGGGGAAATCAGAATGAGAGATCATTTGGGAAGGAAAGAGATAGGTATGTGTTATGGACTAAATTGTGTGCCCCCCCACACATACACAAATTCCATGCTGAAGTCCTAACCCCCAATGTGATGGTGTTTGGAGGTGGGGCCTTTGGGAACTAATTAGGTTCAGATGAAGTCCTTGGAGTGATCTGGACATTACATCCCTATTAAGAGGCCTAAGGATGATGGCATAGGTTCTTCTGGTTCATATTGAACCATTAAAATAACCAGGTCTTTTTCTCATAAACTGCTCTCAAGGTAGTCTTGGGCAGCTGAGCCATTGGAAACTACTTTATACTCAATTCCTATGAAATTTCATCCTGTCCGTTTCAGTTCCTGGCTCTTGCTTATGGGTATATGAGGACCTTGATTTGACATTCAGGGAAGGAGTTATTCCTCCCAGCTCTTCAACACCTCCAGCAACAGCTGTGGCATAGGGGACCTGGGCAGACTTTGGGTTGGTTGGGGGTGGGCGAAGGAGGGTTTGGTTTCGGCTGGTTTGCAGCTTCACTCTCAGCTTCTTTCCTGCTTGCCTCACTCAGACCCTGGCAAAGGTACCCAGGGTCTTTGTCTGAGAGCAACAGATGAGGGCAGCCCTTCAGGTCACGGTACCCCTCATGACTGCCTGCACACCTCACTGCCAGAAACCACAGAGGTTCTTCTCTGTCCTGTGAGGGGAAGTAAGAGAAGAAATGCCAGAGACATGGACTGTGGGGAAGGGGTTCTGTCCTATCCTCACTTGATATAATGTAAAATAACTGAATTGAGTGAAATAGCATTGAGTGACATTCTTTTATTTTTGCCAGCAGAGCTGTGTGATCCTGAACTTTTCACAAAGTCTAAAAACAATCAAGTCCATAGGCTGACATTAAAGCTCTATACAGCAATGTACTGTCAAATATAAATCTCTAAAATGGCAAATCTATAGGGAGAAAATTATAGAAATTAGACTCACTATAATTTTGAAAACTGAATTTTTATGTTGCAGTCATTTGTGTTATATCCATTCTGTTATTCTCTTTTAATGTCACCTAAAGGCAGTCAATTATCCTTTGGGGGGAGGCCTTTCTTTTTTGATATGATCACGTCCTCCCTTTTTTGATATTAAAATATCTTTTCTCCATAAATATTGGTGAAATGAATAGATGATACTTAACATATTTGCAGCCTTACTTGGCAAAAATAAAAAATTGAAGACTCTGCATCATTTCCTAAATGTTTTCTGTAACTTTACCAGATTGTGAAACCCAAAATTCCAGGAGCTGTTGACCCAAAGGTCTGATAAGTACACCTATGTTGTCTTCATCCAGGTTGCTGATGAAAAATGCCAGCCCACAGAGGATTATGTACAAAATCAGACAGCATGGCCCTGAGGACCACCATTCAGGTCAATATCAATCCATGAATCAACAGATTTAGGATATGTTTGTTCAACTAACTATAAATCCACCTATTTTATTTTCTTGGCTCCAGAATCACTTCTGATGGTGACTGCAGCCATGAAATTAAAAGATGCTTGCTCCTTGGAAGGAAAACTATGACAAACCTAGATAGTGTGTTAAAAAGAAGAGACAATGCTTTGCTGATAAAGGTCCATATAGTCAAAGATATGGTTTTCCAGTAGTCATGTATGGACATGAGAAATGGACCATTAAAAAGGCTGAGTGCTGAAGAATTGATGCTTTTGAACTGTGGTGCTGGAGAAGACTCTTGAGAGTCCCTAGGACTTCAAGGAGATCAAACCAGTCAATCCTAAAGGGAATCAGTCCTGAATATTCATTGGAAGGACTGATGCTGAAGCTCCAATACATTGGCCACCTGATGTGAAGAGCTGACTCATTGGAAAAGACCCCAATGCTGGGAAAGACTGAGGGCAAGAGGAGAAGGGGGGGTGGGGGTACCAGAGGATGAGATGGTTGGATGGCATCATTGACTCAATGGACATGAGTTTGAGCAAATTCCGGGAGACAGTGAAGGACAGGGAAGCCTGGTGTGCTGCATTTCATGGGGTCATAAAAAGTCGGACACGATTGAACAACTGAACAGCAATGACAGATTATCAACAAGCTCACATTCAACCATCATGCCCAAAGAGTAGCTTGAGAGACTGTGCTTAAGTCCCCACTGAAATCAAAGTATACATGTATATGAGATAACAATGGATGAACTGGTTGAAAATCCAGAAGTATTTGAGGGTTTTTCCCTGTTCATTATGCATTTTCCCTTCTTCCTGTAACTACACTACGGTTTTCCTTTGAAGAACCACCACTCAATCACTTTCAGTCTATTGGGTCCAGGTCTTGACTCCACCCCTCAACTCTATGGGTGGATATGTGGCTGGCCAGGCTGGCCAATCAGCATCATCCACCTTTCTGAGTATAGTATTTGGATCAGGGATGGGTGTAAGACTGATGACAATCAAAAGGATAGTTCTAAAGTTTTGTTTTTTTTTACTTAATGACCAAAAAAGGCATCTTTCCACTGACATTCTGGAGAGAATATGATAAAAACCTGGGATCCTAGGGGCAACCTGAAGTGAAGTGAAGTCGCTCAGTCGTGCCCAACTCTTTGTGACCCCATGGATAGTAGCCTGCACCAAGCTCCTCGGTCCATGGGATTTTCAAGGCAAGAAGTACTGGAGTGGGTTGCCATTTCCTTCTCCTAGGGGCAACCTAGCTCCCCAAAAGAACAGCCTGCCTGCATATAACCAGCCCCAAACAGTAGAGCTAAAAACTGAAGAGAAAGTGAGATTGTCATGATGACATCATTAGAGTACCTTAATCCACAAGGATTCAAGTCACTTCTGTCCCTAACATTGGTTACATGAGTCAATTAAATTTCTCCTTTTTACTTAAGCCACTTGAGTTGTCTATTGATTACTGCAAGTAAAAGAGCTTGACTGGTACATAAGATTCTTTCAAAAATATGAGTTTGGCAAGTCCTATCATTTCATTTATCACACATTTAGTATATGCCTTCACAGTTCAAGGCACTGTGCTAAACTCAGGGATACAACTGAGAATAAACTTGGTTCTGGCCTTTAAAGAGGTAGTTTAGTGAAGGAGACAGACATGTGAGAACATATGTGTTCAGGGTCAGAGCCAAGGATAATTAATGTAGGAGCACGCAGACCAAACTGAACAGATTCTACCTTTCAGGGTCCACAAAGCCATCAGAGAAAGGTGACATCTGAATAGATTCCTTGTCTTTAACATTTACTCATTTATTTGGCTGCTTTGGATCTTAGTGACAGCATGCAGGATCTTCATCACCATATGTGGACTCTAGTTTGCGACGCATGAGCTCAGTAGTTGCTGTGGGCTCTCCGGTACTGCAAAGGCAGATTCCTAACCACTGGACCACCAGGGAAGTCCCTCAGTGGATTCTTGAACCAGCTCCAGGGGAGTCAACAATTTCTCTTCTAATGTTCCCATGTGTTTAATTAAGAAAGAAATCTAGAAATTTTTCTGGAAGAGCCTTTAAGATCACTAAGTTATGCTTTCTGAAACTCAGAATTTCCCCTTTAAAAAAAATAATTATAAAGTGTATATATCTACTCTTTCATCACCTCCCTCATTCTCCATGATTTCCCTAAGATTATAAGACAGAGGTTGAATGATCAAAACTAAGTTTATTCTCTTTCTCCAGATGAGATTATCTGAGCTTCAGGGCTAGAACTTGCTTAAAGCACTCTGAAACTCTTTCCATTTCATAACTAAATTGGACTTTCACTTTCTGTTTGTTCCACACTGTTCCATATTAAGATCATTTTTCTAGAAGGCAAGATTGAGCCAAATAAAAAGAAAAGTGTTTCTGTACTCATCTGTTAATCTTATACCTCCCATACCAAGCATGATTCCCATTCTTATCTTTTTCTTCTATTTCTCCAAGACACAGTCAATGGTAAGATTTTAGAAACATGGTAATTTCTAGTACATGAGATATATATCTGAAATTTCCTGTTTAAAGGACAATAATTGGCGCAAAGAATAATTTTGTGGTGTCCCCAGTTATAACTTTAATACATAAAATTCACAAAGAAGAGTTGGTTTTTCTCTGCCATTTGTATAAGAGATGTTTATAAATTTTTGCCGCCTCACAGTTCCTACTATAGGAACGGGTACTCTCAAAGCTGACTAAAGATAGAGTTAGCATCAGATCATCTCAATAAATGCAAGAAAAGCACCTGACCAAAATACAACAACCTTTCATTATAATAGAGGGGAAGAACTCTTAAAAAGTAGATTTAAAAGTTCTAACCACAAGGGTAGAAAAGGTAACTGTGTTTGGTGGCAGATGTTAACTATATTTGTTGTGATCATTTCTCATTACATACAAATATCAAATCATTATGTGTCAGGAATGCCTAACGCGGCTCCCGACATTACTGACAATTATGCTGTACAAACAAAACCAAGATAATGTTATATGTCAACTATATACCTCAAAAAAAAGCCTCTCCACAACCTAGAAATAGATTGCAATCTCCTCATTTTGATACAGGGCATGTACCTCCAAAAAATCCTACAGGTAACATCATATTTGATGGTAAACCACTGAATGCTTTCTCTCAAAGATGGGGACAAAAATGTTCTGCATCACTTCTATTCAGCATTGTACTAGAAGTCCTAAACTGTGCAATAAGGCAAGAAAAGAAATCAATGACAAAAGATTAGACAGAATGAAGCAAACTGCCATCATTAACAGATGCTGCTGCTGCTGCTGCTGCTAAGTCACTTCAGTCGTGTCCAATTCTGTGTGACCCCATAGACAGCAGCCCACCAGGCTCCCCCATTCCTGGGATTCTCCAGGCAAGAGCACTGGAGTGGGTTGCCATTTCCTTCTCCAATGCATGAAAGTGAAAAGTGAAAGGGAAGTCACTCAGTCATGTCCAACTCTTAGCAATCCCATGAACTGCAGCCCACCAGGCTCCTCCATCTATGGGATTTTCCAGGCAGAGTACTGGAGTGGGGTGCCATTGCCTTCTCCACATTAACAGATAACATCATTGTAAATGAAGAAAACCTTACAGAAGACATGAAAGAAAAAAAAAAAAAAAACAGAACAAGTAAGTGGATCTAGCAAGATCTCAAGAAGAATGGTCAATATATAAAAGTTAATTGCAATTCTAACAAACAGAAACAATTAAAAGTGAAAGTTAAATGGTACTACATTTTAAATAGGTTTTTAAAATCTAACATCAAAGAGTATATCCAATGAAAGGTGTCCAACACCTCCACACTAAGAGCTACAAAATAATGCTGAGAGATATTTTTTAAAACCTGAATTGATGGAAAGATATATAATGTTCATGCGTTAACCCATAGAAAGCTCAATATTTTTAAGATGCACATTATCCCAAATTGATACATAGATTTAATACAATTCATATCAAAACTCCAGTAGAATTTTTTTAAGAAATTGAAAAATTTTGTTGATGTTTAGTAGAAACCAATGTAATACTGTAAAGCAATTATCCTTCAATTTAAAAAAAGAAAAACTGATGCTAAAATGTAAGTTGAAATTGAAAAGATCTAGAATTACCAAGAAATAATGAAAAAAGACCAAAGCTGCAATTACTACACTATCTGATTTCAAGACTTACCATAAAGCTGCAATGATCGAGAGTGTGATAATAGTGTAAGAATAAAGCCACAGATCAGTGAAACAGAATAGACAGCACAGTCATCTGATTTTTTAATAGATTCACCAAGTTAATAAAATAGGAAAAGTCTTTTTAACAAATGGTGCCAGAATATCTGGATATCTTTATTTTAAAAAATGAGTCTCAACTTTTATCTCATAATTAGATGGTAAAGAATCTGCCAGCGATACAGAAGACCTGGGTTCAAGCCCTGGGTTGGGAAGATCCCCTGGAGAAGGGAACGGCTAACCACTCCAGTATTCTCACCTGGAAAACCCCATGGGCAGAGGAACCTGGCAAGCTACAATCCATGAGGTCACAAAGAGTCCTATATGACTGAGTGACTAAGTCACTTTCACACACAAAAATTAACTCAGGGACTTCCCTGGTGGCGCAGGGGATAAGAATCCAGCAGCCAGTGCAGGGGACATGGGTTCAGTCCCTGACTGGGGAAGATTCCACCTGCCATAGAGCCACTCAGCCTGTTCACCACAACCACTGAGCCCACAGTGTAGAGCCCGCAAGTCGCGACCACTGAGCCCACATGCTGCAAATACTGAAGCCCATGCCCAGAGCCCAACAAGAGAAGCCACCACAATGGGAAACTTTCTCACCACAATGAAGAGTAGCCCCCACTCGCCACAACCATGAAAGCCTACATGCAGCCATGAAGACCCAGCGCAGCCAGAAATTAACTCAACATGCATCATAGAGCTACACATAAAAACAAGAACCATAAAATTTCTGGAAGATAAAATTTATTTGCAACTTTATAGGGCAGGCAAAGATATTTTAAGCAAGATACAAAAAGCTGACCATAAAAGAAAAAATATTATGTGTTGGACTTCATCAAAATTTAAAATTTCTGTTCATGAAAACACCAGTAGAATGAAGACAGAGACCAGGAGAAAGATATTTGCAATGCATATATCTGACAAAAAGCTTGTAGCCAAAATATGAAAGGAGCCCTTACAAGTCAATAACTTAAAAAAAAAAAAACTAGTAAAAGGTAAAAAACTGTAACAGACTCTTCACAAAGATATAGGAATGGGACAACACAAACACACAAAAAGATGCTCAACATTGTTGGTTATCAGAGAAATGCAAATTAAAACCATAATGAGATACTGCTAAATAAACATTAAAATAACTAAAATGAAAGGGACTAATAATGCCAAATACTGGTAAGCATGCAGAGCCCTTTAACTCTCATTCCACTGACGGCGTAGTAAAATGAACAACCACTCTGGAGGACTCTTCGGTGGTTTCCTACAAAGTCACACTGACTCTCTGACCTAGAAAGCTCGCTCCTAGATATTTACCCAAAAAGAAATTAAAACACATTCACACAATAGAAGACTCATTGGCAATAAAAATGAACCGCTGATACATGCAACAACAGAGTTGACTCTTGAAAATATTATGTTGAGCAAAATGAAGCCAGATAGAGAAAATGCGTACAGGGTGATTCCGTGTCCCTGAAGTTCAAAGACAGGCAAAACTAAGCAGCTGATGGGCTCACAGAGGCAGGGAGTGGTGGAAGGCAGTGGGCAATGACAAGTGTTCTCTATCTTGCTTGGGGGTGACAATTTTATGGATGTATACAATTCTAAAAACTCATCAAACTCAATTAAAAGGTGTTCATTTTATTGTATGTTAATTACATCTTAATTTACACAAGAAAGAAAAAATAACAGAGGAAAACCACATTTTTTTGTTTTATCCAAAAGATGCTAGTAATTTCTTGTCCACCTAAGTCCCTGATATGAAACCCACTTTCTCACATTCCTGCTCCCAAAGCTAACTAAACCAAGAATTGTCACCCAATTCTTGTCACCCAAAGGCCAGACATGCCTGGAACAGACTAATAGCATACACTCTTAGATTATTTGTAATTATTTAATGTCTGTCTCTCCTATGAGATTGTGCAACATTTCCTGGAACATAACAGACCTTCAGTAAACACATGTCAAAGAGAAGATGGATAAATGGATGGATGATAGAACATACTCAAGGATTATCTGGTCCATGTCTTTCCATGAGCACAGAAAGGAGAGAAATCTAGGGAAACTGAGCAATTTTTTCAAGGTCACATAGCCAATGTCAGAGCTCATACTAGGGCATGACATAGGAGACATGTTCTCTTCTGCTGCTGCATATTGTGGTGTTTACATGTGATGCCTGGAAACATGGCCACCATCTTGCAGGTATGAAGAAAGCAAAACCAATATGCTGAGAAAGAGAGAAGGCAAAGAGACGGGGGAAAGCTTTGGTTTTTGCTGATATCACAGAGCTACTGAACCTGGAGCTTCTCTTCTTTAGGACTTCTTATTACATTAAATAATAAGTAAATCTTCCTTTTTATTTAAGTCAGATGAATGTGACTGATCACTTACTTGCAGGCAAAATACCCAAAATTTACAGAAGAGCATGAGCAAACACAAGGCATTCAAGATACTGACACAGAAATGTGACTGGAGTACAGAGAGCAGAGAGGATGGGAAGACACTGTTGGGCATGAAGACGAGGCCACATCACCCATCCCAAGTGCCTGGGGAGGCAGAGAAGGACACTGGTGTTCCACTGTGGACAGGCAGAGAAGAAAAACTTGACTATGGAATGAAATTTTGCATGTAGACTGATACGTTGCAGCCTTTATTCTTGGTACAAGTTCAACCCTCTTTGGCTATGGCCAGGGTACGGACAGCAATTGGTGCTTAACCATCTAACCAGTCAGGAAATACACCAAGAGTATAAATTCCACCTCTCAGACCTCCCTTTCCTTCATTCAGTGATGCCAACAGACAAGCAAGGTGAGGGTTTATGGGTTACTGACATGCAGGTCCCCACTACCCAAGCCAGAGAAACACAACACAGAGCTGCCAGGATCCAGAAGATCTGAAGCTCACAAATGGAGATTCTCCTCTAACACCCCAATAACTCTTATGTATGTATGATCATAGGATCTCAGGCACTGTCTTCTGCATAGATGCCTTCCAAGTTCCATTTCAGATCCCTCTTCTCTTCTAAATGAAAAGATACCAAACAAAACATCTCTCCCTTTGCCTCATGCCTAGACTTCCTAGAATCTTGCTGTCCAAGATGGGTTCTTTTTTGCTGAATCAATCAATATATATATACTTATTTCAAAAGACATTCTATATCTACTAATTAAACACATCATATAAAATATTCCCAAATATGCATAACCACATGAGTATAGCTTTTTATACACAGAATTTCAAAGCAGGTACACTTCCCACACAGATCACTTAACTTTTTCTCACTTATCTAAATACACTCAGCTGCATTCCGGGTCAGTATTATCCAACACTCCAAGACAATATTCAAATTGTTCCACAGAATTATTGCTATATGTGCCAGGGGTTTTATAAGAAGGAAGTCAGGCATGTAATTGTGAACAAGATACATCTCTAAGACAAAAGGGAGCAGACAAATAATCAGCTAACACAAGCGTCTGACTTTGCCAGAAGGCCAAAAAAAAGGAAGGTTTTTTATCAGCCTAGGATGGTGTGAGACTGGTGTTGAACTTCAGGCATGGGGACAGGTCAAAATCATTTCAAAGTCTTTCCAGTTTTGGGGGTATATTGTACATTACCAGGAAGAAAGCACTGTGGAAGCTATATGTCTGACACTAGAATTCCATTTACCAAAACACCACAGGGAAGTAAATTGTTGGTAAAAATGGTGAGGGGATCAAGAAAACATACCTAAAAATGATCTAGGATGCATCATGTAAATAAAATTTTGCCTCATCTGAAAGTCCTGCTCAGCAAACATGACGGAAACAGAAAAGGGGCAATTTTGGATACAACTCTGAATAATAACCATCACTATTTACTGAGTGCCTGCTCTGGACCACAATGCTTTGATTTCTTACTACAGACCTGAAGTGAAGGAGGTTATTAATGTTCCCTCAGTTTGCAGATGAGGAGATTAAGATCAGAGTGGTTAAGTTACTTGCCAAAAACCCCTGACCTAGTATGTCTGAACCCAAGTCTGCATGCGTGCATGCATGCCTGCTAAGTCACCTCAGTCATGTCCAACTCTTTGCAACCCTATGGACTGTAGCCCACCAGGCTCCCCTGTCTATGGGATTCTTCAGGCAAGAATACTGGAGTGGGTTGACATGTCCTCCTCCAAGGGATCTTCCTGACCCAAAGATTGAATGTGCATCTCTTATGTCTCCTGCATTGGCACGTGGGTTCTTTTCCACATCACCTGGAAAGCCCCAAACCCAAGTCTACCTGACTCCAAACTAGTCTATCACTAGTCCATGCCACCTTAAAGATTCTGAAGCTAGGAGACATTTTTCTGATGACTCCCAAAGAACTTTGGTCTATGGATCACTGTAAGAGGCAAGGTCGAAGGTCCTATGGACCCTGTGCTTCATCCTCCGACAACTAACACTGTAAAACTGTACCCTCTACCTGTAGCCATTCAGGTATGACCTAAATCAAATCCCATATAATTATACACTGGAAGTGGCAAACAAATTCAAGGGGTTAAATCTGATAGAGTACCTGAGGAAATATGGATGGAGGTTCGTAACACTATACAGGAGGCTGTGATCAAAACCATCCCCAGAAAAAAGAAACACAAAAGAGCAAAATGGTCATCTGAGGAGGCCTTACAAATAGCTAAGAAAAGAAGAGAAGTGAAAAGCAAAGGAGAAAAGGAAAGATATACCCATCTGAATGCAGAATTCCAAAGAACAGCAAGGAAAAATAAGAAAGACTTCCTAAGTGAACAATGCAAAGAAATAGAGGAAAATAATAGAATAGGAAAGACTAGAGATCTCTTCAAGAAAATTAGAGATACCAAGGGAACATTTAAAGCAAGAATGGGCACAATAAAGAACAGAAATGGTAGAAGCAGAAGATATTAAGAAGAGGTGGCAAGAATACACAGAAGAACTCTATAAAAAAGGTCTTAATGACCCAGATAACCACGATGGTGTGATCACTCACCTAGAGCCAGACATCCTGGAGTGAGAAGTCAAGTGGGCTTTAAGAAGCATTACTATGATCAAAGCTAGAGGAGGTGATGGAATTCCAGCTGATCTATTTCAAATCCTAAAAGATGATGCTGTGAAAGTACTACACTCGATATACCAGCAAGTTTGGAAAACTCAGCAGTGGCCACAGGACAGGAAAAGGTTAGTTTTCATTCCAATGCCAAAGAATGCTCAAACTACCACACTCATTTCACATGCTAGCAAAGGCAATGCTTAAAATTCTCCAAGCTAGGCTTCAACGGTACATGAGCTGAGAACTTCCAGATGTACAAACTGAATTTAGAAAAGGCAGAGGAACCAGAGGTCAAATTGCCAACATCCACTGGATCACAGAAAAAGCCAGAGAATTCCAGAAAAACATCTGAGTGACTGAACAACAATGACAACCTGTAGTCACAGTTCACACGACCAAGAAGCCTTCCTTAACTCAAGAGACAGGGATTGTAGTGGAGTTCTGCCACTGACTGGCCCTTCACATCTCAGTTTCCTTACCTATTAAATAGAGTAGTATCTTCTTTGACCCTGCCTCATGGGCCCATTGACAGTTAAGGAATTAAGAGTGAACAGGCTCTAGACAGGGAAGAAAATCTTATTCCTTGTGAAGGAATTTTCACTCTGCATGGAGATCCAGAATGGAAGAGCAGAAGGAGTCCTAAGACTGAAGTCAGATAACCAGAATAATAGTTCTTGATTCAGCCATTTCTACCCATGGGTTCTTGGACAAGTCACTGCCCTATTTTGACTCTCCATGTCCTCATTCAGAAGATGATGTCATCATCACACTAGATCAAGAATTCTTCAAATATGGCCTACTGTCCAGAAGTAATCACATGCATTCTCCTAATGGGTCTCAAGCTTAACCAATAAATAAAGGTGTTTTTACTAATTTCATGAGTAGATAGCCCATTTCAAAGAGTTATTTTTATGGACAGCTACTTGTTACTTACAGGTTACTGTAATGTGTTACCAGTCAATTAAAATTAATGTGTTTCTAGTCTACTAGGACTTAAACATTTGGCAACATTCAACACTCCTACTGTGTATGAACATGTGCAGATGGTTGGAGGGCCCACAGTTTTCAGGAAGAATACACTGATATCAACATCATTAGCACTATTTTTAGTTCATCGTGGCTCTCAATTACCATTATGACTGCTTATAAATTAATGTTAATTAAACTCCATAATTACCAATTTAGATTACAATGGGTCATTTGATTAACCTTCCCACACGTGGTGATGTACACTTGGATCCATAGTGTTTGAGGCTTAGGATTTTCAATAGTTGGACTTGAGGCATATAAGAATTGGATGGCTGGTCAAACCAAATATTTGTTGAGCACCTATTATGTAACAAATTCTGTTCTAGGCACTAGAATCCTTCTGTGAATGACACAAAGTCCTATGTTCTAAAACTGTATGTACCATTGGAGGATTATAAATAATAAACAAGTAAGTAAGGCAATGCCAGGCATCAAGCAAGTATGATGAAAAAGGTGGGAGGGACTTCCCTGGTGGTCCAGTGGTGAAGAGTTCGCCTTCCAATGCAGGGGGTGTGAGTTCAGTCTCTGATCAGGAAGCTAAAATTCCACATGCCTCATGGCCAAAATACCAAAACATAAAACAGAAGCAATATTGTAATAAACTCAGTGATGTGGACCATTTAAAAATGGTCCACATTAAAAAAAACAAAACAAAACAAAAAATTCAGGGTAATGTGGTAAACAGGGAATGAAAAGGCTACCTTAGCCAAGACCAAGGGCCTTCAAAGTCCTTTCTAAGGGAATAACACGTAAGTTAAAAACTGAATAAGGAGAAGCAGGTTCACAAAGATCTAAGCGAATTGCACTCAACTCCAACAGAACAGCAAGTAAAAAGGCTCTGAGGCAGGAACGAGCCTGCAGTATGTCATGGTTTGGATTGTCGTTCAGCAAATGGATTCCCCTCCTCCTTCCACTGTGGACAGAATACACTACCCTACCCCCTGATGTTGCGATTGGCCATATGACCTGGCTTTGGTCAACGCAGTATAAGCAAAGATGACATAAGCAAAAGCTTAGCATGGGCTTGTGTGGTAGGCCTGCCTCCTTGGGCTTCTGCCTTGCCCCCAAGAAGAGCATGCCCTGAGTTGTTGCTGGTCCTTCATCCAGGGCTCCATAATGATCACACGTGGAGCAGAACCGAGATCAAACTACTGTGAAGACCCAAGCCCAGCTGGATTTTCAGCCTGGGGCTGACCCTCCTAGCCAAAACTCAGACTGAATCAGCTGATTCACTCCACTTGGAGTCCTAAAAAGTGAAAATAAATGTTTATCATTTTATGCTGAGTTTGGGAGAAGTTTATTACACAGCAATAGCTGACTGATGCAGCATGGTTAGACAGAGAGAAAATCAGTCTGACTGCAGTGAGCAAGGAAGTCATCTTCCATATTCATGTACCAATATGGATGAGATGGGAAGGAGCCTGATAAGGTAGAGCTTTACAAGAAAAGTTTTTAGCTTTGGATTTTAAGTGTATTGGTAAGTTATTTGGGAGTTTTAAGTGTAAGAGTAATAGTAATCTGGCTGTTGTATGTAGGATGGACTGCAGAGGTACTAAAGTAGAAAATGGATTACCAGTTAGATAGCGATCACAATCCAAGCAAGAAATGATGGTAGAGTAGGGATGTGGCTATGAAAATGCTGAGAAGTGACCTAAGTCAAGATGCATTATGGAGGTACAAGAGATGGTACACCTCTTGGAAAATAAAGTCCTTCGTACTGCAAAGTCCACCACATTAGAGGAAGCACCAGAGTTTTAGGTCAAAGCCCCAGCAAATAATGAAAGCACTCCTTTGCTGACTCTTTGTCATCCAGGCTTTTGCTTCTCAAAGCATCATGGAGCAGCAGCAGCAGCAGCATCTCTGAGGAATTTTTAGAAATGCAGAGTCTCAAGTCTTACCCCAATCTGCTGAATTAGAATTCAGATGTTAGCAAGATCCCCAGAAGTTTCATACGCACAGTAAACTTGGAAAAGCATGACTCTGGCATATACGTCCCCTGGGAGCTTGTAGGAAGGGGTGACTGATGGAGCAGAGATGATGTACTCCCAGAGTCCCTGGCCAAATACCCAATCCAATCTCCATGAGCAGAAAATAGGAGAATTCTAGGAGTTGAGAGACCTTTATACAAGACTTGGAGGGTTCCTTGGCTGACTTAACCTTGATGGGTTTGGGGTGTCTTATCTGTATACTCTCTGAAGCACACACTACCCACAGAAATCATTCTCTTAGAAACCCCAATCTCTGGAAAGTTCTTAGGGATATTAACAGAGACAAAGAGAAAGAAAGACCCTGATAACCTTGGTAGCTTGACAAGGAGGAAACCATGTTGCTTCTGCCACTTTTATCCTAATAGGGTATATTAAACAAATCCTGACTATGTTCGTGGACTTCAGAGACCTGGGTGCAGGGGCATCAATTCAATCACAAAGAGAAGGTGATCTGTGAACAAAAAGAGAGGAACAGAGCCCTTGTGCCAGGCAATACAATGGGACACATTCTTGAGTTGTGACAGGAAAAAAAGCCTACCCCAGGTTCCAATAGGGAAAAGTGAAAGGTCTCTACCTAAAATGTTGGCACCGAGAACCAGACCTGCATCAAAGCTGAAGGAAAAGCACCATCAGGGGCATGAAGGCCTCAGGGATGAGTGTGTGTACACAGAGAACATCAGAAACCCAGGAAGCATGAGAAGAGCTTAAAAATGGATTTTGATCTTGAAGTCAAAATGAAAGTGAAAGAAAATGAAAGTTGCTCAGTTGTGTCCAATTCTTTGTGACAGTCTATACAGTCCATGGAATTCTCCAGCCCAGACTACTGGAGTGGGCAGCCTTTCCCTTCTCCAGGGGATCTTCCCAACCCAGGGATCAAACCCAGGTCTCCCTCATTGCAAGCGGATTTTTTACCAGTTGAGCCACCAGGGAAGCCCAAGAATACTGGAGTGGGTAGCCTATCCCTTCTCAAGAGGATCTTCCCAACCCAGGGATTGAACCAGGGTCTCCTGCATTGCAGATGGATTCTTTACCAACTGAGCTATCAGGGAATCAGAAATGAGAAGAGTGGAAAAAAGAAAGGAAAAGAAAAGAAAGTAAAATCTCAGGACCAGTCAGAAGTATTAGGCCTAACGTGGTAAAGAAGGAAATGAAGAAGCAGGTCGAAGCTATTTCAAACAAGTTAAAAACATGCAGAAAGAGGGAAGGGAACACCAGAGGGAAATCAAAGAGAAAACACTAGGGAAAAAAAAAAACTAGATTCAAGTTCCTTCTGCAGACAAAGAGGTGCTAGAAAAGATCGTTTCTGACATACCTATCCCAGAAAAGTGACTTAAACTTGCAGAAATCAAATGCTGTGGGAAAGCAAAGTAGGTTGATGCTGAGACCTGAGGCACCAGCAGCAGCAGGAATCTGAGAAGGGATTCTCCATCGCGGACAAGGAAGGAAGGAGTTCTAAATCTAAGGAATTCCATGGCCACGGTCAGCCACGGAAGCTGCTGTGCCTAAATGGCATCACAAAACTAAGAAAGCTTCGGGACCTGCAATTTTAGAAAATGACAGAAAGGAGAGGAGTAGCCATGCCACTTCCAGACTGAGTGACCTTGGACGAGTTACCTAACTTCTGAAGAATGGAGGATAATAATAGTGTGGATTCTGTAGGGTGATTGCAGTGATTGAATGCATTAGAAAAGTATCAGGCATATTCAGGACTCAGTAAGTGCTGGTTCTTCTTCCCTCACTGCACATAAATCCCATGAAGACAGGGATTATTGTCTGTGGAGTGCTGTAACCTTAGGATGTGGCAAATAGTACTTGCTCAATAAATATGTGTTAGGTGAATGAATATTTCTCTTTGAATCTTGGTCCCAGTATACAGGTGAAGTATATTAGGCAGTATTTTTTTATTCTTTTCCATTATGATCTATCGTGGGATATTAAATACAGTTTCCTGTGTTAGACAGTAGAACCTGTTGTTTATCCATTCTGCATGTAATAGTTTGCATCTGTTAACCGGAAACTCTCCTTCTCTCTCCCACCTCTCCCGCGGCAACCACAAATCTGTTCTCTTTGTCTGTGAGTCTGTTTCATAGGTAAGTCATCCGTGTCACACTTTAGATTCCACGTGTAAGTGATATCGTACACTTGTCTTTCTCTTCACTTCGTATGACAATCTCCAGGTCCATCAATGTTGCTGCAGATGGCACTGTTTCATTCTTTTGAACCGCTGAGTAATATTCCCTGGTACATCTGTGCCACATCTTCATCATCCACTCATCTGTCCATGGACACTTAGGTTCTTTCCATGTCTTGGCTATTGTGAATGTGCTGCTGTGAACATAGGGTACCTGTGTCTTTTTGAATTGTAGTTTTGTCCAGATACACGCCCAGAAGTGGGATTTCTAGAATCATATGGCACAGAGTTACTGTGTATCTTGTTGTATACCTTTGAGTGGATCCTTTAAAAGCTTCCCTTCCAGACCACTTGAGTTTTCCGGACCATCCCCCAGTGGCCTTTCCAATTCCACCCCCAATATATATCCGTCACTCCCTTGGGGAGCCCCGCAGACAGTGAGGGGAGGTCACATTCTAACTCTGTGCCCCGGGAGTAGCTGGGGAAGATGTCCACGAACAGGTCTGTCAGTTACCCAGCTGAATCCCACCCAAATCCCACTGCACATCAGCTGAGCAAGGGGTCCCCTGTCACTCTCACTGCTCAAGGTGTCTGAGAAGACGCTGTCAAGAGGATGACAGAAAGCAGAGAGGGCTTTTACTCTGCTGCAACTTCCACTCTCGCTATCTCAACAGAAAATGTAAATACTGGCAGACAAGAGCTGGGTTCTTTTCTACTGGGAACGTTTAAAAGCTACAAGGCACAGCACAAATCTAAGAGGCAGCATTCATTGATGGGGAGTATCTGACTCCCAAAAAAACAACCTGATGAGTGTGGTAAGTGTCCTGCTGCTGCTGCTGCTAAGTCTCTTCAGTCCTGTCCGACTCTGTGCGACCCCATAGATGGCAGCCCACCAGGCTCTGCCATCCCTGGGATTCTCCAGGCAAGAACACTGGAGTGGGTTGCCACTTCCTTCTCCAATGCATGAAGGTGAAAAGTGAAGTCGCTCAGTCTTGCCCATCCCCAAATACAGCCTGGAGGACAGAGTGGTACTGCCACTGCATGAGGGCACTCTTATCTGAGGGCTGCCCTCTGAAGGTACCACTGGGCAATGTCAGCAGACCCTGGAAGGTGCTGCCAAGCCCCCACCATCTTCTTGGTGCTTTCTCCTGACCCCTGTGAGCTCCCACCCTACCTCTTCATAGGCAATGCACCCTCTAGAATATTCCACAATGACAGCAGTGCTGTCCAATACAGTAGCCAGTGCAGTGTGACTCCTGAGCCCTTGAAATGTGACTACTGCCACGGAAGAGCTGCATTTTCAGTTTTTATTTAATTTTCAATAATTCACATTGAAATAGTCACTGCGATTTATGGCAACTGTGTTGGACATCATGGCTCTCTAGTGATAAAAGGGCCCTCTTGCACCTCTGCCCCCAATCCTCACACCTCAATGAGTTGATGCTCCAATTAAAACCACGCTTTCAAGGAACACACTAATTTAAGCAAGCCTGGCTCCATTTCCTGGGGTTAAGGACCAGGGCATCGCCACCTCTGAGGAATAAAGAAAGAAGCGCCATCCCTGGCATGTCCACGGCTCTTACCTAGTCTACAGAGTTGCTCTTACCTAGTCTACAGAGTTCCTCCCCACACATCACCTCCCCAGGAACTCACAAACCCCTGGGAAATGGGTACTATCTCCCCCACTTTACAAATCAGGGACATGGTCCAAGTTCATGCAGTTAGTCCTGGCCAAGTTGGGTCTTGAATCCAGGTCCAAATCTGGACCCCTCCTCTGAATTTTACCAGAGAAGAATGAAGGGAAAAAAGAAACAGCCTCTTTAAAAAAACATCACATTTTCTTAAAAGAGTACAAGCTGCAAAGTGACCCAGATTTTTATTTCACGGCAGCTCAAACTATTCCCTCCCAGGACCTTATGTCTGAGCTGAAATGCTCCTGATTAAAACCATCAGTGATTCCCCATCATCTTCACCCCTTGGGCCCAGCAAACCCAGTGCCCCTGACAGCACCTCAGCCCCTTTCTTTCTCATTCATCCAGTCTGTTTGCCCTGAGCATTTCCATGCACCAGCGCTCTGCCAGGCACCAGCATTCCAGCCCAGATGTCTCCTGTCTGCTCCTCAACCTGCCCCCACCCACCAAGGCTCAGAGCATCCTCTCTTGGGATGCTTTCCCAGAAAACACACACGCATGGACACACACGTGCACTCATGTACACACCCCTCCAACCCTCAGTAGAAACATTTGCAATGATCTTACAATCCTTTATATTACATTTTCTCTGCTTTTAGTTTGTATAAACACCTCCTTCTGCCACTCAACTGAATATTACTAGGATGCAGTAGCTGAACACCACAAATTAGCCAACTCATGAAGCTTATACCTAGTGGGGAAGAACAACATCAAATTCACATATAAATACAAACAACAATTCCTGATGGTTTCAATTCAGAGTGCCGTTGCCCACTCTGAATTTTTACAAATAGAATACTGAGCATTCCACAGAAATAATGCCAATGATAATGTGAAGTATTGTTGATGCTTATTGTATATGACGTGCCAACTGCTTGCTAATCTCTCTGCAGAAAGTATGCTCCTTAATCTTTACAATCTTTAAGTTCCTTAACCTTTACAATATGGGGTGAATACACCACTGTCCCCCTATTTCATATGGAGAAACTGAGGCATAGAGAAGTTAAAGAATTTGTTCAGTGTCATATACCTTTGGACCATTATTATGGATTCACAGATTGCCAGTAACAATTTATTTCAACTGATGGTCATAATTATTGCTTTTGATAAGTAAATTGCCCCACCTCAGCCAAGGGGAGCCTTTTCAGTTTGCCTCTTGGCCACTTTTTGCACGAAGCCAGACACATCTGAAATTAGATAACCCAGAGCCATCTTGATGTTTCCCTGCCCCAAATTTCATAATTAGCTACATCCAGGGAGCTCTGCTCCCTTTCAGTATGAAGAAACAAAACAGCAAGCTGGAGGGCCGAGACTGAAACCAAACTATGAGACTCAAGAGCCCAGGAAGATAATAAAAATGAGAGTAAGAAAACAAAAATTAACAGTAGCAAGAATGCCATGCACAACTAAGGGGTGGAAGGAGGGAGAAAAAGCCTGAAAATGACTGACTTTTGCTTTATAAATGTTAGGATTATTTCCCTTATACAGTGGGAAAAGTACAATTTAAAAGATAAAAACAGTAAATAATGCCACATTTTAAACAACGGTCAACAGAGCACAGGCCTGAGAAACCCTTTGGACCAAGTAGACTTCTGTTCTCTCTGGATGGGGAGAAAAGCCAAGATGGTTCTAGAACTTCTAGAGACCATCCCAAACCACAGTGAAAGGGGCTCAGCTTCAACTCTGGGCTGAGTGCATCTTGGAATCTGAGGGCATCTTGGAATCCTTGTCTGCACCATCCCTGTGTGTTATTAAGCAGTCCTCCTCAGCCAGTGGGCAGCTGGGGCTCCGGGGGCCCCTGTGGGAGGGTCAGGGTGCCCTGTGGGAGAAGCTCTGATCCCCTCCTGGCCCTCTCACCTGCTACCCATGAGGACAGAGAGAGTGTATGAGGAGAACATTCTATCACATCACATCACCCACTTTATTTTCATCTATTTCACACTTATTTCTCTCGCTTCAAACCTCCACCACCGCCCCAAGCCTTCTGTGGATGACCTCACTTCTTATTTCACTGAGCAACTAGAGAAAATGACCTCATCTTTGCACCTTTAAGTCTACCAACCTCATGGCCCTGTATGCATTATCCTCTGTATTCAATGTCTGCTATGACTCCCTGTACCCCCTGCCTTCCCTCCGACTGCCAAGGATCAGCTCCCCACCCACGTCTGGAATTACAACCCCTCCCACCTGTTCAAGGACTTCCCTCTTACTATTAGCCATCCCCCTCTCCTGTATCATCCTTTTTTACTTACTGAAGTATAATTACTTATGTCAGAGAAGGCAATGGCACCCCACTCCAGTACTCTTGCCTGGAAAATCCCATGGATGGAGGAGCCCGGTAGGCTGCAGTCCATGGGGTCGCTGAGTCAGACATGTCTGAGCGACTTCACTTTCACTTTTCACTTTCATGCATTGGACAAGGAAATGGCAACTCACTCCAGTGTTCTTGCCTGGAGAATCCCAGGGACAGGGGAGCCTGGTGGGCTGCCATCTATGGGGTCACACAGAGTCGGACACGACTGAAGTGACTTACCAGCAGCAGCAGCAGCAGTTACTTATGTTGGAGAAGGAAATGGCAACCCACTCCAGTGTTCTTGCCTGGAGAATCCCAGGGACAGAGGAGCCTGGTGGGCTGCCGTCTATGGGGTTGCACAGTGTCGGACACCACTGAAGCGACTTAGCAGCAGCAGCAGTTACTTATGGGCTTCCCTGGTAGTTCAGACTGTAAAGAATCCACCTGCAATGTGGGAGACCTGGGTTCTATCCCTGGGTTGGGAGGATCCCTGGGGGAGGGCATGGCAACCCACTCCAGTATTCTTGCCCTGGAGAATCCTCATGCACAGAGGAGCCTGGCAGGCTACAGTTCATGGGGTCACAAAGAGTCGGACACGACTGAGTGACTAAGCACAGCACAGCACATAGGTACTCATAATATTGAGATAGTTTCAGGTACACAGCATAATGGTTCCGTTGGGGGAGCTTGCAGCTTATATTGCGTTATAGGTTATTACAACAAAATGAGTATAATTCACTGTGCTATACAGTACATCCTTGTGGCTTATCTATTTTATAAAGAGCATTGTATCTGTTCATCTCATTCTCCTAATTTATCCCTCTCCCTTCCCCTTCCCCTTTACTGACCACAAGTTTACTTTCTATGTCTATGAGTCTGCTTCTATTTTATACATAGATTCATTTGTATAATTTTTTAGATTCCACATATAAGTGATATCATATAGTATGTTTGTCTCCGTTATTTCATTAAGCATAATATTCTCTTGGTCTATTCCTGCTGCTGCGAATGGCAATATTTCATTCCTTTTTATGACTGAGCAGTGTTCCATTGTATAAATACATCACATCTTCCTTATCCATTCATCTGTTGTTGGACATGCAGGCTGCTTCCACATCTTGGCTATTGCAAATAGTGCTGCTGTGAATACTGGGGTGCATGTACCTTTTTTAATTAGTTTTTTCCAGATATATACCTAGAAGTGGATTTGCTGGATCATATAGTAGCTCTATTTTTAGCTTTTTTAAGGAAACTCCATTCTGTTTTCCATAGTGTCTGCACCAATATACATCCTCAGCAAGAGTATACGAGGGTTCCTTTTTCTTCAAACCCTCTCCAGCATTTGCAGACTTTTTGATGAAGGCCATACTGACTGATGGGAGGTGATACCTCACTGTAGTTTTGATTTGCATTTTTCCAATAACTGGCGATGTTGAGTCTCTTGTCACGTGCTTGTTGGCTTATGTCTTCTTTTGAGAAATGTCTGTCTAGGTCTTCTGCCCATTTTTTTATTGGGTTGTTTCCTCAATATATCTGTATACTCTGGATATTAATCCCTTGTCACTCACATCACTGGAATATTTTTCTCCCATTCCATAGGCTGTCTTTTCACTTTGTTTATGCTGCCTTGGCTCTGCAAAAGTTCATAAGCTTGATTAGGTCCTATTTGTCTGTTTTTGTGTGATGTCTTTTGCCTTAAGAGATTGACGTAAGAAATACTGCTGTGATTTATAATACGTCGTAGAATGCTTCACCTTTATTCTCTTCTAGGAAGCTGATGGTGTCAGGTCTTGTATTTAGGTCTTTAAGCCATTTTGAGTTTATTTTTATATAGGTGTGAGGGGATGTTCTAATTTCACTGATTTACATGTAGCTGTCAAGCTTTCAAGCCTTTTTCCATTGTATAGTCTTGCCTCCTTCGTTATGGACTAACTCATCATGGGTGTATGGGCTTATTCCTGGGCTCTCTATCCTTTCCGTTGATCTATGTCTGTTTTTGTGCCCATACCACACTGTTTTGATTACCGAAACTTGTAACATAGGAAAAAATATGGAAGGGTTATATCTCCAGCTCTGTTCTTTTCCCTCAGGATTGCCCTGGCAATTCTGGGTGTTATGTGGTTCCATATAAATTTTAGATTATTTGTTTTGAAAAGTAAAAGTGTTAGTAGCTCAATTGTGTCCAGCTCTTTGCAACCCCATGTACTGTAGCCCACCAAGCTCCTCTGTCCATGGAATTCTCCAAGAATACTGGAGTGGGTTGCCATCTCCTTATCCAGGAGATCTTCCAAACTCAGGGATAGAACTTGGGTCTCCTGCATCGTTGGCAGATTCTTTACCATCTGAGCCACCCAGGGAAGCCCTTATTTGTTCTAGTTCTGTGAAAAATCTCATGGATATTTTGATATGGATTGCATTAAATCTGTAGATTGCTTTGGGTGGCATAGCCATTTTAACAATATTGAATTCTCCCAATTCAAGAGCACAAGAGAGCTTTATGTTGTTTTGAATCATCTTCAACTCCTCTTATCAATGTTTTATAATTTTCAGCATGTAGTTTTTTTTATTCTGATATTTTAGCATTAATGTAAAGAAACACAACAGATTTCTGTAAATTAATCTTATATCCTGCTATCGAGTTGAATTCATTTGTTAATTCCAATAAGCTTTTCATAGAGGCTTTAGAGTTCTCTATAGAATATCATGTCATCTGCAAATAGTGACAGTTTTACCTCTTTGCTTCTAATCTGGATACATTTTTTTTTCTTCTCTGATTGCTAAGACTTCATATACTATGTTGAAAACAGTGAGAGCAGAAATCCTTGCCATGTTCCTGAATTTAGTGGGAAGGCTTTCAGATTTTCAATGAGTATGAGGTTTTTTATAAATGGCTTTCATTATCTGAGATATGTTCCCTCTATACGCACTTTGGTGAGAGTTTTTATCATGAATGAATGTTGAGTTTTGTCAAATGCTTTTTCTACATATTTTGAGATGATCATGCAGTTTTTTACTTTCCTTTTGTAATATGGTGTACCTCATTGATTTGCTTATGTTGAACCATCCTTGTGAATGGTGAATTCCCCAATGAAGCTATCTAGTCTCAGACTCTTGTTTGCAGGGAGTTTTATTACAGATTCTATTTCATTTCTAGTGATAAGTCTGTTCCAATTACCTGTTTATTCTTGACTCAGTATTAGCAGGCTGTGTGTTTCTAGAAACTTGTCCATTTCACCTAGGTTATCCAATTTATTGGCATGTAATTGTTCACCAGTCCATTCTAAAGGAGATTAGTCCTGGGTGTTCATTCGAAGGACTGATGCTAAAGCCGAAACTCCGATACTTTGGCCACCTCATGCGAAGAGCTGACTCATTGGAAAAGACTCTGATGCTGGGAGGGATTGGGGGCAGGAGGAGAAGGGGACGACAGAGGATGAGATGGCTGGATGGCATCACCTACTCGATGGACATGAGTTTGAGTGAACTCTGGGAGTTGGTGATGGACAGGGAGCCCTGGCATGCTGTGATTCATGGGTTCACAAAGAGTCGGACATGACTGAGCGACTGAACTGAACTGAACTGAATTGTTCACAGTATTTTCTTCTGATTTTTTTGCATTTCTGTGGTATTGGTTGTTATTTCTCCTCTTTCATTTCTTGTTTTGTTTGCGTCCTCTCTCTTTTCTTCTTGGTAAGCCTGGCTAGAGGTTTGTAGATTTTATCTCCTGCATCATTAATTGTCTCCACTACATTATTACCACTCACTTTCAAATATGTTACATCTCCTGTCTTAAAGGTCTTCCCTGGTGGCCTAGACATTCGGGAAGATCCCCTGGAGAAGGGAATGGCTACCCACTCCAGTATTCTTGCCTGGAGAATTCCAAGGACAGTGGAGCCTGGCAGGCTACAGTCCATGGGGTCGCAAAGAGCCGGACATGACTGAGCAACTAACACTTCCACTTTTTTCCTTTCCTGTCTTAACACAAAACATAACAGAAACTTCCCTAGACCAAGTCACTTTCCAGCAGCTGCTGCTTTTCACTGTTCCTCTTTATAACAAAACCTTTGATAACTCTTACCTACACTTGCTGACTCTGCTTCTTTGCCTTCATTTTACTCTTAAACTTAACATCCTTTTTTAAAAAGTTTTGCCACAGCCACTCTTCAGTGAAACTGCTATAGTCAAGGCTAGGAAAAGATGCTTATCTTGCCAAACCAACTGGATCATTTGGGGTCCTCATTTCCTTCAATCTTTGGCAGCATTTGACCCAACCTTCCACCATCTTATTCATAAACATTTGGCATGTATTACAAAGCCTGCTGTGTCTTCCTCTTAAATTCCAGGTTGATTCTTTTCATTTCCCTTTGCTGGCTTCTCCTCCTCCAGATTTTACACATTGAGGGACCCATGGATCAATCTTTGGACCTCCTCTCTGGCTACACTCACCCCTCAACACTCAATTTGAGTTTGTACCAGAATTATCTGAAGGGCTTTATAAAACTCACATCACTGGACTCCACACCCAAAATTTCTGCTTCAGTCAGTCTAGGGAGGAGCTTGAAAATCTGGATTTCTAACAAGTCCCCAGGTGCTATAACCACCACCGTTCGTCCATGGACAATACTCTGAAAGCCGCTGTCCCACATGATTCCATCATTCCTTTGGCCTCAGATACCACATTCATGCTGATGGCTCCCAGAGATATGCCTCCAGCCCCCTTCTCCCTTCAACTCTGGACGTGTAGGGTCCAATGCCTCACTTCTCCTTGTGGACAGCAGATAGGCTCCCCAAACACAACATGACCTGATAGGACAATGACAGCAGCACCCCCACGAGTCTTCCCAGCAGCAACGAGGAGGAGGCAGCCTCGACTCCACTAGATCCCTCCAGCCCTTCAGTTGATCACAGATTTATAAGTCCTGTTGTCTCTACCTGCAAAATGCATCCCAAACCTGAACGCTTCTGACTGCCTCCTGCACGGTACAGTCAGAGCGATCATCTTCCCTGGACCCCGGCAGATCACCTCCCGTCTGATGTCTCTAGTACAACCTTGACTCTGTGCATTTTATCCTCCACAGAGCAGCCAGTCATATTTCAAAAATGTAAATCATGCATCATTGCCCCACTCAAAATCCTCCTACAGTCTGTTCCTCACCCATGGAAAATAAAGTCCAAGTCCAAATCTTCAAGGCCAAATATTGAGCTGGCTAAAAGTTCATTCGGGATTTTCTTTTTGGCCAGTCCATACGATCTGGGCTTTGCTTACCTCTCTGATCATAACTCCCACTACTCTCACTCTCGCCCTCTTCACCTGAGTCACCTTGACCTTCTAGATTTTCCTCAAAGTCATCACGCTTGGAGCCTCTGTACCTGAAGTTCCATCTACTTCATATGCTTTCCCCCTAGGTTATGATATGGCTTCTTCTATTCCTTCGGGCAAGTCTTGATTCTAATATCATCTCCTTCTTGAGGCTTCTTCTAAGCACCTGTACTCTGTTATTGTCCTTTTTCCCAATAGTACTTATCACTAACTGAGCCTTACTGTATATTTATTTATCTACTGATTGACATGTCACCACTAGAATGCAAAGTCCATGAGGGGAAAGACTGTCCCCTTCCTTGCTATATTCTCAGCACCTAGAATAATAACTCACCCCACTCCAGTACTCTTGCTTGGAAAATCCCATGGATGAAGGAGCCTGTTAGGCTGCAATCCATGGGGTCGCTAAGAGTCAGACACGACTGAGCGACTTCACTTTCACTTTTCACTTTCATGCATTGGAGCAGGAAATGGCAACCCACTCCAGTGTTCTTGCCTGGAGAATCCCAGGGACAGGGGAGCCTGGTGGGCTGCCGTCTATGGGGTCGCACAGAGTCGGACACAACTGAAGTGACTTAGCATAGCATAGAATAATAACTAGCAAACAGAAGACACTAAAAATTGTGTTGGATAAATAAATAAATGGTCCTCATCTCTATTCAAAATTACCTTGTAATTTCTTTGTTAGTGAACTTATTATCTGATCCTACACAAGCTCCATGAGGGCAGGGAATTTGTTTTATTCACTGCTGTAGCTCTAGCAGCTGGACATCAACAGGTATGTGGCAGACATTCAACAAATATTTACAGGAGTTTCTACACCCCTCCCTAGTAGAGTCTCCCCTTAGCCTGGGCTCCTTTACTCTTCTCATCTGCCATGCTCCCTTCCTCCAACTCTGCTTCCCATCTCCATCTGTTCCTGCCCTTTCTGGTCTGTTTTCCCAACCTAGTTCTTTCTAGGTGTGGTTCAGCTTGAGCTCAGAGCACACTCTGAATTTGCAGTCATCCTGGAGAAATTCCCAAGGCACATGTAGGTTAATATCTACTTCTCATGAACCTCAATCAACGCCAATTTACAGTCACTCCCAGGAGGCAAATACATGAAGCTAAGTACCTATGGAGAGTGCTAAGCTGTAGTTGGCAGTCCCAGTGGCAGTTAAAATAGTACAATGTCCTTCTTTCAGAGCAGCAGGCATAGATCAAAGCTAATGGAAAAACATGAGGAAACAGAAATGGCAAGGAGAAAGAGGAAAGAGGAGCGAACATCACTTGGATACACAGTTGTTTTTTTGTTTTCACGTGATTTCATTTAGCGATGGCCTGGCTAGCCACAGTCCAGGGGGTTGCAGACAGTCAGATATGAATGAGCAACTGAGCATGACAAACTCCTCTCCTCACAGATGAACTGAGACCTGGAGAGTTTTAGGAACTTCTTGATGTTTGCCCAGGACGTAAATAACAAAGCTAGGACTTAAATCTAGTAGAATATAAGTTCAGCAAGGGTAGGGGCTGGTCTTCATATTCCCCACTGTGTTCCCAGCACTGGCATTTCAATTAAGGTCTTCTTGAAAAAACGAATGAATGAACCCAGGTTTAAACAATAACAAAGTCCATGCTTTCCCTGCCATGACTTCCCAAGCCTGGCATTCAGAGATTTTCACAGCCAGGCCCTAACCTCCCTTCTATGCATTCTCACTTGAACTCATTATTCGAGCCAAATTCTCTTCTCACTGTCCCTTGATCAGGGCCCTCTCAGTCCTTATTCCTCCTGAACGATATGCCTCTCCCCCCTCAGCCTCACCCATCCCTACTCATTCTTCCATTCCTATTGCAAGTCCTTCCGATTCCTGCCAGCCCAGAGTCATCTCTCAATCTCAGCCCGGCAACAGCACCCACCACCTGGGAGCCGTTCAGGAACACCAGTGATGTCCCGTGTAGCTCATCATCTTTTCACACATACTTGTATTGCCTCCCTAACCAGACTCTTCTGGTGTGGACCCGGACAGCAAAACTATAGGAGTATCTCAAGCTTTTAATGCAGAATAAAAGTCACAGCAAAGGAGGCAACGAAGGCCCGCCAGCCTGTGGGCTCCTCCAAGGAGGAGCCATACCTTATCAACACACTCATTCAACCCAGCCCGAGCAGAGAGCCCCAGACATGCCTGACTGCTCAGAAGCCAGGCTGAGTCCCTCCTGCCCCACCCATAGTCCCAATGTGGTTGATGAATCGGCCTTAGATCATTAAAATATAAGGTTACAAGTGCTGAGAGGAAGGTCTAAGAAGTGATCCCCTCTAAGCTGCACTATTATTTTAGTAACAGCTTTAGAGATAAGCAAAGGTAAGCAATATCACCTTCAGTGACTATATGTACACATTGATGGTAAGATATATTAACACCATGTTCAAGGCAAAAGGTGAATCTCAAAGCAGAGAAAATGCAGCCATACTGACCACAAAAAGCTGATGAGGACTGAAGGTAGAACTTAACACAGGAGGAACCCAAGTATCCTTTTCCACTCACTCCATAGGAACCAAGAGGGAGCAGGCAGGAGGAAAGAGCGACGTGTAGGTAGGTCTCAGATGGAAGGAACGGAGCCCAATGTACATGAGACCATCTAACCTGTCCCCCATCACATTCTCCCTCCACCAGTGACAGGGGAGGGACTTGAAAATGATGGCTGGTGAGAAAGAGACGCAAATAGGCAGTGCAAAAATGACAGACCCATTGGGAAACCAAGGCAAATCCTGGCAAGGCTGGCTCCTGGTGGAGATTCACTGTGAAATTTTCCTCTGGAAAAGGAGCTTTGGAGAAACATCAGTGAGTCTTAAATGAGGGAAGTGCCTTAGTTAAAAAGAGCCTGCTAGGGCAGCCAGGGATAAAACCTATCTGTGTGCACACACGTATGCACAACTTACCATACATGTACACACACACCTACTCCCATTACAAACACTAACGTCTGCCAGTGACTCAACACTTACTAACGCTAAGCATGTACTTCGCATTTTTCTTGCATGTTTTTATTTTGATCTTCACAGTAACTCCGTGAAGTGGTTGTTACTCTTATTTGACAGGCGGGAAAACTGACACACAGAGAGAGAAATTAATTAACCCACCCAGCTTATAAACAGTGGGTCTGGAATTCAAACCCAGGTCTTCATTACCACATACACACAGTCCCAGGCCCACGTCACACTCCTGAAGCCACAGGCATGCATTCATACACATAACTTCACACATACCACACCATAGCTCTTATGCACACCCTCACGGTGACCTCGCTTCTGACCTAGTTCAGATGCAGTTCTGTAGTTCTGGAAGCTTCTTTCAACTATGAATTAGAGAAGCTCCAGCTTTCTCTTCCTCTTTCATCCAGCCACAACCAGGTCTCAATTCACTCAGCAGAACCTAACCAGGTCACTTCTGTAGGCTTGCAGCTTGCCCAGGTGTGAAAGTTCTCACAAAGCAAGGAGGTGCAGACCTCCTTGGGCATCTGCAGAACTGCATATCTCAAGGTGAAGGGCAAAGTTAAAGGGTGTGGGTGTGAAATCCTGCTGCTGGAGCTTCAGCCTGCAGATACCAGAGAACCCAGGCCTGGACACACCAGCGAACTCACCTCTGGCCTTCAGATATCAGGAGATTACAGTGGATTTAGAAACACAGAGAAAAATGGTGATCATAGGAAGCCTTCAAAGATGACGTATCTTCCCCTGATTTTAAACAAAACTATTCAAGACAGGGCTTCCCTGGTAATCCAATGGTTAAGAATGCACCTGCCAATGAGGGGGACACAGGTTTGACCCCTGGTCTGGGAAGATCCCACATGCCATGGAGCAACTAAGCCCATGCACCATAAGTACTGAAGCCCACACTCTAGAGCCCATGTTCCAGAAAAGCCACCACAATAGGAAGCCCGAGTACTGCAACAAGAGTAGCCCCAACTTGCCACAACTAGAGAAAACCCACCTGCAGCAACAAAGACTCAGTGCAGACAAAATAAATAACTTAAAAAAAAAACACCCTTTAACATGGAAATTTACAATACCATATGTAAAATAGATAGCCAATGGGAATTTGCTGTATGACTCAGGGAGCTCAAACAGGGACTCTGTGACAGGCTGAAGGGTGGGATGGGGAGGGAGGTTTGGGAGGAGAGGACATGGGTATACCTATGGCTGATTCTTGTTGATGTATGACAGAAAACCACAAAATTCTGTAAAGCAATTATCCTTCAATTCAATAATTTAAAAAAAATAAGTCTTACAAAAAAAAAAAAAAAACTTAAGCTAGAGCCAACTCTGACTGCTCAGGAGACTTAACCCCTCCTTCAAACAGCCACTCAGAAGTCAGGGAGTCCCTCCTGCAGCCAGGCACTGGCCCTGGCCTCTGTGGGTACAGGGACAGCTGACCGCCACGACCCTCACCATGCACCTTCAGGAACCCGATGGCAGGTGTGCCGCCCTTGGGCTGCTGCTCTGCAGGCTGAGTGACCCAGAGTCTCAGGGCTTTGTCACAACGTGTGTGCTTTCTGTTCAAAGCAGCAGTCACACTCATTCCCAGGCACAAAGGAGAGCTGCTTGCTTCGATTTCTTACGAACGCTGTGGGAGGGAGTACACTGTGGCCAGGTGGGTCAGGCAGAAGGTCTGAGGTCAAAGAGGTCTGGGTCCAGGTGCTGATTCAACCCCATAACCTTTCTGGGCCTTGGCTTTTGCACCTGAAGAATTAGGGTTGCTATGAAAATGAATCCAGTAGAGTGAATTCTATTTGTAAGGACTGCACACATCTTTGGGAATATGATGGGAACAGTAGACCATTCCCCTCAAAAAATATATAGACATACAAGCTTTATGTGCAAATTCAGGGAGCCCACAGACTCCCTAAAGCTTATTCAGGTTGTTCAACTTACTCAAAGCTTATTCAACTTACTCAAGTTGAGATCGCTGAGATATGACAGGTACCTCCTAACGAACACAATAACTGTGAGGTCTTAATCTCAATAAGGCAGCACTATTAATAATATTTTATTTATTTGCTTTATCTTCCAACTACACTCTCACTTGCTGAAAGATAGGAATCAGGCAAGGACCTGCCTATAATTCACAGTTCCGACCTGGAGCCTTGCAGTTAGCAAGCCACTAGGCCCTTCGATGATTTGGTCCTATGCAGAGGCTACGCCTAAGGTCCCGTGAGATTCAGAGAACCTGGTATCCTCCTTGGAAATCCATCTTCTGATGTTTGAGAGCTGCTGCCAGTACAGCGTAGCTCAAGCCAGAGATGGAATAGCTGCTTTCCTTTTCCCTTGGCCCGGACAACCTCAGTCATTCCATCTACCAAGCATCTGGAGTGCACTCAATTTCCTCCCTGTTGGCTTACCTTCCCTACCACCACAGCAGAAGAGGACAGAAAGGGGGAAGAAAGAGGGGACTGTAGTTTTTCTCCTGTCCTAGTACTGTACTCTTCTGTGAGAAGTGCATAACCCAAATACAAGGGAGGTCTTCAGTAAATGGCAAGCACAGAAATGATGGATAGATGCTGGGATGGATGAACAGAGGGAGGGAGATGAGCTAGAACTGAACCAGGGGTCAGAGATGAGAAAACCCCAGAACTAACTCATCATAAGAACTGGATTCTATTAATAGTTTTTATTCTGCAACTAACAAGCAGTATTACCTTCAATAAATCCTTTCGCACTCTGGATATCTGTTTCCTCACCTATAAAGTGAGAAAAGAGGTGATTATGTTTATAGGACACCCAGACTGATGAACCTGCTTGGCTTTCAGGACAGACAGGGCCCTGGCAGCCACTCACACTAGACCTACAGTGAGGCAGCCACAAGGCTGCCATCACCAGCACAGCACCATGGAGCTGCTCCCAGCTACTCTCATCTCGCAGATGCATGCTCTAAGGTCTCCTCCCCTCTCATCAGGCCACCCACCTTCATCTCATGCTTGGAGTCTCCCTGATGCCATGAAGGCAGGAGACATCTCAGGACCCACACGGCATACACACACATGCAACCAATGTGATGATATGTAGATGCTTCATGGTGGGAATTTGGACCTATGAGATTTGGGAGTCAACAGATAAATTCTTCTCCCTTCCCCCCTTAATGCATGGACTATTAGAAGAGGTGGTGGCAATATGTGACTTCTATGAATACACCCAGATGGAGCAATCAACTTGCCAGGAACCTATGACCTGCTTGGTGATGCTGTCTTATATTTGCTCTTCTTTCTCCTCTGCTTCAACTTCTTAGACTCAGGGCCCTCAATAAAGCATTAGTGCAGAAAGCAATGGTTTCATATGTACTGTGTGCCCGCTGTATATCTGGCACTGTGTATCACCCCAGCTAACTGCAGCTACAATCATGAGCATTTATTGAGCATTTACTACCAACCAGACACTGGTTTAAATGTTTCAAACCACCAAAACCTTTTAGCAACCCCGTGAAAGACATACTGTTATTATCTCCATTTTACAGATAAAGAAATTAAGGTGTATATAAGTCAATTATCTTGTCCAAGGTTCCATAGGCACCATATAGTGGAAACGAAACACTCAAAACATTCCTGGACCACACCGCTATTGCCCTTAACAAATGAGAAAGAGAGAGAGGTCAAGTCACTTGACAAAAGTCACAGCTACTAAATGGCAGAACAGCAACTTGAAATTCTAGAGTATACAGCTTACTACGCCACCTCCAAGGATGCTTTCAACTCTGAGATGTTAACCTGTTAAGTCTCTGATGAAAGATAGATTCTTCTGGTGCTAACTCTCATTCCCAAAGGCGAAGTCCTTCTCTTTACCCAGTGCTCTAGTTTTCCCAAGGTGTCAAACTCCGTCCACTAACTCTCTGAACATCCCTAAAACTACTCAGCCTGTGATTCTAGACTATTAACATGCTTACAAATATTTCCTGCCCATCACTGGAAGGAAACTGTGCTCGCCATCTCCCTTCATTTAAAGCTTGGCGATACAACTTGCTTTGGCTGACACCCGAGCAGAAGTGACACATGTCACTTCAGACCAGTAGCATTAGAGCCAGTGGATGCTTCACTTCCTTTTCCCTTTGCTATACCAATGGCCAGGCTACAGCCAGAGATCGCACTAGATCTCAGAGAGCAAAAATCATGAAGCAGAGAGGTAACCAATTCATGACTGACACACAGCATGAGCTAGAAATAAACTCTTGATCTTGTAAATGAGTAAGATTTGAAGGCTGTTAACTGCAATAACACCTACCCTTCTTGTCAATACATGAAATGAGGTGTTGCTGAAACACAACAATAAGAAATGAACTAAAAATACGTGGCATTGGCTTCTGGCAGTAGGCAGAAAGAATCTGTATTTTTGGAGGCTAGGAAAATGTTTATTCCTATTGCACAGTGATAAATATTTGCTAAAGCTATCATCTGAAAATCCTGGAAGAGAAAAATGTACCTGGTGAGCTTGAAAAACAGAAAGTTAGTATGTCTCGATTACTATTGGCAACATTTGGCAAGGACTTTATGGGAAAGCAGTGTGTTATGCATTGAACTGAGTTCCCCAAAATTCATACGTTGAAGTCTTAACACCCAGTATGTGGTGTCACTCAAAATGTGACCATATTTGGAAACAGGGTCTTTACTAAGGTAACAGGTTAATATGAGGTCTTTCAGTTCAGTTCAGTTCAGTCGCTCAGTCGTCTCTGACTCTTTGCGACCCCATGAACGGCAGCACACCAGGCCTCCCTGTCCATCACCAACTCCCGGAGTTCACTCAATCTCACGTCCATCGAGTTGGTGATGCCATCCAGCCATCTCATCCTCTGTCGTCCCCTTCTCCTCCTGCCCCCAATCTCTCCCAGTGTCAGAGTCTTTTCCAATGAGTCAACTCTTCACATGAGGTGGCCAAAGTATTGGAGTTTCAACTTTAGCATCATTCCTTCCAATGAACACCCAGGACTGATCTCCTTTAGATGGACTGGTTGGATCTCCTTGCAGTCCAAGGGACTCTCAAGAGTCTTCTTCAACACCACAGTTCAAAAGGGTGGGCCCAAATCCAATATGACTAGCGCCCTTATAAAAGGGGGAAATTTACAACCCAGCAATCCCACTGCTGGGCATACACCCCAAGGAAACCAAAATTGAAAGAGACATATGTACCCCAATGTTCACTGCAGCACTACTTACAATAGATAGGACATGGAAGCCACCTAGATCTCCATCAGCAGATGAATGGGTAAGGAAGTTGTGGTACATATACACACTGGAATATTATTCAGCTATAAAAAGGAAGGCATCTGAGTCAGTTCTAATGAGGTGGATGAACCTGGAGCTTATTATACAGAGTGAAATAAGTCAGAAAGAGAAAGACAAATACTGTATACTAACTCATATATATGGAATTTAGAAAGATGGTACCAATAATCCTACAAGCAGGGCAGCAAAGGAGACACAGATGTAAAGAACAGACTTTTGGACTCAGTGGGAGAAGGCGAGGGTGGGGTGATTTGAGAGAATAGAACTGAAACATGTACATTACCATAGGTAAAATAGATGACCAGTGCAAGTTTGATGCATGAAGCAGGCCACTCAAAGCCGGTGCTTGGGGACAACCCAGAGGGATGGGGTAGGGAGGGAGGTGGAGTTCATGATGGTAGGAACATGTGTATACCTCTGGCCAATTCATGTTGATATATGGCAAAAAAAAAAAAAAAAAAAAAAACCCATCACAATATTGTAAAGTAATTATTCTCCAATTAAAATAATTTTTTAAAAATAAATACAATTTAAAAAAATTTTAAAGGGGTAATTTAGACACAGAAATGTAGATAGAGTAGAAATAATGTGATGAGAAGAAACTGAGCAAGACAACCATCTACAAGCCAAAAAGAGAGACTTAGATCATTCCCTCACTGTCTTCAGGAGGATCACAGCCTGCCAACAACTTGATTTTGAACTTGGAGCCTCCAGAATCCTGAGACAATACATTTCTGTTGTTGAAGCCACTCAGTCTGTGGTACTTTGTTATGGCAACACTGACAAACCAATACAAAATGAGAGAGAAAAGAATTGGCCACCTTGTAGATGGAAATGAAAGAGAACAGAGTCTAGAAATTCCAGGACTTGTATCATTGAAACAGACAACTTTTACTCATCTCCAAAGAATAAAACAGATAAAACTGACAAATACTTTGAGCAGTCAATCAAAACTCAGCCCTGAGGCAAGGATCACAGCAAGAGTTTGGACACTTATCCTTTGATAAACCATCCAAGCAAATTAAAGCAGTTTCCGTGAATCCCTTCAGCTGGACAAAATGGCTAAGCGTTTGGCTCTTACCCCATGAAAACCGGGTAACTTCAAGGTTATGAAGATTAATTTTGAATGTGGCTCTTTGTACATAAAACTGACTGGAATTAAATGAATAAGAAAAGTAACTAAGTTTTATTCTTCTTTCACAGTAGCCATACTATCTTCAACTAAATGAGACCATGACCATTTAGGAAACAAAACAACGCTCAGGTCCCCAGCCTTCTATGGGGAGGAAGTGGAATGAGGGAATTTTTTGGCTGCCAAAGAGGATAGTGGAAGAAGAGACGCCCAAGGAAGTGAAACCAAGAGTCATGGAACCTACTGTTTTCCACAGTGGCTGCACCAATTTACATTCCAACCAACAGTGTAAGAGGCTTCCCTTTTCTTTACACCCACTTCAACATTTACTCTTCATAGATTTTTTGATGATGGCCATAAATCAAATCCCTTATGATTATACAGTGGAGGGGAGAAATAGATTTAAGAGCCTAGATCTGATAGATAGAGTGCCTGATGAACTATGGAATGAGGTTCATGACATTGTACAGGAGACAGGGATCAAGACCATCCCCATGGAAAAGAAATGCAAAAAAGCAAAATGGCTGTCTGGGGAGGCCTTACAAATAGCTGTGAAAAGAAGAGAAGTGAAAAGCAAAGGAGAAAAGGAAAGATATAAGCATCTGAATGCAGAGTTCCAAAGAATAGCAAGAAGAGATAAGAAAGCCTTCCTCAGAGATCAATGCAAAGAAATAGAGGAAAACAACAGAATGGGAAAGACTAGAGATCTCTTCAAGAAAATTAGAGAGAGCAAGGGAACATTTCATGCAAAGATGGGCTCGATAAAGGACAGAAATGGTAGGGACCTAACAGAAGCAGAAGATATTAAGAAGAGGTGGCAAGAATACAAAGAATTGTACAAAAAAGATCTTCACGACTCAGATAATCACGATGATGTGATCACTGACCTAGAGCCAGATATCCTGGAATGTGAAGTCAAGGAGGCCTTAGAAAGCATCACTACGAACAAAGCTAGTGGAGGTGATGGAATTCCAGTTGAGCTACTTCAAATCCTGAAAGATGATGCTGTGAAAGTGCTGCACTCAATATGCCAACAAATTTGGAAAACTCAGCAGTGGCCACAGGACTGGAAAAGGTCAGTTTTCATTCCAATCCCAAAGAAAGGCAATGCCAAAGAATGCTCAAACTACCGCACAATTGCACTCATCTCACATGCTAGTAAAGTAATGCTCAAAATTCTCCAAGCCAGGCTTCAGTAATACATGAACCATGAACTTCCCGATGTTCAAGCTGGTTCTAGAACAGGCAGAGGAACCAGAGATCAAATTGCCAATATCCGCTGGATCATGGAAAAAGCAAGAGAGTTCCAGAAAAACATCTATTTCTGCTTTATTGACTATGCCAGAGCCTTTGACTGTGTGGATCACAATAAACTGTGGGAAATTCTGAAAGAGGTGGGAATATCAGACCACCTGACCTGCCTCTTGAGAAACCTGTATGCAGGTCAGGAAGCAACAGTTAGAACTGGACATGGAACAACAGACTGGTTCCAAATAGGAAAAGGAGTTCGTCAAGGCTGTATATTGTCACCCTGCTTATTTAACTTATATGCAGAGTACATCATGAGAAACACTGGACTGGAAGAAACACAAGCTGGAATCAAGATTGCCGGGAGAAATATCAATAACCTCAGATATGCAGATGACACCACCCATATGGCAGAAACTGAAGAGGAACTAAAAAGCCTCTTGATGAAAGTGAAAGAACAGAGTGAAAATGTTGGCTTAAAGCTCAACATTCAGAAAATGAAGATCATGGCATCCGGTCCCATCACTTCATGGGAAATAGATGGGGAAACAGTGGAAACAGTGTCAGACTTTATTTTTGGGGGGCTCCAAAATCACTGCAGATGGTGACTGCAGCCATGAAATTAAAAGACGCTTACTCCTTGGAAGGAAAGTTATGTCCAACCTAGATAGAATATTCGAAAACAGAGACATTACTTTGCCAAGAAAGGTCTGTCTAGTCAAGGCTATGGTTTTTCCTGTGGTCATGTATAGATGTGAGAGTTGGACTGTGAAGAAGGCTGAGCACTGAAGAACTGATGCTTTTGAACTGTGGTGTTGGAGAAGACTCTTGAGAGTCCCTTGGACTGCAAGGAGATCCAACCAGTCCATTCTGAAGGAGATCAGCCCTGGGATTTCTTTGGAAGGAATGATGCTAAAGCTGAAACTCCAGTACTTTGGCCACCTCATGCGAAGAGTTGACTCATTGGAAAAGACTCTGATGCTGGGATGGATTGGGGGCAGGAGGAGAAGGGAACGAGAGAGGATGAGATGGCTGGATGGCATCACTGACTCGATAGACGTGAGATTGAGTGAACTCCGGGAGTTGGTGATGGACAGGGAGGCCTGGTGTGCTGCCGTTCATGGGGTCGCAAAGAGTCAGAGACTACTGAGCGACTGAACTGAACTGAACTGATTCTGAATGGTATGAGGTAATGTCTCATTGTAGTTTTGATTTGCATTTCTCTAATAATTAGTGATGTTGAGCATCTTTTCATATGCTTCTTGGCCAGCTAAATGTCTTCTTTGGAGAAATGTCTGTTTAGTTCCTGCATCCATTTTTTTATTGGGTTGTTTGTTTAGCTAGTGGGAACCTAGCTGTATAACACAGGGAGCTCAGCTCAGTGCTCTGTGATGACCTAGAAGGGTGAGAGGGAGGTCCAAGAGGGAGGGGATATATGTACACATATAGATGATTCACTCTGTTATACTGCAGAAACTAGCATTGTAAAGCAATTATACTCCAATTTAAAAAAGAGAGAGAGTCATGGAAAACAGCAGACAGAAGATCCACTTCAGAGGAGCCACAGAACGTGCCCCATCCCTAAGGCAAGAGGCCCTTGTAATATGTCTTCCACTAAATTCCAAAACTGCTATAATAGTGTATCTATCATCCCCCCACCACGCAACCCTGAAAAAGTATTGATTTAAGTTATTCCAGCTCTGTTCTAACATTACATATTGGGCATATGAGAAGCAGAAATTTTAGTGCATGGTATCTGAAGCAAGAGAGGACAAATAAACAACTGATGTGAAGACTACCAGAGAATCCTGGGGTTTGAGTGGACCACCATGACTGGATAGACTTTCTGTATGATCTCCCAAGAGGGAGGCAGGGGAACGGTGTGTTCTGTGAGTTGAAAGGAGATTGACCACATATTTGTCATGAGAAGGGAAGATTATAATAAACTATATTGTCATTCACAAGTATTTGCTGCCTTTCCCTCGCTTTGTCTTGGAACTTGCTTCGAGCAGAAGTGACACACTTCTCAGAGAAGCTTTAAAGGTTAGCTTCATGCTTTGCCATGTTCGCTTTTCCCTCTGTCACAACAACCAGCAATGTTCTACATAAAGAATGTTCTGTCAGCTTGTTCCAGAAGCCCCAGATGTCCCACAAAAGGACAGAGAGAGAAACCAGCCCTGGTTATGAGACACAGTAAGATCCAGCCTAGATTGAGTAACACAGCCATAAATGTCCTCCCGCTTAAAAAGTCCAAGACAACATTCTTTCCACCTCATGAACAGTTGGCTCCTCACTCCTCTCATTCCATGGGGGCTAAGTTCTAAACTACCGAGTTCTAAAATCTGGAAACCTGGGCAAGCAAGAGATGACAAAAGCACTGGGCAGAGAAACCCAGTTTGAAGACTAATAATACATTTGTTCAAGAGATGGGAGTGCAAGGACTTCCCTGCTAGTCCAGTAGCTGAGACTCTGCACTCCCAACTCCTGGGTAAGGAACTAAATCCCACCTGCCACAACTAAGACCTGGCCCAGACAAAAAAGAGAGAGAGAGATGGAGTTCAGAGATTATCTTCTAGATATGTTTGCAGGTTTGACACCACAACACAACAAATAAGACCATATAATTGATTCCACGGACCACCATGTTTCAGGAAGTCTTATATTCTTGGGGAGGGAAGATCAGGTCACAAAAGAGTATCAAGTAGAAGACTTTAGAATATACATGAAGCAACCCACCCCCCCAAAAAAACTGTAACTGTAAACAGGACTCTCTCCAGCTATTTACCAAGAAGGGCGGTTACCTTCCCCTGGACCAAAGATTCTTAACCCCAACAGTCAATTACAGTCACTCCTAGAGCTTTTACAAGATGACCAAAGTCTAACATCAAACAAAACACAGTCTACTAGAGAAGGGTTCCAAATAGGAAAAGGAGTACGTCAAGGCTGTATATTGTCACCATGCTTATTTAACTTATATGTAGAGTACATCATAAGAAATGCTGGGCTGGTTGAAGCACAAGCTGGAATCAAGATTGCTGGGAGAAATATCAGTAACCTCAGATATGCAGATGACACCACCCTTCTGGCAGAAAGCCAGAAACCTCTTTTGTTTCTTGTGGCAGAAAGCCATAAAGAACCTCTTGATGAAAGTTAAAGAGGAGAGTGAAAAAGTTGGCTTAAAGCTCAACATTCAGAAAACTAAGATCATGGAATCCAGTCCCATCACTTCATGGCAAATAGATGGATAAACAGTGGAAACAGTGGGAGGCTTTATTTTGGGGGGCTCCAAATTCACTGCAGATGGTGACTGTCCCCATGAAATTAAAAGACACTTACTCCTTGGAAGAAAGTTATGACCAACCTAGATAGCATATTAAAAAGCAGAGCTTACTTTGTCAACAAAGGTCAGTCTAGTTAAGGCTATAGTTTTTCCAGTAATCATGTATGCATGAGAGAGTTGGACTATAAAGAAAGCTGAGCACCAAAGAATTGATGCTTTTGAAGTGTGGTGTTGGAGAAGACTCTTGAGAGTCCCTTGGACTGCAAGAAGATGAAACCAGTCCATCCTAAAGGAAATCAGTCCTGAATATACATTGGAAGGACAGATGTTGAAGCTGAAACTCCAATACTTTGGCCACCTGTTGCAAAGAGCTGACTCACTAGAAAAGACCCTGATGCTGGGAAAGATTGAAGGCAGGAGGAGAAGGGGATGACAGAGGATGAGATGGTTGGATGGCATCACCAACTCAATGGACATGAGTTTGAGTAAACTCTGGGAGTTGGTGATGGACAGGGAGGCCTAGCATGCTGTAGTCCACAGGGTCGCAAAGAGTCGGACATGACTGAGTGACTGAACTGAACCAGAAAAGGGAATGGCAAACCACTCCAGTGTTCTTGCCTTGAGAACCCCATGAACAATGTAAAAAGGCAAAAAGATATGATACTGGAAGATGAGCCCAACCATCTAGTAGGTTAGTAGGTTTCCAATATGCTATAGGAAGGGCAGAGAAATTACTACAGAAAGAATGAAGAGCCTGGGCCAAAGCAGAAAAAATTCTCAGCTGTGAATGTGTCTGGTGGTGAAAGTAAAGTTTGATGTCATAAAGAACAATATTGCATAGGAACTTGAAACGTTAGGTCCATGAACCAAGGTAAATTAAATGTGTTCAAGCAGGAGATGCCTAGAGTGAACATCGACATTTTAGGAATCAGTGAACTAAAATGGATCAGAAAGGGTAAATTTAATTCATATGACCATTATATCTACTACTTGGGCAAAAATCCCTTAAAAGAGTTCAAAATGCAGTACCTGGATGCAATCTCAAAAATGACAGAATGACTTCAGTTCATTTCCAAGGCAAACCATTAAATATCACAGTAATTAATCCAAGTCTATGCCCCAACCAGTAATGCTGAAGAAGCTGAAGTTGAATGGTTCTATGAAGACCTACAAGACCTTCTAGAATTAACATCCAAAAAAGTTGTCCTTTCCATCAAAGAGGACTGGAATGCAAAAGCAGGAAATCAAGAAATACCTGGAGTAACAGGCAAATTTGGCCTTGGAGTACAAAATGAAGCAGGGCAAAGGCTAACAGTGTTTTGCCAAGAGAACACACTGGTCATAGCAAACACCCTATTCCAACAACACAAGAGATGACTCTACACATAGACATCATCAGATGGTCAACATTGAAATCAGATTCATTATATTCTTTGCAGCCGAAGATGGAGAAGCTCTATGCTGCTGCTGCTTCTAAGTCGCTTCAGTCTTGTCCAACTCTGTGCAACCCCATACACGGCAGCCCACCAGGCTCCTCTATCCCTACGATTCTCCAGGCAAGAACACTGGAATGGGTTGCAATTTCCTCCTCCAATGCATGAAAGTGAAAAGTGAAAGTGAAGTCACTTAGCCATGTCCGACTCTTCTTGATCCCATGGACTGTAGCCTCCCAGGCTCCTCCATCCATGGGATTTTCCAGGCAAGAGTACTGGAGTGGGTTGGGTTTGCCTTCTCCAGGAGAAGCTCTATACAGTCAGCAAAAACAAGACCTGGAGCTGACTGTGGCTCAGATCATGAGCTCCTTATTGCAAAATTCAGGCTTTACTTGAAGAAAGTAGGGAAAACCATGAGACCATTCAGGTATGAGCTAAATCAAATCCCTCATGATTATATAATGGAGGTGACAAATAGATTCAAGGGATTAGATCTGATAGACAGAGTGTCTAAAGAGCTATGGACGGAGGTTCACAACATTGTACAGGAGGCAGTGACCCAAACCATCGCCATGGAAAAGAAATGCAACTAGGCAAAATGGTTGTCTGAGGAGGCCTTACAAATAACTGAGAAAAGAAGAGAAGCGAAAGGTAAAGGAGAAAAGGAAAGATACACCCAACTGAATGCAGAGTTCCAGAGAATAGCAAGGAGAGATAAGAAAGCCTTCATCAGTGAACAATGCAAAGAAACAGAATGGGAAAGACTAGAGCTCTCTTCAAGAAAATTGGAGATACCGAGATACCAAGGGGACATTTCATGCAAAGATGGACACATTAAAGGACAGAAACAGCAAGAATCTAACAAAAGTAGAAGATATTGAGAAGAGGTGGCAAGACTACACAGAACTTTACAAAAAAAATCTTAATGACCCAATAACCATGATGGTGTTGTCACTCACCTACAGCCAGACATCCTGGAGTGCGAAGTCAAGTGGGCCTTAAGAAGCATCACTACAAACAAGCGGAGGTGATGAAATTCCAGCTGAGCTATTTCAAATCCTAAAAGATGATGCTGTGAAAGTGCTGCACTCAATGCCAGCAAATTTGGAAAACTCAGCAATGGTCACAGGACTGGAAAAGGTCAGTTTTCATTCTAACCCCAAAGGAAGGCAATGCCAAAGAATGTTCAACTTATCGCACAATTGCACTCATTTAACATGCTAGCAAGATAATGCTCAAAATCCTTCAAGCTAGGCTTCAACAACATGTGAGCAGAGAACTTCCAGATGTACAAGCTGGATTTAGAAAAGGCAGGGGAAACAAAGATCAAATTGCCAATATCCACTGGTTTACAGCAAAAGCAAAAGAATTCCAGTAAAACACCTACTTCTGCTTCATTAACTATGCTAAAGCCTTTGACTGTGTGGATCACAACAAACTGTAGAAAACTCTTAAAGAGATGGGAATGCCAGACCATCTTACCTGTCTCCTAAGGAAGTGTATGGAGGACAAGAAGCAACAGTTAGAACCAGACATGGAACGGCGAACTGGTTCAAAATTGGGAAAGGAGTATGTCAAGGTTGTATAATGTCACCCTGTTTATTTAACTTATATGCAGAGTACATCATGCAAAATGCCAGCATGGATGAACCACAAGCTGAAATCAAGATTGCCAGGAGAAATATCAACAACCTCAGATATGCCACTCTGATCGTAGAAAGTGTAAAGAAACTAAAGAGTCTCTTGATGAGGGTGAAAGAGGAGAGTAAGAAAGCTGGCTTAAAACTCAACATTCAAAAAACTAATATCATGGTATCTGGTCCCATCACTTTATGGCAAATAGATGGAAAAAAGTGGAAAGAGTGACAGATTTTTCTTGGACTGAAAAATCACTGCAGATGGTGACTGCAGCCACAAAATTAAGACACTTGCCCCTTGGAAGAAAATCTATGACAAGCAGAGACATCACTTTGTCAACAAAGATCCATATGGTCAAAGCTATGGTTTTTCCAATAGTCATGTATGGATGTGAGAGTTGGACCATAAAGATGGCTGAGCACCAAAGAACTGATGCTCTCAAATTGTGGTGCTGGAGAAGACTCTTGAGAGTCCCATGGACAGCAAGATCAAACCACTCTATCCTAAAGGAAATCAACCCTTAATATTAATTGGAAAGACTGATGCTGAAGCTGAAGCTTCAATACTTTGGCCACCTGGTGCAAAGAGCAAATTCATTGGGGAAGATTGAGGGCAGGAAGAGAAGGAGACAACAGAGATGAGATGGTTGGATGGCATCACTGACTCAATGGACATGAGTTTGAGCTAACTCCGGGAGATGGTGAAGGACAGGGAAGCCTGGCGTGCTGCAGTCCATGGGGTTGCAAGGTGTCAGACACAACTTAGCAACTGAACCACAAGAACAAAGTCTAATGTAGGCCTCACGTTCAATGAAATAAATCATAATCTCTTAAAGGTAGGTCCTCATCATCTGAATTTTTTAAAGTTCCCCAAGCAATTCTAGTATGAAATCCAGAGCTGGGAACACTGCACCAGACAGGAAGTTCCTTGTCAGCAGGGGTTATAACTACCTTTTTCAACGCTCTATCTCCATCCAGCATCTAGTTCTATGCCTGGCACTTTGCTGATGCTCAGTAAAAAATGAAAGAACTTTATTAAATAAAACAAAGAACATTGAGTAGATAAACAGACCCTGTGATTCCATGTTGGTTTCTCCATAAATGTTATACATACCGTTCCATCTTTTCAAATTTTGAAACTTTTTCTCTAGAACTGCTCGGTCCAATACAGTAACCAGTAGCCACACGTGGCTACTTAAATTTAAATTTTAAATGCTTAAAATTAAATGAAATTTAAAGTCTCTCAGTTACAGTAGCCACAATCCAAGTGATATGAGTAGCCACATGTGGCTTGTGGCTGCCCTATTGGACAGCATCAATATAGAGCATCTGCCTCACTACAGAAAGTTCTATTGGACAATGATGTCTGGAACAACCAATCCATCTTTAAGAGCTGCAAGTGACCTTGGTGGTTTAATCCAACACTTTCCCTTTATAGATAGTAATGAAATTTAATGGTAATGAATATAAGGACATAAAAACAGATCCAAAAAACCAACTACATAAGCTCAACAAGGGAAAAGTCAAAGCTTAGCTGTAGTAAGTGAAACAACAAACAAACCTCTGTAGGGTCTTGGTCCATAATAATTTACGATGAATTAATTCTGTAATGGGGCTGCAGCCATAGAAACTTGATATAAACTTGAATATAAATTTGAACCAGAAGGGGATGCTCTGCTGTGTCCTGGCCAGACCAGGTTGAAAGCACCAAGTTTAATTCAAGACATCAAACATCATTAGGAGCACAGACAACTAGACAGGTAGTTGAGTGAGAGAAAATGATGAGGAATTCAAAATGATGCCCATTGAGAACTGCTGAAGTAACCAGAAATGTTAACCCTGGAGAAAGGAAGGGAAGGAGACCTTGAAAGCTGTCTGCAAATATCCAGGAGGCTATCTCTTGAGAAAGGGATTCAGACTTTTTCTCTGAGGTCATAGTGCCTCGTTAAATCATTTCTTTAAAGTTAACCTTAAAATGCATTCCAATATACATTAGTGCAAACAGATACTGTTTGATTCCACTTATATGAAATACCTGCTGCTGCTAAGTCTCTTCAGTCATGTCCGACTCTGTGTGACCCCATAGACGGCAGCCCACCAGGCTCCCCCATCCCTGGGATTCTCCAGGCAAGAACACTGGAGTGGGTTGCCATTTCCTTCTCCAATGCATGAAAGTGAAAAGTGAAAGTGAAGTCGCTCGGTCATGTCTGACTCTTAGCGACCCCATGGACTGCAGCCCACCAGGCTCCTCCATCCATGGGATTTCCAAGGCAAGAGTACTGGAGTAGGGTGCCATCGCCTTCTGCAATGAAATACCTAGAATAGTCAAATTCATAGAGTCACAAAGTACATCAGTTGATGCCAGTGTTGGCAGGGGGCGTGGTAGGGGGAATGGGGAGTTAGTATTTATTTAATGGGGACAGAGTTTCAGTTTAGGAAGGTGACAAATTCAGGAGACAGATCATGATGACGAGAGTTGCAAAACAATATGGATGTACTTAGTGGCACTGAAATGTACAGTTAAAAATGGTTAAAATAGTATGTTTTATATTATGTGACTTTTACCACAATTAGAAAACATTTTAAAAAATCATTTCTTCATTCATCACCTGAACAACTCTTCCTAAGTACCAACTCTAAGTGCCAAGTATTATGCTAGATAATTGATTTAGGATGGAAAACGAAACAAGAAGAGTCATGGAGTTACCTATGATCTACTGGAGGACAAAAACATATACAGGAAACTATACATATATATATACATACTTTCAACTTATGAGACCACGCTGAAGGACTAAACACCAGGAAGTGGTGATTGATAACATGGGGGCCCCTCAAAGCTAAGACGGTCAGGGAAGGCCTCCTTGAGGAAGTGACATTTAACCGTAAGAGCCAGAAAAAAAAAAGTGCGGATATAAGGAGGTCTTCCAGGCAAAAGGCAAGCAGGAATGACAGCACCGGTCAGGAAAAATCTTGGGGTAGTCAAGGAACCAAAAGGTGGCCAAAGTGACTACAGTGATTTAGACAGGATCAATGGAAGGGCATTGTATTAAAGTAAACCTGTCTTCCTCTAAATTATTTCTAACAGAGTACTCCAAAAATAATAAAAGTTGTCTCACAATGTAATGCTATTTCCATCACTAGGCAACCAACCACAGGACTGAACTAATGGATTATTGGATAATTATGGATTCCCTCGGAGAAGGCAATGGCAACCCACTCCAGTACTCTTGCCTAGAAAATCCCATGGACGGAGGGACCTGGTAGGCTGCAGTCCATGGGGTCGCTAGGAGTCGGACACGACTGAGCGACTTCACTTTCACTTTTCACTTTCATGCATTGGAGAAAGAAATGGCAACCCACTCCAGTGTTCTTGCCTGGAGAATCCCAGGGACGGAGAGCCTGGTGGGCTGCCGTCTATGGGGTCGCACAGAGTCGGATGCGACTGAAGTGACTTAGCAGCAGCAGCATGGATTCCCTTAATACATCTTCTGTACAGTGAGATATGTATTTCAAGAATTTAAGAACCATGGGCAAGGAAGCATGCACGAAGATGTACCACGAAGTATTATCTGTCAGAAATCTGAATCAAGCCAAGTTTCCATCAATAGGCAAGTTAATGAACACACTATGGGGTTATGTACCAGTTCGAACTAATGAACTAGATCCGTATGTCCTCAAGAGAATAATGGTGAGTAAAGTCAGTTTTGGAAAGATCCATGCTGTGCGACGCCATTTAGATAATGTCTTAAACCACACAAAGCAACAACTACTAACACTTACAAATGTTTACTATATGCCCAATAATATTCTAACACATTACATGAGTCAAGTCAATCCACAGAACAATAAAGCATCTATAGATGCTTTATTATCCCCATATTATGCATGGGCAAAATGAGGCACAGAGAAGTTAAAGAATTTCCCCCAAGGTGACACAGCTAGTAAGAGTCAGATCTGGGCACTTTCCTGGTGGTCTTGGCTAAGACTCCACACTCCCAATGCAGGGGTGCCGGGTTCAATCCCTCATCAGGGAACTAGATTCCACATGCCGAAACTAAGTGTTTAGATGCTGTAACTAAAGATTCCACAGGCCACAATGAAGACTGAAGATCTTGTGCATGACTAAGACCCAGCACAGCCAAATAATTTTTTTTTTAAAGTCAGATCTGGGATTTGAATCTAGGCCATCTGGCTCCAAAGACTGTACATTTAGCCCCTACACATATGCCCTCTGTGTTGCGTATTTTGTATACTGACACATACAAAAGCACAAATGTGGTAATATACAAGTGTGCACACACATACACACTGATACATATGCAAATGGACATATTCATCAACCACGGTAGTGATGGCCTTTAGGAAGCTGAGAAGAGGAATGGAACAGGGAGGGGAATACAGGGACTTCAGCTTAGTCTGTAATGTTTTTAACATTCTAAGCAATACACAAAATATTAACATTTGCTGATTCAAGGAAGCAGCTACTGCATTCTTGCTTTGTGCTTATCCATAGTTTTCTCTTCTTTTGCAAAATAATTCCTTTTCAAACTAATATTCTACGACTTTAAAGACCTGAGGCCCAGAGGAGTTAAGGGAGTCAACAGTGAAAGAGCCAAGCTAGACCCTGGGTCCCCAGCCTCAAGGTCCCACGTGTGCTCTGCGGCCCCATGTCGCCAGATGGTGTGTATGCCCTTATTTTTTCACAGGCTGTAAGCATGAGGGCTGAGCCAGCCTAGCTTATCAAAACATCTTGGCTTCACTTCATACACTGGCTTCATCCATGAAAATTTGTATTTAAATAAAATATTTGCATATTGAATCATATTTTCTCCACTGATTTACATTCTAATTTTGGAGATCTGTTCCCACAGAAAACAATTTGGACCCAATACGTTAAAATAAACCCCAAGTAAGAATCACAGCATTCATCAAAGGGCACGGCAATCAAGGCACAGCTAATTCCCCCAAAATGCTTTCTCAAGAAAGCCCTGGCCAAAAAGCCACAGAGTAAAGTGTAGCTTCATGGTTAATTCTGGTATTTTTGCATGTTCTCTTCAGGTAGCCAAACAGACTACCAGTTAGTCATCTCCAGATAGTCAGTAGAACCTTCCAAGTGAAGGAATTATTAAAAATTCTATTAAATGAAATTCATTAATTTACAAAATAACCATCTGTCCTGGGTGATTTAAAATACCTGCTGAAAGATATGTTGGCAAATTATTCTTCGGTATCTCTTCTAAGAAATGAGATCTCAATCATATTGCATTTATTTTTTCTTTCCCATCATCATGAGGTAGGGAAAAACAGCCACATGTCTGGGGCTAAGATACAAACTCTGCACGTGTAGACTCCTGAATTCAAATCCTATGTCACTACAGCTCATGTCAGTTACTGGAACTCTCTAGGTCTGATTTGCTCACTGCTGCATTCCTCGTGTTTGAAAGAATGCCTACTACACAGTTCCTGCTGTTGCTGCTGCTACCGTTGTTAAGTCTTGTCTGACTCTTGCAACCCTGTGGACTGTAACTTACCAGGATCCTCTGTCCATGGGATTTCCCAGGCAAGAATACTGCAGTGGGTTGCCATTTCCTTCTCCAAGGGATCTTCCCAATCCAAGGGACAAACTTGTGTCTCCTGCTTAGCAGGCAGGTTCTTTACCACTGAGTCACCAGGGAAGCCCATCTAATACCTAGCAGATACCCACTAAATATTTAACTAATTTTAAAAAGTATATTTCCTGAATAAATACTCAATAGTAATATTGACTAACATTTGCATTTCTTCTTATGGCTTACAATAAATTTGTATTATATAAATTAACCCTTGAAAATATCTTGTATCATAGACACTACCATCATTCCTCAAAATGACCAAAGAAGAAGCAAATTCCAAAAGGTAATTGGCCCAAGATCAATTTGTTATCACAGAATTGGCTTTTATACTTAATAGTTTCTAAAAGATTTCTTATCTTTTTACATTCTCTGCTGTCTCTCTCCATCTCCTTCCTTAAGGTACAATTTGATACGAAAAGAAGCGTGAGTGAGAAAACAGATTTTAGTGCAGATGTTAGAAATATGCAGATTTGGGAAATAAATACAGAATTTATTTGCTCTATGATATCCATTTATCCACAGAGCCATTGAATGATTTTCCAGGATATGCCAGTGCAGGTGTTAATTTGCCCCAGAGAGGAATTTGAAAACCCACCCCACTCCCACAGCTTACTTTAGGGTTTTTTGTTTTTTGGCAAGAGCAAAAATACCTGTATTTGGGAGATGTTAGTATGTGAATTGAATCACTCCACTAACTGATTAAATGCAAAGTTATACTAAATCATTCCACTCAAAGTGAAGTTCACTTGTAAATGTTCCCAGAGGTAATTAGCGACTAGGCGCATCCAATCAACAGAAAAAACAATTTAGACTTGGGCAACAGTGGGTGCAGGAAATTTAGAAGATCAGCATTAAACCAACCCTTTGGGTAACTTCATCTTACTCAAATTTTCTAAGTATTAAGAGCTATGGCTCAAACTTCAAGCACATCTTATAAAAACGATTACACACAGGTAGTACTTCTACGAAACTGAAAACACATAGCTACTTCCTAACCATCTTTTGAGGTCTGGTTCAGGTACCACGTTCCCCCAGGGAGCCTTCCCCAAATGAGGCAGTAAGAGGACATTTCTCTCTTCAACACACTTTATCCACACCCCACTGCAAGTTCTCTTGTCCTCTGCATTAGAATGTCTGATGACATGCTGTGCTTGCCTTCTAGAGAGTACGCTCATTGCAGCCAGGATCTATGCTTATTCCTCTGTGTCTTCCTCAACATCTAGTTCAAAGCCTAGACTGCAAATATGTCCTAAAAGCCTCAGTCTTTTCCTCAAAGTATCTCTTATCAGCCTTTGTTCTTTCTTGTCACATAAAATAAGATACCACTTTTTCCTCAGAAATCCTCCTAAAAGTAAAACTCCTACAAGGTAGCACTTTCCTGACAGGGGGGAAAAAAAAAAAACCGAACACATTAAAGAATCTGCACTCATGCATATTCTAATTCTCTTTTATAAATGAAACACCAATACACAGACACATCCCCCAACTACTCAACACTAAGATGCTGTCAGTCAGGGGGAAGTACAGTCTCAAACTCAATCAGAGCTTCTCTCAGTCCTACTCAAAGCAAAGCAAAGGTATTCTAGAATGATTTTTGAAACTCGAATGCTGGCATTCAGGATGTTTTTCAGCCTAGAGAAGATCAATGACAGTCTTACACATAGCCATTCATTCTCCCTGCCCCTAGCCCCAATCCTTATCTATTAAAATATGATTTGTTTCTGGTAAAAAGACAATAAAAATCTTACTCACTCAAGTCTTTGCATTCTACAAGGACAGCAGTGACAAAGATAAGCTTAAAAAGCTGAGTAGCCACAAAATAAATCCTATGAGGCTTTGGAGCTGGTATGGATAGGAGTGATTCCAGTTAACTAAGCTTTCTACTTAAATTTATCAATATTATTATTAAGAGGCTAGCACTGACATGCGGAGAAGGCAATGGCACCCCACTCCAGTACTCTTGCTTGGAAAATCCCATGGATGGAGGAGCTTGGTAGGCTGCAATCCATGGGGTCGCTAAGAGTCAGACATGACTGAGGGACTTCACTTTCACTTTTCACTTTCATGCATTGGAGAAAGAAATGGCAACCCACTCCAGTGTTCTTGCCTGGAGAATCCCAGGGACGCGGGAGCCTGGTGGGCTGCCGTCTATGGTGTTGCACAGAGTCGGACACAACTGAAGTGATTTAGCAGTAGCAGCAGCAGCAGCATTGACATGAAGGTTTTCATTCCCTCAATACACATCAATTCAGAGTTGGACTTAGGATAGTGAAATAGAAGAAAAAATAAAAATAAAGGAAGGAAGAGAAGAAGAAATTTTTTTTTACTTTATATATTTCTCTTTTTTCTTTTTTTTTATTTTATTGAAGTATGATTGATTTACAACATTATCTTGGCTTCTGGTATACAGTAGAGTGACCCAGTTTTATATATATATATATATATATATATATATATATATATATATTCTTTTTCATATTCTTTTCCATTATGGTTTATTACAGGATACTGAATATAGTTCCCTATGCTATACAGTAGGACGTGATTGTTTATCCATTCTATATATAAGAGCTTTTGTTTTTCATTTCCGCAAGACAACCTGTCTCAGTCAGTGGGGAATCCCACTTCCAGCTCATGGGAAAAGGAGTGGGTGGCGGAGGGGAACAGAACAAACTGCAGCCCCTGGACGACCAGGGCGGTGCCCCCAGCTCTGGCCACCATATTTCCACGTCTCTGTGGCTCTGGCATAACTCCCACTTGGGCATCATCAGCTATGCTTTATAGTCTTCAAAATACTTTCTCATATATTATTATTTAATTTATATAATCAATCCCATTTTCAGATGAGGAAACTGAGGCTAGAAGACATTAAAAGACATATCCACTGATCCCCCTAAGTACTGACTCAAGGTACATCCATTTATGAATGATAATACTTCCTTTATGCATTACTGAGGTAAAATAAATTTATACATAGAAAGTGCTGAGACCTAATCTATCCTCTACACAATCCTGTGCTTTTCCCACTATCCCAACTTATCTCTGCAGGTTAAAATTTGACATTCATAACACACCAGACAGATAATACACATAAGAAGACCAAAGTTATACCCTATTACTTACAAATGCATGCACTAACATTTAACAAGAGCTTACCATGTACCAAGTACAGTTCTAATGCTCTATGTGTATTAGTATATTTCATTCTCACTATAATCACATATAGTAAGTACTATTATTACACCAGTTTATCATTGAGCAAAGGGAGATACTTTGAGGTAGAGAGCTTAAGTAGTTTGTTACTTACATATTAAACTTGAAAGAAGGGCTTCTTGATTTGATCATATTAACTGAACTATGGTAAAATACTAAAATCCCTGAGCCTCTCTAGACCTGCACTGTCCAATATAGCAACCCCAAGCCACATATGGCAATTGAGCACTTGAAATATGATGAGTGTGGTGGAGAAAATGAATGTTTAATTTTATGAAATTTGAATTAGTTTGAATTTACATTTTAAATGAATATTCAATGAAAGAGCAGACACTGGGCATCAGTCAATGAAGGACAGTGACCCTTGAGAGATGAAAAACAAAAGAGACGAATCCTACAGTCACACAAGCTTACCGCTGAGTTTCCAAGCTGTGTCACAGGAAGAAGAAATGCAGGCAAAGCCCAGGGGTCTCCCTGCATTGAGATGAAGAAGCTGAGTGTGGGGAGACCAAGGCACCTAGATTTCACAGGACAGCATATGTGAGAGACAAACAGCAGAGAGAAAAATATAGAACTCTCTCAACAGACTACTGATCAATGCACGCATGCAAGAAAAGTACCCAAGGACAGAGAAAAACCACCCAAAGGAAACAGTGCCCAGCACACACATAAGGCAGAGAACAGTACCTACTCTCACCGCTAGAACTGGAAAACCCCATGATTCATGGGGCACCCAGAAGGTCTTACCTCAGTGATGGAAAATAATTCGTTCTAAACTATTCACTAGCACTGCTCTGAGTCATCTAACAAATCTTAAAAGTAGGATCCATAACCTTCAAAATTATTGAAGGACTACACTGTACACCCAAAACTTACCTAATATTGCACATCAACTCTCTCTCAGTCAAAAAAAAATGGATCCAAAAGAATAAAATCGTTTTTTAATAACTGTGTCCTAGAATAAAATTCAAGAATATTTATTAAAATGCAAAAAGATTTGTCAAATACTAAACAAGGCAAAATTTACAATGTCTGGCATTAATCAAAAATTACCTAGGATACAAGGAAGCAGTAGTGAGAAAAATTAATCAGAATCATCCCAGGACTGATGATAACTGCATTCCATCTATTCAAAGAGTTGGATAAAGAATGGAAAATTTTTTAAAGAGTCAAACTGAACTTATGGAGATGAAATTACAACACATGACATAAAAAAAAAAAAATAGAATTATACTAAGAGCAGCCGATACAGAAGAACAGTTCTTAAAGGCAGAGTAATAGGAACTACCAAAAATGATACATAGAGAGAAAAGAGCGGAAGAACTTTTGAAATGAACAGAATGTCAGTGAGCTATGGAACAACTTTAAGCAGCTTAACATACACATAATTGGAGTCCCAAAAGTAAAGAGAAAGAAACAGAAAACATATTTGAAGATATAAAGGTCATTTTTTTTTTCTAAATGTGATGAATTTCAACAGATCCCACACACAAGAAATATGAAGAAAATCAGACCAATGTACATCATTATCAAATTGCTCAAAGTTAGTGATAAGAGAAAGTCTTAAAAGCAAAGAGCATAGTTACATTACCTACAGAGGAATAAAGATAGGATGGCAACAGATTTCTCACTGGAAACAGTACAAGTGAGACGACAGTGGATCCACGTCTTTAAAGGACTGAAAGAAATAAAACTGCCAACCCAAGATTCTACACCCAGCAAAAAGGGTTTTAAAAAAATCAAGACTTCAGACATACAAAACCTGAAATAATTCATTACCTGCACTATAAGAAATGTTGAACAAAGTCCTTTAGACAGGATAAAAATGAAACCAGATTGAAATAAGAATCCATGCAAGAGACTGAAGAACACAGGAAATAGTAACTAAATGTGTGAGTTAATATGTGATTGATTTTCTTATTATCTAAATATGTTCAAAAGATAATTGACTAATAAAAATAACAACAATGTAGAATGGAGTTTATAACATAAGGTAAAATGTAGAACAACAGTAGTACAGTGTCAGGGGAGGGAAGTATACTATCAAAATATTCTTATTGTACACATGAAGTTGTATCACCTGAAGGTACACTCTCATCATTAAAGATGTATACTATAAACCCTAAGACAACATAAAATAGTGAAACAAAGAGTGAACCAAGAAAGGAGATTAAAAAAGAAATCATAAGAAATTTTCAATTACTCTAAAAGAAGCCAGAAGAGGCGAGGGGAGAAATAAAGAATAGACAAGTAGAAAACAAATAACAAAAACATAGATTTAAGTATGACCATGTAATTAATCGAACTTCACTTGTAGCTCAGTTGGTAAAGAATCTGCCTGCAATGCAGCAGACCAGGGTTCAATCCCTGGGTCGGAAAGATCCCCTGGAGAAGGAAATGGCAACCCACTCCAGTATTCTTGCCTGGAAAATCCAATGGACAGAGGAGCCTGGCAGGCTACAGTCCATTGGATCGCAAGAGTCAGACACGACTTAGCAACTAAACCACATATCAATAATCATATTAATATAAATGGCCTAACTAACCTTGATGAACAGAGATTGACATTCTGGTTTAAAAAAAAAAAAAAGACCCTTCTATATATCCTGGCTATAAGAAAAGCACTTTACATGTTATTACTAGTCTTGAAATAACTATGACACATGAAAGAATTTAGATCCTCCCAAAATGAGTAGACACTGTATCAGATCAGATCAGATCAGATCAGTCACTCAGTCGTGTCTGACTCTTTGAGACCCCATGAATCACAGCACGCCAGGCCTCCCTCTCCATCATCAACTCCTGGAGTTCACTGAGACTCACGTCCATCGAGTCAGTGATGCCATCCAGCCATCTCATCCTCTGTCATCCTCTTCTCCTCCTGCCCCCAATCCCTCCCAGCATCAGAGTCTTTTCCAACGAGTCAACTCTTGGCATGAGGTGGCCAAAGTACTGGAGTTTCAGCTTTAGCATCATTCCTTCCAAAGAAATCCCAGGGCTGATCTCCTTCAGAATGGACTGGTTGGATCTCCTTGCAGTCCAAGGGACTCTCAAGAGTCTTCTCCAACACCACAGTTCAAAAGCATCAGTTCTTCAGTGCTCAGCCTTCTTCACAGTCCAACTCTCACATCCATACATTACCACAGGAAAAACCATAGCCTTGACTAGACGAACCTTTGTTGGCAAAGTAATGTCTCTGTCTAGGTTGATCATAACTTTCCTTCCAAGGAGTAAGCGTCTTTTAATTTCATGGCTGCAGTCACCATCTGAAGTGATTTTGGAGCCCAGAAAAATAAAGTCTGACACTGTTTCCACTGTTTCCCCATCTATTTCCCATGAAGTGGTGGGACCGGATGCCATGATCTTCATTTTCTGAATGTTGAGTTTTAAGCCAACTTTTTCACTCTCCTCTTTCACTTTCATCAAGAGGCTTTTTAGTTCCTCTTCACTTTCTGCCATAAGGGTGGTGTCATCTGCATATCTGAGGTTATTGATATTTCTCCCGGCAATCTTGACTCCAGCTTGTGCTTCTTCCAGTCCAGCGTTTCTCATGATGTACTCTGCATATAAGTTAAATAAACAGGGTGACAATATACAGCCTTGATGTACTCCTTTTCCTATTTGGAACCAGCCTGTTGTTCCATGTCCAGGTCTAACTGTTGCTTCCTGACCTGCATACAGGTTTCTCAAGAGGCAGGTCAGGTAGTATGGTATTCCCATCTCTTTCAGAATTTTCCACAGTTTATTGTGATCCACACAGTCAAAGGCTTTGGCATAGTCAATAAAGCAGAAATAGATGTTTTTCTGGAACTCTCTTGCTTTTTCCATGATCCAGCGGATGTTGGCAATTTGATCTCTGGTTCCTCTGCCTTTTCTAAAACCAGCTTGAACATCAGGAAGTTCGCGGTTCACATATTCCTGAAGCCTGGCTTGGAGAATTTTGAGCATTACTTTACTAGCATGTGAGATGAGTGCAATTGCATGGTAGTTTGAGCATTCTTCGGCATTGCCTTTCTTTGGGATTGGGATGAACACTGACCTTTTCCAGTCCTGTGGCCACTGCTGAGTTTTCCAGATTTGCTGGCATATATATTGAGTGCAGCACTTTTTCAAATAAACTTTCTAGAAAATGCAAACTACTGTATATTGACAGAAAGCAGATTAGTAGTTACCTGAGGGTAGAGGCTGAAATACAGAAAGGAGGGATTATTTTAAAAAGAGGAAACTTTGGGGGTGATAGCTATGTTCATTATCTTGATTGTGATGATCATTTCACTGGTGTTTTCACATATCAAAATTAACAAACTGTACAGTTTGAATATGTACAGTTTATTATAACCCAACTATATTTTAACAAAGCTGTTAAATTTTTTAATGATACTTAAAATTATGTATGGAATAACTTGCCAAATCTGTATACTGTAACTATAAATTATAGATGAGATTTTTTACTTTGGAAAAAATGTTAAATATCTCATTAACAATTTTTTGTATTGACAATATGTTGAAATGATAATATTTTTCATGTGTTGGGTTAAATAAATGTATAGCTAAAATCAATTTCACTTGATTTTTACATGTTTCATATGGCTACTACAAAAACTGAAATCAAAGATATGACTCACTTACTTATATTTCTGTTGGACAATGATGCACTAGAAAGGACTTATCTGGAGTATTCTGGAAATATCCTATTGCCCATATTTCTGCCCAGCAGTGAGTAGTCATCCTATGGCAGACAAAATTAAATCCCTACCCTCAAAAGATCTCTACATCTTAATCCCCAAAACCTATAAATATATTACTTTACACAGCATAAACCTTTGTAAATGTGACAGTTATGAACCTTAAAATGAAGAAATTATCCTAGATTATCCAGGTGGGCCCAATATAGGGAAAAGGACCCACAAGGATCCTTGTAAGAGGGGAAAAAAAGGAGCAGAAGAGTCAGTACAAGAGAAGAAAATGTGACAGAAACAGAAAAACAGAAATGTGAAACAGAAGCAGAGGGTTGAAGCGATGTATCCACAAGTTAAAGAATGTAGCAGCTGCTGGAAGCTGGAAAAACAATAAACTGATTAGCCTATAGTGGCCATACAAGGAACACAGCTCTGTCAGCACATTGATTTTAGCCCTTAAAAGTCTATTTTTCACTTCTGATTTCTGGTGTTGAAGGTGCAGCCTGGTTTCTCTTTGTTGCATACAGAAAAAAGTGAGAGGAAAAAGATTAAGCGAAGAGCCGTTTAGCAAAAAGGAACCAGGATTGATCGTATAGAAAATTCCCAGCCTACCCAGATTGAAAAAACAATAAAATTAGGAAATTCACTGTCAGGAAAGTCTGCTCTGGAAGGAAGCCAAGGATGTGGCTGAACCACTTTTTGCTAGTACTTCTGAAAGATCAAAATGGTCAGAATATTCAATCAACCAGAGGGTGCTTTGAAGAGATCAGAATTGTAATTCAGGGATCCCCTCAGTCATCCCAGTAGAAGTCAGAAATATAACAGAGATGGAATTTCTTGGAAAGATCTGTAAAGGAGCCTTTTGTCTCATGGACAGGAAACCCTCCAAGTTTTTGAGAATGTTATACCAGAGAAACACTGCCACCTAGGACTGAAGGGAACAGGAAGATGATGAAATAAGGCTCATGGACTCCCCAGATTCTATAGGCAAGACATAGGTTGATAAAACTATTCAACTATAGGGACTTCTTTGGTGGCCCAGTGGCTAAGACTCCATGCTCCCAATGCTGGGGGCCCAGGTTCAAACCCTGGTCAGAGAACCAGATCTTCCATGCCACAACTGGGTACAGCCAAATATTTAAAAGTAAATTAAAAAAAAAAAAAAAAAAAACTATCAAACTACAAACATATGCTACTTTTCATGAAAAAGAATGATTCATAGAAACAAGTCATAAACTTAGAAGGCAGAGCCAAGGACCACAGAGGATGACCCTCAGGCCCTAATACCCAGTGGGGTTTGTCCTACTGGATTTCAAATTTTCTTGGGACCAGTGACCCCTTTCTTCTTTCCACTTTTCCCTTTTGGACAGAAACTTCTATAACTGGAATCCTATACCTGTCACACTATTATATTTTGGAAGCAGATTAGTTTTTTCTAGTTTCACAGATCCACAGATAAAGAAAAATTTTGCTCCAAAACAGCAAATACTCAGAGTCCCACTCATATCTGATTTAGATTAGACAGTGAGACTAGAAATTTTTCAACTGATGAGTGGATGAGATTTTAGACTTTGAGCTGATGTTATAATGGATTAAGACCTTGGGAGATACTGGGATGGGGTTAATTTATTCTTCATGTGGAGTAGACATGAATTTGGAGGGGCCAGTGGGCAGACATTGTGGTAAAAAGAATAATAGTTCCCTGAAAATGTCAATGTCCTGATTGCCAAAATACATGAAATATGTTACCTTACATGCCAAATGGACTTTACAGATTACAGATCCTGAGATGGAGAGATTACCCTGGATTATCCAAGTAATGCAATCACAAGGGCCCTGATTAGTGAAAGCCCTCCTCAGTCAAACTCCCATGATACAGTTATTCTTCCCACCAAAGAAGCTGAAAATCTCTCCCTGTTGTTAGAGCATGGTAGACATCCCAGAAGCGGAGAACACACAAATTAGAGAGCAGAGATCTAGCCTAGGGAATAAATAAATGAGTAAATGACTAGACTAGTGTATAAAGCAGGCAGCAAGCCTTTCAAAGAGCACATTGGACAGAGGAAATTTTAATGCAGTTCAAAATGTTTCTTCATCACCTACTACGTACCACGCACAATACTTGGCCGTAGGGATGTAGGGGTATTTAGATAGAAAGACTATTGCTTTCATAAAGTGTAGAGATGAGCCAGGCTTCCATAACAACTCTGTTGACAAAGTGTCAGCAGCACCTCTCAAACCAAGAGTGGGATGGTCTCTCAATAGTAAGTGAACAGATCTTGCACAATGCAAAGAGAAAACTGACCCAGTCTGTCTGCTCTTAAGCATGCCCAATCTATTTGCTTCACTGATTCCTAGAGTGAGTGGAAATTAACATACCTGTAGCCCTGTTATATATTACTATATAGGATCTGTAGATGTGCTGTATATTATTAACAAGACTGAAATTCTCTGCACAGGATATATATATCATCCCATAATGTTGGTTCAGTCATTCTAAAATAATCCTTTTGTTATCTTCACAAAAGGCTTGGTTCAAAGAAGCCCGCCAGGCATTTTTGTATAGGAATATCCCAGCTGTCTGACTGCTATATCTGATCAGATAACTCCCCTGCTTCAACTCATCAAAGGCCCCCACTGATCTGAGAGTAAAGCAGAAAACTAACAAGAGCCTGGGTAATATTTGTAATAGTTAACAAGTACATGGCCCCCCACCTATTAGAATGGACACCGGCCATAAAGCATCAGCACACCAAGCCCACAGACATCAGCTAAATGTCAGTTCTGCCTACAGGGCCCAGTGTGACCTAGTCCCTGCCTACCTCTCCAGCCGCTCACCACCTTTTAGCCATGCTAAATGTCTTTCTGTTGGTTTCTGCCTTAAGACCTTCATAACATATCATTACTGCCCAATTCGTTCTGAGCCCCCACCTCTTCCTACACCAGGCTTTCTATTCATTTTCCACACTTCTGCTGACCCATCACTTTTTCAGGGTAGCCTTTCCCTGACCACTACCATCTCCCCACACCCATTAAATCAGATCTCCCTGTATACTCTTATTTGGCAACCTATACATCTCCCTCAAGATAAGTATAGCCAGTGGAAGTCAATAATTACTTGCGTAATGACTGTTTCCCTCACTCTATTTATTTACTCTTATTAATAATCCTAGTATTAGCATGGTGCCTAGTACACAGTAGGGGTTCCATAATAAGAGCTAGTACTTCCGGGGGATTTACTATGTTATCAGGCACTGTTTGAACCACTCTACTGGATTCATTCCTCAATCACTGTAATAGTCCCATGATGCATTGTAATAGTCCCATGATGCATTTCAGATGAGGACAGAGGCAGAGTCAGGCTAAGGAATTGTCCAACGCTGCAAAGTCAGTAAACGATAGGGTTGGCATCTGATCCTAAGCAGTCAGGCTCCAGGGCCAGGCTTTTACGAAGTGCACTATAATGCCCTGATGCATGCTTGTTGAACACTTTAACGAATTGTAGTCAGATTTATAGCAGGCAGAACCAACTAAGCTGTACCCCTAAGACACTGCAGCCATAAAATATCCTCTGTGTGCATGGTCCCCTGATGAATGAGAGATGTAAATAGAAGAATAGGAATAGATGCACTAATAGATATGGGTAAACATATGGATAACGGTAGAAAAAATATCCTGTGGAAAAAACATGACTGGTCAGTGGCTTTCAAGGACTTTACAAATTCATTCTACTTCAGATCCCTCACCAAAATCCCCTGGGATATATATCACTGCCAAGCCAAATGTTCAATCACCATGACCACTACTGCCCCCCTTACACCCTCAGAACACCCCTCAAATATCTAAGCACCCTCAGCATCTCTGGACATTCCTCACGGCGATAACATAGGAGAAGTAACAGAGATGATCACCCAACAAATAACACTCCAGAGGAACATGCCCCAGGCAGATCCCAAGTTCCTCCCCAAGTCCTGACCCCATGCAAAGGAGAGAGACGCCTTTACCTTGAAATAAAAATGCTTTGCTGGTGTTGTGCAGTCCGGACACCTGCGTGACCCCAAGGGTGGTGTTCACAAGGTCGAGCTCAGTGATGATATCCAACTGAAGATCCGGATCCAGCCCAAAGCCCACCACTGAAAAGGAACAGAGAGCCATCTTGTCTGAAAATGCAGACTTGCTCGAAACTACATAGAACAAGAGGACAGGAGTGGCAGGGACTACAAAGAAGCCAGTGATGAGTGCTTGGAGTTGCTCTTTTCCTAAATGGAAAAGGAAGGCAATTCTTTGCTCCATCATCCCACTGATACGATGGTTTCTTCGTCCCTTTCCCATCCCCACTACAGATTGATAATCCCTATGCAAAACCCTCAGGGCCAAATATATTTCATAACTCAGAATGGATCATCTGTTGGAAAGCTAATTTGGCCCATATACTCATTTTATGTAACACCTTCAACAAAGTCTACATCAGCACCCCATAACCAAACACAGTATTTCTAAAGCAAAAAGTATGGTGTTTCCTTCTAATTGGTACAAGTAAAGACTATACACAGCCTCATATCAGTTTAAGTCAAGTTTTGCCACCAAAGGAGTTCAGCTCAGGGTAGGTTTTGCTGTCAAGTAAGTTATCTTTTGGGTTTCTGCGCTTTTTTCAATTTAGGGACAATGGGTACTGGACTGTGGCCCTGATCTTCCTATTCAGACTGAGGCAGTAATGACTACTGGCACCACCATCACCAGGAAACACCTCTGCAGAGCACTGTTAATCAGGCACCCACATGTGTGATAAAGAGGAAGGAAATAGGGATGCTGTCCCTGCTGGACAGGGTTGACAGAGGTACTGGCCAGGAAAGGGAATCCCCAGAACCACGGGTGTACATTTCAAGGGGATCACTGAAAAGGTAGACTCCCTGACAACTCTTGTTGGAGAATTACAGGGCACAGAGAAACTGGGCCCTGAGACTCCATCATCTGGTCTGATAAAGGCAAATCCTCGAACCTGTCTCCCATCTACATGGTGCTCTGTAGAATGATTCGCTCATGCCTGCAAAGTGGCTTCCAGTTATATATATATTAATAAGGCTAGCAATCACTCCAAGGGATTCTGTTTAAGCCATTCCTAAAGGCTGTGTCTGTCTACACTTAGCATCTCAATAGTGCAATTCTGATTGCACAGTTGGAGACGTTTTAATCAGCAACAGCTGTCAATGATTGTCTGGTGGTAACGTAGTCACTGAAGCAAGATTTGGAGAGCTTGTCCCAGAGAGATCGAGTGCATTTCATTCAGGACATCACACCCTGTGACAACCTCATTCGTCCTCCCAACCTCACCCCTTTCCCCATAGACCTGCAGAAGGAAATCTACACGCTTCTCACTCTTTTCCTGTTAGGAGACAAAGACTCCTGCAGCAATCTAGGCTTCCATCAATGGAAGGTGGCTCAGGGAAGGGTCTTGGGAGCCAAAGCCTGTCATCCCCAAGGTGGACAAAGGGTTAAATGAGAAGCACAGTGCACAGAGCCACCTTCTCAGTTTTTGTCAGGCTTCCCCTTGTCCTCTAAAATGAAGGTTTAAGTCTTCCCCTTCCAAATGCAGCCAAATGTGAGACCAGTTTACCCAAAGACAACTCATTTATTCAGTCATTCATTCACCCGTGTGTTGAATGCAGTAGTTTTTCAACAAATGTGACTGAGTGCTTTCGTTGTAACAAACACACTGCACTCACTGCAAGGCACTGGAGCTGGCCTCCCTGAGCACACATTCCTAAGGCAGCAGGTGAAGAGAGGGCAAGTAAGCAAATAGGTAAATAAGATAATTTGAGATGGCAATGTGCTTTTGTTTGTGCTTAATCGTGTCTGACTCTTTGTAACCCCATGGACCGTAGCCTGCCAGGCTCCTCTGTCCAAGGGGATTCTCCAGGCAAGAATACTGGAATGGGTTGCCATGCCCTCCTCCAAGGGATCTTCCCAACCTAGGAATTGAACCTGGGTCTCCCAGATTGCAGGCGGATTCTTTACCGTCTGAGTCACCAGGGAAGCCCAAGATGGCAATAAATGCCACAAAGAAAATAAAAGCTATGAGAAAATAAGAGTTATGAAATAGAAAGCAGCTTGCATGGAGGCTTTAAAAAGGATGGTAGAGGAAGGTTCCTCTGAGCAGAAACCTTAATGACAATAGGGGCTGGCGATCATTCCAGAAGGGAAGATCTGGGGTGGGGGGAAGCTTTCTATTTATTGAGAGAACAGCAAATGCAAACCAGAAACAAGCTTGGCATGTTCAGGAAACACACAAAAGGCTGCTGTGGCCAGAGCAGAGTGGGCCGGAGGACAGCAGTAGAAAGTAGGGCCCCTGAGCAGGAACTGCCTTGTGAACTGCAGCAAGGAGAGAGAGCATTCTAACTGCAATGGGGCATCATTAGAGATGAGGCTTCCCTGGTGGTTCAGTGGTAAAGAATCCAATGCAGGAGGTGCAGGATTGATCCCTGGGTCAGGAAGATCCCCTGGAGATGGAAACGGCAGCTCACTCTAGTGTTCTTGCCTGGGAAATCTCATGGACAGATAAGCCTGGTGGGCTACAGTCCATGGGATCACAAAAAGAGTCAGACACGACTTGGCAACTAAACAACAATCATTAGAGGGCTTTCAGGTATGTGTTAAGGGGGGAAGAGTGGGATGTGCTCTGATTTACATCAGTACATCCTACCTGTCTGACACAGACTCAATTCACAAAGACTGATGACTGACCAACTACCTACTCTGTGCAAAGAAGCACCAAGCCAATGGGCATCTATCAATGTCACAGCACTGGATGCCTCTCACTGAGACTGGTGATGCTTTTCTCCAAGCAAACAGATATCAGCAATTCAATGATCATCTTGGAAAGGAAGAAAAGCAATTAATATTTCAGTTTAACCTATAGTGCTCTATACCTATACGGCAGAGATTAAGAGTGATCTCAGAGGACCTCTATGCTGGTCTAACTCTAGCCAGGAAGTTGGAAGGCAGTTTGGGGAATGAGCCCTTAGCTGGACACAAGACAAAGGAAGCATTCCTATAGTCTCGGTGCCTTGCACAAGGCCTTGTGTATGTCACACCCTGAATTTAGGACCCTCAGAATTAACCAAAAAGTGGATGCATGATCACTGCTTTGGGTACAGTGATCTCAGACAATGTGCATATCTGGGGAATACCATGAGAGGACTGGATGGAATTCAAGCCAAAGAAAGTGAAGGTTGCTCGGTCATGTCCAACTCTTTGCAACCCCATGGACCATACAGTCCACGGAATTCTGCAGGCCAGAATACTGGACTGGGTAGCCTTTCCCTTCTCCAGGGAATCTTCCCAACCCAGGGATCCAACCCAGGTCTCACGTATTGCAGGCAAATTCTTTACCAGCTGAGTTACCAGGGAAGCCCAAGAATGCTGGAGCAGGTAGCCTTTCCCTTGTCCAGTGGGTCTTCCTGGCCCAGGAATCAAACCAGGGTCTCCTGCATTGCAGGTGGATTCTTTACCAATTGAGCTATGAGGGAATCCCAATTCAAGCCAAGGAAATTTTTTAAAAGGGATATGGTTGACTGAATTCTTGGCTTCAAATCTTTACCCTTCCCATATCCACACTTTTTGCTATATGGCTGTGGAGATCCTTGGAGAAGGCAGTGGCACCCCACTCTAGTACTCTTGCCTGGAAAATCCCATGGATGGAGGAGCCTGGTGGGCTGTAGTCCATGGGTCGCTAAGAGTTGGACACGACTGAGTGACTTCACTTTCACTTCTCACTTTCATGCATTGGAGAAAGAAATGGCAACTCACTCCAGTGTTCTTGCCTGGAGAATCCCAGGGATGGAGGAGCCTGGTGGGCTGCCGTCTATGGGGTCGCACAGAGTTGGACACGACTGAAGTGACTTAGCAGCAGCAGCAGTGGAGATCCTTAGAGTGGGAATAAACTTCCCATCCCTTGAGTTTGAGCCTGGTCAAGTAACTTGTTTGATTCATTAGGATGTAGTTACAAGAAAGAATAAAATCTGACTATATGTTGGCTCTGCTTCTTTTACTTTAACCTTTGCTCCCTGTTGCTTTTTTCAATAAAAGAATACTGTCTATACATAATGGCTTGCCTCAGGGAAGCCTGTCCCTCTACCTGAATGCTAAACCAGAGTGCTTTTGTTCAGGGAAACATCATGACCCTGTCCACCCACTAGCTGCGAGTGTGAATGGCTACAAGAAAAAGCAAATTGACACACCCCTTTCCCAAGGCTGGTCATTCTGAGATATTTGCAAGATGAATGGCCTTTTTACTTTACTTCCTCACCTCCTCTACTCTGTGTTCCGTGGAGCCCTGTACCAAGGTCACAGGATAAAAATCTCTGGAACTGATCATGCCCCATAGCAACTATTGCCATGAGCCTCTAGATCTAAACACAGTTCCCTGACCCCATATTAGGTAAAATAACCACCCTATTACCCACCCTAGAGCACCCTAACCAATCACCTAATGCCATCATTCTGGTAGGAATTTTCTGTTTTGAGGCTATAAAAATTGGCTACGAGCCCACAAAAGCAGTAGGCTGTCCCTTGAGCTGGCCCTCTATTCTAATGGCGTCTCCCACTCTAATAGACTTTAATTTCCTCTCATTCTGTCTCATGTCTAGAAATTCTTTTCCAACCTGCACAACAACTACAACATGTTCTATAAAAGAAACTGGCATCCAGACCCTGATAAGATGGTTATTTTGAGACATTAGTCAGCCATCTTCTTGGTCTGCCAGCTTTCCAAGAAAAGTCATTATTGCTTGCCTCGACGCCTCATCTCCTGATTGATTGGCCTGTCATGCGATGAGCAGTGAGCTTGGACTCAGTAACAATATTAGCAACATGATACAAGCAAAGACTTGAATAAGCCTGTGTGGTGGAGCCTGTTCCCTTGTACCTCTGCATCACCATGAGAAGAGCATGGTCCAGTGGGGCCACTGGTCCAGGGAGATTCAGACACTTGGGACAGACACCTTACTTGGGTTTGGGATGATGCCCAGCCAAACCTGGCCGAGGTAAGCCAATCATCAAACCAGGCAACAGATACATGGACCAAAATAAATGCTATTTTTAGTTTCTGGTGACTTATTAGGCAGTATTATTGTGAAAATAAGTGACCAATGCAGGCCAAACTTGGAGCCCTGCAACTAGACGAGCCTAAAAGGCACCCAGGTTCTGTAGAACTGGCAGAACACCCCAATGGTGCCCTTGGATCCCCATCTCCATGTGAGAACATAGCACCCTCAATCTGGAACACTCAACTAAGGACCACTTTCAGTCCTGGTCTCTTCCCACTAATAACTCTGTGCCCTTGAGGGGGAAAAAATTGCTTCAATTCTCAGAGCTTAATTATTCTCAGCCATAAAATGGGGATGATTATACCAGCCTCCTGGGCTTTCCTGGTGGCTCAGCTGGTAAAAAATCTGCCTGCAATGTAGGAGACCTGGGTTCGACCCCTGGGTTGGGAAGATATCCTGGAGAAGGGAACAGCTAGCCACGCCAGTATTCTGGCCTGGAGAATTCCATGGACTATATGGGTCATGGGTCACAAAGAGTCAAACACGGCTGAGTGACTTTCACTTCACTTTCAATACCAGCCTTCCAGCCTCATGAGGTTTCAGTGATAACTGTATGAACACTCCTACCACATATTTGGTGCCCAGCTGGGGCCTGCTGCATCTGTCTTTCATAGGACCAGCCCTCCAGACCATTCCATCTCCTTGGTCCACAACTTCGCTGGACTTATACAAAAGGTACAGATGGTTCCCATTTTCCCAACCCCTCCACATGCTCAGATGAATAGTAGGGATTCTCACTCTGGCTGCGCTTTGTGAAACCCATATAATGAATCTATAGGGTTGGTCAAAAAGTATGTTCAGGTTTTTCTGCATTATCTTTTGGAAAAACCAGAACAAACTTTTTGGCCAACCCAATATACTGACCTCTTCCCCTAGAGCCCACAAATGAAGGGGCTTCCCTGGTTTCAAGATAACTGTATTGCTCTTATTATAAAAACATCCCCCAAAAAAAAACAGAACAAGAGAAATCAATTAGCCTTCCAGATACAATATTCTTTTCTCTAAGTGGTTCCCTTCGAGATGAAAATACCTTATGCCAATAGCAGGATGAGTAAAACTGCTTTGCCCATTGCCTAAGGAATCAGAAAATCTATTAATAAGGCAGCATTTGCATGGCTTCACCTGAAGTTTATATAGTATGAGAAAGTTGGCTCCATAAAGATATTTTTTTATTTTAATGTTTCTGCTTCTCGTCCAAGCATGGAGCTCCTGCCCTTTCTAGGGAAATTCTATTATAAGTTTTTTACTTTGGTCATAACTGCTCTATAAATGGCTAAAGCTGGGTATTGAAATTAAGTAGGATAAAAAGAGCCTCTGGGGGGAAAAAAATTTTTTTTAAACCTGGAAGGCAGCATGTCAATCTCACAGAGGCACTCTGAGATTCAGAATCTCCACTCTAATCTCCCAGGACACCTGCTGCTGCTGCTGGCCACTCTTCAGCCCAACCCAGGAAGTATTCAGGTCCAAAACCCACTCAATCCACCTCCAGGGTCCCGGACCTAAGCTCCCAAGCAAATCCTCCTAGATCTGGCTCACTTCAAACCTAATCCGGCTCACCATCCATGAAGGCAGCTGTTTTCCCCAGCTCCATGCATGACAAACCTCACTGGAGAGATGCTCCAAGATCTCATTTACCAGCAGGATTTCACAATCATTTGATCGGATTTGGGCCTCTGAACTCCTACAAAGTTTCTTAATATCCCAGAAGCATCCTCTGTGCCTGTTCCAGGTCAGCCAATATTTCACTTGATTACTGGAGGCCAGGGGCTTCTGTTCATAGCTTTATCATTCAACTCAGTTAATAATAGCCTGGGAAGTACTTTAAAAAGCTCTCCTTCCCAGCAGGTGGCAGCAAAAAGCATTCACTCAGCCCCAGGAGCTCCCTCTACCCACTGCCCTGGTGACCACAACAAACTGGAAAGCCAGGGGGCAGTAATCATTGAGTTTTGTATTATGCACACTTCCAGGTCATTGGAGAAAACTCATGGACATGACGTGTTATTACTGCTGTTACCGTGGCCTTCTGTGTGTGTGCATGCGTGCTCAGTCACTCAGTTGTGTCCAACTCTTTGTGGCCCTATGGACTGTAGCCCACCAGACTCCTCTGTCCATGAAATTCTCCAGGCAAGAATACTGGAATAGCTTGCTATTACCTCCTCCAGAGGTAGATTCTCTACCACCAAGACACCTGGAAAGCATCGTAGCCTGCTAAATTTCCATTATTAGTGATGTACCTGGAAATCTCAGAATTTTTCACCCAGAAATAACCAGAACAACACCTATCTTAACTCCACTTTACTCTTTAAAACAAGTTCTCTGAACAATGAGGTAATTTAAGCAGCTTCCTGTGACACCTATCATTAGATCTTTTCATATGTAACTGCTACTGCACTGCAGTGCTGCTTTAATTAAAATGTGCCCGATACCATCTATTCATTTCCATTAAAAGCAGTGATATCTGAGCAGTTCACTCAGTGAACCACGTGTTTATTTCATCTTGGGCTGTTAACAGCCCAGACAACAATTGTCCCACTTGACAAATAAACTTTCCAAGTGGCTGTTTGGATCCCGATCAACTAATTAAGAGCCAGCCTTAGCTACTTCAGAGGACGGATGTGTGATACAGGGATGATGGTTCCCAGGTAAAATCAAAGAGAAAACTGCTGATCATATCCCCCAAGTTGCAAGAAATTATAAGTAAAAGAATTGAGATATAATTCCCCCATGTCTCTCTGATTCTTCTGATAATTTTTGTAGTAGAAATGTGTAGCCTCTTGGTACTCTTTGAACGAGTACCAAATGGCACAGAAAACCCAAGCTCCCTAAGCAACTGCACAACCAATTCTCAGATCCTTCCATTCTTCCTTGCCTTTGGACAAGCTGTGCCCTTTGTCTGGAATGCTTTCCCCACTCCGTCCACTGGAAAACTCCCTAAAAATCCTACAAGACACAACTTTCAAATGTTACCTTCTGATTAAAGCTTCCCTGACCATCTACCACCCCTCCCCAGAATTCATTTCTACAATTTCTCCTCTATATCCTTAATACAGACTTCTATAGTCCCATCTCTCTTCCTTCTACCCCGTCAAGCTGTACAATAAAAACGCTTTTCAGTCTCTATCTAGGTTCTCAGCTAAGCCGTAAGTTCCTGGAAGTCAAAGACCAAGTCGGTTCTTCTTTGCATAAGCAATCCTAGCACCCAGCAAGGCGCTCAACTCTTCAGTTGAATGAATGAATAAATACAGAAATGAAACTTCCCTACAACCGATTTTTTACAAGATTTAAAGGGGCTCATTGTGGGGAAGGGAAAAAGATTTTGTTCTTAAAGAAACTCCACAAGCAATGCGCCCAGGACCCACAATCCACTTCTGGGGAAGGTACTTTTGGCCGAATTTTCAAAGGAGTTAACGAGAACAAAGGACGCGGCATACTCCGTAGCGATGTGCACTTGAGAAAATTAAATGACGGATATCTCACCCCACCCCAACCCCACCTAGCTTCTCTCTTTGGTTCCCCTGTAAGATGCTCACCAGCACCAGATTCTCCACTAGCAGGGCTGGTCGCCCACGCTCTGCACTGTCCCCACTGCTCTGATCTTCCCGGGGGCAAGCTTTTTCTCGTGTGCTCTTGGCTTTAAAAGACTACCCCATCTAGATAGGCCGGAACTCAAGAAGCGCTTATTCTAGGCTGGACAGAGTCATGGCATCTTGGCAGGCTGCGGAGCTCTCGGATGGAGACTGAAAACGGATGGGGATTCTTTTTATCCCCGGAGAAGTCCACACCCGCCGCTCTTTCATTAAGCAAAGGAAAAGCTGCCGCCTGCTCGGTCCTGGGGAAGATGGAAAGGGCCAGCAGGAAGCTGCTGGACACCCAACTCTTGAATCCTCAGGCGGGCTGCTAACAGCCCAAGAGGGACGCCTGGGGAGCGAGCGGAGGGAACTTTTGAGCCCACCCAGGCCGAGCACCCATTCCCAGCCCTCTACCGATAAACTTGCTGCCTAGCGTGGGCAGGAGGCTATGCCTCTGGAGAGGAGAAATGAGAGTGATAAAAGAGGGGAAAAGCAGTGGGGATGACTACCCATCAACTCTGGGGTGCGAAGTCTGCCGCACGTTAGGAGGGTGGCTAGCGTAGGAATAAAAACTCGCGACGCCCCCACCAGCAGTGGAGAGTCCTATTTTTGCCAATTCCCTCGTCCAATCCACCGCCACCTTCCCCAATCTACTACTAGCTCCCCAGAGAAGGCGGCTGAGAGTGGGTCTCCAAACCCCCAGGGGACATGCAGGCTGAGGGCTGAGAGAAGGAGGTGCTCTTAACGTCCTCACAACTGCTTCCCTGGAGGCAGAACCAAGTGGGGACTTCAGAAAATTACGCCCGTTTTCCTGACCTCCCCTCCACGACCCCAACACGCAGCTACAGTCTGCGAAAACAGGTTTGGAGCTTAAGAGCATCTCCCTGGGATTGCCCCCACAGCTCCAATTACCTCGAATTTGTCCTGCCCTCTGGGGGAGAAAGGGAGTGGCAAAAAAAAACTACTTCAAGAGTTCCCCGGGGAGAGGCAGGAGGGGACGAGAAAAGGGATCTCGGAATCCCAGCCTCGCCCGCAGCTCTCACCCGGCGCAGCGCCCGCCCGCGCCCCAGCAGCGCCCGCCCGCCGGCCGGAAGCGCTCCCTCTGCGGGTGCGCCTCCCAGCCGCCGCCCCTGCCCTGGCCAGCAGGGCGCAGGGACCGCGGTTTTCCCCGCATCTGTCAAGTTCCTGGGGGTGGGCTTCCCGGGCCCTCCCTACTATGTGGGTTTCTACCCGGAAGCCGGTCGCTAACAGCTGGAGGGTGTGCCTGAACGGCCGCGCCCCTCACCCCTGTGCCCGCCAGGCCGCGTCCTCGGGGCAGGGGGCTACTCCTCGGGGGCATCTTCCACCGGCCTGTAAGTCCTACTTCTTACCCTTTCACCTGGAGCAGAGCAGAGAGATTCGAGGGACCCATCCACGCCCTTCCCCGGACCGGCGCGAAGCTCTGTTCCAGGTCCTCCCCACGCCGAGGTGGGCGCTGGGCACAGCGGCTGGGCTCGCCCGTTTCCCCGCATCCCTCCGACAGCCCCAGCCGTGCTTACCTGTCCTGGCGGTGCACACACAGAAGCACACAACTAAAATCACATCCCTCGGCATCGCTCCCAAAGGTCCCGGCCAAACCGGGCGCGTGGAAGCCAGGAAGAAACAAATGCGCCTGGATGCCGAGACGCGCCGGGCTCGGAGCCGCCAAACTTGCTGGCGGGCGGCGAGGGAGGTGGTTCTGCTGCGCCGGGTGCCGTGCTCAGGGATCGCGCCTGGGAAGGCGGCCCGGCCGCCCCGCCCCCAGCCCGCCCCCACCGCGGGCGGCGGCACCCGGCCCGGACCCCGGCCCCCGCTGCGGCGGCGCTCGCCTCCGCGCTGGGGCGGGAACGCGGGGCTTGGCCACTCCGGCAGGTTGCGCCTGGCGCTGGCAACGGCTCCTCCTCCGCGGCAAGGACGCGGACGATCGGCGCTGCAGCCTCTGTCACTCGGAGCACTGGAGCTGGAGTCCCGGGACCCGGGGGCCAAAAGGGAGGAGCTGGAGGCGCAGGGCACCCTGCTCCCTGAGCTTCATGCTCTCCAGCCCGGAAGAGCCGGCGGAGCCGCTGCTGCTGTCTCTGCCTCGGCGCCGCGGTGGGGGCTGCCGAAGTTGCCACAGTTCATCTTGGTCGAAACGAAGAACCCCGAGCCCTTGCGGGTGGATTCCCCCTCGCCCCGCGTCCCCGCCTCCGGGGGAACCCCGACCCAGACGGAGTCAACTAGCGTGCTCAGCTCCTCCCTGGAGGACAGTTACTCCGGATTTGCTTAGGTGACTGGTTGGGGAGGGGCGAGGAGGGGGATGATGGCTGAGTTCCGTCTCACCACCTGTACCTCCAGTCTCCTCTCTCCTCTGGGTCCCTCTGGGGACCCGCTTTGGGGGTTCAGGGAGAGGACGCTAAGGCCAGGGAGGGGGCAGAAAAAGTGTCCCTGAGCCCGAGCGAAGCACGGTCGGGAATTGGGGAGTTTTATTTGCAAGCCTTCCGGTTCTGCAGGGCAGATGCTGCCACTTAGGGGAAATTCCTAACCTTTTTTTTTTTTCCTTGAGTGAGTTTCTCGATGGTTTTGTCAAAAACCCTACTACTCTCCTTTCACAGTCAGGGTTTGGCCTCTCCCGAAGTTATTCTGGAACCCTCTCCAACACCATTCCTGGAGAGAATGGCTGGACTTTGTTTTAGGAGTGTGAGCAAGAAGACCAATCCTCCTGCTTCTCTGTGACCCCCTTCCAGAACCCAGCCTTCCCTAGAAATATCTCCCGGGTTTATAGCACTTCCTTTCATGAACGTTATTTATAACTAGGTTGCAGAGTCGTGAAATCAGACATGACAGAACCTTTGATTTACACCAAACGAGCCCCGCATGATTTAAAACTTGGCTTCCTCACACTGGTCCCCTCTCGCTGAGTCCAGCCGGGCCCTCTGATATGATAGGGATCCCAGAGAAGGGAAACGTCTCTGAACAAAGCCCTCCCTCATTTCCCAGGAAATATTTCCAACGTTCAAGAAAAATCCTCTTCACTAATCCCCTTCTTACTTCCTCCTAAGCCCTTCATCACCATGACCCCAGGAGAAAGTCACCAAAGTAGCAACACAGTTTATTAAGAGAGAATGTTTTTAGCTACACACGCTGCCCTATTTTTCTGGATATTCCGGTATGCAAGCCACTGTCCCACTTGGTCCTTTACACTGTGGTCCCTTAGCAGATAAAAGAGGAAATGAAAGAGCAGATAAATTCCAGCACCTAACACCTAAGGCAGAAGAAGGGAAGCAAAGAAGTGTATTGCCATGCCCGAAGTTGAGCTGAAAGATTAAAAGGTAAACTGATGTCAAGGCTGAACAGATTCTCCATCTCTTCTGGGATTCAGCTCCAGCCCAGAGGGGATCTGTCTGCATTGACTGTCTTTTTTCACTACAGAGGCAAGACTTTCTCCTTCCACCTGGAGCATATTACATTTAAAGCTAAAATTAAAATCACACTCTAGTGGTAAAGAACCTGCCTGCCAATGCAGGAGATGTAAGAGACACGGGTTTTATCCCTGGGTTGGGAAGATCCCCTGGAGAAGTAAATGGCTACCCACTCCAGTATTTTTGCCTGGAGAATTCCCAAGGACAGAGGAGCCTGGCAGGTTACAATCCATAGGGTTACAAAGAATCAGACACTACTTAGCATGCACTTTGTCAGAAGCCACTTAGCATGCACACAGAACATGTTACATTTAAGCTAACTTTAAAACCACACCTCTTGCAGAAAATAGGACTCCTCAAGTTGAGCTGGGCCTTGTGAATGAGGATTTCCCAAAACCACATTGTGTTGTGAGACCCAAGCCCCCTCTCTCCTTTGCAGATTTTAAATACACCTCAGTAGGAGCAGTTTCTATGGCTTTGAGCTGTTGTTTCAAAGGTGTCTTACTGATCTCAGAAATCCTAGAAGTCACAGTGACCCCAACCAACGGAAAAGGTGGTCTGAGTCAGACCTTTAGAGCTCTCCCTCTCTCTCTCTGAAAGTCTCTGTGTAATTAGTTGGTCCTGTGGGATGGAGCTTTCAGTGTGTTCCATTAAAAAATAAAGCAAGGCATATGTTCTGTCAAAGCTTTGCAGCATCACATCCATTAGCAGAACTAGTGTTAATCTTAACAAGGTCATAAATCTTCCTAGATAACTGAGTACCTCAATCTCCTCCTATAAATGCACTTCTGGATTGGGGGTTTGGAGTGTGTAGGCTAAGGTAACCTTTATAGAGCATGCCCAGCAAATTTCTATGGTGGCGATGAAGGGACCATGTGGCTGTGTGTTGGGATATTGCAATGGGACCCATGCTCAGTGGAAGCAGTGATGAGGCTTAGTCTACCCAATACCACACCACAAGCCAACCCTCCCCTTCTGCATGGCCTCCCTCTATGATCTGTCCAAGAACAAGAGGCTTCCTTTGATTATCCCTCTGCCTCTTCTTCCTGACCTCTAAATATTGGGGAGCCTCAGGGACCCCAGAATTCTTGTCTTCGAGCCACAGTTACTACTGTGTTCTCATCCAGCCTCATGGCTTTAACTACTATCTATACATGGATGATTCTCACCTGGTGTATTTCCAGTCCTCACCTCTCCTTCAGACTCAGGGCATACATACTCACTACTCATCAGGTGCCTTAAATGCAATATGGCCACATCATCAAAACTGAAAACATTTGTGTTTCAAAGGACATCATGGGGAGAGAAAAGATAGCCTACAGAACGGAGAACAAATCTGCAAGTCCTATGTCTTATTTGGGCTTCCCACTTATTTGGCACAGTGGTAAAGAACCCACCAACCAGTGCAGGAGATACAGGAGACATGGGTTCAATCCCTGGGTCAGGAAGATCCCCTGGAGTAGGAAATGGAAACCCACTCCAGTATTCTTGCCTGGGAAATCCAATGGCCAGGGGAGCCTGGCAGGTTATAGTCCGGAGCGGCAAACAGTCGGACATGACTGAGCACATACGCACAAGATTCCTGATTTAAACTACTCGCACTTACTAAAAATTATTATACTCAGTAGTAAAGACAAATGACCCAATTTTAACATGTGCAAAGGATCTGAATAGACATTTCTCCAAAGAAGAAAAACAAGCAGCCAGGAAACACATGAAAAGATGCTCAGCATCATTAGCCATCTGGGAAATGCAGATCAAAACTACAATGAGATATCACTTCACACCCACGAGGATGGCTAAAACCAAAAAGCCAGATAGTAAATGTTGACAAGGAAGCGGAGAAATTAGAACCTTCATATACTGGTTGGTGAGAATGTAAAATGGTTCTTCAAACAGTCAAACATAAAGTTACCATATGATTCAGCAATTCTACCCCTGGGTACAGACACAAGAACTGCAAACATATGGCCACACACTTAGTTCTACACAAATGTTCACAGCAGCATTACTCGTAATAGCCAAAAAGTAGAAACAGCCCAAATGCCCATCAGCTGATGAATGGACAAGTAAAAGGCAGGATATTTATATAATGGAATATTATTCAGCAATAACAAGAAATGAAGTACTAATACATGCTGCAACAGGGATAAATCTTGAAAATACTATGCTAAGTGAAAAGAGTCAGTCCCAAAGAACCACATGTCATATTATTCCTTTTATGTAAAATGTCCAAATCTATAGAGACAGAAAGTAGATTAGCAGTTGCTTAAGGCAGGGGGAAGCCAAAGGAAAGATTAGCAGGTGCCAGCTAAGGAATGAAGGACTTATTGGGGGGGGGGGGGGGTAATGAAAATGCCCTAAAATTGATTATGATGATGATGAAAAACAAATATTCACAATATATTAAAAGCCATTGACTTGTACACTTTGGGTGAAGTGTATAGTATGTGAATTGTATCTCAATTCACATCTCAAAATACAATTCACATACTATACACTTCACCCAAAGTGTACAAGTCAATGGCTTTTAATATATTGTGAACAGCAGCAGCAGAGATGACTTTAAGGACTTCCCTAGTGGTTCAGTGATTGAGAATCTGCCTTCCAGTGCTGGGGACATAGGTTCCATCCCTGGTCCGGGAACTAAGAGCCCACATGCTGCAGGGCAACTAAACCCAAGCACCACAACTAAGACCCAACAAAGCCAAATAAATACATATTTTTAAAAAGCTATTTTGTAAAACTTCTTTAGTGATCATTAAAAAATTGCAATGTGTTCCAAGTGAGGACTTTTAACTCCCCCTCACTCCCAAACTGTGTTCCCTGGTGGCTCAGACGGTAAAGAATCCGCCTGCAATGCAGGAGACTGGGATTCGATCCCTGGGTTGGGAAGATCCCCTGGAGAAGGTAATGGCAACCCACTCCAGTATTCTTGCCTGGAGAATTTCATGGATGGAGGAGCCTGGCGGGCTACAGTCCATGGGGTCACAAAGAATCAGACATGACTGAGCAACTAACACACACACACCTCTCAAACTCCCTGCTTGCTGCCTTCTAAGGAGATGGCACCAATCTTCATCAGGCATTCCAACCAAATAACCCAGGGTCACCCTTGACTTCCCTTCTCTTGCATTCACGCTAAGTCGCTTCAATTGTGTCTCTTTGCAACCCCATGGACTGTAGCCCGTCAGGCTCCTCTGTCCATGGGATTCTCCAGGCAAGAATACTGGAGCGGGTTGCCATGCTTTCCTCCAGGGGATCTTCCTGATCCAGAGATTTAACCCTCTTCTCTTATACCTCCTGCATTTGCAGGTGGGTTCTTTACCTCTAGGGCCACCTGGGAAACCCCTGCTTTCCCTTAGACATAAAGACAAATCCCAAACAACCGCACCTCACCACCCCTCACTCCTCCTGCCTCCATCGAATCCATGACTTCCCCTTTCCTTGGCTATTGCCCTCGACTTCCAATTGTTCTCTCTACCTCCTCTCTTGCCCCTTATAATTCAGCCATCCCTTAGCAGGCATAGTCGGCTTTTCAAGACATGAATCAGATCACATTCCCTTGCTCAAAAGTTCCCTTGCTCTTTTCTATCATAATTTGAATAAATCCAAACATCTCACAAGGCCTCTGCCCAGCTTCCCAGCTCTCTCCCCCTGACCTCCTTGCTCACCCCAGAATCTTGCTATTCCTTAAACATTCCAAGTTCACACCCTCCTTCTTCATGGTCTCTGCACTTGCTGCCCCCTCTGCCTGGAACATCCTTTCCATAAATTTTAGTGTGGTTCACTTTTCATATGACTTCAGCCTCTGTTCAAGTGTCAACTCCTTGGGGAGACCCTGCCTACAGAAGCTTCTCACGTCATGCCCATGGCTCTCTGTCTCCTAACCCTGCTTAATTTTTTATAGTGCTTATTACTATCTGAAATATCGATTGATTTGTTGACATTTATTCTGTCTCCCCCCGCAGAGAATGCCACAAGAGTAGGCTTTTTGTCTTTCTTGTTCACCACTGTGTCTCTCCACCTAGGACAGACCTGGCATATTTTAGGAGCTCAATAAATGTTTGTTGGATGAATCAATGGATGTTGTCCCAGGAAGCAGCATGGAGAACTGACACTTCTCATTGGCCATCACCAAGGCAACAGACTGCCTTGTCCCACTGGCCCCCAGAGCTGCTCCACAGCTAACTCTATGCAGAGAAGTGAATTTCACAGAGGAAGAAAGAGGAAGACTCCTTCTTAGCATCCAAGGCTGAGAAACTCTCCATCTCATTTAGTGCCCTCCAGTCCCTCACCCCAGGGCACTCTGCTGTGTCCAAACAGCCTTCCAACTACCTTCACATTTAGGGACTCATGACACATTTCCTGATAAAACTGAAGAGAATGGAGGATAGTTATGGATTGGCTTGTGTCCCCCACCCCCATGCCCCACCCCATCCCACCCCCACAAAAAAACACATGCTAAAGCCTAACTCCCAGTGCTTATGAATGTGACCTTTTTTGGAAACTGAGTCTTTGCTGATATCATCAGGTGAAGATGAGGTCATTAGTGGGTCCTCATTCCTTGTGACTGATGTCCTTGTAAGAGGGGGAAAATGTCTGTCATGTGAAGACAGAGACATAACAAATGTAAGCATGTGACAGGCAGACACTGAAGTGCTCTAAGCCATAGAACGCCTGGGGCCACCAGAAGCCAGAAGAAGCAGAGACGGATCCTCTCCTGGAGGCTCCAGGGAGAGCCTGGCCCTGCCAACACCTTGACTTCAGATTCTAACCTCCAGAACTGTGAGAGACTAAATATCTGTTGTTTGAAGCCTTCAGGTTTACAGCGCTTTGTTAACAGCCCTAGGAAACTAACCCAAGTGCCAATCATGTGGCAGAGTCCAGAGAAGTGCGAAAACTCCCAAGTGTCCTTCACCAACCCAGCAAGTGCCAGACTCTCTCGAACTATGCACGCCTGGACCTGGGTGGGTATTTTCATTTCCTGAAATCCACATGCAATTGCAAAGAGGGGATGAATGAATATATCCATGCATGGGCCTCTGTTTCTATATGAATATAAGAATTCTACACACAACACACACACAAAATATGCATTCTCTACTCCAGTCACTACCATCAGTTTCAATGACATCCAGATAAGAGAGACCCGTGTCTTGTGAAGTTAACTACTGTCCTTCTGTCTTGCAGCTTCAAAGACTTTTTAGGACAAAGTGAGGTGTCAATCTGAAGGAAGACAGAAAAATCTATATGTAGACATCATAGACAAAATTGTTCCATAATTTTTTGGATGAAATCCTCTTAATCCATAGCATCAATTATCTTAGATGAGTTTTGAGTTTCTGATGATAAGAACCAAGGTGTTCACATATCCAGGTTACGTGTTACATAAGCACATGTTGGCCATTCCTATAGATCAGGGGAAAGCAGAAACCCATTCTCAAGCAGGGGCTAGACGCGGGCCTCACCTCAACCCCAACCAGAATGATAATGGCTCATTTTTCAAGTATAATGAGGTATGGGTTACCACACTAAGTGCTTTCTATGGATTAATTCCTCAAAGCAACCCAGTGAAGTATGTGGGATTATTACACTTAGTTTACAGATATGAAAACTGAGCAATTTGTCAAATGAGTGCCTAAGTCAAGTTTCAAACCCAGGCTGCTGGACTGCAGAATCTGTATACTTAACTGTTAAGCTGGATTTCCCTGGTGGCTCAGTGGTAAAGAATCTGCCTGCCAAGCAGGAGAAATGGGTTTGATCCTGGGGTTGAGAAGATCCCCTGGAGAAGGAAATGGCAACCCACTCCAGTTCTTATCTGGGAAATCCCAGGGACAAAGAAGCCTAGAGGGCTACAGTCCATGAGGTCACAAAAGAATCAGACATAGCTGAGCAACTGAACAACTGCTAAGCTACACCACTTTTCCTAGGATAAAGCCTATGGATTCAGTCTCCTTGTTGAGGTCTTGTGGGAAACCAGTACATAGCAACCCTATTTCCTTCATGAGTTCTGACCAACTGAGAAATAAATGAGTTAGCAAGAGGCCAAGCATCATCTTTATCAACATGACAGTGTTGGGAGAGCATAGCCTCCCACGAAAGCCAAAATGGACTGGCCATCTTCCCTGCCTCCAGCCTGGATCCTGGCGCAGCCATCTGCTCCCACCGATCGGGGTGGAGAAAGTGAAAGAGGACTCACTGAGAAATGAGGACCGATGGCTGTCTGCCTCGTCTATGAAAAGTGGAGCGAGCAGGGAGTACAGGAAAGGTCCAGGAGAATCAAAGGAAAATCCCTCACATGGAAACCAAAAGGGTGGGGGGAAAACGACCCCCTTGAAACTCTCTCAAACTTCCCTCCATAAAGGCTCCTTCAATTGTCCTGTGGCCCTGGGCTGCCCACAAAGTGCTCACCCAGCTTTGTTTTCCAGGCCTCAAAGTGATCCTTTATTCCTGGTAGAAGAGCCCTGTGTGCAACACTCCTACCATCGCTCCACAGAAAAAGGAGGAGGAAGGGGTCCTTTTGTACTTACGCTGAGTTAGGGAGGATGGCGCATCCTTGAGCGGGTCTGGTGACCCAAAGCCATGACCATCTCCTGGAGGAAATTCAGGCCATGCGATGGCATAACGGGACAGGTATTCTTGAACAGGGATAGCCTGCTCTAGTTACCTTAGGCAACAACCTTTCACATGAGTTCTTGAGACTGGATCTCCTCATCTACATGAAACAAAAATGCTCATTCCCCCTGCTTTTAGACCACTTTCCAGAGTCACAGGCCTCAAAAGTTCTCCTCAGCAACCGAGTATCATTAAACTCTGCCACATCTCCCAGTGGTTCCCTGGGTCTCCTTCCAGCCATCCTAGTTCATTTTACAACCTGTATCAGTAAGGATTCTGTCTGCCTTCACATAACAGGAAAAACTCCCAGATGATACCTTATATAAGACTTAAGACCCTCTCAGGTTAAAAAATACACATTCCAGAGTTGAGTGAGGTTTAATTTAGTGGCTTTATGAAGTCCACAGGAGCCGGGCTCTTCTCAGATTTCTGTTTCATCCTTCCTAAAACATTGTTTTTGTCCTCACAGTTCAACACGGCTGCTGGTACTCCAGCCATTTATTCCACATTCCAGAAAGCAAACATAGAGAATGAAGAGAAGGGGCCTAGGAGCTCCACGTGCCACTTCCACTTAAACTTGGGTGGAATCTAGTTGCCTGGTCGCTCCCTGTGTTTCTTCTAGCTATTGTAGCATAAACAACCACAGAGTTTCAGTAGCACCCAACACTAAGCATGCTGTCACACGCATCTACAGGCTGGCGAGGATTCAGTCACCCAGCCTCACTCAGGCATGGCTGCTTCAAGCTACAGGGGCTGGGTTGACCCTACTTCTCACAGCGGGTCTGTGTGCCAGCTGAACGACTCTGTCCCACATGCCTCTCATCTTCCTTGAACCACTGGGCTAGCAGGACCTGTTCTTCTCATGGCAGGAAGAGGTTCAAATGAAGACAGGGAAATAGGTCAGGTCTTCTAAAGTCTAGATTCAAAACGGATGCACTATCACTTCTGCTTACATGCTAATAAAGTCAAGAATGAGTATAATCTGCCCACGATGAAGACATAGCCCGGGTGTGATTTGGGACAGGGTAAAAAAGTGGAACCAACAGGCAGTCTACCTTATCTACCATTCCTGAAAACTAGGGAATGTCACATTTTGGTCAGATGACAACAAGCCTAGCTAAAGTCAGAAACGTTCTTCTTTAAGAACAGGAAATCAGAGAAGTTCAGTCTCCACACTCCCTTACACTGTACCAACTTTGCAAAATATCAATACCGGTCTGGTACAAGTTCCTCATACTTTTTACCCTCACCCCAAAACACAGGATGTGTACAAGCACTCATAAGAACGCAGGAAAAGAGAGCCAGCACGTTGAGACTGCCACAAGCCTACACTTGGCAGTGCTCTCCCCTTTGGAGCAGAGATTTTTTTCGGTATGGCTTATCTCAAAACCCACAGTCAAGAAGGATCAAATTCATACACCCTTGGAAGGTCGTGCCCAGGGTTCTCTTGTGCACCTCTCCCTAGCACCAGCGTGGAATGGACATGGCAAACAGTCCAGAGGCAAGTGGTGTAAATGAGCATCTCTCATAAGTAGCCACAGAGTCCCTTAGCCTCCCCTTCCTGAGAGGAGACAGCAGAGGAACCAAGTAATGGAAGAAGAATATCCAGGCTGCCCTGAGAACCCCGAGTCCCAGCTCAAGGCCCCGCCTGTCCCAGCACCCCCTCTGGACTCAGATTTTGCCAAGATCCAGAAGCTAACATGGCAGTATCTGGCAGAGCAAGAGTCTCCAGGACCATGCTCCAGCCTCCATCCCTACTGACTGGTGTCATCGCCATGCTGATTGCTCAAATTTTTAAACATAAACCCCGATGGCCCCAGTCACATGGGTCAGAAAGGAGAGTGCCTGCTACTGTTGGGTATATTCCTAGATTTACAACCTAGTGGTTCGCTATTCCTTCTAACACTTTGAAAAGTTTGGTTTCTTGCACAATCAAACCAGTGTTCTTGCCCCACCTCTCTCCCCAGTTCCATCCATCCTTGACACGGCGACCAGGCCAATATTCCGAATGCACAGCTCTGACTCTAACAGCCAATATCCAACAGCTATCTTAGGTGTTAAATTCTCACATACAAATTTTAGCTGAATGTGCATCGTAATTATGTGACATGGGTATAACTGTTCCAATTGCACCAGAAATTGAGAAAACCGAGACTGTGGTAATAAGACATAGAGCTGGTGCTCGAACCCAGGACAGTGCTTTGTCTCTGGCATCATAGCTGCCTTTGCCAGGAAATCTCTCTCCATGATCAATAACCTTCCTTGGTAGCTTCTGAACTCTTCATGTTGCCATTGAAAGCACCTGACTGTCAAGTCCTAAACTCCTTCTTCAGCCTTAGTCCTTACTTCCCACAAGCATTTCTGACACTTTCCACCTTCTCCCCCCATTTTTATTGACATGATCTGTCTTATCCCCATACCATCACTCACTTCGTCTTGTCTACCTCCAAAGCTCATCCTAACAAAACAAAGCAGGACCCTCTGCTTCTTGTCCCACCATATCCTCTGCCTGCCTTTAGCCTATGGAGAAACTTTAGCTAAAGAATAAGTTTAGTCAGAGAAGTGAGAAGATGCAGAAACAAAGGTAAACAGTCAAAGGAGACCAAATAATAATAGTTTAATCATTAAGCAAAGTCAAGGGCCTTTAGTTCCTTCTCAAGGGCTATAGATAATATTCTGAGCTATCTCCTGTGAGCTGTCTTATAGATACTGAAACCCCCACCAGGTGGAGAAGTTAACTACACGATAACCAAACTATAGCCATGACATAAGCTGCCACAATTCCAAGAATTGGTCTCGAGGATATGGGAACAAATTGACCCTGGAACTGAAGATGAACTATGCAATCAAGAGGATGTTGGTCAGACCACTAATGACCAATTTCAAGATGACCGTCAAGAGTGACTATGCTATTTCTGCATGTAGTCCCCTTCCTCAGCCTATAAAAGCTCTAGCCCATGGATTGTCATTGGAGAGGAGTTGGCCTTCAGACAGGTATCCACCCCCCAGCCAGTTGCCAGCATCCAGAATAAAGCAAATTTTCCTTTCCATCAACCTGGCCTCTTTATTGGCATCTGAGTGGCAAGCAGCCAGACCCTGCTTTTGGTTACGCTGATATTTTTCTCATGGTCAAAACTCTCCCCATGTCCCTGTTTCCTGAAATCCGGCCTAATCTGCTCAGACAGAAGGCATTTCTTCTTCCACATCCCCTCCGTGTGTTCTTGTCCTATACCCTGTGGTTCTTCCCACTGGGTATTACAGCAACATGTATATATCACACTGAGTGACCTGGAGGCACAATCCAACTCTTACTCACGTTTTTCTTACACATAACACTGAGCTTTGTTCCTCGTAGAGAACCAACACTCAATATTTGCTCACTTGATTAAAAATGTATTTATTGAGTATCTACTATGTGTCACAAACTATTAGGTACTGGAAAGATATCAATGTCTTAACAATATTAAGACATTGAGTAGAGTGTAAAAATAAATATATGAGTGAATGGATCAATAGATCGTCAAAGTGTGATTCTGTTTCAATGCAATCCATATTATATTCCAGATATTATTTTCTCCTCATTCTAAGGCATCTGGAGAAGCTTCCTTGAAAGAGGAACAGGGTCAGGTTAAATCACTTACAATATGAAAATTCTCATAGAATTACAGATTGCATTAAAGGAAAGAAAAGAGTGACCCAAACCACACACAGTCTCAGTTTAATGCAGTAGGATATGTAAATCCAATTTTTGTCAAGTTGAGCTATTTTAAAGGCACTGGAGGTGTTCTCTATTTAAGACTCCTATGGTCAATTTGTTTTAGACAGTGACTACCCACCCTACATGTATCGCCTCGAAAACCCAGTTCCCACAAAACAGACTATCAGAGAAGAATCTATGCATCTGAGATGCTGGAATAAATGACCTTGGACCTCCACACAACCGTGAGATTCTGAATCTGTAGTTCCAGGAGACACATCTGGGGAGACTAAGGAAGGAGACAGGAACAAAAGCAGAGAACAATCAAAGCGGCAGGAGTGAGATCAGCAGGAAAACAGCCACAAAGTCATGGGGGAATCGTTGCCAAACAGATGAAACAAGATGAAAGATTGGATGCAGGAAGCAAGGGGAGGCAGGGGAGGTATCAGAGTGAACACCATTAGCTCATTTTGAATAGATCCGTGTACCCTTGTTAACAGCCCAGAGAAGATCAACCTGCTGTAGATACGTGAGTGCTAAGCCTCCCATATTTCATCACCATCCCCACTTAGGGAAAGACTAAAGAGTTATATACACACACCCATATATAAAACAGATAACCAACAAGGACCCATTATATAGCAACAGGGAACTATATTCAATTATTTTGTAATAAACTATAATGGAAAATGCTTGTTGAGGCTGTCAAGGCGACCAGGCTCACCAGGCCTGGACAATAACTTTGAGGAGCCACAGGGCAGGAAAGGCATGGGCCAGAGCTCTGCCAGTGGAAGGCCAGGTAGGCAGGAGATTGACCCCAGGGCAGCCAGCAGCAGCAGTGAAAATTCTGTAAGAGATGGGAATACCAGACCACCTTACCTGTTTCCTGAGAAACCTATATGCAGGATCAGAAGCAAAAATTAGAACTGAACATAGAACAACGGACTGGTTCAAAATTGGGAAAAGAGTACAACAAGGCTGCTTATTATCACTCTGCTTATCTAACTTATAAGTAGAGTACATCGTGTGAAATGCCAGGCTGGATGACTCACAAGCTGGAATCAAGATTGCTGGGAGAAATGTCAATAACCTCAGATATGCAGATGACACCACTCTAATGGTAGAAAGCAAAGAGGAAAAAGAGCCTCTTGATGAGGATGAAAGAGGAGAATGAAAAAGCTGGATTAAAACTCAATATTCAAAAACCAAGATCATGGCATCCAGCCCCATCACTTCATGGCAAATAGGTATGGGAAAAGTGGAAACGGTGACAGATTTTATTTTCTTGGGCTCCAAAATCACCACAGACAGTGACTGCAGCCATGAAATTAAAGGACACTTGCTCTGTGGAAGAAAAGCTATGACACACCTAGATGGCACATTAAAAAGTAGAGACATCACTTTGCCAACAAAGGTCTGTTTAGTCAATGCTATGCTTTTTCCAGTAGTCATGTACTGATGTGAGAGTTGGACAATCAAGAAGGCTGAGTGCCAAAGCATTGATTCTTTCAAACTGTGATACTGGATAAGACTCTTGAGAGTCCCTTGGACTGCAAGGAGATCAAACCAATCAATCCTAAAGGAAGTCAACCCTGAATATTCATTGGAAGGACTGATGCTGAAGCTCCAATACTCTGGCCACCTGATGTGAATTGCCAACTCATTGGAAAAGTCCCTGATGTTGGGAGAAATTGAGGGCAAGAGGAGAAGGGGGTGACAGAGGATGAGATGGTTGGATGACATCACTGACTCAGTGGACATGAGCTTGAGCAAACTCAGGAAGATGGTGAAGGACTGGGGAAGCCTGGTGTGCTGCAGTTCATGGGGTTACAAAGAGTCAGACACGATTTAATGACTGAACAACAATAATAAAGGAAAATAATCTGAAAAAGAATATAGATACACACACACACACACAACTGAATCATTTTGCTGTAAACATGAAACTAACACAGTATTGTAAATCAACTATACTCCAATAAAAATTAGGGACTTTCCTGGTGGCCCAGTGGTTAAGAATCTGCCTTGCAATGCAGGAGATGCAGGTTTGACCCCTGGTTGGGGAACTAAGATCCCATGTGCCTCATGCCAACTAAGCCTGCATGCCACAGCCAGAGAAGCACACACACTGCAACTAGAGAGAGGCTGACGGCTGCAACGCGCACCCAGCAGTCAGAATTTTTTAACAAATAAATAATATTGGGGCATATAAACACAATGGAGCCTTCCCAAGTGAAAGCTCATGGTGTCTAAGCTCTACTTTGAAACACTCCACAGAAATAGTTTCAATTCAGAGTGGGGAGAGGGATACATTAAAAAAAAAAAAAGGGACATGAGTCGGTTAATGGTTGAAACTGAGTGATGTGGACATGAGAGACAATATTCTACACCCACTGCTTTCATAGAGGCTTGAGAATTTTCCCCCCAAAACTAAAACACAGCTGAGCAAAGGGATCTCAGGAAGGAAACCAAGGATGATGAGCCGGCACCAAATTCTGATGCCATGGAGAGTTCTTCTTTCAAGATGAGGTCTTTATTGAGTTTGTTATTTGCTGCTCGGTCTGCGTGCTGAAGTGCAGGGTTACAGACAAGCCTGAGTGGCTGTGTGGCAGTCTCATTAGCACAGGATGGACCCCGATGCTCTTGGCTTGCAGTTTGCAGCATCAGCTTCCAAGAGCATCTCTTTTCCCACTAAGAGTGGTGTGGCTTACCCCCATAGCCAGCCCGAAATGGCAGCTGAAGTTGGAGGTAGAGCATGTTTGGGTTCATTGAGGAAGACAGGGTCAAGCTTCTGGGTTAACAGGATCCGACAGGAACGCACAGCTGCCAGTCTCTACACACGACCCCAGAGCTCAGGGCCCCTCTTTGCCCAGGGGGGGAGCGGGGGGCAGGGAACATGGGGGCTCCACACACTTAAAGGAGAGGAATGACATGTATTGATCTGCTTGTGTGCTGGTTTAATATGTGTAGTCTTTTTACTTAGCTCTGTGTTCCATGAGCCCCGGGACTGTTTCATTTTTTATTCAGTGTAGCCTGGGGTCTAACTCAGTGGAGGAGCGACGCAAATGTTTGCGGAATTGAAATAAAGTTGAATTGAAGACTGACAAAGTGGTCATTAAAATATACCCAAGGATTTAACTTGCCCAGTCCTTCTGTTCAGATTCACTCAGATCCTCTCTCCCTCCCTCTCTCTCCTTTCCCAGGAGGGGTGATTAATAATTCAGCAAACAATAGTGTATTCTGATGGCTCCGAATATAACAATTTAATTGATATTTGTTTCTGCAGCAGTGCAATATCTCATTTTCCCAGGAGGGCAGTTTTCCATTTCTGTTCCAGGTTTCTCCCAACAAAACAGATCAATCCTGGGAATACCTGAAGGCCATTTGTTACGAAAGAAAGAATGTGGGAGCGGGTTTGAAAAAGACACAATTCTGTAGCAATTAGATTTTTAAACACTGACATTTATTTAGGGGTTTGTCAATTCATACATTATTCGGATAAATTCTAATTTATATCAGTATATAATAGGCAAATATATAATACCATAAATTGCATTTGTACACATAAATACAAAATTTGAGGTAGGGCCTCAAGAATAATGACTTCTTAAATGAATAATGCACAGTATATAATATGTGCTCTATAAGATATATATATATATGATGCATCATTTATAATGTAATATATTTTCTTCATGTACAGTTAATGAAAAAATATAAGGACCTGATTAGGGAACATATCTTTATTCATAGGCGACAGGACAACATAAGATGCCTGCATTAAGGATAATAGCCAAGTACGCAGTTAAAGAATAAACCTACCCCATGATAGGCCCATATAAAGTGCAAAAAAAAGACCCAAAAAATGAGACACAAAACAGTTCCTAGTCAGTTACTAACTATCATCCTAACAATAAAATACACCTGTAAGGCAAATGGTTACCTGAAGATGTATTTAAGCCATGGCAGGCAAATCAAGCCACTGCTCCCTCTTGAGGGTGATGAATACCCAATCTGAGAACACTTTCTCTTTGGCTGCAGGCTGCTCAGAGGTGACCAAAGCAGAGACCACAATTCAAAATCACTTGGCCTTTCTGTACAGTTGAAGCAAAATCCAGGAACGATAGCTTTACTTTTGCAAATCCTCAGACCACTTTGCAGAGAAATCACCATTAAGATTCGATCATCCAAACCTGTGCTCCCAGCCTGGAGGTTTCCTACACAATACCCAAGAGGAAACAGAGGTGACACTCATTCGCTGGCCTTGGCCTGTTTTCTCTGCAAGAGGACCTACCACCCAGCCTGCAGAAGTGTGTCACAGACCCAAATCCAGGTAGCAGCAGCAGGATCTTGCCATCACACTTACATGAAGCAATAGTTATTGTGCAAGTCTCTGGTGAAAAGAATGATGACCAATGGCCAAGGGAACAAAGAGAAAAGAAAAAAATCTTAGTTTTAGGCATGGGAAAACCATGCTGACAGGTCAAGTGTATCAGAAGCACGAGGCACATAGAGATAACAGAATTAGAACTTAAAGGAAAACTCAACTCCAGTGCAACCTTAGCAAAGACAACCCAAGTCTTATCCATTTCCAGGTCATTGTGGTCAATGTCCTTTTAAAGTGCCGCTCACTGAAATACAAGTTGACTCCATTTCTGACCTATTAAAGACACAGTGGAAATTTCAAAGACGTTGAGGTCATCGAGATTTTGCATTGACCACAGATTTCATGCAATAAATAAATATGAGAGAGAAAGAGAAGAGAGACCAGACTGGACACATTTGTACATGACAAACACACAGCCTTAAGGAGATTAAAAGTTACTAATACACAAGACAAATAAATGCATAAGAAGTCACAACACCAATTGTTAAGACATACACATATTTTTCTCCTTTAAGGATATTACAGGGTTACTGTTTTTAACATATGGCTTTTTTTTTTTCTCGGAATGGGTTTCTGGCATTTGTTGGTATTAGGAAACAATTTCACAAGTAGAAAACACCCCACCATTCTGCACAGTGAGCCAAAACAAGCCTTTCCTCAGCAACTCAGTTTTTGCCTCCATTTGAAGGGGAACTCTCAAGTGGCGCTTTATGACAATGCTGTTCATTTCATTTGTATTCATTCATTTTCTTCCATCCGCTTGATGGTGCATTTCAATAGCATGGAAACATCCACCTGGTCATATGCATTTCAGCGTCCCAGCCAATCCAGGGGAGGTACCGCAGGAGCAGACTGGCCATGAGCAGAGACAACTCAGATACTGAACACGGCTCTGGCAAGGAAAGCCTCGAAAGTTAAACACGACTGTAGAAAGAGACAAAACTAAACTCACAAGGTAACCATTCCCAGGTAAGCTTAGAACCTTCCACCTTTAAGGACACTGTACATGAAACTTGGACACGGTAGGAAAACAGTTAAAAACACAGATAGACACGCACACAAAAACCCAATTACTCAGGGAACAGCCCCTGGGTCTTAACTGGACAAATTGTAATGAATTTGCCCTGCCCCAAGTGCAAAACGCACTAGTTAATGAGGCTGTCCGCATTGTCACAATGAATCGAACTTGCGGTGTGTACAAAACAAATCTGGCAGCATCCATGAGTTTACCTCACCCCCTCTTCAATCACAACAGCAATAATTAACAGAAATTGGGTTGGCATCCAGCATCGGACTCAAACTTTAGCCAAGAGGCAAGAGAGGAAAGCCAGAAACCATGTATCCTTTTGCAAACCCATCGTTCCCATGGGAGGATGCTAATTGATTTCAGTGATTTTCTTCAATGTTCAAATTGGAAAGGCTGCAGATCCTTTCCAAACCAAAGCTAGTCCTCCCTTCCTCTCCCACCCCGTCGGATACCAAGGGGAGAGGCTAATTTTCGGTACCACCATGCAGGATCTGCTAGAGCCCTCGGGACTTCTTTTCAATATGGCTTTCTCAAGGAAACCAATGTTAACGCTGGACAGGTCGCTATGGAAACACTGGGACAGGAAGGTCACGGCTCAGTTTCCTAAAGCTAAATCTAAGGGAAGCTTAGGGTTTAGTCTCTGTGATGGATTCCAGTAAGTTCTAGCTTTGGGAGGTAAGTAAGCAGAAAAAGGGAACAGGAGGAGGAAGAACAAACACGCCTTGAAAACAGAAGCGATGAAAAACCTAGAGTTCGAAACCCATCTGCATTTCCTTTTTTGAAAGTTTCCACAGACTACTCTTCAAAACCTGAAGTTCACATGGCAAATGACAATGATATCTGCCCCAGAAAAGAAAGAGCTCAGTAAGATGAGCTGAGTTTTTTTTTTCTTTAACAAATGAAATTATTTTTTAAAAAGTATTACTTTAAGGTCTGTTGTTGGGTTTTGTTACTGTTGAAAAGATGAAAATGTCACATCAATATACAAGATTTGAACTGAAAACTTTGCCTGAGACCCTGTAATATGAAGACAAACAAATAAGAAAATGATTGCAATGGTCTCCCCTAAGGAAACAATTTAAAGTTTAGATATTATTACTAGAAGGGGGGGAAAAAAAGACTATACTGCACTATACTCACCATCTCTACAGTGATTCATAAGATATTTATAAGGACAGAAAACACCATTACAAGTACACACTATATGAACACTTACCACATTTTAAAAATCTCATATATGCATGTTCAGGATACAAGAAGATAATAGAGGCTACAGCTTCACCAATCTCTGTAGACATATGATCCGCTCTCATTAGAGTGTGATTATGAGTACTGTGAATTGGGAACTCTTCAAATGGTATCAGCTAAGTGTAGTCTTAAAATCAATAGCTCTAATTGGCTCACTTGCTACTTACCTAACCTGCATGTATCAGAAACTTCTGTACCTGCAGTGACCTAAAAAGTGCAGTGAGTATTATGGTTGCTTTCTCTTCAACTCTCTACTTCTTTGATTCAATGGCTACAATTGGCATTGACTGTGCGTGAAAAAGTGAAGAGTAAAAACTGAGATATTATCTGTCTTTCGAGAGTTTGTGTCTGATATATATAACACATAGACAGAACCAGGGCAAGTCTCAGTTTCCCAGAGGCTGAGAGACAAAGTAACTACAGCTCGTAGAAAGACGTCTGGAAGAGAAGACATACGGGACGGTGCCACTGGACCATGGTGCTCGACTTATGGAGAAACCAGAAGGGCACTCTGGTATGAACGTATGATATCGGGCACAAATAATATGAAGCAGAGGTAGAGGAAAGGACCCAAAGAATTCACAACCATGGTCATTAAAAAAAAAACCACCTGAGGGAATAGAGCCGACTCTTCATTGAGGTTCTCAGCTTGCAGAAAGAAAGCATGTGAGTCCTTGGCGTACGTGAGATAGTTGGTCCAAATGATGGAAACAGAGCCCCAGTCAATGGAAATGGGAACTTCATCACCTTGGCGGTGTCTGAATCCACCAGCCTCTTCTTACTTGCAAACATTTTCTGACCACTGCCAACCCTCCAAAGACACCCTGTCCTGAACTTTGTGGGTCTGAACGAAACCACGACATGGCTCAGATGAGTGCAAACCAACCGTCTGGTTATCCTGCATCAGCCTGACTGGCCCCACTGGTGACAATCACAGGGGATGCTTCTCTACTGACCAACTCACAAACACCTACGTGTGACTTCACTGGGAGGCGCTCCCCTCGTGGATTCGAGCCTGTGAGGTAAACCCCACTGGAAGCTGACAGCGTGGACACGGGCAAACCAAGCTCCGTCCAGCTCTTGGCTGCAGCATGCAACACTATGTCCTACTTTTCTAAGTCATCGCTCTCATGCACGGGTATGAACCGAGACGTGGGGAGAAGGAAGACGAAAAATGGGAAAACAGCTGGGGAAAGCATCCGGGAAAGGCAGAGAGGAGAAAGAGAATCAAGTCTGGGCCATCCCATGCCATCAGACTAGCACTGGGTGCCTAGTTCCAGATCCTTCACTGGCAGTTTGAGTCCCAGCGAAGAGGTCCCCAAGGGGTCGATCATGTTCTTGTAACGCTCCCCACGGTGCTGAGCTAAGAAGGGACCCCAGTCCGGCTGCGGCGAGCACACCAACTTCAGCCTCTGCAAAGAAGCCAAAGACACACAGAGTCACAGAAGCAAAGCACCCTTTTCCCCAGACACCACTCACTCATCCGCAAACTGCATGCGACCACGTTTGCCAGAACACCTCCTGGAACCAAGAGGTCCTCAACCAGGAGAAGCAGTTAGGAAGACCAGCCCCATTAATGAACAAGGCCAGGAATGCGTTACAGAGGAAACTTAGTTTAGTTCACCTGAAATTATTCACATTACCCTGCAAGCAATATTACAGTTGCTCAGGGTTTGCTGTGCACAAGATTAATAGAAGATAAAGAGCCCAGATTCTAATTATACATTTTTCCCCTCCAAATGGAGAGCATCCACAAGCTTCTCTCTCTACTGCCAAACACAGTCTGCAAAGCACATGTACTCAATTACTTTGTTCTAGTCTCAACAGTGAGCTGTTACATCAAAATAATTGGATTTTATTTAGCATATTTCCCAAAAGTATATAAATGGCCAGGAAAAAAAAAACCTCAACCCCAAAGATACACTGCCAAGAGTGAGCAAAGATTTTAATTATCTGTTGACAAAAATATACACTTCTGACTTGGTTCAAAAGTGTGGGTTCTTGCAGGCGAGCTAAAAACAATGGGAATGTCTCTTATCCTTCAACTGACGTTTCAGGTAAAACATAATTTGACCGGAACATTTTCTAGAATAAGGAAAAAGAAGGCAGATTTCTGACTACATCAGAGGGAACAATGATGTGTTTATTACCTATTAAAAAGAAGCTGCTTCTTATAGCTGTTAGTTTAATCTCCCCCATAATCATCAGTTTGCAACCTTTGTGTCCCAAATTAACCATAATAAATTTATATTGCCGACTCATCAATTTAGAGGATTTCAGCCTAAGACAAGAGTAGCAGAGGCTAACGCAGCTTCTGTTCAGAAGGAAGGAGGTTACTGGGTCAGGGAGTGGGCGTCCGTCTAAGGCTAGAGCAAGCCATCCTTGGCGGGGAGGGGACCGTGTCAATGCACCTTAAGGAGACAACAGGCAGAATTGCCTGAGGATGGAACCTGGACCACTGCTTCAGTAAGAAGACTCCTGCATCTCCCTCTGCCAACTCTGACTCCATCTTTAGTCCAAGAAAAACAAAGGCTACCTCCTCATCACCTGCCCATTCATGTAGCCCATTCACTCATGTGCTCTCTTCCCATCTGCTGTTCCCCTTCTGAACCCATGTGAGATGCTTCAGGGCGCTCTCTTCCTCAATCTGGCTGATGGAGAGCAAGCCCCACGCAGCTGTTCCTCACTACCCGCATCTGCACATGTGTTTCTTCACCTCGTTCTCATCCAGTGCCTCTCAGGCTTGAATTCGCATCAGAATCACCTGGGGGCTTGTTAAACTATGGCCACCAGAGTCCCACATCCCCAAGATTCTGGTTCAGCGAAGCAAAGTTGGAGCCTGATTATTTGCATTTCCAGGAAGCTCCCAGGCTTCCCTGGTAGCTCAGATGGTAAAGAATCTGCCTGCAACATGGGAGACCTGAGTTCAATCCCTGGGACGGGAAGATCGGCTGAAGAAGGGAATGGCAACCCACTCCAGTAATCTTGCATGGAGAATTCCACGGACAGAGGAGCCTCCATACAGTCCATGGCGTCACAAAGAGTCAGACGTGACTGAGGGACTAACACCTGCACTTCTACTTTCAAGCCCCCAGGTGGCGCTGGTCCCTGGGCCAGGCCCTGAGTAGCACTGATCTGGTCCGAACCAGCAGCCCGCTGGACCTCCAAGACAAGGCAGCACTGATCGCTTCCTAGCACGTCTGAGCACTTGATTTCTCAGGAATAACAAAAGCCTGACCACACTTCACCGGTGGCTTAGCAAGTGGCTGTCCCCTTACCATCCTCTCTGGAGTGAGGTAAGGAGTTTTTTGCATGAGGAATGGGAAATGGGTCCAGCAAGGGACTAAGTAAGATAGGCATCACCTCATACCAGCCGTGCCCTGGACCTTTCATTACGTTCTACGGGGATGTTACATTCTGCGTGACACGTTAATCAGCTTGGATCCCTCAGCTAAGCCTAGTGATTTTAAATGTAACTGGTAATAGGTGTTTGGAGGGGGAGGTGCCTCCGACAGACAGAAACATCAGGAAAGGGGCGATCTGCTGTGTGGTTAACAACCAAACACTGGGATTTAAACTCTGGGTGAGGGGAGAGGAGGAGGGAGCTCACGGAGAGAGAAGACAACCTGATCACTTATTCTTCGGAGCCGTCACTGCTCTGCGGAAGAACACAATAACAGCTCGGCCTGCAGATTGGCGGAGCCCCTCCATTCGAGGAATAACACATAATAAAAACAGGTTTAATAGAAACGATAGCAACTGTAACCACTTAATCACCCAGTCTCCCGCTAGAGTAAGTTTACCAAATCTTCTGTTTTGTTTTGTTTTGTTTTTTAAAGCACAGAGCTCTCAGAGCTTCTCCCCTGGGAGGGAACGGCAGGCGTAGGAGCTGATACAATTACCTCAATAAATCTGCCAGGAGCCAGATGCATTTTTATCACAAACATAATCGGGATCCAGATAACGGAGCAGGCAAGCATGAGCCATCCGAGCACCATGGACCAGTTAGGGTAGCGGTAAGAGCCATAGGTCATGGGCTCCCACTGGTAGAAGCTGAAGCAAAGGATAAACTGGGAAGCAAAGAGAAACGCACATGTTACGGTGGGGATGTGAGTAAGCCCTCAACAGTCACGTGTCAGACCCCTGCCATGAGCTGACTGCTATTATCTCATTTTCCCCCCGTGATGATCCTGTAAAGGAAGTATTATTACTACATTTTCCAAGCAAAAGAACTGGATTTCAGAGATGAACTGACACGCACTGAGGTGCTGAAGCTGTACTTGCCATCACAAGTACAAAAATTAAAAATTCAGCGATGCATGTGGGTGTCTATACACTCAGAGGGGCTGAGAGGATGAATTTAAAGGATGTACACCAGGGTGACTGAGGGGTGGAGGTGGGAGAGAGGATGGTGAGTGTTTTTAAGGAGCTGTCTCTGCTTTCTATAACTGATAATCAAGCCTGAGTTATAAGGGGAAAATCCTCTAGGTTAATGTGAAAAACTAATTGAATCTACTCTGCTTTCACCTTGAATGGGGAAAGGGCCATCTCCAGGAGCTGCCTCTACAGCTGGCTAAGTGGTTCGCGAGCAGTGGCTGAGCAGGAAGTTTGGTGCTATCATCAGCGGTGGGACAAAGAGGGGCGGCCCCGCCCCCCTCAAATGACATAAGGTGGATGGGCCTTGCCACCAAACAGGAGCTGGGGACGGGCTAATCTCAGCTCTACCACTAACTAGCCGAGGGACCCCTGTGTCTCAGACTTCTCTGCTATAAAACAGATCCATTTTACACCGGGTGGACAACACAGCGGTTTTCTGGAAACAACAGTCTGCTATTTACTCAGGGGACCCCTCTCCCTTTTTTGTTGTTGGTTTTTTTCAAAAAATGTTTGTTTATCTGGCTGAGCTGGGTCCTAGCTGTGTCTCGTGAGATCTTTAGTTGCAGCAAGTGAACTCTGAGTTGCAGCATATGGGATCCAGTTCCCGGGCCAGGGATCAAACCCCGGCCCCCTTCATTGGGAGCATGGAGTCTTAGCCACGGGACCACCAGGGAAGGGCCGCCCCCTTCACTTTTAAGGGAGGTCATGATGCATTTTCAGCCCTTGATGCCCCCTCACCACGCACTTTGGCAGACAACAGTGATGAGAAACCTCTGAAAACTTGGTTAGAGCAGCTGCAAAGGAACAGATATGTTGGGAAAACGAGGCACCAGGAAAGACAGAAGAGGGGTCCTCATGGCTGTGTTGGGGGAGGGAGCACTGCCCTCAGGAAATGGAGTGCTCCCCTGTTTTCAACCCACCTTCGGCAGCCTCCACCTAGAACAATGCACCCGCCTACTTCCTCACTCCTCCTCACCTCTCTTGTTCTATCTTAAGCAGTAAAAGAATTGCCTGAAAATGATTGGGGGGAATTACGTCAGGAAAGATAATACATGGAAGTATTCTGGAAAAGTGGGAAGCATTATACAAATGTAAGGCATCTTTATGATTGCTGCAAAGCCCGGGCTGCCGGGGCAAGTGATTATTCCAATGCAACAGTAATTCAATATATGGATTCAAAGCAGCAAGAGCCTGAAGACAATGGTTGAAGATACTGCTCCTATAAGAGATATATCTACTCTAGGCCCCCTTTAGAACATTTGCCCCTAGAGTTATAAGCTTTATTAACAAGTCTGTTGGAAATAGGGCTTAATGTAATTATGGTAAGTTGCTCCATTTCATTTACTATATAAATAGCAATACCTCTGCTTATGTGTGCCTAAGTCAGTAACATGTTCTGCCTATGTATACAATAATTGCATGCAGAATATTTATAGCTCTATAAATTCATGAAGGCACATATAAAAATGATCAATTTTATTTCAGGGGTTTTGAAGTCATTGAAACCCATAATCTCAGCTCAGTCTAGTCTCCTACAAGATAACCGTGTTACAGAAGGGCAAATGGCCAAAGAGGAAGTGTTAGGCTTGCTCCTCTGATACCATTTCCTGTTACACGGGTATCATATCAAATTTATCTGTGTAAACTTGTTCTTGCCATCGATTTCACCCTGCCAAATCAGCTTTGATAAAACCCTGCTCTCAGATGAACCTGGCCATGAGAAAGATAATTTAGCCATGGAGCCAGGTCCACCTGACATTCAGCTGATGGCAGCAGAAGGTGATGCCAATGATGGAACTGACCACTTCTTCTTGTCTCTAGCTCCCAAACACAGAAGGAGGATTTGGTGGAAAGTATTTTCTGGGACCTTGCCACAGGCTTCTGTGGAGAGTTTTATAATGGAAACTGAGTAAAGCACAGCCCAGTTGAGGCACTTTCTCAAAAAACACAGCCAGTCCCCATTATCCCTTTTCTCTGAAATTCTGCTCCTAAAGATTGGGATGATTATAATCCAGAATTGGCCAAACTCCACTTGGAGATGAAACCAACTAGGCTTTCAGAAATATATTACAAGTGTGTTAGACAGGTATTATCTTGAAGCCTAGTTAGCCTTGGATTCGATTCTTATTCTGCCCCCTGCAAGCTCTGTGGCCTCAGGCAAGCTCCTCAGCCTCTCCAAGCCTCAGCACAGGCATCTGTAAAGTGAGGAAAGAATCACCCAGCAAGCAGGGAGGTCGGGAGCTTAAAAGACAATGTTCCTAAAGAGGCTGCCTGATGCTAGAGCCCCACAAGTCCTCGTGTTGATTATCACTATGTGATACGTTTCTGCAGACTAGAGTAAGGTTCTTTGAAGCTTAATCTGTTCTAAGACAAGAAGCAAAGGTCGAAAGAATCTGGGACAGATTCTAACTTTGATTTCACCCAAGAATAAAACGTGTGTAGTAGTAACAGGAGGATCTGGCGAAGCTCAGCAGAGATAGGGAAAACAGCAGAGGCAGACACAGCAGAGGGGGGCGGGGGCGGGGGCGGGGGCGTCTCCTGTTTTCCTCGGTAGGTGGCTAAAACGTCGGTCCTGAATTCAAGAAACTGAAAAATCTATCTTAATCCTTTTCAACTCTCATGTCCCCGGTCTGGTGGGACTTCTCAGACAAATTGCAGCCTCTGATAGGTGATATCAGATACAGATGTGCACACAGATGTGGCTTCTAAATAATGTCTCTTGTCAATGCCGAGGGAGGGAAATACTGAATGTTTTTTCTGTCTAAACTTCTTTTTCCGAAAGAAATGGAGATGTTTTGATTAAAACTCATTTTGTGCCAGTTTTGGGGGTGTTTTTTGTTTTTTGGTTTTTTTTTTTAAGGAAAATATCTGTTTTCTTTACTGTTTTACTGTCATGTTGCTTTAAAAAAGCTGTTACGGAGCAGCGAAACAAGGGTCTTAATCTGGTTTCTAGTGCCACCTTCTGGGATCAGCAGGAACTTCAGCCAGCTTCCTGCAGCCTTTGACCACAAGCCAGGGAGGAAGAAAGACAAGGTCTCTTGTCAATTACTGTGCTTAGAGAGTGGGTGGAGGCAAAGCCAGAAGCTAAGCCACAATAAAGGAGCAGCTGACAGGACGTGCATGTGAGTCCCTATGCAGATTTACTGGTATAGGAAGGGCTCTGATCTTTAAGAAGATGAATGTCAGATGATCTTAAAATGTCATCATCACACTTGAGGATGATAAGATAGTCCTCAAAAGCAATAAAAATGAACAATAAAAGTCTAACTTCTGCTATACATATTAGTTGTATAGTGGCTGTGTTGAGCAGTGTTTAAAAGTTCTAGAGACAGACTGCATGGGTTGAAACCTAGGCTGTTACTACAATTCATAATTCTACAATCCTAGGCAAGTCGCATAAGCTCTGGGTAACAGCTTCCTCCTCTGTAAAATGGAGATAATTATACTACTAACCCCACAGAACTCCTGTAGGGGAGAGATGAGATGGTACGTAAAAAACACTGTGCACAAAGAGTGGACCGTGGTTAGCATGCGGGAACTGTGATCACACGAGGCAGACTGATACAGTGGGAAATGTTCCCGAGGGATGCTCCAAACCAAGCATGAGTCCTAGCTCTGCCCTCCACCCTCCATCAGCCTTGCACCTTTGGGCAGAGTGCTTCACCTCTTTGAGTTTCAGTTCCCTCAGCTGAAAGACAGGAATAATATCCATCCTACCAGCTCCCCAGGCTCATCTGTATGTAGGCACACGTCTTGTTCAACATGAAGCATCGCATATGCATGCAAGGGGCTGCTGGCACGATAAAGCATGCAGTCCTTACAGTTAAAATGGTCGGAGTCACAAAGGCCCAGCAGACTTTCCAGAAAATGTTTGGCTGGAATCCAATCATCATCTCGATGTCTTCACAGAACCTTTGCAAGCCTGCAAAGAGATAAACAGAGATGGAACATGAGGTGCAGTGGCAGGGGGTGAGATGGGGCAGGGGACTGCAGGGGCGCCCCTCACTCGAGTGTCATTGGCTGGGATGGCCCCCTCTTGCTGTCAACATGACCCCTATTATGTAGGAAACCAACAGACAGGTGACTCACTGCTGGGAAGATGAAGGCAAGTAGAATGTTTAAATAGATGGCAAACACTCTCTGCAGTGAAGTTCAACGTGAGATGTCACCCCACGGGGCCAGCTAGGAAGCTCCATCCCAGCCTAACCCAGGCATCTCCACGCTGCCACAATCTGACACAGTCACCTGTGTGGCTGTTTTCGCAGGTGGGTTCATGGGTTCAGCAACCAAGTCTGGCAAACCCAACTACAATCATGATCAATAAGCACAGTGTCTTATGAAAGCCTTGGGATTTCAAAGGAGACTCACTGTATGTTGCTTTTTATCCCCCACCCTCCCAAGGATGGGCTTCCCTGGTGGCTCAGCTGGTAAAGAATCCACCCACAATGTGGGAGACCTGGGTTTGATCCCTGGGTTGGGAATATCCCCTGTATAATGGAATGGCTACCCACTCCAGTATTCTGGCCTGGAAAATTCCATGGACTGTATAGTCCATGGGGTCACAAAGAGTCAGACACAACTGAGGGACTTGCACTCACTCCCAAGGATACTCTTCCATGAGTCAATTTATCTCTGCTCCATGGAAGATGATAAGGGCAGGCAAGAAGCAATGTGCCTTCCACATGGCTATCACCCACTTTGTTGAAACTCAAAGGATTGTGGTCTTCTTGGTCACTGATCAACATAACTATGTAAAGTAAAAAGCAGACAAGAGTTTTTCTCGGGGCCCCAAACAACCAGCATCCACTCTTTGAAAAGAAAAGCCACAGAGAATTTTTGAGGAGGAAGCAGTTTCTTGTATTGTTTCCTGAGCTCACCAGAAGCGAGGCTGTCTCAGAACTGGGGGGTTGCCATGCTGAAGAGACGTGAAAGGGCCCTGAGTCTGAGCCCCTTCACAGTCGGCAGTTCCGACTGGCAGCCCCAAATAATGGGCCACCGCAGGCAAGAACTGCACACTTGGAGCAGCTCTCTGACCATCGTCGGGTTTGCTTGTGTCTCGTTTCCCGTCATCAACTCCTTCAATGACTGGCCTCTGGACGCTAGACCCTCTGGACGTAAGTGAGGGTTAGAACCAAAAAAGAGATGAGAGTTAAAGATGAGGACCTCAGGTGACCCTATTTGCAGGGCAGAATAGAGACGCAGACATAGAGAACAGATGTGAGAAGAAGGGGTGGGACGAATGGAGAGCCTAGCGGTGAAACGCACGCATCGCCACGTGTGAAACAGTCGGGGTTCACTGTGTGACCAGCGAGCTCAGCCTGGTGCCCTGTGACAGCCTGGAGGGGTGGGTGGGGGTGGGGACACATGTATCCCTATGGCTGACTCACGTTGCTGTATGGCAGAAACCAATGCAACATTGTACAGCAATTATCCTCCAATTAAAAATAATTTTAAAAAAAAGATAAGGACCTCAGAAACCCACGTGAAATCCTAAAAGTGGGACTCAGTTCTTCAAAACAGAAAAGACTCTAAAATCTTCTGTTTTCGGTATCAACCCTGTTAGCAGACCCTTCTTCTCCATTAAACCATTCTCCAAGGAGGTAGTGGTGTGCAGCTTGCCTAGGGAAACTGATGTGGTCAAGGTTAGACTGAGGAAGACGCACAGAGACAGCCTCCTAGGGGTGGGAGGAGACGTGCTCAGGTTCCCCCAGAGGGGACGGAGAGCTGGGTCCAGACTGCAGGAGTGGGTGGACGGTGGGTGCCCAGTTTCAGCAGGAGGCAGTTCGATGCCCAGGAGCAGCCCCGGAACTGAGCGAGATGACTTGGTTCCAGAGTTAGCACAAGCCCTGGAAAGTCAGCTTCCTCCCTTCCTGTGACGGCTTTGGACGCCTGCTCCAACAGGCTCCACTTCAGGTCCTGTGATGGATCAGCCTGATCTGCCAGCGTGGCCCGGCAGATGCTGCCCAAGGGCACCAGTGGGAGCTGCCAGGCAAGCCTCCTGCCTCTTGCTCATCCCTGAGTCAGGCTCTCCAATCTCTCCATCCCCTATCCATTCTGGTCCCCACCCAGCACAGCCCACCCGCACCCTGACTCACGCCCAAGCCCCCACCAAAGTCCCTTACTGAGTCAGTGGCTAGGCCTTTGTTCCCATGGCTTCCTCTGCCTGCTCTATCCTTCCCACTTGTCCAAGTCCCTCATCAAGGCTAACGCTAGAGGAACTGATCTTGGAGCCAGGAGCTTGTGCATAGAGATCTGCCTGCTGCATGACCTTGAACCTGGAAGGGTAAGAGAGCTGCAAAGGGATCAGAGCAACAGCTTCTCCCTGAGCTAGCAGAAAAACAGCAGGAAATAAAAACAGCGGTGAACTCATAGCTACTGTTTTAGATTCAGACACGCAGACCTGGTGCCCAGAAAGGGGCTACCACAAGCTCCATGTAACCAACCAATCCTGAACTGTTAGTCAAGGCCCCGCCTCACCAACCAGTCACTTTTGCCCGCGCAGCTTTGTGGCCTTTGTCTTCATGAACCACACCCTTGCCTCTGGTCTGAGAATGGTCTTCCAGGGACTGCTGTCCCTGTGGTGTGGCCTGGTGCTGAGAAGGGTGACTCCCCTGGATTAACGCTCTGACACCCCTGGATTAACGGTCTCCTGTTGCCATCTTGAACAATTTTTAACATGGGGTTCCAGATTTTAATTTTGCCCTCGGTCTCACAAATTAGGTCTCCGGCCCTGTGTGGACCTCCAATTATTCTCTTACAGTTAATGTGATGTTTCGGCTGCATCCTTTGGAGCCAAAATCCTTTGTGTGGGCTTAGATTTTCCCTGCCTTGGTTAGCAGTAAGCTCAACATTAAGCCTCAGTCCTTGTTTTCATTTACGTCCTTTTTCTTGTGAAATGCCATCTTCTCAAGTCCTTTTCTGGTCAGTCTGGCCCTCCTTTATCTCTGGGCAGCCTTAGGGCTCCCAGCCAGGTAGGAGTCATTGCCTGCTGGAACTAACATCCCTCACAAGCATGGAGAGAAAGACAGTGCGCGTGGGATGTAAAACAGGTCACTGACCGATGTGGAAGGAAACAGATCAAGACGACAGAGCACATTGTGATTTGTGGGAAACGCACAGTGGAGAGCCAAGCAGATTACCAGGCACGAGGGCTCTGTGGCAGCAGGTTAATGCCATGGTTTCTTCATCAAGGAACTCCCTGTATTGGCTCTCAGCAGAGTACAAATCACTTTTACAAAGCGACTCTATTAGGTAAAAGTCTGTTAAAGAGATTGTTCCTACACCAAACTTGGGGAGTTGCACTTTTCTAGCTACCACAAATCCAGATATTGGCCTTTGAAGAGCATTGCTTTGAGAGCCTGAATCAGCTCTTTTGTTCTAAAGATAAAACTTGAAAGTTGTACCCAATGTATTTTAAATGTTTGAATGGCAACCTCTAGAATCTAGACTCTAGAGATCATTAGAACCGAGAAGAAAATACAAATCTCTGCAATTTGTCTGCTTCTTTTTCAGATTCAGCAGCCAGGATGGAAGGGGACCAAATCAGTCAGGTTCATTTCCTTTCTTCATGGCTTCATGTTGAACTTCCTCACACTAACCTGCATTTGTTTGGGGGCTCATCATCTCAATCAACAATCTACTGTCATCTGGAGCATACATTATATGTTTGTGCAAGCTTTTCCTTTCACTTCTGACAATGATGCTAGCTTCAAATATTTCTTCTAAGATTCCCTTCTTAGAATTCCCTCCAGGTCCAAATCAGAGGATCACACCCACATGTGACAATACAGGAGTCAAGTTCAACCTGAGCTTAGCACAGAGTCCACCTAGTCCTGGGAGCTGGCTCAGCACCAGCCTTCTAGAGCCCAACTAATTGTCTGGGTGATCCCCCTAGGGAAAAAAGCACTCGGGATTTACTTTTTCCTTCGGAACCAAAAAATCTACTGGCAGATTTATATGAGGGCTGGGAGAGAGATATTTAAGTCCTAAAAACAGAAATATTCAAAGGTTTCTGTTTTAACGGATGCTTGTAAACCACACTGAACAACCCTGTTTTATTGGAAACAATCATGCAAATGTGCCTTTTGTGGGCAATATCAGGGAGGCTACAGACAGCGGAGGAGATCAACGAGATGGCTACCTACACATGGACCGGTGCCACAATGAAGTGCCTTCCTGACTTTGCCAACAGACCATCTGGCGACTTCAGCTTATGTGTGGACCCACAAGGGCTCAAGTTTCCAAAAGAGAGCCCCAGAGGCCTCTCCACAGTAACGCCTTTGGTATCTGGGCAAAAAGTTAGGATTCACTGTGGCAGACTGGCTGGGTTTCAGCCACTCTCTGCTCAGGTAGGAAGCTCTTTGAAGCCTTAGCCTAAATGCGATTCTTCAATCACAGCGTCACTGCAGGCCTGAGGCTGTCGCATCAGCCCAAAGTGCTGGCAGTTTGGCCTCTGATGCCATCAGGACAGCTGGCATGCCTGCCCGCTTCTCTGGCCAGAAGCTAAACTCTCTCTGCAGTGGGGATGTAAGCTCCAGCTGAGATAAATTCTTCTTCTGCCAATGCCCAACAATGACTGCAGTATTTTCCTGTTTCTAGGGCACCCAGTTTTTACTTGAAAGGTTTCCTTTTTATATCTTGACTGCCCATCGCCCTCCATTTTAATGTATTTTTCAGTAAAGCAAGAAGCTGCTGAAGCCCTGATGGGCAAGAGGTTAACCATTACATTAAAGGCAAAAGGCTCTTAAGCACATCCCTGCATCCAAGTGATACCCTGCCTTTCCTTTCACCATCTCGTTTTGGTTTTGAAATACAGATGGGTCTTCTGACTTGGCATTTTTCCTCTATAGTAAATACCTCCTGGTATTTACTATAGAGGCCTTATCTATATTAGGGATCTCCCTGTGAGGCACAAGGACGTCAGCACCGCCTTGAACCCCATAGGACTGGCTTGTGCTGACTGGTGGTACACAGGAGGGGCTCAAGAGGTCACCCCATGAGACTCAACCCCACCCCCCAGCCAAGCACAAACACCTCTCCAGGAAGGGCAAAGATGGCATCTGCTGATTTTTCCTATTCTTCTTGAGAATGGCCCCACTGATTATAGGATGCTCGTTGCTATGGTGATGCTGCTGCTGCTGCTGCTAAGTCGCTTCAGTCGTGTCTGACTCTGTGTGACCCCATAGACGGCAGCCCACCGGGCTCTGTTGTCCCTGGGATTCTCCAGGCTAGAGCACTGGAGTGGGTTGCCATTTCCTTCTCCAATGCATGAAAGTGAAAGGTGAAAGTGAAGTCGCTCAGTTGTGTCCGACTCTTAGAGACCCCATGGACTGCAGCCTACCAGGCTCCTCTGTCCATGGGATTTTCCAGGCAAGAGTACTAGAGTGGGGTGCCATTGATAGGAAGGGTTAATTTATAAGGGAATTGGAAGTTTCTTCCTGGGAAAATCTGGGGTTGAGATCTTGCATCACAGGCTCCCATGACGCTAATAAAGTCTCCTAAGGACCTATGATGGGGCTTTCCTGGTGGTTCAGACGGTAAAGAATCTACCTGTAACTCAGGAGACCCGGGTTCAGTCCCTGGGTCAAGAAGATCCCCTGGAGAAGGAAATGGCAATCCACTCTAGTATTCTTACCAGGAAAATTCTATGGAGAGAGGAGCCTGATGGGCTACAGTCCACGGGATTGCAAAGAGTCGGACACAACTGAGCAACTAACACACACACACACACACACACACACACACACACACACACAAGGCTCTGTGAGGTTCTCTTTTCTCACTATAGTATCAGGAGACCACCAGTGAAGCTACTCCTCACCTCAAGCTGCGTGAAGACTACAGCTACCAAGACCCTGAAATACTTTCACAGGAGCAAAGCAGTCTCCCTCTTCCCCCTAGTCTGGCCACCATCCACAGGCATTAAACATTCACTTGTCAAGCGCATGTCCCAGTCCTAGCAGTTTCTGGTAACAAAGTTTCACCATCGGTTATCTTTTAGATCCAAGTGATTGAGGCAAGTTTGGAAATAAAGGTGCAGCTCTGTTTCCTAAACAGCTGCAATGAAGCCCTTGCCTTGTCTTCTTAAATAGGAGAAACCTGCTAGCCATGGACGCCTCAGTGACACTGTTTGGCCTCAGCATCCGTCTCAGTGGTTCCCTTACCGTACACATAGGAGATCCCCACGAGCTCAAAAATGGCGATGATGACGAGGGCATAGGAGGCGGCGTATGTGTCCACAAGCTGAAACATGTAAATTCCACCCTGGCAGGGAAGAGAGACGAGCAACGTCAGTGGGCCTGGATCCAGGCTGTGACCCACTTCCAGCAGCCAGTCCTTCCAGCCTGAGCAGGGTCATGTGCCAACAGGAGTTGAAGGATCCCCTCTCCCCTGGAGAGGAGCAACTTAACTCTGGTCAAGTAAGCCAGAGGCCTTGCTGTGTTAACAAAGCAGTCCCTTGAGAGACTCCCAAGCTCATCAACAACACAAGCCCAGAAAAGTGATTTAACATCTGACTCTTAAAAGGCAGAGGTCAAACATTCGAAGATGTAAATGGGAAAGTAGCCAAACTGCATCATTTTTGCTTTAAGCAACAGATGGCCATTTCTACCCACATACCTGCATGTGACTGATCTCCATAAGACCTTCAGGTGTCAATGGGCAGTCCTCACACATCTGTCAATGGGCAGTCTTCAAACATCCCCCTGCATCTTTACCTCACTCTTACATGAGGTTTAGAGACCATCTCCTTTCAATCCATCATTTTACAATGAAGAAACTAATACCCAAAGTGGTGACTTGCTCAAGGTCAGAGAGACAGCAAAAGCAATATACACACACATCAGGTGAGCAAATACTCATTTTACCAGACACTCAGGACCAGAAGAAACTCCAACGACTATAGATATTGTATATTACAAGTAATCAAGTGGAAATGTCTCTGGTTAGTCAAGTTGGATTTCCATGTATTTCATTTTCTTCAAGTAGGACACACCTGTCTCGTTGGCTCAAGAAGGCTACGTCTCAATTATGAAGATGCAAGAAGTATCATTAGTAGCCAAGGTGACATATTTCCCTCTGCGGTCAGAATCTCTAATGGACTGGTGCCATCTACTTGGAAATGGCAGTGGTTTGGCTGTTATTCTAAGGTCTGGGAGTTAAGAGTAAAGAGACGGAAAAGCCATCAGCCCCACCCACAACCTGCCCCCATCCGAAGCCTGTGCCCAGCAGGCGTCTTACCTGAGTGATCATTGGGAAGCCCATGATGAAGAAACAAACACAGCAGCCCAGAGTAAAGACCGGTTTGTGAGTGCGCAGGTACTTGGGGAACTCGTCCGAGATGGAGGTCACTATGGTCTCGATGGTGGCAAACTGGAATGATGCCGGAGAGGGGACGCCTGTGACACTGCCCAGCCCCACAGGCTCAAAAGAGTCCTCTGTGTCTCCCATCAGGCAAAGTGGTGTTTGTATGAGGATTGGTCTTTGGGGTTGCTTTCCCTTGATGAGTCTAAAGGATCTTGCTGGGGTCCAACCCACAAGGTCAGCAAGGGGAATCTAAGCAGGATGTGAACCTGAGAGCTATGTCTCCAGCCCCCAGAGACTGCACTCACAGCCATCCGCTAGGACACGTTAAGCGTCACTTTGTATTCATGAGATGTAAATTCCTCTCCTCCCGTTTACAGCGCATTTGATCTTGCACTTGAGGAAAAAGCCCTCCTTGCACCCAACTACTAAACTCTGAGCACCTGTCGGCATGATTTGTAGTAGTCTCAGACCCGCAGCAATTTCCCTAAAATTGACTTCGCATTATTCTCCCCTATCCGGCCCCACAGAACTTGCTTTGGCAAAAGGACACCAAAGCAGGAAGAACATAAGTAAAACTTGCACAGAAAAAAGGAAAGAGGGAGAGAGAACAGGTCCTGTGCACCGCCACCTAAGTCACCCACAGATGCAAGGCTGTCCCGAGCTTTGGCCAGGTGCCTCACCATCCCTACACATCGCTTCAGGAAACGCTGAGATAATACTACACCCAAACCCCGCCCCGGGCTGGATTAGAGCACCCCCAGGAGAGGGGTCTTCAGAAGGAGGACTGGAGCAGAGGTCAAAGGGGACACTCACCATAGTGTCAAGTCCAAGAGTGAGGAGCATCAGGAAGAAGATGATGGCCCAGAAGGGAGACAGGGGCAGCCTGGTTAAGGCCTCTGGGTAAACCACGAATGCAATACCTGGCCCTGGAAAGAGCAAGACAGATGACCGCAGGCAGGTCCAGCTCCAAGACCCCTCTTCCCGGAAGCCCACAAGGTCCGTGGCAGTCCTGAGTCGTTGACAAGACAAGCTGCTCCTTCTGCGTCCTATATTTTTACTCCTCTTCATCCGTTTCCCCAATTAGACCTCAAACTAATTGAAGGGAAGGACCAGAGGAATTAGGTCCACATCTCAGGAAACTCATAGGAGAGGCTCAGAAACAGTGGCAAAGCAGAGACTCAGGGCCAGCCCCACACTACGGCCAGGCTGTGCCCCATGCAAATAAACACAAAAACCTCCGTGTCTATATTAATGGGTTGAGGAAGGATGTACTATTATCCTCTAGAACAGTGGAGATTTTGCTTCCCAGAGCATATATGGCAATGTCTAGAAACATTTTTATTCTCATAACCAGGATTTTTGATTCTCATAACCAGGATGTCTTGGAGGATGATTACTGGGGTCTGGTGTGTAGAGAGGCCAGATGCTGCTAAACATCCTTCAATGCACAGCCCCCACAGCAAAGATTTATCCAACCCAAAGGTCAAGCGTGATGAGATCCAGAAACCCTGCTATCAGGGTTAAACATTCCCAGAACGACATCATTTCCCCCTTTTGCTACCCTTCTTCTTAGTCACTCCTCCAGGCAAAGCCATTTACGCAAAAGGTGAATCGTCTAATGCTTATTGGATCTTGCCCCACAAAGGCTTGGTAAACATGGGGCTGTATCAGTCCACAGGTAATTAGGTGGGGGTGAGGGAAACACAAGAGTTGAGAGGGTTTGGTCTCTAATGCCTAGACAGTTCAGGGCCCAAATTCAGACTCCATGACTTGCTAACTGTGCAGCCCTAGAGAAGTTAATTTATTGCTATAAGCCTCAATCTTGCCTATCTGTAAAATGGGGATAACAACAGTTCTTCATAATAGGACAGTCATGACGAACAAACGAAGTGCAGGGAAAGCACTGAGGCCAGTGCCTCACACGTCATCAACACTCTCAGAATATTAGCTCTTCTTAGGAGCAGACAAGGAACATGGAAATTAGCAGCTCTGATCTGGGTCTTCCCAAGAATATCGTGTGTGGTCTTGATAGAGGATGTCTGAGCTGCGTTTTTCTCTGCTAACATAAAACCCTACCAGCCATTCCTACCTGCCTCGTGGCCTCACTGGGAAGATGGTAAAAGACGCAGCAGTTGTGAATTTCCCTGTAAGTAGAAACCTACATGATAATGGGCAGAGACCAGGGAATGTTGGGGTAATCCACAGCCAGGGCACGTCTAGAAGCCAGAAATCGCAGCACCTGGAGTTTTTATAACTCAATCATAACAGCCCTTTTTTAAACTGGAATTTATCAGGTTGTTAGTTCCTAATGTTGCCTAGGGCTTTGGGTATTTAAAATATAAAGCCTGGAATGCCTAAGATACCCTCACCTGATACATTTATTGAACAGACGGTAGAAACAGCCTCTGAAGACTCCCTGAGTGAACCATAAAAGAAAACTCAATAGTAAACTACAGTTCAAAATTGGTCCCAAATGCAGCACACCAAGGAAGCCAGTTCAGTGCCCTGAACACCAAGGAAGCCAGTTCAGTTTAGGCTCATAAAGTGGACAAGAAGGTCTTAAAATGGCCAGGAGGACCTCGGCTGATTGCTTTAACAGGATTCCGGCCATTTGGACATTACTGCTTTTTCAGGGTGGAGAAGGATTTCCAAATATCTGGCCTGTTTCCATTTCGGTGGCCTCCCTATAGTACACAGGGTAAAGGCATCATGTTCAGAAAACTCCGTTTATCCAAGATGGCTAGCAAGCGGATTTTTTAAATACATGTTTATAATATTTTGCAGAGTCTGGGAAGAGGGACTGCCTGAGCCACGGCGGAGTTTTCCCTAGGTGAGGCCCATGTGTCTGACAGAGGCTGAGTCCTGCCACTTTCAGCAAAGCCCAGGAGCTGGAGGGCAGGCTCCCCTGCCCCGGGGACCAGGAGACTCACTCTGCCTCTTTCTAGCTGCAGGACTTTAGATAAGACTTGGGTAAGACTCTGGACATACCTCAGTTTCCTTATCCATACAATGGGGATAAATAATAGTGCCTACCCTCAGGGATAGGGCTTCCCTTGTGGCTCAGCTGGTAAAGAATTCACCTGCAATGTGGGAGACCTGGGTTCGATCCCTGGGTTGGGAAGATCCCTGGGAGAAGGGAACGGCTACCCACTCCAGTATTCTGGCCTGGAGAATTCCATGGACTGTATGGTCCATGGGGGTCACAGAGTCGGACGCAACCGAGCGACTTTCTCTTCACTTACCCTCAGGGAATCTCTGTAACGTTAAGTGTACTGATACTAGTGAAGGGCTCAGAATAATGGTCTGTGCTTACTGAGTTCTCTCCACAGCCAGGCACTATTCTGAGCCCTCCACTCAGGGCTCTTACCGTGAAAGGGGCCCAAAGGGGCTCAGCAGGCCAGCGACTCGGCCAGGGCCCCAGAGACCTACAGTGACAGCCTCCTTGGTCCTAGAGAGCCGCTGCAGACAGAACCAGGGGCTCTGGAGCCAGCGTGGCCTGCAGCCCACGGGGAGTGCTCACTCTGCTGGTTTCCTACCACCCATGCATGCATTCTCAGAGGAGGCAGCGCTGAGCCCTGCGCCTTTGGAAGCACTGGCTTCCAGGGACAGACAGATGGTGGGACGGTCCCTTCATCTTGATCAGCAGGGTCTCTGTACTATGAGGGGGCGAGGGAGCCAGGGCAGCACTTCCCAGTGGTCTGGTTACCTGGGAGTTACCACACAGGGCCCGGAAATCTACATGCACTGTGTGTTCCCCTGCTGTGTCTAATCCAGTCCTGTTGCAGGGGGGTCAGCATCTTGGTAGGGCTCTGGGTAGGATTCTGACAGTGAGTCAGCACTCCCCAGGTAGCCGTGAAGATGGCTGGGAGATGCCTCTAACAGGCTGACTTCCCAGGAAGCTGCTTTTTTGAAGTCAATGCCTGAGAAGACCACGCCCCCTTCCCTGTGCCCATCGTAAGAGCAGAAGATGGCCTGGTCTCATACCAATCCACCCTCAGTCACCCTCAGTCTGATACAGCCAAGATTTGAGGTAGTGACTTTGCTGCTGCTGCTGCTAAGTCACATCAGTCGTGTCCGACTGTGCGACCCCATAAACGAAAGCCCACCAGGCTCCTCTGTCCCTGGGATTCTCCAGGAAAGAACACTGGAGTGGGTTGCCATTTCCTTCTCCAATGCATGAAAGTGAAAAGTGAAAGTGAAGTCGCTCAGTCATGTCCGACCCTCAGCAACCTCATGGACTACAGCCTACCAGGCTCCTCCGTCCATGGGATTTTCCAGGCAAGAGTACTGGAGTGGGGTGCCATCGCCTTCTCCGAGTGACTTTGAGCCTCTCTTAAAAGGGAGCTCTAAATAAAATGCACTACCGTTAGGTCATTAAAGAGAACCAGCTTTGGACCGAATATCAAAGCACAGTCACTAATGCCGGATCAGCACAAATGAACTGAACATTCACGTGCCAATGTCGCCTAGCGAGGAGGGCATGGGGCTGGCACCTAATGCAGGCCTGACCCCAAACCTCTGTCCTGTATTCTGCAGGGCCCCCATTATACCAGGGGAATCAGACAAGCCTGCAAATCACATACGATAAAGTATGTGAGTTCAAATGAGCAGGGTTAGCTGCCTGTGGGTCTGGGAGAAGACTCCAAGGGCCCCTGCCTCTCCCCAGTGGGGGATGACACCCACTTCTGATGGGTCTGCTGGTGACGATGAGAAACTACCAAGTACCTGCTCCTTTAGCAACACATGTTTGAACTGCAAGGCTCCGTTCACACGTGGATTTTTCTCAGTAATAAATACAATACAAGACAGTCCACAGTTGGGCGAATCCATGGATACAAAGCAATCTCAGATTCAGAGGAGCTGTACCTACAAAGGGCTGATTAATAAATTATAACTTGGACTTTTGACTGCTCGGAGGTTCGGCACCCCTAACCCCCAGTATCTGAGATCTGCGTTGTTCACGGGTCCACCGTATGAACACAACATGTTAGAATCCATGAGAAGAGCTCCTCTCCCTGTTAGAATCAGAGGAAATGAAAAAAATCTAGAAAGGGCAAATTCTAGAGGAAACCCGGACCATTTGTTTGATGCTTTGTACGTACAGGAAAATAAAAATTTAATTTGGGTTTTAGCAACTTGTGCCCCATATCCCTTTCCTGGGGTAGGAAAGCGCTTGAAAGAATAAATTAACATGGCCATGTCTCAGGAATCACTATCTCTGACCACTCAGCCACTGGTTCAACTGGTTCACCGGTTCACAGCTCAGTAATGTCTCAAGAATAACGAAACACCTCAGACCTGCCAGAAAGTGGGGTAGGACCCAGCTGCTCCAGGCACCCTGCTGGCAGGAAATATGGGCAGTTGGGCGTCACAGGCACCCTGGAGACAAAGCCTTCGCTTCTCTCCCCACCCCCGAATCCCCCACCCCTGCCACCTCCCTCCTCCCCAGGAGTTTTAAACTCTCCAACCAGGGAAGGGCATTGGCTCAGCTCTGGGACCTTTAATTTAGTGCACTGCTGCAGGACCAAAATCCCTGGGGGTTCAACACTCTCTCCAGGGAGAGATAACTACCCCCCACCCCCCAGGAACAAGCTGGTTCTTTAACTCTTGGAGGCCCGCAGCGTGCTATCAGCCCCGCTGAAGTGGTGACTACCTATCCACAGGGAGACGGCAGCCCACCAAGGAGGTGAGCTGAGGCTTAGTTCTCCCTGCGCTGCCGTCTGAGCCATTACCTGAGGTCTGCAGTGAGCTCCTTGAGGAAAGACAGCTGCACAGAGAAGCCACAAGACAGGCCCACAGTCTGGGTGGTCTAGAGCCCACAGACAGTCCCGTCCCCTCCGCCCCAGCCACGGCCCCAGCCACGGTCCCGACCCCGAGGCATCTCCTAAACGCCTGATTAGAGGGTGACCCTAGTGACAGACGATGCCACCATGAAATCCCTTCATCACCAAAACCCGCTCAACACCCAAATCCTGTGTAGAATGAGGCAGGCTGGAAATACAAAGTTCAGTAAAAGTATTACATACTCTCTACAAAATACTGTGCTAGAAATATGGATTAAATGAGATTAAAAAATGATAGCCCTCTGTACACTCCAAAGAGACCACACAAGTGTTAGCCATTAACAGATGGATCACCTGGGCAGAGAGTAAACATTTATCCCACAGCCCTCCCTCCACCACCGTCCAACCTTTCCACCCGCCGGGGAAAACACCGCAGGTCTGCATTGCTAACTTAGCAGAAGGCCCTGAGAGCATGGCAGACCTTATGACCTGTGCTTTGTCAGCAGAAGGCCGCTCTTATTAATAAGCATTAGCTCAGTGCCTGCAGAGCCCTTGGCGAGGGATGCCACCCTGCGGCAGGCTGTGGCCACATCAGCTGCAGGAGCGCTGGATGGCTTAGAGAATCCTCTACATATGCCTAACAGGTAGAGACCTTACATAGGCTGGAGCTTAGCTAAAACAGGAGAGGGACCAGGGACTTTCCTGGTGGCCTAGAGGTTACGAATCAGCCTGGCAATGCAGGGGACATGGGTTCAATCCCTGGTTGGAGAACCAAGATCCCACACGCCATGGGTCAACTAAGTCTGCATGGAATAATGAAGACCCCGCATACCACAATTGAGACCCGACACAGACAAATAAATATTTTTAAAAAAGAGAGAGAGGAGAGGGAAGCAGGAAAGGGCTTTTATAGCCACCCCTCTAGGTAAGGACCGACCAGCTCTAACTCTGCAGGCGCTTCAGTTGTTCTGGGCCCCTCCACAAAGGGGGACCGAGGCTGCCCCCTCTCCAGCCCGCCCCAGAAGGACAGCTTCCTAGCACAGCAGCACAAGTGAGAAGCTCAGGATGTGAAGTGGAACCTGGCCCACAACAGCAGGGCGACGGCCACACGGTACCTTGGTCGGCCACATTCTCGATGTTCACCTTGCGTTCGTTGGCCATGAAGCCGATGACTGAGAAGATGACGAAGCCGGCGAAGATGCTCGTGGCGCTGTTGGTGCAGGTGACAATTAGCGTGTCCCTGGGGGGAAGGGACAGGTCATCAGCTGTGCTTTGTACGGAGGAAGGGACGGGAGGGACACACGAATGTGTTAGCGGACACCTGTGTCTACACCCATTTCTAAACAGGTGCTCGCTGTAGGCTGGTCTTGTTCTCTCTTATTCACAAGGAAATAGTCTGACCACAGGCTCCCTTGGGCTGAGTGTATAAGCACCAGAACAAAGCTCTGCTATAGAAGCAGGTCTCCCCTCCTGGCAGTAGCAGAGTAAGTCTGTCCATCAGAGCAGAAATTGAAGGGAAGGGGGCCTTTTGCAGAGTCTGGGACAGGAACCACATATGAGAGAAGGCAGCGGGACCAACCCAATGCCCCCAAACCTTAGAACAGCCTGGGGTTCCTGCACACAGGCTGAGATGGGCACGCCTGGAGGGGAGGAGAGAAGCCAGCAGCTCGGAGGCAGCGCCCTCTGCTGGCCATGCAGCTGCAATTCCCGGGCTGCCCTGTCCATCCTAGACCCAAAAGAAGGGTCACAGCTAGATGGAGCCATGGGGCCAAATTCCTGTCCTGGTTCTCTCCATGTTAGAGGTATAACCTTGACTAGGTCACTTTCTTTCCACTCCTATTTTAAATGCCAGCAATGACCCCATCTCGCTCACAGCTTGTGAGGATAGAACCAGATGAGGCCTGGGCCGCACAAAGCCAGACAGGGAGCAAGGGCTCAGGACACCATCTGCCTCGTCCAGCCCTTTGGTTTCAGTTCAGTCACTCAGTCGTGTCTGACTCTCTGTGACCCCGTGGACTGCAGCACGCCAGGCTTCCCTGTCCCTCACCAACTTCCAGAGCTTGTTCAAATCCAACCATCTCATCCTCTGTCGTCCCCTTCTCCTCCCACCTTCAATCTTTCCCAGCATCAGGGCCTTTTACCGATGGGGAAACTGAGACCCAGGGGAAGGTAATGGGCTCACCAACAGTAAGTTCCAGTTTGAACCCAGTCTTCCTGCCCCTCAGCCACACCACACAGCCTCATTTCTAACACAACACAGAGCCACGCTTCCCCCTTTGAGGGTGCTCAGGTTGATTCTCGTGGGCCATAAGTCAATAAGCAGCTATGATCAAAGAAGCTCAGACTCCTTAGTCTGGTATACCAGCTGTTGTGGGCTGAACTGCGAGCCCCCAAATGTGTATGTGGAAGTCACTATCCCCAGTTCTTCAGCATGTGACTGTATTTGAAAACAGGGTCTTTAAACAGGTACTTAGGGTAAGAGGAAGTCATGAGAGTGGGCGCTAATCCAATATGCTACTGCTAAGTCACTTCAGTTGTGTCCGACTTTGTGCGACCCCACAGACTGCAGCCCACCAGGCTCCCCCATCCCTGGGATTCTCCAGGTAAGAACACTGGAGTGGGTAATCCAATATGACTGAGGCCCAATAAGCGAGGAGATAAGGGTGCGCAGTGAGCAGGAGACCAGATGGGAGACTCACGGAGAAGACGGCTGGCCGCAAGCCAAGCAGGGAGGCCTCAGAAGACGTCATCCTGGTGACGTCTTGATCTTGGACTTACGGCCTCCAGGTGGTGGGGAAGTTAATTTCTATTGTTTAGGTCACTCACTCTGTACTGTTTGTTACAACAGCCCCCCAGAAACTAACACAAAGGCTCTCTCCTCAGCGGATTCTCAGGCCCCAATTCCTTCCCGCCCCCATGAGCCCACCCCTGCTGCAGTGCCGTCAGCCTGCTCCCCCGATATCTCTGTCATCCCCAGCCCCACTCAGCCCCACCTGCAGACATGCCCTGCTCCCCTGCACCTGTTGAAATCTGGCCCGCAGAGACAGCACTTGTGTGAGGCCATCCCAGCCAACCTAGGCTACAGCTTACATGTAATCTCTTCCTCTTGGTTCATGAAAGATCTCATGCATGATTAAAAATAAGAATGATGGCTACTGCTGTTTACTGAGCTCCTACTGTGTGTAAAATATCACCATGAGACTTTTGTATACATTATCTCTTATCCTCAACAAAATGTTATAATCTGCATTTTACAGATTAGAAAATGGAGATTCACGGAAGTGAAGTTTCTTATCCATGTCTTGGAGTCTTAATAAATCGTGAAGTCATAATATAAATGCAAGTCTGTCTGACTCCAAGCGTCTTTCCTTTTTTTTTTAATCAGCCCTTCAAGAGAACAAACCTTATCTTCCTACTGCTTGTCACAGACAGATTTAACTTTCAGATGTCACCTCCTCCAGGGGCTGTACGGACTCTCTCATGTCTTCAGGGTTCCGGAGCCCCCTAAAATCACCCCATCCAAGTGCCACCCTACACCAGGACCACCTGAGGATCCTGTCTGGAAATGTAACTTCCCAATGCCCAACACCTCCTGGTTCTGTTTCTTAAACCTGGGAGGGGACTCAAAGTTTGCATGACTTTGGGTTTAACTGACAAATAAAATTGTAATATATTTTAACATATTTAAAGTATGTAATGTGATGATTTGATAAACATATGCATGAAACAGGGCTCCCACTATCGAGTTAATTAACACAGCCACCACCACGGTACTTCTTCAACTGTACCACACTGCGTTTCTCATAGGGCTCACTAGAAAAATGTCTATCAAGTGGGCGTATGACCATACTTCATCAACGACTGCCATACAGCTGTCTCCGTGGACTAGAGAGCTCACAAATGACTATGCCAGGACACAGCCAGTGGGACAGCACCTCCAGAGAAATTCAGATCCATCCCAAGGGTCAGAATCAGGGTGCAAGTTGGGGGCCAGGCCAGGCCTTGGGGCCAGCAGCTCAGCTTTAGCAGGGGGTTTCCTCCACTCCAGAGACAACTGCCTGGCCCTATCTCAGGTGAAATGTGAGGTTGTGGCCTCAGGCACGTGATAACTCAGCCCAAGGTTCTGTCCCCAGGCCCTAGTCCCGCTCACCAGCCACCTCTGGGGCTTGAAGTGCCTCCACATACCTGTAGCAGTTGTTGTGAAATTTGTTGTAAGAAGAGAGAGTGATCAGGCCTCCCCACGCAGCAGATAAAGAGAAGAAAATCTGAGTGGCAGCGTCTTTCCACACCTGGGAGGCAAGAAAGGGGAAGACTCAATGTCACTGGAGGAGGCTGGTCCGGGGGAGAGGAGGCTCCCAATGCACAGGATCTGAGGCTTGGGAGGCGGGAGGCAATCAGGCCAGGATGACTCGGGCACCAACATAAATGGGAAACACACGCAGTCGTTTGCATTGGAAACCAAAGCGGCAGTGACTGACCTGGGAGACCCTAACTCCATTCTAATCAGAGGAGAGGAACTCAGTAAGCGATGTGCACATTTCATGCTGGCAAGCCCTACCACATAAAACCATACAGAAAGGAAAAGCCCTTTCTTCAGCTAGAAAACGTCTCAAAATGAAAAACAATTTGCAAAAGCAAAAATATTCATGGATACAAAAGCAAAATTGTTTACAGCTGACATTCTCACAGATTACAATTTACTAAAAATGTGAAATTCTGTAGCCCCCACCTTCGAAGGAAAGCATGCTCCATTGCCACCACACAGTGGATTTCCCAGTGCCACCTCCGTGAACCTGCCTGACAGCACCTCTTGTTTGTCTTGGCAATTTAATCGTCCTCATAAAACTCCAGAAGGCAACTCAAGAGTTTGAGCTAGAGATTTATATGATTTGATAATGACTTCCTATCATTTTTATAAATTAAATCTGGCTTTTAAGTTGTGCTTAACATATGCAAGGTATGTGCTGGCAAAGTCTGTGCCTGCCCCAACCTCTATTCTCTCACGCTCCTTGGTAACAAAGCTGTGGTTTTATTTAAAGGCAGCCATACATCCAGCCCGGAGAAGGCAATGGCAACCCACTCCAGTACTCTTGCCTGGAAAATCCCATGGACAGAGGAGCCTGGTAGGCTGCAATCCATGGGGTCATGAAGAGTCGAACACGACTGAGCGACTTCACTTTCACTTTTCACTTTCATGCATTGGAGAAGGAAATGGCAACCCACTCCAGTATTCTTGCCTGGAGAATCCCAGGGATGGGGGAGCCTGGTGGGCTGCTGTCTACGGGGTCGCAGAGTCGGACACGACTGAAGCGACTTAGCAGCAGCAGCATACATCCAGCCAAATGACCATCTCCAAGAATCAAGGGGAGGCACACCTGAGAGAGGATCATCTGACTTCGTTTCTGGCCAATGATGAGAAAAATCAAGTGTTATATGGAACTTCCAGGCTTTCTCTCTTTTAAAGAGAGAAGGAAGGTGTTCTCCCCCTTCTCTCACTATTTTGTGCTAATGCTGACATGATGGCTGGAGCCCTGGCAGCCAAATGGCAGCTATTCACTGAGGATGGTGGGGCAGAAAGGAGCCTGGGGCACTATGGAGCCACCCAACCAGTGTCTGACTATCTACCACTAGACTGCTGTAGTACCTCCAAGTAAAATAAACTTTTGTTTAAGCTGCCATTATCTGGAGGTTTTTCTTTGTGTGCAAACTCAATTCTAGCTATGCTTTCTTAAAATCTTCTGGAAAAGCAGAATTTTCTTTACGGAGAGAAAATGCATTTCTTATTAAACAATCACCCCTTCACAAGGAGTTCTAGGAGATTTTAGAGTACGATATGCCTGTACTGGGAGAAGGCAAAGGCACCCCACTCCAGTAGTCTTGCCTTGAAAATCCCATGGATGGAGAAGCCTGGTAGGCTGCAGTCCATGGGGTCGCTAAGAGTCAGACAGGACTGAGCGACTTCACTTTCACTTTTCACTTTCATGCATTGGAAAAGGAAATGGCAACCCACTCCAGTGTTCTTGCCTGGAGAATCCCAGGGATGGGCTGCCATCTCTGGGGTCGCACAGAGTCGGACACGACTGAAGCAACTTAGCAGCAGCATGCCTGTACTGAATATGCCAACAGAAAGTATAAGTGTGTGCTGGCTCTTATAAATCTGTCTGAGCCCTTGAAATTATAACTGCTTGCAGTTTGTCTAAGTGCCTTTATTTTCCAACCGCAAAACCCATTTCCAACACACTATAATTAGCAACAGATAAGGGGCATGAGGCAACCCAAAGCTATTAAGGGAATTTCATTCTTCCTTTCAACTTCCACAGCAACCCCAGATGTAGGACAACTGTTCCAGTGATCTGAAACCCCCTGCTGCTCACTTCTCGTTAAAAACTTCCTGAGTACCGTAACATTTCAAAATCATCAGGAGCTTGTAAAGGCTAACAGTGAGCTGCCCTGGGAGAGGAGGTCTGACCTCTTCTGCTAAACTGAGTCCCAGAGTGGGACCCAACCCCATGTGCTGTTCCCCTGATAGGCGCTTGATGAATGAAATCGGAGGCCCACCGTGGCGTCTGTGAGTTTCTCCCACTTTGGCGTGATGAAGTACCAAATCCCAGCGCCGGCTCCAGGCAGGGTGACGCCTCGGATGAGAAGGATCACGAGCACGACGTACGGGAAGGTGGCCGTGAAGTACACCACCTGCAAAAACCACCACGCGGGGGCAGCAGTGAGCAGAGGCGCCGCAGAGAGGCAGAGTGCGATCTCCATCTGGACACGGGCGCCTCATGGGCTATTTTCCCCTAAACTCTTCCAGGATGGGGGACGCGGTAAAGACACTGTGACCAAAGCTGAGTCAGTGAGAGCTAGAAATAAAGTCTCGAGGGGGACGTCCAAGGCTGTGAGGGTGATTCAGAAGTGGCTAACTCCCTGAGAACCAACTGAGCGAGAAATGTTATATGCCCTCTTCCTCCTGAACACCTAGCTCACCCTCAGCTTGAGGCCCCGAATCCCACCATCAGAGATTAATTTCTTTAGCTTAAGTTTTCCATCCTTATTTATGCACACTCACTAACTGAGGCAGCCCAGTGACATGAAAGAAGCATGATCTTAGAATTTGGTATATTTAGGTTCAAATGAAATTGCCCTTCTGGCACTGAGTAGCTATGAGACTTTAGACAAGCTATTCAGTTCTCTGAATCTTAATTTCTGCATCTGTAAATGGGATAATAGCACCTTTCTTAAAAAAAAATAACTGTGAGGATTAAATGGGCCTCGAGCATAGCACTTGATTAGTGACAGATGGTCATTAAATGCAGTTAAATTCAACAGGCATTTATCACGCGCCTACTATCAACTGGGAGTTGTGCCAAGTCCTAGATGCATAAAGATGAAGGAACTCAACCTAGGAGACCCAGGGCCAACGTCTGAATAATGGCTCAGCAGTTCCAAACAGGACACTGTGAAGTCCGGGGCAGGCATGGAGCCCCACCGGGAGCTCTGAGATGCATGGAGATGACACCCGCCTGGATCTTAGAGGCCAAGTGCAACATGAAGGAGGTGACGCCCAGTAGGAAGGCGAGGGAAGAAAGGGGGCAAGGCAGGGGTGAGGCCCAGGCCCTAAACTCACTGGGAGCACAGCACACAGCTGGGGCTAAGAGCCAAGGGGTGCTGGACACACGGACCAGGTCAGGGAGGCCCTGCGTCCCAGCCAACAGAGGCTCCTGGGCTCGGAACAAAGGGAAGAAGCAGAGCGAAGAAACATTTGGGAAATAATACCAACAGAATTTGGGGGCTGTGGTTGAACAGGGACAAAGAGGAAGCACCTTCCTTCTCTGTCGGTCAGACTTTGGAGTGGAGGACGGGCTTGGGACCAGGACCCAGTAGACGAGAGCAGAGTGGGCTGGGAGAGCTCTGACTCTGCACTCGCTGAGCTCAAGTCCCAGCTGCACCACTTATGAGCTGGGCCGTCTGGTGAAGTGACTTAACCTCCCTGAACCTGAGTGTCCACGTGGGCAAAATGGTGATAACGACTACATATTCCTCATGGGGCTTTAGAAGAGCAGGGTGGGACAATCCAGGCAACGCAGAACAGGCCTGGGGCCCTGGGAACAGAAGTGCCCCTTCCATCTTGCTCACGACTCACCAGTGCTGAATTTAATGACCCCGGCAACCCTCAGCTCACGAGCTGGTTACATCCCAAAGCGCATCAGACGACACTTGGAAGGATGAGGCTCAGCGCCCATCCCTGACCACCCAGGCCTCACTCATCCATGACTGGGAGGAGGCACAGACTGAGCACTGTGGGCTCAGAGCCCCTCTGTGCCCACCCACAGTCTGCCTTCCTGGGCACCCCTGGCCTGCCCCCAGGAGGGAGACAGAGCCCCCCTCCTCACGCACTGGCTGCACAGACCCCAGGGCCTGGCAGGAGGCTCCAGCCTGGCAGCCACTGGGATTTCAGGGGACGAGACCAGACCCAAGGGCTTTGGAAGGACGGCTTGGGAGACAGTTTCAGATGAAGATAAAACTCTTGCGGTTACTTAGTTCTTCAATAAATACACACACATGTGTACATTTGGACACATATTTTTGAGCATCTAATACATTCCAGGCACACGCTGGGGAGGTTGGCTGGGAACATGGCCATATTAAAGGGTGGACAGGGAAGACCTCTTTGAGAAGTTGCCCAGGACTTGAAGGAAGTGAGAGTGAGCCAACTGGATATCCGGAAGAACATTCCAGACAGAGGGAACCGCAGGAGTAAAGACCCTAAGAAGGCAGTGTGCTGACCTTCTAGGAGCAGCCAGGCGGCCAGTGTGGTGGGAATACCATGGGAGAGGAGGTCGGGGGAGGGGAGGCGGGCAGGGACAGGCCATACCTTGTAGGGCCTGGAGGCACGGGGGTGAAGACAGGGAGGATTGGGCAGAGGAATGACACAATCTAATATTTCAAGTGTCACCCGGTGGCTACGTTGAGTTTTTACTGCAGGGAGAGCAGTTAGGAGGTCATGGCTGCAATCTAGGCAGAGAACAGCAGTGGTTCCACCCAGGGCATTGCAGAGGAGCCGGGACAAATGGTCAGAAACCAGATACACTGTGCAGCAGGACTTCCTGATCGATTTCATGTGGAGTGAGAGAGACAGGCAGGGAGGAGTTCAGGGTGACCCCAAAGGTTCTGGCCTCAGCAGCTGATGGGCAGAGGTGCCCTCAGCTGAATAGGACAGGCTGCAGGTCAAGGAAAGAAGAGGAGGTATTTCTTCCTCTAAACCCAATTCGATCCCTGGGTTGGGAAGATCCCCTGGAGAAGGGAAAGGCTATCCACTCCAGTATTCTGGCCTGGAGAATTCCATGGATTGTATAGTCCATGGGGTCGCAAAGAGTCAGACACGACTGAGCCACTTTCACTTTCTAAACCCAATTACTTGTCAAGGACAAAGTCTTCCTGTCTGTAGACCAGGCGTGGGCTGGTCTCCTTGTCTCCACACAGCTTCCACCACCCCCCAGGGGCCTCTTCCCTGCCCCCGTGACAGTCCCTCCTCCGTCCTTGCCCCGAGGCACTGGCATTACCAGGGCCTGTGAGGGGGTGGCCTGCTCCCTCCTATCCCCACAAACTTGCTTCTCTCCTTCCCCTTCCACACACAGAGGGAAACCCAAAGGCATCTGATGTCTCAGGAGAAAATCACTCCCACAGGACGACCCAGGCTGTCCTCCCACCTGTCAGATGGGGCTGAGGGGAGGATCGCTACAGGGGCCAGCGGGGCCCTGAGCAGTCTGACCTCCCCACCCCACCAAGACAGCAGGGGCAGGGTGACAATTAAGGAGTATCCTTCTCACCTCCTGATCACATGGGGCCGGTGGGAGGTGAGGATGGGAGGGGGCGAGGGAGATGAGGCAAACAGTGGGGTCCGGCAGAAGAAGACCCCAAGAGTAGCACCGGTCTAACCGCCTGAGACGCTGCTCCCACTTGACTGCTAGGGCTCGGACACAACCATTTCTGGAGCTCCCGCCACGGACCAGCTCTTTGTAGTCCCATTTTACAGAGGAGAAAACTGAGGCTTGGGTTAAGGCTCTCTCAAAGAGTTAAATATCTCACTCAAGGTCTTCCAGCTGGACCCAAGAGCCAGACTTGACATTTTCTAACTCCAAAACCTATTTCCTTCCTTTTAATGCCAGTCCTTGAGCCACCAGATCAGAAATGTGAGAGACGGGGACTCGGGTGAGGCAAGGGACCACCCAGGTGCACAATTCAAGGAAGCACTCGTTCTCACCGGCCCACCCGGCACGGGCGGGAACCTGAGTGTGAACACTGCCTTAAATGTCACACCCTAGGCACTTGTCCGCCGCACCAGGTCTGGCCCTGGTGTGTGGAATGATGCACTCAGTTTGTTGATGGGGACTGCCGTGATCTGAAAGGGTGCACAGTTTCATGTCTAAATCCTGGGGATGCCTCCGGTGTGAGTCAGGTGTTTGTGGAGGTTTTATCACAGCTAGTTTTCCTGTGTCGTGTGGACTTCAGAACGCACCTGTTTCAGGATGGACTGTCAGAGGCATTAAACTTGAACAGTAATGAATTATACTTGGCCAGAGTGACAATGACGGGTTGATCCGAGCATGCTGGCTGACACCTGGCAGCATCGTCCTCACAATGGGAGCCCTGAACAGGTGGTAAGGCCACCTCCCTCCCAAGGCTGTGCCAGCTAATTAAGCAAGCTTTGTGTCCTTGCCATAACTCTCCAGCAGAGCAGCCCCAGAGGTCAGATGGGCTGCATTTGACCTTCGGGCTGCCTGCTGGTCGCACCAAACTCTGGAATTCTAGCTGCTCAAAGGGAGACTGAGGTCTCATAGAAGGCAACCAGCCACCCGTATCTCCTAGGACCCTGAAGAAGAGGACCTGAGCTTATCTTGCTGCAAGAGAAGAAGGACATCTCTGTTGCTTAGAAATGACAGTCTTGGTGGAACTTCAATCACAAAGAAGCCTGCTATAATGAGGATCTGCAACCGTGTTTCCAAACAAAGCTTCATGATTAATATCTGCACACCCCAGGGCAGGAAAATAAATCAGGACACATTATTTCTGGCAGTATTCCTCGTTTTTAAAAATTAATTACTGATCCCTAGTTGGAAATCTTTCTCAATGAAGCAGAAAGATAAGTTAGCAGACCTAAAAGAAATGCTTACTTGCTGAAAGCTACTCAAAACTCATTTCAGAGAGAGAGTCCATGATATCTGGCCCCAAGGATTAACGTCTACATCATGCCAACAACTGATTCTGACACCATCCCCCTAAAAATCAGACTGATTAACAAAGACCGATCTAAGAGAAAATACTCCTCAACCCTTGAATTTGCAGATGTGGAAGAAGGGACAAAGTGCCTCCTGGGACTTGCCCAGCTGGCAATGAGAGCTGATGATGGCAGAACAGGGCAGGAGTGCAAGGGTCCTGATTCATAGTGGGGAGACTTTCATCCCCCCAGTGCAAACGATGAGTCTAGAATTCTGCACTTCCATATTCCTAACAGACTCTCCTTGGGAGAGGACATGTAGGGGAAAGAGTCTAGGCTTTAAAGGGAAACACCTGGGTTCAAAGCCCAGGGCTGCCTCTTAGCAGCTGTATGACCTCAGGCGACTTACTTTGATGTGCTTCAGCTTCTCCATCTGTAAAATGGGAAGAAATGTCCTGACCTAGCAGGGGGCTGGGCAGACTGAAGGCACTAACACAAGAGAAGTACACTGCCTGGCAACAAAGTTTCCTTTCTCTTCCCCTTTTCCCACCAGAGATGCTGCTTTCAAGATGTCAGTATGGCACAGTACCCACTCAATCCATCAATACCACAAAAATGAAAAGAGCTAGTGTTAATTAAGAGCTCCCTATATGCCAGGTATGCAACTTTCACCTAATCTTAGAACAGCTCTATGAGGGATGAACCATTATTCCCATTTTACAGATGAGGAAACTGAGGTTCCAACAGTTAAATAGCTCATCCACAGTTACGCGATTAGAAAGTGATGAAGATGGGATTTGAACTCAGGCTGGTCTGAATCTACAGCCAGCAGCCCATCCTTCCTTGGGTCACCAAGAAGACGGTGTTATCCCCCTCACCATCACCTCTTCTCCCACCAGTCATACCTTCTAGCCTATCCTGCTAGAGACCTGTCTGGCCTTTGATTATGGTTGAAGTTGTCCTCTCTCCATTTCCAGCTATGAGTGATGGTCTTGCCAGTTCGATTTTGGCTGAGCAAAGGTGTGGTCACTCTTGCTAAGCAACCTCCTATCTGGCCCTTTATTCCCACTCGAAGCTCAGTTCCAAGTCGCAGAAGGTGAGGAGACCTGGAAACCCTTGGGACTCATGGGAAATTACTGTCAAGGTCATGTTAACATTTTCCCCATTTTCTTGTTGGCCTAGAAAAACAATTGCTCCAGTCTCATAATACTCATTCAGAGTCAGTGGGGTCCTCAGGGGTCATGTGATCCCAGCTCTCATTTTACGGAGGGGGAACTGAGGTCAGAGAGGAAAAGTGCCTGCGTCTCAGCCAGCAGGTGTTCTGACAGAATCATATTAGAGCCAGCAAGTCTTAGACATCACCCCGTCCAACTGCCTTCGCTTTGGAAATGAGAAAACCGTTAGCTCCTGAAATAGCTAAGATAAAGAAAATCTGCTTTCCACTTACTGACAAAAAGATAAATCAAAGCTAAGGGCAAATGTGAAGCCCAGACAGGTTTCATGGCCCAAGTGGAGATGTCCCTACACAGAAAACACCATGGGAAGGGCTGGGGGGCTAGAACCCCGGCCGGCTCTCTCCCCACCTGATATTCAAGGGCCCCACCCGGCTCAGGTGATCCTGACCAAGCTGCCAGCATCCACCATCCAGGCCCATGTGGAACCAGATTACATGGAGGGCACCAGAGGCCTCACAATCTTGTCCACGTGTCTGGGAGAAGACAGACCGCTCCGTGTCGCTGATGGGTGTCACGTGGGGGCTTGGTGGGGGCTGGGAAGCATGCCCAGCGGGTGAAAGCTGGCACAGGCCCTCGGCCCTGTGAGGCCTGATCCTTCCAAAGTGGCTGCTTCTCATTGTGACCACACTAAGACCTGACCCAGACAACTGGACCATGTCAAACTCCACAACCTATGGACTCAGAGTCCACCATCACATTCTATTCCTTAGGCCTTTGAGACAGTTTGGGTTTCATTCTGAAACATGCAAATGACTCTTAAGGTAATTAAATATTATTGGTTGTCATCAAAGTGATTGGTTAACCATTTAATGGTTTTTTTTTCTAAAGCAACAGGAAGATGAGGGGAAACATTGGGACCCTACTACAAGGTCCTGTGTATCCTGAGGTTACCCACAGGCCCTGCGTGTTGTGCCCTGGAACTAAGCTTAGGGTAGGGATTTCACCACCTCCAAAGGGCCAGCCAAGTGACTACGTAGCAAGAGGGGCCAAGCATGTGCTCGACAAAAAAAATATCCCGCTGGCAGGACCATCACCCTTTACTGCTGGGGGCACATGGGATGGGAGAGTGTTAGGCTCCAGACAGGAGAAAGGGTATGAAATGCGGAGGGGTCAGCAGCGAGGAGAAGGAATCCACTTTCAATTTTGATCTTATTCCAGCTCCTTGGGAGGAGCAGTGATTGAGTTGGCAGCCAGAACAAGATGCAGAAAGCCAGAGCAGTGATTCTAGAGTTTCGGGGGAGTGACTGAAGCATATTGGGGATTCCCATCTACTGAATGGAAAGCCCGAAAGGAAAGGAAGAAAACCCATCACTGACCCCCTGCCATCCCCTAGGAGCCCTGAGAACATCTGTTTCATTTAACCCTTAAAACCTCCTGGGCAGAAAGGCACTATTATCCCATTTTACAGACAGGCATGAAGTCACTTGCCCAAGGCCCCACAGCTACTCAGGGCCAGAAGGAGAATGACACCCACGACCCTGACTCTCTTCCCAGTGCCCTTCCGCTGCTCCACCATACAACCTGCCCTGGGTGTCCCAGAGCTTCCTCTCGGGTAAATCCAGACTCTTACTTTTCCTGAAGTCTTGATTCCTTTTGCCAAGGAAGCATACACAATCACCCAAGCCAGGAAGAGGCAGAAGGCTAGTGGCCACCTGATCTCACCAGGATACTCAATCCCTGCAGAAATCTTCAGCACAAAGTACCTGCGAGTTGAAAGGAGAGAAGTGATGGGGGCAGGGTGGGTAGGGAGGGGAGCAGGAAAAGGAAGGAGGAGGTGGGGGAGGTGGCCGTCTGCAGGCTTTCTCTTCCTGCAGAGCCAGGGAGCATGGAACAAAATCCCAGCATCCCCCAGCCTCCCCACCAGGGGCCGGATTAGATCAGGTTGTGAGGGGTCTGCTGATCAGGGTTCCCGCCCACAGCTGTCTGCGGTGAGACCAACTGAATTTACACTGCTTTTAATTAATTATGGCCCTAAATGACTTACTGTATAGCACAGGGAACTCAGTATTTTATAATAACCCATAAGGGAAAAGAATCTGAAAAAGAATATATATCTGTGTGTGTATGTGTGTGTGTGTGTGTGTGTGTAACTGAATCGCTGTGTAGTACACCTGAAATTAACATGAGGTTGTAATACAACTATACTTCAACTTGAAAAAATTAATTATGGCCTTGGGCAGGCTCTGAACAAGACTACATCAGCTCCACCATCATCAGCAGCTGCCCCAGAGCAGTGTAACAAATCCAACAGCCTTGGGGGTCCTGATGCAGCCCCCCTCCCCCAACAGGCATTACAGAGGTTGATTTTTTATATAAGAACACACCACTAACAGAAACTCTAAACTGCCAAGGATGATTTTGTATGTGCTTTTATATTGTTCTACTCTTTTATGAGAATGCATCCCAATAGATTTTTTTATAACTTAAAAAAACAGTACAGAAAGAATAGAAAATGCTGCTGTGCATTTTAGTTCAGGTTGTGATGGGCCCGTCCTGGGGCTGAGGTTGGCTGAAATGGAAACACAGGGCTAGCTGGTCCTTACTCAAGGAACATATTCAAAGACAGATGACCAGCGGCAAATGGAAGGGAGCGGGCACTCGTCTGTAGTGGCTGCTGGCCCCTGAAGCAGTCCCGGCCTGGTGACCCCTGAATCCCTGGACAGAGGGCAAACGGGGACCATCATTCCTGGGGACAGGAGGCTGCATCAGGGACCATGAGTCACCATGACAGACAAGACGATCCCCTCGACTCTGCAACAAGCAAGTCACAGAGCCGTGGGCGGCGGCGGGGGCGGCGCGGGTCTTTCTGTGACCTGAACCAAGGGCCAGCCAGCATCCAGACTCTGCAGCAGGGGTTCCCAACCTCCAGAATCTAATGTCTGATGATCTGAGGTGGGGCTGATATACCAACTATAGAAATGAAGTGCACGACAAATGTTATGCCCTTGAATCATCCTGAAAGCCTGTGCAAAAACTGTCTCCCACAAAACTGGTCTCTGGCTCCAAAACAATGGGGGACCGCTGCTCTAGAGGGCTGCAGACTTGACAGCTGAGTGTCTGGACTTGCTTGGGGAAGCCAAGGGGCCAGCACCCCTCCTGGTCTAGCTGGGGCCCCCTGGGCACAAGGGTAGAGTAGAAGTCACCAACCGTGGGACCAGCCTCGGCTCCCAAACCTCAGGGGCCGTACTTCCCAAGCACTGAAAAGGTCCCCCAGCCCCCAGGTCCCCACCCCGCAATGAGTAGGCCATCTAATCAATGATTCCACAGCCCCTTGGCCTTCTCAACCACTCCATGGTTTAATAAGGGATGTCGGACAGGCCCAGAGAAGCTCTTGATAACAGTCCCTCTGAGAAACTAAGATGGTCCCAGAGGATTTGCAAAGCCACCAAAAGCAGATGGCAACCCACTCCAGTATTCTTGCCTGGAAAATCCCACGGACGGAGGAGCCTGGTAGGCTCCAGTCCACGGGGTCGCAAAGAGTCGGACACTACTAAGCAACTAAACTTACTTTCTTTTCTTTTCTTTCTACAATACACATCACTTCCCAGGTGGCGCTAGAGGTAAAGAACCTGCCTGCCAATGGGTTTGATTCCTGGGTCGGGAAGATCCCCTGGAGGAGATCGACAATACACCTGACCACATGGATTATGTGATCAGATTTCAGCCAACCACAGGGTCAGGCTCCTATTTCAATGCTCAGGGTGAATCGAGGCCCACCCTCACTGATCGAGGTTATCTTTAGAGGGGATTTGTTTTTCTCATTCAGCCTAGCTGCCCCTTCTGTTCTACAGGGAATACTCATGTGCCCTCGGAGTCCATACAGGAGAGGAAACTTGGAATAGGAATTCATGGTACTCGGGCAAACCAGCGGGGATATAATGGCCACTTCTTATTATCTAAGCAGAGGCTGCAAATAAGGGGCCCACTGACACATGCATCTTATTTGACATCAGTGTTTCACTTTAACTGATTTGCTAACATTTAAAATGAGAGCCATAAGAATTCGTATTTGATTTCCAGCGTCTCTTGTAAAATGGAAGCCCTGGTATACTGGCCCCATGGGCAAGGAGGGTGCAGAGAGAGGCAGCCCATCCCTCAAATCCACAGGTTGGATATTCACTAATTTTCTGGGTTTCTCTCGGAAAGTGTTTTTAAAAAATCTTACTTGAAATACTCTTCACTCCCACTGACGAACGTCTTATTGGCCTGGCTGGTGAAGTTAACCATTGTCAAATTGGGATAGGCGGTCATGCAGAAAGTCGAGTTCTTGATCTGTATTTTGGGATGGTCATTGATCACACAGGAATCTGTTCAGGAGAGGACAGAATGAAAACAGTGAAATCTGTACAGAAAATAGACACTTGTCTTTCCAGCAACTTAAAGACAAAAGCTAAAATATTTCCTAAATATTGGACAGTCACTTTGGGAAGATATTAACTGAGCAAAGCTGGATGCAGATGAATCCCAAAATTGTGTGTTACTCATCCCAGAGCCCCTGGTACCCGCTTCAGCTGTGCCTGGTCCTGGTAACAACAGCGCTTCTTTCTGGAGCGCTCTCTATATGCTAAGCACTTTACATGTGTTATCTACCCTGAGGCTCACAGCAGCCTAGGCTGTGGGTACCACTGCCTCCATCTTTAAGATGAGGAAAAAGGCTCAAAGAGGGATATTAGGTGATTCTACCAAAATCACACAGCTAACGAGAAACAGAAGCAGGATTCAAACCAAGATCCTTATGATTCCACAAAGAATAAATGGCTTGTGGAAATGAATTTTAATCAGACATCAGCAAAGCTGAAGGGCTACTGCCACAGAAGACTCACTAATAAGTTCACCTTGAACCCACTGCCTGGCATGGCAGCCGACACACAGAGGTCCCCTAAATATGCATGCCACGTGCTTCCTGCACACTAACATGAGCTCATGAGTCTGCAACAGGGCTTCTCAACTGGGGACAAATTTGTCCACCAGGGGGCACTTGGCAATGTCTGAGGACATAGTTGTCCCCGTTCAGGGAGCAGGGTGCTCCTGGCATCTAGTGGGCAGAGTCCAGGGATGCTGCTAATCATCAGCAATGCACGGGACAACCCCCACGACGGAGAATTATCCAGCCCCCCTTGTCAATAGTGCAGAGGCTGAGAACGCCTGACCTAGGCTGGAGTGGGGTCGGGGAACTAACCAGATGAGTCGGTGTGTCAGGCACCTTGCTGGAAGCTTTGCCAATTATCCTCTCATAAAAGCCTCTGAAAACCTGGGAGGTGCCTATGGTCATCTTCATTTTACATAGGAAGAAACTGAAGTCTTTCTGATCATGTTACAATATCTCTATGATCCCCTGATTGATATTTTAGATAAAGAGTCCACCAGGATTAATGCCAAAGGATATGTAATGTATAAAGATGCCAAAGTAACACTAACAACAACAACTAACACTTTCACAGCACTTAGTGAAAGTGAAAGTCGCCTAGTCGCGTCCGACTCTTTGTGACCCCGTGGACTACATGGTCCGTGGAATTCTCCAGGCCAGAATACTGGAGTGGGTAGCCTTTCCCTTCTCCAGGGGATCTTCCCGACCCAGGAATCAAACAGGGGTCTCCTGCAATACAGGCGGATTCTTTACCAACTGAGCTATCAGGGAAGCCCTCAGTTCAGTTCGGTTAGAACAACAACACTTACACAGCACTTCACCATGTACTATTTTAAATGTCTTATGTGTCTTAAATGTCTTAGATGATTTGACTTGCATCTGCAAATAAAGAAACTGGGCACAGAGAAGGGCAGTTGCTTGCCAAGGTCACACAGCAGAATCAGGAGGCAAACGGTCACTCTCTCTTTGGAGGCCATGCTCTTAGCCACTCTACTTGGAAGCAGAGAACAGGGAACATAAACTCATACACCTTTAAGAGTCAGGCTGGTGACACAAATGAGAAAGATATAAAATGGAGGGTACAAAGTTATGATAAACAGAGAGCACGACAGAGGATGAGATGGCATCACCGACTCGATGGACATGAGTTTGAGTGAACTCCGGGAGTTGGTAATGGACAGGGAGGCCTGGCGTGCTGCAATTCATGGAGTTGCAAAGAGTCAGACGTGACTGAGCGACTGAACTGAACTGAAACAGAGAGTATGATCTTCCCTGTGTATCTGCAGATTTAATATCCTCGGATTCAACCAACTGCAGACTGAAATGTCGATGGAGGTTGGCTGGATACAGTTTTTGTTGTCCTACACCATTTTATATCCTGCACTGGAACACCTGCAGACTTCGGTATCTGAAAGGGCTCTGGAACCAGTCCCATGAATATTGAGCGATGATTGCACCAGCCAATCCTGCCATGCTTTTCCAGGTGTTCCGATAAAAGATGCAGAAACCCTGGATATTTACATGAAGTCTCGCCATTTTAAAATATTGGAAATAAGGCCAAATTATCTTTAAACACTGTGGACCAAACAAACAAAAACCACGTGCAGCCTAGACATGGTGCATGGACTCCGAATGCGTGTCCTCCATGGCACAGCAAAGCGGGAACTGTGGACTCAGGAATTCCACTAGCTCTGAGAGCTTGGACAAATTCCTTTATCTGTCCAAGCCTCCGTTTTTCTGATCATAAAGAGTCTAGTTTGAAGGCTGTTCCGAGACCCAAATTAAGTGAGACAGATCATGAATGAAACCATCTCATGCAACATCTAGTACACAGCTGGACCTGGTAAAATCTAGCCATAATGCAAATGTCATTGTTACACCTTTTCATGGGGTGAGCATCTCTGATCCTCAACATCGTCTCTCAATTCCACTTGCCAGCCATAAGGCATCTAATGCCTCCCACACAACCTCTCCAGAATATCTGAGGAAGCTGGATAAAATTTAAAGCTGTAATAATAAGAACCCCTTACCTCTGACTGGTTCTTTAGACCACAGGTTTTCTAAACAGCAGTACTACTGACACATGGGATCAGAAAATTCTCTTCGGTGGGGAGGCTGTGCTGAGTATTGCAAGGTATTAGCAACATCTCTGATCTCTGCCCACTACATGTCAGGAACATTTATCTTCCCCTGCCCCACTTGTGACAACCAAAAATGTCTGTGAACATTGCAAAATGCCTCCCCCCAAGTCTCTGGGGTTTCAGAAGCACCGCTTTGGGAGTTCTCAAAACACCTTCTTACCCAATATTATCTTCTTTGATCAAATAACAGTTTCAGGGGGATTCTGAGCTCAAAACTATCAACTATTTACCGAGGAAGCATTTGTTTCCCCCTCGGGGACCAGAATGAAGTTAATTAAAGCACCACTCATGTCCCTTTCCTGTAAGCACAGAAGCTATTTCTCGCCCTCCTGCTAAAAAGTCCAGCCCTCTGTGATTGGAAGAGATCGCTAATGCACGGGCAAACTCCAAATCCCTTGCTTCCAAATCTGCCACAGAGGAACACGTGGGCAGCTTCCCTAGAGAGCGTCTCTGGGCGTGTCTGGATTACCACTCACCGCCGCCGCAGTGCAAGGTCACAGCGTCCCTGCGGCACTGCGGCCTCCTGCAATATCCCCTCTCACCACTGGGCGGCAGGAGCGCGCTTCCCAGCGCACTGTGCCTTCAGGTCCGCCAGCAAAGGAGCGACGGGCCCTGCCGTCAGCGAGCTCTGCGGCTCAGCAACCCTGAACAAAGAACCGTGATAAGGATCACGCTGAACTGGAAGCGGTTGGAAGGATTCTCTTTACTTGGGCAATTATGAATAAATGAGAGCACACCAAAGACTAGGTAGAAAAGGAATCGTTGAATTAAAGTTCTAATGCAAATTAAGCCATTCTAGAAATAGAAATGGTATTTATGCAATTCCTATTTTAGGTGACCCAGCTAGCTCCTAATTTCAAAAAACAGTCACTGGTCTCACTCAGCAAGCATGGATTAGCCCTTCAACATTACAAATACCCAGAGGGTTGAATGTCCTTAAGGAAAACAGCCTCTTTCACAATCTACACCTTAGAAATGTGTGGCAAGCTCTACCAGGGGACTGAGCCAGGGCAGTACCAGGGTCCTGGCATCTAGTGATGAGGGGGGGTCCCAGGCAGTGGTCCCTAGCAGAGCTCAGGGGCCATGGCATAAAGCTGTTCCTGCTGTAAGTGAAGGTCATAATGGCCAGGGAATCTATCCCGCTTTCCTGGGACCAGCTGCCTGCTATCACAGGGTAGGATGGTTATGGGGTTATAAGAGAGTGGATGAGCTTGGAAGGTCATTTGTGGAACACTGCACTAGGAGACGGAGTTTTTCCACTTCCTAAACAAGGACAGTGAAGCCTGGCATGCTGCCGCCCATGGGGTTGCAAAGAAACGGATACGACTTAGTGACTGAACAACAAAAACAAGCCTCTCTCAGAATGGCCATTTGGGAGGCAGCCTGGGACATCATTGTCTGGACTCGCTTTATTTTATTTTTTTGGTGACACTGTGCAGCATGCAGAATCTTAGTTCCCTGACCAGGGATCGAACCCGTGCCCCCTGCATAGGAGCATGGAGTCTTAGCCAGTGGATCAGCATAGAAGTCCTTGAACTCCCATCTTGTCCAGCAGAGAAATGGGGCTACAAAGTTGTCTATGTCTCTGCAAGTCATCCCCTTTTCTAAGTCACTTTAGGACCCCACAGGGTCAATACTTATGAAAAGGATAGCCTGTCCCTGGTCACAGAAAATGGTCAAGTTTACAAAGCCCAGCAAAGAACAGATGGAGGGGTTCCATTGAGAGAGGGGAAATTGAGACCTTCACTTTAAACAAACAAAAAATTTTAAACTACCGGCTAAGAATGAGATAAGATCTTCTAAGCCTGTCCACATGCTTCCAGGGAATAGAATGAAAAATGTTCATTTCTCTCTCTGCTCAGAGCTTGCATCATTTTTATGGTTTGTATCATAAGGTGCTTTGCTGTATAATGTCTTCGCTCTGCCTTTCACGTTCCCTGGGATATTATGAGCCAGAAAAAAAAATTCCACAAAACCAGCAATGCCTGCACCCACATGCCTGGCCAGACAATGTGTTCAGGTTGCTGTAAAAACACACACACACGCTACATAAATGTATATGTACATATACATATGCATTCTCCAGCCATAAAGTAAATGCATGTCCCTGATAGAAGATCTAGGGAAACAGAAAAAAAAGAATGGCTCCAAATCTACCAGGCAATATGCGTGTGTCTCTTTCCTGTGTGTGTTCTACCAGCACATTATTGTTAGTAAAAACATAATTATACTATAAATCTGTATCCTGCCTTTACATTTAACATGATGTGCTGATGATTTCCCTATGTTTTATGAATATTCATTTTTAAAGACTATGAAGCATTCTTTAGTCTTTAAAAATGCACTGTAACTTATTTGAACCATGGAATTATTGAATTTTTGTTACTGTTTCCCATGTTTTCCTAGACTATAAATGTGACTACAATGAACAATCTTGAATAGTCCTCACCTGTGTCTTTGATTTTCCTTTAACAGTAGATCCCCAGAAGTGGTATTACTAAGTCAAAACTACTGTTCAAATGAGCTTTCTTTTAAACTCCATAGAATCTCAGCTACAAACACCTAGACAGATGTCACTCTGCCGAGGCTGACAGAATAAAGCCTTCAGGGGCCCTGGATGAGCAGAGAATCAGGGGTCACTGAGACCCAAATCCTGGTGCTGGCTCTACCTAGAGACATGTGACTGGATATTTCCACCCTCTGAGGCTTTGAGTCCACTTTGTCACCTGCAACATAGTGACCATGTCATCTGCCCCTTGGGACTCATAGGGCTCTTATTAGGAATAGCAGAGACATCGTTTATGAAGCTGCTGAGTAGGCTAAGGAGCGGTTAGGACCACGGCCTTGGGAGGCAGGCAAACTTGGTATCCAATCCTAGGTCTACCACAGAGCTAGCTTATGAACTTGAGCTCTAGATTTTTCACCTATAAACTGGAAATAACAATTAAACCCATATGTTGGCTTGTTGTCCATCCTAACATTGGTAATATGAGTTATTAAAGAGTTTTAACATGGTGGTTGATGAGTAGTAAGTGATGCTTGCTATTACTGTTAAGGCTTACTGGGTTGCATAAATACTAATGGATATTGTTAGCAGAGGGAACAGCGTTTCTAAACTACCATCCCTCCCAAGGGACAGCTGCAAGACACCGATCACCATGACCCAAGAAGGCCCTGACGGAAGTGCCCAGGGAAGCTTCCCTGGAGGCTGGATCAAGGCAACAGCCCTCCCCGAGCGGGGCTCCTTCAGAAAGTGACTTCTGCCCCAGACACAATCCTGGATGGACAGTCTGGGCACTGGGATGACTTGAGGCTTTTCTCCACTCCAGACCCCAGGTCCTGGACAATGCACTTTGCCAAAATGACAACCAGGTTCAGGAATCCATTCCAGCAGCAGATCGTCAGTGGTGAATCTGCGAGCAGCTAGCTTACTGAGTGGGGTTCTCTCAGCGGCTTTGCAAAGGTGGCTCTGAGCTGGTAGGGAGCACAGGGCAAGAAGGTGGGCACTCCATTCCAAACGTGGTTAAGGGAAGACTAATTAAGGGCTGTGGGCAAGCGCCAGCCTGGTGGTTCCTACTCCTGGGTGTGCCTGGGGAACTGTAAACACACAGTTTTACAGAGTACTAGACTTCATCCCCGGAGAGTCCACTTTACTTGGTCTGGGCTCGACTCTAAGTGATGTCTTGATTTGCTAGTTCCCAGGTGATGCCCATGAGCAACAGTTTGGGCTGAGAACCACTGCTCCTAAATTTAGAGTTCATCCACATGGAGATTGTAAAGATGAAGGCACGGAAGCCCAGAGAGTCTCGAGGGGCTCTCACTCCTGGTCATTCCGCGAGTGGGCCCCACACCAGCTGCTGTTCAGTCGCTAAGTAGTGTTGGGCTCTTTGGCACCCCATGGACTGCATCATGCCAGGCTTCCCTGTACTTCACCATCTCTCCGAGTTGTTCCAATTCATGTCTGTGAAAGTCCCCACTCCAGGGAATCCACAAAGCCTCATTCTGAGCGCTTCAGGTGCCCTGGGTTTGAATTTGATGAGCATGTCTCTCCAGTGTCAGTTCTCCTGCAACCTCGTCCAAAGGGCCGCCAGTTGGAGGCTGGGTGTGTTGTGGGCATCCACGCATGGGTGTGTAAAAGCACTCCAGTGTGAGTTCCCGCCTTTAGGAATGTGCCTCTCTGGAGGGGGTGGGGTGGTTAGGGATGTGTCGTCTTTCTCTCTTACACACTCAACGCATGTAAGTAACTTCCTTGTTCTGCAGCGTGCAGACTGTCCAGGCAAAAGAGCTGGGTTGGGGGACCGACACTAAGAGACACAGGATTCTGACTGCTTAAAGGGAATAACAGACGTGCTGGGGAAAGAAGAAACTGCGTGCTAACTGGTGTTCATGAAAATGATCAGCACCTTCAAAGGCATCTGGTACTGGCACCTTCTATCTGTGTGCTTTCCAACTCGGATCACATCCTCCACTTCTTTTCTCCTTACAGCAATCCCGTGAGGTAAGCAGATGAAGAATGGTAGCATTTCTGTTTTTCAAATGAGGAAAACTGAGACCCAGAGAGAAGTTACCTGACGCAAATGCACATACCACCAGGGGCAAAACGCCTTACACACCGGAAGCCTTGCAGCCACTCTGCCCTGCCCCTCCGCACTGCCACACTTTTGCCCTTGACCTACCAAACTGATGGTTCCCCCAAGCCCCCGAGCCCCAGAGTGTTTCAGGTCTGAACAAGTGTTCCCCAGGAACACTCCCCACCTCCCCAGATGGCCTTCCCTCTTCTAAGCACTTCGCTATGTTCCTTTCTATCAGAGGTCTGTAGGTCAAGCGTCTCATGTGTTTACCTCATGCTCTGGGCAGCATCGTGTGAAGTGTGGACCCAGGCTCACATGCCTCACTCTCCTAGACTCTAGACCTCATTGCTTTACAGACTGTACCATGTGCACGAGTCACCAGGGGACACCACTGTAGCCAAATCTAGTAAGTCAGACTACTTGGTGGACTTGTAATTCTACATTTTCAACAAAGACTCCAAGCTATTCATGAGCAAACAAGAATTTGACTACCCAGCCTAGGCCATGAGTCTCTTAAATATTAGAATTAACCATATTCGAGGGTGGTTTTCATCTCTGTACCCCCAGCATCTAGTATAGAGCCTGCAAACATAATAGGTGCTCAGTTCATCCTCCCCGAATGAATGAATGAATGAATGAACGATTCGCCTGCTGCAGGTATATCCAAACTTACCTAATAAAAGTTTGGTTTTGTCTTTGCATTCCGGCGTGTTCCAAGGGTTGTTGCAGGAGCCCCAGGGCAGCACAGACACAAAGGAGGCAAACAGGTAGAAAAGAGTGTAGCAAATAATCACATTGTAGTATATGGCTATTAGGACGGAGATGATCAGCATTGCGATGCCACAGCCTGTGGAAGCAAAAGGTTCAGGGATTCGTTTCCTCCAGATCCTGTGGAATCCTTAACGGTTGGGCGCAGGGGAGGGGAATGTGGGTGCTGGCTCCCTCTTACAGACGGACACATTAATAATGGAATAGACTCTGTGTCTACAGGGACATCAAGACATTCTGCCAGGAACAGGGTGATGCCAGAGATGATCTTGGGCCATTCTTCAGAGGGCCCCAGTGGTGAAACTGATCAAATAGAGAAGGAAGGAGTGGGTTCTCCCAATCACAGAAGCAGGTCTCACTCCCTGGGGCCCTTTGGTGCCAGAGAGGGCAGGGAAGGGCTGAGGCAGCTGGGAAGCAGGAAGCACTCACCTTGCAGGGCTGGGATGGCCTTCCACACAGACACCGGCCCCTGGCTGGCAAACTGGCCCAGGGACACCTCTAGGAAGAAGATGGGCAACCCTGCCAGAGCCAGCATCATTAGGTAAGGGATGAGGAAAGCACCTTGGAAAGAGAGAGTAGGAGGTGAGAGCTCAGAGAGGCCCAAGCGGGCAGGCTCCATCCTCCCCCTCAGGAGCGAGCTCCCTGCCTTCTCCAGGAAGCTTTTGATATTCCAGCTCAACCGAAGCACCCAGGGACATATAGGAACCATCCTCTAAACAATGCCAGGGTACCCTGCAACCAGACAATTTTTTTCAATTCCCCATTGGATGGGTCATTGAGGGTTGCATGCTGAGTGTGCTTTATTCTTTTCTTTTTCTTAGTCTAGTACTTCAACATTCTCAAATTAAGCCCTTCCTTCCAATGTTCAACAAATCCACACTTCTGATTCACTGCTGGACTCTGTTTTGGTGACATCTCATTGGCATCCCAGCTCTCCAAATCTGCTAAGCTAGACTGCAGGGGCCCTTGACTTGAGTCACCTGTACACCTTCTACCAACCAGATGCATGGTAGGGACATCTTTCCCCCCTACCTCAGCCTTCACACAGATCTCCACTTCCTTCTCCATGTGAGAAGTCCCTTCCATCCTGCAAGGTCAGTCAGTGCAAATGCCTCCTCCTCCAGGAAGTCTCCCTTCTCTACCCTCCCACAGCACCTCCCCTCCCAACACCAGGTACTTGACAATATTTATGTGGGTGTCTTATCTAGACTGTGGGCTTCTGATGATGTTGATCCTTCCTTTCTGTTCTCTAGAACGCCCAGGCCAGGGCTCCGGGAGCTGGCAGGTCTCCAGAGACTGGCTGAGGGTTCCTGGGGGTTCTTCATCCTCAAGGATTCTTTGGGGTTGTTTGGTAGGAGCTTGGGGAATAGCCATGATCTTTGAAAAGGTCTAGACCAGGGAGGCCTGTTGCACAGTCAGAACCAATTTGGGGACTCATGACAGAGTCCCAGAACACTGGGCTCCACAGAAGGAAAGCTGATCTTTCTCTTGCCAGGGCCTCTCCAGAGGAGGAAGGCCAGGGACTGCTGGGGAGTAAAACCGGGGCTCTGGCTTTATCCTCTCCTGAATGGGTTTTAGAGAAAGATGTGGATCGTGCAACCCTTCTCTTTTGTTCCTGGGAGGGAGGAAGCAAGCGAGCCCTCCATCCCCTCCCCTCCATCCCCTTGAAGGGGCTGGAGCCGCAGTGCTTGCGGAAGAGGTTGCCTCCCCTCCTCGTGGCCGGACTCAACTCCCCATGCAGCCGGGCACTTTGTTTTTCCCAGATCGTGGGCAAAGGGCGAGTAAAGCTCGTCCAGCAGAGCCTCTGGCTGCAAAGCTGCCGTGCTCCCTGGACTGGAACCCCCTCCCTCACCCACCCTGGCTGTCCGCCGCCTTTTCTGGCACTGGAAGCTTTATCACAGCACCCTGGTCTGGGGACTCCCTGCAGAGAACGAGCGAAACACAGCTGGGGCGGCAGTCTTCGTGTAACCAGCGTGCTTCTTCTGTTTCCAGGGCACCCCTCCCTGATCGTAACCACCCTGCCCTCCTCATAAATACTTGTCAACAGTGTCCTAATTTGGAATCAGGGGGAGGGGTGTTAACATATTTTTCCGTTTTCATCATCACGTGGCTGCACCTGTCCCTCCTCCCTGTACCTGGAGAGCTCACCCAGAGACCAAAAAACAAAGAAAGAAAGAAACAAAACCCAAACCCTTAAGCTGCCTAACCCGATGGGGTGAGGGGCGCATTTCTTATCTCCTTGGTCCAGTTGAGAAGCTGTGAAAGAGAAACTGAGGCGCAAATTCCTATTTGTAAAGGGGGCTTGGCTTAGCCCCACCCTGTGGTGCCTCAGTGTGGCCAGGGCAAGCAAAGGGGACCCTGGATGTGCCGGGTCCCTCCTCAGTGGGTACAGGAGAGGCACAGTGGATCCTAGAGGCCTGGCAGCTGGCACGTGAGTGACTGGCACCCACCCCATTTTAGAAACGGTTTTCCTTCCACCCAGTGAGGACAAATGCAACGGAAACCGTTTTTGCTAAAGTCAAAATTAGCCCTGCTTGCTCCCAAGAGGACGTATCTGTGTGAGCACTTCCACTGGATTCTCAAGACCACAGCCCCTCGCCGCTCTGCACCCACCTCCTGGCTCGCCTGCATCCTGTCCTCTGCACGACCCAAGTGCCCAGCAGGCTCAGATTTCCAGGTTACTATCTTACCACGTACTTAATTCGATGTCCGGGACGGCACAGCTCCTGGCTCTAAAACTATTCACGTGCGAGGAGGGCATCAGGTACCGAAATACTTGTGGGCTAAATTAGGATTTATTTGAACTCGCCTGCATCAGTGTTCACCTGAATCAGGACCCAGCCTCCCAAGTGGTCAATGGGGCCTCGTGGAAACCCATCTCTCCCCTGAGCTCCATCTCCAGATAAAAGCCTCCTGGATCTAGCACCAACCAGGTATGGTAGCTCCTGCTCTCCAGCTTCCCACAGATGCCTATAGGGGATGGAGCTGGAGTGTGAAGGGCCTGCCCAGAGCCTCCTCTCTCAGCCTGAGTCCCCAGATTTTGTATCTCCTGCTCTGTGTCCCCCGCCAGCCCACAAGTGCCCGCCCAGCCTGGGGGAAAGAGCGGAAAAGCCATACCTCCCCCGTTCTGGAAGGCCAGGTAGGGAAACCTCCAGACATTGCCCAGCCCCACTGCGTACCCCACCATGGACAGGATGAAGTCCAGTTTGCTGGACCAGTTCCCTCGGGCCTTATTCTCATCCCCTTGCTCGTCCTCCTGGGGGCGGAAAAGCACATTGTCGGATCACAGCCCTAGGTAGGTCGGCAGGCAGGTCCCATTCCACCCCTCCATCCCTCCCCGCTCAAAGCTGAGGGTCCTTCCCAGCAAGCAGGCCCCCACTTTTCACACGAGGATGCATCGGCAGGCAGGGCCCTGACCCCTCAACCCTGCACGCTTTCAGCAGGCAGGCTCCCAATTCTGATGTGAAGATCCATTTCAAGAGACTCTTGAACCCCCTCTTTCCCCAAATCCCGCAGTCAAGTCACACCAGCAAGCAGCTTTCCCCAAACCTTGAACCTGTAGGTTGATTGCAAGCAGATCCCTCCATCCCTAACCCCTCACCAAGAGTTCCTTTGGCAAGCAGGCCCCAATATCATGCCTAGGGTCCCCAGCAAGCAGGTTCCTAAATAACCCCTACCTCCCCAAATTCCTCAACACACCCTTTTCTCTCTCTCTCTCTTTTTTTTTGGACTCCATGCTAAGGCCAGAAAGAGAGCTGCAATTCCTGAAGCCAGCCAGAGCCCCTGCATCACTCTCTCCAAAGCCTACGGGCAGAAGCTGCCTCTCAGCTCATTAAAGGGGCGCCTTTCAGCTCTAGGGAAAGGGAGATGGGAAGGAGGGAGCTTTAGGGGTGAAACAAGAGGGGGACGGATAAAGACATGGAAAGAGACAGGACATCAAAAACCTTGAGTTCTGGTCTACACTTTATCCTACCCAGCTGGATAACCACAGGCAAGCCACTGGCTCTCTTGGAGCTTCTGTGTCCCCATCTGTAAACTGAGGGGTTCAGAATCACAGTCTTCCGAGGCACCCTCCCGCTCCTGCAGTCTATGGGTTTGAGGGTCTCACCTCTCCAAGCACACACTAAGATGCTCTATTTGGGCACTCTCTAGTTCTGGAATGCCTTACTGCAAAGCAGAAGGAAAAACTGCAAATAAACTCAGAAAGTGTTCAGGACACCCGGACATGACACAGAGCTTCCAGGGACCTGAGCCCTGGTCCTTCTCAGTCACCTTCTCCCTCCTCCGTTACCCTCCACCTCCTATTCTAGCATTCTGGCCTGTCCACACTGTTCCACAGGCCATGGAGGATAAAGAAGCAGCTGGCAAGATGGGAAGAAGATCTAGGGGAGAGAGGAGGAGGGGCAAGGTGGGTGGCAGAAAGACAAGGATCAGAAAGATGGGCAGAGCTGAAAATAGGTAAGGGCAGGGCTTGATCTACACTGCCCATCTTTAATATCCCCGCTACACACCTCTCACACACATACCATCTCCAGCTCCCTCCCCCTTCAATTCTTCCAGGGCTAGAAAGGGTGGGAGTTCCGGCTCCTTTTGCCGCAGTGCGGAGGTTAAGCAAGACATGTGAGACAAATTTTCTGCCTCCACCTGGGGTCACACTCTTGGGCACATGCTGTCACAGGCAGTTAATGCAAACCCTCCAGAGGTTCACCCCAAGAGTAAGGGCGAGTGGGAAAGCCTAAGCTTACATCCATTTCTAGTTATTTCAACAGCTGAGCTCTTGCTGTGTGGATAAGCGTGTGTGTGTGTGTGTGTGTGTGTGTGAGTCTACAAACACTAGAGTAACGAAGAAGGGCTACATAAACCCTAGATCTCACACAGGGAGGTGTGCAGGTTCAAGAACCCCCCCACTGGATACACAGGCTTAGCCCTTGAGCTAAGAGGAGAGGAGGCTGTGGAGAGGCACACAGTGGGAAAGGACGAGCTGAAGTCTATGAAACAGGATGGAGGGAAGAAATCAGAGAAGGAGGGGAGAGACTGGAGGGAGTGGGAGAAGACAAAAGCCCATATGGGAGGAGGGCCACCAGCAACAGCTGCCTCCTCCCCCACTCAGGACTGGGATTTGTTTTGTGGGTTTTTCATGCCTCTGGTTGAATCTAAAGGATCAAATGCACAGGTGAATCCAGGTTTGTAGGGCCTGGAGCTTATACAATTGAGAGGAGTACTCTAAGAAAAATATATACACGAAATTTGGTACAGGTTTTGGAAAAGATAGGCTCTGAGGCTTAAACTTCAGTAGCGGCCTCATATAAACTACTTATCAAAGGAGTTATCACGATTATTGTAACTTGCAGTACAAAGCCCACAGGACTAAACCATCATTCCTCCCTTCCCCTCTGGCCAGGTTTTTCTCTGCATTTTCTTCTCCTTTTTAAATTAAGTTAAAAAAAAAAAAGATCCAGTGGTTAGCAAGAAGGGGAGTCCTGTCTGCAGAAAGGGGGAGGAATCTAAATGCCTCAACTGCGTGATGAGTCTGCACCTGGATGGCCGCTACCACTGAGGCTGGGAAGGAGCAGATAATGGCAGCTCCCGAGGTCTCAAGCCCTCTGGCAGGGTTGCGGCAGCCCTCCTGCCCCGAACTAGCGACCCCTCAGCGCAGTGCGAGTTTCCGAAGCCCCAAAGCTGCCTCCCGCATCCATCACCTGGCACTGCCAACCGGTCTCCCCATCAGCACACGTGCACCCGCTTGGGCCTGGCTCGCCTCTCCCGCGGCTGGGGAGCAGGAGGCGGCGCGGCTCCAGCCCGACCTGCTTACCTGGGTGGCAGCGGTGGCCACGCTGCCCGGGAGCACGGACGTGATTCCATCCGTGCCCAGCACCACGGTGCTCTGGCTCATATTCACCCAGCCTACGGCCGGGGTATTGTTCCGCTCCAGGGTGCCCTTCCCCACACTCACATTCGCATCCCCCTCCAGGCCCCGCAGGGCCGTAATCTTACAAGGCAGCGCGTTGCCGGGCCCGGCTCCCCCTGAAGGAGGGGCGGTCTGCGCACCGTGCGCCTCGCTCCAATCCCGCAGACCCGCCGAGGCCGCCGGCGACCGCAGGCTACTCAGTTTGCAAGCCCCCGCTCCTCCGGGCCGCTCGGCCTCGCAGGCTCGCGCGTCGGGGGCATGGAAAGTTTGCGCGCCGGTGGAAGCGGACCTGGGCACACGCGGCGGCGGCGCGGCGGTGGCCGCGGGAAGCTCCTGCTCCGGGCTCGTCCTGGGTGCGCACGGGCCATCGTGGTGGCCCGAGGGCACCGCCGCCTCCAGGCTGTTGGCTGGTTGTTTATTCATTTCCTTGGGAGCACTGCAATCCTGCGAACACAACGTGAAGTTCGTGCAAAACAAGTCACGGCAGCCTTAAAAAATACCTGTATCCACATATAGAGACGTTCACAACTCAGATCCAGACAGAAGATCCAGGGAACAAATTGGAATCTGGATTTTTTTTTTTTTTTTCCCTTCTCCAAGAAAAACTGTAATCAGTATTTCTCAATCTGTCTCCCTTCAGATGACATAAGGAAGCTAATATTCTCCTCCCTGATAGAAGGTGAACTAAAAAAAGATGCAGAAGTGTTTTTTGGAAGGGGGGAGAAAAGGAGGGTGGAAATAGCCCTACAGCCATGAGCTCCTCGCCTTCTTTGGATTTCACATCATGGCTTTGGGTGCCCACGGTCCCCATCACCATTGTAGAAAGATTCTTTAATTTTCCGCCCCATTTCCTTTGTCATTCAACAATGCACATTTGCTGCTTTTTTTTTTTTTTTTTTTTAATAAGCGATAGACAAGCTGTGGCCACAAAAGCTGATGCCCTGGCACCTGCAAGTGTCTGAGCCCAAATCTGTTATGTGAATCCCAGCGATCCCAAAACTACCCACACCTGCCAGGTAGTAAAGGCAAGGATAAGGAAAACGACCAAACAGTAACAACAACCCCGCAAGAACAACAATAAGCCAGATTTAAAACACAAGACAGTAACCAGGTTTATTTTACACAGCCTACATTCACTTCCAGATTCCTAGATATGCAAAAGAACCTGAGAAGATTTTTGGTCCTCCCCACTCCCCAAGAATAGCTATTCACAAGAGTTTAATACCCATGCCCCTATACTGGCTTAGGAACTGAAACTCAGGACTACTAATTTTCACTTGCTTTCTCCCAATTGAGAATGAAAATAACTGCCAGCAATATATATATATATATATTTTATCCACTTTCTCTCTTCATGTTATCTTTCAGGGCTTCATAAATATTAGTACCACCAATTACTATTATACTGTAAGAATAATCATATTACCTTCACCTCAGCCATACCTAACCTTCTTGCACAAATGCATAGGTCAGAACTCTTTAATTTGCACCAAATTAAGTATCTCAGCTCCAGCCAGCATTCTTATCTCAGTAGCCTCTAGTACTCCGTGGCTCTCTTCAGTATTGGCACCTGGCTTTTCAGCACCAAGGACAGTTCCCAGAAGAGCGGGATTAGGAGACACTTCCAACCTCTTAGCTCCAGCGCCTCAGAAACCTCTTTCCCACCCCCAGGTGATGCTTACAACTATAATGTACCTATGGTTGTCTTCCCTTTGCCTTTCAGAATATATAGAACATTTCACAAAGAAATATCCAAAACGAATCTGCCCTTCCTACCCTCGCAGCCCCCTCTCCTCTTAAAAGAACAAAAGCAAACACTCACCATGTCTGAAACGGGCAACAGAGTCAACGAGTAGCGAGTGAGACCAGCTATTGACAAGACTGGGTTTGGCTCCAGCAAGAGGCGCTTTCTATATCTCCTTGGGAAAGGCCGGGTTTGCGTCAGTGCAAAGCAAGGTGCCCTTCGTTTGACATTTTCTTGATAATACAAGTTTGATAAATCATTACCCCCTTGGATTCGAGTTTTAAAGGGACATCAGCTGAGAGTACACTGGCCAGTTGTCACTCAGGCGGGAGGGGGCTGCGTGTTCGGCGTGACTCATGTGGGTCTGATTACTAAACCGAAGCCGGCGGGAGGGGATGACAGTTTTCCTCCTCCTAATTAACGGAAACATGGGAGGGACACGTCCCACTGCACCCAAGCCGAGGCGCAGCCACCAATGGATCGGATTGGGCTGCCGAGGTGGGTGTAGGGGAAGGAGTTAAATCACTGTCGTGTTTCCTTCTTTCTCCTCGGCTAGATCCCCTTGCCACCTCTCGAAACCTGCAGGAAGAAGATCCCGCAGTATTACGCTACAGAGATCGAAGGTCTGCATGAAGCACCACAGACCTGCAATGGCTGTGCACAGGGCCCCTGCATTTAAAAGGCTGTACCAACCTTGTCTGTACCTGACTTCAGATTCCCAACCTCCCTGTCAATTGGTGTTGGGGGGATCCTTAAAAAATAGGTCTTCGCTTAAAAAATTAAGGTCTAGTGTTTGCATTTCTACGTTATCTCCATGAACACAATGAAGAGACATTCCTAAATAAAATTAGGATTATTCTCATTGCATGTTTTAAGCTCTTCTGACAATATTATAGAGAAATAAAAAAGAAATTATTCCCAGCACTGATCTGGTTCTTAGGTCACTTTCAAAGTCAAAGGAACTCCATTCTTTCTTCCTGTCCCTGTTGATAAAAATCCACCACAGGCAGGGAATGACGCACAAAGTGTAATAGACCCTCCAAATCACCATCCTCGGCAGCTGGGCAGCAGGGCTGGCCCTCCGGGTGCCAGCAGAGGACGTTCTACCATACTGAGGCTAGGGTGGCCGCGGTGAGAAAAAAAGACGGGCTTTCCTGTTGGTATAAAGCAATGACTGCAGTCATAAGACAGGAAAGACACCTTTACAAAAGGGATAGTTTGGAGACTGGCAGGGGGATCGTAGCAAACGCTCCCCCTCTGGCCGAACCGGTTCTGGGAGCTCCAGGCCTTGGAAACGGGGAGCTCCGCAAAGCATTCTGTCCCTACCCTGCTGCCCGCAGCCGTGCCCACTGCCTCGGGGTCGGCGGCGTCGCAGTCGACTGGGCTGTCCCCACGCGGCGTGAGGACAATGCCGCGGCGCCCGCTGGCGAGGCTGCGGCGGCAGATTGCGGTGGGCGCCCAGGGCCTTCCTGCCGGGTCCCTCCCGCCTCCTTCCGAGCCGCGCCAGTGCACGCGGATGCCTCAGCTCACTGGCTCTGCCCCTCCAAGAGCAGCCGGCTAGGGACCCACGGTCTGCAGGATGATGGAAGGGGGGAGAGGTTCCCTGAAGTGCCATTCCTCCCCAAGTTTCCTGGGGGTGGGGGGAGCTTCAGGCCTCTTTCCATTGTAGTTTTGATTGAACATTTATTAAGATCTCAACATTGAACAACCGTTCAAGGGCTTTCCATGAATGGGCTTTTCCATTTAGCTTCAAAAACAGTTTTGGGGAAACTCCCAGTTAGAAAGCGGGAGACAGAGGTTCAGAAAGTCACCTTCGAATCCTGGAGAGTCTTCCCAACCCTCCCACAAGGCCGTCTGGGGGCCCGACAGCGCTTTCCAGGAGGGAAACCCAGCTAGGTGGCAGAGAGGGGAAGAAGGCAAGTGGAGTGGGACTGTGGTGGGCTCTCGTTGCAGGAGGGTGAGAAGAGCAGGTGAGGCCAGGAATCCCACATGGGGCGCTTGCTTCGACCCTGGCGGGATCGTGGAAACACCCTGGACTCCCGGAGCCACGGGGAAATCCAATGGGCTCTGCCAGGCGCTTCTTCCCAAACAGTCCGCAAAGAGTCAAAGCAGGATTCGAGAACTTAGGTAAACGGCAGGCAAGGCAGCCCTGAATTTCTGCGCCAGGATGCGCACCCTTAGATCCGGGTAGGCCTTGCCCTCCCGGCCCTGGGCTGACTTCCAAAAGACAGTCACGACTTCTAAGTCAGTTTTCGCAATTTGCATTCGAGCCGCCCCCGCCAAGTGCCAGGTGCCAACGCATCGACGCTCCGGGGCGCACGGACGTCCCGGCCCGGGCGGGAGAGAGCAAAGTGCGCAGAGGCGGCGGCGTGCTGCTGTCCTGCCGCCCCGAGCCCTGGCTCAGCCCCCCACCCCCGGGTCTGACGTTTCCTCCGCAGGCCCTCCCCGGCCAAGTGCGCACTCGGTTCCCCCGCGTGGGGCCCGACGTGCGTCAGGCCCTTTGGAGATGGTTGAAGCGGAGGCTGCAGGGCGTTAGCGGAGGCGCTGCTTTGGCTTCCCACCTCCTCCCCTTCCAGTAGCTAGATCCTGCAGAGGAGGGGCCGCGTGGAGAGGGCAGCGGGAGTGCGGAGCGGGGAGACCTAGATGGGTCGATCTGAAGTCGACTGGGGTGTGGAGTGGCGGGCATCAGCCTAGCAGCAGGGCAGGGGTGCAAGGGCTGGGGAGAGCGCGGGGCGGTGGAGGGGAGGCGAGGGAGAGGCGGGCAGCGCCGAGGAGGGAGCCGCAGTATTAAAATACGAGAAGGCTCCGGTCCTGCCATTGCGGGCCTCCATCCCCCGCCCTCTGCCGCCGCCTGTTTGGAGTGATAATCTGGCTCTGAGCACCGCCGCCGAGCAGGCCGTAAATCCGCATCCATCAACGCGCAGCCATTCGGTCGGAATTAGCCAGTCACTACGGCCTTAATTACTTTGTCAAAGATGAAAAATAGTAATTGATTTTGCCCTGGATCGCTCTGCTCCCCCTCCTCCTCTTGCAGTTAAGCAAATAAATAGCTATTTTTGAAAACTCGTGTCTCCCCGGCGGGATGTGGAGGTGGGGAAGGGGCAGAATTTAGTGAAAAAGAGGCCATCCAGTGGCAGCCCTGACGCCAGCGCTTGTATCAGTCGCAGGGGGCAAACTGGGACTCAGGCAGGGGAGGACTAGGAGCTCAGCCTTGCGCCTTCAGGATGCTGCCTTCAACCGCGCTAGAGGAGGAAAGAAACGGCAGAGGAAGCGGCGTGTAACAAGCCCTGGCTCTGGTGTTAGCCCGGCGCTTGCGGTGCCAGATTCCTCGCGTCCGCAGGGCAGCAGGTGACAAACAGCTGCCCGGCCAGTTTGACAGAATGGCGAAGAAACTTGCCTAAGGTCAGAGCGCAGAGCCAGAATTTGAGCCCACGTCAGTGCTGACTCTGGTCCATTGTCTGTATCTATGTTCAGATGATTTTGCTGTGAGCCACAAAGACCTAAAACTTCTATAGATGACAGGTGCATGGACTCGATGTGGGTTTCAGGTGACAGTGACAAAACAGTAGGAAAGCCATGCAGTATTTTTGTCCCTCTTGTCTGCTACCGCGTGGTTCTACTGGAGTGCTGTTCTCTGTTAAGAATGTGGGTTCTGCCAGACACACTACAGCACCTCCTGGCTCTGTGACCTTGGGGAGAAATTCTCAATCTGTAAAATGAGGATAATAAGAATATGTATTAACCTCCCTAAAGGGTTGTTTGTGGATTAAATGGAAGTATGCCTGTGAAGTACCTACACTGAGGCTGGATGCCTGGTATTCTTTCAATAAGCAATGGTTATTTTCCAGACTTCAAGAATTATCTGTTTGAAGCCCCTTAGATTTAACAAATAAATCTTTCTTTGTTTGAAGCCCCTTAGATTTAGCAAATAAATCCAGTTCTTTCTCCCTGGTCCAGAAGATTCACTGTTGGTAGACACGCACAGAATAGAAAGCCTAACAAGGGAGATAATCACTGTGCAACACTTGGCCGCCTCAGTCAGTGCTGTGGTCACGTGACAATCAAGTATTTGCCTCATTAAAAGACAATTGAGAGCATCCTGAGAAAGTACTCAAACACAGTGCCTGCTCTGCCAGGAGTGTGTCCTGCTTAGGTGAAGGCACATCTCAACGTACTCAGCAGAGCCTTAGATCTCTGTAATCAGCTTCACCGTCCAGTTCTCCCTTGAACCTTGGGTATCAGGGGGACACCAGCTAATCAGGGCATGCCTCCCTCACCATAGCATTTCAGAGGAGTCTGTAAGTAACAAGTCTGTGTGTAAAATGTACGTCCAAAATAACGAGACTCAGACAGGCAGGACGCTTGTTCCTGAGTCAGCAACAGTGGTCGTTTTCAGTTCACTGCCGCAAAACGCAGGACAGTGGGCGCAGGCGCAGAGGCAGAGGAGTTTAAAACGAGATGCAGAGGACGTTCAAGGTCATCTGTAGTCCCATATGTCTGCTTTACAGTGAGGAAACGGAGGCCCAGGGAGAAGTGAGTGTTCAAGGTCACTTGCAAATTAAGAAACAAAGTCTAGCATCATCTCTTTTTTTTTAAAGGATAAAAAAAATCCACATTAGATCAAAAGTATGTCTAAGGCATGAAATGATTTTGTAGCCTTGAAAAGAATGGTTTAGAGCCATACAGTTGGTTTGGACAGATTCTCATGAGGTATTAAATAAGAATGGCAGATGCACTAAAGTGTGTATATCATTCCTGTGTGTGTGTGTGTGTGTCTGTCTGTCTATCTGTCTGTCTTCCAGTGAAATGCGGAAGCACACACACTATGTAGAACCTAGGATTACTGGTGGGCAGTGTGGGCATTGATGTGAACAGAGAGGAGAGGGCGAGAGGTGAAAAAAAAGGAAGAAAAGGAAAAGCCTATACTTTGGAAAAAATGGTTGTAATGATCACATGTGTAAATTTATGTTAAAATGTACATAAACAAGTTTTAAAAGAAAAAATTCAGTACTAAAATCTACTGCTTTAATTAATGAGACTATTCACCAGGCTACTTTCATTAGGAAGTATTAAGCCTACATCTATTTGACTGTCTTTCTCTGAGGAGCAGAACTCAGAAAAATGGATTCAGTTAATTAAGGATCTCAGCTACCGATATTTGGCTAATCCTCCTTCCTAAAGTCCTGCTGTTTGTCTCCTAGCTCTGCTGGGCTGGAACCAGGGTCTAATCAAAACCTTTAGGGGACATAGTTTTGGAAAATATGATGATTTTCTGCTCACCTACCCCCATTCTTGCAATGTCCATTAAGCTATAAGATAATTTAAACTCAAACAACACTAAACTGAAATTTTCTGATTTCTTATTCCATAGTGACATTGATATTTTCTGAACAACATATTCACTCCTTTCCCCTGCCTCCCCACACCCCCCGTCCTTTTTTAAATCATTCTTTTGGTAGACCTGCTTTGTGAAAAGCATGAAAGTGTTAGTCGTTCAGTCATGTCCAACTCTGTTCGATCCCATGGACTGTAGCCCACCAAGCTCTACTGTCCATGGGATTTCCCAGGAAAGAATACTGGAGTGGGTAGCCATTCCCTTCTCCAGGGGATCTTCCTGACCCAGGGATCAAACCTGGGTCTCCTACATTGCAGGCAGATATTTTACTTTCTGAGCCACCAGGGAAGCCCTAAGACCTACTTTAACAGTTGCATATGTTTGGGATAACTACTTAGTAATCAATATCCAAGTTTAAGTCTTCTGTGTTTATTCTGCTTTAAGTTCCCAACCAAAGTTGGGGAAACACGTTTTGAAAGAGATCAGGTCTCAAATATATTCACTATTAAAAAAAGAAATTTTCTAATACATGCAGTGGGCTTCTCCGGTGGCTCAGACAGTAAAGAATCTGCCTGCAATGTGGGAGACTCAGGTTCAATTCCTGGGTCAGGAAGATCTCCTACTAAGGAAATGGAAACCCACTCTAGTATTCTTGCCTGGAGAATTCCATGGACAGAGGTGTCTGGGGGGCTACAGTCCATGGGTCGCAAAGAGTCAAACATGACTGAGCAACTTCACTTCAATGCATGGGACAAGATTGCATAGGATTTATTAAATCCTAGTAAATAAGAGTCTTTTTTCTTTCTCTCCTGAATGTCCCTATTTCCCCTGGCCTTCTGTTGCTGTCCTAATTAGTGGGGATTGGGGGGGGGGGTGAGATTTGAGTTCAATGTCAGGCAAACCTAGCAGGAATTCCCACAAGTAGAGCAGAACAGATGTTGGGAAGCTTTACTGTATAGTCAGTTGATGGAGTTAACTCAAGGCTATTGAGTCAAATCTGAGCAAGGTTCAGAAAGACACAGTGGTGAGGACAGTGGCCCAGAAAGTGGGACGTTGAAAATTCAAGATCTTTTATACCAGTGGGAGCTGCCAGGCAGCATAGATAGGTTTCTGAACCTTAGATTTTGTCATTTGGTACTGCCCTTGTAAATCAGGCCTAGGGGACATGGACATTGGCACTAAATTTGGTTCTATTGGTTCTAGTAATCTACAGCATTTGATATGGTATGAGATCATATCGAACAATGGCCTAGAAGAGTTCAGCTCAAAGAGTTCAGCTTTGATAGACAACTCAGAGTTCGTTAATCATGATGGTAGCTGTCCCCTGGGATGTCACCATTAGGGCTTAGAAATGAACCATGATATGTTTAAAACTAAACTCATGGAGTCTGCATTCCACTACAGAATGTTTCTATGTTCTATTTAAGCCTGTTTCTGGGTGGGTTAACATGATATGCTCAGTGGTGTCCGACTCTTTGCGACCCCATGGACTGTAGCCTAGCTGGCTCCTCCGTCCGTCCATGGGATTTTCCAGGCAAGAGTACTGGAATGGGTTGCCATTTCCTTCCCCAACAGTGAAAACAGGGCTTTAGAATTAGCTGAGTCAGAAGTTTGAATCCAAGCTAAGCTACTTACTAGCTGTGTGTTCTTGGGCAGTTACTTATCCTTCAAGTCTTGCTTTCCTTTTTAGTAAAATGTAGTAATTAAATGAGATTAAACATATGAAAGCTTGAGCTCTTCCTACCTTGAGGTTGTGGGTTTTGATTGACACTATTCCCCAAGAGATGTAACAAAAAGACTCCTTCCTCTAGAGCTAAACGTTACTGGATTTTTTGGCCAAATTGTATTTTCCCCATCCTTCTTAAGGAGACATGAGTTTTTTCTGGTGTCTTTTTCTGTTTTGCTTTGTTGTTTGTTTTCTGAGCTTTTTCTGGTATCCTTTTTTATTTGCTTTTTGTTTTGTCTTTCTCAAAAATGCCAGGCACAGTCATGACTCTATGCCTTTGCATCTGCAATATCCTTTGTCTGAAATTCTCTTCCCTTCAGAGTGAAATCCTAACTACACCTTTAGACTCATTGCCCAAAATGTATCTCCCCTCAGAGGCTGTTTATGAACAGAATATCTCCATGCTCTGTGCTTCTCTAGCACTAGTGTATTATAATTATTTCCAAATATGCCTTTTCTTCTATAGATGCCACTAGCCACATGTGGCTACATGCATTTAAATTAAAATTAAATATAAGATTCTATACCTCATTCACACTATCTATATTCTTGGTGCCCAATAGCTAATGTTCAATTGCATTGGACATTTCCATCATTTCAGAACATACTATTGGACAGTGCTGTTCCAAATTGTAAAGCCTTCCAAGGCAGAAGAGCTTGATTTTTTCAAAGCCTCTACACTTCTACTTGTATGACATAGAGTAGGCCCTTAGTATTTTCGAATGAGTGACTTAAAAATCACAGAATAACCTCTTGATTTCTTATGTCACCTTACTGCATTTTCGAAATCATATTATTCTACCTATTTGCTTTTTCATTTTGTTTTTCAGGTTATAAAGATAACATAGGCTTATTACAGAGAATCTGAAAAAACCCAAAGAAGAACATGAAAGTATATATTCCCAACACCCCAAAATATAGCTTATTAATATTTTGGTATAAGGCCTTCTAGACTTTCATATTATAAAGTTTTTGTTTTCAGAAAATTGAGGTCATGCTGTTCGTGGCAAATAGGTGGAGAAAAAATGGAAACAGTGACAGACTTTATTTTGGGGGCTCCAAAATCACTGTGGATGGTGACTGCAGCCATGAAATTAAAAGATGCTTACTTCTTGGGAGAAAAGCTATGACAAACCCAGAGAGTGTATTAAAAAAGCAGAGACAGCATTTTGCAACTAAGGTTGGTCCACATAGTCAAAAGTATGTTTTTTCCAGTAGTCATGTATGGATATGAGAGTTGGACCATAAGGAAGGCTGAGCGCTGAGGAACTGGTGCTTTCCAACTGTGGTGTTGGAGAAGACTCTCTTGAGTGTCCCTGGGACTGCAAGGAGATCAAACCAGTCAGTCACAAAGGAAATCAACCCTGAATACTGATTGGAAGGACAGATGCTGAAACTCCAATACTTTGGCCACCTGATCCAAAGAACTGACTCACTGGAAAAGACCCAGATGCTGGGAAAGATTGAGGGCAGGAGGAGAAGGGGGAGACAGAGGATGAGATGGTTGGATGGCATCACTGAGTCAACAGACATGAGTTTGCACAAACTCTGGCAGATGATGAAGGACAGGGAAGCCTGGTGTGCTGCACTCCATGGGGTTGCAAAGAGTAGGACACAACTTAGCAACTGCCTTTTCTTTCACTTATATTGTAGATTTAGCTCTGCCCCATTGCCATGAAATCTACATTATTTTTAATCGCTGCACAGATTTTCATGATATGAATACACTATAATTTAACTAAAAAGTAATTATTGTACATTTGAATTTTTTCCAGTATTTATTATAAATACTACTGCATCATGTATCTATCTATATATCTTTGCTCACAGCTCTAATCTGGATTCTTAGCACAGATTTCTAAATATGGAATTATAGTTTAAAGGAATTACACATTTTTGAGAAGCAGAACCATCTTATTTGGGCCAGTTTTGTTTCACTGATGCTTGCCTCAAGATACAGACATGGATCTGTGTATGAAAATGTAACCATGCTCTGAGTGGAGGGCGACAGTGCTCTGTGTTTTTCTCCATTCCTCTTCCCAGCAATACCCAGCAATCTGTGAACGCTTCTGGCTATAAAAAAGCCATAAGAACATAAAGCCTTAGTATGTTTCTGTAAAGACTAAACCAGCTTTCTCTTTAGCATAAAGGAATTTTTAAATGGAAAGAATATTACTTGGTAAATATAAATATTTGTAATTATCAGTATGCACAATATCCAGATTTTATTAATATAACTATTAGGACCAAACAAATAAGCCCATCTGTTTACACAGGATTTATAATGACTAAATAGTTGTGAGAAATAACACAAACATTGTTAAAACGTGCAGGATCAGTGAATGCTTGCTCTGCAGTGGAAATGCCTAGTTCAGGGCTCTCCCTGGATTCTGCAGATTTCATGGATGATGACATGGTTTTCCAAGTCATTAACTAGGGCACAGCTTTGGGGCCAAATGAGAAGCAACATCCAAATCATTCTAAGAGTTGGGGCGATTGGTGGAGCTGACAAAGGAAATACCCTCTGTCATTCAGCACTGTGGGAGCATTTGGGGAGTGTGCTTGCCTGTGAAGACTCATGGTTCACTGAGTCCATTGTTTCACAAAGGCCTGGTTTCGCTGATACTAAGAGAAGAGGGTGAACTCTGCCCACACATGGGCTATTTAGGTGACACTGTCAAAGACATTTCCATTTTTTTTTTTTTTCCTTAGAACCTTATTCTGCCGTTTTTTGGCATACCACACAACTTGAAGGATATCAGTTCCCCAATCAGGGACTGAACCCAAACCATGGTAGTGAAAGTGCTGAATCCTAACCACTAGACCACCAAGGAGCTCCCCTATTCTGCCCACTTTCTTTTTTTTTTTTTTTTTTAATAAAAAGCTTTTGTGTATTGCATTAAAGAAAAACATAAGCAAAAAGAAGAAAATAAACATCACCCCACCAGGACTCTTTTGCTTGCAAGAGATAGAAACTCAATTCAAAACTAGTTGAAATTCAAGATAATTTATTGACTATGCCAAAGCCTCTGACTGTGTGGATCGCAATAAACTGTGGAAAATTCTGAAAGAGATGGGAATACCAGACCACCTGATCTGACCCTTGAGAAATCTGTATGCAGGTCAGGAAGCAACAGTTAGAACTGGACATGGAACAACAGACTGGTTCCAAATAGGAAAAGGAGTTCATTAAGGCTGTGTATTGTCACCCTGTTTATTTAATTTATATGCAGAGTACATCATGAGAAACGCTGGACTGGAAGAAACACAAGCTGGAATCAAGATTGCCCAAAGAAATATCAATAACCTCAGATATGCAGATGACACCACCCTTATGGCAGAAAGTGAAGAGGAACTCAAAAGCCTCTTGATGAAAGTGAAAGAGGAGAGTGAAAAAGTTGGTTTAAAGCTCAACACTCAGAAAACGAAGATCATGGCATCCGGTCCCACCACTTCATGGGAAATAGATGGGGAAACAGTGGAAACAGTGTCAGACTTTATTTTTCTGGGCTCCAAAATCATTACAGATGGTGATTGCAGCCATGAAATTAAAAGACGCTTACTCCTTGGAAGGAAAGTTATGACCAACCTAGACAGCATATTGAAAAGCAGAAACATTACTTTGCCAACAAAGGTTCGTCTAGTCAAGGCTATGGTTTTTCCAGTGGTCATGTATGGATGTGAGAGTTGGACTGTGAAGAAGGCTGAGCGCCGAAGAATTGATGCTTTTGAACTGTGGTGTTGGAGAAGACTCTTGAGAGTCCCTTGGACTGCAAGGAGATCCAACCAGTCCATTCTGAAGGAGATCAGCCCTGGGATTTCTTTGGAAGGAATGATGCTACAGCTGAAACTCCAGTACTTTGGCCACCTCATGCGAAGAGTTGACTCATTGGAAAAGACTCTGACTCTGGGAGGGATTGGGGGCAGGAGGAGAAGGGGACGACAGAGGATGAGATGGCTGGATGGCATCACTGACTTGATGGATGTGAGTCTCAGTGAACTCCGGGAGTTGGTGATGGACAGGGAGGCCTGGCATGCTGCAATTCATGGGGTCGCAAAGAGTTGGACACGACTGAGCGACTGATCTGATCTGATCTGAATGTCTAGGTCAAGGTCAGAGTGGAGTTGACCTCAAGGTGGGCTGAATCCCGGGATGCTCACAGCATGAGAATTCTCTCTCTAAGTCTTGGACTCTGTTGGTCCATCTGTCACATGTTTTCAGACTCTCAGATTGCAGAAGTCATGCCACCAGAATTCTAGATTTCATGCTCATGGATTATCATCCAAGGGGAAAGAGATAGCTACATCTGTACCTCAGTTTGGGAAGTTTTGGGAACAGACCCTAATAGATTAGACCCTGAGACAAGGCTTTTGGTGCAGGTAGAGTATTTGGGAAAGGGTACAAGGGAGCACAGATGAGGGGGCAAAGAAAGTTCACCAGATGGGAGAAGAGTCAACAGGGTGTTAATGAGTGAGTTACCACTGTGGGCAACTGGAGTGCAGGCCTGGTGGGTCCCTCAGGGGCACCATGTGGAACGTAGGTCAGAATTCTCCCACCAGGGGACAGGGAAGCCAGGAGGCGATTTGTACACAGACTCTCACCCCTAATTGGCTGAGGATGGTCTCTGAGGGTGTCAATCCCCAGCACTTGTGAACACTCTGCATTTGGGTTGAGCCAGGTTTCTATAGCACTGGAAAAATGTCTGAGATAGAGAAACAGAGAGACATGGGTGTTGGAGGTGGGAAGCTGTCAGTATCCTGGGAATGCCCAGCACTGCTGCAGGTGAGTTCCGAGAAGGGACAGAGCAGTGAGGGTGGGATATCAAGAGCACTTCAGTTTGCTGCACACTGAGACCATCACGCCAGACACTGATTGGCCCAGGCTTGGTCACATGTCCATTTCTTGGGTACAGTGAGGCAGCATGCTGCTAATGGAAGCTCCATCCTGACCTCATGGAGAGGGAAGAAATTTCCCACCCAAAAAAGGAGGACAGTCAATTACAGTTATCAATATAAGTGCAGGAGAGATGATGGACATCATTATAATTATAAAAGATATTCACTTCCAAATTTTAATTCTATTATAGGATTATAGCCATTGAATATCTTAGTAAATATCCTTCTAGATTGTATCTGTTTATGCATTTTTCTTTCTAAACTGGAAACATGTCATCTATGTACACCTTCGCTTTTTCTTAATAGGATGTAATCCTTTCAATATATAGTGAACACTTTTCTCTATATGAAGATATTGTAGAAATATAAAAAACATATCAGTCAATATATTAAAAAAAATTTTGTACTAAATTATTTGATTAAAAGTGGAGTTGAAGGATGAATATATGAAATCCCATCCCCAGTAACCTCTCTGCCCAGATGAAGAAGTGTTAGTGAACTGAGGGTATCAGAGGAAGCAATGCTAAAAAAGCACCAATTTTGGAATTATAGGGCTTGGGGTTTGAAGTCTAATTTTTAATATGGCCTTGGTCAATGTATTTAACCTTACAAAACCTCATATCTTAATTTACACATAGTAAAGGCTAAGTATTTAGCCTTTATTAACTTCCCTAACTTTACTAACTTGGGGCTTCCCTGGTGGCTCAGAGAGTAAAGCATCTGCCTGCAGTGCAGGAGATCTGGGTTCGATCCCCAGGTCAGGAAGATCCCCTGGAGAAGGAAGTAGAAACCCACTCTAATACCCTTGCCTGGAAAATTCCATGGATGGAGGAACCTGGTAGGCTACAGTCCATTGGATCACAGAGTCGCATACAACTGAGCAACTTCACTTCTCAAAGGCTAAACAAAATGGCAGCTCTTACTATTATCATCTATAATATAAGGTCCATCACTTCTTACTGATAGCATTGTTCTAAGGCTTGAATTAGGTCATTCAAATAATATGCCCAGGAGAGAGCTAGAGACATAGTGGGTCTTAATTAATGATAAAATGTTGCTGTGATCCCTTGATCTTACTTTAAGGCAGACTTTCCTGCCAGGAAAAAATTTTGGGCACCATAGCAATCAAAGGAGTTGTTGTTCAGTTGCTAAGTTGTGTCCGACTCTTTGTGACCCCATGGACTGCAGCACACCAGAGTTCCCTGTCCTTCACTATCTCCTGGCATTTGATCAGACTCACGTCCATTGAGTTGATAATGCCATCCAACCATCTCATCCTCTGTCACCCTCTTCTCCTCATGCCGTCAGTCTTTCTCAGCATCAGGGTCTTTTCCAATGAGTCAACCCTTCACATCAGGTGGCCAAAGTATTAGAGCTTCAGCTTCAGCATCGGTCTTTCCAATAAATATTCAGGTTTGATTTCTTTTAGGATAGACTGGTTTGACCTCCTTGCAGTCCAAGAGCCTCTCAAGTCTTATCCAGCACCATAGTTTGAGAGCATCATTCTTTGGTGCTCAGCTTTCTTTATGGTCCATCTCTCACATCCGTACATGACCACTGGAAAAACCATAGCTTTGACTATACAGACCCTTATCGGTAAAAGGAGTGTGTTATGCCTAAAGAACCTTCCAAACTCAAAGATTGTTTACTTGGCTACTGACTCCCCTGAAATTCTACCAATTCAAAGTTCATTTAGGAGCATAACCAAGTTTTTTTTAAAAAACTTTAACATACTCCATGAACAACTAATTACACATTCACATCCCGGTGTAAACTTTATTATATGGCTTTCCTCCTTACAGCTAGTTGACACCTTCTGTATCCATAAACAAAACCCTTGTTAACAAAGATAGGAGTGGACAGACAGTGTTGTACCTAAGCTATCGTAGTGGAGGCCCCAAACAGTAGGCATAGTTGTGCTGTCAGAAGAGAACATGATGTTTCTGATCCTGGTAGCTTTTGGAAGAGAGGTATCAGGAGGTGCAAAGATGCCTTAGAAAGGTTAAGTTTCTCTCTGGTTTTTCAACTACTTTCAATGTGAGAAAGGTAAACTTTCTGTCTTGTTTTTCAACTATTGTCAATCCCCTAAAATTACTAATAAGAATGAATGAATTTGTTCCAATTGACTTGAGTTCCAATTTTCCATCTTTTCCCCTAGCTGTAGATGGAAATGCTCTAAATTAGGTATCAGATGCCCTGAGTCTAGCACCAATGAATTGTGCTGCCTTGGATAAATTACACATTTCTCTGAGACTCACTTTCTGCAGTTGGAAGGAGATAATAAATCTTGTTGTGCCTAACTCTCAAAGCTGAGGTAAAGATCAAATAAGATAATAGAATGGAGCAAGCTAGGTGATTATAAACTACCTTGCGATTGTGGGAATCTGAAGCTCTATATTCCAATATTTAAGGGCCTAATGCCCACACCTCTGGGCTGAATCACAAGGGTGTGTGTGTGTGTGTGTGTGTGTGTGTGTGTTTTGCAGGAGAAGAAAGTGAAGGTAAAAGTTGCTCAGTCATGTCTGATTGTTTGCGACCTCATAGACTGTATAATCTGTAGAATTCTCCAGGCCAGAATACTGGAGTTAGGCACAACAAGATTTATTATCTCCTTCCAACTGCAGAAAGTGAGTCTCAGAGAAATGTGTAATTTATCCCAGTGGGTAGCCTTTCCCTTCTCCAGGGGGTCTTCCCAACTCAGGGATCGAACCCAGGTCTCCCACACTGCAGGTGCATTCTTTACCAGCTGAGCCACAAGGGAAGCCCAAGAATACTGGAGTGGGTAGCCTATCCCTTCTCCTGTGGACCTTCCCAACCCAGGAATTGAACTAGGGTCTCCTGCATTGCAGGTAGATCCTTTACCAACTGAGCTATGAGGGAAGCAGGAGAAGCGTGTTTCTTAAAAAGGAGCATAATCAAGGTTACTTACCAAGGAATGGACCGTTGTCAGGCCCAGAATGAGAAAAAGATGCCATGAGCTGCATGAGGCAGTCTGCTAGCTGTATTCCTCACTCTTCTTTTCCCATAATAGTTAAGTTTAGCTGGGCACATGGCAACCCAGCTAAAGATGACATATCTGAGGGACTTCCCTGGTGGTCCACTGGTTAAGAGTTTGCACTTCCAATGCAGAGAGCACGGGGAATTGGTCAGGGAACTAAGATCCCACACACCATGCAGTACAGCCAGAAAAACAACAACAACAAAAAGCCAACTGTATCATGTGTTTGTATGACTGAATCCCTTTGCTGTCCACCTGAAACTGTCAGAACATTGTTAATAAGCTATACTCCAATAAAAAACAAAAAGTTAAAAATAAAAGAAATCCACCTGCCCCCCACCCAAACACAACAGCAACAACAAAAAAAGGATGTATCTACGCCTTCCTTATACTCGGTGGGCCCTTGTCACTAACTTCTGGCCAAATGAGATATAAGCTAATGATGGGTGAACTCAGGGTCTTAACTTAAAACCTTGAGCATACGCTCTCTGTTCCTGCGAGATAAGAGACGATGACCACCACTTTGCGCCTACAAGGAAGAAAGCCACATGTCAAGAACAGCAGGGCTGCCTATCAACTTAGCACCCCTTCTCTCAATGTCTCTACTATGACATAAAGACAAATTGTTATCTAGTTTAAGGTACTGATATTTGGGGTCTGTTGGTTACAGCAGCTCAGACTTTACCCTAGCACACTGGACATTCCATACAACATCAACAGGCCCCTGCTCCCAGTGGGAGCAAAAGTCTTTTGTCAAATTGAGGCAGTGTCCATGCAACTGACTGAAGGATTCTTTGCCTCCTTGATTTACTGGAAGACTGATGAGACATTTTTCTTGAAAGCAATATCTGTCAGGATGGCCTGCCAAGGTCACATCCACGAGGCGAGCAGCATCTGTCTCAGATTGAAAGCAGAGCCTGAGTCGCCGCCTCTGCTCCTTTATTCTGTGCTGCTGTTGAGCTGGACTCCCAGGGGCAGAGTGGAGTATGTGTTCATTAATTGTATCCACCCATAATGATAATGCATCTCTGCATGCCTGCTAGCATCCAGACAGAGTTTGGTACTTTATATCCATATCATTCCCTGGTAGCTCAGCTGGTAAAGAATCCACCTGCAATGCAGGAGACCCTGGTTTGATTCCTGGGTTGGGATGATCCCCTGGAGAAGGGATAGGCTACCCACTGCAGAATTCTTGGGCTTCCCTGGTAGCTTAGACCATAAAGAATCTGCAATGCAGGAGACATGGGTTTGATCCCTGGGTTGGGAAGATCCCCTAGAGAAGGGAACAGCTACCCACTCCAGTATTCTGGTCTAGAGAATCCCATGGACTGTAATTCATCATCATTTAAGCTTCCCTGGAGGCTCAGATGATAAAGAGTCTGCCTGCAATGCGGGAGACCCAAGTTCAATCTCTGGGTGGAGAAGATCCATAGAGAAGGAAATGGCAACCCACTCCAGTACTGTTGCCTGGAGAATTCCATGGACAGAGAAGCCTGGTGGGCTGCAGTCCATCAGGTCACAAAGAGTCAGACACAACTGAGTGACTAACACTTTTACTTTCATCCATAGCCTTAAGGTAAGTGATATTTTTTGGACCAAGAAACAGTCTCAGAGACGCTGAGTGAGTTCCCTGAGGCAACACAGAGCCTAGATGATGTCAAGGCAGATTGGACTCATTCTATAGCCTCTGCTTCTTCCACTCCATGGACTGCCTTCAGACAAGCTGTCTACTTCAAAACATGGTTTAAGGGTTGCTGAGCAAAGCTGGCCTCTTCCTATTGGGATAAGAATCCAGGGGTCTGGACGCCTTTTCTCACCATCATTCACTACCTGCTGCCCACAGTTTGGGCTTTGACCTTTTCAGAGGGTTTTAATCTTTGTGAGCATGTGTGCCTGGACATGCATGAATGTGTATGCTGGACACTTCTGGAATCTGATGAAAGCTCTGAAAATATCCACAGCGTTATGGATTGAATTGTGTCCCTCATCTCCCAAATATGTTGGAGTCCTAAGCCTCAGAACCGCAGAATGTGGTCTTACTGGAAGACAGGGTCTTGAACAGAAGTGATCAAGTTAAAATGAGGGTGGCCCTAACTTGATACGATCTGTATCCTTGTAAAATGGGGACATTTGGACACAGAGATAGACACACATACAGGGATGGTGCTGTGAGAGATGCAGCAAAGACAGCCATCTACAAGGAGGGCGGCCCAGGACAGACTCTTCCTACCCCACCGGCAGCGCTGTGCTGCTGCTGTCCTGGCAAATGAATGCATCACTCAGTTTATGTACATACACACCAAATATCACACACAAATTCTGGGGATTCATAATTCACCCCAGAATATCCACAGACCCTTATTGAAGGACCCTAGCAGAGTTCTCGGAGAAGGCGATGGCACCCCACTTCAGTACTCTTGCCTGGAAAATCCCATGGATGGAGGAGCCTGGTGGGCTGCAGTCCATGGGGTCACGAAGAGTTGGACACAACTGAGCGACTTCAATTTCACTTTTCACTTTCATGCATTGGAGAACGAAATGGCAACCCACTCCAGTGTTCTTGCCTGGAGAATCCCAGGGACAGGGGAGCCTGGTGGGCTGCTGTCTATGGGGTCGCACAGAGTCAGAAACGACTGAAGCGACGCAGCAGCAGCAGCAGCAGAGTCCTATTTCCTGAAAACCTTCCAATGCCTACAATGATAATACTATCAAAAACAAACAAAAAGCATTTAGGCCTACCTTGATAATCCAGGATAATCTTTCCATCTCAAAACTCTCAATCATATCTGCAAAGTTCTCTGTCTCTCTCTCTCTCTCTCTCGTCATATGATAACATTCACAGTTTCCAGGAATTAGACAAGGGCATCTTTTAGGGGAACACCATTCAGTCTACTGTGATCTGTCTTCTGGGCTCCAAAGATGCATGCCTGTCCCACACAGGCAAAAGGCATTGACCCCCATCCCTACATTCCCCCAAATTTCAACCCATTAAAGCATCAGTGCATTGAAACTCCCATCTAAATATCATCAACTCAGACTTCCCTGGTGGGCCAGTGATTAAGAATCTGCCTGCCTGTGCAGCTAACATGAATTTGGTCCCTGATTCAGGTGGATCCCACATACTGTGGGGCAAGTGAGCCATGCACCATACATAACTATTGGGCCCCCATGCTCTAGAGCCTGTACTCTGCAACAAGTGACACCACGAGAAGCCACCGTGATGAGAAGCCCTCACACTGCAACTAGAGTAGCTCCTGCTCACTACAACCACAGAAAGTCCACATGCAGTCGCAGCAAAGACCCAGCGCAGCCAAAACTAAATACATACATAAGTTAATTAAAAAATAAATATCATCAGCTCAAAATCCCCAAATCTCATCGTTTAAATCATCTAAATCAAGCATGAGACTCTGTATGATAACATCCTAGGCCAGAATTCCCCTCTACCTGTGAACCTATGAAATTAGAAAGCCAGTCACCTGCTCCCAAAATGCTGGGGTGGGCAGTGACGGACATTCCCATTCCAAAGGGAGAAAAGGCAAAGAAGAAAGAGTCAAAACCCAGCAGGGCAAATTCCATTAGGTTTCAAGGCTTGGGGATGATCCTCTGGGTTGGAAGCTCTGTTCTCAGGGCCCATGACTTGAGGCAGGTGCTATTATTATGTTCACTTTACAGATAAGAGCAAGGAGGTGAGGAACCTGGAGAAGATCCTACAGCTAGGGACAGCGGACAGAGGAGATGTTACCAGCAGTCTGAGGACAGGGCCTCGGTCCACAGAGGTTCTCTGCGTTTACAGAGGGCCCCAGAAAGGCATGGGGGGTTTGGCTGTTGCAACTTACAAACATTTGCCTAGACATAGAAAATAGACTTGTGGGTGCAGTGGGGGAAGGAGAGGGTGGGACAAATTAAAAGAGTAGCGTGGAAACATACACTACCATATGTATGGAGAAGAGCCAGCCAGTGGGAATTTGCTATAGGGTGGGAAGTGGGAGGGAGTTTCAAGAGGGAGGGGACAAGTGTATACCTATGGCTGACTCATGCTGATGTGTGGCAGAAATCAACACAATATTGTGAAGCAATTATCCTTCAATTAAAAATATTTTTTTAAACTTAAAAAAAAAAGCCCTGCCCAATTACATAGTCTTTAAAAATGTTTCTGAACTCAGCAAAGCATATGCGGAGCTGTACTTTGCCCTCTCTGCCTAAACACTTTCTTTGCGGCTATCATTTTGACCAAAACCAGGCTTCTCAAACCATGAGAACTTGAATGGGAGACCCCTGACAAAATGGAAGCAGTTTTGCAATCGTCCAGAAAACCTTCCCATACTGGTCATGCATGTTTTGAGTTTTCAGGCTTGTTGATATTGTAGGCTTTCGAGTCAGACCTAGTTTGGGGGTCTTAGCTCGTCTACTTTTTAGTTCCATGACCATAGGTAAGTTATTCTTAACCTCTCTCGGCTTTAGTTTCATTTTTGAAAGTGAGGTAATAACGGAACCTACTTCTGGGTTTGCTGGCAATGAATAATGTAATGACATATGCAGTACTTAGCATGATCCTTAATAAACATGATCAATTGCTAATATTATTACTGCCGCTGTTGTTATTTCTCTGTTATGGAATGATCTCTGGAGCTGACATCCTTCCAGAAGGATAGTTCAAAGTCTCTGGTCCAGAGACTAAAAATCTTTTTTAAATACTTTTTTTTTTTTTCTTTTTTCTGGCCATGCTGCACACGTGGCATGGAAGATCTTAGTTCCCTGACCAAGGATGAACCCAAGCCCCTGCAGTGGAAGAGTAGAGTTTTAATTGACATGGACCTTGAGGGAAATCTCTAAAACAGATTTTTGAAAAAAACTCCCTCATGTAGCTTTAGCAGTGTATTATTCAAAATATCAAATCCCTGTGCCCTTTTCACATTCTTCCTGAAAAACAGCAACTAGAAATATTAAATAAATTCAATTTTCATACTTTTAGATTTCACGAAAATGTGTACTTTCCCCCTTCCTCTTCTCTTTCCCCCCTTCCTCTTCTCTTTCCCCCCTTCCTCTTCTCTTTTCCTTGGTTCTATGTGTGATAAGGAAAAACACTTTTAGTGAATAAAAAGTTAGCAGACTGGTAAACAGGTTTTCCAATTACTGAGCTTCTATAATAACAACCAAAAAAGAAGCCATAATAGCTCAAGGTGAATGGAAAAGAGATAAGAAAGTAAATTATCATGAAGATCGATGATAGCAGCTTTATAAAGACCCAGCTAGTACTTTTCCCATCTTACTTGTCAGCAGACATGAGGGAATAAAACTGCACACTCACCACAAAATACACACATGCAATCATTCTTGTGCTAGATCTTCCTTCACTGCTTTTACACAAACACACATACATGCAAACACACACTAAAAAGAATAGCTTGGTCAGGTGGTTCCAGCACAGGTGAAGGTTAAGGATGAACTGAAAGTCCTGAGAGTGGAAATGGCCCTGCTAACAGTGTGAGTGGCAAGAGGAAGCATCCTGAGTCAAAATAAAAGACGGAAGATCCTGGGGGAGTGATTATCTGGAATCAGCATGCTTTGATTCATTGGTATTTCCCCCGTTCCGTCTTTGATTACAGACTCCATCTTCAGAAGGCCAGATCTGGACAAGGACAGGGAGAACGGCTAAGGCTCAGCACTGACTGCTGAATAGCTCTTGGCGGCTCTACTGATTATCTTCTTGACTGAGTGAAGTTGGATAGCCAGGGGCTTTACGAGTACACGGGTATTTGTCCTTTGAGCCAACTATGGAAATTTTCCTGCAGTAGCCCTCTAGACTAGGTATGACCTAAATCAAATCCTTTATGATTATACACTAGAAGTTAGAAATAGATTAAAGGGACTAGATCTGATAGAGTGCCTGATGAACTATGGACGGAGGTTCGTGACATTGTACCGGAAACAGGGATCAAGACCATCCCCATGGAAAAGACATGCAAAAAAGCAAATTGGCTGTCTGAGGAAGCCTTACAAATAGCTGTGAAGAGAAGTGAAAAGCAAAGGAGAAAAGGAAAGATATAAGCATCTGAAGGCAGAGTTCCAAAGAATAGCAAGGAGAGATAAGAAAGCCTCCCTCAGCAATCAATGCAAAGAAATAGAGGAAAACAACAGAATGGGAAAGACTAGAGATCTCTTCAAGAAAATTAGAGATATCAAGGGAACATTTCATGCAAAGATGGGCTCGATAAAGGACAGAAGTGGTATGGACCTAACAGAAGCAGAAGATATTAAGAAGAGGTGGCAAGAATACACAGAAAAACTGTACAAAAAGAGCTTCACGTCCCAGATAATCACGATGGTGTGATCACTGACCTAGAGCCAGACATCCTGGAATGTGAAGTCAAGTGGGCCTTAGGAAGCATCACTACAAACAAAGCTAGTGGAGGTGATGGAATTCCAGTTGAGCTCTTTCAAATCCTGAAAGATAATGCTGTGAAAGTGCTGCACTCAATATGCCAGCAAATTTGGAAAACTCAGCAGTGGCCACAGGACTGGAAAAGGTCAGTTTTCGTTCCAGTCTCAAAGAATGCTCAAACTACCACACAATTGCACTCATCTCACACGCTAGTAAAGTAATGCTCAAAATTCTCCAAGCCAGGCTTCAGCAATACATGAACCGTGAACTTCCTGATGTTCAAGCTGGTTTTAGAAAAGGCAGAGGAACCAGAGATCAAATTGCCAACATCCGCTGGATCATCAAAAAAGCAGGAGAGTTCCAGAAAAACATCTATTTCTGCTGTATTGACTATGCCAAAGCCTTTGACTGTGTGGATCACAATAAACTGTGGAAAATTCTGAAAGAGATGGGAATACCAGAACACCTGACCTGACTCTTGAGAAATTTGTTTGCAGGTCAGGAAGCGACAGTTAGAACTGGACATGGAACAACAGACTGGTTCCAAATAGGAAAAGGAGTACGTCAAGGCTGTATATTGTCACCCTGCTTATTTAACTTATATGCAGAGTACATCATGAGAAACACTGGGCTGGAAGAAGCACAAGCTGGAATCAAGATTGCCGGGAGAAATATCAATAACCTCAGATATGCAGATGACACCACCCTTATGGAAGAAAGTGAAGAGGAACTAAAAAGCCTCTTGATGAAAGTGAAAGAGGAGAGTGAAAAAGTTGGCTTAAAGTTCAACATTCAGAAAACGAAGATCATGGCATCTGATCCCATCACTTCATGGGAAATAGATGGGGAAACAGTGTCAGACTTTATTTTGGGGGGCTCCAAAATCACTGCAGATGGTGACTGCAGTCATGAAATTAAAAGATGTTTACTTCTTGCAAGGAAAGTTATGACCTACCTAGATAGCATATTAAAAAGCAGAGACATTACTTTGCCAACAAAGTACCATCTAGTCAAGGCTATGGTTTTTCCAGTGGTCATGTATGGATGTGAGAGTTGGACTGTGAAGAAAGGTGAGCACCAAAGAATTGATGCTTTTGAACTGTGGTGTTGGAGAAGACTCTTGAGAGTCCCTTGGCCTGCAAGGAGATACAACCAGTCCATCCTAAAGGATATCAGTCCTGGGTTTTCATTGGAAGGGCTGATGCTAAAGCTGAAACTCCAATATTTTGGAAAGGACTGGGGGCAGGACAAGAGGATGACAGAGGATGAGATGGCTGGATGGCATCATCGACTCTATGGACATGAGTTTGAGTAGGCTCTGGGATTTGGTGATGGACAGGGAGGCCTGGCGTGCTGTGATTCATGGGGTCGCAAAGAGTTGGACACGATTGAGCGACTGAACTGAACTGAACTGAACTCCTCTCCTGGCCTCATGTTAAAAAGTGAAAGTGAAGTTGCTCAGTCGTGTCCTACTCTTAGTGACCCCATGGACTGCAGCCAACCAGGCTCCCCCGTCCCTGGGATTCTCCAGGCAAGAACACTGGAGTGGGTTGCCATTTCCTTCTCCGATGCATGAAAGTGAAAGTGAAGTCACTCAGTCGTGTCTGACTCAGCGATTCCATGGACTACAGCCCACCACGCTCCTCCGTCCATGGGATTTTCCAGGCAAGAGTACTGGAGTGGGGTGCCATTGCCTTCACATGTTAAAAAAACCCATCCCAACTGGATTAATACTGCCCTCTTTTTTAAAATAGAAGATAAGTGTTTCACAGTGTTGTGTTGTGTTGGTTTCTGGTGTACAACAAGGTGAATCAGCCATAAGTATATATACATTCCGTCCCTGTTGAGCCTCCCTGCCATTGAGGGAGTCAATTCCTAGGCAGGTTGATAAGAAGTCCGAGGTCCCTGAGGTGGAGAAAGGGGTCTGGGGCTCTTGAAGTGGAGATAGGGGTCTGGGGTTTTCAAGGAGAAGGAAAGGACAAACTTTTTTTTTCCTTTACATTCCTTAGTCTTAGCCACATTTTCTTTAAGCCTGGAACTGATGATTATACAACAAACAACTCAGTTTAAACTCTGTACTAGGGATTATGTAACAACAGTGTATCCTACTTGAGGACAGTTTCTCCTTCCTGAAAACCTTCTGGCTAATCCTGTTACCTTAAAATGTATATTATGGGAGTGGGTCTAGTAAGATCTTTACAACCTTGAGACATTCTTTTGATTTATTGTAATAACTAATTAAAACAGTATGTAACTCCCTTGCTAACACTTGTGAGGGGGCACTCTGCACCCCACTTCTGATGTCTGTGTCAGAAGCTTTCTCTGTCCCTTTTTATAGTTTAATAAAACTCTGCTACACAGAAGCTCTTGAGTGATCAATCCTGGTCCCTGGTCCTGAAGTTAAACCTTCTTCGGAGGTCACAAACCCAATGCCATTCACCGTAAGCTGCCACCACCCTGCCTCATCTCACGCCTCTTTGACTTGGTTTACCTTCATACACAGTTCACTTTGTGTGACACATATTTATTCAGTAAATGTTACTGAATGCAGTGTTCCAGAGAATAGTAAGGAGAGATAAGGAAGCCTTCTTAAGTGAACAATGCAAAAAAAAAAAAAAAAGAAAACAATAGAATGGGAAAGACTAGAGATCTCTTCAAGAAAACTGGAGATACCAAGGGAATATTTCATGCAAAGATGGGCACAATAAAGGACAGGAATGGCAAGACCTAACATAAGCAGAACTATACAAAAAAGGTCTTTATGACCCAGATGACCATGGTGGTGATCACTCACCTAGAGCCAGACATCCTGGAGTGTGAAGTCAAGTGGGCCTTAGGAAGTATTACTATGAATAAAGCTAGTGGAGGTGATGGAATTCTAGCTGTGCTATTTCAAACCCTACATGATGATGCTGTTAAAGTGCTGCACTCACATGTCAGCAAATTCAGAAAACTCAGCAGTGGCCACAGGACTGGAGAAAGTCAGTTTTCTTTCCAATCTCAAAGGAGGCCAAGGCCAAAGAATGTTCAAACTACTATACAACTGTGCTCATTTTACATGCTAGCAAGATAACGCTCAAAATCCTTCAAGCCAGGCTTCAACAGTACGTGAACCAAGCACTTCCAGATGTATAAGCTGGATGTAGAAAAGGCATAAGAACCAGAGATCAAATTGCCAACATTCACTGGACCATAAACAAAGCAAGGGAATTCCAGAAAAAAATCTACTTCTGCTTCATTGACCACGCTAAAGCCTTTCGTTGTTTGGATTGCAACAGACTGCAAAACTCTTAAAGCGATGGGAATACTAGACAACCTTACCTGCCTTCTGAGAAACCTGTATGCAGGTCAAGAAGCAGTAGTTAGAACTGGACATGGAACAATGGATTGGTTCAAAATTGGGAAAGGAGTACGTCCAGGCTGTATACTGTCACCCTGCTTATTTAACTAATATGCAGGACATCATGCAAAATGCTGGGCTCAATGAATCACAAGCTAGAAGCAAGACTGCCAGGAGAAATAGCAACAACCTTAGATATGCAGATGATACTCGCTCTAGTGACAAAAAGGGAAGAGGAACTAAAGAGCCTCTCGATAAGGGTGAAAGAGGAGAGTGAAAAATATAGCTTTGAACTCAACATTCAAAAAACCAAGATCATGGCATCCAGTCCCATCACTTGATGGCAAATAAAAGGGGGAAAAGAGGAAACAGTGACAGATTTTATTTTCTTGGGCTCCAAAATCACTGCAGATGGTAACTGCAGCTATGAAACAAAAAGATGCTTGCTCCTTGGAAGGAAAGCTTAGACAAACATAGGCAGCATATTAAAAGCAGACATTACTTTGACAACAAAGGTCTGTATAGTTAAAGCTATGGTTTTTCCAGTAGTCATGTACAGATGTGAGAGCTGGACAATAAAAAGGCTGAGTGCCAAAGAATTGATGCCTTTGAACTGTGGTGCTGGAGAAGACTCTTGAGAGTCCCTTGGGCTGCAAGGGGGTCAAACCAGTCAATCCTAAGGGAAATCAGTCCTGAATAGTCATTGGAAGGATTGATGCTGAAGCTGAAGCTCCAATAATTTGGTCATCTGATGAGAAGAGCCAACTCATTGGAAAAGACCCTGATACTTAGAAAGACTGAGGGTAGGAGGAGAAGTGGGGGGTGGCAGAAGATGAGACGGTTGGATGGCATCACTAACTCTATGGACAAGAGTTTAAGCAAACTCCGGGAGATGGTGAAGGACAGGGAAGTCTGGTGTGCTGCAGTCCGTGGGGTGGCAAAGAGTTGGACACAACTGAGCAACTGAACAACTCCTTTGATTGCTGTGGTGCCCAAAATCTTTTCCTGGCAGGAAAGTCTGCCTTAAAGTAAGATCAAGGGATCACATCAACATATTATCATTAATTAAGCACCTATTATGCTGCAGTCCATGGGGTCTTGAAGAGTCAGACACAACTTAGCGACTGAACAAGAAAATATTACTGGGCAGTATCTCTAGGCAAAGTATCCCTGGGAATACAATAAACGTGACAGATGCCTCTCTTCATTCATTAACCTTATTCATACACTGAATAAAATTCACTCATTAATCTCAGGGAAGATGACTCTTAGGCTATTGTAATACAGTATGATGAAGCTTGTATTAAAAACAACAAACATTAATTGAATGATTATCAGGAGCCAGATACGAAGTATATTACATACATTAACTCATTTAACCCCTATGACAATTAGATGAAGTTAGTAACATTCTCACCCCTATTAAATAGATAAGGAAACTGAGGCACAGAGAAGGCAAATAACTTGTCCAAGGTGACCAACTAGTAGGTAGGAGAGCTGGGCTCTGAACCTAGACAGCATGGCTTCAGAGCTGGTGCTTTTTCCATTATGTTGGTACATAGAGAAGCTCTAGGCGCACAGGGTCAGGGGACAGAGTGTTTCAATCTGGTTCAGGTGGTAACTTTGCTGAGTATGGTAGGATGAGCAAGATTTAATTTGGGAAGGTAGGTATATCCAGAATAAATGCTTTAGGCTTTAAGAAGTGCCCAGTGAACAGTGTCCTAAACAAAGAGGAGGTTATTTTTCAACATAACAAAATGTCTGGCAGTAAGGGGTCTCTGACATTGATGCGGAAGCTCTATGAAGTCTGGGTTCTAGTCACCTTCCCTCTCCTTTCTCCCACTGGTCAACAGCAGGTCCAGTTTCCAGGGAAGAAAGCTAAGAGAGCACGGAGTTGAGAGTTTTGACTGACATACCTTCCTCTTAGCAGGAAAGGAAAATCTTTCCATGTGTTCCACAGTGACTTCCTCTAATAAACATTGAGAATTAGCCAGAACGAGGTTACATGCCCACCCCTAGACCAGGGCTAAGGCTCGCCTTCAAGGGGTCTTCAGGATTCTGTAGGCAAAAATCAAAGAGTTTTGATTAGGCAACCAACAAAGTCTGCCAGAGGGAATCCAACATGCAAAAACTTGACAGAAAAGCAGAGCATGGCAAAAATGAGAGGTGGGAAGAGGCTCACTATCTGGAGGTGAGCTTGACAGTGGGCAAGAGGTGAGTCTGGAAAGGTGAGAGCCCAGAGCATGAGGGACCACATGTGCCATCCTATGGAGCTTACCCTTTGTCCTGTAGACAAAGGAGAATCAATAACTGATTTTAGACAGGGCCACGACCTCAGATGACTTGTTTAGAAAGATCATTCTGGGATCTCAGTGAAGATTAATGGAGGGGAAGAAGGAAGATGAGAGGCAGGGAAACTAGTTCAGAAGATGCTGCAGTGGTTCCGAAGAGCGACGGCATCCTGTGCTCTTGCAGGGGCATGGTGGTGGAGAGAGGTGGACTGCCGTGGTTAGGAAGTAGAATCAAAGATGACGACTGGATTTGGGAATGAGGGCCCAAGCAGCATGATGAGAGCTACTGATGAATACTGCTCCATTTCCACCAGTGAAAACAGCAGTCATGAAAAGACGAGATTGCTGAAACCAAGCCTGAGGATGCAAGTCCAGGATCGTGAGTTGGCAGTCACCACAGAAGGAAATCCAAAAGGTCCATTCATTTTTGTAAATCTGAATTTTATTTCTGTTACCCATACCCACAGCTCACATCGAGTATTTTCACCAGGTTTACAATAAGAAGCCTCAAGCCTTTGTCCCAACTCACCCCACTGCCTTCAGAAGAACGCATTAGCTTCTTTAATGATATCACTATTCTTGAATACATCTGGTCCTTCTGGTCCAGTGTGGAGTGGTTATTCTCTCAGTCTGTGGATCAGTTAGCTGTTTCTACATACTAAATCATCCTGACATTTAGTGGTTAAAAACAATAATCATTTGTTTAGCTCACAGTTCTGCAGGTTGGATTTAGGCCTGAATTCAGCTGGATGGTCCTCCTGATCTCAGAAGGAGCTGAACTCCTTCAGGCATCCGTAGTTAACTGCAACTCTGCCCGGGGAAAGGCTGGGTAGCTGGCTATTGGACGGCATGCCTCATGGTCTCTTATCCTCCAGTAGGTTAGGCAACACTTCATGGAGGAAATAAGGATCCAAGACAGAGAAAGGAAATATGCACGCCTTCTCGAGCGCAGGATTGCTCCTGGCTCATCACAACTCCTATCACATTTCATTGGCCAAACAAGTCACAAGATCAGAATCAAGAACAGAAATAGATGCCCCATCTTGATGGAAGAATCTGAAAAGCCACTCTGCAAAGAAGATGGATACAGGAAGGTCATGAACTGGGGCCCTCAACTCAAGCGACCCACCAGCCTGATGCATAGCTATTGCCCTGGAATCTCCTGTCACTAGTATCCTTGGAGTTCTTATTTTTTATTGTTGGATCCACCATATATCAGTCAGGCTTCAGAAGCCATACCAGTTATTTTATCTGTGGGTATGGGACGTGAAGGAGGTGGCTTAGCCAGTGGTGGTATCTCTAAAGGGCCATAGTAAAGTTGCTTCTGCAAGTGTTGGGAAAGCTGCAAACTGGACTCAACTGTTGCTACAGGAAGGAACTGGTTCTGCCGGGGTGAGGCCAGTGTGATTCTCTCACGAACTACAAGCACACAGGAAGCAAACAGGAAGGAGCAAGTTCCTTCTTCCTTCTCCAGTCTCCCTCTAGTAACCGCTCCCCATTATCTAGTTTAACAGGGGGCTAGCTGGCCAAGGCAAAGAGGTTTTTAGAGCCTTGGCCTCAGCACCACACAACACAGTATAGAAGTGGGGTTGAAACTAAGGGTCAGTAAGCTAATACCTGGTACACCTGTTCTCAGATTTCTAGGTCTTCCTCATTTCTTGTAACTCTGTTAAGAAAGCATGCATGTAAGGTATATTTCCTCACATCTTTAATGTCTAAAATATGCTTAGTCTACCATCACAATTCTGGTTTGGCTAAGTATGGCACTCCAGTGTGCAAATTATTTTCACTCCTTATTTTGAAGGCATTGCTCCATTATTTTCCAGCATCTCCTGTGGCCACTAAGTCTGATGCCATGTGGATTTCTGAACTTTTGTATGTCACCTGTTTTCCTTCTTGTCTCTTGGATCTTTTCTCTGTGGAAGCTTTCAGGATTTTCTCTTTATCCTATCCCTGGTATCCTAATACCCTGGTATCCACTTCACAATGATTTGCCTTAGTTCTCTTCGTTTTTTTTTTTTTTTTTTTTAATTCATCTGCAAAGTGCACTAGGTCTTTTCCAACTCATTTCCTTAAGTTCTGGAAATTTTTATTGAAATGTATTCAAGTCTTTGATAACCTCTTCACCTCCTTTTTTCTCTGTCTTCTTGTTCTTTGGAATTACTATTAATCAGTTGTTGCTGCTGCTGCTGCTGCTAAATCGCTTCAGTCGTGTCCGACTCTGTGCAACCCCATAGACAGCAGCTCACCAGGCTCCGCCGTCCCTGGGATTCTCCAGGCAAGAATACTGGAGTGGGTTGCCATTTCCTTCTCCAATGCATGAAAGTGAAAAGTGAAAGTGAAGTCACTCAGTCGTGTCCGACTCTTAGCGACCCCATGCACTGCAGCCTACCAGGCTCCTCCGTCCATGGGATTTTCCAGGCAAGAGTACTGGAGTGGGGTGCCATTGCCTTCTCCGTTAATCAGTTGTGGAATCATCTAATTTTCTCAGTGTCATCTGGCTTATCTCCCTGTTTTCAGTATGGTCCCCCTACCTTTAGCAATGCCTGATATCCCAATATAAGAATCTTTCCATTTTTACCTCTCCAGACTATCCCTCAATCCTGGGATATGGAAGAGTATTCAGTTGATCGTGTGGGGGCAGCAATAAAGAAGGTCAAGAAACTACCTCTTACATAGACTTTCAGCTTATTCTTCTGTTTTTAGTCACACTTGCACTCTGAATTTCAGATGCATTTGGTGCCTTCAATTTCTGAGTCTTTAGGATTCTATAGAATGAACCGGTCAGGCTTTGGTTTCCATTTTCTCTGATCTGCTAAGTTGGTCTTTCTTGCCCAACTTTTTTCTACTTTTCATCTCTTTTAATCTAGCTTTGACTGTCAGAAACACTGGGTAGCATCACCATTAAAAAGAAACAAGAGACATGATCATCTCAATTGGGGAAGATGGTATATGTGGTTCATAGCTTGTGGTAGACTGCTGCAGTAATGAACCAGAGAATCTGTGACCTTGTGTAGATCCCTCCCATATTGAGTCTGGGCTTGTTCCCTGAATCTGTGACTTGCTAATGGGATATTAGCAAATGTGAGGCATGCAGAGGCTAGTATACTGAGTTTTATCCTCTGGTGAACTGGGTGGAGAAGCAAAAGCCAGCATCCTGGATGGTGAGACCACATGGAGGGAGAAGTCAAATCATCCCAGTAGAGCCCAGCACTCAGTCATACTAGCTCCCAGCTGACTGCAAATGAGTGAGCTAGTTAACTCCAACAGAAGATCCACTTACTTGAGCCTAGCCCAAATCACTGACTCACACATTTGTGAGCAAATAAAATGATACTTATTTTAAACTATTAAGTTTTGGGGTGGTTTGTTACAGACGTGATACTGAATCAGAGGTGTTACACTGAGGTTCTCTTTGGGTCCCTTTGCATTTGTAGGCTTCACATATCAAGGCTGTGCTGCTTTTGTTCTATGGGTCCTTGCAGGTTAAGCCTTATTTTAGCTCTGTAATACCACTTTAGTGTGGTTTGCTAAAGGAGTGGGCTTCTCCGATAGCTCAGTTGGTAAAGAATCCACCTGCAATGCAGAAGACCCCAGTCCATTTCCTGGGCTGGGAAGATCCCCTGGAGAAGGGATTACTCATATATGTAAATTATACCACATTTAATTGGAAGTCTCCACTCCTACTTCATCAGCACAACAGGTTATTTATTGAGCATCTAGTAGGTATCAGCAGCAACAGGCACTTGTAATGTGACTCTCACTTAATCTTTACAATAACATTCATTCGTCTCTGGTTTCTTCCTTAAACTGTTATGACCACATCTCAAAATTAAGTGGCTTGCTGGAAGTCAACAATTAGAAAGAAGCAGTTAGGATTTGTGCCCTCGGCTGAGTGTTGACAGAACTCCAATAGTTGCAGTAAACTCTGTTGATCTAGGAAATACACATTAGCAATGCACAGAGTGGGATGAACAGAAGACCCATCACTGAGTAGACCTGACCCATAGCTCATTAGATATCCTGGCTTCCCTTATAGCTCAGTTGGTAAAGAATCTGCCTGCAGTGCAGGAGACCTGGGTTCAATTCCTAGGTAGGGAAGATTCCCCAGAGAAGGAAATGGCAACCTACTCCAGTATTCTTGCCTGGAGAATCCCATGGACATATAAGACCCATCGTTGAGTAGACCTGACCCATAGCCAACTAGATATGAGAGATGATAGTAACAATGTCTGTGATTCCAGCTCCTACAGATCTGCCTTTAACCCCATGATTGCTCAGGGACAGCACCACCAACAAAATGTAACAACAGAGGCATGGACATCTTAATTGGGGAAGATGGGGGAATTTGCTTCTAAGGGGCTTTCTTGGGTCTTTCTCTCTGTTCTCCTCGGCATGTTCAGATGAAGGCCCCTCTGAGCATTGTCAGCATTGCTTGCGGTCTGCCCTTATTGGGGGAAGATTGGTTGGTGATACTTACAGGGCATTTTCCCAGGGTAAATGGTAGTTTCCGATCGAGCTCCTCAGTGGTGGGTGGGGAGCTAAGCCCTGTGAGGCTCAATATGGTTAATAGCTGTCGAATGGTTAAAACCCCAGGCGTTGCCTGGGAAGTATTCCCAGAAGGCCGCCAAAATGCCTTCAGTGCTCCATGTAAGGGAAATTAAGTGCCAAGAAAAGAGTGTTCAATTTAGATCCATCTGGTTTGTGTTGTTTCTTTTCCTTCTTTTTCTCCAGGAAAGAGACCTATTCAAAGATACTTGTGATCACTCTAATCTGCTAGGAAGCTAGGGTATTGCCAGCCCAGCAAAATGAAGAGCAGAGAGAGAAACTGCTCTGATTCCAGATTAGCAAGGAGACCTCTCTGAGTCGTAGGGGTGGGGTTTGAGCAGAGGGCAGTATCAAGCCTGTCTTGCTCACCACTCTAACCTAGTATCTAGCAGCAGGTCTGGTCACATAATAGGAACTCCTAGGGGTTGATGTGGACTTCTGTAAGGGCATTTTTCAGTGTCACAGTGATTAGAGGCTGCTTCTGGAATTTAGTGGGCAGGGCACAAGAATGTTAGATATCCTACAGTGTCCAGGAAAGTCCCTCACAGTGAAGAATTATCCCATACCCAACACAGCTGTCATAGGTGCTACTGGACACAGGGAGCTGAAGAACTTATTCATAGTTATCTGACTCTGGAATGTAGCTCTGCTTTAAATATGAACGCAGGACTTCCCTCTCCCAATGCAGGGGACGCGGGTTTGATCCCTGGTCTGGGAAGATTCTACATGCTGCCAGGCAACTAAGTCCATGTGCCACGATTACTGAGCCCACGCCCTAAAGCTCACCAGCTACCAAAGCCCAAGCACCCTAGCGCCTAGGCACCTCCAGAAGCCACCGCAGTCAGAAGCCCGTGCACCATGAGGGAGCAGCCCCGGCTCGCCACAACCAGAGGAAAGCTCGAGCGTGGCAACAGAGACCCAGTGCAGCCGAAAACCAACAAAAATAACCGCTGGGATTTAAAAATGAATCCATCTTTGAAAAATTAGGAACACAATTCATTTTTTCACAACCTGTACACACTGAATTTTTAAAAAACAGAATTACCATGTAAATCAAGGATAAAGTACACTTACAGTATGTAAATCATAACTATTTTTCTTTCTAATTGAAACTATATTTCAATTAGAAAGAAAAATTAGAGAAACACAAAAGACTACATACTGTATGATTCTATGTGAAACTCTAAAAAATAAAAGAGAAGACAACTAAATTCATTCATTTTACATACTATAAAATCCACTCATTTTTAAAGAGTTAACAATTCAGGCAAGTTTTTAATCAATTCAGTGATTTGGTAAAGTTGATAAGTTGGGCTACCATCACCAAAAGGCGATTTCAGAACATTTCCATCCTCCTAAAATGTTCTCTTTGGTCTCTTTACAGTTAATTTTCATGCCCACCTTCAGCCCCAGGAAGTCACTGATCTGATTACTGTCTCTATAGAGTTGTCTTTTTTTTTTCCCCCAAGTCGTCTTTTCTAAAATTTCACATAAATAGAATCATACAGTATATATGGTCTTTTGCATTTCTCTTCTTTTACTGAGCATATTTTTTTGAGGTTCATCCATACTGTGCCATGGATCATTATATATAACTAAGGATATAATAGTGATTTTTTAAGAATTATGTACACAGGTGAGTTTCACTTCAGGATTGTAAGGAGGGTATTATAAAGAAAGAGTTTCAGGACTGGTGATTTTAAGGACTTTGATACCTGTGAATTTTTAAATCCTGTCCTCAGAAAGGCTTAATTAGAAGGGTAACTAGTAATCCAAATTTGAAGCAAACAACAAATCTAAGCAATTGTCTTGCACCAGTTGCTTTGATCATCAGACTGTGGCCTAGATTCAGATTCAGGCCAGAGTCAGAGAGACTGAGAGGGATAAGCAAACCCATGAGAACCATCATGAAACTCACAGAAAGAGCTTCAGATTCTATAACTCAACCTGGGTTTCAGCGTGAATAACAGCTCAGACAGGCTGGTGCAAGAAGTCCAACCCTGAGAGACCCCTGTGGAGGTTTATATTCCACACATCAGAAAGGGAGGGCTGGAAGAGGAGTGGGGTTGGGGGGATGGACCAGCCCCACAGCCAGACCAGGTCTGGGGGCTCCAGGGGGGCCTGGTAATTAGATGCCTCTTCAGTCAGACATTCTGTAGTCATTTAGAGAGGAGTCTGGGCAGGAGACCCAGGTTTGATCCCTGGGTCGGGACGATCTCCAGGAGAAGGAAATGACCATCCACTCCAGTATTCTTGCCTGAAAAAGAAGCCCGGTGGGCTATACTCCATGAGGTCACAAAGAGTCGGACATGACTTAGCAACAAAACCACTAACACTGATCCATGTGGGGGATGGCTGAGATGGAGAACACGGAGAGCAGAGCTGTATCCCCTTCCTTCCTCAAGCAGCCCCGGCTCAGGCTTGCATCTCCTCCAGTTAACCTGACCCACCTTTCCAGCCCAGAAGGCAACACTTATCTGCTGTTACTCTGGAAATGGTGTTAAGGTCTCCCCACCTGCACCCACTCTTGGTGATTTATCAGAGTATGCCTGTGTTCCTTTACCTCCATGGAGTCCTGGAAGAATATACAGAATGTTCTCCGTTCCCTTAGGTTTACTGCTGCTTTCTGGGCACTCCTTGTTGCAGGGACTGGAGACAGTAGATTTGCCTTTTGACCTGGCTCTGTGCCCAGTCAGGCTCTTCTCTCTCCCGGCAGCCTCGATAGTTAAAGCAGAGATGAGCATTCATTAGAACAGTAAATCTGACTCTGAGGAGATCAGGCCATGCAACAAGGTAGGTCAAGGGTAGCCCTGGAACCCTCTCTCGACCACCCCTTAAATCTGTGGTAGACAAGGAGTCCCAGGGCTGGGCTCAGCCCTTCCCGGGGGGGCCCTCACTGGAAGTGAGGTGTGTGGAGGGGCTGAAATCCAGTGCTCCAGGCTGTTTTGACATCCCAGATGACATCATCATGTAACTTCAGTTGTGGGGTTTTGGAATTTTTAGAAAACACAGACCTTGGCACTTCGTTCACATAACCCGCAGCTATCTTCAAAGGAGGCATCATTCCGAAGAGACCTCTGGTACCCAGAGCAGTCCATGGAGAGCCTGTGACTGCGGCTGCACAGAGATGCAGGCGAGGATGGGACAGGATGGCAGACTCATCTCACCTGACAGACCGCCCACTGGGTGCAGACCCAGATACCTGTATGGAGCTGGCAGTTCCTGCCCAGGCTTGGGCACCGACCTTCCATATAGCCACAGCAAGCTCCAAAGCTGGACTGGAGTTAAAAGCAGACATGCAAGTCCTTTTGTGGGTTTAAGTCCTTTGTTGGGTTTAAGCTTTGGCCTGGGCCTCCTGGGTGAGCAGCAAGAGGTGGGCGGAGAGGCAAGTGCCCTGCAGCCTGGGCTCTGATGCCAGGACAGCCCACGGCAAGGGCTGGCAGCACAATTCCTGTCTCCTGCTGCTCACCACATTCCCAGAGTCATTTTCCATGTGTTTATGATGGAGGAATCACTGGCTGTGGAACAGTCACTGTCTTGCAAACAAAGCATTATGTTTGGAGGTGAGAGGCAAAACAAATAGCAGGCACTTTAAAATCTGGCTCTTGTAATGCATCTGTAGCAAACTTCCCAGGTATGGGGCGATTGGAGTTCCTGGAGCCCAGCAGGAAGCTGCTGGATTAAAGACATTTGCACAGGAAAGAGAATAGTCATCCTGGTTTAGATGAGCAGCACACATCTAGCTCTGGGAAGCCTGGAGCGTGTGCCTTGCAAGCAAACAGCAGTGCCTGTTTGAGCACCGAGAAAGCTGAATACAGGGCTTTTAAAAATGAAATGATCATACCCACTGCTTTCAAGAACTAGAGCAAGAAACGATAAGGTTATTTTTAACTCAGTTATTTGCTCACTGCTGATGAAGCACACGCCTCCTTGCACCCAGGTGGATGTAGACAGAAAGCAGTAGAGAGAAAGCTGGGCAGGATGGAGGGAGATTAGGACCATAGGCCTTGGACCACAGGTCAAGCTGTCTGCATTTGCATCTGACCCCTCAACTTTCTATCTTTGCAATCCTCTGATATTGTTTCTGATCTGAAGCCTCAAAGGGCTTTCGTGAAGATTAAATGAGATCCACAGAAAATGCTTGTGTGTGTTAGTCGCTCAGTCATGTCTGACCCTTTGCAACCCCACAGATTGTAGCCCGCCAGTCTCCTCTGTCCATCAGAGTCTCCAGGCAAGAATACTGGAGTGGGTTGCCATGCCTCCACGAGGGGATCTTCCCAACCCAGGGATTGAACCTGGGTCTCCAGCATTGCAGGCAGATTCTTTACCATATGAGCGACCAGAAAATGCTTCAGTTCATTTCAGTCGCTCAGTCATGTCTGACTCTTTGGGACCCCATGAACTGCAGCAGGCCAGGCCTTCCCATCCATCACCAACTCCTGGAGTCCACCCAAACCTATGGCCGTTAAGTCGGTGATGCCATCCAACCATCACATCTTCTGTCGTCCCCTTCTCCTCCTGCCTTCAATCTTTCCCAGCATCAGGGTCTTTTCAAATGAGTCAGCTCCATCAAGTGGCCAAAGTATTGGAGTTTCAGCTTCAGCATCATTCCTTCCAATGAACACCCAGGACTGATCTCCTTTAGGATTGACTGGTTGGATCTCCTTGCAGTCCAAGGGACTCTCAAGAGTCTTCTCCAACACCACAGTTCAAAAGCATCAGTTCTTTGACGCTTAGCTTTCTTCACAGTCCAACTCTCACATCCATACATGACCACTGGAAAAACCATAGCCTTGACTAGACAGACCTTTGTTGGCAAAGTAACGTCTCTGCTTTTTAATATGATGTCTAGATTGGTCAAAACTTTCCTTCCAAGGAGTAAGTGTCTTTTAATTTCATGGCTGCAGTCACCATCTGCAGTGATTTTGGAGCCCAAAAAAATAAAGTCTGACACTGTTTCCACTGTTTCCCCATCTATTTCCATGAAGTGATGGGCCTGGATGCCATGATCTTCGTTTTCTGAATGTTGAGCTTTAAGCCAGCTTTTTCACTCTCCTCTTTCACTTTCATCAAGAGGCTTTTGAGTTCCTCTTCACTTTCTTCCATAAGGGTGGTGTCATCTGCATATCTGAGGTTATTGATATTTCTCCCAGCAATCTTGATTCCAGCTTGTGCTTCTTCCAGTCCAGCGTTTCTCATGATGTACTCTGCATATAAGTTAAATAAGCAGGGTGACAATATACAGCCTTGACGTACTCCTTTTCCTATTTGGAACCAGTCTGTTTTTCCATGTCCAGTTCTAACTGTTGCTTCCTGACCTGCATACAGATTTCTCAAGAGGCAGATCAGGTGTTCTGGTATTCCCATCTCTTTCAGAATTTTCCACAGTTTATTGTGATCCACACAGTCAAAGGCTTTGGCATAGTCAATAAAGCAGAAATAGATGTTTTTCTGGAACTCTCTTGCTTTTTCCATGTTCCAGCAGATGTTGGCAATTTGATCTCTGGTTCCTCTGCCTTTTCTAAAACCAGCTTGAACATCAGGAAGTTCACGGTTCATGTATTGCTGAAGCCTGGCTTGGAGAATTTTGTGCATTACTTTACTAGCATGTGAGATGAGTGCAATTGTGCAGTAGTTTGAGCATTCTTTGGCATAGTCAATAAAGCATTCCAATCCCCTTTATTTGGGGTTGGAATGAAAACTGACCTTTTCCAGTCCTTTGCCCACTGCTGAGTTTTCAAAATTTGCTGGCATATTGAGTGCAGCACTTTCACAGCATCATCTTTCAGGATTTGAAAGAGTTCAACTGGAATTCCATCACCTCCACTAGCTTTGTTCGTAGTGATGCTTCCTAAGGCCCACTTGACTTCACATTCTAGGATGTCTGACTCTAGGTAAGTGATCACATCATCGTGATTATCTGGGTCGTGAAGCTCTTTTTTGTACAGTTCTTCTGTGTATTCTTGCCACCTCTTCTTAATATCTTCTGCTTCTGTTAGGTCCATACCATTTCTGTCCTTTATCGAGCCCATCTTTGCATGAAATGTTCCCTTGGTATCTCTGATTTTCTTGAAGAGATCTCTAGTCTTTCCCATTCTGTTGTTTTCCTCTATTTCTTTGCATTGAACTCTGAGGAAGGCTTTCTTATCTCTTCTTGCTATTCTTTGGAACTCTGCATTCAGATGTTTATATCTTTCCTTTTCTCCTTTGCTTTTCTCTTCTCTTCTTTTCACAGCTATTTGTAAGGCCTCCCCAGACAGCCATTTTGCTATTTTTGCATTTCTTTTCCATGGGGATGGTCTTGATCCCTGTCTCCTGTACAATGTCATGAACCTCATTCCATTGTTCATCAGGCACTCTATCTATCAGATCTAGGCCCTTAAATCTATTTCTCACTTCCACTGTATAATCATAAGGGATTTGATTTAGGTCATACCTGAATGGTCTAGTCACCATGAAGCATTGGTGACTGTCAATCACGTGACCACTAATTTGTATACTTGGCAGCTAGCTTGTGAATTATCTAATGCTTACAGAGGTGGCATCCTGTCATGTACGCAGGTGAAGTTACCCACCCCTTCTCCCTTCTTGATGCACTCACATGGCCAGGGTCATTCTTTTCCAGTAGGGCCTGGCTCCATTCTAAGATGTGCTTCTCATCCAGAAAATGTTAAATTGGGCAAGATCCAAATGAATCATCATGTCCAGACCATTTAGTTTTTTAAATGTACAATTCAGTGGTTTTTAGTATATTTTCAGAGTTGATCAACTATTACCATAATCTAATTTTGAAACATTTTCATCACACCACCCCACAAAAATGGTACCTGGGAGCAGTCATTCTCTAGTTCCTCTCCTCGCCAGCCCCCAGCCCTGGGCAACCACCCATCTACTTCTGTCCCTATAGATTTGCCTATTCTGAACACTTGATAAAAATAGAATCATATAATATGTAGTTTTTTGTCACTGACTTCTTCACTTAGCCTAATGCTTTCAAGAGTCATCATCACTTTATACCCATCGGTTCAGTTCAGTTCAGTCACTCAGTCGTGTCTGACTCTTTGCGACCCCATGAATCGCAATAAAAAAGACAATAACAAGTGTTGGTGATGATGTGGAGAAATTGGGACATTCATACATTGCCAGTGTTAAGTAAAATGTCTCAGCCACTTTTGGAAAAGTTTGGAAGTTCCTCAAAGGATGAACGTAGAGTTACTATAAGCCCTAGCAGTTCCAATCCTGGTACCTAAGAGAAATGAAGACATACGTCCACACAGAATCTTGTACATGAATATTCACAGCAGCAATATTCATAATAGCCAAAAAGTAGAAACAACCAAATGTCCGTTGACGGACGACTACTCTTTTATTTTCTTGATGGTGTCCTTTGAAGCACAAAATTTTCAATTCAGATATAGTCCCAACTTCTCTTTTATCACTTACACACTTTTTGTCGTATCTAAGAAATCATTGCCTAATCCAAGATCATGAAAATTTACTCCATTGTTTTCTTCTACGAATTTTATAGTTTTAGCTTCAACTATTTAATTTAAACCAACAGGGAAACTAAAACCAAGCGAAGGTATGATTTGCTCCAAATTACATTGCCGCTGCTGCTGCTGCTGCTGCTAAGTCACTTCAGTCGTGTCCAACTCTGTGCGACCCCATAGATGGCAGCCCACCAGGCTCCCCCGTCCCTGGGATTCTCCAGGCAAGAACACTGGAGTGGGTTGCCATTTCCTTCTCCAATGCATGAAAATGAAAAGTGAAAGTGAAGTCGCTCAGTCGTGTCCGACTCTGAGCAACCCCATAGACTGCAGCCTACCAGGCTCCTCTGTCCATGGGATTTTCCAGGCAAGGGTACTGGAGTGGGGTGCCATTGCCTTCTCCAAATTACATTGCTAATAAGTGTCAGATAAGTAATTTTAAAAAATAGTTTAATTTTGTACAATCTTAAATCAATATAACTTTAAGACCAAAGAGGGTCTCAAGTCATGTGAAAAAAAAAAAAAAATCAGAGTCTAAAACCCAATTTATATTCACCCTTAAATAGAATCAACCTTTTATTTGAGGCCAATAATGATAAGAACACAACCCATTTCTTGAGCAATCAGTCTGGGTCAGGCACTGTGCAACATGTATTCTCTAATTCTCAAAGCCACATAGTATGTAAATCCTATTATTATCCTTATTTTAAAGATGGGGAAATGCATGCTCAGAAAGCTTTTAAGTAAGCTTTCTTAAAGTTCCCACAGTTAATAAGAGGCAGAGCTGGGTTTTAAACTCACGGCTCCTGCTCTTCTTGTAGGGTGTCCTTTTAGAAAAACTAATGATGGTTGCTGAAACCCTAATAAGTGGCTTCTAACAAGATAGGAATCTCCTGATGACTTGAACTGGACCCCAACTGTCATGCCCATTCTTTGTCACATCTGTGGTAATTTCTCTTGGTGGGGTTGTGTTGATTTGTGGAGGCGAAAACCCAGACACAACAAGCATTTGGGTTGCCATGAAGTCTTGATCCTTTTCCTTTAAATCCAATTTTCCACTTGGTTTGGCCAGGGCAGGAGGATGTCAAATTCTGTGGCAGAGGTCAGTCCTATAAGGTGTTTATCTCTATTTACATAATTCATTAGAACATTTCATGAGGGGAAAATCCATCTTCCCTGACATGAGTCTTAGGATGGAGAGAAGCAATCCTAGGCTTAGCCATGCACAGAGGTCTAGGTTTGCAGTTTCAATCAGGCATATTATTTACATGTGGAAATTCCCAGTGGGAAGCTGAAGAACACAACTTAGGAGTGGTCCCCAAGTGAGAAATTGAACAGTACACTGAGCTCCTTTTATTTCCATTTAATTTACCATCGGTATCATTACCATTATTTTCTTAATCATTTCACTAGCAATGCTGTAACTTGGGACCAAGGTAATTGCAGTCAAATGGGGAAGATGCTTATCTGCAGTATTTAGTTAGCAAAGGCTTTCATTCACCTTTTTAGGGATGGGTATTAGTTCTTTCCTTTATTCATGGAGCATAGAGCTGCCTGGAAATGCCGAAGATATTAAGAGCTCCCTGCAGCTTAATGAACTCTATATTTGGTAGAAGAGAGATTTCTGTAATTTTTAGCTCACTGCTGCCTGAAAATGTATCACAATACACAGGAAGTGGCTTCCTAAGACTCTAAGAAGCCTGTGTGAAACAGGCCAGGGCTGCCACATGGTCAGAGCAACGTGGAGTCAATGATCATAACGTTGCCTTCAGTGACCTGACTCTACTATTTGACCGCTGTGTGACTTTGGGCAAGTGACTTGTGCTCTCTGAGTCTCTATTTTCTTGGTACTACTACTTATCTCACAGATTGTTGGGCAGTAAATGAAGTAAGATGGGTAAAGACTCAGAGCATTCCTTGGCCCATAACAGGTGTCCATTAAATGCTCTTTCTTTCCTGAGAAAGTGCTGGTGTGGAGGACTTTTCTGCTGAGTCTCAGGATTCTTTGAGAGCCAAAGGAAAGAAAAGTTTTGAGGACTGACTAGATAGGAGGTACCTTTTGGTTGGCAAGAATGAAGACCTTGGCAAGGCGACAGATGTGTTGGTGAGGGGACTTGGTCTCCATACTCACCATTAGACTCCAGGGATCATCTTGGCTGGGGAGCTGGAAACTCCATGGGACCCAGCCCCACCCACCTCTGCACGTCACCCTTGACCTCTCCCCCACTTGCTCCGGCATTCCCCTCACTGTCCACCCCTGCCCCCCATTTCCTCTGATGTGTTAGACATCCCTTCTCAGGGTCTTTGCATGCATAGGCTCTCCCTCAGCCTGGTCTGTTCTCTTCCTTCACTCCCTCCACTTGGCTGGAGCCTCCTCATCCCCTTGGTCTTGTCTTCTTTGTCATTTTCTTTGTCATGTCCTCATTGAACAAGCCCCTGATGGGCTCTCAGAGATCACCCTGTGCTTCTCAACAGGGCACAGATTGGGTTTGTAGCTAAATGGCTTCTGTTTGTCTGGGATTTTTCATTTGAAACCCCTTCACCACCACCTAGCACTCCATTACGAGGCATATACCCTGAGCAAATCATAACAGAAAAGGACACATATACCCCAACGTTCACTGAAGCAATATTTACAGTATCCAAGACATGGAAGTAACCTAGATGTCCAATGACAGATGAATAGATAAAGTTATGGTACATATACACAATGGAATATTACTCAGCCATAAAAGGAACAAATCTGAGTCAGTTCTAAAAAGGTAGGTGGACCTACAGCCTGTTCTACAGAGTGAAATAAGTCAGAAGAGAAAAACCAATATCATATAGTAACACATATATATGGAATTTAGAAAAATGGTACCGATGAACCTATTTGCAGGGCAGGAATAGAAACTCAGACGGAGAGAACAGACTTATGGACACAGCAGGGGAAGGTGGGGTGAACTGAGAGAGTAGCATTGAAACATACACATTCCCACATGTAAAACAGATAGCTAGTGGTTATATAGCTAGTAGCACATATAGCTACATAACACAGAGACCTCCGCCTGGGGCTCTGTGACAGCCTAAAGGAGTGGGATGGCGGGGGGTAGGAGGGAGGTTCAGGAGGGAGGGAACATATGTATACCTATGGTTGATTCATGTTACTGTGTGGCAGAAACCAACACAATACTGTAAGGCAATTATTCTCCAATTAAAAATAGACAAATTTAAAGTAAAAAAATACCTTCACCACTAGCCAGTTTGTTCCTTGAAGGGTGGGTCTGGGAGGATTTTCCTTACAACATCTCCCTTAGAGGTGTTCAGTCATACTCCTTGAATGGATGAGTTCAATATTGGGGAAAATGACAAGGGGCCTTTGATGCTGTTGAACCCTCACAGTCTTGGGCTAAGACTTTTAAGCAAAGGCAGAATGAAATGATTGATGTTAACGGACACAGTGCACTTTCTATCCAGCCAGGACTCTTCTAAGTACTTCTGTGCGTTATCTTTGTCGATCTTCATAACCATCCCATTGTCACTAGTGCCCCCACTGTGAAGATGAGGAAGCTGAGCACAGACGTCTTTCTCAGGTAATAAGTGGCTGAGCCATGACTTAGACCTGGACACTCTGGCTGCCCAACGCACGCGCTTCACCCCTACATTCTACTGCTCAACAGGCATTCCTTCTCCCCTAGAATATGTTCTCCTTCTCCAATTCTCCCCTTCCCACCACACCCACACATTTTAGGCCTCGGGTTTGAGGTGAAATAGCCCTTCCTCAGGGAGACATTCTCACCGCCTGAATTTCCCATCCACGAATCCTGACTGGTTATTTCCTTGTTGATGTCAGGGCATGTCTGGTTTATCTTTGGACTCTCTGTAGCGCCTAGAACAAGGCTCAGCACACAGTAGGTGCTCAAAAACTTGCTGTCAATGTGCAATGCTCCAGTGTTCCCAGAAACCAGCTGTTAATAATACTGTACCCACTTTTGGTGATATGTCAATACATGTTAAATATGTGTAGGTTTGACCCAGCGAGTCCACATCTAGGAATTTATCCTAAGGGGATAATCAAGCAAGTTCAAAAGGATGTGGATGCAGGAATTGTTGACACTGGGAAAAAACCAGGAACAATCTAAGATGGTGATCAATGGGGGACTAGTTGAATAAATTATGTTCTCGCCATATAATGAAAGCATATGCAGCTATTGAAAAGGATAATATAATACAGGTGATAACACAGAACTTTACCCATGTTATACTGGTGTTTTAAAAAAAGCAGACTAACAACTCATGCTGAAAGATTACTGCCAGGCGCCATGCTAAGCCCTTTTATATACATTAGCTCATTCAATCCTCACATTGGTCCTGTGAAGTAGGTTTGTTCTATTATGATCCCTAATTTATAAACCAGTGAACTGAAAAGTAACTGGTGAAGCCAGATTTCAGTCCATAGTCATCTTCAGAGCCTGTAATCTATATTATACTGTCTCTGTGATCCTGTTAAATAATATTGCATAAACAGTATGACAAAGACTGCAAGATACCCCTTCATATCCCACTTGCTGGGCACATGGCTGTCAGAATAAGGACTACATTTCCCAAAGTCCCTTGCAGCTGGGTATAACCATGTAACTTAGTTCTGGCCAATGGGATATAAACAGAAATATTATGTATTCCTTTGGCATTTTTCCCTCTCTCTCTCTCTCAATCTCTCTTTTGTTTCTTCCTCTTCCTGCTTTCTAGAATGCAAATGCTGTCCTTTGGACCATGAGGTGGAGGCCATAAACAGTATAATAAGAAGATGGCACATGCCTGTACAACCAACATCAGGGAGAACCTTGCCATCCTGAACCACCCACCGAGAGCTGCATGTGAGAGAGGAATGAGCTGCTATCCCATTTCCATCATCAATATTCTGGTTATCCATCATTTGTAGCCAAGCATAACCTAACGTGTGCACACGCCTAAAAACACGCCTGCAAGGATGTCCATCATCATGTTGACAGTGACTGCCATAGGAGTGCAGGGTTTGTAGTGATTTTTGTGTTATCTTTATCGTTCTCTGGGTACATGGGCCACTTCTTACAAAAGCACTACATCAAAGAAAAACATAGCATAATAACCTCTACCTTCTGCCCTACAGTTTTGGTTCAGTGGCCAAATTCTCACCTGCCCTCAGCCCATCCATAGCATTGTGACTCTGGCTGACAGCTCACTGTGACTCTGGGTGACAGCTCACTGTGACTCTGGCTGACAGCTCACCATGACTCTGGGTGACAGCTCACCGTCACGCTGGGTGACAGCTCTCTGGGGCACACTTCTGTCTTGCCTCCATTGAGGTTCAAGCTCACATCTGCAAAAATACATTTGCAGTACACCATCATTTTAGGAGGGAGAAGAAATATTAGCTCCATGCCCTCCTCCCCAAAGAGGTGAAGAAAACCAGAAAATCAAGCTAGTGTTGCCAAAGAGAAGACAGATGGAAATATGCTTGGAGTTCATTCATTTATTCAATAAATATTGAAGGAGGGCCTATATCTGTCCCAAGCTCTGCTCTAGGTGTGGGGATACAGCAGTAAGCAGGAAGGAGTTTTTGTTGTCATGAGTGCACAGCCTAGAGAAAGGGACAAATGTCACTCAGCGCACACTGAGAGGCCTCCATGTTACCCTGCCATGTCGAGCTGGTCTGTGTTTGAACCCATCTGTTGGTGACAGTTCTGCTTTCCAGAAGATCTCAATGTCTCATTGCCTCCTTCAATCACTGGAAAAACCTTTTCTGTGTGCCTAGAAGCTCCAGGTTGTAAACTGGGAATTTAAAAGGCAAGCAGGATAATCTGTTCTCAAGATGCAGCCAGTCTGATGGGAGTGGCAGCACTAAAAATGCAGCAGCTGGGACTTTCCTGGTGGTCCAGTGGTTAAGAATCCACCTTGCAATTCAGGGGACAAGGGTTTGATACCTGATCGGGGAACTAAGATCCCACATGCTGTGGAGCAACTAAGCCTGAGCACCACAACTACCGAGCCCCCGAGTCACAACTAGAGTCTGTGCGCTGCAACGTTTAACATCCCACATTATGCAGTGAAGAAAATTAATTTAAAAATTAAAACATGAGTGGCTGCCACCAAGTCAGACAGGAGTCAGATCCCCCACAGGCCTCTGTCTGAAGACCAAAAGGAGCCCTCCACTCGTCTGGAGAAGGGGTGCCAAAAAGGCTTTGGGGCCACAGGGGCTGAGCTAAGTTCTGAGAGTGAATGAAAGCCACTGGGCTATGTCTCAGGGCCAGTGAAAATGATTCCACCTGAAGCACAGGCATCAGCAGTTGTAAAATTCCTGGGGACCCTTTATCAGTCAGGTATGCCAAAGCCTTTGACTGTGTGGATCACAATAAACTGGAAAATTCTGAAAGAGATGGGAATACCAGACCACCTGACCTGACTCTTGAGAAATTTGTATGCAGGTCAGGAAGCAACCGTTAGAACTGGACATGGAAAAACAGACTGGTTCCAAATAGGAAAAGGAGTACGTCAAGGCTGTATATTGTCACCCTGCTTATTTAACTTATATGCAGAGTACATCATGAGAAACGCTGGACTGGAAGAAACACAAGCTGGAATCAAGATTGCCGGGAGAAATATCAATAACCTCAGATATGCAGATGATACCACCCTTATGGCAGAAAGTGAAGAGGAACTAAAAAGCCTCTTGATGAAAGTGAAAGAGGAGAGTGAAAAAGTTGGCTTAAAGCTCAACATTCAGAAAACAAAGATCATGGCATCTGGTCCCATCACCTCATGGGAAATAGATGGGGAAACAGTGGAAACAGTGTCAGACTTTATTTTTTGGGGCTTCAAAATCACTGCAGATGGTGACTACAGCCATGAAATTAAAAGACGCTTACTCCTTAAAAGGAAAGTTATGACCAACCTGGATAGCATATTCAAAAGCAGAGACATTACTTTGCCAACAAAGGTCCATCTAGTCAAGGCTATGGTTTTTCCAGTGGTCATGTATGGCTGTGAGAGTTGGACTGTGAAGAAAGCTGAGTGCCGAAGAATTGATGCTTTTGAACTGTGGTGTTGGAGAAGACTCTTGAGAGTCCCTTGGACTGCAAGGAGATCCAACCAGTCCATTCTGAAGGAGATCAGCCCTGGGATTTCTTTGGAAGGAATGATGCTACAGCTGAAACTCCAGTACTTTGGCCACCTCATGTGAAGAGTTGACTCATTGGAAAAGACCCTGATGCTGGGAGAGATTGGGGGCAGGAGGAGAAGGGGATGACAGAGGATGAGATGGGTGGATGGCATCACTGACTCAATGGACGTGAGTCTGAGTGAACTCCGGGAGTTGGTGATGGACAGGGAGGCCTGGCGTACTGCGATTCATGGGGTCACAAAGAGTCGGACACGACTGAGCGACTGAACTGAACTGATACCAGAAGACTCAGCTGAAGTCTAAAGATAGGATTCTGCCATCCATGAGATGAACAGATGAGCTGGGCTTCCTAATCCTGAAATGTGGCTGGAGTTAAGGGGGAAAAACAGGGTTGGGGGAGGGGGTCTGCTCAGCTGCTTGTCCCCGCCTGGTCCCGCAGACTCACGTGTGAGCCCTACAGGACAGGCAGAGGCTGGAGGAGTGGTTTTCCTGGGGCTGCGTGAAACCTGGGGAAAGAGGAGCTTGCTGAATGGACAAGCAGTGACCCCGCTGGTGGGAGGGGGAGACAGTTTGGCAGTAGCTGTTAAAATGTAAAACCTTCAAATATCGGGACTCAGTGGTTCTGTTTCTCAATATGTCCCTTGGAGGAGCACCCACACTAGCCTATAGGGATGCCCATAAAGCACGGTGACTCCAGCATTGTTTGTCATTTCTACACAAACAAGACAAAACAGCAACAAATATAGAAGGACAGGAAGCTGCTTCAAGGCTGGTCTATAAATAAACCTGTGTTTGATATTATGCAGTAATATGCAAAACAAGAAGAGTGTGAAACTAACATTGTAAAGTAACTATACTCCAGCAGGAAAAAAAAAAAATTAAAAACCTTCATGAAACATAAAATAAGTTGCATATGTTACTACATTTCAAAAAAAAATAAAAGTGTGGTGGTGTTATGTACTGACATGGAAAAATCCATAACACACACCCATGGGTAAAAAAAAGGGTAAGTTGTAGAATAAAAGAGTATGATACCGTCACAGGAAACAGTAATCAATTGTTCCCATAGAAACTGTATAGAAGAGAGCCTGGAAACATAAATGCCAAATTGACAGCATAAATTTGTGCTGGGGAAAGGGAGACAAGAATCACTGCTGGGGAACCCCTGTCTTTACTGCTCTGGCTTGTTTAGAAAGGCAGTGTATTTGTGCATGACTTGTGTAGCCTTAAAGATTTTTTTTTCAAATATTAAAATATATTAGCAGTCGATGGCTGGCAGTCTCCCCTTTTCCTAGGCTCCAAAGAACAGAATTCCTACTCCAGGATCACCCCAGACCACCCGCTCCCCACAGCATGGGCCTCGCCTGGCTCTGCACTCAGGCCTCTGCCTCCCACGCCCATCCCAGAGGCCAGGCCCTCACCATCCCCTTTCAAAGATTCCATTACAGTTGTTGGCAGTGCCTTGACATTTGTTCACCCAGAGCTAACTGCAGGGCAATTCTATAATTACAGTGGAGTCTTATTTTTTCAATCAAGAGAAAGGTTGAACTTGTAATGTTAACATTCAACCTGGTGTAAAAACATTTCAACCCAAAGACTTTGGAAATTGATTTTCGTGGTAAGCAACCTGGGAAACATTTGTTAAAAAGTTGCTCGTGTTTTGAACTATGAACTGGTAAGAGGTGGTGTGGGTGTTCATTGAGAGCAGTGGTTCTCAAAGGGTGGCCCCCAGATCAGCAGTATCTGGGAATCTGTTAGATATGCACATAGTCAGGCCCCACCCAGACATATGGAATCAGAAACTCAGAGAGGGACGGTCCAGCAGTCGGTGTATTAACAGGCCCTCCTGGATGATTCAAGGGCACACCAAGTTTGAGAATCTCTGATTTATACAGCGAGATATAAATGGCCTCTGGGACAGCTGATCTGTGCATCTACGGAGTAATAGCCTGAGCTAAACTCTGGTCACATTTCTACTCTCCTTCAGATCTCAGCTGAATCATCACTTTCCCAGGAAACATTTTCCAGTTCTATGCTTCCATCACCTCCTGTATCACAGGCATATGTTACATTTATTTGTATGCACATTAGATTCATATTTGTCCGTCACTAAGTCACACACACACACCCTAATCTACTTGAGGAGACTAGCGTGCCAGGCACATGGCAAGCACTTCACACATTTGTGAATAAATGAATGAATGAACAAATGCTTCATAGAGAGTTTTCTCCTGACTTTTCAATACATTTCAACAAACAGATAATGAAGATCATCACTATTTTGCCTGACCAGCATTCCCACTGCCGGCCGTGAGCCAAGCTTATCACTACCCTCACAGGTCAGGCGAGCAGGCTTTCAGTCGACTCCAATCTCATGTCAGCCTACTTGGTGAATTTCCTTTAACTACTGTATTCACTCAAATTACAGATCACAACGATTAGTATCTGATTAGCATTTTACAATGGCACCCAACTCCAGTACCCTTGTCTGGAAAATCCCATGGACAGAGGAGCCTGGTAGGCTGCAGTCCACGGGGTCACTAAGAGTCGGACATGCCTGAGCAACTTCACTCTGACTTTTCACTTTCATGCATTGGAGAAGGAAATGGCAACCCACTCCAGTGTTCTTGCCTAGAGAATCCCAGGGATGGGGGAGCCTGGTGGGCTGCCGTCTATGGGGTTGCACAGGGTCGGACACGACTGAAGTGACTTAGCAGCAGCAGCAGCATTTTACAGTTTCCAGAGTGCCTCTACTTAAATGAAAATATTAGCAATCATCTATTGGTGTCTTTCGTGCCAGGTGCTGAAGTGATTCCTATGAGTATGACAGAGATATTTGTTATTTACTCTATGTCTTCATGAAAGGAGAAAGCCAGAGGTGGAGGGGCTGAAGTAACTGGAGGTGCACAATTTCTCAGCTCCTAAGTGCAGGTGTAGGATTTGACCCCTGATTCTGGCTGATTCTGTGACCTATGCCCTGTGCTCTAATGCTCTCTACTTATCTCTTATTCACAGACCCTCAGGTATTTGGATTCTATAACTGCTGCTTCCAGGTCACTTCTCCATGTCACTCCTTCTTCTCACAGCATGCAATGAGAAAAAGTGTGTATTCCAGAGAGAAGATGAGCTCTGGACACAGACTGGGTTTAAATCCAAGCTGTGTGAAAGTACAAGTCGCTCAGTCATGTCCGACTCTTTGCAACCCACAGATAATAGTCCATGGAATTCTCCAGGCCAGAATACTGGAGTGGGTAGCCTTTCCCTTCTCCAGGGGATCTTCACAACCCAGGGATTGAAGCAGGGTCTCCCACATTACAGGAAGATTCTTTACCAGCTGAGACATAAGAGGAGCCCGAGAATACTGGAGTGGGTAACCTATCCCTTTTCCAGAGGATCTTCTGAACCTAGGAATTGAACTGGGGTCTCCTGCATTGCAGGCAGATTTTTTACCACTGAGTCACCAGGGAGTCCCCTCAAATGGTTGCTATGAGAACCAAATGTGGCTGTGTATGTACTGGCATACTTGGCATAAGCAATAATCAATGCTAACTATATTACTGTATCTATTTTGAGTTCTTTATACATCAACTCTGATCTCTAGACACCTTTCAAGGTTGCATGTAATCTAGGCTCCTCTTTTCCTAACATTTCTCTTTATTCTACAAAGGTTCATCTTTTTGTTCTCCCAGGACAGGACATATGATAATCATTGCCATTGCCCTATTTCCAACTATAAAATGGGTGGATGCACTTTGAGAAATAAAATCAAACTACACACAAAACTACAGAGGAAAGGAAAAAAATTTCCAGATTCCAGCCCCTCACCCACCTAAGAAATAACCACTATAAAACATCCTTTCTTACTTCTGTGTGTGTATGTTTGTGTGTGTAATTGTGCCTAGATAGTGTTCTGAAATCTGGTTTCTTTCACTTAATAATATTGAATAGACATCTTTTTATGTCAGTAAATATTGATCATATCACCATTTATAACAGTTGCATAGTATGGTTTACTAAACTATGTTCTACTGATAGACTGTATTGGATAACAGTGTGCTACATAACCATCCTCAAACTCAGTGACTTAAAACAATTATAAGCAATATACATATTCGTATAAATTATACACATTCTATGTAAATTTCATTTATATATCACATGTCTGCAGGTTGGCTGGAGTTTGGCTGACCTAGCCTGGCCTCAGCTGGGCAACTCTGCTTCCATCTATAGCTGCTCTATTTATAGATTAGCAAGGATGGCTCTTCTCCGTTATCTCTTTATCCTCTCTCTGGGGCCAAAGAGCCAACTGAGGAATGCTAGAGAGAATACAAAAACACAGGCGGGAAAGCAGAAACACTTGAAGCCTCTTAAAATTTAGGCTTAATGTCACTTCTGCCCACATATCACTGATCAAAGCATACACATGGCCAAGCCCAAAGTCACGGGGTGGGGAAACAGATATTGCTTACAATAATGACATATACAGATGGAGGTGAAGAGGCCAACCATTCAATCTATTATACAGATAACTAGTATGGTTGTTCAGTTGCTACGCTGTGTATGACTCTTTGTGACCCCATGGACTGCACCACGCCAGGTTCCTCTGTCCTTTACTCTCTCTCAGAGTTTGCTCAAACTCATATCCACTGAGGCGGTGATGCTATCTAATCAGCTCATCCTCTGCTGCCCCCTTCTCCTGTTGCCTTCAACCTTTCCCAATATCAGGGCTTTTTCCAATGAGTCAGATCTTCACATCAATGGCCAAAGTACTGGAGCTTCAGCTTCAGTATCAGCTCTTCCAATGAGTATTCAGGGTTGATTTCCTTTAGGATCAATTGGTTTGATCTCCTTGCAGTCCAAGGGACTCATAGTTTCCAATTTTTTCTTATTATGAGCCACTACGAACCTCTTTGAATGTATATTTTTGTTTACATGTTCAATTTCTTCTTGTAGTAAATTTCTAAAGACCAATTGTTATGTCAAAGTGCATATGCATTTTAAATACTGAGACATATTATTTGATATTATTCCAAAAAGGTTGTATACTCCAAATAACACTGTATAAGGTGCTAATTTTCTCACTTTTGCCACTGCTAGGTTTTGTCATCTAAAAAAAAAACTTTGCTCTGATAGAGGAAATACGACATCTTAATTTTATTACATTTCTCTGATGACTAGTGAGGTTAGAAATATTTTTATGTTTGTTGGCCTTTTAGATATATATATATTTTGAATGACTTCTTCATTGTCTTTACTTCAACTCACTCCTTTTTGAATAAAATCATTTTCACAAAACTAGGATGAAGTCACTTAAGCTTCTCTTAACCCAGCCCTTATGGAATTCTGTATACTGTCACCTCACCACCATCTCCTTTACTGAGAAGAATGCAATCAGCCAAGTTGGCAAGAAGACAAAGCACTGGAGCATTCATGCCCTTCATTTGACTGGGAAAAAGTCAAGGATATGAGATAGCTATGGGTCTGAACCTGGAACCAATCCCCTATGAAGGGTAACAATTCTTGCTCCTGATGATGCTGACTCAGAAGGAAGAAGCCTGCTAAAAATCACAATTTTATTTTTTTTCAAAGGAAGGGAAAATTCCTCTATAACCAGTGTCATGGGATATCTAAATGGTTTCCAGTTAAGGGCATTTTTATTTAAATATATGCACATCTAAAACCACAGTCCCAGTTGGCAGGTTCTAGAAAGAAACTGGTAAATCCTATATCCTAGTGTGGTTAGAAATGCTTTGAACTCAGAAAAGAATGTCAAGAGATGCTTCCTTCCCATCCCTCTGCCTTCTTCCAGATCACTTGACAGGAGATCTGAGAGTTGGGGAGACTGGAATGATTGGGCTGGAAGCCGAATGGCATGAGAATGACAACGACAATATAAGCTTATACCAACACAGCACTTTTTAGATGCCTGGCATTGCTCTAAGAACTTTACTTGTATGTTAACTCATTTAATCTTAACAACCATATGAAATAGGTACTACAGGCAGACCTCATTTTTTTTCCTTCAAAAAGTAGAATTCTTTTTTTTGTGTGTGTGATTCAGTTATACATATACACATACATTATTTTTGAAGTTATTTTCCATTATAGGCTATTACAAGATATTGACTGTCATTCCCTGTGCTATACAGTAAACCTTTGTTGCCTGTTGCGTATCTATTCTTCTAAATTAGAAATCTAGCATTCTATTCATACTAAGTCAAACAAGTGGCATCAAAATGTCATAAATTTTTAATTAGGCAAAAATTTATAAGTTTTCTAAAATATATTATCATACATATCATTTATATACATGTATACAAAAGTTTTTCTATTATGCTTGATAAAGGCTTGAGAAAGAACATCTAATAAAAGGAGAGATAGAGAAATTGGAAAACATAAACTAAATGAAATGGGAGCACTGAATGTAAAATAGAAAAAGTGAAACAAACTAGATAAAAGATTCTCATATAGTCCAGTTGTTTTTAAACATGGCTGCTCATTAGAAACATATCTTGAGCTCTGGAGGAAAAAAAGCAATACCTGGGACATTTGTACTTTGCAAAGAATTTCAAGATATTTCTGCTATGTATCTGGATTTTAAAAAGTGATTACAGGTTTTTCTACTGAATGGTAGTTTTGGTGATATAAAATTCTATTATTTTTCCATTGACCAATCATGATACAATGGCACTGAGTAATAGTTACATAATCACAATAGTTAAATCTTTTACTGTTTAGTAATAGTATTTTCAGTTGAGTTTAGTTCAGTTCAGTCACTCAGTCATGTCCGACTCTTTGCAACCCCATGAACTGCAGCACGCCAGGCCTCCCTGCCCATCACTCCTGGAGTTCACTCAGACTCACATCCATCGAGTCGGTGATGCCATCCAGCCATCTAATCCTCTGACATCCCCTTTTCCTCCTGCCCCCAATCCCTCCCAGCATCAGAGTCTTTTCCAATGAGTCAACTCTTCGCATGAGGTGGCCAAAGTACTGGAGTTTCAGCTTTAGCATCATTCCTTCCAAAGAACACCCAGGGCTAATCTCCTTTAGAATGGACTGGTTGGATCTCCGTGCAGTCCAAGAGACTCTCAAGAGTCTTCTCCAACACCACAGTTCAAAAGCATCAATTCTTCGGCACTCAGCTTTCTTCACAGTCCAACTCTCGCATCCATACATGACTTTACTATTTACTATTATTACTATCACTATCAGTTTTCATATAGTCAATAGCCAGAAAAAAAAAAAGATAATTACAATTGCAAGCCATAATGGGAACATGATTAACCTAACAATATAAATTACATATAATTTGTGGGGGGGAGTGGTCAAGCAGAGTGATGTGGTAAGTAGAATTGCTTACAAGCACATGTTTTCATCAGCTCAGCCAGTCTATGTCTTTTGGTTGCAGACCTCATTTTATTTTACTTCACTTTATTGTGCTTTGCATACAGTGCATTTTTTTTTTTCAAACTGAAGGTTTGAGGCAGCCCTGTGCTGAGTAAATCAATGGGTGCCATTTTTCCAACAGCATTTGCTCCCTTCATGTCTGTGTCATGTTTTGGATAATTCTCACAATATTTCAAACTTCATTATTATTCTATTTGTTATAGTGGCCTGTGATCAGAGATCTTTGACATTACTCCTTCAACTTGCTGAAGCCTCAGATGATAGCTTTTTTAGCAATAGTATTTTTAAAACATACACATTTTTTTAGACATTATACTATTGCACTCTTAATAGACTACATTATGGCATAAACATAACTTTTATGCCCTGGGAAACCAAAATATTCATGCAACATGCTTTTATTGCAGTGGTGTGGAACAATACCTGCAGCATATCTGAGATATGCTTATAATTATTATACCTATTTTATGGCTGAGGAACCGAGACAAGAAGGTTTTATTTGCCCAAAGACCCACAACTCGTAAATGGTGGAGCCAAGATTCAAGTTGTCTGGTTGGCTCCAGAGTCTATGCTTTAATCAACCTGCTAGATTTTGCCCAAATGCAAAGCCTGTCTCCAAGGGAGTTCTAAAGAACAGAAAGGAATCTTTGGGTTGAGGATATCAGGCCTCTTTTCCTTGGCACTTCTTAGGACTCAGTGGTAGATTTTAAAGAAGAAAATTAACCTTGCAGCATTTCCCTAACACATTTGATCCTTTAAAATCTTGTTTCAGGAGATTCTCAAGAACTCATATTCCATAGACCACGTGGTATTAAACACTAGGATAGAGGGTTTTGGGGTCAGATGCATGAGGCCACTGGAGCTGGTTGGCATCAGCTCATGAGAGCCAACTGTTAAATTTTCAGAAACTGTGAAAGCCAGTTGTTAAACTCAATCATTATTAAAAATTAAAATGGATAAAGGGCTTCCTTTGTGGCTCAGCTAGTAAAAAATCTGCCTGCAATGCAGGAGACCTGGGTTCAATCCCTGCATTGGGAAAATGCCCTGGAGAAGGGAAAAGCTACACACTCCAGTATTCTAGCCTAGAGAATTCCATGGACTGTATAGTCCATGGGGTTACAAAGAGCTGGACACGACTGAGCGACTTTCACTTTACTTTTTACAATTAGATTATATAACACAGGTAATGGACACTCAAAATTTACCACTTCCTAATTATTTTATTATACCTTAATCTGTGCTCTTAAGGTTATTTCTGTCTATATGTCTATTTATGTTGTCATATCTACAGGATAGAAATATCTGTGATCTCTTGGGCATCTCTTCCCACCTCCAAGTGCAGTGATGTCATGCTAATAGCTTGAAGTAAGCCATGGAAGAGCATCACACCATGGAAGAGCATCACGCCATGGAAGAGCATCACGCCATGGAAGAGCATCACGCCATGGAAGAGCATCACACCATGGAAGAGTATCACGCCATGGAAGAGTATCACTAAAAAGCAAGAGAATTCCAGAAAAATGTCTACTTCGGTTTCATTGACTATGCTAAAGCCTTTGACTGTGTGCACCATAACAAATTGTGGAAAATTCTTAAAGAGACAGGAATATCAGACCATCTTAACTGTCTCCTGAGAAACCTATATGTGGGTCAAGAAGCAATTGAAAGTGAAGTTGCTCAGTCATGTCCGACTCTTTGCGACCCCATGGACTGTAGTCTACCAGGCTTCTCCGTCCATGGGATTCTCCAGGCAAGAATACTGGAATGGGTTGCCATTTCCTTCTCCAGGAGATCTTCCCGACCCAGGGATTGAACCCGGGTCCTCTGCATTGTAGGCAGATGCTTTACCATCTGAGCCACCAGGGAAGTCAAGAAGCAATAGTTAGAACCTCATATGGAACAACTGACTGGTTCAATATTGAGAAAGGAGTATATAATTCTATATATTGTCACCCTGTTTATTTAACTTACATGCAGAGCACATCATGCAAAATGTCAGGCTGGATGAGTGAAAAGCTGGAATCAAGATTGCTGAGAGAAATATCAACAACCTCAGGTATGCAGATAATACCACTCAAATGGCAGAAAGCAAAGAGGAACTAAAGACCCTCTTGATGAACGTGAAAGAGGAGAGTGAAAAAGCTGGCTTAAAATTCAGTATTAAAAAACTAAGATCATGGTATCCAGTCCCATCACTTCATGGCAAATTGAAGAGGAGAAGGTGGAAGCAGTGACAGATTTCCTCTTCTTGGGCTCTAAAATCACTGCAGATGGTGGCTGCAGCCAGAAAATGATTGACTCTTCAAAAGAAGGCTATAATACATCTAGACAGTATATTAAAAAGCGGACATCACTTAGCCAACAAAGATCCATATAGTCAAAGTTATGGTTTTTTCAGTAGTCATGTACAGATGTGAGAGTTGGACCATAAAGAAGGTTGAGTGCCAAAGAATTGATGGTTTCAAATTGTGGTGTTGGAGAAGACTCTTGAGAGTCCCACTGACAGCAAGGAGGTCAAACCAGTCCATCCTAAAAGAAATCAACCCTGAATACTCATTGGAAGGACTGATGCTGAAGCTCCAATACTTTGGCCACCTGATGCAAAGAGCCAACTCATTGGAAAAGACCCTGATGCTGGGAAAGATTGAAGGCAGAAGGAGAAAAGGGCGACAGAGGATGAGATGATTGGATGTCATCACCAATTCAATGGACATGAACTTGGGCAAACTTTAAGAGATGTTGAGGGACAGGGAGGTCTGGCATGCTGCAGTCTATGGGGTCTCAAAGAATTGGACATGACTTGGCAACTAAATAACAACAGAGCTGAGGCAGAGACAGAGTCCCCCTGCTCCTCACAGCTACTTTGTGTCTATTATTCTCTGTAGTAACCAAACTAGGCCAGGACCATTTCTCTATGCCATCTAAAGGATGTGCAAATACACAGTTTTGGAATTGTATTTAATAATGTTTTTTTTTTTTTTTACTATCAGGAGCTTTTTAACTTGTCTTGCAAACAAATCTCAACAGCAAGGCCGAGACACCAGGATTTAAGTACTACTGCTGCTGCTGCTGCTGCCAAGTCGCTTCAGTTGTGTCCGACTCAGTGCGACCCCATAGACGGCAGCCCACCAGGCTCCCCCACCCCTGGGATTCTCCAGGCAAGAATACTGGAGTGGGTTGCCATTTCCTTCTCCAATGCATGAAAGTAAAAGTGAAAGTGAAGGCGCTCAGTAGTGTCCGACTCTTAGTGATCCCATGGACTGCAGCCCACCAGGCTCCTCTGTCCATGGCATTTTCCAGGCATTTAAGTACAGGCCGCTCTAATTCCCCATGCATCACTCACACCGGAAAGTGCAAGTTGCTCAGTTGTGTCCGACTCTGCGACCCCGTGGACTACACAGTCCATGGAATTCTCCAGGCCAGAATACTGGAGTGGGTAGCCTTTCCCTTCTCCAGGGGATCTTTCCAACCCCGGGGATCGAACCCAGGTCTCCCAGATTGCAGGTGGATTTTTACCAGCTGAGTCACCAGGGAAGCCCAAGAATACTGAATGGGTTGCCTCTCCCTTCTCCAGGAGATCTTCCCAACCCAGGGATTGAACCAGGGTCCCCTACATCACAGGTGGATTCTTTACCAACTGAGCCATCAGGGAAGCTCCTGAACAAGGCCAAAAGCCAACCAAAGCTGATGCACTGAACCAGACCCCTGACCCAGACATCCCAGAAATCATCCTGCCTCTCCAGCCCATCCCAGCCTCATTTTCAGAGGGGTCACTAGTTTTGGCTCAATTTTAAATGTTTTATTACATAGAAGATATATCTATATGACCATACACATTGGTTACAAAATAGAAAACTATAAGAGATCATTGTAAGAAGACTCCATTTTCCCATTCCGCTTCAACTCCACCCCTCCTTCCCAGAACCGACCTATTTTAACTAGCTTAACAATTGGCTTTAAAATTTTCTTGCCATCATCTTTAAATCCTTAAATAATGTAACTGTTTTTTGACACAATCATTTTAGGCAATATCCGTTACCGTCTTTCTCTACAGTAGGAGAGGACTTTAACCTTCATAGCATCTAATATTCTTCCTATGTCCATAATTGATTACTTCAAACACCTTTACACATAAAGTTTTTTTGGCTTATCCCATTGACACTAGATTGTGTTTTGAGTTACTTCAGCAGAATTTTAGTGTCCCTGCTTTCTCCTCTGCTTTCCTGCACACACTCCTTTCTGCTCCCAGCTTGTGGCTTGTCTTTGCACGTTATGAAGGCTAGGTGGGCTTTTGCGAGATATAACCTGCCCAGCCACGGCTGAGATTTGAACTTAAGTAACCACTGTGATCTTCCAAGCTCAACATATTCAGGCCCGTCAGCAAATATTGGTCACATATAATGGCAGGAAACAGAGAACATAATTTTGAATTTCCTCAGCTATCTATTTAAGGAAAAAGGCTTTTATTTTTTTTTTCCTGGATCACAGGAGTTGACTCATTAAACCAAACATCATAGCACAGCATGAGAAGCCAGGGCAGATGAAGGTGTAAGGGGAAGAAATCCTATTAGGGTTCCCAGCAGGAGGCTCCTTGGAGAGACACACACGCTAATGAAATAAAGACCTGGGGCTGTATTCACATTCACGCGGACTCAGCTCCAGTCCCCGAGGAGGAAAAAACGTGCTGTCTGCTTCCAAAAAGCACTCCAAAGGCCCTGCTTAAACCACACAAGACCTTCTGTCTTTCTAGGGGTAAACATCCTCTAGGGTACAGATGGGGACAAAAATTTGACTTAAAAAATTCCTTGCTGTCACTGTTATAAAACTCAAAATTTCTCATTAGCTAAAATGTTCCTAATTATTAATGTCATTAGTTTATGTAGCTGTGTGCTGAAGAGATTTTGAGTCACTCATAATTGTGTCCTTATTTTTTAGCTATTAATTCCTAATGAAGAAAAACCGTATTGTTTTAGAAATGACTTATTGGATTTTTTTTAATGTTTTAAAAGAAGTTTAAACTACATCTGTGTGCTGTTTCCACACACTTACTGAAACACCAGAGTTAGCCTTTGCCAAATCTAAATTACACAAAATTATCTACTTTTTGAAAAGGATCAACATACAAATCAATTACAAACTATGTGAATGTGTATATGTCGATTAAACGACTTAACCATTTGCAAACCCAGGGTTCTGTGGGCTCAAAACCATGTGATGGTCACAGGCTCTGAAATTTTAAAACATCCAAGTGGTTGAGAAAAATAAACATTTAAATATGTAAAAATGATATGCAAGAGATTTCCTAATTCAGAAAAGCAAAAATAAATTCATAGATAATAAAATAATTAAGTAGAAGAAATTGGCATAGTATCATTGGTTAATTGCAGTAAACCACTCATCTAGATGATCAGCCCGTTAGATGATGCATTCCTTTTTTTGTTTCTTGATTTTAGTTCTCCAATCAGGGATTGAACCCAGGTCACAGCAGTGAAAGTACCAAGTCCTAACCACTGGACCACAAGGTAATTACCTGCATTCATTTTTAAATTCAACAGATACTTATTGAGCTCCTACTATATGCCAGGGCACAATACAGCAGTTAATAAAATACACAAAAATCCTTTTTCTTCTGGAACTTACATTTCTGGACTAATTCTATTGAATAACAAACACACACATTGACAGGAATAACATTTTTTAATGAAAATAACTTTTGCAAAATAGTATTTAATGATGAGTGGTATTATGTAACATGTTTACAAATCTCTATTATCAGGTTTGGAATAGCACACAGCTGGATTATCATAGTGGCTTCTGCATTCGGTCTGCTATGATACACTGTTTTGGTTGAACTATATGAAGAAAATATGTGCTGTGTGCCTAGACACTCAGTTGTCTCCAACTCTTTGTGACCCCATGGACTGTAGCCCACAAGACTCCTCTGTCTATGGGATTCTCCAGGCAAGGATACCGGAGTGGGGTGTCACTTCCTCCTTCAGGGGATCTTCCCTACAGCCTCATATAATCTTCAATACTAAAGCCAAACAGGACCAACAGTTTATCCTTTGAAAGAATATTTGTCAACATTATGCAATTTGGTGCTGCTGCGGGGTATAGTTTTAGCTCATCGAATCATGCATATCTTCCAAGATTGATGTTTTATTATACAGCATCAAAATCAGTTATTACACCACTGTTACTGGTTCACCATATGTGACCTCCAAATATGGCATCTTGGCAAAGTGAGTATTTCAAGCTAAAGAAATCTGAGAGATGGCATGTGAGGGGAAGAGTCTTTTTTTTTTTCTATTTGCTTGTCTGTCTAACTCATTGCTTCTCAGTAAACAGGTGAACTGAAACCCACAGTGTCCAACAGAGGCCATTAGAATAAACATTGATTTGTTTTGGTGATTTCTTTCATCTTCAGGAAGGACTTCCGAGGCTTCCCCTGAAGCAGGTCATAACACCCTCACGTGAGAGTCGTGCTCCCAGTGCCCAGGGGAAAGGCACGTCCTTATCTCCAAAGACACTGGGATGCCAGGAAGAACCTGATCAGTCAGGTCTTGCAAAGTGTCCCCATCTACTAGGCTCAGCTCATCTTTGTCCTATGTCTTCCCGACTTTCCACTCTTCATTCAGCCTAACATAAAACCACTTGGGTTTTTTTCTTCTTCAGGTCTTCATTCACTTCCTTGTGAAGGTTTGTGTGTCATATAAAAACTTCTGTTAAAATACATCCATATGCTTTCCTCTTGTTAATCTGTCTTTTGTTACAGAGGTTTCAGTTGAGAACTTCAAGTGGTAGCTGCTGCTGCTGCTAAGTCGTGTCAGCTGTGTCCGATTCTGTGCGACCCCACAGACGGCAGCCCACCAGGATCCCCCATCCCTGGGATTCTCCAGGCAAAAATGCTGGAGTGCGTTGCCATTTCCTTCTCCATCAAGTAGTAGCGTAAGAGGTTTTCCTTCCTTTTCCCACTTACATACTTTCCAAAATTATAACTTCAGCTTAAAAACTGGAAACTAGAAACAAATTAGTTGTCTTCACTTAAGTGATGTCACTTTTTTTCTTTCCAGGACAATGTCTGTCATAGATATTCCTTCCAAGTAAAAATGTTACATTAAAAAGTGGCCAGATCAGCTTGCAACTGTGTCACACAAATGCTTTTGTGGAGACAGATATTTTTATTGCCATATGCAATAAAAGTGCTTTATTAGTATATCATATAGAATGTTAACAAGATGAGTACTCAAGGGTCAAGATTTAATGAAATGTTTTTTTTTTTTAATCAAGGACATTTTAAATCGAGTATGTGGCAGTGAAGAATACAATGACTATTAGTATAGTTTGGTGCCTTGATCTGTGCTAGAGCCAGCAATTTTACGCGACTGCTTTTGTACCATCGGTGTAAATATGAATACAGTGAAAAAGGCAAATACCTTAGTACTATTGCAAAAACAGTTTCATTTCCTGGACTTCCTCTAAGAGGTTTTCAGGGGTCATGAGGGGTCCGCTGACCACAGTTTGAGAACCAGTGATGGAGGTAAAACATGATGGCAGCTTGGACTAGCATGGCGTAGTGAGATCTGTTTTGGTTCTGGACATATTTTGAAGGTAGATTATGTAAGACTTGCTGCCTAACTTGGATGCAGAGGGAAAGAAACGGGTCAAGGATGTCTCTCAGTTTTCTGTCCTATAGATGGAGGAAAATAGCAGGGTTTGGAGAAGATCAGAAATTCAGTTTTGAATGTTATTTTGGAGATGCTCAGGAGGCATCTCGGAAAAGGCAATGGCACCCCACTCCAGTCCTCTTGCCTGGAAAATCCCATGGACGGAGGAGCGTGGTGGGCTGTAGTCCATGGGATCGCTGAGTCAGACACGACTGAGCGACTTCACTTTCACTTTCATGCATCGGAGAAGGAAATGGCAACCCACTCCAGTGTTCTTGCCTGGAGAATCCCAGGGACGGGGGAGCCTGGTGGGCTGCAGTCTATGGGGTCACACAGAGTCGGACATGACTGAAGCGACTTAGCAGCAGCAGCAGCAACAGCAGGAGGCATCTATATAGACATGTTATGTGAGAAGTTGGATACAGACTGCCATGGTGATAGTTTTAGGAATCATCAGTGTCTTGGTATTTATAATCTTAAGTCTGGATGAAATCACCAAGGGAGGGAAGATGGACAGAAAAACATTCCCAAGACTAAGGTGCCAACATGTAAAAGGTGAAAAGGTGAGAAAAAGCCAACAAAGGAAACTGAAGACTGGCCAAAAAGGAAGGAGTGGGGAAAGCCAAGCCCAATGTTTCCAGAAGGGTGATCATCAGCATTGAGTACTACTGGTGGGGCAAGTAAAACCAGGGCTGAAAATTGGTCACAAGCTAACTGGATGGAATTGGCAACATGCAGTTCACTGGTGACTTTGATAAGAGTAGTTTCAATGGAGTTGTGGAGGCAAAAGTCCTGGTGAGGGCAGGCTCAAGCAAAGAGTTGTACACAAATGTTCATAGCAGCTTTATTCACAATACCTACAACCTGGAAACAATCCAAGTGTTCACCAACAGATGAATGGATAAACAAAGGAGCAGAATTCCATTTATAAAGTGGAATATCCAGTAATAAAAAAAACATACTACACACACACATCAACATAGATGAATCTCAAAAAAAACTATGCTGGAAATGAAAGTACATACTATATGATTCCATTTATATGAAGTACTAAACCAGGCAAAACAAATTTATATTGATAGAAATCAATTAGTGTTTGCCTAGGGAGGGGATTGGGGAGAAGTGTTGGCAGCATAACTTTTTGGTACTTAGGAAATTTCCATGAACTGCAGCACGCCAGGCTTCCCTGTCCTTCACTATCTACTGGAGTTTGCTCAAACTCAAGTCTACTGAGTCGGTGATGCCATTCCACCATCTCATCCTCTGTTGCCCCCTTCTAATCCTGCCCTCAATCGTTCCCAGCATCAGGGTCTTTTCCAATGAGTTGGCTCTTTGCCATCAGGTGGCCCAAGTATTAAAGCTTCCACATCAGACCTTCCGATGAATATTCAGACTTGACTTCCTTTAGGATTGACTGGTTTGATCTCCTTGCTGTTCAAGAGACTCTCAAGAGTCTTCTCCAGCACACCAATTCAAAAGCATCAATTCCTCGGTGCTCAGCCTTCTATATGGTCCAACTCTTTATAGTTGTTTAAATAATGGGAAGAGAGAAAACACTGAACACACAAATCCTTTCTGTGTAGTCTCAATGTAAAGGGAAGGTAGAACTGTGACAACAGTGGGAGGCAGAAGTGGGAGTTGAATTTTTTTTTTTTACTGTAGGAGAAACAATATCCTTTCTGAATGCTGATCGTATCTGGACAATGGCTCAGACAGTAAAGAATCTGCCTGCAATGCAGGAGACCTGGGTTTAATCTCTGGGTCAGGAAGATCCCCTTGGAGAAGAGAATGCAATCCATTCCAGTATCCTTGCCTGGGAAGTCCCATGGACAGAGGATTCTGGTGGGCTACAATCCACGGGGCTGCAACAGGTTGGACAAGACTGAGTAACACTTTTCACTTTCATGCTGATCATGGAGCAGCAGAGGGAAAACCTGGTGACACCAGAGACACGCTGAAGCAGTATCTGAGTGACTGAGGGAATGGCTGTGAGGCACAGGGCGAGGAGCTGGCTTGGCCAGATGTGGTGAAAGTTCACTCAGTGGGAAGCCCGTACATGGGCATCAAGGTTGGCTGGGGAGTATAGTATGGAAACCTGTTAAGTTCTCCTCAGACTGGCTCGATTTTCTTAATAAAATAGGAAACAAGGACTTGAGCTGGAAGAATGAGGTTTAGACTACTGTTGATTACCTTAATTTTAAATAACTCAGTGATAGACAATCTTTATGTATGTATTTAACTATACTCTAGATGTAAATGAATCTTAACCTATTTCATCATTCTGTGTGGAAAAGTTTACCTTTTTGGCAAGGAAACAGACACAAGATCTTAAAGCAACATGGTTTTGGGTTTTCCCTGGTGGCCCAGTGATTAAGAATCCACCTTCCAACACAGGGACGTGGGCTCAATCCCTGACCCAGGAAGATTTCACATGAGGAGGAGCAACTAAGTCCATGCGCCTCAACTACTGAGCATGCACACTGCAAGTACTGAAGCCCGCGCACCTAGAGCCTGCGGTCCACAAGAGAGCCGGCACTCCACAACGAAGAGCAGCCCCGGCTCGCTGCTGAAACTACAGGAGGCCCACGGACAGCAACGAAGACCCAGTGCAACCAAAAATAACTAAATGAACACATCTTGGGAAAAAAAAAAGCAACCTGGCCTTATCTGATAGCTGGCAAGGGACTTCACATACCTTCCCAGGATGTCTAGTACCTTAGTACAAAAGCAATGCCACATTTTAGGCTAAAACCAAGCAAGGAAGGCACGGAGGAGCCTCAAGCATGTTGAAAAGTACTGATATAAGGCCATTCCCCCAACTGTCTTTCCTACGGTTGACAGTTAGGGGCCCTAAGTCTCTTAAAAACCCAGAGGTTAATGAGCTGCATGCGACTTCTTTTAGGCTCAGAAGTCATTCATTAGCTGACTCTGCTTGCAGCTTGTGGGTAAGGTTCAACCATCTCTAACTGTGAAAATTTGTCCATTTCTCTACTCTTTTTAAAAACTTTCTACGTGAAGCTGATAATCAGCTAGTTTCAACTTATTGATTCCTGTTGCAGAGCATTAAATGTTACAGTTTAAGACATCAGTCTCATTAATACTGTAATGTTAGGTACATCTTGGTCAATCCTTGAAGTCTTCATAAATGGAAGTCTCCATATTTTAAGAAATAGTCCTTATAAGCTATAACTTATTGTATCTTCTCTGCCATGGCTGTTAGTGAGTCATATGAAGAAATATGATTTCTAAAATATTGCCTATCTCAGGTTCAGTAAAATTTTATTTACCGAAATGAACAACATGGTGGAGTTGGCTCTGGCCTGTAGCTCACCAATCCAATAGTAGACAACACTTGACTTCCGCTGTATCTTACTTACCTAACCTTTCATAATAGGCTGAAACTCCATGACAGTAACTGCGTAAGAGATATGCATTTTGAGGTATTTCACTACACAGAAAAAGTCTGAATACCGTAACGTTTAGATTTGTTATGGTCCAGCAGCTTAATATATGGCCAGCAGAAGCTAAACAGGGCCTCATCCTGTTTCAATTTTTTCTGTTGGATGCTCTTAGAGCACTGTTATCCTACTTCCTCTACTTGATAGCATGGGCATGATCAGTGAGATGAGTATAAAGTGATCTCAAATCCATAAGGTCACACAGTACATTTAAAATATTCCATTCTAATACGTGATAGGGGTAGAATGCTGAAAGACACAGGTGAACCAGACTACAATTCAGATTAAGTGATAAGAAAGAAAAAAACTCAATATTTAAACAGTATTACTTATTCACCTCCACAAAGAGGAATTATTTCAAAGTTATCTGACAGCTCCCTGATTCACTATGAAGTGTGTTCCTAGCATTCAGGGCTACTCACTGGACCACCTTGTCTATGCAATGCTGTACACCTGCAGTTCTGTTTTCTTGGAACACTGCTTCCAAAGTCCTCTGTTTAGAAAATACCACTCTACCAGAGATGACTATTAACCTTGGATGAACCCCACACATTATAACATTAGTTTTCACAAAGAAAAATAGGAGAAAAATGTATTTTCTTAATGGGAATAAGATTCTTGGGACAGAGCAAACTGCTATCCCTAAGTGCCCATCTGCCACAGCAGGAAAGAACGCTGTATTTATCACTATAAAGAGCTACAAAGTACTTATTTTCTATAGCAGTTTAATGGCTGAAATTCTAACCAAAGAGCTAATATTCAGACTCTCACATCTCAGAAAATGTTTAGGTACACAAATTGGGGTGTTCCAGCCTGGGGAGGCTACCAGGAGGAGAATATCAAAAGAGACACTGGCTGAAAATCCCCTGAAAATCAAACAAGACTTTTAATGAGAAATCATTTTTGAGAAGTACTTTTTTAAATAGTAAAAAATACTTGTTAAGAAAGAAAAACAAACAAAAAAAAAAGTTTTTCGGTTACTTTAAAAATTTAATGGTAAATCTTCATATATGGTAAATCGGACATATATATACCACCACTAGATAGCTAGTGGGAAGCTGCTGTGTAAGCACCAGGAGCTCAGCTCGGGGCTCTGTGATGACCCAGAGGGGGATGGGGGGCAGGAGGGAGCAGACAGACATATATACATATAGCCGATTCACGCTGTTGTACAGCAGAAACTAACACAACATTGTAAAGGAAGTATATGCTATTAAAAATTTTTTAAAAATTAATGGTAAGTCTTTTTACTTTTGATCCATCATCCCATTACTCAAATTGTTACATGAAACACCCTAGACAGAAATTTAAAACATTTTGAGCTGTATTAGCAGCAGTACACATTTCCAGTAGTGGCCGGAATCCAAACCATGGTGAAAACAAGCTGACTAGTTTGGCTCAGTGAAAAAAGAAACCATGCTTATGAAGAAGAAAGACTTACATTAAGGTCTGAAATACCATCGTTTGATGGGGCTATTTTTCCTATTGCTGGAACTCCAGTTTTCTACTGAAGACCAAAAGACAGTTTATTTTTGATGCATTTTTTTGCTAAATAAATATTAAATTCTCTTGTAATCTTCCCACTCACTCACACACTACAGTAGTATCTCATAAGGTTGACAATTCTCAAACTGATCTAATGCAGATGCCACTACAGTCTTTGGAAGGGGTCCTTGACTGGTGATGATGATATCACTGAGCACGGACTAAGTGTTTTCTGTGTACTAGGCACATAGAAGTTGTGAAATGTATCAGTTGAAATGTACACATTTCAGTAGTTGAAATGTATCAGCTCATGAATTGGCACATTTATGGAGGGAGAGAGAGGTTAAGGAACATAGGATTACACAGCAAGTAAGAGCTGCAGCCAAGGCTTGAACTGGCTCCAGAATTCATGCTTCTCAACACAATGCTATGCTGCTTTGTGTGTGTGTTGTTGTGAAAATGAACCAGCTGATGAATGGAAATGAACCATGTGATCCACCTCGCCTTAAAATTCCTATTTTCTTAAAAACGATTCCTTTGCTAAGACTTGTTGTAAATGCTTCTAATTTTGTAAACGGCTTTGGTATGTGGAAATGTCACTTTATAATACTAATGGCTGTTGTATACGTTTATTTGAATGTTTTCTGTATTTCAAACTGGGTCAATAATTGTAAATTACACAAGAGTATAAAGTGATAAAAGTACATTAACAGTTACATGTTTAACTTTGTACATAAATCTAGTTTGAAAAAAACGATTAGTAAATAAATACATATTTATCCCAATCTTTAAAAATTTTTTTTTAATCTAGGGCAAATGTATTGAAACTAGATGTCCTGGGCAGTAATAGAAAACTATATGACTGAAGAATATTTGCAAAGAGAGAAGAAGCTAAAAAATGAGAACAGAATTATATACAACAATCAACTAAGCTGATTTCAAATACAGTTTGTGTGGTCTCTTTTCCACATTTTAGTTCCTTACACTTGCTCTACATTATATCCTGATATTCTAGCAGATACAATTAAGACTATTTCTTAGAAAGGAAATTTTCAATAAAATGTGTAATACCTTGTGTACAGTTACTAGTTTCATAAAACATTATCCAAAAAACAATTACTAGTGCTTAAAATTTATAGTAAGAAAATTATTAAAAACAACAAAAGATTATACCTCTGTTCCAAATTTAGGCCAATTTGAATGACTTTCAATACAGCTGAACTCAATGCAGGGATTACATTTTGTTAAATCTCACTGACCAGACTTTCAAGAATGTGATTCCAGAGGTGGATCACGAGGATCAGTTCCCTCCGTAGCTGAATTACCAGATTCAAAGATTCAACATCCATGTGTTCACATAAGCTTCCTCCCCTACTGCCCGCCCCTCCCCGACCATAAAAGCTGCAGATTAGTTGGCGCATTTGTAGCCTTTTTACTGGAGACCATAAGTTTGAGTTGTATTGTTCAATGTGAGGGCCACAATGAGAGAACGTGGATCTTTCTTATTCTTGTGCACTGTGATCTTTCCTTTCAAGGCTTCACCTATAGAAGAAAGGCAAAAATTGGGTTTCAGAATTCAAGGAATACAGTGCAGCAGAAAAGCAACATGGTATACTTAGAATTGATACTTCTTATTTTTTGTTGTGAGATGTTTCACTTTTTTTTTTAACTTAAAAAATTTCAGGACAATTTTATGTTTAATTTTTGAAGAAAGCAGATCTAACTTAGCTAGCATGGGTGTCAAATGCTTGTGAAAAAGCATAACTACAGCAGTCACTGCAGGGTTGGGGACTGTTTACTGGACTCTTCAATATGAGGCCCTGAGGTATGTCCTGGGCATATTATAAAAGAGACATGGTCCCTGACCTCAAAGCGTTCACAGTTCAGGGCGAAGAAAACAGAGGTGCTGACAACTATGCAAGAGGTCTAACAGGGTATGCTGGCACAGAGGCCTGGGGATGGCTGGAAGGCAGTAAAAGGTAAGGCTTCACAAGACTTAATTCACATGCTAGCAAGGTAATGCTCAAAATCCTTCAAGCTAGGCTTCAACAGTATGTGAACTGAGTATTACCTAGATGTACAATCTGGATTTAGAAAAGGCAGAGGAACCACAACAGATCAATTGCCAACATCCATTGGATCACAGAAAAAGCAAGAGAATTCCAGAAAAATATCTACTTCTGCTTCACTGACTATACTAAAGCCTTTGACTGTGTGGACCACAGTCATAATCTGGAAATTCTTAAAGAGATGGGAATACGACACCACCATAACTGCCTCCTGAGAAACCTGTATGCAGGTCAAGAAGCAACAGTTAGATATGGAACAATGGACTGGTTCAAAATTGGGAAAGGAGTACGTCAAGGCTACATATTGTCATTTATTTCACTTACTTGCAGGGTACATCATGTGAAATGCAGGGCTGAATGAAGCACAAGCTGGCAAAGATTGCCGGGAGAAATATCAACAACCTCAGATATGCAGATGACACCACTCTTATGGCAGAAAGCAAAGAGGAACTAAAGAGCCTCTTGATGAAAGTGAAAGAAAAGTGTGAAAAAGCTGCCTTAAAACTCAACATTCAAAAAATGAAGATCATGGTATCTGGTCCCATCACTTCATGTCAAATAGATGGGGAAAGAATGGAAGCAGTGTCCGACTTTATTTTTTTGGATTCCAATCACTATGGATGGTGACTGCACCCATGAAATTAAAAAACGCTTGCTCCTTGAAAGAAAAGCTATAACAAACCTAGACAGCGTATCCAAAAGCAGAGATATTACTTTGCCGACAAAGGTCCCTAAGGTCAAAGCTATGGTTTTTCCAGTAGTCATGTACGGATGTGAGAGTTGGACCATAAAGGCTGAGTGTTGAAGAATTGATGCTTTTGAATTGTGATGCTGGAGAAGACTCTTGAGAGTCCCTTGGACTGCAAGGAGATCAAACCAGTCAATCCTAAAGGAAATTAATCCTGAACACTGATTGGAAGGACTGATGCTGAAGCTCCAATACTTTGGCCACCTGACGCAAAGGACTGACTCCTTGGAAAACACCCTGATGCTGGGAAAGACTGATGGCAGGAGGAGAAGGGGGCAATAGAGGATGAGATGGTTTGATGGCATCACTGACTCAATGGATACGAGTTTGAGCTAACTTCAGGAGATAGCAAAGGTCAGGGAAGCATGGTGAGCTGCAGTTCATGGGGTCGCAGAGTCAGACATGACTGAATGAATGAACAACAAGAAAGGGATAAATCATCTGAGGACTCAAGCAGCCAGAATAGAAGACTGCTGAACACTTAGGATGATTCACTAGAGACTCCAGGCTACAGTTTAGTGTTAAACCGCCCTAAGAGTAAAGTCAACACCATTGCTCCTTAACAAAGCTTTAAAACATTTTTTTTGGTAAAGATCAAGGTAATCTTTAAATAACTTAACTGTCTGCCTAAGCAAACTTCAACGCTTTTAAAAGAAAATAACCAAAATCCAAACATTCAGCAAAACAATATTTCTAGTGTTTGACATTCATTTAAAATGTCTAGATTTTTAAATAGCTGCAAATTGAGGCTTATAAGCAGGAAAAAAAAAGTTACAGCAATAACAAAAACACATTTAGGCATATCTTAATTAAATTCCTGAAAACCAGTGATAAAAACAATAATCTTTAAAACTTCCAGAGGGGAAAAATGAAGATATTACATATAAGAGAAAAAAGAGCAACCTCAAAATTTTCATCAGCTAGACATATTTTTGAAGTGATGAAAGAAAACCTATTAAGAATTCGATATCTAGCAAAAATCCTTAAAAAAATGAAAACTAAGAACAAGTTTTTATTTTTATTTTTTTCAAAGAAACAAAAGCATTCTTTTCTGGGAGGCCTGCACTGTAAGAAATGTTAAAGGAAGTTCTTTAGACAGGAGGAAAATGACACCAAAAAGACACCTGAATCTACACAAAGGAATAAATGGTGCTAGACTATAGTAAATATCTGGTAAATAAAAGATGTTTTTTCCTTTTGAAAACTTATTTAATAGATACAGATCTTAATACATTTAAACATACAGACATCATATAGATTACGTTCTCTGACCAAAACAGAATGAAAGTAAAAATCAGTAAATCCCAAAATATTTAGAAATTAAACAACAGATTTCTAAATATTCCATAAATCAGGGACCTCCCTGGTGGTCCAGTGGGTAAGACTCCGTGCTTCTACTACATGGGGTGCAGGTGCAATCCCTAGTCAGGGAACTAAAATACCACATGCCATATGGTAAAAAAAAAAAATTTCATAAATCAAAATAAAAATCAAGAAGAAAGTTAGATGACATTTTGATTTGAATGATTATGAAACCAACATATAAAAATAGGTGGCCTATAACTACAACACTGCTTAGATGAAAAACCATTAACTTTAAATGCTTATATTAGAAAAGAAGACAGACACAAATGTCTTCACTGGGGTAATTCTATCCAACGGTTAAGGAAAAATAATAACAAATGTATAAAAAACAGAGGAAGGAATACTCCTCAGTTCATCTTTTAAGGGCAGCATTACCCTTATACCAAAATTAGATAAAGTTATTTGAAGAAAACTACAGAGATATATATCCCTCATGAACAAAGATTCAAAAATTCTTTGAACAAAAGAGAAAAAACATGATTGTGTCACACAAATGTAGAAAAAGCCTCTGCTGCTGCTGCTGCTGCTAAGTCGCTTCAGTCGTGTCCAACTCTGTGAGACCCCAAAGACAGTAGCCCACCAGGCTCCCCTGTCCCTGGGATTCTCCAGGCAAGAACACTGGAGTGGGTTGCCATTTCCTTCTCCAATGCAGGAAAGTGAAAAGTGAAAGTGAAGTCGCTCAGTCGTGTCTGACTCCTAGTGACCCCATGGACTGCAGCCCACCAGGCTCCTCTGTCCATGGGATTTGCCAGGCAAGAGTACTGGAGTGGGTTGCTAAGCCTCTGACAAAGTTAATTTCTAACAACTTTCAGCAAGCTAGGAATAGAAGGAAACTTCTTTAACCTGATAAAGAAAATCAATGAGAAACTATAGATAACATCATTATTAACTGAAGAACTGAAAGGTTTCTTCCTAAGACTGGGACTGAAGTAAGGATCTTCATTCTGACTGCCTCTAATTAGTATTCTATTGGATGTCCTGGTCAGGGCATTAAGATGCAGAGGAAGAAAAAAAATATAGATTGGGGGAAAAAATGGTAAAATGGTCTTTATTTGCAGACCATATGGTCTTACACATAAAAAATTCTTAAGCACTATGCAAAAAAAAAAAAAAAAGGAAAACAGCTACTAAAACTCTCAGAAGGTTTAGCAATCTCAGAACATAAGATCCATATAAAAAATTAACTGCATTTCTATACATGAGCACTGAAGAATTAGAAACTGAAATAACAATAGCATTTATAATAGCATTGAAAAAGCGTATAATTCTTGAGATAAATGTAACAATATATACGCATCATTTAGTTATATCAAATTATGAAACACTGCTAAAGATGATCTAAGTAAATGAGACATATTGTTTGTGGATGACACTCAATACTGTTTTAAGATGTTAATTCTCCCCAAAGTAATCTATAGATTCAACACGGTCTCAATCAAAATCCCAGCAGGACTGTTTTATTTGGGCAGAATTTAAGTTGACTTTAAAACGCATATGCAAATTTAAAGAGCCCAGAATAGTGAGAGAACAGAATAAAGCAGGAGGATTTATATCATCTTACAGTGTCTTACTGGCGTAAGAAAAGACACACAGATCAAGGAAACAAAGTTCAGAAACAGACATGCATACATGGTTAGTTAATTTCTGACAAAAGAGCCAAGGTAATTAAACGGGAAAAGAAAAGTCTTTTCAAGAAATGATGATGAAACAACCTAATATAAATTTGGAAAAAGATGAATATTACTTTTAAAATCAACATGAAATAGTTTATAATCCTAAATGTACAGGCAAAAATATAAAGCTTTTAGAAGAACCGTATAGGAAAAGCTGTGATGTTAGAGTAGCAAAGATTTCTTAACTTAGGCCACAATAGCACAAAGTTCAAAAGACCTTAAGAAAATGAAAGGAAAAACTAGGATTGAGACATAAATATCAGCAATGCGCGTATCGGACAAACAACTTGTACCTTATTAAGATTCTTATAACCCAGTAAGATGACAACCCAACCAAAATTGAGCAAAATATCTTAAAAGAAACCTCACCAAAGAAGACATACAAATGACCAATGAACATATGAAAAGATGCTCAACATCATTAGTCATGAGGTAAATGCAAATTAAAAACACAGCTGTCACTACATACACTTATAACACAATGACATATTAAAACATATTAAAATGACTGCCCTTTTATGTAAGTGTTGACAAAGATGTGCAGCAAACAAACCCACAACAGTGTAGGAACCTTGAATAGTATAGTCATTGTGAAAAAGTTTGCCAGCTTCTTATGAAGTATTTATTTATCGTAAGACCTAATAATTCCACTCCTACGTATCTGCCTAGGAGAAATGAAAACATATGTCCACACAAAAACTTTTACAAAAATGTTCATATTAATTTTATCCATAATGGTGCCTGACTGAAAATAATCTAAAAGTCTATCAGCAAGTGAAAGCCTATGTACATTACAGTAAGTTCATACAAAGGAACACTACCTGGCAATAAAAAGGAACAAATTACTGATTCACAGATGCACTTTAAAATATGCTAAAAGCAAAGCTGGAGTATGTTCTATATAGTAATTCTGATATAAAATTCTAAAAGAATACTAATGCCTTACTATTATTAATAGTAATATAATACGTAGTGACAGAAAGCAGATCAATGGTTGTCCAGTCTGAAAACTGAAGATGGGGATGACTGACTGCACAAGGGATCAACAAGGAAACTTTTTAGGGTGAAGTAAATATTCTATATCTTCAAAGACATGGGAATACCAGACCACCTGACCTGCCTCTTGAGAAACCTGTATACAGGTCAGGAAGCAACAGTTAGAACTGGACATGGAACAACAGACTGGTTCCAAATAGGAAAAGGAGTACACCAAGGCTGTATATTGTCACCTTGCTTATTTAACTTTTTTGCAGAGTACATCATGAGAAACGCCAGGCTGGAAGAAACACAAGTTGGAATCAAGATTGCCAGGAGAAATATCAATAACCTCAGATATACAGATGATACCACCCTTATGGCAGAAAGTGAAGAAGAACTAAAGAGCCTCTTGATGGAAGTGAAAGAGTGAAAAAGTTGGCTTAAAGCTCAACATTCAGAAAACGAAGATCATGGCATCTGGTCCCATCACTTCATGGGAAATAGATGGGGAAACAGTGGAAACTATAGCTGACTATTTTTGGGGCTCCAAAATCACTGCAAATGGTGACTGCAGCCATGAAATTAAAAGACGCTTACTCCTTGGAAGCAAAGTTATGACCAACCTAGACAGCATATTAAAAAGCAGAGACATTACTTTGCCAACAAAGGTCCGTCTAGTCAAGGCTATGGTTTTTCCAGTAGTTAAGTATGGATGTGAGAGTTAGACAATAAAAAAGCTGAGTGCTGAAGAATTGATGCTTTTGAACTGTGGTGTTGGAGAAGACTCTTGAGAGTCCCTTGGACTGCAAGGAGATCCAACCAGTCCATCCTAAAGGAAATCAGTCCTGGGTGTTCATTGTAGGGACTGATGTTGAAGCTGAAACTTCAATATTTTGGCCACCTGATGAGGAGAGCTGATTCATTTGAAAAGACTCTGATGCTGGGAAAGATTGAGGGCAGGAGGAGAAGGGGACGACAGAGGATGAGATGGCTGGATGGCATCACTGACACAATGGACATGGGTTTCGGTGAACTCTGGGAGTTGGTGATGGACAGGGAGGCCTGGCGTGCTGCGGTTCATGGGGTCACAAAATGTCAGACACAACTGAGCGACTGAACTGAACTGAACTGAACAGAGTGGAACATACATTTGCCAAAATTTATTAAACTGTATAAATAAAATGCGTAAATCTTTACTGTATGTAAATATAGAATAAAGTGTTTTTAAAATTGTGATGGCTTAGGAATAAATTCATAGATAAATGGAATAAAGATTCATTATAGAGATTCAATACATTTTAACTGGGGCATTTTACATCACTGAGGAAAGAAAGGAGTCAAAAGAAATGTATAAATTTAGTAACACAGTATTTCTTTGTATGGAAAAAAAGTTAGAAACCAAAAGGAAAAGGCTGATGATTTGTTTATACAAAAATGAAACAAATTCTATAAAGCCAAGATACTTTAAAAAGGCATAAAATGTGTTCAATTTTTACATTCCAGCCATCTTTACCAAAATTTGGCTGTTAGAATCCAACCACAACAGAAAAAGAATGAAAGAAACCAGTAACAAACAACAACCAGTATCTGACTGCTCTGATTTGCATTTTGGTGATTATCAGTAGTGATGCTATTATTTCAAATGTTTAACCGCCATCTAAAAAGATTCTTTGAGCATTTTATTTAACTCAGTGATTTTCTTGTTGATGTGCCCTAAGGGTAGTTGCTCTTTAAGCGGCTTTAGACATGTTAAAAATGTTAAGTTCACTTGTTTATAAATGTCCTATTCAATCCTTAGTGTAGGGTCAAAATGGAAATGTTCTCTGGTGCCTATAAAGCAGGTTATCAAATACTGCATTTCAAGTTTAAAAAATATGTTTAAAAAGAAGAATGTATTTAAGAGGTTTATGTATCCCTTAACTTAAAATACAGCTCAAGATGCATGAATAGCAGATAATTTTGTTAAATTTTCACAGAAGAAAAAATTTTCAGCATCAATATTAAATAAAATATTTGAGTAATTAAAAAGTCTTAACACTGTCTTATAAGCTGATATTGTAATTTTCATGTTTTAAAACAAAATACAAGCAAAATAACTCTTGCTGTAATAGTTATTTTGTAAGCTTAATTTCAAAATGGAGATGTAAAACAATACTTAATTATACAGCATGAAGGGTCACAGTAATAAATACACAGTTCACACTGCTGCACCCACTTCAATTGTTCAAGCCTGGCAAAAGTGCCAAGGTAACAGCTCTAATGCAGTAGAGATAGGAGTAATTAATCAGTGTCAAATAGATATAAAATGACTGATGTTGTTAAGTGTGTAAACTGGTGAGAGCTGCAAAGGACAGTCTCTATGCAGCTGAGCTGTATCACCTTGTTTTTATCATCAGCAGACGGCTATTAGTATATCACAAAGCAGCACTGCAGTTCAATCAAGAACAAAATTGATTTCATTTCAATTTGGTCCTAGTGGTTTTTTCAAATTAGTTTCTTCCAGAGCAATAAAATTTCATTCCCCACAAGGGAGATAAATAAAAATCAGTATTATCACTACCAAAGCTTAGAGTTAAAAAAATGAAAAGAAAAAAAAAAAAGAAAAGGATGCTCCATCACATAAAAGCTTACTAATAACATGTAAGTGACTGAACTGAACTGAATAACATATAAAGAGATCTAAAGAGTATGATTTTAATAATATTTTTCAAAGACAAACCACAAGAAAAAAAAATCTGGATCTTTAAAATAAATACTGTCACATAAGTTTGTACAATAAAATTGTACATTATTTTTTAAAGGAAAAGGGGGAAAAAACACTCTGAATTTAAACTTTAAAATTGACCTTTAAATCCTTTAAAAGTATTCATTCTGGGAGGCTAGTCTCTAACTCCCACAATGCTGGAAATGCTCAAATGTTGTAGAATATTTCTTTGGAAACTATTGTTAGAACTATGTTGTGAAAATAACAACAACAAACAAAATCCCAAACCAAAGCAAAAACACATTAGTTTCATCATCTTATAGTTACCTTGTGCTTTTGGTCAACTGTAAAATTCCTATTCTGAGAAATTTCCTATTCACACTGTCTTTTTCTTTGCTTTCCAAATATCCTGTCTGCCCTCAATGATAGATTTTGTTGTTGTTTAGTAGATAAGTTGTGTTCAACTCTTTGTGACCCCACAGACTACAGCCTGCCAGGCTCCACTGTCCATGGGATTTCCCAGGCAAGAATACTGGAGTGGGTTGCCATTTCCTTTTCCAAGGGATCTTCCCAACACAAGGATCAAACCCATGTCTTCTGCATTGTCAGGTGGATTCTTTACCACTGAGCTGCCAGGGAAGTCCAATGGTAGATTTACCATTACCAAAAAAAGACTTAACATTATTCAAAATATTAACATGTACACATACACACACACACACACACACAAGCTGGGTGGAATAACTGTATAGGCATGTTCACAATATTTTGTTAAAAAAATCTTGTCACATTACTGTTTGGACAGTAAAATAAACTTTATGCACAACAGCAAATTGTCATGATTAGACACTTGGCTTTATTTATCTAAAAACTGTACACCATATTAAGTCAAAAAGTAGTTTTTGACTCAAGCTATTTTTCGACTCAACAATACTCTCCTCAGCCATGCCACAATTTAAGAGAACATCAGAGTTGACAAAATGGGGCAACCAAATACAGCAACTAGATAATTGCCCCTGGCATGTGTCACCCACGGTGATGAAAGGAAGTTATATTTCAATGACAATGCATATTACTGTACTTATTCATTCATTCAGGAGGGTATTTATGACATGCCAAATACTGCACCAGATAAAAAAGAAGTGAGAGGGGCAAATAACTCATCTATGAGAACCCCTTATCAGAGCACACTGGTATGTTATAACACAGATATACGTATGAATTGATCTGGGAGAAAAAAATAACAGAACAGTTAACTTTTTAAGACAATGAGGAAAGATGTACAGAAATAAGCTGGGTTATAAAGCGAAAAGTATAATTCATCAAGTGAAAGAGGTCAAAGTAGTTTCCTAGGTAGAGAAGTATCTCAGATAAAGGCAATGAGGAAGAAAAGATGGGAAAACTAGCTAAAAAATGAGCAGTACAGCTGGAGCATATGATGGGCTTCTGTGGGGTTCTGACAGGTTAGGGCTGGAAACGATGAAAAACGGTCAGACTGTAAAGGGTCATGGAAAGAATCTGGATTTTATCCTGGATATACTTAGGGTCCAGTGAGGGCTTTTTTTAAAATTTTAAATTAATTACTTAATTTTAATGGAGGCTAATTACAATATTGTAGTGGTTTTTGCCATACATTGACATGAATCAGCCATGGGTGCACATGCGTTCCCCATTCCGAACCCCCTCCCACCTTCCTCCCCATCCCATCCCTCAGGGTCTTCCCAGTGCACCAGCCCTGAGCACCCTGTATCATGCATCAAACCTGGACTGACGACCTATTTCAGATACGATAATATACATGTTTCAGTACTTTTCTCTCAAATCATCGCATCCTCGCCTTAACTTTAGTAAGGTGTAGTTTATATATAATAAAACTATAACATGTAAAATTGCAGTTCAGTGAGTTTTACTTAATATTTCACTTTTGTAAACTTTCACCTACCTCAAGTATCAAGATGCTTCTCTTATGTTATCTAGAAATTTCACAGTTTTAAGCTTTTATGTTTATGTCTATTATCCATTTAAAGTAAGTTTTTATATATTTGGTGTCAGATAAGAAGAGTCATTATTTTCCTTTATAAATATTCAGTTGTTCTAACACAATTTTCTGAGAAGACTATCCTTTTCCAATTAAATTTATATTGGCCCTTTGAAAAAACTTAATTGACTATACAAAAATGAGGCTATTTCTGGATTTTCTATCAGTGTATTAATCTATATATTCATCTTTTATATGTCAATACTACACTGCTTGTGTTAATATAATTTTTAAGTTCAGAATTTACATAGTGTAAGAAGTACAATATGGTTCTTAAAATTGTTTGGCTACAATAGTCTAGATCATTTGTATATAAATTTTAGAATCAGCACATTAATTTCTCTTGCTAAATTCACTTACTAGCTCTGTATTTTTTTTTTTTTGGTAGATTTCCTAGAATTTTCTATGTATACATTATCTATAAATAATAACAGCTTTATTTCTTCCTTCCCAATGCTTTTTAATTCTTCTTCATTGCTTATCGCACTGGCTAAGAGTTCCAGTTTAAGAGTGCAGGAGTGCAGACATACACACCGTGGTCACAGTGTATTTTCTTGTTACACATCACTGGATTCAATTTGCTACTATTTTGTTGAGGATTTATTCCTGAGGGACATTGGTCTGTAGTTTCATTTTCTTGTACCATCTTTGTCTAATTTTTGCTTAGGCTAATATACAAATGAAAAGATGCTCAACATCACTTATTATTATATAAATGCAAATCAAAACCACAATGAGGTATCATCTCACACCAGTCAGAATGGCCATCATCAAAAAGTCTACAAATAAATGCTGGAGAGGGTGTGGAGAAAAGGGAACCTTGTTACACTGTTGAATGCAAACTGATACAACCACTACGGAGAACACTGGGAAGATTCCTTAAAAAACTAGGAATAAAACTACCATACGACCCAGCAATCCCATTTCTGGGCATATACTCTAAGGAAACCAGAACTGAAAAAGACACATGTACCTGAACGTTCAATGCAGCACTATTTACAACAGCTAGGATATGGAAGCAACCTAATGTCCATCAGCAGATGAATGGATAAGGAAGTTGTGGTATATATACACAACGGAATATTACTCAGCCTTTATAAAAAGGAATGCATTTGAGTCAGTTCTAATGAAGTGGATGAACCTAGAGCCTATTATACAGAGTGAACTAAGTCAGAAAGAGAAGGACAAATACTGCATATTAATGCATATATATGGAATCTAGAAAGATGGTACCAATGATCCTACATAAACAGCAGCAAAGGAGACCCAGATGTAAAAGAAGAGACTTTTGGACTCAGTGGGAAAAGAAGGTGGGATGATTTGAGAGAAAACCATTCAAACATATACACTGTCATATGTAAAACAGATAACCAGTGCGAGTTTGATGCATGAAGCAGGGCACCCAAAACTGGTGCTCCGTGACAACCTAGAGGGATAGGGTAGGGAGGGAGGCAGGAGGAGGTTCAGGATGGAGGGAACACATGTACTACCTATGGCCGATTCATACTGATACACGGAAAAAACCATCACAATACTGTACAGTAGTTATCCTCCAAATAAAATAAATTTTAAGAAAAAAAAACCAGTGTAGGAGTGGAGCAAGTAGACACCATTGCCTTATCTCAAATTTAGTCTTTCTTTATTCAGCATGATGCTAGCGATAGGCTGTATGGATGCCTTCTGTCAGGATGATGAAGCTCTCTTTTGTTTCTAGTTTGCTGTGTTTGTCATGAATTGATATTACGTTTTGTCAAACTTTTTTTTTTCTGCATCCACTGATACAATCATGTAGCTTTTCTTCTTTAGACTGCTAGCATGGTGGACTACATTATATGATTTTAAAATACTGAATCAGCCTTGAATTCTTGGAATAAAACCCATTTGGTCACAGTGTATTTTCTACACATCATTGGATTCAATTTGCTACTATTTTGTTGAGGATTTATTCATGAGAGACACTGGTTTGTAGTTTAATTTTATTGTACTCTCTTTGTCTAATTTTTGATATCAAAGAAATACTACCCTCATAAAATCAGTTCTTTTCTTTTTCCTGGAAGAGACTGTGTAGAGTTGGTGTTATTTCTCTAAGTGGTTGGCTTCTTTCACTCAGCAATATGGGTTTAAGATTCCTCCATGTTTTTTCACAGGTTGATAGTTCATTTCTTTTTAGCACTGAATGAAATTTCATCTTCTAGATGTACGGACCATTTATATTTAATACAATTATCAACATGTCCCTAGAGCTCTTTTTTCTGACTAGCTTCTATCCCAATACTCTGCCCCACAGCTTCTGGCTTCTATTTATCAGTAATACCATCAGAGGCTAATGATTAGTAGAGTTAAAAAAAATTCTTATAACTGAGAATGACTATTTTTCCTTTCTTTGAAATTTTGTTTTCACAAACTTTCCTCAGGTTATACTCTTTTAGGAGAGCCTATTGGACTTATGTAAGTACACACAATGGCAATAAAAGAAATATAGAATGTAGATGGTGCCACGGGGCAACATTAGAATCATATATCTTCTTCACAGTATTCTGAGAAATCAATTACTCGAAGGATTACTGTGTAAAGAATAGTTAGGATTTCAAATTTTCACTAGGTATAAATAATATTGTGTTGCAATTAGGTAGGAGAAAATTCAAAGGCTATCTTAAATCTCTCTCAAGATTAAAACATGAAAGAATTAGTATAGCCTTTAGAATTCTAGTAGTAAGACAACAAATGGTCACAGTGGGGAAAAAGCAGTATTTTCAATTTTCCCAAAGTTAATCCAAATATCAGAGTTAAAAAAAAAGCAAAGAAACATAAATGAAGATGTCTTTGCTTCATTTCAGTTTTGCTGTGCTATAGCTTTCCAGAGAAAGAGAAAATGACACCATCAAAGTTTTATTTCCATAGCATTACAACCTCAAAGTGAAAGAATGACAACACAGTGCTGCTTTACTCTAATGGTGTTAATTTGCATCTACTAAATTCCTTTACGCTTCAACAGTGAAATAAAAACTACATTACAATTTTATGAAATATTTTAAACATGGAGAATGATGTAATGACCACTTGCTCAGTTTTGTCAAATCTTGACATTCTGCACAGTTCCTTCAGTTTTTCAAAGAAATAGTTCAGATATACGGCACTAAAGCCCCTTTCTGCAATCTTATTTCTATCCTTCTCTAGAGGTGACCACGTCAATGAATTCAGTGGTTATCATAAGTGTTGCTTCTTAATTTACTATGTGCGTGTATAGACTGTTGTTTTACATGTTTTTAAAACTTCATATAAATCAAAACCATATATTTTAGAAATCCTTCTGCAAATCTTTGCTCAACGTTGCTTTTAAGAGACATACAAATAATCTGATGTTGAGTATCTCTGCACTGAAGTTTGGTGTGCATTCAGTTTTCCCACAGTCAAGATGCTTTCAGTGAAGATGGGACAAGACATACGTGTAACAAGCAGTTAAAAAAAAAAAAGTCCATAATCAAATTCTAACTTTTGGTGTTAGATGTGTAGATATATAAGAACTATAGGTGCTCATGTAAGTGAACAATCAACGAGATGTAAGACAAAGCAATGCAGCATCGGATCAGTCTTTAAACACTAGGCTAGATCTGAGGAGGTGGATCCAGTGGAGAGCATTCTAAACAAATATATTTTGAATATAATAACTACTGAATGACATTCTCTTTTAATTTACACTTTACTTCTATTGGTAATATTTCTGTTTAGTCACTTGGGAAATTAAAATATTTTCTTTTAGTTATAGTTTCAACTTAGTATATACTAGTTAATGCTTAACGAAAAATTTTCTGAATTACTCTGTAGTACTCAACATAAGAGCTACATAATGGCACATACATTGTAACTGGCAGACATCAGATTCAAATAAAAGTTTTAACTTACTTCTTTAATGAAATGATATGCCACCTAAACTTTATGTACATGGTAAACTCTAAGAACTACTTACCTTAGTATGCTATATTGCTTCAAATACAGTGGGCACAGAAAAAGTGTTTGTAGAATGGATGAATACTGTTTATTTCAGAATGAATAAGACACCCACCCCCCTTTCTTACCTGCTTTAACTGAAAATGGCTTTTCCAATAGAAATACTGTTTGCTTCCAGTGTGTTTTGGTGCTCAGTGGGCCCGTAGAAAACACAACCTGCATTGGTAGAGTTCAAAAATGTCTGATGAAGTACAAGATTTTTAATATCACGGTACATTAATTTACTACATCAAATACAAGCTCCAACTACTTACAAAAGCAAAATGCTTATGATCAAATGCCTTGGGGCACAAAGATAAAATACTTGCCTAGTTATGAAATACCTACCTTGTTGTGGCAATTCTTCTCAAAATATATATCGAAGTAGCCAGCAATTGCCTGTTTTTTTAAAAAGAAGTAATATAAATAATTATTAAACAAATCATGTAACAATTGATTTCATGGTCTTTTAAGTCAAGGCAAGTAAGAAACCATTTCAAAGATCAGACACTCTTAAATAAATGGCAGGTCACTATTTTCTCTAGAAAAGATGTTATAAATAAAAATAATGTAACTTGGCTTTTCCCCATATAAACAAGATAATAAGGGTAACAAGGCTAATCAGATACTCAATACGTGTTCACTTAGAGAAACGCCAGTGCTGGACCACTGAAAAGTGAGAATCTACATGGAGCGAGGCTCACCCGGCCCCTTACCCATCCAGACTCCCCCACTGAGACGCTGCCGTGTGAGTCAAGTCTCCATACAGCCGCAGCAGTGTGAGACAGCCCAGGAGAGACCAGGAGAACTAGGATTGAACTAGACCAGCAGAACAATCCAGACTACAGAAACACAGACAAATAAATCTACATGATTTTGACGTCAAGACACTAAGTTTTGGGGTGGTCTGTTACACAGAAATAAATAATTGACACATACTCTTTTGTACAAACCCAGTTCACTTCATTTCTTCTGATTTAATTCATCCAATTTTAAAGTAAAGTAGTATGATTATTTTTATGATGAGATAAATGAAATTTTAAAATATTACATATTTTGTTTCTGAAAATAAAAATTACATCATTCAATAAAACTTATGTTTTAGGTATACACACAAAGAAGAAATCTGATGTAACTCTAAGGTTCACTGTAATTATATAAAAGGCTGCTAGAAGAAATTAATATGTTAATCAAATATAAATTTTAATTTCTTTTTGTTTAAAATTTAAATGATCATTCCTTTTTCTTTCACTAGTGGGACAGGCTTGACTCAACCTATTTTAAAACTGGCATTAAATAAAGCATATAAAGTGTTAAAAATTAGAAACTGATTATCAAAAAGTCATATAAAGCTGATTTGTGTACTTTCCTGCTTTTGTTAAAAACGTGGAGTTTTACTGATTCCACAGGGTTAATGCAGATTGGGCCCAAACCAAATTCAGTATTTAACCTTGAGGTTCATTATGCTTCAGATACCAAAAGAGAATCAAAATACTATTTATAATTTTGTCAAACAGAAAAAAACACTGGTCTCAGACCAATTCCTAAACTGTGTTCCTGCAGGAGAGAACCCCAAAACAGAAAGAACAGCACACTCTTAGAGAGCAGAAATGAGGTTTGAACCACTGTCTGCTGAGACACTGCTGACAGAATTTATGTCCTGACTTTAACTGCACTGGTCGCCTGTTAACATCAAACATCAATAAGGTCCAGATGACGATAAGTCAGCAAAGAGTCCACAATACCCAGGATACAATCCAATACTACTCAGCATACAAAGTCCAGGAAAATGGAACCAACTGTCAAGAGGAAAGACAGTCAACAGATGTCAGTGCTGAGATGACCCAGATGCTGGACTATCAGACAAAGACTTAAAGCAGAAACTATAACTATGTTGGTATGAGTTAACAGCAAAGCCACAGCAGAGACACACTGAAATGAATCAAAAGAGAGATTCTCAGTGGAGAAACAGAAATGACAAAAAGAGAACCTAAAGGGAATTTCAGAACTGAAAAACACAATTAACTGAAACAAAAAACTTCCTAGGATGAATTGTAGAATGGAGAAGATACAGAGGAAAAAGTCTGAATTTGAAGTGAAACCAATAGAAACGAACCAATTTTTAAAAACAAGGGGAAAAGATTGAAATAAAATTCCCAGAGACTCGGGGACCTATGGAATTAACAAACATCTGACTGGAGGTCCAGACTGAAAAGAAAAATATGATGGAACAGGAGGGGGAAAAAAAAAAAACACTTTTAAAATTCTATATCCAGGAAAAACATCCTTTAGAGAATGAAGGATAAAAATATTTCCAAGTGAAGGAAAATTACAGAATCCATTGCCAACAGGCTTTTTAGAAGACATTTTAAAGGAAGTTCTTTAGGCTGACAGGCAATAATATTGGAAGGAAACCTGAAATATCAAAAATAAGAAACCAAAAGAAATGATAAATAGTTGGGTAACTATAATCCCCTCTGAATTTGATACCTATGATTATTTAAGGCAAAAATTATAACATCATCTGGTGGGCTTTTCAATGTAAGCACACATAAGCACAAAGATCAGTGCAGGGGCTGGAGGGTAGGAGGAAGAATGAAATCTAAACAATAAATAATGTCTATAAAGTCTGCAAATAAAGAAGGCTCTTAAGCATCATACACAAGGCAGAAACTTAATATAAGAAAAATTTAAATTTTAGAATCAAAACTAAAAGATAAGCAAGAGATCGGAGAATATTTGCCACACATATAACAAAGGGTCACTGTTCTTTGTATATTAAGCTACTACAAATTAGTAAGACAGCAATGTATCAAAAGAAGCTAACAAAAGACAAAGCAAGAGATTTACAAAAGAAAAACAAATGATTAATAGACATGTTAAAAAAAAACTGTTTCACCTACTTAGAAAAAAATAAGTAAATTAAGACAACTGGATACAATTTTCCTTGACTGTGTTTTTTAAATGACAGTATTCACAGCTAGTGGAGAAAGAAGCATTCATGCTGGGAAAATAAAATGAAATAACTTTTCTAGGGAAAACAACTAATACATATTACAAAGAAATCAGATGCAAAATAGCACACGTGATATGACTCAGTTTATACACAGAAATCCAAAAATAGCAAACCTAATTCATAGTGTTACAAGTCAGAAGAGGAGTTATCCTTGCAACAAGGATAGAAACTGGAAGGGATTCCATGGTGGGCTCCTGGGTTTCTGGTAGTATTCTGTTTCTGAAGTTGAACGCTGGGTATATATACATGAGGGAAAAATCACTTTGTGTAATTTTATTAAACTATTTATGACTTGTATACTTTTCTGTTTTCATTCACTCAATTAAGATTTTTTACAATGTAATACTGGTTGACCCAGTAATTCAAAACTTCCAAAAAGTTATTCTAAGGAAATTATTAAGTATGCTTGCAAAGATTTAACTATGTCAATTTTAGCCCAAATTTTCAACAACAGGTAATCAGTTACTAAATCATAAAATCTACAAATAATAGAATACTATTTGGCCATCAAAAGTAAACCTACAGGTAAGTATTTACTGATTTGGAAAATGAGTTGTGGTATACTATTAAGTGAAAAAAATAATATATATTTGTTTGGGGCACTTATTCTGTGTTACACAAATGTGAATATATAACTATCTGGAAAGATCTGACCAAGCTATTGAAAGTAACAGATAGATTTGGAATATCGATATTCTTCATGTTTATCTATCCATTTCTCACAAATATGAAGAACTGTGATAAGTTATTTTTAATAGGACTTGAGCTAAATAATCCATAGTATTGCACGGAGAAGCATTCAATTCAGCTGTTATCTCTGATTATTTCCCTTAGTGACTCTCAAAAAAATCAGTCCTCTCTGTACCTCAAAGGCTAGGGTAAGTGTCTAACATGTAAAAGGAACTAAACTAATTTAAATAAAAAGAATGACAAGTTTTCCCCAGCTAGTAATTCTAGAAAAATAATATTTTCCAGGGCTTCCCTGGTGACTGAGATGGTAAAGAATCTGCTTGCAGTGCAGGAGACCTGGGTTTGATCCCTGAGTCAGGAAGATCCCGTGGAGAAGGGAATGGCCACCCAGTTCAGTATTCTTGCTTGGAGAATTCCATGGATAGAGGAGCCTGGTGGGCTACAGTCCACAGGTCACAAAGAGTTGGATATGACTGAACGACTAACACACACACACACACACACATTTTCCAATGAGGAGAGTAGCAAAAGTGAAAGTTTAGTCACTGAGTCGTGTCTGACTCTTTGTGACCCTATGGATTGTAGACTGACAGGCTCCTCCGCCCATGGGGTTTTCCAGGCAAGAGTACTGGAGTGGGTTGCCCTTGCCTTCTCCAGAGGATCTTCCCGACCCAGGGACTGAACCCGGGTCTCACACACTGTAGGCAGACACTTTACCGTCTGAGCCACCAGGGAAGTCCCTAAAATTGCAAATAGAGACGAAAAGATGCAAATGGGAAAGCAACAGTAATAGAAATTATTGAAACCCTCTCTATATGTATATATATTTTTTATTATAAAATCGTTGAAAAATGAAAATTTTTATTTGTATTGGTTTGCATTAATTTTTATTGAAGAATAGTTGCTTTACAATGTTATATTTGTTTCTGCTATACAGCAAACTGAAACAGTTACATGTATACATATATCCCCTCTTTTTGGATTTCCATCTCATTTAGGTCTCCACAGAGCACTGAGCAGAGTTCCCTCTGCTATCTAGTAGGCTCTCATTAGTTACCTATTTTATACATAGCAGTGTATATATGGGGATGGGCTTTCCAGGTGGCTTAGTGGTAAAGAATCTGCCTGCCAGTGCAGGAGATGCAGGTTCAATCCCTGTGCTGGAAAGATTCCCCTGGAGTAGGAAATGGCACTTCACACCACTATTCTTGTCTAGATAATTCCATGGACAGAGGAGTCTGTCGGGCTGCAAAGAGTCAGACATGACTGAACAACTGAGCAAGCACACAGTGTATATATGAAAACATTATGAAGACTTCTAGGGTTCTAGAGGGAGAGGGTTACTTTATAATTATTCTTTAAGTTATACATATGTTGTATACTCTATGTTACCAAAAATGGAAGTGAAGAAAGAAAAACTTCAGTGACCTAATAAAACCTTTTGTGGAAACAACAAATTTGGGCTGAAAAGCAGCTCTTACAACGTTATCAGAAATGCGACCAGAGTTTGAAATATATAAACTATATGAAGAGAAATGGCCTATTTAACTCTGGTGAAAAAAAAGGCAAAAACAGGCCGGTAATGTTAATATAACAGAACATTACATAACTATAATCATGGAGTATAGGTCTTAATGAACACAAGAGGCTGATACACAAGTTTACAAAAAGTTAAAAAATAAAAAAGATCTGAGAATATAAAGGCATTTTAGAATTGTCTTTCAATCCCTAAATATAATTTTCTATGAAATTTAGTTCTCAAAAAAGAAACTAACCCAAAAATACAGTGAAAGAAATACTGTGTAGTTTAGCATAACCAAAAAACAAATAGTTTATAAACCCAAAGACAAATAAATAAAATAAGAAAGAAAAATAGAAGACATATCTATATCATAGTTCCCTGTGAAGGACATTATAGGATCTCCAACTCTTCATGCAGATCTACCTTCCTAATGATGTTTGTTTAAGGGTAGTGTTAAGATCAGTTCCACAGCAAACATTAAGCAGAAGCTTGAGAAGTCAGGAAAAAATTCACCTGGGATTTAAAATCACATGCACATAATGTACTCATCAGAGAACTAAATGGTATTTACCCTCTAATACAAGCAATGCCTAGAATGCCACTTTAAGGAAAGAGCTTTTTTTTCTTTTTAAATATATAAGTGATCCTTGATAATTAAAATAGAGATGAGGAAAAAAGAGGAAAAAAATCCTTAAACTTGAAACATCATATAAACTAGTTGAACTATGATTGCTGTTTTTATTTCTGCAAGGATGTTATAAACAGTCAAATATGTCAGCTGATTTGGGGACAAAACTATTCATTTCGCTGCAGAATATAAACATGCAACTGTTTTTCAATTACAGTTTAATCTCCTTGTTACCACCACTTTGACACGATATCTCTAGGTGTTTTAAATGTTAATTTCAATGAACTCACACTCTCTCTGTGGAAGTCATTCAAATACAAGAATAAACAATCAGCACAGGAAATTGAAAATGATGCCAAACAGGCAATGGCGATAAATAACTGGAGCACAACTTGACATGTGCTTAAGAAAGATCAGATAGATTGGAAGACCTGGCCACAGAATGAATTTCCCTTTTGTTTCATATATATCTCTAATTAGGGGCAAGGGGAATGCTAAGGAGAGAAATAAGCATTTAAATTAAGTATCTATAGGAGCTAGGTTAGTTTGCAAAGGCAAGGTCACAATGAAATAAATAAAATTCGCTGCCTTATACCACAGGCAGAAAAATACAGGTATAAAGTCACTAAGACTGAGAGAAAGTTAATAGTAATTAAGAACAACAGTGATAACAACATAAACAGAATGAAAGGAAAATATATGCATACAGTAAATTTCTGGGATAGTTTGATCATGCTTATAATTTGGTGAGAATATTCCATAATTACTCTGAAGTACATAGGAAAATAATACAGACATGTAGCTTTTTTGGGCATCTTAAATATTCTGAAGTATTACAAGAGAGTTTCAGAATGAGCTATTTGTTTCTGCTTTGTGGATTTCACAAATCATTTCATGTGTACATTGAACCGGTTCAATTTAAAAAATCTGTTTTAAGCTACATTTTGTTTTTTCATCCCATACATACAAAGTAGTATGATACATGCTCATTTGAAGAACAATGACATGGAATAAAAATGAATTGCTTTCTCATGTATTTTAGTGTGATGAGTATTTCTTTAAAGAGGACATATCATGTGTGTATATAACAGGATGGCAGCCAATGAAGTGAGATCAGACTAGACCTTATGAGGAAGAAGGAAATTAAAAATTATCATTATCACTATCACCTGCAGGGAGTAATTTATCATTTCTGTTCTTCATTGGTATCATGTTCCAGCAGCGTGTGGTTACAGCAGATACAATTAGGCAGCTGGCCACAGAAATAGGAGGATAATGTGCTTTTGATGGAGTTTATCCAAGCATGGAGATAGAGTGCTTGTAATCCATGCAGCAGAATCACTATAACAAAAATACAATTCATTTTTTGTTGGAGTATTTCTTTCAAAACCTTAACATGGAATTCAAAAGCTAACTGATGATGAGTCTGAAGCAAGTAAAGCAAGAGTAAGAAGATAATGCATAAAAAAGATTATACATTTTAACTTACATCATTGTCTATAAACCAATCAGATGAAAATACAAATACAGGCCATAAAAAGCTGCTGCATAGAGAGCATGAACTCTGCTGGTGATGACTGGTATTTAAGAAGACATAACCAAGAAAATGAACCAAGAAAATGAAAATTACATGTTACATTATTCTCCCAATATTAACTATAGCTTAAATTATAGACTCTTCCCTCTTCAATTAATTTTCTATTTTATCCCAAGAGGAAATTTGCATCTTTTCTTTCTTTCATGATTCCTCTAGGGAACAATACACATTAAGTGCCATATACTTCTCAAGGGTATCACCAAACTGAGTATCGTTTAGAAATGGATCAAGCAATATGGAAAGCATCAAAACAGACAATAGGTCTAAGAATATTTTTTAAAGGTACTTTTACTAAAAGAAACTCAACATAAATCATTTTTGATCTACTAAAATATTCCCAAAGTACAACTGAAATTCCTTTAAAATTTACTAAGATTGCTCCCTTGTAGTTTACCTACAAAATTACCTAAAAAGGCAGTTTTAGAGAGCAGAAGGGATCACTGCTTCAGAGACTAAAACATAGGTACTTGAATTCTGACATTTCATAAATCAATAGCTTATATGGCCTTACTCAACACTTCTTCCTAGCTAGAAACACAAGATACTATTAATTTATACAGTCAATGATGTAACCAACCTAACAATATATAATGTAAGGTGTGCCATGTGTTCATTTGATACGCTTACATACCGCAAAACGACTACCACCAGAGCATTAACTAAATCTCCATCATGCCACATCATTATTACCTTTTTTTTTTTTGCAGTGAGAGCATTTAAAATCTACTTTCAGTAATCTTCAACTATATAATATAGCATCATTAACTATGGTATAATAACCTTGATGTACAATGGATCCCCAGAACTTCCTCAACTTCTAACTAGAAGTCTGTACTCTTAACCAACATTTCCCCCTTTTTCCCAGTTCCCAACCCACTGGTAACCAACATTCTGTTCTGTTTCTGAGTCTGGCCTTTTTATTTAGGTTCTATGTATAAGAGTTATTTGTTTCCTTCTGACTTCTTTCACTTAGCCTAATACCCTCAAGATCCATCCATGCTGTGGTAAATGGCAAGATTTCCTTCTTTTTACAGTGGAATAATACTCCACTGCATGTGTGTGTGTATATATAATCTCGTATCTTCTTTATCTAGTCCATTGTACACACTTTGGATGTTTCTGTATCTCGACTATTGTGAATAATCAAGACCCTGTTTTCACTTCCTCTGGATATACACCCAGAAGCAGGATTGCTGGGTTATATGGTGTTTCTATTTTTAATTTTCTGAGGAACCTCTGTACTGTTCCTATAGTGGTTGTACCAATTTACATTTCCACTAAAAGTGTACAGAGTTCCCTTTTCTCTACGTCCTTGCCAAGACTTCTCTCTCCAATTTCTAAGCGCAGATTCATTTTCCCTATTACATGCTTCACCAATATCATAGTCTTTTGTGCCTAGCTAATTTTATTATTGTTTTTGACATTCACTTATACGATTGCATATTACCTAAATAGTTATATGGCTCTAAGACATATGTGACTATACAATTTATTTATCCAGTCTACTGTTGACAAGTACTAGGTGCCGTTTTTATGAACATTCTTTTATGAACCTATTTTGATGAACTTAAGCACTCAGTGCTGTTGGGTACATACCTAGGAGTGGAACTACTGCTATATGCACATACACCACTTTTGTTCACTTTCACTGCTTCCTGTATTTCTGGACTTCCATCTAGGATCACTTTTTGTCTGCTTTTATTCCCTTCATTAATCAGTTTCCTGGGGCAAATTCTTTTTTGTTGTTGTTCACCTTAAGTATCTATTTCAGCTTCGTTCTTCATTTTTCAGTTTTGTTTTTGGCCGTGCTGGGTTTCACTGCTGCATGCGAGCTTTCTCCAGCTACCGTGAGTGGGGCTACTCTTTGTTGCAGTGCACAGGCTTCTCACTGAGGTGGCTTCCCTTGTTGCGAAGCACAGGCTCCAAGGGTGGAGGCTCAGTAGCTGTGGCACATGGGCTCAGCTGCTCCGTGGCACGTGGGATCTTCCCAGACCAGGGATAGAACCCATGTCTCCTGCACTGGCAGGTGGGTTCCAATCCACTGTTCCACCAGGGAAGCTCTCAGCTTCATTCTTAAATGTTACTTTCAGTTCAGTTCAGTTCACTCAGTCGTGTCTGACTCTTTGTGACCCCATGGACTGCAGCATGCCAGGCTTCCCTGACCATCACCAACTCCCAGAGCTTACTCAAACTCATGTCATCCAGTCAGTGATGCCATCCAACCATCTCATCCTCTGTCGTTGCCTTCTCCTCCTGCCGTCAATCTTTCCCAGCAGCAGGGTCTTTTCCAATGAGTCCGTTCTTTGCATCAGGTGGCCAAAGTATTGGAGCTTCAGCACCAGTCCTTCCAATGAATATTCAGGACTGATTTCCTTTAGGATTGATGAGTTGATCTTGCAGTCCAAGGGACTCAAGAGTCTTCTCCAACACCACAGTTCAAAAGTATCACTCTTGGCGTTCAGCTTTCTTTATAGTCCAACTCTCACATTCACACACGACTACTGGAAACATCACAGCTTTGACTAGACGGACCTTTGTTGGCAAAGTTATTTCAGTTGGGTAAAATTCAGGGTTGGCAGTTATTTTCTTTCAGCACAGTGAGGATGTCATCACTGAATTACCTTTTGTCTTTCCAATTCTATTGTTCCTGCGGAGAAATCATCTATTTATTGTTCTTTTGAAGATAATTTCAATGTTCTTCTTACAACCCCACTGAGGCTTCTAAGATGTTCTCTTTGGTTTTAGTAGAATGTATCTAGGGATATTCTAGGGAAAGTCTTCTCCTTTTTTAGATTAAAATACAATTCACATACCATAAAAATTTCCCCATTTAAGTAAACTGTATAATTCAGTTTTTAAAAAGTATATTCTGAATTGTACAACCATCACCACAATCTAATTTTAGATTTCTATCAAACCCAAAGAAACCTTGTATCCATACTGCTCCTTTTATCCTCAGTTCTCAGATTTGCCTATTATGAACATTTCAGATAAGTGGAATCATAGAACTGGAACATCATATAAATGGAATCCTCTCACAGCAGGCCTTTTTTACTTAGCATTTTCACTCATTATCTCAGGGTTCATACATTCTGCAGCATGTATCAGGATTTCACTGTTTTCTATACCCACATAATATTTTGAAGTTGGTCTCAGTAAAAGGGTTACTCCATTTTACACAGTCTGCTGTTATAGGAGACAGATTCATCACTGGACTGTTTTAGGTTTTTTTCCTATCTAAGGTCTGTCATCGTCTAACCTAGCTTCTTTTCACTTGTTATGTCTCAGTTTAAATGTTACTTTCCCTGAGCAGCCTTCCCTAATTCCGCAGAGATTATAACATACTCATTAAATGTTCCTGCGTGTCCTCTAACAATATTCATCATATTCATAATGCTTTCTGTTCGACTGAAAATCCCAATAGGCCCTTTAGGGCAATCTCTCTGTATCTGTGCTTACCTCCCTATATTCACTGCCTAGGCACAATGACCGGGTGTTCAATCTAAACATTTAGTGAAAACAGCCATGCAGTTACAAGGGCATGAAATAGCCTGGGATGTTCAGGGACCACAGGAAATTAATAAAGATTTGTTAATTGAGAGAACAATTAAAGAATGAAATGATATAATATGCTCCACTCCTATCAACCTTCAGGAAAAGAAAACTACGATGTTTTACTTCTCTTATAATTTCTTACTTTTTATTCAAAACTGGAATTTGATGTCAACTGCTCTAGAGGAATATTCCTTGATGTCTGTACTAACAATTAATCACTCTGCACTAATTTAGTGCAAACTGTATGATGAAGGCTTTTTAGAAGAAAGTCATGCCTAAGGTAAAACCTTAAATGTGAGTGAGAGTTTGTCAGGTCAAGGGTACCTTTTACATATGCCTGTATCATTAAAATTCTATTACAGAGCACATAGTACAATTATCTGTTTATATGCTGACCTCTCCTACTAAGTGAAGGTCTCTGGCATCAGAGACTATTTTCTGTTGCCCTCACGATGCCTAATACAGCACTAGAATCCAATACATGTGTGAATAAAAAGTCATCGTGAAAAGGTGTGTGGGTGTGTGTGTGTGCTTGCTTGCTTGCCATTTAAGAACTCTTGCAGCAACTGCTTCTCGAGCTTTCTATCTCTTGGTTCCTCACGTCATCAGTTTCTCACAGCTCAATGTCAATGGTTACTGTTTCATTATATTCCATCTTCCATGCTGCTTTCCAATATTCCGTAAAAGCTTTAAGAACTACATGGCCCATTACTCATTCTTCAAATGCCAGAAAATACTATCAATGGTAAGAAAACATTAAATTTAAAAGTTTAAGAACAAAATAGTAGATAAACTGAATTTAAAAAATCAATGCAGAACAAAAAAAATTAGTTTTCTGCTACAGAGGTTTAAAATTGAAAACTATTAAAACTCATTTTTGTGGCTAGGAGATCAAGCTCTACAAGATACTTCTTGTCTTTATAAACCTTCAGAAGTATAAACTAAGAGATGGAATACTGAAAGAAATCCTGACAGACAGGAAAGAAAAAGGAGGGGCAGGTAGAAGATGTGATATACTTTAATTTCCAGGAATGAATAGGGCTGTTTTTTCTCTCTTGAAATGTGAACTAAAAAGATAGCTATTACCGTTCCATTAGAGCCCTTCTAAGAAGCATCCAACATCTGAGGTGAGAACTAAAAATCTAGTTAGTAGACATTCAGATTTCTTTTTTTATTGTGATCTTTGAATACTAAGTGAGACTAGCCCATCCCATATTCATGGGGTTGGATGCTGAATAAAAGGATGAGAAGAAGAGAAAAAAGAAATCAGATTTAAGGCTATGGTACAGTCTTCAGGGACAGCCAGGACATATCACCTACTGTAATAGTTATGTCACTGTCTTAGTGACCTAGAGGGGAAAACTGTGACTCTGAAAAACCGTAGGCATTAAAGAGTGATTTTGCTTTGAGAAGCACCTGGCTTGCATAAATGTGGCATTTTGAAAGAATGTCTCATTTCTCGAATACATTAGGTATTCAGGGATATGAACAGCTTACAAAGTTTACTGCATATCTCTGGCTGTGAAGAAACTGGTACTGACAGACACATCAGGGCTTCCCAGGTGGCACTAGCGGTAAAGAACCCACCTGCAGTGCAAGAGACATAATGAGATGTGGATTCGATCCCTGGGTGGGGAAGATACCCTGGAGAAGGGCCTGGCAACCCATGCCAGTATTCTTGCCTGGAGAATTCCACAGACAGAGGAGCCTGGTGGGCAACAGTCCAATGGGATGCAAAGAGTCGGACATAACTGGAGCAACTTAGCACGCACGATAGACAAACCAGTGACACTTATTTAATCCTGATGGAGTAAGTAAATTCAGCCTATGAAATCACACTCCCCATAAACAAATGAATAAGTTAAAAATAAATAAACAATCCCTTCTTTAAAAAGATAGGGAAGTGAATGGAAATATTAATCAGATCATTTTATGAGCATTTTCTATGTGCCAGACATAGTGGTAAATGCTTTTATGCACTGCCTCATTTCACCCTCAAAATAACACCCAGGAGGTAATTACTGGCGTTATAATCTCCACTTTTCACATGAGAAATTTCAAGGTCAGGTGAAGTTAAATGCCTTTTCTAAAGTCATTCCGGGAAAAAAAAATCATACTGGTAAACGTGGCACACTGGGTTTAAAGCTTGAAGTTTTTAACTGCGGCACTATGTTACCATCATCTAAACTTTCCTCTTTGATTTACATTATTCTTTAGAAAACTCTATTTTAAGACTGATCCTTTTCTCATCTAGTCTTCTAGAAAAGAGAAAGACAGATTAAGGTAAATATTAAGTTCTGAGCCATCTGGTATATAGAACAAAAATTTATTTTTCCAATTCTTGACTCATCTTTCCACAAGGACTGATCGTTCCTATGAATACATACATACATACATATATATGTCTGGAAACATTGGATGTTTTAGGATTTTTTGAAGACCTGGATGCCAATATTAATGATGGTTTCTGCCAGAACATAAGTCAAAGGGAATTTGAACTGAGAAAATTACTTAGAGGTCATTACTCCAGGGATAACTGCCTGAATCAGAGAGGAAAATACCTGGTCAAACTCATTTACTATCACAACATAACAATGCTAATTGGCAGCCTCTGAGATAAGAGTGGGGAGAACTCCCCTGACATCTCCAATCAAGAGTTCACTAATACTGATTATTTCATTTTTATGCTTATTGCTGTGCTGAAGACAATATTTTAGTCCTGCTTCAGTGTGATTATTTCTCTCATAAATGTATTCTCTCCCTGGGCTAACTTCAAGCATGACCCTATACCTATTTAGAATTAAACTGTGATTGTAATGTAGCTTAAGATTTTAACATTGCACTCTAATTGTATTTCAGAACTGATATTAGAATCCTTTACTCAATTTCAGGGTTCCTCATTTTGTGGACTTCTGCACTCTGTCTGCGTTGGTTAAATAATGGTTTAATATTGCTGATTATCCCTTCCACTATTCTATTCAATGAACGTGAAAAGACTTTAATAGGATGCTTTGTCTCTTATTTGAAGGGATTCAAAGTTAATATGAAGTGTGAAAGATAACTTTTTAAAATTAAGTTTTTATTAATGATATGTTTCCAAGGACAGAGAATGGAAGTAGGTAAGAAGGCAACTAAACATAGAGAATGGGTTTAAGAAATCTAGATTTTAAAAGGTTAAAACCCTCAGGGGTCCAGTTTCCCTCTGTGGCTGGGAAGACTGAAAACTAAGAGAGGATTAAGTGGAAATGTCCAAAATTTTGTAGACAATGCGTAGGGTACACCTGGATTTTAATCAAATATAAAAAAATGAGAACTAACTAGAATCCCTTCAAATAAGAGACAAAGCATCCTATTACAGTATAGTCATATATTATATAATGGGTAAGTCACATAAGGAAAAATCTTAAGATAATCAAAATCACTCAGGAAAATCCCTTAAGGTTTTGCACTGGAGAGTGAAATATAAACCATTCTTCAGTATGTTCAAGACAACCAGTTCTCCTGGCAATGGCAAAAATCAACATTTCTTTGGTTGGAATCCAGATGAAGTAGATGGCTTTCGGGGTGTCATGCTGTATTAAAAATACAGTACTCCCCACTTACCTGCAATTTTTCTTTCTTTGGTTATCTGCTACCCAGGAAAGTACTGAATGAAAACTTCCAGAAAGCAGCAGTAAGTTTTAAATTTCAAGACCTTCTGAGTAGTGCGACAAAACCTCATGCTTTCCTGCTCCATTTCGCTCAGGCTGACAATAATCCTTCTGTCCACAGTATCACTGCAGTTTACCCTACTTATTAATTAAAGTGTCATTAATCACTTTAATAGACAACTCAGTTATCAGATTGTTGAGTAAACCTTACAGTATTTAGTAATGGCCTCGAAGTGCAGGAGTATGATGCAGACAGTTTGAACATTCCCTTATTAGGTCTAGTTATAAATTAAAGTTTACCACAGGTATGTATATATAAGAAAAAACACAGTGTATATAAAAAGTATGGTACGATCCTTGATTTTAGGCATGTCTTAGAATGTGTCCTGAGCATGAAGGTGACTACTGCAAATACTTTGAGACAAGAATCACATGCAATCCAGCAAGATATTCATACTACTGATAAACTTGCAAACTGAACATAACTGAAGAAAGAACATATGTGTTTCCCACCTCAGGCTCATTCTAAGGCACATATTCATTAAGTAAAATGGAGGGTAGTATCATCTGCACTAATTAGACCATTATTTCTCTCATGGACTCTTTTTCTTCTACTTGAATAGTTAATTTGGATTAAGTTCTATTTGCACATGATGCTACTCCACTGGATTTGATTATTAAAAAGAAAAAAGAGAAAAAAAAAACTTCTAGAGCCTATCAACCTTGAGAAGTACCACAGGTTAGAAAATGCATCCTAGGTCAAGAGCAATTTGTGTAATTTTATGATTGCTTTTGCTTCCACTATCATATATCATATCTGGATGGAATATGTCACAAGTCTGACTTGACAGAACCGACCATGGAAGAGTATCCTAATTTTCAACTGGAAATCACCACTTGGATATCTCAGAGGCATTTCAAATTCAACACACCAATAAATGAGCTCTTATCCTTAACTCTAAACCTGTTCTTCCAGGTTTCTTTGTCTTACAAAATAGTATCATCATTCTCCAAACAGTAAAAGAGAGAAACCACAGAGTCACCATTGTGAATTCCTTCCTTCATCCCTCCCTATCTAATCCATCCTCAAGTCTGGACATTTTACCTTCTGCTGCTGCTGCTGCTAAGTCACTTCAGTCGTGTCCGACTCTGTGTGACCCCATAGACTGCAGCCCACCAGGCTCCCCTGTCCCTGGGATTCTCCAGGCAAGAACACTGGAGTGGGTTGCCATTGCCTTCTCCAGTGCATGAAAGTGAAAAGTGCAAGTGAAGTCACTCAGTCGTGTCCGACTCTTAGCGACCCCATGGACTACAGCCCACCAGGCTCCTCTGTCCATGGGATTTTCCAGGCAAGAGTACTGGAGTGGGGTGCCATGGCCTTCTCCGTTTTACCTTCTAGGTAGCTCTCAAACACATACACTTTTCTCCATCTCCACTAAAGCTATCTTTATGTAAGTCTATTTCTTGTCTGAGGTACTGTGACAGCTGACCCATCAGTTCAGTTCAGTCACTCAGTCGTGTCCAACTCTTTGCAGCCCCAGGGACTGCAGCATGCCAGGCTTCCCTGTCCATCACCAACACCCAGAGCTTACTCAAACTCATGTCCATCGCGTCAGTGATGCCATCCAACCATCCCATCCCGTCATCCCCTTGTACTCCTGCCGTCAATCTTTCCCAGCAGCAGGGTCTTTTCCAATGAGTCCGTTCTTTGCATCAGGTGGCCAAAGTATTGGAGCTTCAGCTTCAGCATCAGTCCTTCCAATGAATATTCAGGACTAATTTCCTTTAGGATGGACTGGTTTCAACTCCTTGCAGCACAAGGAACTCTCAAGAGTCTTCTCCAACATGACAGTTCAAAAGCATCAACTCTTTGGTGCTCAGTTTTCTTTACAGTCCAACTCTCACATCCATATATATACTCTAGTCTCCTCATTGTTCTTCATATTCCATCCATGATCTTTTCAATGTGCCCTTCAGGTCACATCATTCTCTTTAACAAAAACCTCCATTATTTCCCACTGATTTAAGGAAAAGTGTAAACAGCACAGGTGCTAAATGACCTGGACGCTTACCACTTTTCTTCAACAGTAGTCTACGTCCTCCAGCCACACTGGGCTTCTCTGAGCTCCTTTCACTCGCCAAGTTTCAGACCAAAGGGGGCCCTTTTGTGGTTTGTTCTTTATAAACTTTTTAACCGAAATATTATATACATGCACAACTAGAGATGTTTCTTTTAGCTCAATGTAAGAATCATTTATTTTAAAAAAATATTTTACTGAAGAATACAAGAATAAAATATACAACACACATCTAAGAGTAAGGAAATCATTGATAGAGCCCAGTGAACTTCACAGTGAGCCTTTACAAAGTAAAGACACTCAACTGTTACCCAGATCAAGATGCAGGGCCTCTATTATTCCCCTTCCAATGATTAAGCTATTTCAAATCCTAAAAGATGATGCTGTGAAAGTGCTATACTCAATATGCCAGTAAATTTGGGAAACTCAGCAGTGGCCACAGGACTGGTAAAGGTCAGTTTTCAGTCTAATCCCAAAGAAAGGCAATGCCAACGAGTGTTCAAACTACCACACAATTGCACTCATTTCACATGCCAGCAGAGTAATGCTCAAAATCCTTCAAGCCAGGCTTCAACAGTACATGAACCAAAAACTTCCAGATGTTCAAGCCGGATTTAGAAAAGGCAGAGGAACTAAAGAACAAATTGCAAACATCTGGATCATAGAAAAAATAAGAGAATTCCAGAAAAGTATCTACTTCTGCTTTATTGACTATGCCAAAGACTTTGTGTGTATCATAACAAACTCTGGAAAATTCTGAAAGAGATGGGAATACCAGACCACCTGACCTGCCTCCTCAGAAATCTGTATGCAGGTCAAGAAGCAACAGTTAAAACTAGACATGGAACAACGGACTGGTTCCAAATTGGGAAAGAAGTATGTCAAGGCTGTTTACTGTAACCATGCTTATTTAACTTATATGCAGAGTATATCATGCGAAATGCCAGGCTGGATAAAGCACAAGCTGGAATCAAGACTGCCGGGGAAAACATCAATAAGCTCAAATATGCAGATGACAACACCCTTATGGCAGAAAGTGAAGAGGAACTAAAGAGCCTTTTGATGAAGGTGAAAGAAGAGAGTGAAAAAGCTGGCTTAAAACTCAACATTCAAAAAACAAGTATCATGACATCCAATCCCATCACTTCATGGCAAACAGATGGGGAAAGAATGGAAACAGTGACAGACTTTATTTTCTTCGACTCCAAAATCACTGCAGACAGTGACTGCAGCCATGAAATTAAAAGATACTCGTTCCTTGGAAGAAAAGCTATGACAACACAGAAAGCCTATTAAAAGCAGAGATATTACTTTGTCAACAAAGGTCCATCTAGTCAAAGCTATGGTTTGCTAGGGTTTTTCCAGTAGTCATGTACAGATGTGAGAATTGGACCATAAAGAAAGCTGAGCACTGAAGAATTGATGCTTTTGAATTGTGGCATTGAAGAAAACTCTTGGGAGTCCCTTGGACTGCAAGGAGATCAAACGAGTCAATTCTAAAGGAAATCAATCGTGAATATTCATTGGAATATGATGCTAAAGCTGAAGCTCCAACACTTTGGCCACCTGATGCAAAGAACAGACTCACTGGAAAAGACCTTGCTGCTGAGAAAGATTGATGGCAGGAGGAGAAGGGGACGACAGAGGATGAGATGGTTGGATGGCATCACCGACTCGACAGACATGAGTCTGAGCAAGCTACAGGAGTTGGTGATGGACAGGGAAGCCTGGTGTGCTGCAGTCCATGGGGTCACAAAGAGTCGGACATGACTGAGCGATTGAACTGAACTGAATCATTAAGTCCTCCCACAAAATGTAACCATTATTCTGATGTTTATCACTATACTAATTTAGCTTTTTATGAAAATTTAAAGGCAAAAGCTTTTGTGTATTTGGCTTTCTCCCCTCCTTTTTCATGAATGTTCTATTCATGAAATTCATCCACGTCATAGTGTACAGCCAAGATCCCATTTTTCTCCCCACTCATGTATATTACCTCATAAATATCCTGCACCATTTATCCATTCTACTACTGATGAATGTCTGGCTTACTCCTAGTCTAGGTTTCCAGAAACAATGCTGCAAGAGAATTCCTGTATAGGTCTTTTTGGTGAACATATGAACACATGTCTAAGTGTGAAAACGTGAAGCACAGTGCAAGCGTGTGTTTAGCCTTGGTAGCTATAGCAGAGAGCTGAGTTTTGCAGAAACAATGTAGGCTAACACCTTTGCCTCATCACTCTTATGCATTTCTTAGAATACTGTTGTTAGTATGATTGTTTAAAAAGATCGGACTATGAAAAAACTTCAAACATATACACGATTATAGAACCTGAGCACCTATCACCTATATACAACAGTGACCAATATTTGGCACGTTTGCTCCATATACTCTCCCTCTGCTTCCCCCTTTTTGCTCAACTACCTTGAAGCAAATGCCTGACACGTCATTTCTCCCTTACCTGTGTACATCTCTAAAAAATATGAACATTTCCTTATATAACTACAATACCTTTATCACATGTAACTAAATTTTCAATAATTCCTTGGTATTATCTAATATCCACAAAGTGAACTTTAACATCTATCTCCCCCATTAATGCCTCATGAAGAGAAGAGCTGCTTGTTCTGGCTTATTACTATATTCCCAATGCCTTGTAGCTCTTAACACATCCTACTACTCAAAAACCAGTTCATGGAAATAGATTTAAGTATTCTCAACAACATCTAAGCCTAACTCCAAAGGTTCACAGAGAGAACAGGAAGTTCAGGACCAGGCTCTAGACTGTATGGTCATTCATTAAAGTAGAAACCTAAAACTGACTGTAAAGGTGGAATCTCATTAGAAATGCTCTCCCTCTAAGACATAAAACTTATTTAATGAAGCCTGTTAAAATATATAGCAGATGTCCCATTAAAATCTATGATGCAAGTTCAAGACAAATCTTACAATTTTGAAGCAGTGCAGATGTGTTTTAATAATTAGTTTCTTTAGCTGATTAGCTCTGCTGGGTCAAAATTAGGTCAATTTGCACCCAAAAGTACTAAGAACTGATTCAATACCAAGGAATGAGTTTAAAATTAGTAGGCTTCAAGTGTCAGGAATTTTTCAAAAGCTTTAAAAGAAGACTTAAAGAATACAACTGCAAATAAATGGGCTCATTTTCATGTTTCTTCTTAAACCATTAGAAAAATTTAAAGCTTAATTAAAACATAAAATGAAAACAAGGAGTACCATGAGTACTCCTTGAGAACCATGAAAGTTTGAATGGCAAACATTTTAAAGTTTCTTTTATAACATCTATATTATCCTTAAAAAACTGTAACTCAAGACCTGTTCTAGTACCAGTGTCTCTTAAATATGTTTCTACTGTTTATGAAGTATATCATACTTTTTTAAAATAGAAAAAAAAAAAAGAACAGAGAGAGAACACATAATTCAGTTTCAGTTAACTTTTATTTTCATAAAATTCTACTTTTCCTAACTTAAAATCATAAATACCGTAACTTTAAAAAAATTTTTTATTTACTCTTCCTAACTTAAAAAAAAAAAGTTAAATAAGCAGACACAGATTTATCTTCCAGATTTTTAAAGATTTATCTTTAAAAACCCAAGGTTTTTAAAACAAAGCTTTCAGGGACTTCTCTTTCCAGTGTACAAAAGACCCTCTTCTCAATCTGATATAGCTACTACAACAAAACACTGAGTAAATGGAACAACTATATTTTTCAACCATCAAAGAGCTTTGGATACAAATAAATAAAAGTAAGGGATTAGCACTTCCTAGTTGAGCAAACAGTTGCTTTCACCTGAGAGCATCTATCCAATGCAGGGGCAAAGAAGCAAAAATGTCACGGCATAGCAACCTTGCTGGTTCAAGGAAAAACCAACCGATTTTTAATGTCCAAGTCTGGGGTAGTATGGTACAGTGGCTTCTGGAAAATTCTCAAAGGCTTGGCTAGTCCTCTCTGCAAGCTAAGAAAGCTGATGAAGCTGGTGCTTATACTAGAAAGTAGGAAGAAAGAGGTTTTCTTGTGGTGTTTAGATCGCAAAGCCAAAATCATCTGCAACCACACGGTTCACTGGCACCATTAGCATGGTCTTGCTATTCAGCTCTCTTGTTATTCCACAAACTCTTGTCCAGGAAGATGAGGCAGTTTGTTTCAGGTACCTTAAGAAAATCCATGTATATGAACAATAACCCTGTTTCCAACTAACCCTGACAGTAAAATACCCTCTTCTCAAACAGAAGGCTCAACTACACTGTTAACTCTTCAGAACTCAAGCTGAAACCCAACCATTACTATGTCTATGGTCAACCAAAAAAAAAGCACAATGTGAAAGTTGCTGCTGCTAAGTCACTTCAGTCATGTCCGACTCTGTGCGACCCCATAGACAGCAGCCCACCAGGCTCCCCCGTCCCTGGGATTCTCCAGGCAAGAACACTGGAGTGGGTTGCCATTTCCTTCTCCAATGCATGAAAGTGAAAAGTGAAAGTGAAGTCGCTCAGTTGTGTCCGACTCTTAGTGACCCCATGGACTACAGCCTACCAGGCTCCTCCATCCATGGGATTTTCCAGACAAGAATATCGGAGTGGGGTGCCACTGCCTTCTCCTGTGAGAGTTGTGAGTTATCTTATTTGGGGCAAAATGAGGACTAAAGCCCAGGAGACAGCATCTTAAGACAGCTCTAAGGAATTGCTTTGAAGAGATGGGGTGGGGAGGGTTAGTACACCTGTCATTGTGGTGAAGGGGGACATGTGCAGTCAAGGACACATTTGGGCAGAGGGTTGCTGCTAGTCACGAGAAAGCTGTTGCTAGCCATGAGGAACAGATATCTCCTTCAATGATTTTAGTGCTTCTCTAGATAAGAGGGATGCAAGAAACTGGTCTCATAAAATCTTACCAAAATATCTATCTGCACGCCCCTGTTTTTCCCAGAGCATGGAGGGCATCATTCCACTCTGAACTCTTTTATAGAGTGTTAAAGGTCAGCGACTGCAGTAGCTAGTGACCTTGTGGAGGCAGAAGGCAATTGACAATTTTTGACTGGCATCACGAACCATGCCAAACCCAGAGCAGAACCTTTCCTCTCCCCTCTAATCCCTTGCTCTGAAATGAGAGATCCTTCAAAAATCAGATCTCCTAAACCTTACAAATATCCTGATTTTGTTCTCCTCCCTGAAGTCAGCTTCATTTTGATGGTCTTTCTATGAAGTTGGAAAAAGGCAGAAGTCTAATTTTATGCTCAAGACCAAGTAAATTAACTGCAGTGGAATCTAGACCCAATCAAGCTAAACTTCAGATACGATAAAAGGGATCAGGTCCTCAGAGTAGCTACCAGACAGAGGTAAGTAAAGGTCCTTCTAGGTGAAAATATTAGATAAGTCTGTACTATCTTTTAACTTGTGTTGGTCAAAAAGTTGGTTCAGATTTTTCTATGTGATCTTATGAAAAAAACCAGAGCAAAGTTTTTTGCCAACCCAACACAATGACTAGCATAAAATACAAAGGTATGAAAAATGAGAAGAAACAGGAAAATCTGACCCACAGTCAAAAGAAAAAGCAATAAAAGTACAATCACAGGCAGCTCATAGAATCAGTAAACAGGTCTTAAAAGAATTATTATATATATGTTAAGCAATTAAGATAAAAAGATTAACCAAAGTGGTTAGAAAGACAAAATATAACTCAAAAAAATCAAAATAAGAATGCTAGAACTAAAAAAACATGATATTTAAAATGAAAATATTTATTGGTGACCTTAGCAATAGAAAGAATACAGATAAAGAAAAGACTAGCGAATTAAAAATTAGGTGAACAAAAATTATCCCAAAGTCAAGTTATTACATGGCTACCATACCTCAGCTTTCTATCAGTCTTTTCATTCTTGGAAACAGAATAGACTTACTTGTTTAAAATACAAATCTTTTTTTTTTTTGGAGGGGGCAATGATCTTTATCTTTCTTTGTCATGAAATCTTGGCTATAAAATCTGATCACCAACTGTAACTTTTCCATCAGAAAAATACCTCACTTCTGAGCCCCCAAACTCAGACCACCCTATTCATCCCTCTATATTACTATCTTCACTTTTCATACTAAAAGCTAGTCAGTCAGTACCTGCCTCCTCTCCCTTAAGTGTCTTTTCAGGATACAGGAGAGATTTTTTGGTTGTTGTTATCTGTGACCAAACATTTCAAACAAGTATCTGGCACATGGTCATCATTTCATATTTGTTTAACAAACTTAAATATCTGTTGATACAAAATTTTACATTATTATAAAGATTTTAAAAAGTTACATTAAAAACCAAATAGCTCTCAAATGCCACTGAACTCTTGCACTTTGATAAAATTCAAAATAAAGACTTTATTGTAAGAGATCATTAAATCCAAAATAAAGGTTACTAAATCCAAATATTTAAAAAGTCTGATTTTTTAAATTTAATCCACTGTTTTATGTTTAACAAGTGCAGTAAAAAAATGGCTGGAAAAATATTCTTCTTTAAATGAGGTTTAAAATCATATTAAGGAAAGTTTATACAAACTGAACATTATTCTAGTCCATGCCAATATAGAGGTAGAATAAAAGCATAATGCTAAAATTAAGATGTAAAAATGATCGCTTTAAGAGATGATGCATTAAATAAAAAATCTTTACATGTCAAAGACATTATGTATGTGAGCATGTAATCTGATATAACTAGCTTAAGTATTTTCATTTTTAAGGTATAAACAACTCATTTTTATATGAAAGAACTATGAGAAGTCATTTAATGTATACCCAGGATTAGGAAAAAGGATGCTTTTCTGTATCTTTATGGAGCTTATTCAGACCTTATTCAGCTTATATTATATTATCAATATAAATGCTGCTAGAATACAGAGTAAGAGAACATTACACAATTATATAAATGGCATTAAAAAATAAACCTTAACTCACAAGATAAAACACACTGGTTCTAAATTATATAGCTTTAAATCATTTGCTTCTGAACACCTATGAAACTTCCATGAAAATAATGGACTTTATTGTTCATTTACTGCAAGGTTAGACAGGCTGATATGATAGGTAGGAAGTCAGTTGCTAACTAAAGCTGCATTCACTTCAGTTCAGTCTCTCAGTCGTGTCCAACTCTTTGCGACCCTATAAATCACAGCACACCAGGCCTCCCTGTCCATCGAGTCAGTGATGCCATCCAGCCATCTCATCCTCTGTCATCCCCTTCTCCTCCTTGCTCCCAATCCCTCCCAGCATCAAAGTCTTTTCCAATGAGTCAACTCTTCACATGAGGTGGCCAAAGTACTGGAGTTTCAGCTTTAGCTGAAACTTTGGATTTCCTTCCAAAGAAATCCCAGGGATGATCTCCTTCAGAATGGACTGGTTGGATCTCCTTGCAGTCCAAGGGACTCTCAAGAGCCTTCTCCAACACTACAGTTCAAAAGCATCAATTCTTTGGTGCTCAGCTCTCTTCACAGTCCAACTCTCACAGCCATATATGACCACTGGAAAAACCATAGCCTTGACTAGACAGACTTTTGTTGGCAAAGTAATATCTCTGCTTTTGAATATGCTATCTAGGTTGGTCATAACTTTTCTTCCAAGGAGTAAGCGTCTTTTAATTTCATGGCTGCAGTCACCATCTGCAGTGATTTTGGAGCCCCCCAAAATAAAGTCTGACACTGTTTTCCCATCTATTTCCCATATAGTGATGGGGCCAGATGCCATGATCTTCGTTTTCTGAATGTTGAGCTTTATGGGCTTAACTACTAAGAGAAATTCTCTATCTTATTTTTTAGCTACGCATTCAGGTTTCAAGCACAAGAAAGAAAGCATTTAATGTATTTGAAGGTTTGTACTTAGCAATACAAAACTGGGTACCTTTCTCTTAACTCTAAGAAAAGCACACCTTTTCCTCCCAGAGCAACTTTCTCCACAAAATCGGGTACCTTTTTCTTCACTAAGAAAGCCATACCTCTTCCTCCCCAGAGTAACTTTTTCCATCTCTTTACCAGACATTGCTTTTTATTTCCCATATTTTTAATTAATTCTTCTGATTATGTAACAGAATAACTAAATTCCAATTAGGCACTCATCCTCTCTTAATACCTTTATTAATGGATTATTACCAAGTAACCAGGCAAATAATCTAAAAAGTAGCCTTGAAGACTAGGCTTGCAGAGTAGCTCCAGACAGTTGTTAAGTGAAGAGGTTAAGGAGTTGGCACTCTGTCACAGAGCAAATGCTAAATGCCAGGCTGGATGAAGCATAAGCTGGAATCAAGATTGCCAGAGAAATATCAATAACCTCAGATATGCAGATGATACCACCCTTATGGCAGAAAGCAAAGAGGAACAAAGGAGCCTCTTAATGAAGGTGAAAAGGAGAATGAAATAGCTGGCTTAAAACAACATTCAAAAAACTAAGATTATGGCATCTCGTCCCATCTCATAGCAAGTAGATGGGGAAACAATGGGAACAGTGACAGATTTTATTTTCTTGGGCTCTAAAATTACTGCAGACTGTAACTGCAGCCATGACATTTAAAGACTCTTACTCCCTGGAAGAAGAGCTATGACAAACCTAGACAGCGTATTAAGACAGCATATTAAAAAGCAGAGATATCACTTTAATGACAAGGGTCCATATAGTCAAAGTTAAGGTTTATGCACTAGTCTCATATGGATATGAGACTTGGACCATAAAGAAGGATAAGCACCAAAGAAGTGATGCTTTCAAACTGTGCTGTTGGAGAAGGCTTTTGAGAGTCCCTTGGATTGCAAGGAGATCCAAGCAGTCCATCCTAAAAGAAATCAGTCCTGAATATTCATTGGAAGGACTGATGCTGAAGCTGAAGCCCCGATACTTTGGCCACCCGATGTGAATAGCCGACTCATTGGAAAAGACCCTGATGCTGGGAAAGATTGAAGGCAGGAGGGGAAGGGGATGCAAGAGGACGAGAAGGCTGGATGGCATCACTGATGCAATGGACATGAGTTTGAACAAGCTCTGGGAGATGGTGAAGGACAGGGAAGCCTGGTGTGCTGCAGTCCATGGGGTGGCAAAAGTCGGATACGACTGAGTGACTAAACAACGACAACAGCAAAAGAGCCAAAGATACCTGGAGTAGATATGGGTGGATGGTTGAGATTCACAAACAATGAAAATACAATACAAGCATTAGGCCATAAAATCTCACTCAAGTCAGGTTCATGTTAGAGTAACATACTTGGAAGCAAAGGCGGGTTTTACGAAATGTACGTGATTAATCAAACAACTATAAGCTTACTCTGACAGCGTAAATAAAAGATTTTTCTAAGATATACTTTTTCTTTGCTGCAAAGAGGATGGACTATGGGGCTTATTGTAGCCTATGAGTCTGTCAGTCCCACCCCGGATAAAGAGCACACTGTGATCATACACATTCTCTTCCCTCTCCCTCTCAACAACTGCTAGACTACTAGCTGGGAATAAGATTTTTCAAACCTGTTTCAAATAGAGAACATGCAACCTCCTGTCTTTCACACCTGGAAGAACTCATAACGTTTCTCAATGTTCCTTTAATAGTTTGTATGATCCCCCTATGAAAGTTTCTTTGGGTTAGGAAAGAGTAAGTGTATTGCTCAAAATATTACCGTGATTTATCTTTTTCTTCACCCATAAAATGGGAATATTAGTATCCATGTAAACTAGTCATTATGCAAACTAAATGAAATAATGCTTTTAAAGTGATTAGCACATTGCCTGACATACAAATGTTCAATGCCTGCTGGATATTATCACCATCAAAGATAATTTATATTGACTATTTGACCACATAGTATCAGAGGAGTTAGCATAAACGTTGAGTACTAAAATTTTTATCTTCAAAACTTGGCACGCAACCAATAAATATGATTTAAGACTATACATTCCTCTCAAGGTGAGTTACAGAACTATGTTATTTAGCAGTGTGATCACACACATACGGGTCCCTTCCAATCTCCTGCCACCTTTCTCTCAAACTCTGGGCCAGTCTCAATCCAGACTTTTACATTACAATCATTCAGGCAAGTTGGGAATAAAAATGTAATTCTAAATGGTTCTTCACAGATATGGAACTCCAAATGTACAAGGACAAATGCAGTAACACCTATTTGACACATTATTTTTCAACATAAACATTTTGATTACAATCTTTGGATTAAACAGACTACCAGTTTTTTCCCTTTTTTCATTCTATTTTACTCTTTTAAATATACAAAATAAAACTAAGATCATCAAAGGATAAATACAATTTCTTTTAACATAAAGCTTCTTTCTTGTACTCTATCCCAAATAACAATAGAAATAATTCTATATAGGTATCTCCTGCTTTTCAAAAGTTCACTTTACACCATGTCCCTTTTAAAAAAGACCTACGTTACTATGTTTTCCCTAACAGAAATAAATTTGAAGAGGATTTTTGCTTTTACAAAAAACGGTGAAAAGCAAAAGTAGCATTCAGTGTTTGTTCTGGAGAGAGTGCCACACTTCTTTCCCAGGATTCACACTAGGCATCTCAGCATCAAGCCACCAGAGCTATGAATTGCATCTACACTTTATACCAATTTAGCTTATGCATCTTTAGCAAGATGTGGTTCTAAGGTAGCTTTCTTCGCTTTACACCACTTCAGTTTACAAAAAGTTTCACAGAACACTCTACTTTCAGATAGCAAGGGAACCCAGCTTATGTGTTATGATACTTTCTCCAGCCTAACACTTCTGTGGCTAAAAGTCTTCTCCAAGACTTTCTGTAACTAGGGTACAACATAATCTGCATTCAGCTATGTAGAGGTGTTGAATCAAGATTTGTAAGGAGGAACTGGACAGCATGAGTTGGGTGGTGGGTAGAGGACAGGAACAGAATGGTAGTGAAGTGGTTATGCATCTGGGGCTGTCAGTGGTACCTCAGTGGGCTAGGGGTACTGGGGCTTATTGGGCCTGCAGTGGGGAAGACAGCTTTTGTAGCAGGCCAGTTCTAAGGTGGTGTGGTTCTATAAGTTGTTTCTGGAAGTTCAAAATGTAGCCTATCCTTTAGCTCTGCCACTGTGTCTGGAAATCCTCTTATTTTCTTTAGCAAATTCTTTCTGCTTAAACAAGCTTATCTGGATTCCGTTGTCTGAAACTAAGAACCTCAACCCATACCCAGAAAATAAAAAACATTTCAATAAAACTCAATAAACTCATATAAATAAAGTTCAAAAATATGCACAACTAAAAACAAACACAGTCTTGAGGTCTTCACCAGTTTCATATTTGCTCTACTTTGATTTGTGTGGAGATCACTGCAAGTAGATTTGAAATAATATTATTTAATAGTAGTGGTAATACAACAAGTAACTTCTAAGAGTTACTTTATAGATCAATGGCCATTAATCAAGGTCTCTTTTAGACAGTCTCTCTTCAGCAAGCAGTGTAGGCAAAGTTGGACGGTCAAATGTAAATCAATGAAATTAGAACATATCCTCACACCATACTCAAAAATAAACTGAAAACGGCTTAAAGATTTAAACATAAGGCATGACCCCATAAAACCAGAAGGGAATATAGGCAAGATATTCTCTCACATAAATTGTACCACTGTTTTCTTAGGGCAGTCTCCCAAGGCAATAGAAGTAAAAGGAAAAATAAACAAATGGGACCTAATCAAACATAAGCTTTTGCACAGCAAAGGAAACCATAAGCAAAAGAAAACACAACCTACAGACTGGGAGGAAAGATGACCACCACCACCACCACCACCACCACCACCACCACCACCACCACCAAGGGACTAATATCCAAACTATACAACAGCTCATGCAACTCAGGAACAAAAAACAACTCAACCAAAAAAGGGGCAGAAGACCTAAATAAACGACCTAAATAAGGACCTAAATTTCTCCAAAGAACAAATACAGATGGCCGACAGGCACATGAAAAGATGCTCAATATCACTAATTATTAAAGGAATGTAAATCAAATCTCAGTCGGTAAAGAGTCTACCTGCAATGCAGGTGCCCTGGGTTTGATCCCTGCGTTGGGAAGATCCCCTGGAGAAGGGAACGAGTACACACTCCAGAATTCTCGCCTGGAGAATTCCATGGACAGAGGAGGCTGGTGGGCTCAGTCCATGGGGTCACAAAGAGTCGGACATGACTGAATGACTAACTTTCACTTTTCAAATCAAAACTACAACAAGGTACCACCTCACACCAGTCAGAATGGTCACCATTAAAAATCAACAAATAACAAATGCTGGAGAGGGTGTGGAGAAAAGGGAATCCTCCTACATTGTTGGTGGGAATGTACATTGGTATAGCTACTATGGAAAGCCATATGGAGGTTGCTAAAAAAACATGCGATTCAGCAATCCCACTCCTAGGCACATATCTAGAAAAAACTATAACTCAAAAAGATACACGTACCCCTATGTTCATAATAGCACTATTCATAATAACCAAAACACGAAAGCAACCTAAATGTTAACAGATGAATGGATAAAAAAGATGAGGTACAGATATACACAACGGAATACTCCTTAGCCATAGAAAAAGAATGAGATAATGCCATTTGCAGCAACAAGGATGGACCCAGAGATGATCATACTAACTGAAGTCAGAGGACAAACATAATATGACAGCAATTGTATGTGGAATCTAAAATATGACACAAATGAAATTATCTACAAAACAGAAACAGACCCATGGATACGGAGAACAGACTGTGGTTTGGTGTAGTGGGGAGGGATGGAGTGGGTGGTTGGGATTAGCAGATGCAAAGTATTATATACAGAAGGGATAAACAAGGTCCTACTGTATACCACAGGGAACTATATTCAATATTGTATAATAAACCATAATGAAAAAGAATATGAAAAAGAATGTATATATATGTATAACTGAATCACTCTGCTGTACAGCAGAAATTAACACATTTGTAAATCAACCACACTTCAATAAAATATTTTTTTTAAAAACGAGGTCATTTTTAACACTCAAGGATTATGAATATCAAAACACAGAGTAAGTCTAGGAGTTAAAGGCTGTAGTCTGTAATTTCAACTGACCAAATAACTTCAGTTTCTATTAATAAAAAGCAGAATTAGAAAGTCTGGGATAAACAAATGGGAAAAATGAAATTTTGCTTTTCACCAATTAAATACATTAATATAATGGGTGCTTAACAATCATAAGTCTGGGATTTAGATTTTTTTTTAAACTATAAAACCAACTTTGATGAAAAAAAGACTTTCTCATAACATCAAAGAATAGCTAAAACATTTTTGGATATAAAATAATTATTGGCTCAAAATGAACTGAAAAAACTCTTGAAGAAATCATATAATCTTTGTACGCTGATCTGAGCAAAGTATTTACAAGAATCAGGTTGAAGAGTCAAAGTTTACATGACTATAATCTGTTTCACAGTTTCTGACGATACGGTTTTCAATAAAATTTTTCATTTTGAAGATATAGTTAGTATTTTTTAAACCATGTAATTAAATTTTAAGATGATAAAAATATACCTATAATACCTATGTAAATTTATACGTTGGTAAGGAAAGGTCCACATTTTGTTAACATTCTAAGTCTCCTGGTAAAGGTATATACTGTAAACTTAGTGTTAATACACATTGAGAAATTATTTAAGAAAAATTAATGTATTTTAGTAATAACATTTCTGGCTACATTGTAGGTGTTTTCACATGTTATATCTCACTAATCTATACAATTAGTCTTCAACACAGAAAGAATAACCATTTTTCTTAAAGCAGTTAATTAGTCTGCAGTACTTATTACCTAGGTAAGCTGAACAAAGTAACAAACTATGGAGTGGCAGAACCAAATGTGAATCTAGATTTGTCTAACTTTTCTAAAACATCTACTTATTTCTATTAGAGCAGGCTGAATCTTTCAAGACAGGTACACCATCAGTTTCTTCATTATTTTTCTCACAGGAATATAAAATATTATACCAAATGATCATCTTATTTCCATCTAAATTGAGTGTTAAGAGTCAGTGAGAGGAGCAGGGCATTTCCCTTTTATCTATGAAGATAAAGTTGAGTGTTCTCCATTAATTATATAAGTAACAGTGAAGAGTTTATAAAGAAATATCACTATGTAAACATGGTTTCCTAATACTCTCTCTTCTCAACTTTCTGAAGTCTACTGACTTATTAAAACAGATCTATTCAACAGACAGATTCGATAGACTGTCAAAGGCAATAGTCTTTTTCATTTATCACAAGTCTGGTAATTAATTCATTAGCCTGCCAATCAACCACACTACTAGAGAGATTTGTGAAAGTAGAATGAAATAGCTTACCGTGCACAATGATGTCTCTGTGATTTTTAGGGTAAAATCTGAAGAAAATTCCAAATCTGAGACAGATGTCGTATGACAATCTATATGCTACCCATGAAAAAAAAAGAGTAGAGGGAAGGATTTAGTAAAAATAGTAAAAACAAAATCAGAAACACATAAATATTTCTTTTTATGCAAAAAAATTACTGTAAGCCAATGCTTTGCAAACTTTAATCACCCACACTCCACTTTGGGGATTATTTCTAAACTTAAGGGCTACTAGCACTAATATATAATTATATCTTCTTTTAATCAAATTAGTATTTTTTACTTAGACTTGTTATATGAATAATATATATCAAATCATGGCTCTGTTGTGCTAAAATTTTTTCTAAGATAGATTAAGATACTCTCAGATAAAAAGTGTTTTCCTTGTTCCAACCAAAATCATTTTGTAAACCACCAGTGGTACACATTGACAATAAATTATGTGGTAAGTCAATCTTTTTTGTAGGAAATGCCAACTTGAAAACATATGCTATTTAGAAGAACAAGATGTTTTAGAATTCATTTTTGCAAGTGCATTTGAAGTTTGTTAGACATTAAGAACAACCATAACAATTCCAAACAATGAACAAAATCAACTATGAAGATTCACTTCAGGGAAAAAAATGGCCAAATATCCTTATTTTCCTGTTCTGTCCTAGTTCAAAGCTTTCTCCATTTCACTATGGAGAGTAGATGGACTTGGGTACAGCAGTGTGACCAAAGGATGCTGCGCTGTGAAGGCTGTCATTGGCATTTGGCTGACCATGAATAGGTTGTAACACAGTGAACACAATTCACACGACTACTTGAGGCATTACTCTATTTTAAACAGTGAGGAAATTTTAAAGAAGCTACACTGTGGTTGCCTTTTATTTATAACAGGATTGGGGAATACAGAACAGGCAACATTTACCTAAACAAACAAAAAGAAAAAGGATATGTATACTTTTTAAACACCTTGGTTTATCAGTCCTAAATTTTCTATTTCAACTATCTTATTTACCCATAGCATTTTGGGGAATTAAGCCAAGAAATAACTAGAAAGAGAAATTAGCACCACGACATGGGACCCTTCTCTTTCTGTTCCATCTTAAGACTGAATTGGCTATAACCATACACCCTTCCCTGAGTGGAAGAATCCAAATAGATCCTTTACACTCAGTGTACCAGGGCACTGAACAGTCCTATAGTCATTAACCATGCTATATTTTTTTTTCTTAAATGAACGCAATTTTAATCAGCTTGTTTTCTTGTTGAGAAACTTTACATATTAAGACTTTATCCACTTAAGAAAATTAATGAACTTTTACTGAGTATCTACTGAATATTTTGTGCCAAGAATAATTATTGATACTATGAAAGTAACAGTGTGACTAAAAAGAGACAGTGTTCTGAATTTAATACTAAACAAGCTATATTTATTTAATTATACAATTGAAATAGATAAATTAAGGAGTCTTTCACCAAAACCAACAGTACTATCACTAACGGCAAAATTACTCAACCTATGCAAATTCGACATAGCAAATTGTCAATAAAACTAGAGATTAACATGGTGAAAAATATAAAATTTAAAACAGCAGGGTTTTAGTCTCATGGACATAGTCACTATAATTACTTAATCTGAACGGAGGAAATCTGAATGAGAAGTTAAACTGTGTGAAACATACATGAATGAATAACCTGGCTGTAAATAAGCAGCTTAGAACTAAGGGCAGGAGGTGGTGGTAAAGCAGAAATGACACTACAACAGGACTTTCTGCCTTTACTAAGTCAATGATTCAAGCCTTCAGTGTAAGAAACTTTACTACATAAAGAGAAGTGATTCCAAACGGATGGCACAGTCAACTGGTAAATATTATGGCATCAAGTTGCTTTAATTAAAATGAAGAATGATTAGTTTTGAAGACCCATACTTAAAATCAATTCATTAATTTGAAATACTAACCTCATAAATGAAAAATAATAAAAAGCCACATCGTTAAAGAAAATTAGGTAAGTACCCACCTTAATACTACAGGCGTCTGAAATAAGTGTCTTTGGATCTAAAATATCCACCACAGCCTCCGGAATGACTGCCTTCTTCATGCAGGACATGTTGAAGCCATAGACATCATCCCAAAAAGCAATTCTATCAGCATGCTTATTCATATCACTTACTGCCACAAGGCTGATAGTGCAAATATCAGGGTAGACTGTAACAAATAAAACACCCAGCAATTTAGTGTTATCTGCCTTTATAACAAAATATAATCATTAGGCTAACCAGAAATACCAAATCCAAAGTAGAGATTACTAGCAATTGATTACTAGCAATGGAGGGTAGTAAGATTAAAATAAGGATTTCAATGATGAGCTCCTATTCAAATTATTTTAAAAGGATGACACAATCTTGAAATTATTAATATTAAACATGCTAACTGTAAAGAGGTACTAGATTTTTACCTTATATGTTCTTTTGAAACGTGTAAAGACAAGTCATTTCTAAAGATGTTATGTGACATGTAAAGAAAATTATGGGACAGAATTTTATAGTTGTGCAGACCAGTTCATATTACCCTCTCTTATTTATTATAAAAGGTAAATATTTATGAGCACTAAATATGTGCCAGTAAGTTACTCTAATTTACAGACTGTGGATACATGACCCTACTCAAACTTACATTTATATAATTTTGACAAATAAACTGACAATTATTTGTGATGTAATAAATACTAAGAAAGGGGAAGCATAAGGTACTAAGAGACCTATAGAAAAGAAAAACAAAAAACAAAAACCCCCAGCTAACTCAGGTTTGTTTATGGCAGGGAAACAAATTATTACGATGAGAGCTGAAGAACAAGTAAGTTTGGAATGTTTGGGGGGGAGGGGGAAGATATGTTCTAGGTAGGGTGGGCAGTGGGCATCTAGGGACATAGTACACTCCAACTTGAGAGGAATAAGTAAGGAATACTAAGCTACAAAGCTAAGTAAAACCAAAAAAAATAAAGCCAGGGCTGAGTAAACCACATTAATAAACTGGACTTTATTCTGAGAATAAGGATAAGCCAGTGAAAAATTTTCTATGAGGAAGCACCTGGTCAAATTTTGGTTTCAGAAAAGCCACCTGGAGTGCAATGTGGAGAATAAATGGTAGGAAGCAAGACTTAAAGAGGCACTTGTAATAATTCAGCTGATCTGAAGCAGAGTGACGGCTGTGGGAATGGAAATGAGGAGATACAGTCAAGGTAAGTTTAGGAGGCAGAACTTACAGACTGTAAGACAGGCTGGCTAAGAAAGCGAGAAAACAGGAAAGAGGCAAGGATGACACGATTTATACTTAGTGACTCGGCAAACTATGGTACTAACCAGGGAAACAGCAAATAAAATAAGGGCAGATTCAAGAGGAATATGGGAGTTTAATGCTTAGACAAATAGGTAAAAATATCCAAATACCAGCTGACACATAGGCCTGGATCACAAAAGAGGTGATCTGGATTCAATACCAAGAGAGTAAGTGTTAAGAGAGGTAGGGGAATAGTGTGTTCAGAGAGACTTCTTTTTTTTTAGTTTCGGCTGTTCTGGTCTTCATTGCTGTGTGTAGTTTCAGAGAACAGAGGCTACTCTCTAGTTGTGGTGAGTGGGCTTCTCACGGTGGGGGCCTCTTTTGTTGCGCAGCATGAGCTCTAGCTCAGCAGTTGTGGCGCATGGACTTAGTAGCTCCATGGCATGTACGATCTTCTCGGATAAGGGAATGAACCTGTGTCCTTTGCATTGCCAGGGGGATTCTTTACTACTGAGCCACCAGGGAAGCTGAGAGAAACCCTCTTCTAGTAACAAGTAAAAGTCTACAGCACAAAAATTTTAAAACAATACTGATGCTTTTTGGACTAACAATAAAATTAACTTTGTCCTTCAAATGTCAACATTTAGGGAATTTGCGAATTAAAATATAAAGTACACATTACTGTATCAACACACCGAAAGCAAGTACATGTGTGCCACAGAAACAAAAGAAATAATTTCACTATTATTAACTTAGCCTTCAGACTTAAACATCAGAGAAATAACCCTCCTTCCTCCAAACTTTCTCTCCACAGCTGTAGGAATTTTATTATTCAATGACAGCAGTACTAAATTATCTTCTAAATAAAAGCCCATGATAAGATCTGTTGACAACGAAGCAACTGCTTCTTCCAAACCTGACATCTGAGATACCCAGAAAAAAAAACCTGGTGCTATGATACTGATACGTTTCCCAAGTCTTGTCTAAAGCAGCAAGTGAGTCAGGTGTGACAGCTCCCCCGGGCTGGAGTTGACTGCTGGGTAACCTGGATTACTTCTATTTTCCTCTTCCTCCACTAATGTGGTAAGCCTCTTGACTTGTGTTTAAATTTCTGACTGATATAAATTCTTCAAAGTAAAAGATATGCTACTGCAAACGGTGATTCAGCAAGAGTTATCTGCTATAGGAAAGGTATGCATGTTTAGTTTCTGAACCAGGTCCTTATGAATGAGGAACACTGAAGAAGAAATAGAAGCAACTTTAGATATCTGGGTCAGGAAGATCCCCTGGAGAAGGAAATGGCATCCCACTCCAGTATTCTTGCCTGGAGAATGCCATGGACTGAAGAGACCGGTAGGCTATAGTCCATGGGGTTGCAAGAACTGGACACAACCTAGCAACTAAACCAAAACGAAGTTTTTTATGTACACTTTGTCAGACTTAATATGACCATCACAGAAGCTTTCCAACATTATGTCCTGTAGTTTCACCCTTAAAGAGGAACATAATAGATCAGGGGTCAGCAAACATTTTATATAAAGTGACTGTATTAGGTTTTGTAAGCTATATGGTCTTTACTGAAACTATTAATCTCTGGTGTGCTATGATGTAAAAGCCCCACAGATAATTATAAATACATGAGCATGGCTATTTTCTAATAAAACTTTATCTACAAAAATAAGCAGGACACTAGGTATCAGTTCAGTTCAGTCCCTCAGTCATTTCCAACTCTCTGCAAACCCATGGACTGCAGTCCTGCACACCAGGCTTCCCTGTCCATCATCACCAACTCCCGGAGCTTGCTCAAAATCATGTCCATCGAGTCAGTGATGCCATCCAACCGTCTCATTCTCTGTCATCCCCTTCTTCTCCCACCTTCAATCTTTCCCAGCATCAGGGTATTATCAAATGACTCAGTTCTTCGCATCAGGTGGCCAAAGTATTGGAGTTTCAGCTTCAGCATCAGTCCTTCCAATGAATATTCAGGACTGATCTCCTTTAGAATGGACTGGTTGGATCTCCTTGCAGTCCAAGGGACTCTCAAGAGTCTTCTCCAACACCACAGTTCAAAAGCATCAATTCTTCGGTGCTCAGCTTTCTTCATAGTCCAACTCTCACACCCATACATGACTACTGGAAACACCACAGCTTTGACTAGACGGACCTTTGTTACAGGCAAAGTAATGTCTCTGCTTTTTAACATGCTCTCTAGGTTGGTCATAACTTTTCTTCCAAGGAGCAAGAGTCTTATGGATATTCCTAATACAGATGAGGCAGTGTATAATTCTTCTATTTTAGAATATTATTAAAAATCTAGTGGACTTAAAATACTATCTAGCCTTTTCTAGAAATGTCCAAAATCAGGCACTGAATCAAGTAATATGATGTACTCATTAGTAACAGCATTAAGAAATAAGGATAACTTTTCCACTGTTTTTATAAGGAAAAACTCAGTTACTAAACTAATTAAAAAGCAATTCTGATATTAGAGAAATGCAAATCAAAACTACAATGAGGTATCACCTCACACTAGTCAGAATGACCATCATTAAAGATTCTACAAACGATAAATTCTGGAGTGGATGTGGAGAGAAGGGAACCCTCTTGCTACTGGTGGGAATATAAATTGATACAGTCACTATGGAGAACAGTATGGAGATTCCTTAAACAACTAGGAATAGAACTACCGTATGACACAAAAATCCCACTACTGGGCATATACCCTGAGAAAACCATAACTGAAAAAGATGCAAGTACCCAAATGTTTGTGGCAGCACTTTTTACAACAGCCAGTACATGGAAGCAACCTAGATGTCCATCGACAGATGAATCTTACATAAATCGTGGGGTGTGTGTGTGTGTGTAATGGAATATTACTTAACTATAAAAAAGAACACATTAGAGTCAATCCTAATGAGGTGGTTGAACCTAGCCTATTATACAGAGTAAAGTAAGTCAGAAAGACATTGTATATTAACACATGCGTATGGAATCTAGAAAGACAGTACTGATGAACCTATCTGCAGGGCAGCAAGGGAGACAGAGACATAGGGAACAGACTTGTGGACGCAGCTGGGGAAGGAGAGGGTGGGATGAATCGAGAGAACAGCATGGAAACATATATATCACCATATGTAAAATAGATAGCAAGTGGGAATTTGCTGTGTGACACAGGAGCTCAACTCAGTGCTCAGGGACAACCCAGAGATGTGGGATGGAGAGGGAGATGGAAGGGGAGTTGAGGAGGGAGGGGATATATGTATATCTGGGGCCGATTCATGTTGATGTATGGCAAAAACCAACACAATACTGTAAAGCAATTATTCTCCAATTTAAAAAAATTGCTCACACAATTAGCAGATTATAGGAAGTAACAATAACATATTTTAACTGTTAAACAATTTAAAAAATATGTTGGTAATAAGAAGAAACAGACTAAAGAGGAATATGATTTAATTTTTTGAAGTTTATTTTTCAAGCTAATTATCGAATATATTTCACAAAGATATAAAAAATCATGGCCTCTGTATGTGTTAGAATTTAGAAATAAGTTTTTATCTTTCAGTTAGTAAGATATATGAATATTCATGAAAGACCTACTATCAGTGCTATAGGTCAATTTGATTCTTTATCCACCTCCTCACAGCTGGCTAACATTTTGGGCCACCTGCCAGAATCCTGACTAACCCTTTACCTTCACATTCTGACACATTTGTCATCTGATTTTTGTCAGATGGAAGCATAATTGAATAATTATTCCCTCTTGTAGGTGAAATTAACAAAGCACTGACTGGACAAAAGCCTTCTCTTAGCAGACCATTTATAAATTCATGGCTTTGACATCTGTGTCCTTCTCGATTCATTGCCCAGAATTCATTTGTCACTAGAACAGCTCACATGGTGAACAGATAAAGATGGGAACTCCTTCATCCCTTAGAAATGCCTCACAAACTTTTGAACACTAAAGGATAAGACTGAGACGCATGAAGAAACTACTCCTAGTAAACACTAGCATCATTGTTTGTATGTAAGTAACCAGAGAAGGAAAAGGTTTATAACAAAAAGGAGATAATAAATAAGTCAATATAGACTGTTCTTTTCACAGTATATGAACCACATAGAGGAAAACTTCAGTGAAATAATAGTCAATGATAAAATGACTATCATACATCAAGGAAAATGTACTACTAGGTAACTACATCATCAAATAATCGCAGAGGTTTAAAACATTAATTTCAATTTATATAATAAGGTTATCTTAAAAATCAACTGTTTATTTGGAAATTGCAACTTTTCTCATCATTAACTTATAATAAATACTGACTGGGTCCACTCTAAAGCTTAGCTAGGCTAAATTGTGGCTGTAATATACACTGAAAAAATTATACTAAAAAAGGTAGAAAATGACAGTACTGCAATATCACTGAACAAAACCAAAATAATAAATGTGGGCAAAATGAATCTGAAGATGAGGAAGTACACAGTGAATTATGGAAATACTGAAGGAAACCTCTAAGCACTATGACACAGACTCAGTGACTGATTATACTGAGATAAGTTATGTAAAAGTACTAGACAAAAGACAGGTGAAAATGCCTAAACTGATTGCAAACTTTTATAATGTATAAATTTAACATGAATCTCATGTTTATCAGCTAAAACTCAGGAGTGGAATTAACTTTTATTGAGCAACTACTTTATGTCAAGCACCTCATTTAGACTTTTGACTGATTCTATAAAGCTAGATTATAATCTTCATTTTTAAGATAAGGAACCTGAAGTTCAGAGGAATAAAGTAACTTTCCAAAATTACTGTTAATCAGCTAACTAGGTAACTAGTCATCTGATGAAGCAGGGATTTAATTCGAGGTCTGACTGCAAAATTTTGTGCTTTCCATTATTCATGATGCCACATTTTGTGCTTTTCAAACAGAGAAAAAGTAAAGAGGAACTCAACTGCCCTAATGAGCACCTGTTGGAAAAGAATGAGGAAAGAGAAAAGTGTTAAGGAAGATTAGAGATAATAAAAACTTCAGGGCAAAGTGAGGAAAATGGGAATGTTCTGCCTTACCCATTCCATCTGAGTAAAGGAATAAGGTGATAAAGCAAAGAGAGACACTAAAAAGGAGAGCAACCAAGCAGAAATGGGGGAGGAGTCATCTAGAGTTCAGCTTGCAAGGGAAAGGCATTTGTAAACCTGGAACTCATAACAGAGGCAATTTCTTATTAGCATAGACCAGGATTCCAATGTATGTATCTGCCACTCTGTTCCGCTGCCCTCTTCTGAACTGTGCATGAGATTTCCTGTTATGAGACAGATCTGCTTTCTTTTATAGAAGCTGAAAATGAGAAAAAGTTGCTTTCCCTCCTTTGCAAGTTAGGCACGAGTTCATGACTGAGGCTCCACTAATGATACACACCTAAATCTCTGCCTACTTTTCAGAGGCAGCAATACCTACTACTGTGTATTGTTGCTGTTTACTTGCTAAATCATGTCAGACTCTGCAATCCCATGCACAGTAGCCCTCCAGGCTCCTCTGTCCATGGGATTACCCAGGCAAGAATACTGGAGTGGGATGCCACTTCCTTCTCCAGGGCATCTTTCCGACCCTGGAACCCAACCTGAGTCTCCTGCTAGGCAGGCGGATTCTTTACCACTGAACCACCACGGAAGTCCACTACTGTGTACACCTTAAATAAATTTGAAAAACAGGATGATTCCCCAAGTTTTGGGTCAAAAGTATCTGATGTGGTTTTTGGTTCCAAAGTATCCGGAATTCTAATAAAAGGTCCCAGACATTGTGATGGTCTGTCAAGGTCAGGAAATGACGACTTAGCAAACGGCTGTCTTAAAACTCTGCTTTGCATAAACAAAGTTCTCAACTTGATAATCCTGACAATTTATAAATTAGAGAAGCGGTATACTGAGGACCTCATAAGGAAGTTGAGTTTTGTTCTGACTGTATGAGAGGGGAAGAAAACTTTCATTTTCCTTGTAATGAAAGGCAATGAAAATAACATTCTTTTCCAATACCAGAGAAGATGTCTCCTTTAATGGGCCTCTACATTTCTATGCAACATTGTAATTTTACAAAACCGTTATCAGTTCTGAGGATGTTTCAAAGAAACAAATTATTTCTTCATGCTCCAACAGTATTAATTAGTCCAATTCTCGAGGATGCGAACTCTGATTACGACTAAAAGTGGAGTCTGCCAGGCTTCTACAGATAAATTTACTATTTTCCCTTATAATGAGAAGATATTTCATGGGGGAGATTCTCAGAAACAAACAACTTAAGTATGCCATTCTTAACCAAATTTTCAGATTGTTTACGTATTTTATATACATCAACCTTTTCAGTAGCTATGAAGATGGGCATGATTTTGCTCCTTAGTGCTAAGCCCTATTTTTATGAATAATTATATATTTTGCCCATATTCCCTTTTGTTAGGTATCAATAATGTAACTGTATTTTCCTCTTTGCTTGAGTATCTTTTTTTTGTCCTGACTTTTCTATGTAATTTTGTTTTAAGTGTACCACAGAATCAGGGTTTCTCTTGTGTTCCAACGTAAAAATTTTTTTCTTTTATAAATTAGTTTAGTCCATGTACATTATTGATATGAAAACTTTTCTTGTTCCTATCATGTTACTCTGTATCTATAGTTTTTGTTTTATTGTTTTTTAAGCAGTTCAACTGCACAGTCTTTTTCCTTTTTTCTTAAATATTCTTTTATTTACAAAGTCTGCCTTTTTTGTGCTAATAGCTAACTTTATAATTACAACCTTACAGAATATCTCCTGTTTCTCTTTTTAATAGTATTTACTAATCTCCTATCACGAGTAATGATAAACAGTGTATTTACTTGGTTCTTCCCTTTCCTTTCCACTTTTTAATCACCCCAATTATTTTTTAGTTATAGAGAGATATATTGATAATACTAACAAAAATTACAGAAGTGGGCATAAAGTTAGTACATAGCTTTATTTTTCAAAACAGCTAGAAATCATATTATATCATGATTCATTTGACCTGACGGAGGTAATACTGCTTCATTTTTTTTTAAGTCAATTCTACTGAGGTAAAATTTATATGCAGTAAAACTCACTCTCTTTGCCCTTTTCGGTGTATAATCCTATGTGATTTGATAAATACTCCAGTTATACAATCACCACCACAATCAAGACACAGACAGGACTGATGACCACAAGCCTCACCATTCAATTTTAATCAACAGTATCATTTTAACATTACCTTTGTAGTACTAAATGTACTTATAATGCTATGATGTGAGTTGTCATTTTTAAATGACATAAAACAGCCAACCCTTGAACAATGAAATAATGAATTACATAAATTCCTATTAAAGATAAATCTGTGTAGGTATTTTGACACTTTTAGTGTATAAAACATTTATATCTATGCTTCAATCCTAAAATATACATTGGTTTTCAAATTCAGTTCAGTTCAGTTGCTCAGTCATGTCCGATTCTTTGCTTAATTTCTTGTAAAAATATGCACTGGTCATGATCTAACATTTTCCTGGTGTTCCTCCTGAGTTTTTGGTTGGTTGAATGTAAAAACACTACGTTTCTGATATACAATTGGTAAACTAATAATAAGCAGAAAGTAGTAAACCCACTTTCAGTAACTTTACAAAACTTAAAAAAAATTATTTTATTTTTAATTATTTTATTTGGCCTCACCACATGGCATGTGGAATCTTAGTTCCCCAACCGAGGACTGAACAAGGGAACAAGGCAGTGAATGCACCGCGTCAGCCTAACCACCGGACTGCCAGGGAATCCCCACGAAGTTTTATTAGTGATAACAGCAGAAAATGAACACCTCTAAAGTACTGTGGATTACTTGGTGATTAGGAGAGTGACTACTTAAGCTATTGGCTGACTATGTTTTATGAAGGCCTTGCCATTATATATAAAGTGAGACACAAATTGAACTAAGATTCCTGTAAAAATAAATTGTGGTCCCTTCATGCTTATATAGTCTTCAATAGTCTATTTCTCATAATTCAGTTATTCTTTCTTAAATCTTTACACTACTAATAGCTTACTAAATCTTTCATTAAGAAAAACATAAAACTCTTATTTGCAATAAAAGAATGAGCATCTAGATGACCAATGATATTCATCAAAGCATGCTCAAATACACAAAATAGGCTAAACCACTTCATGTTACTCATTTCTGTCTTTTCCTACTTTTTTAATTCTGTTGACAAGTAACATTCAATAGCACCACTGATGCAGTTGAATGCTGACCTCTCTTTACTACACCCCTAGAATATCTGAGTGCTAAAAGCAGCTATATAAAAATATGGAAAGAGATAGATTTATGTGTCTCTACTTTATCCCTCCGATGATGGAAAATAGCTCTGCCACTGTTTCAGCTACAACCTCTTTATTCACATGGCTGTAAGTTCTTAATGAATTTCATCAAGAATTCAATTTAAATGTATTAAACTGCTGTCAGTCCCTCAGTAAGATCAATGAACACCACTCAGGGAGGTATGGAAACAGTTTTCTGAATCTTCCCCTGAAACAACTTCAAGGCAAGAATGAGATTCAATAAAATGCACTTTAGTAAAGAAACAACAAGGAACAGTCAATAGAACATGAATACTAGAGTCTGGCAGATCTGTGTTTAGAAAAACAAGTTCAAGGCTTGGATATTTAAATGTACCATCCAGGACATCTATGTTTCTAAAATCTCAAAGGGCTGTTGTGACGATTATATGTAATACAATAAATAAAGGTAGACTGTATTATTTGGCTGCTAGTAGACAAAAGTAGCGGAGAAGCCAACGGCACCCCACTCCAGTACTCTTGCCTGGAAAATCCCATGGACGGAGGAGCCTGGTAGGCAGCAGTCCATGGGGTCATACAGAGTCGGACACGACTGAGTGACTTCACTTTCACTTTTCACTTTCATGCATTGGAGAAGGAAATGGCAACCCACTCCAGTGTTCTTGCCTAGAGAATCCCAGGGATGGGGAAGCCTGGTGGGTTGCTGTCTATGGGGTCGCAGAGAGTCGGACACGACTGAAGTGACTTAGCAGCAGCAGACAAAAGTAGATAATATTAGTTTCTAGTCATTAAGTATAGTTGTCATAAAAAAAACACTGCAATTATTACAAGATATAGCCAATTATTACAGGGTAAAATATATCTAAAACATTCTAGCCATATTCATGTCACAGATCAGAAACATATCTTGAAATGGTTGCAGAAAATACAGCGATAAAATGAGAGCATTTTGCAAAAGAAAGGCAATCCACTTAAATGCTATTATAAAAAGACCTCAATTGTCCTGGAGAATTTTCTGCGCACTTTCTGTTTTGGCCTTACTGATTTTTACTGCCAAAGTAATTTCATAGAACACGAATGCGCAGGAGGCATACATATGCTCAAGTGCTTTTATGATATCAGTTCAAAATGTATCCTCCTTTTCATCTACTTTTATATAGCAGTTTTATCAACTATACTCTGACCACAGAAATGACTTACTAATTCTAAAGCTTTGAGAAAGGGAAGGTCCAGGGAAAGGTGAGTGAAGGGAGACAGATGCTATTCAACTCAGTTTTAATGATTCAATGCAATAAACATGTATTATGATCTATCTATAGTCCAGGAGCTGTAGAGCTCAGTAGAGAGCCAAAGATGAGCAAAACATAATCCTGAGGACACTCTATTTGTATACAGCTGTTTACAGCAGAAAGCCTATAAAACACAATCTTACCAAGTATGCAGATAATGTGAGTGAAAGTTCACTACAGACATGAAAAGGAAGCCTTCCACATTTATTGGGATCTATTTAAAAATACTGACTGGTATGCGGTGCTTTATAAATTTAACAGAAACCAATATTTAAATGTTCCTGTTAAATCACAGAGAAGACAGGTTTATACATTTAGTGAAGTCATGGAAAATTTGCTACCAAAGTGAATGATTTCCAACCTAGTATGAAACATTCTTTTGGGGAAAAACAACAACTAAATGTCATAAAAACAAACAAACAAATCAAAAGACTCAAGTGTTCACGAGAATAGCATTAACTTGGGAGTCCTGCATATCTTATATTAATACAATGTTCTACTACCAACAGTACACTAAACAAATGTCTTAAAGCTTCCTCTAATGGAAACATCTTTCATCTCTATTGGGAACTTTCTCAGTCATGCATAGTTTATTTGAAATCCAAAGGTTCATTTGGTTCTGCCAGACTAAAATTAGATTACTAAATCTAGAATTTTATACTCACCCGATCCTCCTTTTGCCAAGTATTTGTTCTTTGCATAAAGGACAGAATCTAACATAGACTCAAAGAGAAGAAAATAGCCCTATATAAATAAAAAGGGAAAAGTGGTTTTCAGAAATGTGCAATATCATAAGCAGATAACTTTAAATATCTAGGCTAGTATTTCAGCAAAAAATAATTTTTTGTCTCTACCATATAACAGTCTTCAAAGTTTGAAATTACCTTTTGCAGGAAATTCCCCATGTAATAATTAAATCAAGCCAGCGTACTAAGTGGATCAAGAATGTTTATTACAGTAGAATGTAATGAACCTTCTCTACCTGTGCTTCCACTTCCTAGACTATTGTTTCTTCCCCATTAAAAGCAAAGTTGCACATAGAAATTGCTAATGTATTGTATAACTTCCTGGAATACTGCAGTATGAATCTAGACCAATTGTTCTATTTGCCCCCAGAGAACATTTTTGATTGTCACAACTATTTAGGAGGTAAATATCCTTTACTGATAAACATCTTTTACTGACACAGGATGTCTGATCTCAAATGTCTATAGGGTTAAGGCTGAGAAACTGGTCTAGAATATCTTTTCCCAAAGTTATTTTCTGCCCAAAGACATTCTCTTTGAAGAGTTTTTTTTTTAAAAAAAGAGGGCAGGGGACTTTTAATCAAAGAGGTGAGGAAGATCAGATGTTCTATTCTCCTCGGAGAGATTTATAATGCACAACAGCACATTAACAAGTTCTGAAAAGTGTTACAGTGAAGAGTATGGCTGAACATATTTTAAATAAGTATTGTCCCCTTTCTGACTAGAGACCTTTCTTTTCCTATGTAACATATATCAACATCTTGCACAACTCTGTTGTCTGAAACACACTGCGTGAAACTTGGCTCCAGTGCACTCCAGATTCTGGAGAACACTGCTGACTCCTTCACCAAAAAAGGATAATCACAGCACAAATGAAAAGATAACTCACCACTTCAGTAAGTCCCCTACATATGAACCAGTTCCATTCTGAGAGCACAGCTGTAAGTCCGATTTGTAAATCCAACAAAGTTAGCCTAAGTAACAAGCTAACACAACTGGCTATATAGTACTGTACTGTAACAGGTTTATAATACATTTCATACAAATAAAACATAAAAAACAAAAAATTAAGGAAACATTTTTACTCTTACAGTAAAGCAACTTGGAAAGTACAGTAGTACAGTGTGCTAGCTTGGCACACTTGAATCTTTCAAAGTTCGCTACTTGAAGGTTCGTATGTAGGGGGCTTACTGTATCGGTGTCACATACACAGCACATTCTAGTAGTATGCTACACAGTTTATTATAGAAATGATAAAGTAATTATAAGTGAGAGATCAAAGCCAGTTTCTATTAGTCTTCTTCTGGGGCCTATCTCCCAATAGCCCTGAACAGTAGGGAAAGTTAAGTCTTCAGTACAGTGCTTATTAGCACACAGTAAACACTATTATTGCTAAAGGTGAATGAATATGAGTGTTACCCTCACTCAGCATTGTGAAACAAAACTGTTTTCATTCATTTGCTCTGTGCACAAATTAAGTGTCTAATAAAATCAATATACAACACAATGAACAATGTTTCAAAGGTTTCTGCTGCTGCTGCTGCTAAGTCGCTTCAGTCGTGTCCGATTCTATGTGACCCCATAGATGGCAGCCCACCAGGCTCCCCCATCCCTGGGATTCTCCAGGCAAGAACACTGGAGTGGGTTGCCATTTCAAAAGTTTCTATACAACCAGAAAAACCTGTAAAACCACAATGCGTAATTTTCCCAAGAGATTAACAACAAATTTAAATTTACAGAAAATACAGCTCTCATGTTTGAATCACTTATAACGGAACCTAATTAAATTGTTGCTAGCAACTCTACACTGGCATTTACCATTTCCCCCCAACTCACTAATTTATTGATAAGAAAATAACTGCCTACAAAACACAGACTTAGCAACAAAAGTCTTTTATTAATGTGTTTACTTAGGAAAATTAAGGATTTGGACTTCCCTAGTGGCTCAGACAGTAAAGACCTGCCTGCAATGGAGGAGACCCAGGTTCAATCCCTGGGTCCAGAAGACCCCCTGGAGAGGAAATGGCAACCCACTCCAGTATTCTTGCCTGGGAAATCCCATGGACAGAGGAGCCTGCCAGGCTACAGCCTGTGGGGTCTCAAGGAGTTGGACACAACTGAGTATGCATGTATACATGCATGATAACAAAAGCGACAATAACAACGGTATTCTGTATCATAGTTCTGTTGAGAGATCTAAATATGTTAATAAATGTAAAAGGGTTTACAGCAGTAAATCTTATCAGTTTAACTAAATAAGTACTTAAAATTATATTTGTAAAGGCTACGGAGATTTTTTGAAATTATGTTTAATACATTAGAAGGAAGGTTTACCAGATTCTTCAGAATCATATAGTATTTACTTAGTGAATGGTCCTTTATTCAAATCCTTGAGTCAGAACTAAAATTCCTTTTCTTTTTTTCCCCAGGAGTCACTTTTTCCCAGACTATCCAAGACTATGTATATGTGTGTGCATACAAAAAATAAAAAGACTCTTTTTAAAATCCTTGAAATTTCTTTAAAATTCATAAACAAAATTTTAAACCCAATCAAAATAATCTGATCAGGTTGGCCAAATTAGTGCCAATTCCAACTTCAAGGTTCTCAGAGAGATTTTTTTCCCCTGGGTTAAAAATGTCGACTTTTCTTAATCCTCTGAAGTTTGGTATTTATACTTAAAAGAATTTCCTATATGTCTACTTCTATTCAAAATAAAAAATATCAATAAGCCCTTTTCCACATAACCCATGATGATTACCCAGAATCCTGATCAAACAATATTAGAGAGAGCTTCTGAGGTTCTAACTATTTAAACAACATAATTTTCACATCAGAGAAATCAGCACCAGCGAGGTTAAGTGACTTATTTTAGGATATGTAGCTGGAAAAATAACTCTGGACAATCTTCAAATCCCATCATAAACACTGGCTTTAAGATTCAATTCCAAATGCTGCTAACCAAACTCAACCTGAGATAGAGGGCAAGCAAACAAAAGAAGGATAATCATCCCTCGAAGCTTGAACATCCTTTCCTAGATGCCATGCCTTTATGTCAAAATTTTTAGAGTGAGCCACCATTATTAGGTAGGAGAATTTCTGAAAGCAAATAATCAAATGTTTTTGTTGATACATGTAAAGGATTTAGCACAGTGCCTGGCACCGAGTTAACACATAAAACCTACTAAAGACTGTATCACACGACTGTATTTTGGCAGAAGTCATATGGGGTCTACTACTATGGGATGGAACTGGGCTACAACGGTAAAAGCAAAAGGTTTTCTTCTTTCCCCATTCCTCCCCCCCCCCTCCTTTTTCTCTCTTCATTGGTGTATAATTAAAAACAATACTTTAAATCTATTTCTTTAACTTTTTAAAAATAATTTTATTTTGGTTGTGCTAGATGTTCACTGCTGCACTTTTCCCTAGTTACAGCAAACAGGGTCCACTCTCCAGCTGTGGTGCACGGTCTCACTGTGGTGGCTCTGTTACAGAGCACGGGCTCAGGGGCAGGGGGGGTGGGGGGCTTCAGTAGTTTTGGATCCTGGGCTCTAGAGCACAGGCTCAACAGTTGTGGCAAATGGGCCTAATTGCTCTGTGGCATGTGGGATCTTCCCAAAACAGGGATCAAACCTCTCTCCAGCACTGGCAGGCGAACTCCTCACCACTGAACCACCAATAGACCCTATATCTATTTCTGATAATACCTTTCTTCATTTCTGTAGCAAGATATTTGAATGGACATGAACTTGGGCAAACTCCAGGAGATGATGAGGGACAGGGAAGCCTGGCTTGCTGCAGTCCATGGGGTCACAAAGAATCGGATACGACTTGGCAACTGAACAACAAGTAAGATATTTCTAGTGTAAGTATATGACAAGGGTTCTATTCTGTCAGAGTACTTTTCTAAACTTTATGAACTAGCAAATCAGTAGAACAGCATTTCTTCAAAACAACAACGGATTACACATATTCATATTTAGCCTATCTACTAAATATGCCACATTATTATTATTATGGTCTAATTTTGCAGCTAGTGGGCTCTTAGTTCCCCTATCAGGGATCAAACTTAGGCCCTGGCAGTGAAAATGCTGAGTCCTAACCACTGGCATACGTGCGTGCTCAGTTGGGTCTGGCTCTTTGCAAACCCATGGACTGTTTAGTCCACAAGGCTCCTCAAGACATGAGATTATCCTGGCAAGAATACTGGACTGGGTTGCCACTTCCTCCTCCAGGGGAATCTGCCTGACCCAGAGACTGAACCTGTGTCTCCTGCACTGGCAGGCAGATTCTTTACCACTGAGCCACCTGGGAAGCCCCTCTAACCACTGGACCACCAGGGGAAACTCAAGCCACATTATTTAATACTTGATGAAGACTGACAATTTTACTAGTCATTTATTTCACTTAGTATCTGGATATCTGTTCAACTACTACCTCCTCAAAAAGGATTTTCTTGATTCTCCATATTAAATATCTTCTTTCCCCACCAAACTCCATCTCTTTATTCTGCTTTGTACTCCATCATGGCACTTGAACGAAAACTGGTTATTTTTAAATGCTGTTTTGCTTTCTAAAATTAATTTTCAAATGTTAATAGTGGTAAATATCATCACAGTAATATTAAGTGTCCTTTATGGAATATCTTATTTAATTCATCCCTAAAGCACATGTTATTATTTTCATTCAGCTGACAAGGAAACTAAGGCTTAGAAATGTTAAATAACCTAAAAATCATAAGACTTAAAAAAAAACAGCTCACAGTTAAAGAAACAGTTGAATGAGTCAGAATTTGAATCCTTGTCTATCTGACTATAGAGGCCAAGTTCTGAGTAACTATTCTCTGTTGCTTCTTGCTGATTTACCTGAGTAAAAGTAAGACTTGGTATTCATATTATATTATGGGACTTCCCAGGTGGCTCAGTGGTAAAGAATCCCCCTGCCAATACAGAAGATGCAGGTTTGATCCCTGGGTCAGGAAGATCCCCTGGAGGAGGAAATGGCAGCAGTGTCCAGTATTCTTGCCTGGAAAATCCCATGGACATAGAAGCTCAGTGGCTACAGTCCATGGAATTGCAAAGAGTCAGACATGACTTATCACACACATTTGTATTATATTATACTACATTTGTAATTAAGGACTCAAGTGTTCTGAAATAAAAAATACCCAGCACATATTAAACAAGATTAGATTTACAACAGGTACCTGATTGATAATATTTCAGAGTGAAAGCTTAGTTGGCAAGTGGCTGTTAGCCAGCATTCACTGTGAAAAATATTACTTTAGAAAATCCATAAATATATGTAGAAACAAAACTTAACTGTGAGATAAATTAAAATGTCTAGTTAAGTATATTAGCAGATGAAAAGATTCATATATGGACTGCTTGCAATTATTGTCCTTTCTCGCAACTTTCCACTTTGCTAAACTTCATTTTACTATAGGCTCCCTACGTGACAGAATGGGCTTTAATTTCCTGGGAATTGTCCTTGGTTCTGAACCAAGTCATTTATTACTGATATCAGAAGGCTTTGCTCCAAATGCCCTGCTTGTCTGCAGTGTGATTCAGACTGTAATTTCACAGGCTGCTGCCTCACCTGTAGGGGTGCCATCTGGAAGAGAATTATACTCCATACTTTCTCCCATGATGCTCATGGAGCACTCTTCTTCCCAAATTGACATTCATTTTTTAAAATTAAAATTTGCATTTACACTTCAAAAATTAATTACTACTAAAGGAACACACTGGATCAAATCTGGAACTAAAAGAGCCATTAACATTATTCACTGAAATAGGAACCTTATTTTAAAATGCCTGTTCATGTGATACCTTCAGAATAAGGTGCTTCTCCTGACTCATTTTTTTTTTCAGTTCAAATAACTCAATTACTGATACACTCTTAGGCAGAACTAACTAGTTAAAAAAGTGAGGCTAGGGGAAAGCAAAAATAAAACAAAAAGCTAGTCTGTAGAAAGTCTAGTGACAAACAGGCAATAATATGGATTTAAAGATAAAAATAAAAGATTATTCCAAAAACTAAACAAGCCTATAAAATCTAATCCCAAATTCTTTTTCATATTCTTTTCCATTACAGATTATTACAAGATACTGAATATAGTTCCTTGTGTTATGGGCTTCCGAGGTAGCTCAGTGGTAAAGAATACTCCTGTCAACGCTGGAGATGCAGGTTCAATCTCTGGGTCAGAAAGACCACTGGAGGAGAAAATGAACCCATTCCAGGATTCTTGCCTGGAAAATCCCATGGCAGAGGAGCCTGGCAGGCTACAGTCTATAGGGCTGCCAAGAGTCTGACGTGACTGGGCGTGTGCATGCACACACCTTGCGTTATACAGGAGGCCCCTGTGGTGTATCTATCGTATATACAGTAGTGTGTATATGTCAGTCCAAAACTCCCTATTTATCACATTCCCCCTTTCCTCTCTGGTAACCATAAGTTTGTTTTCTATGAGTCACTGCTGTTTTGTAAGTAAGTTCACTTGCCCCATTTCTTTTAGACTGCACATATAATATCATGATTAGCTGTCTTTATCTGACTTACTTCAGTTACTATGATAATCTCTAGGTTCATCCATACTGCTACAAATAGCATTATTATTTCTTTCTTTTTTATGGCTAATATCCCATTGTGTGTATACACACACACACACAGTTTTTTCTTTTTCCATTTATCTGTCAATGGACATTTAGGTTGCTTCCATGACTTGGCTATTATAAATAGTGCTGCTATAAACACTGGGGTACACGTATCTTTTCAAATTAGAATTTTCTCCAGATTTATTAGCCCAAGAGTGGAATAGCTGGATCGTATGGTAACCCTATTTTTAGTTTCCTAAGGAATTTGCATACTATTCTCCATAGAAGCTGCACCAATTTCATTCCCACCAACAGTGTAGTAGAGTTCCTTTTTCTCCATACCTTCTCCAGTATTTTTATTTGTAAACTTTTTGATAATGGCCATTCTGATCTGTGTGAGGTGTACTTCATTGTGGTTATGATTTTCATTTCTCTAATAATTAATGATACTGAGCATTTTTTCATGTGCCTGCTGGCCACTTGTATGTCTTCTTTGGAGAAAGATATATGTGTATTTCTGAAACAATATTCCCAATCCCCACAGTGATTGAAGAAAATTGTGAATTTTAACTGGATATTCTACTTATAAAAATAATTACTTGCTAGCACTTTTATTAAAGAGAATTATTGACATATTAAGTTACATTTATATAACAGGGTAGTCATACAATATTCATAAGTTATAGATATTTGAGACTACAGGAAAGATGAACTCTATTAACAGTATGATTCAAGGCTTGAAGAACAAGATCACACTCTGTTTCCTGCAAAAATGCATTTTAGGAGCTACTGATCCTCTGAGTTCAACAATACCAGAAGAAAGAAAACAGACCATCTAGTTAGATGCATCAGTAAGCTGGTTGTCACCCTGAGAGTCATTTGCTAAAGCTATTATAAACTGAATAAACTGGGAAACAGGAGATAAAACCTATCATCCAGCCAAAGTGAGGAAGAGAAGAGGAAATGACCCTAAATAACAAAACAGAGACAACCAAATATATCTGCAGAGTAAATATAAACTTAAAATATCATCTGCTGCCACCTTGCCCCCTCCCTGCCAACCCAGTTGAGAACCGTGGTCAAACATGTATCTCCTCCCCACCCCAACACCATTTCCAATAATTAACTTAAGCTAGTCCTCTTGTTAATTCACCACACTAATTTACAATGTCCAGGTGGCAAGAAAAACTTCAATCATTTAAAAGTAATTCTGCAACATACTTTGTTGGTATGACTGAAAAAACAGGAATTCTCATACTACTGTTGGCAAGAAAGCAGAATGGTAAGATAAGTGCTAAGAAGAATTTGGTAAAAATTGTTAATACTGCATATGCATTAAGTCTTTGACCCATCAATCCCACCTCCGGGAACATGAAATAAAATGAATAATGTATAAGAATATGCAATACATTATTATTTGTAATAGCAAAAGAATGATAGACATTTTCATGAATGTTAGTTATTTACATTACATTTATCTAGACAATGGAATATTATCCAGCCATAGAAAAGAATGAGGAGTATTTCTCTATAATGATATAGAATGATGGTCAAGATATAATTTTAAATTAAAAAGCACAAAGCATAGAACAATACATAGAGTGTGTTAACTCTGCATAACACAAGGGTAAAAATGTAAATATATACATATCTAATATTTCAAAAATAAGCCAAAAGCTAAAAAGGAAACAAAAATTTATCTATTAACTAATGGGCAGAAGAATGGAATCACTAAACTTTTTTGTAATTAAAACATAAATTTAAACTAAAAAGAAAAAAAAGAAGCAATTCTTCCAAACTGAAGAAAAAGAAAACTAATACATCTGAAGGTACGTCAGGTTGGTTACATAACCAAAGGAAACTAATTACTTCAAATAACTTTGTGTGTGTATGCTCAGTTTTGCCTGACTCTTTGTGACTCCACGGATTATACCCCGCCAGGCTCCTCTGTACATGAAATTTCCAGGCAAGAATACTAGAGCAGGTTGCCATTTTCTACTCCAGGGATTGAACCCATGTCTCTTGCATCTCCTGCACTGGCAGGCAGATTCTTTACCACTGCGTCACCTGGAAAGTCCCCCTCAAGTAACTTTAAAACACAGTATTTAGACTATATATTTCTCATGAGATATATATTCTAGGACAAAAGAAAATATAAGGAAATCATAAATGAAGTTATAAAACTTCATTTACAAATTCTGTTACTAGTAAAATTCATGTAAAATTTTTGAAACTATTATATAGATATATGATAGAACAAATAAGCAATTATTATTCTAAGAATCAAGATTTTTCTACAAAGAGATACAGTATAAAATTAAAGAATTAAAAATTCCATAATCTTAAATTGGAAATATCAGTGTAAACTCATGGATTTTTTAATATTAAAAAAAAATAGCTATATCTGTCTACTAAGAATAACATACAACGAACCCAGACTGTGATCTCTAAATACTGTTTCCCAATGAAAGAATCAGGATTCTTTGGTTCCTTCCAAGTTTAGGCAGTATAAAGTGACTGTAAAGAGTTTTATACTATCAGAAAGTATAATCTGAAATTTAAACATACATTTTTTTCTTCTCATCATTATACCGAGGATAACTAGAAATTGTTAAAGGGATCTAAGAGGTTAATTCAAATGCTTATCATTAGCTAAACATGGGCCAATTCAAAAATCAAAATAATAATTACAATGGTTCAAAACACACCAAATATGAGTTCATAATGACACTGCAAACAAAAACAAAAACAAAAAAAAACCCTCCAAAAATCTCTTTAGAAAATGCTGCAGAATAATTCATTATTCTAAAAATGTTAGGTAGAAAATATCCAGCATTTATCACCCTTTCAACTATAAGCTATAGTTCATAACCAAGTACTTGATGAAAGTACTTAGTAACAAATAAAGAAAAAATGATAGAATACCACAATTTTGTAACTTCTAATGAAATAATGAATCTAAGAGATCATTTTCAATGAATTTTAAACTCTTTAAGTCAAACACTGATAGGGAACTTTTTTTCCTGTTCTGAATTCCAACTAAGATCCTGAGAACAGAAAAAGGGAGGGAAGGAAGGGGAGAGTGTTCCACCATGACAACCCCACTAAAGCCACATGGAACAGAGAGAAATGTCGTGATGGGCAAGTGGTGACTTCTGAGAACTAAATCCATGACTAGTTTGTATGATTCAATTTTAAAAGAACTGAAGAATTAAAACAAACAAATCCAATTAAAAAATGGGCAGAAGATCTGAATAGATATTTTTCCAAATAAGACATACAGATGGCTAACAAGCACATGAAAAGATGATCAATACTGCTAATTATTAGAGAAATGCAAATCAAAATCACAATGAAATAAATATCACTCACATCTGTTACAATGGCTATCATCAAAAAGTCTACAAATAAAAAATGCTGAAGAGGATGTGAAGAAAAGGGAACCCTTCTACACTGTTGCTGGGAACGTACATTGGTGCAGCCATTATACAAAACAGACTGCAGGCTCCTTAAATTACAAACAGAACTACCATAAGATCCAGCAATTCCACTCCTGGGTGTCTATCCGGAAAAAACAGAAACACTAACTGAACAGGATACATGTACTCCAACGTTCACAGCAGCACCATCTGTAATACTTCAGACATAGATAGTGAAGGACAGGGAAGCCTGGAGTGCTGCAGTCCATGGGGTTGCAAATATCAGACATGACTTAGAGACTCAACAACAATAAGACATAGAAGCAACTCAAGTGCCCAGCACTAGATGACTGGCCTAGGAAGATGTGAAACACACACACACACGACTATTACTCAGCCATAAAAAATAACGAAACACTGCCATTTGCAGCAATGTGAACAGACCTAAAGAATTTTATGCTTAGTGAAATGTCAGAGAAAGAAATACTATATAATATCATCTATCTGTGGAACCTAAAAAATAGCACAAATGAATGTACATGTACAACAGAAATAGACTCACAAACTTGTAATCACCAAAGGCGAGAGAAAAAGGAGAAGGGACAAATTAGGGGTACAGACTAACAGGTACAAATTGTGAAGTGTTAGTCACTCAGTCCAGTCCGACTATTTGTGACCCCATGAACTGTAGCCTGCCAGGCTCCTCTGTCCATGGAGTTCTCCAGGCAAGAATACTGGAGTGGGTAGCCACTTCCTTCTCCAGGGGATCTTCCTGAACCAGGGATCGAACTCAGGTCTCCTGCATTGGCAGGCAAATTCTCTACCGTATGAGCCACCAGATACATATAAGCAACAAGGAAATACTATATAACAGATGAATTATACCCATTATCTTATAGTAACCTGTAATGGAATATAATCTGCAAAAATCATGAATCACCATGCTGAAAGTAATACAATATTGTAAATAACACACATATTTTAAATAGCACAATATTGTAAATCAAACTATCCTTCAATTAAAAAAAATATCTAGAGAAGAGGCTATAAAAAATGGATGAGTTTAACAGATGGTGAAAAATAACTTCAGAAAAAAACAGGTGGACTGAAAAATTATCCAGAGTGCAATTCAGAAAACCAAAACATTAGAAAATATGAAAGAGGTGAAGAGGCATGGAAAGTGAAGAAGTCTAATAAATATACAATGGTAATTTTAGAAAGATTTATTAAACAAGATACAAAAAACTCAAACCATAAAGAAGTTTGATAAATTTGATACACAAAGTTAAGAATGTCTATTCATCAAATTACACCAAAAGAGAGAAATGACAAGCCACACACTGCCAACAAATAGAGAATAATGTATCTGTTAAGACAAGCTAGGTTACTCTGCACTAACAAACACCCAAATAACCAACTAAAACCAAAACAGACTTCTTTCTGATATGACAGATTGACAAGAAACATTGCTTATTATAATCACTCAGGGATCAGGGAAATCACAGGGCCATACCTAACTTCAAAGGATACAGAAGAAACATTCTATTATGTGCCTCAAAACAAAGAGAAGCAAAAGATATGAGAGTAGGCCAAGTAACAGTTTGATAATTATAACAGATAAGACACTCTTTCAGAAAATAATAAGACAAAAGTCACAAACAGAATGATAAGCAAAAGAAATCAACAGAAATTTTATAGAAGAAAATGCTGAAATGAACTATAAGTTCATTTAAAACTGCTGTAGTTTTGATTTCCATTTATCTAATAATGAGCAATCTTGAGCATCTTTTCATGTGTCTACTAGCCATCTGTATGTCTTCTTCAGAGAAATGTCTGTTGAGGTCTTCTGCCCATTTTTTGATTGGGTTGTTTGTTTTTCTGATGCTAAGCTATATGAGCTGCTTATATATTTTGGAGATTAATCCTCTGTCAACTGCTTCATTTGCAATTACATCCTCCCATTCTGAGGGCTGCCTTTTTATCTTGTTTTTTGCCTTCCTTGGCTGCAATTTTTTTTAAGAGGTAAAACTCTGTTTGCAGATGGCATGATACTATACAGAGAAAACCCTAAAGATACTACCAGAAAATTACTAGAGCTAATAAGTGAATATAGTGAAGTCCCAGGATACAAAATCAGTACACAAATATCCTTTGCATTCCTAGACACTAAGAGTGAAAAATCAGAAAGAGAAAAATTAAGGAAATCAACTCACTCACCACTGCAACAACCAAAAAAAGATACCTAGGAGAAGAGTTGGACTATAAAGCTGAGCGCCAAACAACTGATGCTTCTGAACTGTGGTGTTGAAGACTCTTGAGAGTCCCTTGGACTGCAAGGAGATCCAACCAGTCAATCCTAAAGGAAATGAGTCCTGAATATTCACCTGAAAGACTGATGCTGAAGCTGAAACTCCAATACTTTGGCTACCTGATGCAAAGAACTGACTCCTTGGAAAAGACCTGACGCTGGAAAGACTGAAAGTGGAAGAAGGGGACGACAGAGAATGAGATGGTTGGATGGCATCACCAACTCAATGGACATGAGTTTGAGTATGCTCCGGGAACTGGTAATGGACAGGGAAGCCTGGAGTACTGCAGTCCATAGGGTCGCAAAGAGTCGGACACGACTGAGTGACTGAACTGAACTGAGGAATAAACCTATCTATGGAGACAAAAGAGCTGTATACAGAAAACTATAAGACACGAATGAACAAGTGGACAGACATACGATGTTCTTGGATTGGAAGAATCAATATCGTGAAAATGACTACAACCCAAACCAATCTACAGATTCAATGCAATCCCTATCAAATTACAATGGAATTTTTTCACAGAACTAGAAAGAAAATTTCACAATTTGTATGGAAATGCAAAAGACCACAAATATCGAGAGCAATCTTGAGAAAGAAGAATCAAGTTGGTTTTCGTGACTTCAGACTATACTACAAAGTTACAGTCATCAGGAGAGTACAATACTGGCACAAAACAAAATACAGACCAATGGAACACAATAGAAAGCCCAGAGATAAATTCACATACCTAGGGGCACCCTGTCTTTGACAAAGGAGGTAAGAATATATTAAGACAATGGAGAAAACATAGTCTCTTCAATAAGTACTGCTGGGAAAACTGGACAACTATGTGTAAAAGAATGAAATTAGAACATTTCCTAACACCATACACAAAGATAAACTCAAAATGGATTAAAGACCTAAATGTAAGACCAGAAACTATAAAACTATTTGAGAGAAACATAAGCAGAACACTCTTGGACATAAATCACAGAAAGATCCTCTATGACCCACCTTCTAAGGTAATGAAAATCATGGCTTCTTTAACTTGTCCCTTGAAGTACTAAGAATAGCTCAAGGGAATGAATTGAAATTCCAAGGAATTAGGGAATACTTAACTAAAATCAGCTCTGCAAGGGCTCAAAAAAGTATGGAAGGCAGGTGTTTTATCTTAAGAATCTGTGAGAATTTTGTATTTCACTCCATAAAAATAATAACGATGCCCCCCTTGAAGCTTCATACAGATATAATTTATCATTTCTCAAACACATGATTAGGGGTTTTCTAAAGCCATGTTGTGAAGCACTGGATCAAGAGTATTTATTATAAACTGGTGCAATTTATATGATTACTCATGGCATATGAATCAAATATCTGTCCCAGGATAATTCTTTAGTAGAACCACTTCATACTAATTATTATAATAATTATGACTGAGCCAACTCAGTTACATGAAACAGAACTTGTAATGAACACCCATCTGCTTGCAAATCCAAACTGTTAAATTTTAGGAGCTTACTTTCATTCTCTGGCAGAGGTAAACAGTATTATTGGAAAAAAAATGTTTTAAATTGCTATACAATGTTAGAGTTTGAAATCAAAATTAACAAAAACTTCCTGTTCTCTGGCTAATATACTGAAAAATTTTTGTAAGGACAGTTGATTCATACTTCTGAGTAACTTATGCCCTTTACCTTCATAATTAGAATAATTTACAACTTATTGAGCAAACATTTTTTTTTAAAGTAATGCATACAGGACTTAAGCACAACTAGAATCCAACATGGCACAGGGAATTACGGAGAGCCAAAAACAAATAAACCAATCAAATCAATCATATATCATATACGAGCACAGAATCTCTTGGTAAATGCAACTTTCAGAACTTTGATGAAAGAGACATAAAACATCTAAAATATATTTCAAAAGCAAAACCTTTATCCACAATACGTAAGTGTTTCAATATAAACACTTTGCTTAAGGGACTAAATATTTTCACTGACATTTGGTCTCAAGCCCCAAAGTGTTAAATTTCTCCAATAGCTTTCAAGATTACAAAACAGCCTCCTCTCTAGAGTAAGAAATAAAATGGCTGCAGAGTGTGATCTAAACTTTAAACAAATATTAAGATTAAATAAAGGAGAGGCTGGGGAGTGATTAAGAATGCAAGTAAGAACATATATAAAGATTATAAAACAAATAATTGAACATAAGAGGCCTATTCTTAATTATATTTTTACTGTTTTCATTTTATTCTTAATTCAGAATAAAGAAAAAAAATACTTACAAACCACAATTTTCGATTCAGCATTCAAGTACTGTAACTATTTCTCTGTTAATATTTAAAATACTAAAAAAAAAAGCCTATTGAATGTGTATTTTATACTTTACCTGAAATCATTATGTAATATTAGTACTGTCTCTAATTTATTTACAGAGCAGCAAACTCAGAATTACTCTTGAAATAGACATATAATACATTATTCATCAGCTGATGTTTGTATTTCTTTGCATTCATTATAGGCAGAGTCAACTAGTAAACACTAGCCATTGAAATAGAGGGTCTTCTGCTTTTACAAAGGGCTCAAAAGCCAAGAGAGAAGCACCAAGTATGTTCTTCCCTCAAGTATTAATATTCCTGATTTCACATATATTATCATTTCCAGCTTTTATTAACTGAATAATCTACTCAAGTAGCCCATTCTTTAGTTAAAGAGTCCTTAAAAGTTTGTACAACTTTCAAAATGAGTGGCTAATTACTGAGATCTTATTATGTGCCAGAATGTTTTATGAAATTTCCATGTATTAATTCATTTAATCCTCACAAAATCCATATAAAGTAGGTACTATTGCTGTCCTCATTTTAGAGAGAAGGAAACTGAGGCACAGACAGGTTCAGTAATAGACCCAAGGTAACAAACCAAGATGCAGCAAAAGAGCACCAAGAATTCAGGTGGCCTGACTCTAGAGCAATAAATACTCTTAACTCTGTCTCATCTGTGCCTTCCTCTGATGCAGAGAAAATTATAAATAAGATTGTGTCTGTGGCCAGTGAATTTCTATCTGGAAAAGTTCTCTCATATATTCTCTCATCATGTACTCATACTGATCCCTTTGACAAATTCTGACCGTATCAAGTAAAACCTGGTTCCCAATCTTAGAGAATGGAGAAAGGTTTATCAACAATGAATTCTAATACACTGTAAAAGTATATAATAGAAGCTTAAACTAAATTGCAAAGAAAGGGGGAAAGAGATTTTTTATGTGATCAAGGGGCAAAAAGGGAAAGCTGCACAGGTGAGGTGATGTCTGAAATGAGTCGTGCAGAAATTGTGGCAGGTTGCCAGACAGGGACAGTAGAACACATTAAAAGAAATAAGTCAATCTGCTAACACATATTTCTCTCATCATCAGTATATTCCATTAAAAGACAAATTATTTGTCAAAAATATAAATAACATTTTAGAAAGAGAAATAAAGGATACTAAAACAACAGTAGTCTCTGTAATCAAAAGAACATGTTTTACAATTAATTTTATGTATCTTATTTTTTATTTTGAAGCATTTATTGGCTTCCCAATGGTAAAGAACATGCCTGCCAATGCAGGACACATAGACATGGCAACCTACTCCAGTATTCTTATGTGGAGAATCCCATGGACAGAGGAGCCTGGCAGGTTACAGTCCAAAGGGCTGCACAGAGTCAGACACGACTGAAGTGATTAAGCATTTGTTTTTTTAATTATTATCATATTGACTGATTTTAAAAAATACCACAAGTCGGGCAATAAAAAGATGACTTTTTCTCTGATGGAACAACAAAAAAAAAATAAGAAAAATAAGGGAAAAAACTAACCAGAGAATATAGAGTTGAAAGTTACATCTTACATTTCCTTATCTTGAACCACTAGACATTAGATTATATCTACTCTTAAGTAAACAAAATACATACTAGACATAGACAATTTTATTTTGCTTAAAATTTTCAGGGTAATATACATAAAAGAGAAAAAAGAAGACTAAAAAAATCCTTAAATTCAGGTCATAAGCATATTTCTTATCAACAACTGGAAAGGCAAAAATGTACCTGTACGATTAAAAATTTGTGTTGCAAATCAATCTCTTATGCTTTCCCTAGCACTAAGATTAATTTAGCTTATATAACTTACTAAACTACTTACATAATTATTATTACATCATTTAAGGTAAGAAGACAAATCAGGAAAGGCCACCTAATCTTCATGGCAGTTGGCTGACATGGCATGGCTTCATTGCCAGACCAAACTAAAAACAACAAAAACATTCCAACAGTTGAAAATGTAACCTATGACACGCTTCATGGCCCAGATTCTAGTGTTGATAAACCAAATGACAAGTCATGTTTCTAAGTGATAAAGTCTAAAGTGATAAAAGCCTGAAAAGCTATTTACCAACAATAAAGAGTATTAAATGTGAACGAAAGATACCCCATCATTGTGGGTGTGGGCGGCACATGCATGCACATTACATAGACACTGGTGCTGGTGAAATGGGATGGGAAAGCTGAGAAAATTTTAGGTCACTTCTGTGAAAAGCAAGTCTAGACAGAAAAATTACAAAGGACAATCTGAATGTATACAGTATGTGATCGTGACAATATAACTTAAAGTTCACCTAATGTATAATTTTGCTGATGGTCCTGATGATAGAAAATAACATGTCCAAACAAGATTCATCTCTGGCAATTATATTATGCAGTGCCAGGATCTTATCTATGTAAATATTTGTAAGGAGACCATGCTGAAAACTTAGATGGCAAACAACAACATCAAATCAGTCTATCTGGGCTTACTGGCTCACAGGACAAGAATCAGGGATGCTTACTTTGAACAGCATCATTAGGCCATCAGAAATGAGAGGTCATAAAGAATGGCTCTATTGGTACAGTAAAATGTAAAATATGAGAACAGATATTCATAGGCATACATAGTAATATCCTATAGAAATTAAACTTTCTATTTAACTGATAACAATTTTATCAAATAGAAATTTCATTCAATAAAAATGAAAATGTAAAAGTAAAGAGAGGCCTAAATATGGAAATTTCTAAATCTAAGAGGCAAGTTTATTAAATGACATGCTAACAACAATGATTTAGGTTTTAAAAACACATTCTTATCTGAGAACAACTTGCAAAATAAAAGCAAAGTTCATGAACAGCTGCAGACAAAAAACATATCTAAATTAAGCCATGAAACAGTTAGCGGACCATAGTCAAAGCAAACAGATGTACATCTCTACAATATATGATGCCTACATTGCTATATTGGATTACAAGTTCATTAAACATCTGTGTCCAATTCTTCAAGGTACATTTTTTTTTTTTTTTGGTTCTTTCTGGTTCAAAATACTTTTAAAAAGAAAAAAAAAAAACACTATGCCATAGTTTAAATTTTAATTATTCTAATTTTTGAATCCCTACTGCTATATGTAAAAAAAAAAAAAAGAAAAGAAACTTCCAAAGACAGGATTCTATGCAAGGTATTTTAATTCTAAAATGCTGGTCCAAGAAAACATGGCTTTAAAAATCATTGTTTAAACAACTTGGGTTTAAGTAGGAAAATGCACTGGTCATAACAAACACCCTCTTCCCAACAACACAAGAGAAGACTCTATACATGGACATCACCAGATGGTCAACACCGAAATCAGACTGATTATATTCTTTGCAGCCAAAGATGGAGAAGCTCTATACAGTCAACAAAAACAAGACCAGGAGCTGACTGTGGCTCAGATCATGAACTCCTTATTGCCAAATTCAGACTTAAATTGAAGAAAGTAGGGAAAACCACTAGACCATTAAGGTATGACCTAAATCAAATCCCTTATGATTATGCAGTGGAAGTGAGAAACAGATTTAAGGGCCTAGATCTGATAGATAGAGTGCCTGATGAACTATGGAATGAGGTTCGTGACACTGTACAGGAGACAGGGATCAAGACCATCCCCATGGAAAAGAAATGCAAAAAAGTAAAATGGCTGTCTGGGGAGGCCTTACAAATAGCTGTGAAAAGAAGAGAAGCGAAAAGCAAAGGAGAAAGGGAAAGATATAAACATCTGAATGCAGAGTTCCAAAGAATATCAAGAAGACATAAGAAAGCCTTCTTCAGCTATCAATGCAAAGAAATAGAGAAAAACAACAGAATGGGAAAGACTAGAGATCTCTTCAAGAAAATTAGAGATACCAAGGGAACATTTCATGCAAAGACAGGCTCAATAAAGGACAGAAGTAGTATGGACCTAACAGAAGCAGAAGATATTAAGAAGAGGTGGCAAGAATACACAGAACTGTACAAAAAAGATCTTCACGACCCAGATAATCACGATGGTGTGATCACTCACCTAGAGCCAGACATCCTGGAATGTGAAGTCAAGTGGGCCTTAGGAAGCATCACTACGAACAAAGCTAGTGGAGGTGATGGAATTCCAGTTGAGCTATTCCAAATCCTGAAAGATGATGCTGTGAAAGTGCTACACTCAATATGCCAGCAAATTTGGAAAACTCAGCAGTGGCCACAGGACTGGAAAAGGTCAGTTTTCATTCCAATCCCAAAGAAAGGCAATGCCAAAGAATGCTCAAACTACCGCACAATTGCACTCATCTCACACGCTAGTAATGTTCAAAATTCTCCAAGCTAGGCTTCAGCTGTATGTGAACTGTGAACTTCCTGATGTTCAAGCTGGTTTTAGAAAAGGCAGAGGAATCAGAGATCAAATTGCCAACATCCGCTGGATCATGGAAAAAGCAAGAGAGTTCCAGAAAAGCATCTATTTCTGCTTTATTGACTATGTCAAAGCTTTTGACTGTGTGGATCACAATCAACTGGAAAATTCTGAAAGAGATGGGAATACCAGACCACCTGATCTGCCTCTTGAGAAATCTGTATGCAGGTCAGGAAGCAACAGTTAGAACTGGACATGGAACAACAGACTGGTTCCAAATAGGAAAAGGAGTTCGTCAAGGCTGTACACTGTCACCCTGTTTATTTAACTTATATGCAGAGTACATCATGAGAAACGCTGGACTGGAAGAAACACAAGCTGGAATCAAGACTGCCCGGAGAAATATCAATCACCTCAGATATGCAGATGACACCACCCTTATGGCAGAAAGTGAAGAGGAACTCAAAAGCCTCTTGATGAAAGTGAAAGAAAAGTTGGCTTAAAGCTCAACATTCAGAAAACGAAGATCATGGCATCCGGTCCCACCACTTCATGGGAAATAGATGGGGAAACAGTGGAAACAGTGTCAGACTTTTTTTTTCTGGGCTCCAAAATCACTACAGATGGTGACTGCAGCCATGAAATTAAAAGACGCTTACTCCTTGGAAGGAAAGTTATGACCAACCTGGATAGCATATTCAAAAGCAGAGACATTACTTTGCCAACAAAGGTCTGTCTAGTCAAGGCTACGGTTTTTCCTGTGGTCATGTATGGATGTGAGAGTTGGACTGTGAAGAAGGCTAAGCGCCGAAGAATTGATGCTTTTGAACTGTGGTGTTGGAGAAGACTCTTGAGAGTCCCTTGGACTGCAAGGAGATCCAACAGTCCATTCTGAAGGAGATCAGCCCTGGGATTTCTTTGGAAGGAATGATGCTAAAGCTGAAACTCCAGTACTTTGGCCACCTCATGCCAAGAGGTGACTCATTGGAAAAAGACTCTGATGCTGGGAGGGACTGGGGGCAGGAGGAGAAGGGGACGACAGAGGATGAGATGGCTGGATGGCATCACCGACTCGATGGACGTGAGTTTGAGTGAACTCCGGGAGTTGGTGATGGACAGGGAGGCCTGGCATGCTGCGATTCATGGGGTCGCAAAGAGTCGGACACGACTGAGTGACTGATCTGATCTGATCTGAAAAAATGTTGGATATATTTTAGGAAGCATACTTGCTTCTTGTTTAATTACGTAATTAGAATTTTCCAGCATCCAGGCTCAGAAATTCTAGTATATGTACCAAAGTTAGGAGAGGATCTAGAATATATTATAAATGATATTGCCAAGCCACAAAGATGACTCTATAACTGCTGTAAGTTACAGTGTCTAATGCTCCTTCTAATGTGTTTAACAAATCTACTAGACACCAACCTCACTGATGCATACAAGGAAAGGCTGACAGCAAGATGATGCAAACTCTAAAATTACACCTTTGTGCAGAGAAAAAGAAATTTCTTAGCCATCACATGCTGGACATATGTTTTTTTTCCCCTTTCTGAAGGGTTTCTGAAAGAACGTTTGTGAAAGCATCTCAGAATGCACCTTTTCATCTTGGGTTCCAGTGACTCAGTATTGCTTATGTGACGCTGCCTTCCTGATAGAGGCAGAGATCATTCCTGACCAAACCCCCAAAATAAAAAAGTACTGCAACAAGAGCCCAGGGTCAGGGTCACACAGTGGATGCTGGAATTATGAGTGGTTTGTCAGGTAGGAATTGGAGTCACAAAACAAACAATTTCTGCCAGCAACACCACCAGAGGCAAAAAAAAGAAAATGCCCTGGCTTCTCCTTTCATAAATCTCCCATTAGATTTCCCAAGCCAGCTGAAGTTGGCTGTCACAGGAGCCGAGGAAAAGCCACCTGCAGTGTTAGCCCTTCTCCATCAGACAGCAGAAAACAGAAGGGTGTAAAATGAGTCTTAGGGAAACAAGCCCAAGACCAGCACACCTTTCCATAAAGCTCACATCATACCTGTGACAATCTCATAAATTCACTCAACCTAGCTAGGTTTTTGTTATTATACCAACTGGCTCTAAGATTTCAATTTCATATTAATACTTCTCTTGAGAGTCCCTTGGACTGCAAGGAGATCAAACCAGTCCATCCTAAAGGAACTCAGTCCTGAATATTCATTGAAAGGACTGATGATGAAGCTGAAAGTCATATACTTTTGGCCACCTGATGCGAAGAGCAGACTCACTGGGAAAGACTCTGATGCTGGGAAAGACTGAGGGCACGAGGAGAAGGGGACAACACACGACAAGATGGTTGGATGGCAACACCAACTCAATGGGCAAGAGTTTGAGCAAACTCCCACAGTTAAGGAGGGAAGCCTGGTGTGCTGCAGTCTGTGGGGTTGCAAAGAGTCAGAAATGACTGAGCGACTGAATGACAATACTTCTAGACAGTGTTTCAAGTTTCAAAATGAAAGTTCCTGAAACATCAATATCCAGAAGGATAATTCTGCTAACCTGGTCAAGAACTACCAGCTAGTTAACTGAGGTGACAGGAAGTTTTAGTAAGGTCTATCTTTTAGTTTGCTTACAGTGTAATTTGGGGTAATTTAAAAGATGCATTTCCCAAGAAAAATAAAATGATTCTTAGAGAAGTAAGGACTACATTAGGCAATACTTAGTACAAACTACTTAAAGCTGCTGTCAAGCAGATGCCTCATATGCACTTTTTCCAAAGCACCTTTTTGTGGTCTTTAAAGAGATGTTAGATTTTCAGTTATATATAACTAAATTACTTCTTGCTCAATTTTAAAGGGAAATCAGAGTACTGATACACATTACTTGGTTAAGAAGAACAAGGGTATTATGATCAAGAATTGTTAGAAGCCAACCTTAGCATGAAAAAACTCAACATACTGTTTCAGATGCAAAAGAGTAACTGCCAACAACAGTGACTGTCATAGGGTTAGGGTCTATGTCATAGGCTCTGAACTGAAATCACGACATTAAATCTGAACACTGCAAAAGCACTCTAATTCTAGCTATTTTGCTAGAATTGTTATTCAAAAGTTATAGATAATTACAAAGCAAAACTCATTCTTTTCAAGAAATTTTGATAAATTCACTTAATTAAAATACAGGTATCAAATACAGTTTCTTTAAAAAAAAAAAAAAAAAAACCTTAACACTTTCCAAATGGCTATCCAGAACTACTATATACTAGTCTTAACAGAAGTGGCATATCAACAGGTCAAATCAGTTGACAAATACCATTAATTTTACTTTACAGACACTTTAAATACTCTGACCTTGATTTGTGGTTTCAAAAGCAAACTATAAAGCTATATAATAATATACCTTTACTTCATTATTTTAATAATGCCAATAAATACTATTTTATGTGGTATAGGTGGAAAAACAAATGGCAACCCACTCCAGTATTCTTGCCTGGAGAATCCCATGGACGGAGGAGCCTGGTCGGATACAGTCCACGGGGTCACAAAGAGTCGGACACGACTGAGTGACTTTACTTCAATAACTCATGGAGAAGGCAGTGGCAACTCACTCCAGTACTCTTGCCTGGAAAATCCCATGGACGGAGGAGCCTGGTAGGCTGCAGTCCATGGGGTTGCTAGGAGTCATAACTAAGTGACTTCACTTTCACTTTCACTTTATGTGGTATAGGACACATGACTAAAGAGATCAGAAAGATAGGCTATTCGATATGACAACAACAGTAGCAACATCACATTATTTTGACATAAACAGTCTTAGTAAATCCTTAAAGAATCCTTGCAGGCTTTTAGGCAAACACAGTTAGGTCTCAACAAATCTAGAAAGTAATATTAAGACTTTAAAATTAAAAAAGATAATTTATTCTCTTCTTAAAGATTACAAATTGCCAGTAAATAAGTGCCGCTGCAGAATAAACTACCATAAAAACACTGTAGCTATTTTTAAAATAATGCTATCATTCTGTCATTTATCAAATATAATAAAATGCATAATACTTGCTACTTTATTCACTGCCTTTAAAAAAAATTAATAAAAGTAGTTCTGTGTGCAAACACTTACCATCCACTCGGATATAATAACATCCACTTTTTCTACAGGAAGACGAACTTCTTCAATTTTTCCTTTAATTAGTGTAACAGTATCTTCAAGTTTATTTAATCTGAAAAATGCCATAATGAACAAATTGAAACAAATTCTGAAAACTAGTCAAACTACAAAAATTCTTGGCAACTGTTATTACTTTATAGAACTCAAAGTATGTTTGTTCAAAGTTTTCTTACTCCCTGGCATTATAATCGCTCTTTGGTCACTTCATGAATCCCCAAGAATGTTTGTGGTTAATACCACAATACAGCTGAACCAGTGTTTAAAAGTACAGCATGAAAAGAAACTCAAACCCTATCAAGAATACATATCAATAAAGTTAAAAAAAAAAAAAAAAGTTTTTAAAGGGAGAGGTGGAAACAGACCAGTATATTTTAAAGAGAAGTAGCTTGCCATAGCAGCAGAGAGTTAGGCCCAGAAGCTTTACTCTGAATTCCAGGTCCTCTAGCACTTGTCAGCTAAGTGATTTTCAACAAATTATGTAACATCTCATTGAGCCTGAAATCAAGTGTAAAACAGAAATAGATACCTTCCCAAACTATTAACACTTCTATTAACAGTCTATTATGAAGATGAGACATTTGTGAAAGCTATGTACACATCCTCTAGCACTATATAACAGCAAGGTATTATCATGAATAACAATAATATTGCATGTTACATAAACTTGAAACTTTCCTCCAATCATAAATTATTTAACTTTGTCCAACAGCATTCATTAGATACTTTTATATGCTTGGTCATAAGATTAGCACATATTTTTCATCCCGTTCTTTTGCAATTTCAAATAAATAACAGAGAATTTCAAAAAGCTAAAAGTAATCTGCTAAGTTTGTATCTAGTTAAATAAATCTGCAGTCTTCAAAGGCTGTATATCTGAATTACAAAAGATTTTTTTCTGCAAACAATGGAGTGATTTTCCTCCTGTAAATTTCACTGAAGTATTATATACATAAAACTAAATGCATTTTTAAGGGTAAATTTTTCTGAACTAAAAAAAGAAAAAAACAAGAGATACCTGAGTGGCCACCATCATCATATAGATTATTTTATGTAGAATATTACAATTTTCTCAAAAAGATGCATTACTGCTCTTTCCCACAAAACCCTCCTATCCACACCCAACTACTGATTTCTTTCTTTTACTACATATTATGATTTGTATTTTGTAGAGTTTTATATAAACAGATCATATTGAATGTACTCCTTTGTGTCTGGTTTCTTTCAATAAGTGTACTTTTTAAATTAATGCCTATTTTTCTGTATATTGGAAGTTCAATCCCTAGTTATTGTTGAGTAGTATCCCACTATATGAATAAAACACTTTTTGTCTATCCACACATCTGACGATGGATTTCTGGATTTCCACTTTTGGACTACAATGAATAAAGCTGCTATAAATATGTATGTACAAGAAGTACTCCGTCAAATGGAAGTGATAGAGCTTTTTAAGAAATTGCCAGTTTGTTTTACAAAGTTCATATATGATTTTACATTCTTACAAGCAATATGTGAGCATTTCTATTGTTTCACATCCTTGTAAACTTAGTATGAAGTGAAGTGAAATGAAGTTGCGCAGTTGTGTCGGACTCTTTGCAACCCCATGGACTGTAGCCTACCAGGTTCCTCAGTCCATGGAATTTTCCAGGCAAGAATACTGGAGTGGGCTGCCATTTCCTTCTCCAGGGGAATCTTCCCAACCCAGGGATCGAACCCGGGTCTTCCGCATTGTAGGCAGACGCTTTACCATCTGAGCCACCAGGGAAGCCCGTATAGGATTCTTTTTAATATTAACTTTTTGGTAAGATCTCATTATGGTTAAAAATTGAACTTTCCTAATGCAAGTCTTTTTTCCATATGCTTACTAGTCATAATTCCCTATTATCTTTTGCTCAAACATTTTAACCATTTAAAAACTGGATCAGTTGTATTCTTATTTTTGAATTTAAAAAATTCTTTACATTTCTGGATAAAAACTCTGGAAGAAAACAGTGAATATTTTCTTCCAACCTGTGGCTTCTTTTTATTTCTGTAATAATATGTTTTAAAGGCTAAAGTTTTTTAATTTTGATAAAGACCAATTTATCATTTTTTTTCTTTCATGGTTCATGCTTTTGGTGCTTTTCATATCCAAGAAATTTTTGCCTACATCAAGTATTTTGACCTATGCTTTCTTCTAAATTTTTTTAGTTTCCATTTTGAGTTGATTTTTCCAATGTATCATCATGATCTTTTTCCCGTATATAATGAAAAAACTTTGTTAGAAAAACTATCATGAGTGATAGCTGCAACTCTGTTGAAGAAAAAGTTTCACCAACCCAAGGAATTACTTCAGAATCATTGTCAAAAACCAGCTAAGCATAGATGTGCAAGCTTATCTCTGGACTTTCAATTCTGCGCCAAGATTTAGATGCACATCCTCGCACTAATACAACATTTTCTTGATTCTTATACTTAAAGTCATAAAGTCTGACAGAATATATCCTTTAACTTCATTCTTCTTTTAAAATTCTTTTGGATATTCTAGGCCATTTGTTTCCATATGAATTTTAGAATCAGCTCATGGTATCATTCTACATTTTTTAGTGTTTATGTCTTCAACATATTTTGCTAAATTTACCCCTAAATGTTTAATGATTTTGATTGCATTGTAATGGTATGTACTTTTTAAGTTTTAATTTCTAGTTGTTTACGGATAATAACAGAAGCATAACTGATTTTCATATTTTGACCCTGAATCCCACTGACTGTCATAAAGGGTTTAGCTTTAGCACAGTTTTAGTGGCTATCTTATAGATTTCTTAGGATTTTTACGTGTACTTGATCATGTCACTTGGGAGTAATGAGTCTTAGTTCTATTGTATTTACTGCCATTTATTGCCTTCCTTTAAATGTATTTATGGCACTTGTTAGATCCCCCGAGACAATGCTGAATAGAATTGGCAAGAGTGGACATTCCTTGTTTTATTTTCAGTTATAAGGGGGCAGCATTCATTTACTGTTACTTAAGATACATTTCCTAATGGTCCAGTGGTTAAGAATCCATCTGCCAATACAGGATCCCTGGTTCGGGAAGATTCCACGTGCTGCAGAACATCTAAGCCCACGTGTCGTAACTACTGAAGCCAGCCTGCCTAGAGAGTGCAAGCTGTAGCCACTGAGCCTGCACACTGCGACTAGGGAAACCTGTGCGCCTGGAGCTTGTCCTCTGCAACGAGAGAGGCGCTTCAGTGAGGAGCCCCGCACCACAAGGGAGAGCAGCCCCTGCCTGCCACAACCAGGCAAGTCCGTGCACAGCAACGAAGACCCAGTGCAGGCAAAAATAAGTATTTAAAATAGCCTCAAAAAAAAAAAAAAAAAATCAGAAAACATTTCTACTGAGTTATTAATAAGTTTTGTAGGGAATGGTTCAAATCCTGGTGACCATGAGCATCTTCACAGGCTTTTTCTTTGCAGGTATCACTGTAGAAAATGTTGCAAGATACCAGAGAAATACATGGCAAGGAAATATTGACCAATGTCAGAGGGTACACTGGGGAAGAAGCTGTTAAAACAGTTCACGCACAGCACCTACTGGGGGACATTCATTTCATGGATGTGACTTAGCATCCTAGCACTGTCTGAAAGATTGTTAGAAATATGAGAAATACACTTTGATATGCTTTAATTTTCACTGTCTTGTTTTGTGTTTTTTATAGAAATACAACCAATTTTTACATACTATGTTTTCGTACTATGAACAATTATATGCCAACAAACTGAACAACCTAGAAGAAATGGACAAGTTTCTAGCAATATATGCCTATCAAAACTAAATCAAGAAGAAATAGATAATTTGAACAGACCAACCACTAGAAGTTTAACAGAATCTGCAAAAATAATAAAAAATTCCCTGCAAACAAAAGTCCAGGAACAGATGGCTTCACTGAGGAACTCTACCAAACATACAAGGAAGAATTTACATTGATCCGTCTCAAACTCTTCCAAAAGACTAAAGTGGAGGGAGCACTCCCAAAGTCATTCTATGAAGCCATCAACGCAGTGATATCAAAATCAAAGACAATACTTAATATATATATATAAATAAAATTAGAGGCCAGAATACCTAATATATATATATTTGATCTCTAATATCTTTGATGAATTCATCAAAGAAGCCAATATCTTTAACGAATATAGATGCAAAAAATTTTCAACAAAGTATTAGTAAACTAAATCCAAAAACATATAAAAAAGATCATACGCCATGATCAAGCTGGATTCATCCCAGGGTCAAAAGGATACTTCAACATACTCAAATCAATCAATGTGATACACCACATCAACAAAAGACAAGACAAAACCACATGATCATCTCAATAGATGTAGAAAAAGCATCTATTGAAAAAAATTCAACATAAATTCACAATAAAAACTCTTATCAACGTGGTGACAGAAAGAACATATTTCAAATAATAAAAGCCATTTATGAGAAATCTACAGCCAACATATACTCAATGGTGGAAAAGCTGAAAGCCTTCCAACTGACTACAGGAAGAAGACAAGAATGTCCACTCTCATTGCTTCTGTTTAGCATAGTATTAGAAGTCCTAGTCACAGCAATGAAACAAGAAATAAAAGGTATCCAAATTGGAAGGGAAGAGGTAAAACTGTCATGATATACAGATGATATGATACTTAACTCTAAAGCCTTCACACAAAAACTACCAGAACTGATAAATTCAGGAAAGTAGCAGATTAATATACAAAAATCCACTGCATTTCTTTACACTGAAATAGGAAAAAAAAATCTCTAGAAATACTGAGGATAAACTTGATCAAGGTCAAAGACTTATACACTGTGAACTATAAAACACTGATAAAGGAAACTGAAGACGATTTAAAGAAATGGAAAGATATCCCATGCTCTTGGACTGGAAGAACTAATATTGTTAAAATGGTCATACTACCCAAAGCAAGCCAAAGATTTAATGTGATCCCTATCAAATTACCCATGACATTTTTCAAAGAACTAGACAAATAATTCTAAAATTTATATGGAATCACAAAAGGCTCAGAATTGCCAAAGAAATCCTGAGGAAAAAGAACAAAGCTGGAGTTCCTGAAATTCAGATTATGCTATAAAGCTACAGCCATCAAAACATAGTATTGGCACAAAAAGAGACATATGGGTCAAGGGAACCGAAAAGAGCCCCAAAAAAAACCACATACCTTCAGTCAATGAATCTCTGACGTAAGAGGCAAGAATATACAATGGAGAAAAGACAGACTCTTCAGCAAGTGGTGGTGGGAAAGGTGAATAACAACATATGTATCAATGAAGTCAGAATACTCCCTCACAGCATATATAAAAATAAACTCAAAATGGCTTAAAGACTCAAAGCCATGACACCATAAAATTCCTAAGAGAAAACATAGGCAAAACAATCTCTGACATACATAACAATGTTTTCTTAGGTCAGTCTTCCAAGGCAATAGAAATAAAAGCAAAAATAAACAAATGGGACCTAATCAAACTGATAACCTTTGCACAGCAAAGGAAACCATAAATAAAACAGAAAGACCACCTACAGACTGGGAGAAAATATTTGCAAATGATGCAGCAGACAAGGGCTTAATTCCCAGAATATACAAACAGCTCATACAATGACCAAAAAAAAAAAAAAACAACCCAAAAAACAATTCAATAAAAAAAAATAGAGAGAAGACCTAAATAGGCATTTCTCTGAAGAGATACAGATGGTCAACAGGCACATTAAAAGATGCTCATTATCACTACTAATTATTAGAGAAATGTAAATCAAAACTATAATATTATACTACCTCTTTGATCAGAATGACCATCATTAAAAATTCTACAATTAACAAATGCTGAAGAGGGTGTGGAGAAATGGGAACCCTCCTACACTGCTGGTGGGAATGTGAATTGGTGCAGCCACTATGGAAAACATTATGGAGGTTCCTTAAAAAATTAAAAATAGAACTACCATATGATCCAGTAATTCCACTCTTAGGTAAATATTAAAAAAAAAGAAACATTAATTCAAAAAGATACATTCACCATCATGTTCACAGCAGTACTATACACAGAAGCCAGGACATGGAAGCTACCCAAGCGTCCATCAACAGATCACTGGATTAATAAGATATGGCAGGGACTTTCCTCATGGTCCAGTGATTAAGAATCTGCCTTGTAATGCAGGCTCGATCCCTGGTCGGGGAACTAAGATCTCACATGCCGCAGAACAACTAAGCCTATGTGCCATGACAACTGGGCCCTCACACTGTGGAGCCCGTGTGCCACAGCTATTGAAGGTCGAGCACTCTGCAGTCTACGCGTGGCAACTATTGAGCCCTTGTGCCACAACCAGAGTCTCTAGGCCACAACAAAAGATCCCATGTGCTACAACTGAGTCCAGGGGCAGCCAAATAAATTTTTTTTTTTAAGATCTCACACACACAGAGATACACACAATGAAATATTACCCAGCCATTAAAATATGAAATGTGGATGGACCTAGAGCATACCACGCTTAGTGAAGTCAGAGAAAGATACTGTATGACATCATTCATATGTGAAATTTAGAAAGTAACAGAAATGAATGTATACACAAAACAGAAACAGATTCACATAAATAGAATTCAAACTTATGGTTACCAAAGGGGAAAGGCGGCACGAGGAGAGGGCAGGAATAAATTAGGAGTTTGGGATTAGCAGATACAAACTGCTATATATAAAATAGATACAAACAAGGTCCTACTGAATAGCACAGAGAACTATACTCAATATCTTATAATAAACCATAATGGAAAAGAATATATATATGTATAACTGATTCACTCTGCTGTACACCAGGAACTAATACAGCACTGTAAATCATATCAATTTAAAACTTATGTATCACATTTAAAAATACATAATATTAAGCACCTTAATACTTTTACTGCTGTAATAACTTATTTAGAGTTTATTTCTGATATCTATATTCATAAACATACTACTAGGGAACATGAAAAGTCTTGATCCTTCATTTCCAATTCTTGTATCTTTCTTTTATTGCCTTGTTCCATTGTCCAGGATCTCCTTTACAGTGTTGAATAGAAGAGATGATGGCAAGTGTCCCTGTCCTGTTCCTGAACTTAAATTTTCAAAGCTTCATCAAGTTGTGGGCTGTAGTTTTTGTTTTTGGATATACACTGTATCGTGTATGATATAACACATTCCAATTCTAGTTTGCTAAGAGTTTAATATATAGACTGAAAGGATATGGAATTTTATCAAACTTTCTCTCCTGAGATACATCAATAAATTTTTATGGTTAATTTTCTCAAATTAACCAAACTTGTATTCCTGGGATAAACTTTATCTTCCAGTATATTGCTCGAGAGGCTTTCCCAATAGCTCAGAAGGTACAGAATCTGCTTGCAATGTAGGAGACCCAGGTAGGGAAGATCCCCTGGAGAAGGGCTTGGCAACCCACTCCAGTATTCTTACCTGGAGAATTCCATGGACAGAGGAGCCTGGTGGGCTACAGTCCAAGGGCTTGCAAGAGTCAGACACAACTGAGCAACTAAGCACACACTGCTCAATTAAGTTTTCTAATAGTTTGAATAGGATGTTCTCCATATATGTTCATAAATGATTGACCTGTAAGTTTTTGTCCTGCCTTAGCAGAGTTCTGGTATAAAGGTTATACTGGCCTCATATATGTACACTTGATTCCTGACAAAGATGACAGTACAGGGTAGAGGGGATAAAATGGTCTTTGGAACAACTAGGTCATTTTTAAACAGATTAATACTACTATTACTACTGCTACTAAGTTTTAAAAAGTTGGACCACTACCTCATACCATATACAAAAACAATGCCAAGTAGATTACAAATCTAAATATTTTTTAAAAAACTATAAAATTTTACACAAGAATATAGGAAAACACCTCCATAAGGATTTTTACCCAATTCACATATAGTGATAACCATAAACAATGATGATGATACATGAAAACTGAGAATTTCAGTACATCAAAAGATACTTGGAGAGAGTAAAAAAGCAAGATAGAAGAATTTTTTCATTACATAAAGCTTACAAACATTTCAAATACACATACAAAATAAAGACTGTCTACAAATAAATAAGAAAAAGGCCCAAGTCAATGGAAACGTGAACAAAAGACAAACACATACTTCACAGAAAAGGAAATCCAAATGCCAATAATCACAGGAAAAAGTGCTCAGTCACATTAACAATCACAGAAATGCGAATTTAAATTTCAATGAGACACTGCTATACAACCAACTGGAATAAGTTCTTAAAGGTAGGCAATACCAACCCAAACTGTTACATACTACTGGTAGAAGTATAAATTGGTATTACCACCATATTGCCAAGTATAAATTGGCAATACCAGGAAAATCTGAAGACATGTATTCCCTAGTCTGCACTATTTTTTAAACATATACCTCACAGATGTGTACCAAGCACATGGACAAAAAGGTTCATAACAAAATCGTTCTAAATAGACCTAAACCGGAAAACATAAAAATTCCCGTCAAGAATAGAAAAGATAAATTGGGATATACTAATCAATACCATTCTATGTAACAATATACATAAATGAACGCTAAAAATAATGTTGAACAAAACAAGCTAGACTAAAATAATGCATAATAAATGATTAAAGTGAAATATAAAGCAATATTAAGGAAGTGATTACTACAAAAGCCAGGATGGTCATTACCCAATCAAGCATGGAGAGCATCTTACTGAGAAAGGACAGATGGAGAGGGGAGGAAATCTAAAGTGCTGGAAATATTCTTTCCTATTACTTATTTGTACTTATGTTACCACGTAATTTATGTGCTATGTACTTTTTAATATGTGCATTTCAGACAAAGGTTAAAAAGGATGCTTATATCATATTTGAGCTTTTTAAAAGAGGTATTCAATAAAATTCTCTATGATGAAATTGCTGTAGTTGATTACATTTACTGAAATATTTTATTAAGGCTTAATAAGTACAAACACTTCAAAAGAAACAAAGAGCAATATTCTTAGAAGATCACAATGTTCCTACTGCCTTAGAAATATTTTCAGGATGCTCATGCTGAAACAAGACATGTCCTGTAAAAGGCCATCTGCTCAGGCTGTTTATTGTCTGCTACAAGTCATAATCCTATCTGCCTCAGTAATTACTTGTTGGAATATAAATACAACTGGAAAGATTAAGATTTCAGGGAATACACAGAAAAACAGACAAAAGGCCATAATTCCCAGTGATTCTGTATTAAAACATTGCAACACAGACGTGATTCACAGAGATAATCCCATTTGCGAGCCTGCTCATCTTAATCACCACCTGATTTTACCATTCATGAAAAAAAAACTATAGATTTTTACTTACTTTTCTTCTCTCAAGAGGCCAATCACTAAACATTACTTTAGCATAAAAGCATTCCAAATGAATTCTATCTCTGAAAACACCTGCTCAAAAAGTAGCATAGCTTTAATTTTCAGAAATACAACACCATAATATAAAGGGTATGTTAAGTAAGTCTCTTAACTAATCCAATAAACACTGAAATTATTTTTCCGAGTGGATATTTTGTTAGAGCAATAATCACTATCTTATATTATTTCCTATCTCAGAAGCAGCAATTTAACTTTTATCTCATGATACAGGGACATCATCATGAGTAATTATCTGATACTGGGCTTACAGAGATGAGAGAGAGAGAGTTCATGCACTTAAGAACATGGTCTAAGGCACTGAGAAAGGTAAAGAACACAGGCTTCATAGGAGCTAATATAATAAGACCTTAACTGAATGACATTCGATTTTAATCAGAAAAAGACAGAGCATCCATAAAGATATGTATGAATATGGGGGTAAAAAAGGGTGCCTCATCTATGTATGCACAAACTGCCTGTGTGTGTATGTGTGTGTGTATGGAAGACAAATCGCAAATGTGAAGAGCTAAAAATAGTTTAGTATGATCAGAGCAGCAAGAGGCAGTATGTAGTGACAAAGATGGGAAGTAGTCAGAGGTAATGCTAAGGAGTCTAGTTTTTAGAGGCAGTGAGGAGCCATTTCAGGATTTTTAGAATGAGAAAGGAGAAGGCAATGGCAACACACTCCAGTACGCTTGCCTGGAAAATCCCATTGGACGGAGGAGCCTGGTAGGCTGCAGTCCATAGGGTCGCAAAGAGTCAGACACGACTGAGCGACTTCACTTTCTCTTTTCACTTTCATGCACTGGAGAAGGAAATAGCAACCCACTCCAGTGTTCTTGCCTGGAGAATCGCAGGGATAAGGGAGCCTGGTGGGCTGCTGTCTATGGGATCGCACAGAGTCAGACACGACTGAAGCGACTTAGCAGCAGAATGAGAAAACAGGATCAAATTTGTAATGTACTTCTGCCCAATGCAATTTTGATTTAAAAAAGACACAGTCTAGATTCTAACGAAGAACAGGGTCTAGCAGGGAGACAGATGTGTAAACAGCATAAAGTACCACCAAGTGTTCATACAATGAACATCTTATCAATTAAATGACATTTAAAGTTGGTGACAAAATGACTATAAAATTCACCTAGAAGAATACCTAGGTAATAATTTTTTCAAAATGCATATGGGGGTGGGGTGGGGGGAATACTGTAATACAAAAATATACAAGGCATAATATTGTTTTCAGTTCACTATGGCACCCAAACATACATGTTTCTCCCATTCCCCAAGCATGCCAAAATGACAACAAAGTAATACAAAATGTAACAAACTGATAAATGCATGGAGATTTTAGATGGTACTATCAAAGAACCAAAGATATAATTCAGTGGAGGAAAAAAGGGCAATCAAATCATTTTGGTAAACGTGTGAGGAAGGATCCAGTGCTCAGTGCACACATCAGAGAAGACTCAAGTGTTGCCCAGAACAGATCTCCCTCTTTTCTTCTGAGGCAGATAACAGAAAACACATACCAATTTCCTTTATTAAGTGTATTTCATGAGCTGTCTCCCTCCCAAATGTATAATTTCTGTTTATAGGTTTTAGGCGTGTAGCTAACACTGAGGACATTTACTGTTTTAAGTTAGCAATAGCTTAGCTTCTAATAAAATGGGGGGGTGCAGGGGAAGGTTAGAGAATAATGCAAATTCAAGCAGAAAGATAATGGGTTTTCAGCAAGCTTTGAATATTTCATGTCCTGGGTCTTGAAAACCCATTCACTAATTCAACAAGTATTTACACTGAATACCTGCATGCCTGGTACCCTTCCAGATGGTTGGGGTATGTCCATGAATAAGAAAAAAATCCCTGTCTAACCTTGGAGAGCTGATATTCTAGTAAAGCTTACATTTTCATGTGATAAGTCTTTAAAAAGCCCTACCAAAGTGCTGATAGTGAGATCTCATACCAGGATCAGAGGTAATTTTTAGTCTCTCCATTTTCCTCTCACATCTTCCCAACACAAAAATATCTTTTCACTCCCTTTCTTCCTTTATTTATTTAAAAGAGATGAGAAATGGTAGGAAATCAACCTGGCCACACTAAGAGAGTAGATAACAGAGAGCCAAATAACTCAGCTACTTATATACAAATGCATTAATTCAGATAAGTATATAAAAAATACAAGAATGTGAATGAAGGCATAAATTTAAGCTACATCAAGGAGTAGAAGGATGGATTTGAGAAACAGCAAGGATTCTCACGAGGACTCTATCTCCAGTAAGTCTGCTGGTAAAAGAGAAGGAGACGTCAAGTATCAGCCCCAGGTTTTCAATTTTAACCTGTGAGAAGAGTTATTGCAGGTCTGTTCTCTTGGTTCCTATCTCTGTAACCATGGCAATAATTCTTGATCAAATCCTAAAAACAAAACTCCTGAACACTCTTATATTTACTGGTTAATGATGCTATTCAATACACCTGAAGATGTGCTGCTGCTGCTGCTGCTAAGTAGCTTCAGTCATGTCTGATTCTGTGCAACCCCACAGACAGAAGCCCACCAGGCTCCGCCACCCCTGGGATTCTCTAGGCAAGAACACTGGAGTGGGTTGCCATGTCCTTCTCCAATGCATTGAAGTGAAAAGTCAAAGTGAAGTTGCTCAGTCGTGTCCGACTCTTCGAGACCCCATGGACTGCAGCCTACCAGGCTCCTCCGTCCAATGGGATTTTCCAGGCAAGAGTACTGGAGTGGGTTGCTATTGCCTTCAACACCTGAAGATGTGAACCAAGACAAATCAGGAGAACAGCATGTGTGAAGTTAACAGGAAGATTCCTGATACGCACCTGGCATCTGACACCACTGCACAATGGCTGATCACACAGCGGTCATGTGCCTATGCCACCAGTTAGTTCTCTTTGAGAACCATAAACTGTTAAGACTCGAACTTGCTTGGGTTGAGGCATCTCTTGAGAATCTCTGAGGTTCACAGCTAGAGGGAAAATCACATCTTGTGTGACTCTTGCAAAGAAAGGATTTTGTGGGAGCCTGTAATGTGACCTCTTTACTGATGGGTATCTTTTCTTTGCTGTCCCTGGACTGTATTCTTTGCTATCATAAATCTTAGCAGTGAAGCTGTGAATACAATTTTATACTGAATCATGTGAGTTCTTTCAGTGAATCACTGAACTAGTAGGTAGTCATGGGATCCCCAAGACAGGACCATTAAGTAGACAGGAAATTAAGGAGGTGGCAAGATGTGAGAAAAACAGAATTTAGTCTCCATGTAAACCATCTTAATCACCTTCATTAGAAGACTTTTGAGCAGCAAATTGTTTTTAACCATTTTTATCCTCATCACTGCTTCAAAGTTTCCTTCAGCTTTTACTTCCTTTTTTATTATTTCTATTAAATTTAGAGGACTTCCCTGGTTGTTCAGTGGTTAAGAATATGCCTGCCAGGGCAGGAGAGATTCAGACAGAAGAGACTTATGGACACAGGAGGGGAAGGAGAGGGAGGGAGGAATTGAGAGAGTGGCACTGAAACATATACATTACCATGTGTAAAACAGGGAACTAAAGGGAAGTTGCTGTGTAGCACAAGGGCTCACCTGGTGCTCTGTGACAGCCTAGAGGGGTGGGACGGGGCAGCAGGTGGGAGGGAGGTTCAAGGAGGAGGGGACACGTGTGTACCTATGGTTGATGTAGGGAGAAACCAACACAACACTGTAAAGCAGAGTTAACCTCTAAGTTAAAAAAAAAAAAAAAAAAAGAATCCACCCGCCAATGCTGTTAACAAGGGTTCGATCCCTGGTCCAGGAAGATTCCACATGCCACGGAGCACCTAAGCCTGTGCACCACAATAACTAAGCCCACACCCTAGAGCCCGCAAGCAACTCCTGAAGCTAGTGCACTCTACAGCAAGAGATGTGCCCACAGTAAGAAGCTGCCACCTCCATGAAGAGTAGCCCCCACTTGAGCAACTAGAGAAAGCCTGCACACGGCAGCAAAGACCTAGCAGAGCTAAAAATAAATAAATAAATGAACAAAAATAAATGAATTCAGAAACAAGATATGACAGAATATCCCTTACTTCAAGAATATATCCTAGTATATTTTGTGATCTTGTTCCAAATCTTATATATACCACCACTATCTTTAAATTCATTGTGTTAAGTTACTAAGTGCCTAAAAATACTAAGAAGATAAAGCTCTTGTCCTGGAATCTAGAGAAGAACACTTACATGAATATGACAACAGATCTAAGCATAAAAATGAAACAGATCTGTTTCATTTCTAACAGTATTCTAGGCACAGGTAACATAAAAGATTGCATCTTTAAAGTCATAGTGAGATTGAAAGTACTGCATTACAGTCATATGACAGATCAACCTTTTCATGAAAATTTTGCAAAAACATCCAAAAAGCTGAATAATGAGCTTTCCACTGCAGAGTCAAGGCGAAACCAAAGGCAGTCAGAGTAAAGGTAAATATTACCAGAAGCTACCTTTGCTTCCTGAGGGTGAACACTGGATACGATAGCCTGACAACTGAATAGCTTTGCTATCCTCAGGACATTTATGCTTCTGGAATGATTATTCACCGGAGAGTGAGAGTAAGAAAAAGAAACAATTTTTCATTCCTCCCACGTATGACTTTGAGTTCTATTTGCCCCTACTAATAAAACATCTTTCATTTCTTTAGAAATGCTACATCTCCTTTTTAAATAAAAGAGATAAAATTATTTTATCATCTTTTTGAGCACAATTCAAGGATTGTTAAGTTGAATATGCTTAAAAGAATATGAAACATGTAATTATTCATCTTTTATGTATGGCAGGAACCAACACAATTCTATAAAACAATTATCCTCCAATTAAAATAAATATATTTAAAAACAAAACAAATCTCTTTCAATCAGTTTGACTTAAAATAGCCAGTGGTAGATTTTATTGGTTGAAATCTAGTTCCATGACTGGTACAATAAAAATTTTTTCCTACTTAAAGAGGGGGGAAAAAAAACTATCCATCTTTTAGAATTTAAAGTATCTTGTTACAGATGTAAGCTTAGGGAATTTTACAGAAATTCTGCTGTGTACAAATTTCTAGCAGCAAAAGCAGCCTCAGAATTGCTAAAGACAATTCACAGCCTGCTAATCAGAAGAGCTGCTTTCACTGATTGATGATGGTTCTAGAAAGCCCCAGTGCAATAATAGACAAGTATAAGAGAAGCTAAGAGTAGATTTCAAGGGAGGAGAGTGAATACATAATAAAGCTGACTAAAGCTTGAAACTTTATGGTATAAAAGAATAGAGATCATGAAACAGAATACAGAAAAGAGAGTCAGCATATGTTGGTGGGATAGCGGCAAGAAATGATCATTTCAGAAACATAACCAATCAAATGTAAAGTATTACTGGAGGCATTGGTGCCAAATCAAACATATCACTATAATTATCTATTAATATTATCATAATTACTACTAACATTTAGTAAGCAGTTACATGTCAACCGGGCTGCTCTGGTGGCTCAGACTGTAAAGAATCCGCCTGCAATGCAGGAGACCTGGGTTCAATTCCTGGGTTGGTAAGATCCCCTGGAGAAGGGCAACAGCTACCCACTGCCAGTATTCTGGCCTGGAGAATTCCATAGACGGAGGAGCCTGGGGTCCATGGGGTCACATTTGAGTCCGTGGGGTCGCAAAGAGTCGGACACGACCGAGAAACTTTCACTTCACTTCACTTACATGTCAGCCACTTTGCAAAACACTGTAAGTGGATTCAATCTTTATAACAATCTTATGAGACAGATACTACCATCAACCTCATTTTATAAATGAAGAAACCAGGGTTAAAGAAGTTAAGCAATTTTCCATTAGCATAAAGCTAGTCAAAAAGCCAAAGTTAGAAATCAAGTCATATGGTTCTAGATGCTGAGAGAAGTATGCTATTCTGCTTTCTCATCTGGTAGAAAAATGAGCCAGAAAATGCTGCAGACATTAACAATAAACTGTTTCATGAAAATTCTTTTATAGATAAATCCACAAACAGAAGAACAGAGGTTATTTCATCCACAGTGTACATTTCAAGTTTTTGAATGGAAAACAACGGAGAGATACTATGAACACTACGGAAATAGCTATCTTATCTTTTCACAATATAAAAAAGGCAAAGGAGAACATCTTTGAAGAAAAGTATAATGTTGGCTCATCCAAAACAAAAAGTTCTAATATTCAAATGCTATAGGTTCTAAGTAAGCAAACTACTGGCCACAATAAATATGTGCCCTGTGAGCAGTGCAGTGGAGACACAGCATAGTAGACTGGCTGTCAGGATCAACTATGGGATCCAATCCTGGCACTACTACAAATAAGGAAACGGATGTGCTCTCCATGTCTCAATTGCTTAATCTCTACTAAAAAAAAAATATTATACTGTTTTTGTACCTACCTCAAAAAAAAAATTCAATAGAAAGTACTAAGTTAATGTTAGCAACTTTTATTAAGTTGAAGTGCCTAAAACTGAATACTAAGTCACTTTCAATAAATGCTCTCATGTAAAACTTCTATACATTCCAGCACTAACTTTTATACACAAAGAATCTGAATATAATCATTGTAAAAATGTATTTCTAAAACATCACTAGGAATTAGGGCTTCTGTGAAATAAAATGAAAACCAAATGAGTGGTATCACCATCTTTTTCTTCCACAGAGGAATTACAATGAGAGTACATTGGACCCTCCTGGTGGTGCAGTGGTGAAGAACCCGCCTGCCAACACAGGGGACATGGGTTCAATCCCTGGACGGGGAAGATCCCACATACCACGGGGCAACTAAGCTCATGCACCTCAACTACTGAGCCCGAGCTCTAGAGCCTACGAGTACCAACTACAAAGCCCAAAAACCTAGAGGCCATGCGCCACAAGAGAAGCCACCACACTGAGAGGCCTGCACACCACAACAAAGACAGACCCCACTCAAGGCAACTCACGTCGGCACACAGCAACAAAGACCCAGAGCAGCCAAAAATAAATAATTTTTTAAAAGTATTCTTAAAAAAAAATGAAAGCACATCTAGTCTCACAGAAATCAAAAATGACAAATAAATATATACATGAACATGGGTCTCCCATATTTCTAATAGAAATATCTTACCATAATCTTACTATCAACAATAAATTTTGTTAATTTACGTAAAACAATCTCTTCTCTGGGATATCAGTTCTCATACCTGTTTGGAAAGCAAGGTGCAAGCAAGACAGGGTGCTATTTACAGAATCCGCAAAATGATGTTGTAGTTAATGGTAACAAAAACTAAAAAAAAACTTTCCCAGATTATGGAATTGTATACACACATGCAACACATATGCACATTCTCCAATATGAAAATAATAACCACCATCCTCTATCTATGAAAAAAATCTAAGCAAGACAATGTCATTTTTTCATTAACATTCATTTGGTGCTTGTTAACAGTAACAGTTGTTAACTTCTGAATACCTACTACATGTCAAGTCAGGCAATATGCCAAAGAGACTGAGGTGTGTATTTTACTTACCACTTATTTACCTTGTTCATAACCATTACTGACTCCTTATCATCATTACTCTCATTTTTACAATGAAACAGCTGAGGTTTCAAAGAGGTTAGATATTTAATCGAAGTTCAAACAATGGGGAAGGCGCAGAGCAAGGACTCAAAACTGTCCAACTGAAACTTTTCATGTATGTGCTTAGTTGCTCAGTCATGTCTGACTCTTTGCAACCCCATGGACTGTAGCCAGCCAGGCTCCTCTGTCCATGGGATTCTCCAGGCAAGAATACTGGAGTGGGTTGCCATGCTCTCCTCCAGGGGATCTTCCCAAGCCAGGGATCAAACCCAGGTCTCTTGCCTGCAAGCGGTTTCTTAACCTCTGTGCCATGAGGGAAGCCTGAAACTTTGCATGCTTAACCACAACACTACACTCTACACTATGCAATAAAATTGTAAATTTAAACATTTTACACAATTGTATTTATTTAAATGTTATACAAACCAGAAAAGATCAACATTAATCAATTTTAAGAATAAAATATACACATCAGTGAGAGGACCATTGAAGGATCACTGCCAAGAATGTAACGTAAGCATGGTGAAAGTTGTTTAGAGAGTATACCTTTAATGTTCTCCCGCTAAAATAGAAATGGTAATTATTGGGTTGGCCGAGAAGTTGATTCGGGATTTTCTGTAAGATGTAAGGGAAAACCGGAACAAACTTTTTGGCCAACCCAATATTTCCTGTGACACAATGGAGATGCTAACACACACTACGGTGGCAGCTGTTATGTTAATACATTAATGTAGCAAAGAAATACACTTATAATTCGTTTTCATTAAAGTCACACAATGTTATGTGTCAATTATATCTTAATAACCCTGGGGGGAAAAAGAATTGCTGAGAAGCCTGTTATTAAAATTATTTTGGAAATTACTCAAGAGTTGCAAATGTAACATGCTTTGGTTAAGTACACAACTAACCAAATCTAGTTTTATAAGTTGTAATTCAAATAAAGGTCTTCTTACTAGAATATAAACCAACTGTAAAATCAACCACTGGTCAATTAACCTAACTTAATTCCTCAAAGAGAGGATGTATTTTTAGAGAATAAAATTAAGTTTTAGGGGATAAACTAAATCCACTCTAATCTGTGTGTAGCCATTTTGGACTTCACATTTTAATTTGAGGAGGCACAGGGCTACCAGTACTGTTAAAAGGAAAATGATAACCTTTAGTTTTCTTTTAGCTGAACTGTTATCTGGTAAACAAAATACTACTGATATATTGACTTTTGTAGCCCATTTTCTAACATTACCCTATACATCCATGATTTCTAATTTAATATTATTATAATTAGCATATCCATAGTCATAATTGAAAAGATAGAAAACTATATAAAAATAATTCTCATAATAAGGAGAGTGAAAAGACTGTTCATACTTCAAACATGTTTAGGTCAATTCAACTTAAAATCTTACTGTGCTGGAATGAAATTTTACTCAAAGATAAGGGCTTTAGGTCTGCACTGGACAGCTCTTAAAGACAAGAAAATCTCCTAATCATCAAATTTAAAAATAATCTTAACTCAAGCCTTAAAATGCATTTACCTAATGATATCCATTGCCTGGTAAAGTATTTCAGACTGATCAACTCCAAGAACCTTCTTTGCCCCTGCTTTAGCAGCAAACATAGAGAGAATTCCAGTTCCACAACCAACATCCAAAACTACCTGGTATAAAAATAAAAGAAAAAGAATACATGTTATTGAGAAGGTCTAGTACTCTTGCCTGGAAAATCCCATGGACGGAGGAGCCTGGTGGGCTGCAGTCCATGGGGTCGAAAAGAGTCAGACACGACTGAACGACTTCACTTTCACTTTTCACTTTCATGCACTGGAGAAGGAAATGGCAACCCACTCCAGTGTTCTTGCCTGGAGAATCCCAGGAACGGGGGAGCCTGGTGGGCTGCCATTTATGGGGTTGCACAGAGTCGGACACGACTGAAGTGACTTAGCAGACTTAGCAGCAACACTGTAAATCCTATTCATACATGATGATGTTTCTGGCTAGGAATAGACAACAAAATTTAAACTTCACCAAACATGGTAATAATTTCTACTTGGGTAAATGGAACATATAATTACATTATTTTAAATTCATAACTGTTTTGGCCACAGTTTATTGTAATCATATGCAACAATGTAAATTTAAGAAATGTTTTATATGAAATGAGCAATTTCCACAGACTTACTAGGGAAGTAGTCTGTCTTTTATTTCCTTATTGTATGTATGCTCTAATTTAGGTTCAGTAATCCTAAATTTTAACAGAAATAAGCTTTCTCAAGTTTGAGTACCAGAAGTTAACCTAAGCAGGATAGTCTGATCCAAACAATTTAAAAATGGTTATAATATAGAATATTGTCATACCCACTCCACTTCCAAAGTTTAATATTTAACTCATTTAATTATAGAGATACAATAAAAAATAGGCTTTTAAGAATTCAGTAACTTGAGAATTTAAGTTTTCAAAAGATATTCATTACCAATGGTAGTAACAGTAAGAAGAATGAAATTTAATATGTTATTGGGGATTGGAATGTAATAATTATTTCTAATCAAGAATTTCATATGGTTCTTCCCAGAATAATAATAATGAAACCTGCATGGTTCACAGTAAAATAAATAAATAAATAAACAAAACAAATTACCAAGGAAACACATTAAGCAAAATACTCAGAAACAACCAAAAATAGACAGTAATAGGGAATAGTAGTGTGATAAAGAAAACTCAAGCACAGAGCAGAGCTTAGGGCAAGGGGAGAGGACACACACACTCTTTTAGAATTTTAAATAGGTCCATGAAGCGCTTTTCCTAGCAACAATATTGGAATGGATTTCCATTTCCTTCTCCAGGGAATCTTTCCGACCCAGGGATCAAACCCATGAGACGTCTCCTGCTTGGCAGTAGATTCTTTACCACTGCACCACCGGGGAAGCCACCGTAAGAAAAACACACCTAGAATTTACCTATCGTGTTGTTCAATCTACAGGGCTTCCCTCGTGGCTCAACAGTAAAGAATCTGCCAGCAACGCAGGAGATGCAGGTTCAATCCCTGGGTTGGGAAGATCTGAAGGAGGAATTGGCAACCCACTCCAGTATTCTAGCCTGGGAAATCCCACAGACAGAGGAGCCTGGTGGGCTATAGTCCACGGGATTGCAAAGAGTCAGACAAGACTGAGCAACTGAGCAATGTTCAATCTATGTAAATGAATCTTTGTAAATGAACTTATTTACAAAACAGAAACAGACTCACATGCTTAAAGAACAAACTTATGGTTGCCGGAGCAGGGCGAATTGGGGGAAGAGATAGTCAGGAAGTTTGGGATGGATATGTACACACTGCTTTATTTAAAATGGAAACCAATAAGGACCTACCGTATAGCACAGGGAACTGTGCTCAATCAAACAGCCTGGATGGGAGAGGAGTTTGGGGGAGAATGGACACATGTATATGTATGGCTGAGTCCCTTTGCTATCTATCTGAAACTATCATAACATTGTTAACTGGCTGCTGCTGCTGCTGCTAAGTCACTTCAGTCGTGTCCAACTCTGTGCGATCCCATAGACGGCAGCCCATCAGGCTTCCCCATCCCTGAGATTCTCCAGGCAAGAACACTGGAGTGGGTTGCCATTTCCTTCTCCAATGCATGAAAGTGAAAAGTAAAAGTGAAGTTGCTCAGTCGTCTCTGACTCCTAGCAACCCCATGGACTGCAGCCTACCAGGCTCCTCTGTCCATGGGATTTTCCAAGCAAGAGTACTGGAATGGGGTGCCATCGCCTTCTCCATTAACTGGCTATACTCCAATATAAAATCAAATTTTTTTAAAAAGAATCTATTACATTGTTCAACAACTACTTTTTCACTAGGTAATATATTCATTTTTCCACAAGCCTAAGAGAATCAGCTTGTCTATTTTTTTTTTAAGTCTTAGTATTTTTATGGGGACTGAACTAAAACATAAATTTATAGAACACAATTTCATTTTGTGTTTTCTATTCAGGAACATGGTAAGAATTTCAATTTGTTTTAATCATCTTTTATGTTCTTCAGGAGTTTGGCATTTTTTAAAAATCTTTTTCATTTAAGTCCTGCATACTAAAGTCTGTTCCTATGCATTTTATCTTCTGCACTGTTTACTAGTATAAGGGAAGTCTGTTTCATTACATTTTTAAAATATACCAGAACTGACTCCAGAGGAGAGAATCTAAATAGTCTTAATTTCTATTGAAGAAATAAGGTTGTCAAAAGGCTGCTACTCTGTGTCCCCTATCCTCTCTGCCCCTCTTAGAAGGTTGAGGCTGCTTAAGGAGAATGCGACTGTCCCTGACCGTAATGTTACCTGTTTGGGTGAGTCAGCACATTTTAACATAACCACTTCATACATTAAGAGAGTTCAAAACTGTAAAATGAAATCTATAAAATACCACTGCAAAACCATTTTTTTAAGTTACAAATAAATATACTAACCACATCATCAAGTAAATACTATAACGCAGAGCATATATATTTACAGCATGGTTATAGTATATCAACCTGAAATGTTACATGGCATAAAATAATAAAATGTAAAAATATATACAACACAACAGTAAGTGATGACTTCCCAGAAACTTTCACTGAAATATTTGCAAAGTTAAAAATAAAAGATCAGTGCAGAATTTACCAAGTTTGACAGCACAGTGCTTTGGCAATGGTGCTTGGGAATATTGAATATCAACATTCATGCAGTTTCTGGAAAGACAAGCTGGCAGCACGAACTCCATCCAGGGTAGAACCTTTCTGAACCAGAGAGTTCTCTGCAAGAATTTATCTTATTATTCTATTCCTACATTTATAAAAAGATTTTTAATATTTTATATTTTTACATGCATTATTTCTAATATAAAAAATTAGAACTATGACCAATTTACACTGAATTTTTGAGCCATTAAAATAACATTAAATAAGGGATTATCTTAAAGAAACTGCTAAGTGACAACAACGAAGTACAGCAGGATATATATCATGTACTCCAATTAGAGTATGTATTATCTTGTAAAACTACACACACACATAATTTATATGCATATATATATATAAAATCTTACTTAATTCTTTCTGAAGCAAAGAGAGCTTTAGAGAAAGAAACAGATTCAGGATCATACACTGGGTAATTTAAAGCTTGACTCAAACATAGGTCAAGCCGCTTTTTTAAAAGTGCATACTTAAATTATATTTTTAGTTGCATACTAATTATTTATTACATCTAGCTCAGAGTTAGGTATTTGGGCAAATAAACTAAAACTTGATAGAACCAATAAACAGGGAGAATGATAATAAAATACACTATTTTATAAAACAATGAAGGAATGTATATAAAACATTTTAACTGTAGATAATAATCAAAAGCATAAAAAAGGCACCAAACTGTGAATGTCTTCAATGAACTACAAATAGACATTAATTATAAGTGAGCGATAACAAGATTATGCCACCGAAAGTTAAATTAAATCTGAGAAACCATATGGCCTCCACAGGAGCTTTGTGAATTAAAACAATATTAAGAAAGGAAAGAAGGAAAGGAAGCAGGAAGGATGGAGGGAGAGGAAAAGAAATTTTAATCCCTTTTCTGAAAAATCAACTTCTACCATGCCCTAAACAATATATAATACAGAAGCTAGAGCTGTGATATGAAATTTATCTACCTAATGAAGAAAAATGAAAACAAAAACAATGGTATAAAACTTAAGACATATTATTCCATACATTTTTTAAAAGAACTATATTTAAGAAATTTCATGAGCATGTTCTGTCATGCCACACAGGACCTATGCATGAAAAATAATGAGAATTAAAAAGTCATTAATGAATCCCACCCTAATTATTTTCTCCTTAAAGTACAGGGGCACAGGGTTAAGGGCACTAGACTAGGACTAAAACCTTCAAGTCCTGTTTTTTTAGTTGCCTATTTTAGGACAAGTCTTTAACCTATTGGTTTCAAATTCCTCATGTATTAAATGGAGATAAATACCTACCATCCCTAGTTACGGTATATTATACAGCAAAGAGACAACACATTTGAAAATCTATAAATTATCAAACACTATTTAAATGTATGGTAGTATATTTTCCACATCTGCAGCCATAGTACAATACAAAGAAGAGTATTCCAAATCACATAAAATCTCCAGATTACTACTGTTAATTATGGAGAATTATATCCTGAATATGCTTTAAAGAGTTAGAAATTGATACATATTTGATCAATTTTTGAATTACATAAGAAAATAGTGAAAAGACAAAAGTATTAGTAATCATAAGATTAATCAGGAAATTAAGTAATTATGCATATTTCTATGTATATGAAACACATCTTACTGGGTTCATAGACCTGTACACAGTCATTATCTGCTTTTAATTTTTTATTTGTAACTTATAGAAATACTATATTATACACTTTTGGACAAAATACATGACCATGGAAAATATATAAAGTTTATTTTATGTTGTACCTACTGCTTTTACTGAAGAGATTAAATCTGCCACAGTTAGGAGAGGGCTTCTTAATAAATTAGAAGTATTTTTCCTTAGTATTTTGGCTAACATGCTTTCTTTTATCAATGTGTGGTTAGGTTTGCTTGGCATTTATGGTTTCTCAAGAGTATATATGTGTTACTCCAACCAACATAAAACTCAGGAAAACAGTCTTTTCAATATATTAAGGTTGTGGGTCACTACTGCAATATCATATAAGGTCCATGAAATAACTTTAGAAAAGTTATCTTTTAAAATGAAGGCAAACTACGAAAACCTGATGTTACCAGTATACATAGTCTTGAAGTAGAAAGTGTGTGTGTATGTTAGTCACTCAGTCATGTCTGACTCTTTGCAATCTCATGAACTGTAGCCCACCAGGCTCCTCTGTCCATGGGATTCTCCAGGCAAAAATGCTGGAGTGGGTTGCCATACCCTTCTTCAGGGGATCTTCCCGACCCAGGGATCAAACCCAGGTCTCCCGCACTGCAGGCAGATACTTTACCATCTGAGCCACCTGGGAAGACCCTGAAGGAGAAAGAGAGGGGGAAAATTTCCAAGCAAAGGTATGTGAGTGGCAGAGACAATCATATACTAGACTAAATTAGTGGACTAACTTCCAGTAAGGTGGAACAAATAGAAAACCTGAACTCTTAGGTACCATGCCAATGTAGAGAAGGAGGTAAAGAGAAAGTGAAGAAAAAATGGAAAAATTCACAAGGGAGGAAAAAATATATGACACAAATTTCACACATATACTCATACACACCATGAAAGATCATCTCTGAAATAACCAGAGGCAATATAAAGACTAACTGTAAAATATAAAGTATCTCATAAAATGGTCTCAAAAAAAAGCACATAAAATAAATTCTACCTGAAAATATTTGACCCTATTTACCAAGTGAGTTTTTAAACTAAGTTTTAACTAATTAATGTGAACTAAAATAATAATTAAATGCTTTGATATGGGGTTTATCTTGTACATTTGAAATTAACAAGAATCACAGTAAATCAAAAACATGGTTTAAGAAAAACTTACCTGACTGAGCAAAGTTTAAGTTAAATCACTATAATTAATGAATTTCAATTAAAAAAGTGTAATGAATAACACCAATCAGCATTTCTGTTATCAGTATTCTGCACCACAGATCAGCATCACAAAAGTCTTCCATGAAATAAAGCCAGTATACATGAAATTGGGCTTCCCTGGTAGCTCAGCTGGTAAAGAATACACCTGCAATGCAGGAGACCTTGGTTCAATTTCTGGGACAGGAAGATCCTCTTGAGAAGGGATAGGGTACCCACTCCAGTCTTCTTGGGCTTTCCTTGTGGCTCAGATGGTAAAGAATCCACCTGCGATGCGTGAGATCTGGGTTTGATCCCTGGGTTGGGAAGAACCCCTGGAGGAGGGCATGGCAACCCACTCCAGTATTCTTGCCTGGAGAATCCCTGTGAACAGAGGAGCCTGGCGGGCTACAGTCCATGGGGTCGAAAAGAGTGGGACACGACTGAGTGACTAAGCACAGTACACACATGAAATCAACTGCTGTCACAATGACCCAAGAGAGTATTTCTGCTACCCAAAATCCACATGAAACATGTAATTCTATAGCCTGTGCTACTCACCTTGTCTTTGAAGATATGTGGGTTTTGGTATATAAAATCTCGGTAACTTTCTGTTCGTACTCTGTCCTAGGGCAGAGAAAGGAAAACATCACATTATACTTACAAATAAAATTTTTTAAGGAAGATATCTGCTAATTATCACATACGTTTCTATAGCTACTTTTTGCCTGGAAACCCATGTTTAACCTTTTTTTGCTAGAAGAAAATAATAGGGACTTCCCTGCTGGTCCACTGGCTAAGACTCCAAGCTCTCAATGCAGGGGACTCAGGTTCGATCCCTGGTGGGGGAACTAGATCCCGTAAGCCACAACTAAAGATCTCATGTGGTGAAACTAACACCCAGCACAGACAAATAAATATTTTTTCAAACAGAAAATAAGAACAGTAACAGCAACAACACACAAAGAAAACATTTAATAACATCACTGAAAGTCAAATAAGACCTAAGTTCTTAAAAATGTACATATTTTTGTCTTGACGTGCACCATCACTATAAGACTTCAAGTGATGATTAATACTAATGGGCCTGATTCCCTGTAGTAGAACTAGGTTAAAATATGAGAGAAAAAAGACAAAAGAGACAGATGTGAAAATTACAGTTACATAATGAAAAATGACGGAGAAGGCAATGGCACCCCACTCCAGTACTCTTGCCTGGAAAATCCCACGGATGAAGGAGCCTGGTAGGCTACAGTCCATGGGGTCGTGAAGAGTCGGACACGACTGAGCGACTTCACTTTCACTTTTCTCTTTCCTGCATTGGAGAAGGAAATGGCAACCCACTCCAGTGTTCTTGCCTGGAGAATTCCAAGGAATTCTCCTGGCAAGAATGCCTGGAGAGCCTGGTGGGCTACCGTCTCTGGGGTCGTACAGAGTCAGACACGACTGAAGCGACTTAGCAGCAGCAATGAAAAATGAAGCTAAACTGAGTACAGTTTTCTAAGAAAGTCATCGATCAGCACCTACGTGATTTATAATCCTGTTTTGTTTCTAGAACAGTCTGTAGTAGGAAATGATGCTTAAAAGCCTATAAGCCTAAAAGTAAATCATTGGAGCCCTACAGCCCACATTATGAGACTTCACTCCAGAGTCTCACATGACCTGTAACTCAGGCAGGCACTGAACGTTAACATTTATGTTGGTTCCTGAAGAGTGCAGATTCCCTTTTAAATCACCTCAGCTGAGGCATGTACTGACAGCAAATTAAGCAATAGCACAGTTGCTAAGGGAGTAAAACGAGTCTGATAAAAATATCTCAAACCGGGAATTTTAAATTTCACACTTGGTAAAAAGTAGTTAACATCAAATACTACAACATTTATACCATTCACATCCCTGACAAAACCATGTTCATGCCAATATTGGAATTAAAAAAAAAGATATATAAGTCTTAAATTAGAAGCTGTTTTACAGGGGGAATTCCATAATTAATTCCATGTTTTATGATAGTATTAGTTCTAACTGCTTTACAAACAAAATTTTAAATCAGGTTTATTAAATTTATGTATTTTAAGATTTATTATGAGAATCTAATACTCAAATTAATTTAAACATACTATTAAGTAATTAATTTTACAAATCTTTAAAAAAAATACCATTTCCTACATTCTTACTATTTTTATACTCCTCTTACACTATAACCAGTGATTTTTGCTGACACAACAAAACCCACAAAGGGTGAACACGTCAAGAAGGCAGTCATTCAGAAAGCTCTCACCAATCACACTGCTCTACTTTAATCACTAGCGCCCCAACTCCTGTCCTAAGTCCATGCACTGCTGCTCAGCTCAACCATAATCTTTCATCTAGCTCTTCCTACACCTCCATTTGCTTTCACTCATATGCTCACCCTGGTGCAATGGAATTCAAAGTATACTAAACACAGTGCTTTGGACATAGCAGAGCTTTGATTTAATACATGAATGTTTGAGAGGAAAATCCACTGAATGTGAAAATCCAAACAAATTAAAGACAAGCCCTCAAACCATTCCTAAAAATTTATTCTAACAAAAGACTAAAACTGTTCAATATAAAATAAGGTAATAAACAAAAATAAAATAATCTTTTGCACTCACCTATTAAAACTAAGAAACACAAAAGAACGAGAGGTTCTTCTGCTTCTCAATATTAGGAAGCAAAATAATCTTTTAAGACTAGGACATGGTGTCATGGAATTATTCCTACAAATATTTTAAAAATTTAAGTATGAGACTAAAGACAACAGAAAAATTATATACTATAAATTTTACTGACATAAGTAACAGCATGTTTTAAAATACAGGCTCATGAAGGTGGACAGAATGCCTGAGTCAGCTACAAATACAATGAGGAAAATGAAGTAAAGAAAAATTATTTAATGGTATTATAGTTTGGATAAATGTTCACCAGGATAAACAATGTTTTTCTTGGGGGGAAAAAACAGAGAGAGAGAGAGAGAGATACATCTCAGATTTAAAACATCAGCAGCAACTCCTATCAGAAAGATAAAGTGGCGAAGGATTTTGAAAGTTCATGTCATCTATTCTGCGATCAACTACATCTCTGGAATTCAAAGTTACCTTCATCTTGATTCTAAAAAATAAGATTACAAACTATCCTTATTTATAATCACTAAATAAGGCATATCCAAAATAGTGTCATTAAAATACTGTATCTGAGACTAAGCAACAAAAAAATCCAAATAATATTTTTTATAAAAGCCAGGCCAATTCTAAGCATAAAAATAAGTCCTGTATGTATGGCTTCTCAATTTTAAATAATTTGTAAAGATCATGTGAGATTCTGGTAGTAGCACAACCTTGAACAAATTGTATGTGCTAAGAATTGTTTTGATAGGAAACAGAAAAAATACTGTGTGACATAAGGCAATATTTCATATTTGCCCACAGTATGTAACTCAGCAAAATATAAAATGGACAAATAGTCTTTTTGAATGAACTATATCCATATTTCCTATGATCCAAGGAGAGGTGATTATACTATATATCAGCTAAGGGGAATTAAGGCATGGGAAGTTATATTAATAAGAATTCTTAAGTGATTCCAGATCTAAAAGTGAAAAGACAGCACTGGGAACTTTCAGCTGGAACTTCTTAATGTATATCAAACGGACTTAAAGATACTCTATCAGGTATGAAATCCTCTAGTTACTGAAATATAGCTACAAGGTCCAGGAGAGAGATTTGGAAATAAGTCCAAACTGGATTTCCCAGATGACTGAACCAAGAGCACTCAGATGTACTATCTTCTAGGAGTCTCAATAACTTACCAGTCTGAAAAATCCAATACAATTTCCCTATCAAAAGCATTAAAGGTTCATGGCATTGAAACTGACGGGGTGATTTAAAATGACGAACATGGGCAAAGAAAAACTCCTTTAAAGAAAATATTCTAGACACAATAAAATTAATTTTAATGAGGAAAAGAGTGTATGTCCATTTCTTTTAAATAAATTCATCCTGGACTTAAAATAATTTATTACTTATAACTGTTATTTGCAATCCTATGCAACTACCCAAGTAACAACAAAAAGCACAACCAACCATGACAAGTCATTAGTGAAGAAATGACATGACATTGCTTTAAAAGACTCCAAATAATTACAATTACTGTTAATCAGCAAACCTCCAACTCTGCAATCCTGCAAAACTGACTCAACAAAATATATACATGTTATTAAATATTCCTGGTTATTTTAAATAGGTATGTTTCAAGGAACACAGTCTTCAGAAGAAATAAATCTTCTGAGGAAGGATTCAAAAGGGAATTTTTCTTTTGTTGGTTTTAAGAAAAAAAGAAAAAAAAAAAAGGTAGTGACATCTAAAATTGACAGAGATAAACATTGAAAATTTTCAATAATTTTTAAACTCCAACTATTTGTTAGATATTTTCACTTTTACTAAATTAAAAAATTACACTTTGATATTTTATAATTTATAATAGATGATAAAATGTATCTATTATACCAGGTACAGCTAGAAATCTACTTATAGTTTATATAAACATTACCATTACAAAAATTAAAACCAAGTTCAAGTATCTGATCTGACTTAGGAAATTCTATCATTGATTTCAAATGTAAAAAAGTTATAACTGTGAGAATTATCTACAACTAACTTTGTACCAAATAATTATTCTTTGCCTAAACTAATGACAGTACTGCCAATTAAAACACTAATTTCTCCTTCACACATTAAAAGGCAAACATAGAATTTATTTCTTCCTACTTAAAAGTTGCTCATGAGAAACCTAAAATCATTAGCAATTTTTCCCATTGTTCTATTTTAAGCAAAAGTAATCTCACAACAAAGATTAATAATGATCTTAAGTAGAATTTACAGTAATTCTGATGCTTCTATAATCTTTTCAACGTAAGATGAGCTATCAAGTACCAAAAAGATCTAAAAAGCAGTTCTCAAAAAAAAGAAAAAGGCAGTTCTACCACAGCCTGTGTGTTAAGAACCAGTTTCACTCTATCTTTCCTTCAGTATGGACTTTGCACATTTGTGCTCTTTTCTAACCTTGAGCATTTCTTCGTGTATCCCATAATGCCCGTAGGAGCTGAAATAAACACCATCCTCATCCTCCAGGAGATCTGCAATGGCAGTGGTAGATGACGGGCAGGCTCTGACATCTGCGTTCATCACAAAATCCTGAGCAAATTGTCTGTAATCAATTTGAAATACACCCTTGAGACAAGTTTATTGGACCATGAAAAAAGGAAAGGCTGAGGCAGAGGTAGGAGGGGAGTGTGGAGTGTGATGAGCCTCTAAATCACGCTCCACCTTAAGCAACGAAAAGCTCCCCCTGCTGGATTTTAAGCAACGGGCATATTCAAACCCAGCTGGAAGCATTCCTTCTGCAAACCACAAAAGCATAGCCAACTGCAAATTATGGCTGTTGATACCTTTCGACCAACAAAATAAGCACACTATGACTCTATTCACTTTTCTACTGTTCCAAAATCTTATTATATCGTGGAAGGGTTATATGGGCAAATCCAAACTGGAAATTATTTACACACACCAACACCATCCACTCAGGCTCTAACTCAGTTCCCTCTCTGATCACAACACATCAGGAACCTATAACGTATACATGGGAAAGAAGTGTAAAGATGCAGATAAAAGAGTTGTTGGTTACTAGGTTACTCAGCGTAAAATATCAGAAAAGGGGAAGGGAAACTACAATTCACTTGACTGTTTTTCCTGCTGGACATTCTGGCAAATGGGTACTCAGGCAGTAGCAAACAACTTACAAATCTAACAGGTTAAGCTGGAGGTATATATACATGATAGAAAGGCAGAATCTCAGACTCTATTCAAGGCCTCCTGAATCAGAATTTGTAGTTTATTGTGTTAGCCAGGTGATCTATATACACGTAAAATTCTGACAAGTACTAAGCCAGCAGAATGCTAATTTACACACTGTAGAAAACCATCTCATGGAGCTAGTTTTCTGATTACATACTTCACCATAATTATCATTTGATTCTTTAAAAACAAATACTTCAACTGTGTATTTTCCCCAAGTCTAAAAAGTACTAATCCCTATACTTTAAAAAGCCCAGGAGAAGAAAAGTAAAGTGGAGAAAGCTATTAGAAAGAAAGTAGTATTAAGGAACAAAAGCACTCAAGAGGAAAACACTCCTGAGGACAATTACCATTAATATAAAAGTAATTATATAGAAGTATATGAGAATAGAATTTTATGTTAATTAGTTGTAGCCACAATGTACAAAAATACTGCATATCCTCAATATTACTAAAATTAAATATCTACACTGTGCTTTCTAGTACATGAAATATTTTACTGTATTTCACTTGAACTGTATTATTTGGGGGATCTAAACCATTAATTTTCTGTAAGATTGATAAATTACTTCATTTTTTGCAGGTCCTCACGTGCTCCAGCCAATGCAGCTTCAGCAGATAGTGCCCTAGTTTCCATGTGTTTCAATTTTTCAAGAAGAGACGCATTTTCACTGAGCCCATTGGGATATGAGAATGGGACTGAGACCGGTTCATAAAGATCTTCTACATCTAAAAAAATGAATGGACATTATTTTCAGGCCATCTTATAACAACGAAGCACATATACATGTGTTACAAATAAATATATACTAAGTGCCTATTATGCAGCCAACTGAGAAAAATCAGTACAAGTACATTTAATTAAATACTTAATATCCAAATTGTTTTGAGTTTATAAAGAACATGCTATTAGTCTAAGTTTTTCACTAGCTGGCTAAACTGAACACACAAACAAACAGTAATTGCACTGAATCAAACCCAGGACAAAGCAAAAAAGTAGAAGGAAAAAAAATGCTAATATTTACTGATCGGGTATGTTTGAAATTCATGTATCACATCTCGTTTCATCTTCAAAACAAACCTAAAATATAAACATTTATCCCTGTTTTAAGACATGGGAAAAATAAATTTCAGAGAAATTGACTAGCCCAAAGTCATACAGCTGTTTAATAAGGGAACTATGATTCAAACCCATTCCTGCTTCTAGCCCATGTCCTGCCATCACAGAGGGCCACCTCTAGTTTCTGGGTCTTTACCTGTAGAAAAACAGGTATTACATTTAGATATTCCTTAAGAACAGCATGGAGGTAAGGAATTTTGTACATTCATTAAGTTTTTCATCTTGGGTAAGGTGGTATGCAATCTATACACTGCCTTAGTGCTGATATTGTTAAATATCCCAATTCCTAATATTATTAAAAATTGATTTAAATTTAATTTCACTATATGTAAATTAGTAACTTCTGCTATAGAAGTTAATGTATATAAATCATTAATTCTGAAAACAGAAATTAATATACGGAGCTAGTGAGTTGTATAGAACTTCAATGTCCATTGACTAGTCTAATTAACTTTCACATCAACCTAAAGCTATAAAAACAATGCAGGTATTATACTGTTTCCTCAGAGCAGCACTGAGGGAAACAGGACTTTTTTTTTCCCCATTCAGTCTACTTGCAACAATTCTTTAGAGCTGGGACAAAATACTAAGTTTAACAAATTCACAATGTTATGTAACTTAAAGACTAACGCATAAATTGAACTTGTTATAAAAGCAGTGCAGGATAATCAGTCTGGCAGAATACTGACTCTTTGCTTTAAAAACTATAGATTCAAAAAAAAAAACAAAACTATAGATTCATCCACTATTTAATTCACCCAAAATTAACAACAGCAACAAAATACTGCCAAACTGTTAAAGGATGGTGTGCCATTTCTCTACTTCCTACTACAACTCTCATTGTGTATCTTCTCTTCAAAATTCTTTGAACTGTTTGCAAACCACCTTGTTAAAGAACTGAACAAAGAAATTGACTTGTTTCAGCTAGTTTCTCTGTTTTGCTTTCTGCTGCAATTAAGTTAGTCAGAATAAAAACTTTAAGTATTAATAATACAGTTGTCCCTTGCTATCTGCAGGGGCTCTGTTTCAGGACCTCTCTCAGGTACCAAAACCCACAGATGCTCAAGTCCCTGTATAAAATGGCAATTTACACTTAGCACTTTAAATCATCTCTAGATTTCTTATAGTAACTAGTAAAATATAAATGCTATACAAATAGTTGTAAATACAATGTAAGTAGTTGCCACTGGGCAGCAAATTCAAGATTTTTTTTTAATTTTCTGGAATTTTTTTTCCTGAATATTTTTGATCCAAGGTGGGTTGAATCCAAAGATGTACAACTCCTGGATATAACAGGCCAGTTGCACACAGATAATTATAAATTAAAGGTTAAGTGTACAGCTTTGAAAATGAGAAAGGATTCAGTAAACATTAACATTCATACCTATAGTATACCAAAACAGTCTAATTCAAAGTCCTAAACCACACTCAGGAAGGACTGCCACATCTGTATTCTACCTGAGGAAGTTCAAATCACCTGGACACTCCATCTTGGCAGCTGGAAACTACCACAGAAGACAGTCAGTTTATCACGAAGACCTAACAATTATGAGAATAAATCTCACAAGAGAGCTTCAAAATACATGAAGCCAAAGCTGACAGAATTAATGGTAAAAGCAGAAAATCCTCTAATAATGGTCAGGGATTCAAATATACCTCAATCAACAATTGATACGGGCAGATTTTTAAAACTCCAAAAAGACATAAAAGATCTGAAGAAAAATACTAGCACTGTGACCCATTTATACAATAATGTGCCCAATAACTATCTTGACACTTGTGAAGAACACTCATCAGTAATTTTGTAGAATGTTCCTCAGCCTAGGACTGTCTGATGAGCTTTTCACTACTGGAATGAGGTTATACACTTTGGGCAAGGACAACAGAGAAACAATGCTGTCTCCTCAGAGCATTACACAAAGGGGTTCATGATGTCAATATGGTTATTACTGGTGATGTTAACCTTGATCACTCGGTTGTGGTGGGGTCTGCTTGGCTTTTCCACAAAAGTTAACATCTCCTTTGTAACAGATTTCTTAGGGGAGATACTTTGAGCTATGCAAATCCTATCTCACCCACCTAACAACAGCTCTGTAAATTAGATATCTTAAGAAAAGTCAATTATCTGATGATGTAAAAACAGCAAATATTGCTAAATTTACTTAAATCTATTAAATATTATATCTGATTTAAATTTTTTAATTTAGATTTAAAAGTTGTCAATTTGAGTTACATTAAAAATTAGTCTGCCAACTAAAAATTACTCTAAACTTTCCTATGTTTCCAAACATCTTATACACAATGTTTATCCCAAGCTCATAGCCCTCCCTGGTAATTGTTAGCGTGACTCACTTTTCAAGTGACTTAACTTACCTACTGAAACCAACTACCCAAAAGGTCTTTCGAGAATCAAGGACGTTACATATCTCCTGTAAAACCTAACCACTATTCTGCCGTAACAAATGACCCTACTTTAAAGTAGATGTCGAATGTTCAGCTTACCAAATTGAAGTAAAAGGTCATCTTCTAATACTGGCTTTAAATATTCTTCTTTTTCCCAAGGCACTGGGTTGTATATGGAATTCATATATTCAACTGTAGGATTCTGGAAATAAAATCAATTGCATATTTTTTCACTGCACATAATCACACAATCCCCCTACCAAAAGAAAATTAAACAAAAAAGGAAAGCATGTCTACATTAACACAATTGCTATTTAAAATGAACCTGTGTTAACCTGCCATTTCATTAACTTGACTGAATGATTGCTTAATTGTGTCAGTGCACAGTTTTATGCAGTTTGGATTTGGGGGAAATGGCAATATAAATATCAACTGACCAGAACAAAAAAAGAGCAACCAAAGCACTTAAAAATCACACTAGAAATCAGAAATTTCTGCTTTTACAGAAAGACTGTATTCTTTATCTGACACTGAATTACTTTGCCACATAATACTGATTCATCTCTCACGTGCAATTAAAAACCATACTCAAGCATGGTAAGTACGTATGGTACCACACGTAAGTACGGTACTTGTGTATGTATGTAAGCACCACGCATTTACCTGGTGCTACGTGTTGTGCTAGTTCCTAATGTCCAAGATTCCAATATGATGACTGTCAAATTTAAAACACTTCCTTATACAGCAGCTCTTTATAGTCTCTTAAAAATGGGTGCACTGATAATCACTGCAGTATTTCTTTAGGTTTTAAACGAAACTGTAAATTAAGCTACCATCTTACCTTAAGTCTAATAAAATTTATCAGTTTAATGTATCCATAAAATTCAAGTCCTAAAAGGGAAAAAAAAATTCACTTATTTCAACATGAGTTTTGTTTCATTGACTTGCTCCAGAGATGCTTCTCTGGTGAGACAACAGCCATAGATAACAAATTTCTAAATGCCTTCCTTGCATTTCTAGAAAATGGGAATTTTTAGAATTCTACTCTTCTCAGAAAAATACCAATAAGGAAGATTAGGCCCTAGATTTTACCAAGTATTTGGCAGTTGACACTAGAGCCAAATTTTCTAATTTCCCAATTTTTATAGTATCTACCAAACACAGAGTACACAAAGTCTACTAGCTTTTACATTAAGTTAAATGATACAAATGAAAAAACAATAAGGCTTGTACTGGTTCTCATCTTTTCAGAAATGAAGCAGCATTTAAAATAAGGGAGAGCAAATAGCATGCCCAACCAATTATTATTTGTCATGAGAAAGACTGTTACGAGAACATGTGCTGTGCTCAGTCACTTCTCATGTCTGACTCTGTGCAGCCCTATGGACTGCAGCCTTCCAGGTTCCTCTGTCCGTGGGGTTCTCCAGGCAAGAACACTGGAGTGGGTTGCCATGCCCTCCCCCAGGGGATCTTCCCGACCCAGGGATTGAACATGCAGCTCCTGTGCCTCCTGCACTGCAGGCAGATTCTTTACTGCTGAGCCACCAGGAAAGCCCTGGCAAAAGACTGTTATGAGAACATACTGGTATATGAAAGTGTTTCACATGCATAACATACAAAACCCCCATTTGATAAGTGAAAACATAAAATTATATTAAACATGATTCCAATTTAAAAAGGCACATTAGAAATATAAAAAAAACAAACAATGCAACAGTACTTTATGTCTTACAAAAATAGTTGCGGTTGAACTTACGGTTCACAAACATAACTGCATCATGTGTGTATCCAAGACCTAAAATCTGCCTATTTGCTATTCTTCAGTAACGTCCTTTCTAGTTATTAGTAAATACAGGGACCAAAAAGTCAATTCTCTACTGAATTAATTTTAGTACCATACTGTAGCTCTTCAATATTTATTTAAAGTAGAAGGCTTTAAGTATGTCTAGTACTCTTGCCTGGAAAATCCCATGGATGGAGGAGCCCGGTAGGCTGCAGTCCATGGGGTCGCTCAGAGTCGGACACGACTGAGCGACTTCACTTTCACTTTTCACCTTCATGCACTGGAGAAAGAAATGGCAACCCACTCCAGTGTTATTGCCTGGAGGATCCCAGGGACAGGGGAGCCTGGTGGGCTGCCGTCTATGGGGTCGCACAGAGTCGGACACAGCTGAAGTGACTTAGCAGCAGCAGCAGATCCAAGTTAGAACAGAATCATCATCTGAACCTCTGGCTACCACCTTAAGTTTACCACTCCCTACTTCCATACTCTCTTATCGAACTCCTTATGAAACCCAATCTTCTGTGCCCTGAAGTCTACGTTACGCTCTGAGCCGGTAAGTTGTCTCTTTATGAAGAGACATCTGCCTCCTTTTCCCAAGTCCACCTTTACCCTTGTTCTCCCTAATTCTAACATCCCCCCTTCTCTTAAAATGATTACAATGCAATCACGTGCCAAGGGTGTTTTTTTCCTTTTTAGCTGTGAAGCCAATTTAAGCTTAAAAACAGTGACTCTTATCTAGAAGAATGACTTATTAATCTTTCCTCAAAAGCCACTTGCCAAAAATACCTTATTTTCATAAACTGTTACTATATGTTTCACTATATTAGACTTGTATAGAAAAAGAAGAGATGTGGAAAAACAAAGTTTGAATTTGAATTTCATTACTAAAATTTTCTTTATTCTAAAAAATACTTACCATGTTTATGAACCATGTTATCAATACTAAATTGATGCTCCAACTTACAGTGTGAAAATGTTTCTTCAGCAGATGTAAATAACCTGAAAAACCAAGCAACAGCTTCATGGAATAGTCCCCTAACAACTCTCAGTATTGATTTCATACTTAATCAGATATAAACTTTTCCCCCTCACTCTACAAGTTTCCAGTTTTACTTCCAATTAATAATAATAAAAACCACCTGTAAAGAGGATCCTAGCACTTCTAAAGGGAATTAGTACTTCTGAGTTCCACTTTACACCTAAAACAAACTATCCTTTAAAGGTCAAGATTAATTTGCCGAACAATAGCAATGAATTTATCACAAAGCTTTTGAGAGAGAGAAATCCCTTTGATAATCTCTCTCTCTCAAGACATGAACATTCCCCATGTAAGACTCTTTTTTCCTCAAAGTATCAACTCTTGTTTTCAGAGGCTCTGAACTGGCACAGCTCAAACATCTTTTAGAAATAAAGCATAAAATGTAATTTTATAACTGGCACATTTCCTAAGCGCCATATTTCAAAAAGTGGTCTTATCGTGCTCCACAAGGATTTGCATTACAGACACTAGGAGGCCCAAGCTTCTTTATTATGTTATCTGCAAAACTGAAGGATGCACAATAAGTTAGGAATTTACAACAGAGACACATCTTTATGCTTAGCACATAGGCAGCAGTTTTAAATAAACATTTACCAAGACGGGTTATTTTTGTAGTACTTACGAAGCCTACCACAAAGAAGCACCTCCCTGATACTCAATAAATATTATTTTGTGACTAGAGTATATGCACACATCCCTTATTTACCCAAATGAGGCTACATGTGGAAACTGACGAAATCAAGAGAAGCTAATATACCATCAATCAGCACCATACACAAACTCAGGGGGAACTAGTAAAATGTTTATTAAAGTAATACTAGTCAATGGCAATCAGTCGTCTTTGATCTCCACTTGCCCAGAGAAGCAGCCAAAGTTTGTTGAGATGCAGAGGCAGAATTTTAAATGTAAAGAACACTGTTTTGGATATAAGACAAACCACAGCTCTGCAACTCTGAACAAGTTACTGGTATTGCAATGTCTTTCTCTCAAAGCGAAAAAGGCATCAATTTCCTTCACCTTCTACAGGTGGGGATCCTATAACAAAGGTGATTTTTAAATGGTTCAAATGGAACTATTTACACCTGAAAAGCTTTCTACTTGTCAAACAAATACAGAAAGGGAGAGCTGGAAGGATTCTGAGGGATTAATCTAGTTTAGTGACTGCCTTGTTATTCTTTAGAATCACTTCGGACAGTGTCTTTGTTAAAAAGCAGATTCCTAGACACTAACCCTGATTTAGAAGGGCAGAGGTGCAAAATCTAGCATCTGTTACTTTTTTTTCTTAAGTGTTTTAGGTGACAACCAGACTAGGGAACCACAGATCCAGTCCAGAACACTTTTTACACAAGGGGAAACTAAGGCCCGTCGAAGATCAATAGTGTAACCTGGCTTCCAGTTCATGGCTCCTCCCTCTGGACAAACCCTCACTCCCAAACACGGGTTCCACATTTCCAGGGCAGCCACTCGGGTTACAGACTCCAGCTGAACCGATCACGAAAACCCACGTGGCTCGGCCACCTTGGGCTTTAGCCTGGCGCTGAGATGGACGAACCTGTCACAGAACAGGCAAGGGGTCTGCTGCTCGGCGTGGGGGAGATCTGCGTCGTCCTCATCCTCCCAGCTGGCCTCATCTCCGCTGTCTGACAGGCCTGGCGGGTCCTCCTCCTCCGCGGCGCCTAGCACACGCAAACGGTCAGACGGCCTCGGACACCAGTGCTAAACGGGCGCACGAGGAGCAGGGAGCGGAGAAGGCTTTGGGCCTGGACGGCCCTCCCCCACCCCCGCACCTCCCCGTCCATCTCCGCTGGGCCCCTCCGCCCCGACCAGGGCGCAGGGGGAGAAGGGGGCTCTCAATGGCCCCACAGCGGCGCGGCCTGCGCGCTGAGGGGTCGGGGTACCCACCGGTAGCGCCTGACGCTAACGAGCACATAGCTAAGGCGGCCCTGGGAGACCAGCGTGCCTCGGGGAGGGGAACGGCCGGAGCAGCGCGAGCGTAGCCGCCTCAAAGAAACGCCGGTCCGGGAACTCCGGAAGTACCGTGAGCGCCCAGCGGCGCCGTTGCTCGGGGAAACCTCGGGGAAACCTCGAGGAAACCTCGGGTACGCCAGGAAACGCGAGAGCGCGCGCGCCGGCTCGCGACAGCTTCCGGCCTCAGGAGCGCGGCGTAGTTCGCGTGAGCTGGGGTGGGCGGGGCGAGGGCGGGGCTCCGCCCCCCCAACGCAGGGTGGGCTCAGCGCGCGCCGAATGTGCGTGGAAGCCTGGGCTGGGCCTTGCAGCTTGTACGTACTTTTTGTGTTCTCCTCGGACTGCGGCAGACATGAGCGTTGACGCCCTCGCCTACAGCCCAGAGCCAACAGCGGCTTCGCTCCCCTAGTCCATTCCTTATTCGAGGGAAGACCGGCTAGTGGAGGACGATCTGCTTGCAGCGCCCTCTGGTGGCGGAGAAGGTCAAGCGCAGGCGAGAGCCTGGGACTCCACCCTGGTTCGGGGCCTGAGGCGCCTCTAGGGTGCGCCTCGGGAAAGGGAACTGCAGAGACCACTGAATGGAATGTACCAGGGGCCAAAGCCTGAAGGGCTGTTTTAAGCAGTTTTGTCTTTGAAGTATATGTCCCAAGTTCTAGTACCAAATGTTAGCACTGGGCTTGGCACAAATTTATCCAGTTAAACTGACCGCTATGGCCTGCCCAGGCTCTTATTTTGTCTAACATCTCAACTCATGCCTCCTCCTTGGGCCCTGCTCTCCAGGGACTTCCCTGGTGGCTCAGATGGTAAAGAGTCTGCCTACAGTGTGAGAGACCTGGGTTCTTCCCTCAGTTGGGAAGATCCTCTCGAGAAGGAAATGGAAACCCACTCCAGTACTCTTGCCTGGAAAATCCTGTAGACGGAGGAGCCTGGTAGTCTACAATCCAACACGACTGAGCGACTAAACTTTCACTCCAGCCTTTCATTTGGTGCCACCCTTTTTCCCACCTGGTAGGTACTTTTTGTCTTCGCAAGCCAGTCTCCTCAGACCATTTTTCTAAAGTAGTTTCCACTGTCATCCTAGCAGCCTCCAGTTTCTTAGCACCTGCGTGTGTGCTGTCTCTTCAGTCGCCTCCGACTCTTTGCGACCCCATGGACTGTAGCCCACCAGGTTCCTCTGTCCATGGGATTCTTCAGGCAAGAACACTGGAGTGGGTTGCCATTTCTTTCTCCGGGGTATATTCCAGACCCAGGGATCGAACCCTTGTCTCCTACATTGCAGGTGGGTTCTTTACCACTAGCGCCACCTGGGAAGCCCTTTTTCCTTTCTTCTTTCAGTCTTTAGCCACAGTACTGTTTGAGCATGAGGGAAGGGCCATGTCTCTACTTTCATTTCTCTGGCACATAATATGTGGCCTAACTTAGATACTCAATAAATTTACTGAGTGAATAAAAAAAATTCCTTAATGAGCATTCCTTGTATTATTGCTACACTCTTCTGAAGTTTACTCCTTTTACTGTAACCTCTAGGGGACAGAATCCATCAAATACTACTTTTGAGGTCCCCTTATATCAGGATGTGCCACTCTGCCATGCTTAAGTCGCTCAGCCGTGTCCAGCTCTTTGCAAACCTCAATGGACTATAGGCCGCCAGGCTCCTCTGTCCATGGAATTATCCAGGCAGGAATACTGGAGTGGGTTGCCATTCCCTTCTCTAGGGGATCTTCCAAACCCAGGGATTGAACCCAGGTCTCTGGCATTGCAGGCAGATTCTTTACCGTCTGAGCCAGCAGAGAAGCCCAAGAAAACTGGAGTGGCCTATCCCTTCTCCAGGGGATCTTCCTGACCCACAAATCAAACCGGGGTCTCCTGCATTGCAGGTGGATTCTTTACCAGCTGAGCTACCAGGGAAGCCCATGTTGTAGGATACTGCCAGACTATCTGCTGGCTTCGCTAGGTTAGACTTACTGTTCACTGTTTACTGTTGTAAACCCACTGCCTACATGTCCAGTGGCACATAGGAGTGCCACATATTACTGAATGAACTAATGAATTCAAAGTCATTTGTTACCTGGGCTCATTCAGCTTTTTCCTTCATCCTTCCAACACACTCTCCAGCAAGGCTTATCTTTTCCCTGTCTGCATAACATCTGGAGGAAAACGTGCTAAATCCCATTAACACCCCAGGTAGCTCAGTGGAGCCACAGGTTTGATCCCTGGATTGGGAAGACCCCCTGCAGAAGGAAACGGCAACCCATTCCAGTATTCTTGCCTGGAAAATCCCATGAACAGAGGAGCCTGGCAGACTACAGTCCATGGAGTTGCATAAGAGTCGGACATGAACAACATAAGAGACTGAACAACTCCATGTTAACAGTAATCAAAATAACACCCAGTCTAGAGGGGTGACAGGGTCAGAAGTTTATCTGTCACCACAATGCTGGGCTTAGCAGGGAGCAGCTTTTTTCTTTACTCCAAAGATAAAACACAGACCATCTCCCATCACCCCGCTTCACTACTGAGATCAGAATAGAATGTTGAAGACCCAACAAAAGGTTTGTGGGTAAGGAAATAACAAACAGAATAATTTAAAACTGGGCACTGGGCATAGCTGCTTTTAGAGCCCACCAGCCTCAAGATATCCTCATGGGGTCCTCTCACTTCACGCCACACTTCTTGCAGCCCATGCTTGTTATCACCCACACAGACTCTTCAAGATTTCAGCCCCAAAAGAAACCAACCCTCCATGAAGAAGGAAGATGTTCTACCTCCTTCTTAAAGCCCACATTCCAAAATCTTTTCTCATCCTAAAATATGCCTCTTTCCCAGATGATTGACACTGGGCTTATCTCATCCTAAGATATGCCTCTTTCCTAGATGACTGACATTGGGAATGTCCATACCCTCTTAAGACAGACAGACACATGCACGCACGCGTGCGCACTTCCCTTATGGATCAGATGGTAAAGAATCCACCTGCATCGCGGGAGACCTGGGTTCCATTCCTGGGTTGGGAAGATCCCCTGGAGGAGGGCACGGCAACCCACTTGAATATTCTGGCCTGGAGAATCCCCATGGACAGAGGAGCCTGGCGGGCTACAGTCCGTGGGGTCACAAAGAGTCCAACATGATTGAGCAAATAAGCACAACACACACACACCCATTAAAGGGGATAGCCTGTATCTTCTGGCGTCCACTGAAGCTTGAGATTCACTACTTGGCTTCCCCCAGCACAGAAGTTAAGACGAATTTCACTGCTATCCTTTGCCCCATGATGTGTGCTCCTCTTGACTCTGACCTTTCCTTCTGCATCTTCCTTTCCTTCTCCATAATTTTTAAAGTGAAGCACTTTGAGACATGTTAACTGGCTATGTGAACATTTTGTGGTTAATCATTAGAGAAATCCTAGACCAATAGAGAAACTCAAATATTTCTATCTTATGCATCCATGGCATGTACTGATCCAGTAACAATTAGGTGGAATTTCCTGGAAATACACGGACACTGGACCCTCTTGCCGAGTGGCTGAAAACAGAAGCTATGGATTCAGGCTGACTTGGGTTAGAATCCTGGTTCTGCTATTTCCTGGCTTTAGCTTTGGGCCTTTGGGCAAGGCACTTAGCCACAGTGAGCCTCAGTTTCCCCATCTGAGATATGGGGATGATGTGAATTATAAGGATTGCTTGGAGGGTTAAAGGACAGACAGCACATATAAAGGTTGGCATTTCGCAATCCCCTGATAAATATTAGCTGCTATTCTATCACCCCACTGGTCAATGCACTGCATATTCTGAATGAAACCTGGGCATTTTCTAACAATCTAAGGGCACCCACGACTTATCCATTCATATTAATTATTCTATTTAATTCTCCCATGAATTATATAAGCTCGGCTACATAGTAACTTTTATTATATATCCAAAAGAAGTAGTAAGGCACAATATTCACTTACACATTGAACACTCAGTCAGCACAGGGTAACTCAAAGACACAAATGTAAACAATTTTACTTCAGAACTCATCTGCATGATACATAAAGTGTGCACTGCTGCTGTGACTTTGCAGAAAAGCATTTCAAAGCTGGCCTCTGTGCCAGCGGCATCAGAACATTAAGCTTCAACAACAGATTCCTGTGCCCATAACGCAAAAGTTCTGAGTCAGAAAATTCTGACTCAGGCCCTCCTATGAACCCCTTATTTCTGTGCAGAATATCAGACACTAGGCCACCAGAGAGCTGGTGGATCTCTATTTTTGAAAGGCTCCCCAGGTGATGTCTACTTATGTACAAGCAAGCAAATGTTAGTTGCTCAGTCATGTCTGACTTTTTGCAACCCCATGGACTGTAGCCCACCAGGTTCCTCTGTCCTTGGAATTCTCTAGGCAAGAATACTGGAGTGGGTAGCCATTTCTTTCTCCAGGGATCTTCACTACCCAGGGACTGAACCTGGGTGTCCCACATTGCAAGCAGGTTCTTCACCATCTGAGCCATGAGGTAAGCCCCAGGTTCTAAAACACTGAGGCAGAGCACAATAATTTTTTGACTGGACAAAAACTGAAAACCATAGTCAAAGCACATTTTTTTTAAGACTCTGAAATTACCAATTAGCTGGTAGGTGTTGAATCTGACAAAAAAAAAAAAAAATTTCTCCAGTGTGGTCATGGCTTGAGAGAGTCATCAGCTTTCCCCAGGTCATGGATGGCCTTGTTATCCAGCAGTTCCTTCTTCTTGTCACTTGGTCTCACGACGTTGTTCAGCATTGCTCTGACCACAGTTATCACTGGCACAGAGTGCCCACTGGCCCAAGATTCTGGTAAGGAGCCAAAGAACTTCCTAACCAGCCATTCACCTGGGCGAGATTCCTGCCTATCACATAAGAGAACTCTAAAGAGAAAAAGAAAAGCAGGGGAAGAGATGGTAAATTGCATTCAGACCATTGTTGTTGTTGCTCAGTCACTAAGTCGTGTCCAGCTCTTTGCGACCCCATGGACTGCAGCACACCAGGCTTCCCCTTCCTCCCCTATCTCCCGGAGTCTCACACCATACAGGATGTTAATTGAACTGTGTCTCCCCAGATTCATGATAAAGCCCTAATCCCCAGTGTGACGTCACCCAACACTAACCCTGATGGTACCTTGATCTTGGACTGGTAACCTCCCATTCTGTGGTGTTACTCTGTTAGGACAGCCCAAACACCGATCCAGTGTGAAAACAGTCTTATTTGGGCATGAAGAGGATTCTGAAGAAGGCAGCAAACGCTACCCAGGAAATTCCAGACTATTCTGAACGTGGCACCAACAACGTAGCATCTACCCCTTTCTTGAAAGCCCAAAGCTGGGTTCTTCGAGGAAGTGCTCTCCCTCCATACAACTTCTATTCACATCATAGATATCTTATTTGTCAGTCTCTTCAAACGAAAAACCAGCTCCTAGAGAATAACCAACTTAAAGGGGTACTCCTAGGCAGTAGGAATACTTACCCAGGCCTAAATATGGAATAACGATCAAATTTTAACTCTTCAACTCTAGCTTCCACTTCCCCCTGTTAGCAAAAAACACATTTATTATGTAATCAAGACCAACTTGCTGTAATGCTAACAACAAGAGTAACTTGGGGTTTTGAAGACAATCTGCTTCTGCAGGTCTCAATATTTGTAAATATCCTCTTCCAGAGTTTTAGATTCTAGAGTCTGGAGAGTGAAGGAAGAGATGACGTGCAGTAGAAAATGAAAAAAGATGTGCTGAACTATCTCAAAGTCTCTTCTAATGCTAGAGTTCTGAGGATCTTTAATACCAGAGATGGCAACATTTCATTTCATGCTAACCAGATAATCAACAAAGGGGAAGACACTGGAAATTACCTTTCAAATCACTCTTGATTACTAAATATAGCCCTGCAAAAGAGCAGTCCCTGCAGCTATAAAAAATGCAAAACATAATGCATTTAATGCATTTTGGTATTACCTAGCATTTTTATATTATTACTGCCAAAAAGCCAGGCTTCCCCAAAGTACATAAAAGACAGAAACATGCACAAACCTTGACTTGCAGATATAAAAAATTGCTTGACTTATCAGCTCCCTTAGAGGAGAGCAAGTTGAAATGCTTGCACCCTCCAGACTTCGCCAGCTCTGCAGACTTCAGGACATAATCACGATCAACACGGACAAATCCCTCCTAAGGGCAAAAAGAATGAGTTTTTCCAAACAGCTGTGAGTTCATCTTAAAAATTACTCCTCAGCTTGGGTGGCAGGTAAGCAGTCAGTGGTGGGGAGGGGAGGGGATCCAAGCAAAATGAATCAGAGTAAAACATGAACATCAGGCTCAGACCCTGGGAAGGGCTCCGATATGACGCTCAGGACGGATGTTCCAGCTTCAGTAGCGAGGCCAGACTGTGATGAAAAACAAGGACAGTGACACTGAAACACAGACACCGAGCAAATCTGCAATGAACAAAAGGAACGATAATATCATGAGGCTTGGAAACGGTGTTTAGCCTCATGTTTCTGTGTCTTTGGTCACTTACAGTCTTACCATCCTCCTCCTGTCTTCTCTGTTTTTTTCAGTGTTAACTTTAACATGGTAGTGTCTCAGAAGAATGGCTGCCAACACTATCCAGGCACTATGAGAATGACGTCTATTTAACTTCCAACTTTTATGTTTTACAACATACTTTACTTCCCGGGTGGCTCAGACGGTAAAGCATCTGCCTGCAATGTGGGAGACCCTGGTTCGATTCCTGGGTCGAGAAGATCCCCTGGAGAAGGAAATGGCAATCCACTCCAGCACTCTTGCCTGGAAAATCCCATGGATGGAGGAACCTGATAGGCTACAGTCCATGGGTCGCAAAGAGTCGGACATGACTGAGCGACTTCACTTTCACTTTACATGTTAGTAAGGAGTACATCTGCAAATTTTTTACTGACAGGTGTATAATCAAGGGGGTTTCCCAGGTGGCTCACTGTTAAAGAATCTACCTGACAGGCAGGAGACATAGGTTCGATCCCTGGGATGGGAAGATCCCCTGGAGAAGGCAATGACAACATGCTCCAGTATTCTTGCTTGGGAAATTCCATGGACAGAGGAGCCTAGTAGCCTACAGTCCATGGAGTCACAAAAAAGCTGAATAAACAACAACATATAATTAAGAATGTTGGGAGACCCCTGATCTAGACTCAGTCCAGTGAGGGTAGCAGTTGGGTCTTTCTTAGTTCACATCTCAGCATCTGTACACACCCAGTACATGGTAGGTGCTCCAAAAATACTGGAATGAATAAAAGTCCAGTGAAAGCAGAAAAAAGGCAAATCCAACGAGGAAAAAAATAAGAGGCAGTCAAAGGAGGAGGGGAGAGGATGCTGTAAACAAGAGAATACGGATTCAGTTTTATTTTTAGGGTCTAACTGAAGGACACATGCCTGTATCCAGAAAAGAGAATTCCGTGTAATAGCTTCTTGGGACCACCACAAAGCCAGGCATCTTCAAATTCAGGACAGCTGAAAAGAAGTCTAAAGTCCACTGAAGTTGAACTTCACAAGTACCCACAATTATATAATGAGGTTACACATAAGGAAGATTCCAAATCTGAAGGCTGGATTACTGTCCCAGTGACTTTTTGTTTGTTTGTTTTTAATTAAAAATCTGCTCAGAGTCTCTGTAACCATTTACAGGGATTCGACGGGGAGAGATATGGGAGGGAGGTTTGGGAGGGAGGGCACATGGGTGTGCCTAAGGTTGATTCTTGCTGATGCTTGACAACAAAACTCCTTCAATTAAGAGTAAATGAATTTTACAAAATCTGCCCTCTCGTAGGTTTTGACCCTAAATGTATGTATCTTTCACAGGATAGACAGAAGGCACTTTTGGAAACATCACAGCCAACCCCCTCACTGTGGAGATGTGACCGGCCACAAGGTCCAGCAATCCAAGAACTCCCAGCTAATAAGGGAGAGAGCTGAGAGCAGGATGCAAATTCCCGACTCTCTAAGCAGGGCTTCCCACTTGTACCCATGTTCCTTCTTACCTCACACCATCTCCAGCTACTGACAGGACTAATCCATTGTTGTGGCAGGCAGAATACTGGCCCCTCAAAGATGCCTACATCCTAATCCCCACACCTGTGAATGTGCTCGAGGCTGCACGGCCAAGGTGAATGAAGGGTGCAGGTGGACTTACGGCTGCTAACCAGCTTTTTCAGTCTCGTCTTTCACCCTCATCAAGAGGCTCTTTAGTTCCTCTTCACTTTCTGCCATTAAAGTGGTATCATCTGTGTATCTGAGGTTGTTGATGTTTCTCCCAGCAATCTTGATTCCAGCTTGTTATTCACCCCAGCCTGGGCTTTTGCATGATTTATTCTGCATATAAATCAAGTAAGTGGGGCGACAATACACAGGCTTGAGGTACTCCTTTCCCAATTCTGAAACAGTCCTTTGTTCCATGTCCGGTTCTAACTGTTGACCTGTATACAGGATTCTCAGGAGATATGGAAGGTGGCCTGGTATTCCCATCTCTTTAAGAATTTTCCACAGTTTGATGGGGTCGCAAAGAGTCGGACACGACTTAGCGCCTGAACAACAACATTCAGTAACAACAACCTTGATGCTGAAAAAGCTTATTCTGTATTATCCAAGTGGGCCCAATGTAATCACAAGAGTCCTTATAGTGGAAAAGGGTAGCAGAAAAGGAGATTGGAGTCAGGCAGTGTGAGGGGCACTGGATCCCCCATTGCTGGCTTTAAAGATAGAGGAAGGGACCATGAACCCCCGCAGGCTCTAGAGCCAGAAACGGTAAAGAAATGGATTCTCCCCTAGAGCCTGCAGAAGAGAATGCAGCCCTGTCAACACCTTGATTTTATCTCAGCAAAATCCACATCAGCCTGCTAACCAGAAGATGATAAATTTACATTGTTTTAAGCCACTAATTTGAGGGAATTTGTTACAGCAGCAATAGGAAACTAATACAGAATTCAATTCTAAAACAAGGGGCCCAAGCGAACTTTCCAGACTTTGTATGGCAGTAGATCATAAAAGAAAACATATTCTCAGTATAGGACTGGCTATAAAGTGTTCATAAGCTAAACGTCTTCTGCAACCAGCTCCCAGACCCTGAAACAGAGCATCACTGTTACCCCAGAATCCTGTTTTGTCCTCTCTTCTCATCACTCCCCACAGAGAATCTTTGACTATGTCCACGACCTGCAGGACAGGTCTGTTGTTCCTTTGCCTTTCCTTTTTTTAGATGATATAACCTTAACTCTTAGCCAGGTTATCATCCCCATCTCCTTTTGGGTTGTAGACTTTGAGATTCAATCCTAATACTGGACTCGAAGACCCACCCTACACACCGAATGCAGTTCCCTCTTGCTGCTTTTCTTAATGGGTGTGCAGCACGCTGACTTTAATACTCAGCACACTCTGAGAGTGGGATGAGACTGATCTCCTCTGAGCCATTCTCTGAATTGAGATTTTACATGTGCTGAAAATGTGCCAAGAACCACCCAAAATGACACCGAAAAATTCGAAAACACTCTACTTCTCTTCCATATCTATTTTCTTCCCCTCACTCCAATTCAGCAGAACTCTGATTTTGGTAACAGGTCCATGATTTCCAATAAAATTACACTGGTGACTAGTGAAATTCCTTTTTGTTGCTGCTGCTGGTTTAGCACTATTTCTTATAAGGATTATTAGAACTATCTGTTAAAAAACGTTTCTTCTTTCATCAGCGTCTTTAAAGATAAGGGAAAGCTTTAGCCAATCACAAGGCTCTAGACCGACGCCGTGCCTCTCACTTAATCCAGGGCCAGTAAAGGGATAATTTGATTAAACTGAGACCCCAATTTATTTGGCTTTAGTTCTGGATCAACCTCTCCTTAATAGAGTCCTGTCGTCTCCAATTGTTTGATGAAAATTAAAGTGACATAAATACCATGGGACTTTTTTCAATCTGATTAGTCAGCTAAGGCACATCAATAGCACCCCAGCCATCAGCCTCTGGCGTCCCTCCTGTCACCCGCCTGGCAAAGGGCTGACAAGGGCTCCTTGCGGGACGAGCACCCACGCTGCTGCTGCTGCGACCCCCACGCTTGGCCCATCAGCCCTGCTCAATGGGCCCTGTTGACAAGGTGCCCATACCTTTCTCCACTGCTGTTCTCTGGACAAAGCGAAATACTGTTTTATTAGCAATCAATGGCTGTTAATCCAAAACGATTTCACAAATCCTCTGAGCCCTCAAGCTGATTATAAATACGCATTTTTCCAAGCCCACAAACTTTGAATTTCACTTCCCCCACCCTGATGCGTGGCCTTTTAGCTGGTGAATGAAACTCAAAAGCAAAGGGGTCAACGGCTTTCAAGGACTTGGAAACCAAACTAAACGTGGATCCCAGCGACGGAGTCAGAGACACCGACACACAACTGGTTTTCTCTGGAGTGAGGAAGATGCTGTTTACAGACCGAAGGGAGTTATCTTTAAAATCTAATTATTAACACCCTTTCTTGTTCTCTAGCAACTCAAATAAAAACGCAATAGAAAAAGAAACCAAAACACGCTATTCCATATCCCAGAAACACAATTTTCAGAAAAATCATATTTAGTTTCCCTAACCATATAGAAGAAAAAAAAGACATCTCTTCTGAGAGCATTAAGTCCATTATATTATCGTGTCTTTACGATCCACAGTCGGTGTGTTTTACCCTAAGAGAGGAATCAGAGTCCTTCTAGAAAAAGGAATTGATTAAATAAATTGCCACTATAAATTTCCTTTTCCAGTACCAGCTCAAAAGAATAAACACAATATACTTATATGACACAGCAGAGAGAGCTTTGTGAGCTCCACAAACATCTAAGGAGATAAATTCTCTAATTACTCTTTAAGTCTTATGACAATCCAAAGCTACTAAGTATTCTTTCTAATCTGCCAACGCCTGCACACTGGGAACACTGTGCCTTAGGAATAATTCATCCTGACACAGTATTTCAATTCTGACTGATACGACAAGCAAGCAGCGGGAATGACGCAAGGTCAAGAAGAATCTTTTCCAAGAAAGGAGGATCTATCATCCCGCAAAGGGTCCCACTTGGCCATATTTCTGCTTCAGATTCTTTCTCCTCCACTCCCTTTTCAATCCAACCCTACAAATCAGACTAGAAAACAAAGAGATGCTGACCAACAATGGACGGTATGACCTGAGACCCCATTTGTTCCTGTCCTGGAGAGCACATCTGTACTTCATGTACAGAGTAGGAAGCAAGGTCTTGGTGAGCAAAGGAGCTCTGGAGAGAAAAACAAAATCTTACAGAGATTCCTGAGTCAATCTCCATGTTCTCACACATTTTTTTTTTCCATTCGGAGCACTCTTTTCTCTGTGTTTTAAAAGTCAAAGAATTTTGCAGGCCAAAGGAGCTGCAGTGGTCATCTCCCTCTCAGCACAGACAAGGAGGCCGTGGTCCACAGGAGCTAACTGGCATACCCAAGGCCCCATAGCCACTCGGTATCCAAACAGAGCCTATAATCTGGGTTCCCTGAACCATCTGGGACCTCACCACTTCACAAGTCCCCTTCTAGACATCAAAGAAAACAGTAGAGGTGACAACAGGGGCTGGCAAACTTTCCCTCTATAGGATAAGACAGTAAATATTTGCAGATTTACAACTGTAATTACACAGCTCTGCCATCATTGTGCAAATGTAGCCATTAATAATAGATAAAGTAATGAGAATATTTCAATAAAATTTTACTTATGGATACAGAAATTTGAATTTCTTACATCCTCATGTGTCATGACACATTTTTCCTCTTTGAAAATTTTTAACCACTTAAAAATATAAAAACATTCGTAGCTCAAGGGCTATTCAAAAACAGGCAGGCTGTATTCGGCCCACAGCAGCGTGCAAGCGCCTGGTTTAGAAGAGTGTATTATTAGAATCAGAAGCCCAGAGATTCAATGATGCCTAATAAACGTGACAGTAGCTGTGTTAATCACATTAATGGCACCGTTCATTTGACAGACTCCAAAAGCCTGGACTTCGGAATCCTGTGCTGAGCTGGTGAGGAGATAAATGAAAAAAAGAAACTACAATAACACCCCCTTCAAACTCACTAACCAAATCCTTCTCTTAATAAGGAGAAAGCCCCATTCTCAGTGGCACCTGTGAGTTTTTTGCACTTCACTTACAGCCAATGTAGATCTGGTTTTCAAGGGATATTTCAAAGTTCACTGGCACGTAAGTTACATACCAAAGCAATGTGAAGGTCACCTGGGTCAACAGTTCCTGGAAAACCAGCAGGTGAGGAGGACTAACACTGCCCAACGCCTCCTGAAAGCAGGCCCAGCACGAGGAAGAGAGTTGGCTGCATCAGAACCCCCCAAGAAGCCTATTAAAAACACGCTTTCAGATACAACACATCTGGATTAGGGCCAGGTCATGAAGTCAACCTCTGATACAACACATCTGGATTAGGTCATGAAGTCCCTGCACTGATTAGACAACTATGGCGTGTGAATGTGAAAAGAAGATCAGCATCTCACCAGCTGCTGCTAAAGGAAATGGTTTTGCAAACAGCTCAAGACGGGCTAACAGACCCTAGCACCAGTGTCAGTAGAAATCTTGGTAGACTGTATTTGAGGTTGCAACCTCAAAATTCATATGTTGAAGGCCTAATCCCCAGTTAATGTGCCCGTGTTTGCAGATGTAATTAGTTCAGATGAGGTCATACTGAGTAGTTGCTCAGTCATGTCCAACTCCTTGCAACCCCATGGACTATAGCCAGCCAGGCTCCTCTATCCACGGAATTCTGCAGGCAAGAATCCTGGAGTGGGTAGCTGTACCCTTCTCCAGGGGATACCCTCCAGGAAGCTATACCCTTCTGACCCAGGGACTGAACCCAGGTCTCCTGCATTGCAGGCAGATTCTTTACAGTCTGAGCCATAAGGGAAGCCCCATACTGAGTACGGTGGTTCTTAATTCAGTTCGACTAGACTTGTTATAAAAAGGAGAAATTTGAACACTGCCACACGCAGTGGCGCTAGTGGTAAAGAACCCACCTGCCAGTGCAGGAGACATTGACTCCAGTTTGACCCCTGGGTCAGGAAGATCCCTTGGAGAGGGGCCTGGCAACTCACTCCAGTATTCTTGCCTGGAGAATCCCACGGACCGAGGAGCCTGGCAGGCTATAGTCCATAGGGTCGCATAGAGTCAGACAGACTGAAGTGACTTAGCATGCACACACAAGTACGTAGGAAAAACGCTATGAGAAGAGACACAGGGAGAAGTCAGCCATCTGCAGGTCAAAGAGAGAAGCCTGGAAAGCATCCTTCCTTCCCAGCCCTCAAAAGCAACCAACACTGTCAAAACCCCAATCTCAGATGTGCAGGCTTCAGGCCTGGGAGATAGGAAATTCCTGTTGTTTCAGCCACGGGGGTTATCATTTTTTGTTATGACAGCCCTAGCAAACTAATACAATGAAGGTCGGAGGGAAATAAGTGGGCTACTCTGATGACCTCAACACTAGAGATAGAAACCCTGAATTTCTTGAAGTTCCTGTACTGGAAACTCAGGTTCTAGATGAAAATGTGGGCTATTTCAGTTACAAAACAGCTACAGAATGACACTTAGCTAGCCACCAACTTTGCAAAAGCCATCCAATGACCTTTTTAAAAAAAAAACCAAATTGACAGGGTTCCTGACCAGAATACCAGGTAGGGTGAGGCCCCCATCAAACAAGTACCTAGCCACTTGTGAACTGTCACTTCTTTTAAACTGCCTTAAGTCATCACAACCTCCAAGCTTCATACTGCATCCAATCTAAATTAGTTTCAAATTAAAAACAAAAAAGACTTTCTGGAAGAAATGTCAGCTTATTTCCTGTCACTATCTTAAACCATTTATGCCTTAACTAATTTCTGAGATTATATATTTGGTTTACTAGTCTTTTCCTTACTCATTAGTTACTTTTATCTTTTCAAACTGTTTGGAGAATGAAAGGTATTGAGCAGCCTGTGGGGTGGAGAAAAAACTCCCTCCCCCAAAAAAATATTCTAGATAGGGAACACACCCAAATCCTGATTAAAACTGCATTATGCAATTTGAATGCAATAAAACAATATAGACCTTCCCCTGGAGAGCCCTATGAGATTTGCCTTCTGTCATGAAAATCAACCGCTCTATGCCTAATGCAGTGTTTTTTATTTTGCTGAGTCACCACCAAAGTCAGGTTGGCAGTTGAGACCGTGGAACCTGCAGTGTACTAGAACAAAAATTTTTCCATGCTTTTAGAGGACACAAGGCTTGTGACTGTCCCTGGGAAAGAAAAGACTGCATGAGCTGCTCGGCAGGAAAATGACCCTTCGTTGGAAAGATGATATGCCAATTCCTGGGAGAGTCAAACTTCTTGATAATCCTCACTTCTCAGCAAAGAACTCATAAACCAGACTGTTCCTCTGGGCACATGGCAAAACTACAGAAAATCTGGAAATTCATCCCTAATGAAAGCATAAATACAATTATTCTTTGGATTGTCCAGAGAAATATATCTGAGCCTAACTTCTTGGTTGGTATAAATCAATAGTTCTTAACTGTGTGTTCTCTGAATGATTCTGATGCCCGGGCCTGTTTATAAACCTATGGTAAGCCCGCATGGGACCATCGTCGTCCTGCATATTAACAGACATGTTTAACTCCAGCAAGTAAATTCTGTCAGAGAGATAAACTATAGTCAAGGTATGAATCAAATAAGATGTATGCATTAACACTTCCCCAGGATCTACATAGTAAGCTTTGATTTCTAACTATATAGTAAAGTTTGACTTCTAGATAGAGGCCAATGCAATTTAGAATGAAATTTATCATTAAAAAGCAAATAAAATGTGTGTGAAGACAGTTCCGAGTCAGTTAAAGCTGAATCACCACAGGGGTTGAATCATCGCTGGAGGCTGAGTCATCACTGGAAGCTAGCTGAATCGTGCCTCTGTTCTGATGTTCTAGCACAGAAGCTTAAGGCTCTGCATGGAAATAGGTTGAAGCAAATCACTCAAGTGAGAGAGATCAATTTAAATCATTTATAAAGAAACAAAAACACTTACTGCTAAGAGCATGAGCCAGTTACTTTTACTCAAACCTTAGTTAGAGGATGGAGTGACCACAATATTTGCAAAAGGCAAGACCATGAAATATCTATGATGGGATATGAACTCAAGGATTATGTTGAAGGAAAGATGAATTTATCAGTACTATTCAAAGTATAGCAAATACTAGGGCAGCACATGGAATCTTAAGTGTTAAGTGCTAATATTAGCTAATTAATGTGCTAATTAAGCACAGCAAATAGAAAGCAAAAGGGGGAGCAAAAACAGAATCTTTGACGTGACTGACAAGAGAAAAGGGAAAAGGGTGTATTTCTTCCTTACCGCCCCAGCTTTTTTCCTGGTGGTACCCAGGCAACAGAATCCAACATCATGACCTTGAAAGGCAGAAGCATAGTCATCCAGTTTCTCAAAGTCCACCACTTCTTGATTCTAGACAACAGAGACATAGTTGTATATTACTTGATGTTATTAAAACAAAACAAACAGGAAAAAAATACCCCCTCTAGATTTAAAGAATAAATGAGAGAATATTAGTAGAGTCAATTCACTTAACATCACATTTTGCAAGCTCATTTTCTTCCAGAAAAAGCAATAAATCTAAATTTAAACATCAACAATGTACTTAAATGTCTACACTACACACAACTGGACTACAGGTGATCTAGCTCTCTTAAGCCAGGTTCAAATATAATTTTCTCTCTGGAAAAATAAAAGACTTCTCTGTATATTACCAGGAGAAATACCAATGAGGTATAATGTCAAGGAAGGAAATGGTTTCTGGAATCTCAAAACCTAGGTTTGAGTCTTAGGTTTGCTGCTTACTAGGCATGATAATCATTTTGGCCAAGTTATTCATATGCCTTAGCAATAAAATGTGTTCCTTCGGCAATACAATGTGAAAGATAATCTTTCTTTCAGTCTAAACCAGCACTACAATCAGGCAGCAGGTGCTTGACAAAAAGCCATATTCCTAGGTCTCATGCCAACACTGCACTTTTGATAAGCACCCTTGCTAATTCTCACACTCATGAACATTCATGAAACTCCATCTAACCTCTTAAGTTTGCTGTGAAATTTAAAAAAGAAAAGTTTCAAAAGTTCCCATCATCCAGGAGTTTACATAAAATGTTGCTTTTCCCTCTCTTTCAAAAGCATTTTCCTGGCACTGTACCCAGTGCTGAAGAAAAGAATGCTTACAGAAAGTGCCTGAGCAAAAGAAGTGCCACCAAAACTCGACCATCAAAGCTCAGAACTCCATTTGTTTCTAACGGCCAGAAGTGTCCAACTTCATGCCCCATGAAGTCAGACTATGAAGATCACATATTACCTGCCTACGTCTGAACAAAGATGTCCATTTGGAACAGAAAAATCCTGAGACCAAAAACATATGCAAAATGACCTGCAGGAGTCAAGGACATTCATCTGTTAGACAGTTGTTAACTGGAATGTTACGCCTGTGAAACCTGTGGCAACAGTTGGAGATATCAGAATTACACCACAGTTTAATTTACCACAGTTTACAAATTACTCCCTTTACAAATTTCCACCAAGATCAAGCTTCAGATATTTAGAGAATTAGCACCAGACTGCAATCTGCTGTGTCAGTGGGTCAACCAAGAAAGTGTAAGTGACAGGAAAAGGATGATTCAACTTACAGACACAAGCCTGCAGCCCTAAGTCAGGCAGGGCAAATTCTTGCAGCTGAAAAACCGCACCTCTCAGTGCCAGAAAGTGTTTCCCACTCCACAAACTGATTCACTGACATTAGTGTGAAGTGGACAGGTAAACAAAACAAGCAATGGGGTTGAGAAAATTGCCCAAGGACTGTTTTCTCTAGAAGCCATGGCAACGTGGCTCTTCTCTTCCTCCCTGGCCTCCCTTTCACCTAGGCTCCACCTTATGGGGGTCTGGACTGAAAGAAGGGCTTTGTTCAAGTGAGGAGGAAGCCCACTCGGACATACAATCCAGCTTCCAGTAAAGCCTCTCATAGACCAATCGTGGTCACACTTGCACACCTCTTGAGGTGAAGTGAAAGTTGCTCAGTCGTGTCCGACTCTTTGCGACCCCATGGATTATACAGTCAATGGAATTCTCCAGGCCAGAATACTGGAGTGGGTAGCCTTTCCCTTCTCCAGGGGATCTTCCCAACACAGGAACTGAACCGGGGTCTCCTGCATTGCAGGCAGATTCTTTACCAACTGAGCTATGAGGGAAGTCCGAACACCTCTTGGGGCCACCGCAAGCCATCCCGCAGAAAATACCCTCACCCTGCAGAAACACTGCGGGGACACTTTTGAGTCACAGCGCAAATACCCACCACGTTTTTATAAGCTTCCTCGTCCAACGTGAGCTTCCTCCGGCCAATCAGCGTGACTTTGGAAAACAGGCCCTGTTCCAGAATTTCTTTCAAGAGCACTCTGCCGGTTTCCCCGCTGGCGCCCAGAATAAAGACGGATTTATTCTGCATCCTGAAGTCTTCCCGAAGCTTCGGCAGGGCTTCTGTCTCGGCCATGCTGCAAAAATAACATTAACAGGTGCTGGTCTCGGGACGTTTAAGGGGCGGCCGTGCTTCCCCCGGAACAAAGGTGGGTGGGTTGGTCTGGAGGAAGGTACGGTTCTTCTCCGCAGTCGGGGCCCAGGGGAAAGTGCAGAGTCACCGGCAGGGCGTGGCTCCCTGGCCGTTCCCCAGCACCTGAGCCAATCCACACCTCAGAAGGGGCTGGAACAGGGGCTGCGCCAGGTGCCACAAATTGCCGTTACCAGGGAGCCCGTGTCCCCGACTCTGGCCCCTCCTTCCTCCAACCACAGGGGGTACGGAGCCTCCTCGGTCCCCCAAGCGGAGGGGTTACCTGAGGCTGGCCCCCTGCCCCACGTCCTCGGGCTGCAGCAGGAGCAAGGCGGCTACTAGCGCCGCCACCCCCGCCGCAGCCGCGGCGCTCAGCGCTGCGCACCGGGACATCTGGCCATCCCTCCAGCCCCGAGTTCCTCGTCCCCTGGCACGCCTCGGCGGGGCCCCTCCCAGCTCGACGCCTACCGGGACTTCGTCTTCCGGGTGACTTCCGGGTATCGCTGCTCGCTCCGCCCAGAGGGATGGGGCCCTGTGGGGCTAGAGGGTGCGGCCCAGGCGCGCCTTGAGCACGTGGCTGCGCCCATCTGGGTAGAAAGCTCGGAGACCTCTACCTCAATGTCGGGGATCTCTGGGCTCCTCTCTCCAGCGTTCTTCCTCACCCTCTGGGCTGAGCTGGCCTGCATCCAAGGTCTCCGGCCAGTCGCCTTGACCTGCGTTTGACCCTTTTCAAAACCTATAATGTCAACTGCGTGTTGAAAATCTTCATCTTGAATTCACATTGAAACGTAACACTTCCCTTCCAGCCGCCCCCAAACAGCAGTAAAACCAGTCTGCTCCTTGCCTCTCTTGGGTGTCACTGTCTATTCATTTGCACAGTCTTCACCCCTTCCCTCTCAAGTCAGAAATTCCGATTCTCCCCTTTGACTCCTTTGGCAGGCCTTTCCACATTCTAGATTAATCACCAAGGCCTCCATCCTCTCTGCCTTTTAATTATTTCTCTTATGCAATTCTGGCTCTCACCTTATCTCACCAGTACAATTGGTTTCCCTGCTTAGGTTCTAGATGGTTAAGCCAAAGCAACCTTCTACACCCGTTCCCCTGTACACTCTTCGTAGCCAAGATCCATGGATTAGAACATAGCTATCTACACTGGGACTGTCCCAGATTTTGGAAGTCCTGGACAGGAGTTAGAATCATAAGCCAGAACCTGTACAACAGAGATAGATTGTGTTGTGGACTTTGGTCATTTTTGGCTGCCCAGCATTCAAATACTCTTATTTTGTGCTGTGCTTAGTCATTCAGTTGTGTCCAACTCTTGGCGACCCCATAGACTGTAGCCTGTCAGGCTCCTCTGTCCATGGGATTCTCCAGGCAAGAATACTAGAATGGGTTGCCATTTCCTTCTCCGAATCTTATTTTAGGGAATTCCAAAATTAATGGGATACAGGGCTCTACCTCCTACTCTAGAAGTCAAGTAAAACATGTTTTCTCTCCCAACTGCCAGGGAATTATTTTACATGCAGGTGAGACCTAGGCTCAGCCAGTCAGACACTTCTTATCCAAGTTTTTCACTTTGGAAGGTTATACAATGATGCTGTGGGAAGCTGAGATAGAGTTTGGTTGGACAGAGCAACTGTATAGGGTAATGGCATCCTGGGATCTGCCAGTGATCTGATGGTCTGATTGGTTGCTTCACTTTCTTTAATTCCTGCCTGTGTTCAAAGGCTGTTTATTATACTTCCTCTTATTCTTTTCTTTCTTTCCTTTCTATTTTTTTGACAATAGTTTCATTTTCTGCTTTAGCTAACCAGAGCTATTTTCTGTTGCTTGCAACCAAAAACCTTAACTGATACAGAGCAGAGTGTTTCCTTCCCTGCTGGTCTGCCACAGTGTTGAATTCTTCTATTAGAGTTCCTAGAGCTTTTCTGCTAAAAGGCAACTTAAAACCATGCCAGCTAACACTGTCTCAAGAATTCATTAATCAAATCTGTTGCAGAGATGATTAGCATTGTAGTGTTAATTCTCTTTAAAAAAAAAATGTGTCATAATTAATATACAATAAAATCAGTTAGGTTCAGTTGCTCAGTTGTGTCTGACTCTTTGCAACCCCACGGACTACAGCATGCCAGGCTTCCCTGTCCATCACCAACTCCCAGAGCTTGCTCAAACTTATGAGCAAGTCAGTGATGCCTTCTAACCATCTCATCCTCTGTCATCCCCTTCTCCTGCCTTCAATCTTTCCCAGCATCAGGGTCTTTTCCAATGACTCAGCTCTTCACATCAGGTGGCCAAAGTATCGGAGTTTCAGCTTCAGCATCAGTCTTTCCAATGAATATTCAGGACTGATTTCTTTTAGGATTGACTGGTTGGATCTCCTTGCAGTCCAAGGGACTCTCAAGAGTCTTCTCCAACACCACAGTTCAAAAGCATCAATTCTTCAGCATGGATACATAGAATAAAATGCATGGATGGAAAAAGTCCTGTTCCATGCTTTTAGATAATTGTGTATTCATCTTCACAACCACCACTAGAAACAAGATACAGAACATTTCTGTCACCCCAGAAAGTGCCTCCAATCCCCGCCATCCCAAAGGCAACCATTTTCTAAGCTATCAGTAGGTTAGTTTTGTCTGTTATAGGACTTCATTAAATATAATCATACAGCACATACTCTTTTCTCTCAAGTTTTTTGCTCAGCATAATGTTTTTAAGATTCATCTCTATTGTTTGTAGGTCTGTGTTATGACTTTCATGGATCCCATGCACTTCAATGAGCCCCTTCCTTCATAAAAAATAAAATTTATCTCTTATAACTGTGTTGCTATAATGACAAATATATATTATGTAATAAAACATTTTCATCAACCTAAAAGTTCATTTTTTCCTTCTGATTTTAAAAGAAATTAAAACATTTTCATGGGCCTGGGTGCTGTGCCTACTATGCTAAATGGGTAAGTCAACCTTGGTTGCTTCATGTATCAGCAGTTTTGTTCCTTTTTAATTGCTGAGTAATAGTCCATTGGATGAATAGCCCATGACATGTTTAAACATTCTGTTGATGAACATTTGGTCTGTTTCCTGTTTTTGGCTATTATGACTAAGACTCCCATGAACATTTATCTCCTTGTCTTTCTGTGGACACAGGTTTGATTACTCTTAGGTAAATACCTAGGACAGGAATGACCAAGGATTTCTCCCACCCGCTCTTTTAAAAATTTAGTCATTTCACTGGATATTACATGGTCTTTCTTGTCTTTAACAATAGAGCTCTGAGTTTTATCAAGCCACACGGCTCACCATTTATATTCTATATTTCCCAACATCACTTGCAAGTCCGTTTGAACATGTGACAATGTTTTAGCCAATTAGCTACAAGCGGAGATAATATGTGCACACTCAAGTCACATTTTAATAAGAAAACTACCTGCTTTCCCTTTCCTTTCCCTTTCCTCCTTTCCTTATGCCAAGATGTGAACGTGGTATGAGTGAGCCAGCTCTAACCATAAGCAGAATGGCAGAGTAAGAAGCTGGACCCTGAGTCCCTGCATCAATTCATAGAACAGAGCTACCTGCCTACTACCCTGGACTGTTCGCCCACTTCCGGGCTGTGGGATAGGTCGACTTCTGTCATGTTGGAGCCACTATCATGTGTCACAGCAGCTTCCTCAGCATTTTGCCTAATATAAGATGCTTTGAGTCAATCATGTCGATGGATACTCACTGGATACTGGACACTGATTCTCTAATGTGAACTAAATACTGTTCTAGGTACTAGAGACTTTTCCAGGATGAATCCGATACAAGATAAATGTACTCTCACCTGAGATGGTAAGTTATGAATACTCGGGGAGCTAAATAAAAGTACAAGTTAACATTATCTAACATCTCCCAAACTTTCATAGGGTAGCACGTGCTAAATGCAAATGAGTGACAAGGGATGGAAACTCAGAAAAAGATAAGCCCAAGGAGAAGGCAATGGCACCCCACTCCAGTAGTCTTGCCTGGAAAATCCCATGGACCGAAGAGCCTGGTAGGCTGCAGTCCATGGGGTCGCTGAGTCAGACACAACTGAGCGACTTCACTTTCACTTTTCACTTTCATGCATTGGAGAAGGAAATGGGAACCCACTCCAGTGTTCTTGCCTGGAGAATCCCAGGGATGGGGGAGCCTGGTGGGCTGCTGTCTCTGGGGTCGCACAGAGTCGGACACGACTGAAGCGACTTAGCAGCATGACTTTTCTTCTCTGACAGTTGGTGAGCATCAGTGCCCTTAGATAAACGGACACAACCTAGACTACTAAGGCAGCAGGGCCACAACATTTCAGAGCAAATAGGAAGGGGAAAGCATAAGGGAAGGAGATAAGGGAACACAAGAAAGCTGGGGTAGCATGGAAAGGCCCTGGGCCAGAAGACCTGCCTGCCAAGTCCACGTTTGACATTACCTTTGACTTAGATGAAGTTTCTTCATTTATCTTGGCATCCATTTTCTTATGTGTAAAATGGGAACTGTTTTATGATGTTCACTTTGCTCCAAGAAACAGAGACTCACTAATGCTAACTACAGTAAAGACAATGAATATTGTAATACCCACGTAGTGTGTATGGGAGACAGAATCTCAGAGAAATCTGAAAACAGAATCAGCTGTAGGATCAGGCCTCAGGGAGAATGGAACTAGAAGGTAGTTCTGCATTTAAGTCAGATGTAGAGTCTTTACCATCAGGGATCCAGGTGTCTTTTCTTTAGAGCTATATTTTTAGTAACACCTTCATTAAGACTTCTGTTTCAAGCTATTGAAATGTCAGCTCAAGATGTTTTGAGCAAAGAAAAATATATATACTGGATTACATAATAAAAAACAAAAATTCTGTGTGTGAAAGCCTTGGGCATCACTGAAGTCAGGTGGTCAGCCAGTGGAGCCAGGACTCAGTCCCTCTTCCTCCCTTGGCTCCTCTCTCCTTCATGTTGGCCTGACTCTCAGACCTCACAAGGTGACTCAAAGGTGGTGGGAAGGTCCAGCCTATCACCTCCCCCATTTTAATCAAGGTTCAAGATAGGTAAGACATGGCACTCAAAATGGGTAATTGAAGGCAAGGGTACTAAATGGATGATGTTTCAAAGAGCAAAAGAGAAGAGGGGATCAGTTCATCAAAACTGAGACAGAGATGGCTGTCTTATAGGACACAGTGAGTCTGGAGCAACTGCACAGAGAAGGAATTGAGGGAATAATAACCCAACCTCACTCCCTTCCACCTTTTTGGTGCAGCTTGTGGGACCTTAGGTCCCTGACCAGGCATTGAACCCATGCCCCCTGCAGTGGAAGCATGAATTCCTAATCACTAGCCGGCCAGGGAATCCTCTTCCCTGTCCCTTGATCTCCTGCTGGTACTAATTGATCAGAAGGAGCTTAGACTGTGCAGACCAGTTTTATTCAGGGCACAGAGCCAGGGGCAGGAATGAAGAAAATGGATTATTCAAGATATCAGTGCATCCTCTGAGATTTAAGTCCAGTGGAAAAGGCCAAATCATAAGCAAAAGTTCCTTCTTAGTTAACTGCATCTCCTTAGTTCTGACTGAGAAGAACTAAGGAGACCACCCTGACCATCAGTGTAGACAGAGGAATGAAGCCGGCTGCTGCTGCTACGTCACTTCAGTCGTGTCCAACTCTGTGTGACCCCACAGACGGCAGCCCACCAGGCTCCCCCATCCCTGGGATTCTCCAGGCAAGAACACTGGAGTGGGTTGCCATTTCCTTCTCCAATGCATGAAAGTGAAAAGTGAAAGTGAAGTCGCTCAGTATTGTCCGACCCTCAGCGACCCCATGGACTATAGCCTACCAGGCTCCTCTGTCCATGGGATTTTCCAGGCAAGACTACTGGAGTGGGGTGCCATTGCCTTCTCCGGAATGAAGCCTAGATGAGGTCAGCTCCTCATGTCTGAAAGTACCACCTCAAGGAAAGCAGCAATTTGGATTCCTTTCTTTTCTTCTTTGATTGCTGTGGCTAGAAAATAGAGGTCACTATTAAAAAAGAAAGAAGAATGGGTTTAAACAGTATTCAACGTGGCCATACTTCTTCCCCATTTATTATCCCATTTATTCATAAATATGTATGCTGGATGACTTTTTTTACAAAGGAGAGCTATAGATAAATGTAGCACTATTAAGATATCTGGTGGGGCACAAAGAATTTAGATTTGGTAAAGGTAGGTGTTTAGAAGGAAATTTTGCTATATTCCTGTCACAGAACAAAAACAGGCATGAACTGCATTCAGCAATTTAGGTGCTGATTTGGTATATTTACCATGTTCTTGACAGTAACTTTTTTCCCTTTTGGAAGTTGTAGAAGTGAAGAGATGCTTGCATATGTACCCACATGTTTCCTGCTACCATGCTAATTTTTGTTTCATTTTATAGATGAAAACTGAGTCACATTTCTGTTAAATATTTTATGTAAGATCATAGAATTAAAGTTTGATACCAGGACAAGACCTTGGATACCCAGATCAATGACCAAATGTTTAGTGATTCCAGTGCAATTCTAGAATAGTCTTCAGGAAAGCATAGTTTCTCTTGTTTTTAGCCGATTGTCCTGTATGTGTTGTATTATTCAGTTCCCTAGCATTTTTAAGAGTGTTCTCTCATTGACCAATGCTAAAGAATAATCAATGCAAAGACACTGTAGTTGGTGAGAGTATGGCTGGTTTTGAGGGGCCAAAAATCAATATGGCTGAACTGGAGGGATAAACACCTGGAGCAGGGGTGGGGACAGGATACGCAGGCAGGGCCAGACGGTACCTGACCTCAAAAGATAAACAATCACTTATAATTATTAATTTTAATTTTTAAATTTGGGGAAATGATTTCTTTTCATTATATTTTTATTGGTTTTCTTCTATTTAATGTAGCCACATATTACCTGAATTACTAGTAATACATTTATTAGTTGTTGTTGTTCAGTCTCTGAGTCATGTCTGACTCTTTGTGACCTATTAATACACTTAATAAGGTATTTAAAAGTGACGACATTTAAAAAATATTAAGAATAGATGATTATATAGGATACATGGGATACAATGAATTCAAAAAGGTAATATCTGAATGGGAAAAGTTTGTGAAATACTGGTGTACTGGGCATTTCTTATTTGCCCCATCATATCCACTTTCCACCCTCCATACTCTTCTCTCTGTGACGGCAGAGCTGACCTCTAAAGCCTGTAACATTCTGGCTTGTCCTCTAGTTTCTAGTTGGATTTGGCCAATGGGAGGCACTGGTTATCTGAAAGGGGGAAGAGAGTGAGCTAAGGGTCTTTATTTCCCCATATCCTTCTCTACAGAGTCACTGGGGTTGGTCCTCTGCCAAGAGGCACAACTCCCATCATTCAGATCTCCCTCACAGATACAGACACCCTCTCCAAGTTCCTGTAACCACCTCCCCGCCACACCTCTTCAGACCCGCCACACCTCTTCAGACCCAGCTATTGTTAGCACTGGGACACAGCACCATTCCCTGTTCGATTTTCCTTAACTCTCCCCACACTTATAAATCTTCTCTTATTAAATTCTCCTCCACTGTCCCATTTGAACAACTCTCTGTCCATGGGGTTCTCCAGGCAAGAATACTGGAGTGGGTTGCCACTTTGTTCTCCAGGGAATCTTCCCAACCCAGGGATTGAACTCAGGCCTCCCACATTGCAGGCAGACGCTTTAACCTCTGAGCCACCAGAGAAGCCCTGGTCCTGCCAGAACACTGATCAATAGGCCTGATGTGGTGGAAAGCGTGAACTTTGAAATCAGACAGAGGACTTGAATCTTGGCCACTTAAATAGCTTATGTGACCTTGGGCAAGTCCAGGTAGATAAGCATGGTATTCATCAACCCAGGAAGACTACCCTGTGAGTCCAGGCACCACATCTATCTCACTGATATAGTCCTGGTTCTTGCAGTAGTGTTTAATACTTATGTTAACTAAAAAAGATGTGCAACTTGAGAGTTGTGAGTTAAGTTTTATTTGGGGCAAAATGAGGACTGCAGCCCGGGAGGCAGCATCTCAGATAGCTCTGAGAGACTGCTCCAAAGAGGCAGTGGGGGAAAGTCTGTAAGGTTTTGGTAAAGGGGCAGTTCAGTACCATGAAGCACTCATTTTACAAAAGGCTTTTTGTTAGTCATGATGTCACCATTAAGGGATTTAGTGCTTCTCTAGATGCAAGGATTAAGATCATAAAATCTATTCCTAAAAACATCCAACTGTCTAAAGACCTGTCCCACCAGATTCCCTGGAGCACAGAGTGTCTCACTCCACCCTGAACTCCCTCAGGGGTTGCTGAAGGTCAACAGCTAGAGCAGCAAGGGGTTCAATCTCCATAGAGGCAGGTGGCAAATGCCTTTGTTGTTCAGTTATTGGCAATGCTCTTGGTTAAGTGCGGATTTGTAGTTGACACTTAGCTGGTACTCATGAAAAACTTTCGTTTTTTATCTTTTATTTCATCTTTTATGTGACCCCTAAGAAGAGGAAGGAGTCAACTTGTCAAACATTCTTACTTTGCAGTACCCAAAAATGAGGTATGAATTGTGCAGGTAGTAACCCTCAGATGTGCTCTTTAATGGAAACAATACAGAGAGGGATTAAAGTGGGGAGGGGGGGTGCCCTTTCCTGATGGTCTAGTGGTAAAGAATCCTCCTGCCAATGCAAGGGACACGGTTTTGATCCCTGGTCTGAGAAGACCCCACATGCTGCAGGCAACTAAGCCCATGCATCACAGCTACTGAGCCAGCACGCCTAGAGACCATGCTCTGAAACAAGAGACACCACCACCATGAGAAGAGTGGCCCCCACAACTAGAGAATAGCCCACGTGCAGCAATGAAGATCCAGCCAAAAGTAAATAAACATTTTTTTTTTTCAAGAAAGGAGAAAACATAGAAAGGAACTCATGGGCAAATGGTGCTCTGCTTACACACCGTCTGTCCTTAGAGTTCATCTCCTTCCCTATGTTACCCAAAAGCCAGTTCCCTTCTGAGGGGGGACTTCTGTTGCCATGGCATGTCTTCTTTCCAACAAAGAAGCAACATGAGGGATATCACATAAAGGACCTGAGGGTCCCACGAAGAAGGCAGTGAAGGAGTCCCAGAAGGGCTGAGGGTTTATTTGAGACACAGAGCCAGATGAGCAGCGAAGCCAGCGATGTCATGAACCCTCAAAGTCAAGAAGAGGTAAAGAAATGGTATATTAGGTTCCTACAGCTGCCATAACAAATTCACTCTGAGTGGCTTATAACAACAGCAGTGTATTCTGTCACAGTTCTGGAGGCTCGAAGTCTGAAATCAAGGTGTTGGTGGGGTCCTTCTAGAGCTCTTTGCTTCTTCCAGCTTCTGGTGGCTTCAGGGATCCCTTGGCTTATGGCTGCGGACATCAGTCTTTGCCTCTGTCTTCACATGGCCTTCTCTTCTGCCTTACAAGGATACTTAAGGCTGGACTTAGGGCCAACCCAGAAAAATACAGAATGATCTCACCTAGAGATCTGTAACTTAGCTACACTTTTTATTTTTTCCAAAACAACAAAACATTTCGAGATTTGAGAATAATGGGAAAATTAAGTAATGGGAATTGGACCCTTATCGGGGTCTTCTGGAAAATTAGAAGCACCACCCTCTTCTGCAGCTCGACGCTTCTCCAGTTTGGCGATCAATTCTTTCGCTGGATTGAAGACTCCGTTGGTCTGCTGGTCACAGACGTAGCAGCGCGAGGTGGTGCGGAAATGCTGAAGCGCACAGCCCTCGCAGAAATAATGCCTGCATTTGGTGACCACAGGGTTTTGGAAGGTCTGGCGACAGATGAAACACTTGAATGGTAGTTCCTCCTCATCCCTTGCCACTTCATAGTTTTCATCCTCGTCGACGCCATAGCGACCTTCGTCGAGCTCGCGTTGGATCTGCCACCCGTGCTTGTAATCTGAGCGGTCATGGAGGAATTTGCAACTGTCTCCGAAGCCGCAAAAGCCGGTCTCTTTGTAGTCCTTACAAATGTCGGGCTGGTAATCCCAGCGCACGGTGGCACGCAGATGCTCGGGAGCTCGAATGGGGCCCTTCCTCGCCATTCCTGAGGAATCACTACCCGCAGACGCGTCTTTGGGCCTCATGTATTTCTGATAATTATTCATTCCCCGGTAGATCTTATCATCTTCCTTGCCTCTCAACTCCTCCCGGATCTTCCGGCTGCGCTCAAAGATGGCTTGTGCGTCACGCTCCTTCTCCGTGTCTAGCTCGTACACAGCGGTCGCCCCCATGTCCTCCGGCCCCACGGGTTTCGCCGAGCGAGTGGACTTATAGACCACGCCGAGACTCTCGGGCTCCTCTACTTCCTCCTCGCTGCTCCGGTCCCCGGAAGCCCCTTTCTGTTTACCACCGCCCCAGGTCTTCTGGATCATCGGAGTGTGGATCGCCCGCTTCTTTTCAGGACGAACCACCCTGTTGCCTTCGTCACCGCTGCTGCTGCTGCCGCTGCCGCCGCCGCCTCCGCCTCCGGACTCTTGGTCGCAGATCCGGCGTTTTCTGCGGCCTGCACCCCCCTTTCGTCCAGGCTTTCTAAAAAGAAAGGTGCACACCTGGTCCGTCGTCTTTCCCGGGGAAAGCTGCTCTGCCATTTTAAAGAGTCGCGAGCTCTGAAACTGTTGTGGCCTACTGGGTGGCGCGGGGCTTCTGCGCGTCACTGCACTCGTGCGCTCCACCACTAGGTGGATGCAAAGCCGGTTGCGCAAAGAGGACTGTGGGAGCAAGGGTGCGCGAGAGCGTGCGCGTGCCACTCCTTAGCTACATTTTCAAAGACTCCCCCCGCCCCCCAATAAGGTCATGCTCACAGGTCCCAGGGGCTATATTTATTTATTTTGGAGGCACCATTCAACCTACTGCAAATGGCAGACAAAACAGATGTTAGCCAAATTTTAATCTAAAGAGTTGATTAATGAGCTCTGCATTTTGGAGAAGGAAATGGCAACCCACTCCAGTATTCTTGCCTGGAGAATCCCAGGGACGGAGGAGCCTCGTGGGCTGCCGTCTATGGGGTCGCACAGAGTCGGACACGACTGAAGTGACTTAGCAGCAGCAGCAGCATTTAGTAGATGAAGAAACTGGAAGTAGTGTGCAGAAAAGAGATAAAGATAGAAGAGGGTTTTTGGTTGAAGCTCTTGCCAGAGGGGATGATGACATGGATCAAAGCAGTCATTGTAGGAAAGAGAAGGTAAAGCCTATGAAAGATCTTATAAAAGAACTATCTTGGTTTATTTGGGAGAAGGAAAGGACAACCTACTCCAGTATTCTTGCCTGGAGAATTCCATGGACAGAGGTGCCTGGCAGGCTACTGTTCAAAAAGTTGGACATGACTGAGCAACTAATACTTTGGTTTATATGAAGTTCTCTGTGACAATAGAGAAAGAGAATAGGATTTCAAGTTATAAGAGCCAGGTGTAAGCCTCAGCTTGTACACTGACTGTGTATATTTGGCCCAGTCCTTAGTTTTAGTCTCTGCAGTTATAAACTTTGAATAATGGCAAAACTAGCTTACTGCACAGACTTATGTGCAAGTTTGTTTTTATTTTTTTACGTGAAAGATTTATTCAGAGTTCAAATTAGACCCTACGTGGGAAGGTAGTCTAAGCTGCTAGTTAAATGTACAAGCTGTGGTGTTGATCCACTGGGTTTAAAATCCCTGCTCTGCCACCAGCTATGTAAGTGACCTTGGGCACGTTCCTTACCTTCTTTTCCTTGGTTCTCCTGTCTGCAAAATGTGGATGACAGTAGTTAGCTAACTCATGAAGCTTTTGTTGGAGGATTAAAATGAGATGATCCAAATAAAGCACTCAGTATATAGCATATAGTAACCCCTGAATCAGAGAAGGCAATGGCACCCCACTCCAGTACTTTTGCCTAGAAAATCCCATGGACTGAGGAGCCTGATAGGCCTGCAGTCCATGGGGTCGATAAGAGTCGGACACGACTGAGTGACTTCACTTTCACTTTTCACTTTCCTGCATTGGAGAAGGAAATGGCAACCCACTCCAGTGTTCTTGCCTGGAGAATCCCAGGGACAAGGGAGCCTGGTGGGCTGCCGTCTATGGGGTTGCACAGAGTCAGATACGACTGAAACAACTTAGCAGCAGCAGCAGCGGCAGCAACCCCTGAATAAATATTACCTTATTATGGAAAAGATCTTTGTCAACATCTAAGTACTACAGCAGTGACTTGTAGTTTTGGCTATAGATGAGCATCTCTTAAAACTTCAGAAAAATAAAGATGCTTGAGCTTTGCCCTAGACCTGTTGAATTGGGATCAGTAGTTTTTAAAGATCTTAGATGACTGTGCTGCACCCAGAAGAAATTCACCTTGGCTAGACATGTTATTAGGATCCATTTCATAACAATATCCATTAAGAGAAAAAGCATAATCTTCATCTTAGTGAGACTGTATGGTGGTCTGAACCAACCTAGGCTTCACTTCCTTTTGTAAAAGTACTTTTATAGCACTTAACGATATGCTAAGGAAGGCAATGGCACCCCACTCCAGTACTCTTGCCTGGAAAATCCCATGGATTGAGGAGCCTGGTGGGCTACAGTCCATGGGGTCACTAAGAGTCGGACACAACTGAGCGACTTCACTTTCACTTTTCACTTTCATGCATTGGAGAAGGAAATGGCAACCCACTCCCGTGTTCTTGCCTGGAGAATCCCAGGGTCGGGGAAGCCTCTGGTGGGCTGCCGTCTATGGGGTCGCATAGAGTCGGACACGACTGAAGCGACTTAGCAGCAGCAGCAGCAAGGACCATTAGCTCATTTAATACGTGCAATATGCTTCTGAAGCAGGAGTTATTAGATAAGGAAACTGAGGCACAGAGAGATTAAGCAAATAACTGAAAGTCACACAGTTAGAAAGTAGTAGAGCCAGCACTGGAACTGTAGTCTTGTGGCTCAGACAATTACAGCAGACAGATTCTCTCAAAGCTATGGTGTCTCTCAAAGTATGTAACTTCTCTGCATCTCAGTTTTCTTATCTGTGCATGACAATTATAACACTACTTACTTCCTAGGAGACTTGTGAAAATGAAGCAAGATGCTGCCTGTAAAACATGAAGCAATGAATTTAGTGTTTATTGCTTAACTATTAAGCACTAAATAAAATTCAGTCATTATTATTAATAATTTTAATATCATCATTATTCAGTTTCATGGAAATATAATGCAGGTTCCAGCTAAAGTGTAATAATCTGAAACATCTGAGCCTGTTTAGCCAACTCCTGGGGCAGGACAGCTCGTTTAAGGCAGTGTAGAATCTATCACTTGCATTTTTACCTCGTGAGCCTCTACTCCTTTCCAGTGCTCACATGTCAGAGTCCAGTGATGCAGGGGGACATGAAAGGGGGACTTGAAAAGTGGTACCAGTGAACCAATGAAAACTCTGCAAGACTTTGATGAATAAGCAGCACCACCTCAGGGGGCCCTTTAGGTCAAGGACACGTAGATGGACTGCCCTCTTCCAAAGACAGCTTCTTGGAGCTTTAAATTTTTTTAAGGAAATCAGAGCCTTGACCCAAGGATGAGAGAGAGAGAGAAGGCAGTCCTGCCAGATAACCCAAGTCACACATGCTTCCAAAAAACACGTAAGTTCATTTTACAGGTTGTATGAATCTCTAGGAATAAGAGCTGGAGGAAATTCAAACTGGTTAGGTAAATTACAGCCTACCTGGTTAGGTAAAACCAGGTTACACAATATTTTACAATTCCTGACACAAGCACTGATTAGTGTAACATGGAAAGATGGGCAGAAAAGAGTTTAATCTCTAAGAGTGTGTGTGTTGAATTTTTTAAGATTGTTTGCCTTCTCAAGTCCTGGAAGCATCAGCACTTTGGATTAGTTTCCATGACAAAGCACAAGAGGGCGCCAGAGAAGATGGAAAGTTTTGTTTTCCAGGGACCCACTTTAGAAAGTCCTTTCTGATCTCAATATAGGGGTGTTTACTATTAGTTCTTTCCGAGTTTTTTAAAATGAAATAACTATGTGCCTAAGTTTGTTGGCTAATACTTTTGATCAAGGTGCTGCTGCTGCTAAGTCACTTCAGTCATGTCCGACTCTGTGCGACCCCATAGACGGCAGCCCACCAGGCTTCCTTGTCCCTGGGATTCTCCAGGCAAGAACACTGGAGTGGGTTGCCATTTCCTTCTCCAATGCAGGAAAGTGAAAAGTGAAAGTGAAGTCGCTCAGTTGTGTCCGACTTTTAGCGACCCCATGGACTGCAGCCCACCAGGCTCCTCCGTCCATGGGATTTTCCAGGCAAGAGTACTGGAGTGGGGTGCCATTGCCTTGAGTAGTTAGCAAATGCAAAGCTAAAATACTTAAACATTGTTGGAGAAAGCAGAGAGTAAAGAAGATTGCTAATGCTGAATCAGTTCAGTTGTGAAATATTTATTAGTTGCTTTCTGTGTGCACAGTGGTTAGATGCTTTGGGTGCCAAGATAAATGAGCCCACAATTTTTCATTGAATTTATTAGTCACATGAGAAGTCAAAATTATCTATAATACTTTACTTTTTCTTATTTGAAACTCTATCCTCTTCACCTATTAATTTCTTCAGAAGGAATCTGTGTAATGGTTAAGCACAAAGGTTCTAAAGTAAAACAGTTTTTTGCTCTTTCCAGCTATTAACCTCCCTGTGTCCCAGTTTCCTCACTTGTAAAATGAGATGGTTATATCACCTACCTCACTGAGTGTTGTGACGATTAAATAATACAATCCATACGAAGTGCTTGGAACCGTGTCATATTTAAGAGCTCAATATTTATGAATTTTTACTCAGATATTACTTGTTCTTGGGAACACAGCTGAACTTATAGACAGAATGATTGGGTCCAAAGGCATTGTTTGATATAACTATGTGGACCAGTAACTTTTTTATTTCTGTCACCTGCAACAGAAAGCATCCTGACTGACACAGCAGTTATATTTAATTTCTTGATTTGTGTTAGTACTGTGCTAAATTTTCCATATCTTATCTATCTTTTTAGTTTTCATAGTAGCTCTAGAGGTAGAGATATGATAGGTACTAATATTACTTCCATTTTACAGATGAGAAAACAGTAAAAACCACTGAGTAACACATCTCAGATCACACAACTAACAAAGAGAGGAATCAAGATCTGCATCCATTTCTAGTCTTACTCTTATAATAAAACTGATATTCCCCAAATGGTACAAATACCCTCTGGTATAACACACTTTAAAAAGTTTGACCTCAGTCACTGTGGTTCCATGGAACAGCAACATACTTCCTTGAACCTTCATTGACTTCTCCTTTTCCTGACTATTGGCCATGGTCACTATGAAAAGCCATCTAATTTATCCCTCAAATACCCACTGTGCTATATACTACTTACTGTCTTGCTAGAATGAACAGTCTATGAAGTAGGACTTTGTTTTGCTCACTGTTATATCCCCAACACCTAGGATGGTACCTGACACAGCATAGACGTTAAATAAATATTTCCTGAATGGATGAACAAACAAATGTGGCTTTCCTTGATCATATTGCACAACTTGGAGAGCAGAATGTGTGAGAACATTACACACTTGGTAGCGCTGGTCAAAAATCCTTGTGTGTTTTTGTATATTGTCGTATCATAGGAGCTAAACACACATACACTCACAGAAATTGACTGATAGATATATCAACTCTACCCTAAAAACAAGCTCAATTCCCTCAGATTCCACAGCAAAATTCTGTGAACACCTGGTTAGTACATTGAAACTGAGTGTAAAAGTTCCTAAACTCTGTTCTAGGCTCCACCCCTGAGGGCAAGGCAGGGTCTACATTCTTGCCACTATTGTGATGGAATTGGTCCCAGTATACAGCCTAAAGAAGCTTCGCTGGTGGCTCAGTGGTAAAGAACCCACCTGACATTGCAGGAGACTTAAGAGGATCAAAATCAGGTTTGATCCCTGGGTTGGGAAGATCCCCTGGAAAGGGCATGACAACCCACTCCAGTATTCTGCCTGGAGAATCCCATGGACAGAGGAGCCTGGTGGGCTGCAGTCCATGGGGTCGCAAAGAGTTGGATGCAACTGAGCACGCACACATAGAACCTAAAAGATCTGGGGTCTCTAACTTGTCCACTAGCGAACCATGTGGCCTTGGACAAATCCTTTAGCCTCATTGAAACTTCATTTCCTCCCATGTAAAACAGAAATAATCTCCTAGCTTTTTGTGAGGATCAAATTACATGGTTATGAAAACACTAAAAAGTCAAGCAGTATATATAAGGGAAGACAAATTGAATTCATACATTTCTAGGTAAAAGTTTAAAAAAAAAACCCTCATTTTGATGACTGAATTCCTTGTATTGATTGGCTTGTGTGGGTAGCATGGGATTTAGCCAAAGACAAATTAGAAACAAGTTCTCAAAATATGATTTGGAAGAAACAAGTTTGGTTGAAATCAAACTGGCTCAGGGGACAATTAGGTCAAAATAATAGTTTGAAGAACCAAGTTTCTTAGTTTTTTGTTTGTTTTTTTTTTAATGGTTATTTTGGTTTACTTTGGGAGTCTTTTACATGTCAGCATTTTTATCAGTCTAAAGAATTTCTCAGAGTTTTTTTCTTTCTTTTTAAAGTCATTTTAAGGATGCCTTGAATTAGGTTTCTCATTGGTTTGACCATTTGTCAAATGTGTTTCCTCTCAGATCTGATAACATTGATTAATTATTTATAACTGGGAATTCATAATTGTCTAATTATAAAAATGAAATACTGGAACACACACAGCTTTGCAGCTCAATAGATAACGGCAGTTTCTCTTTCGAACATTTGAGCTCTTGGAAACTGGCTGCTTTGCTGTCTTTTTACCTCTTTTATACAATTTAGTATTAAGAGAGAGCAATGAAGAGGAGAAAATCTTGAGTGCAGGGTAGGAAGTGTTCAGGATTCCAGTGTGGACAAAGACACCATTCTCTGCCAAGAGCCTTCATAAACCTTCATTTAAATTTAAAACAAGCGGGCAAACTCAACTGTTGAAGTGCAAGAGGGAAGACTGAGTGCAAAGAAGGCAGTGAGGTTTTAATCGCCTTCATGCTGTGAATGCGGTCCAAAGCACAAGAGGGCAGTGCAGCGCTAAATATCTCAGCATCGACCTTGAAACGTACACTGACTTGCATCTAAACAGGCAATAAGCACAGGAAAAAAGCCGAGCTCGTAGAAACAAAAAGTAAACACGTGTTTATCAGGGGCTGGGAGGTTGGAGGAATGGGGAGGGGTACAAGCATTCTGTAAAATGGATATTTTGGGAACACAGGAGTCTTGGGAGGATTATCTAAGACAGTGTACGGGAAGCGCCTGGGACCTAAAAGCTGCAGCATAACTGGTAACTCTTATTATTGCCAAACATTAATTTCATAGTACCTACCATTTCTGAACAAGTCAGGTAATACACAATCTGATTACAACAGCCGATAGTTCACTTTTGTCCTCATCACGGGTGAAAATTATAATTAGTTTAGCCCCTCCACATTCATTCTCATGCTAAAAAATCATCTAATGATGATAGAGATCAGTATAATTCATTCAAATATAGAAATCAGAGTTCTAACAGAGCCACAGCAGATAAAAATGTCCAATTGTGTATTAAGATGATGTTAAGGAAAAGTTTCTGAGTAGAACCCATCAAGCCAAGAATCTATAATCCAGTTTTCTGTCAAATCCCAATACCCGATTCAATAACAAGAGCCATGATAATGACAATAGTTCTTGTTTGTCCAGTCAACAAAACTACTAAGCCTTAATTGGTGAGAAGAATTCACCTGGGCATCCAACAGTTATTCTGCACATAATGTCAGTCATGATAAATCACTGTGCTATGGTTAAATCACTCAGCAAATAAATATTGGCTGGTAAGAGTATAGAGAAAAAAGCACCAAGAAATAGAAGGAGTCATGGAAGCTTCCTAGTTCATTAGAGATTATTGCATGAGAATCTAAAATTTAATAGCAGTTCAGAAAGATTTCTACCATCACTGCTGACCTGGACAAATTCAGTGTTCAATCCAGTTTCATGTGGAATATTACTCAGCCATTAAAAAGAACAAGAGAATGACATTTGCAGCAACATGGATGGATCTAGAGATTGTGATACTGAGCAAAGAAAATCCGAAACAGAAAGACGAATATCGTACACTATGACTTATACATAGAATCTGAAAAAGGAGTACAAATGAACTTATTTACAAAATAGAAGTAGGGTCACAGATGTAGAAAACAAACTTATGGTTACTAAGGGATAATGCAGGGGAGGGATAAATTGGGAGATCGGGACTGACATATACACACTGCTATATATAAAATAGATAACTAGTAAGAACATACTGTATAGCACAGGGAACTATACTCCATACTCTGCAATGGACTATTATGGGAAAAGAATCTTTAAACAGAGAGTATATGTGTATATGTATAACTGATTCACTTTGTATACACTGGAAATCAACACAACATGGTAAATCAACTCTATTGCAATAAACATTTTTTTAAAAATTTCAGAAAGTATAGTTGGACCCAAAGACTGAATAAATACTCCAGACAGTAATCAGTGAGGTGGTATATATAGAATATAGAAAACACCTGTGTATGTGTGTTGAGTTGCTCAGTCATGTCCAACTCTTTGCGACTCAATGAACTGTAGCCCACCAGGCTCCTCTGTTCACGGAACTTTCCAGGCAAGAATACTGGAGCGGGTTGCCATTTCCTACTCCAGGGGATCTTCCTGACCCAGGGATGGAACTTGCGTCTCCTGCATTGGAAAGCAGATTCTTTACCACTAGGCCACCAGGAAGCCCAGAAAACACCTTAGCTGGAAATTATTCATGTCCATTCAAGCTGGATTTTCCTTAAATTGTTACTTTTACATTTGGTTACTATTTCTTTCTCAGGGAAATATGTGTACCTTTTTGAACATGGAGGCTGAACTAGCCTGAATAGCTCCTGGAAAAGTTTTTTGTATACATGAAAGTGAACTCATTAAAAAAAAAAAAAAAGGAATTCATTTGGGAATTGAAAAGTGGAAAGACTCAGGTTTACTTTCAAATTGTATATAAACAAAAAGAAGAGAGTGAAGTTAGCTGATAGTATTTTAAATTTATTTTGTTAATCTGAAATAATCTTTGTAAATTCATTTAAAAATCTTTTAAATTAAAAGACAGAATTCTGTGTTATGGAGTTTCCCAGGTGGCTCAGTAGTAAAGAATCTGCCTGCCAGTGCAGGAGATGCTAGAGATGCAGGTTCGATCCCTGGGTCAGGAAATCCCCTGGAGCAGGAAATGGCAACCCACTCCAGTATTCTTGCCTGGTAAAGTCCATAGACAGAGGAGGAGCCTGGCGGGCTACAGTCCATGGGGTCACAAAGAGTTGGACACCACTGAGTGACTGAGCACGGTTAACATTTTGCTTCATATTCTCTTTGGTATAAATCTAGCTATATGTAAAGAAATGAAATTAAATGAAAACATAGTAATTACATTTTAAAATAAACATGTGCTTGTTGTGTTAAAATAATTACATATGCTGATTAAGAAAAAACATCCAAAATACAAGTACGTATTCAAAGATAATGTATTTTGGTAATAGTTTCACTTTGCAAACACAACAAAAAATAACCCTCATATCTCCACTTTGAAGATGATTCACCATCTTCTCCAGTAACTTCAAATCCATCTGCTACAATTAGCTCTGCTTGTTAAAAGATTATCCTTCTGTTTTCTGCTACAAAAATGGGATATCAAAATTACTGCCTTAAATCTATTGTGCTTTTGTAATGAAATGCATGCTATAACTATCTAACTTTCAAGGACTGTTATATAGGATTATACAACAAAAAACAAAACTGTGCTCTTTGTAGGAAAACTAGTGATTTAAATCAAACCTACTCGAATTCAAAGAGAGGCACGGTTATCAATTGGATAACTGTGGTTAGTGGCCACAAGATGAATGACTTCATCTGCAAACCAAATTCCTCAGTTTAAAATTGGATGGCCTTTTCCCTTGAAATTGCTTGGAGGGGATCACTCACTTTCTACAGAGCCAGCATGAATTCATTTGGTTGGTATTACTCTCTTTTTCCAAGATAAGATGGACTGCCTGAGAACATTTGTTCCTTCTGTAGTCATGGTTCAAAAGTGGACCTGATTGTTAGTAAAACCTGCCAGTTGTCAGAAACAGATGCTTTAATACGGGTAAGTTATTCTTAACAGTGTAATCAAAACTCTTGGAATGATGATCTGCCCTTGAAATATGGATTCTCAAATTTAAGAGTTGAAGGAGCCTTTAAGTCATTTAGCTCTTCCTGTAGCCTCTGTTCGGATTAGGCTGGAGATTCTTCTGACTTGTAAAACTCTCTAAGGACGAAGATTCTACTTCTATCTTACTAATTGATTCTAAGTGCTTTTTAACACAGATGTCTAAGTCCTTTCCTAGAGTCTAAAGTGAAACTGATATTTTGGGGTCCCCATAAATTTCCAAATGTATATGCCATGCTGTTGTAGAAAGAGTATTGGACTTGGAATCAAAAAATCGGGACTTGACACTGCTTATTTGATCTTCAGCAAGTCCTTTATCCTTTCTGGGGTTCAGTTTCCTCATCTGCAAAGCTAATAACCCTTACCTGTCTCAAAGGAGGTTGGAAGGATCAAATAAGCTAAGACATATAAAAACCTGAAATAATTATAAAACTGCAGATTTTATCTTATGTCTTATGATAATTAGGAAGTTCAGAAAGAAATAAAGATTTAGGGTTTTTAGATCTTAAATACCTATGCTATTAGGAATCTTGGTTATGTCAGTTCTCAGGCTACCCTAGACATATCACTCTCTTAGGGGCCTGACCCCAGGCTCAAAATCTACAAAATTTCAGCATCCATTGCTCTCAGACTCTTCTCAAACAGTTTACGAACTGTAAGTCATCATACACATTAAGCTGTTACAAAAAAGCCAGTGAGTCACCTGTTTCAGAAAAGCCTGGGGTTAGATTGTCCAATAAGAGCTGGGCTGAGTTTTTTCTTGGAACCCTTAAGGTTTGCTGTTGTTCAGTTGCTAAGTCATGTCTGACTGTTTGTGAACTCATGGACTGTAGCCCACCAGGCTCTCTGTCCATGGGGATTTTCCAGGCAAGAATACTGGAATAGCTTGCCATTTCCTTCTCCAAGGGATCTTCCTAGATCATGGATCAAATTTGTGTCTCCTGCACTGGCAGGCAGATTCTTTACCACCAAGCCACCAGGGAAGCCCATAAAGTTTATCCTGTATGAATCGATCTCGTTACTGAGGAACTCAACTGTTCAGAGAATCACATAATCCTAACATACTTGCTAGTATCTCCATTCTGACAAGCAAAGTAGCAAGAAAAGTATCTGCTATTTGCATAGTTGCTTTACAGTTCTCTGCTGCTAAGTCACTTCAGTCGTGTCCGACTCTGTGCGACCCCATAGATGGCAGCCCACCAGGCTCCCCCGTCCCTGGGATTCTCCAGGCAAGAACACTGGAGTGGGTTGCCATTTCCTTCTCCAATGCATGAAAGTGAAAAAGTGCAAGTGAAGTCACTCAGTCGTGTCTGACTCTTAGCGACCCCATGGACTGCAGCCCACCAGGCTCCTCCATCCGTGGGATTTGCCAGGCAAGAGTACTGGAGTGGGGTGCCATTGCCTTCTCCGCCACCTTCAGCTGAGATGACAGCAAACCCCACAAAAAGCCGCAGAACACATGGGATCTCCCCAAAGAAGCGGCTGCCGACTGTCGGTCCTAAACAAGATCCCACATCTTACAGTTCTCTAAGCTCTTCTATATATTACAAACCAAATATATAATGACTTTCATCATGGCAGTAATCTCAGGCATTTGAGAGGTGGCAACAAAAAGGAAAGAGTGAAAGATCATGAATTAAACCACTTAAATATCTTAAAACTATAAAATAAATACACAGATGTATGCCAAACTGAGATATGGTACTACCATCCACCAGAATGTAAATCTGTGCCATTCATACAAAGGATTTGTGCCCACTCAGCATTTATTTTCTTTTTTTTTCCCCCCATTCTTAACTTTTCTCATTGGGAAAACATCACTCGTTGTCCAGAATCTACGTATTGGGTTATCCAAAAAGTTTATTTGGGTTTTTCCTTAAGATATTACAAATTTGTGTGTGTGTGTGTGTGTGTGTGTGAAGTTGTTTTTTGTCGTGTCCAGCTCTTTGTAACCCTATGGACTATAGCCCACTAAGCTCCTCTGTCCATGGGATTCTCCAGACAAGAATACTGGAATGGGTTGCCATGTCCTCTTCCAGGTATCTTCCCAACCCAGGGATCGAACCAGCATCTCTTACATCTCCTGCATTAGCCGGTGGGTTCTCTACCACCAGCACTACCTAAGAATTTGACCAACCCAGTATTTTGTGTGGTACTGGAGAACTTTACTCTCCAGTAGAGCTGGAGAAAATAAAAGAAATATTGAAATAAACTATTTAAAAATAATTAAATTCTATGTCTGTAGCACTGAATCTGTTTACATAATGAATATCAATGTGGGTCCAATTTTCAGAAAGACTTAAAGAAGGTGGTGAAACATGAATCCAGTAAAAATAGGGGCAAATTTTTAATTTTCCTTAACAGAGGGTCCCTCTGCCTTGATAAGATTCACCTCCATGCATCTGACTCTAACTGCTTTAAATGAAGCAAAGATTCCAGCTTTTAAAGCTGATGTCATCATCCATAAAATAGGAATAAAACTACAACCTTCTTCATTGGGTGGTGATGACTATCCAATCATATGATGTCTGAAATGAAAGTATTTTTATATCAGTTGGGGTGCGTTCAGTTACAAGAGAAAACCAATTTTAATTTTGGCATACATACTACAAGGAATTTATTCTCTTTCCGAAAGAGAAATACATTAAAACTATAGTAGATCAAGCAAGCTTCAGGCACAGCTTGATTGGGGCTCTAACTTCATTTTTCTCTGAATTTCTCTAATTTTTCCTTCTTTGTGTAATGGATTTATCCTCAGGCTGGCTTCCAGATTTCTTCAGAGTATGGTTCTGAGACCATCTTCATCAGACTCTATTGAACCAGAATCTTGGGGTATATAGTAGGGAACGGATGTCCAGGAATCTTATGTGTGAACAATATTTCAGATAACTCAGACATACTAAAAATTAGAAACCAATAGAGAGCCCTGAAAGAGGAAGGCAGAAAGCACATAGTCCTATTCCAGATTTCCCAAATCACAGCCTACAACGATTATAGGGCTTCAGCTAACTACTTATTAAAGTGCAATCCATTCATTCTTATTCCAGAGGCCTCAGAGAGAAACTGAGGTTTGAGACTCTGTTAACATGATGTTTCACTCAGGTCTCTTTTGCCTGTGTCCTTCCCTTCAGACATTTGACACATACACCACTGTCTTCACAAAGGAATCTACAGAGGGAGAGGCAGATGGAAAGTGAATTTGCAGAGCATATCACTGGGATATTTTATTGCAGCAATAAAAACAGATTCTGGCTGTATTAGAAAAAAGGGGGGTTCATTAGCTAGATATTATTAATAGGTAGAGATGATGAGAAGGTGTTTGATCAAACGGTCAAATGAAAATCACATGTCTGTTCTTTTGCACATGAGATAGAGAATGAAATCTGGCATTTGGAGATTCTGAATTAAAAGCTAGTCTCTTCTAAGAAGACTATATATATAAAAGGGAAGTATCCAGAGAAGAAATAAGAAGTGAGGCCTTCTTACCTATAAGAAGGTAAGAAGGAAAAAAAAAATTACCTGATTAAAACATGGGCAAAGGAAATAGGTATTTCTCCAAAGAAGACATATGAACGGCCACCAGGTACATGAAAAAATGCTCAGCATCACGAATCAACAGGAAGATGCAGATCAAAACCACAATGAGATATCACCTTACACCCTACTTAGGATAGCTATTTTTTAAAAAAGATAAATATTGGCAAGAATGTACAGAAATCAGAACACTTGTACACTGTAGATGGGAATGTAAAATAGTATAGCTCTTATGGAAAACAGCATGGAGGTTCCTCAAAAAAATAAAAATACAACTAACATGTTTAGCAATTTCACTTCTCCGCATTTACTCAAAAAAATTTAAATCAGGATCTTGAAGAGGAATCTACTTTCCCATGTTCAATGGAACATTATTTACCATAGCCAAGATATGCAAACCACACAAATTGTCCAAAAACAGATGAACTGATAAAGAAAAGGTGGCATATAAACACAAAAGAATATTACTCAGCTTAAAAAAGAAACCTTACCATTTACAACAACATGGATAAAATTGGGACAAATGATAAGCTAAATAAGCCAATCCCAGAAAGACAAATACCATAGGATTCCACTAATATAGTCAAACTTATAGTCAACCTTCTAAAAGCAGAGAGTGGAATGGTGGTTGCCAGGAACTTAAGATGGGGAGTTGGTGTTCAATGGATATAAAGTTGTAATTATGCAAGATGAATAAGTTCTAGAGAACTTCTGGGCAACGTTTGCAACCCCAAGGACTGTATCCTGCCAGATTCCTCTGTCCATGGAATCTCCAGGCAAGAATACTAGACTGGGTAGCCATTCCCTTCTCTGAGGGATCTTCCCAATCCAGGTATCAAATATGGGTCTCCTGCATTGCAGGCTGAGCCACCAGGGATGTCCACAGCAACATTAAGAAGGCACATCTTGCATTAGGCATTCTTACCACAAAAAAGGATGAGGGAACACAAGGAAACTTTTGAAAGTTAAGAATATGCTTATTACCTTGATTATGGGGACAGTATCATGGGTATATGCTCATATCCAAAGCCATCAAACTGTATACATTAAACGTGCCTTTTTTGTATATAAATTATATCTAGTCGTTTTTTTAAAGTTTTGTTACTTTTCCCATATAATTTTTTTATTTTTATTTATTTTTTTAATTTAATTTTATTTTTTAACTTTACAATATTATATTGGTTTTGCCATATATCGAAATGAATCTGCCACAGGTATACATGTGTTTCCCATCCTGAACCCTCCTCCCTCTTCCCTCCCCGTACCATCCCTCTGGGTCGTCCCAGTGTTTTCATTTTTATGCAGTTCAAGAATTTTTTCTTTTTGGCTGAATGCCATGTGTTGGGATCAGTTTCCCAACCAGGGATCGAACCTGTGGCCCCTGCAGTGGAAGCACAAAGACTTAATCACAGGACCTCCAAGGAAGTCCTAATAAAGTCATTTTTTTTTTTAAAGGAATGCGACTACATGCTGGGTAGCCAAATAATGACAAATGCCCACTGCAGAGATCTCTGGACTAAAGCATTTTCCAAGGAAAACTGAGCCTGCTTCTGGAAAACATCTCCCTGGGTGTTAAAAGCAGATGATATGGGTGATCAGACAGCACCACCAATGAATATCAAGAAGGAGCCAGAAGAAGTTCCAAATTCATATTCTTCCCATTTATATGACATGCAGGGGCTCTACTGTGCAAGCAAAACCTCTACAGCTCAGGAAAGATCCAGTAGGTAGGGATGGGTGAATGTCCTTATAATATTTATGTCTGAGATTCACACTTACCTTCAGTGAGATCTAAATTAAGAACCTGGGAGTTTTCAGAGATTCCTAGAAACTCCAGTCTGTAAAAATCACTAGAAATCAAATAGCACACTGGTTTGAAAACATTTTTGCTGCAGACACACTTCTTCAGAGCCTGATATGGAAAGCAGACAAAAGTGGGGTCACTACAGCTGATTCTTGTTGATATTTGACAGAAAACAACAAAATTCTATAAAGCAATTATCCTTCAATTAAAAAAGTGGTGAAAAGACTCATTAAAATGTGGGGTGCAATTCTAAGCCATCTGTTCAGCTTACCCTACTTCATCCACACTCTCCCCACTCCCCAGACAACTCTCTTGAGTCACCTGTGTGATGCTATGAGAGTCATCTATTATTGCCCGATAGCTGGCCTAATAAGCCTGTCCTCAAACTCAATGGTTTCTAACAATGAGCATTTATTTTAAATCGTGCAGTTCTACAGAAAGCATGGGGTGTGGCATGGATTAGGTGAAGGAAGGGTAGCTGGTTAGAGTTTAATGGGAGCAAAGAAGGCCCTGCTAGCTTAATATACATTGCAAATTGTTCCACTGATAATGCCCACCTTTGGGTCCTCTGCCGCCCCTCCTATTTCTATCACATTCTGCAAGTTTATAGACTAACTGTTCAGTGCTTGACCCTACCTTGTATACTTGAGAAGCAGAATTCAACCAGTGGTGGGAGCTTTTGGCACTAATTTACGCTAAAGAATAAATGACTTCTTGGATCTGTTCTCTGCATGACTGGTAGGACTTGTAACCACAGACAGCAAGGATGTCCAAGTAGACGAAAGCAGTAAGAAAAGACACTATTGCGTAGAAGTTGTTATTTAGTCACTCAGTCACATCCGACTCTTTGCGACTCCATGGACTGTAGCCTGCCAGATTCTTCTGTCTGTGGGATTTCCCAGGCAAGAATACTGGGGTGGGTTGCCGTTTCCTTCTCCAAGGAATCTTCCCTGACCATGTCCTGCATTGCCAGGCATACTTTACCACTGAGCCACCTGGGAAGCCCATTGTGTGGAAGGGCAGGACACAAACAGAGTGGCCGAAAGTCAAGTGAGCCTATTTTGCCAAATTCTGTATCTTACACTTTTTTTAAAAAAAAGATATTTCCCAGGACCTGTAATGCAGAGCTGTATATTCAAATCATGAAATAAACACTTCATTAACTTGTTCATTCATCAAATATTCATGCACCTCCTCTTTCCCGGGCAGCTGGAACTTGTCAGCTGATTGATCTGCTAGCAAAACAGTGATTCCAAGAGATTATCATCATTTTTCTTCACCCACTACTTTCAAAGGGCATTGAAAACACAGATCTGACAGGGTAGTTAAAGGGCCAGGCTCTGTGAACTAGAGGGTTCAGTGCAAATATCAGAGATTTCCATTATCATCAGTATCACTGTAGATAGAGGAGGAAGGGGCTTTACACATGATCCCTGCTTCGGGTTCCAAGAATATAGAGTCTTGGAGGATGATCAAAGCTATTTTTTGATCATGTGATCATTTACTGTATCTCCAGGTACTATGTAAGTGCTAAGGATACAGCAGTGAATGAGACCGATGCATTCTGTGTCCTTGTGGAAATAAACTCTAGTGGATCAAGGGTTAAGGGCCATGTGGTGATTGTAATTTCTTTGAGTCAATATTTACTGAGTGTTTTTTCTGTACCAGCCTTGTGCTAGACATATAAAGATTAAAAAACAAAGCAAACCAATAACAACCATCCATCGTAACTTGCTGGGTACTCACAGACACAAAGACAGTAGCTAGGCTGACATGTGAAAATCGCTATCATCCAAGAAGTACTTTAGAGCTCCAGGGCACAGGTGCAGTTGCTATTATTTCTAACTGGGGAGAAGGAGTCAGAGAAAACCACAAGGATGTATTGACATGGAAGAGCTTGGAAGGACAGAGTCGAGTCCACCAGATGGATCTGTGAAGGCTGGGTTAAGATTTCATCCTTAGGGTTAACAATGAGCCATTCAAAATGTTACCGCTTCTGAAAACATACCAAGAGAAACAGAAACAACTGCAGCAAAGCAGATTTAGGCTTCATTTGATTCATTTACAAGCACAGTTACTTAAAAATTAGCTTTCCCTCTGATTTTGTTATAATGTCCCCAGTGAGACCACTCCAGTACCAGTCCAGACATTGGGTGGATGTTGACAAGACTGGCTGATGTACTGACTCTTCTACTTATTTCTTTAAACTTACATGTTGTTTACCAATTTGAAAAAGAGAGAGAGGGAGGATGGAGAGAGAGAGAGAGGGAGGGAGGATAGAGAAGGAAGGGAGGGGAGGGAGTAAAGGATAGAGGTTGATTCTGGGGGCTCATTAATTTGAGATTAGAATCTAGTACAAAAGAGACACTAGTTTTTTTTTTTTTTTTCATGACTTTTTGTAAGTGATATTCTTTTTTTGTTGTTTTGTTTTTAATTTTGTTTTATTTTAAAACTTTACAATATTGTATTAGTTTTGCCAAATAGCGAAATGAATCTGCCACAGGTATACCTGTGTTCCCCATCCTGAATCCTCCTCCCTCCTCCCTCCCCATACCCGCTCTCTGGGTCGTCCCAGTGCACCAGCCCCAAGCATCCAGTATCGTGCATCGAACCTGGACTGGCGACTCGTTTCATACATGATATTATACATGTTTCTCCCAAATTCTCCCATTCTCCCAAATCTCCCCACCCTCTCCCTCTCCCACAGAGTCCCTAAGACTGATCTATACATCAGGAGACACTAGTTTTAGAAAGGAACAGCACGGACTGGCACCAAATGAGAAAAAGCATGTGGAAAAGGTGGAAAAAATAACAATCAAGTGAGGGACTGAAAAGCTCTGAGAGGTAAGCCAGAGAAGAAAGGTGACAAGCAGCACGTAGTACAGATGACCTAATTCCCCAAACAGCAGGCTGGGCTGTTGCTCTACTTACTAGGAAAAAAGGTAAAAAAAGAAAAAAAAAGTAAAATGTTACTTCTTTGCACACAATCACCTACAGCTAAAAACTGCTTCAGCAGAGTGAAAGCAATTACAAATTGGCAGTTTATAGGGTGGGAGTTGGGAGGGAGGTTTAAGAGGGAGAGGATGAGTGTATACTTACAGCTGATTCATCTTGTTGTATGGCAGAAACCAACACAACATTGTAAAGCAATTATCCTCCAATCAAAAAAAAAAAAAAAAAACACTGGCAGTTTGCAGAGAAAGAAAATTAAAATTTCACATTTTGTGTGAAGTGAGCAGTCTGCAAACTGGCTCCTCTAAGCCAGCTGAGATTGTGCTCTGGGGGTCGTTGCCTTTAAAGGTCTACCAGGCTCATCTCCTGACCTCTCTGGAGCCTTAGGCCCAGAGAAATCTCCTACTTTGATGGTGATTCCTACTTGTCATTCTCTCTGGTTCCATTCAAAAATCTCCTTCGGCCTTTTTTTTTTTTTTTAACAAGAAAACAGTGGAAATAGGCTCCTGGGGAAGATGAAGCTATTCTATTTTTGATTGCTATGGCTGAGTCCTAGAAAGTTCCATTCCCTGAAATGTCTGGTTTATAGGCAGCTGCACATGACCTGATTTTCAAATAGAGTCCCAGACCACCTCTTCCCCAGGGGATTTGCCCTTTAAGCTGCACAGCCGACAGGCATCAAATGATACCCATCCCGACGCTGGGAGCCCAGAGAGAATTTTTCCGTTTCGCAGCTGAACCAAACTTCACAAATGCACCAGGGGAAGAACTGGTAAAAGGTTGAGCTGGAGTGACTGTCTTCAAATTGGAATACTAATGATGACCTTTAATGAAGCCTGACAGTACAATCTGTTTCTCATTGTTGTTTAAGTGCCGGCTCCCAAGCACACCCTGGTTTTCAAGGAAGGGACAGACTGGGATAAATGGGCCCTGCTGGTGTGCAGGCCTGAATACAGCTGATCTTTCAGCTGGGATTAAATTAATTAAAGTGATTCTCTTGGCCACAGAATTCGTCTTTTTATCTGTCATTATTGTATTGTTGATTAATCTCCAGTGGAGGCTAATTGGAATCTGAGCTTTCGGAGGCAAGGGATCTTGGAGTGATTGGGATGAAATTGCCCTCATTTGGAATGGCGAGAACAGGAAGGGTTGTCTTAGTTCTAGACGTGAAATGAGTTTGTTAATTTAAGACCTCCATCAGAAGACTACAACAGCCCAAGGCAAGAACAGTAAGGCAAAATGAACCTATATGGAGAAAGCTTTAGCTGTGTGGGCTTTGCCCCAGATTAATAATCAATAGAACAGTCGCTAAGAAACCTACTATAAGCATGGCTTTGTGCCAGGAAATTAGAGGGACCCATTCATACGCCACGGCTCCTTAAATCGGGTGCACTTTCGTTAATGAGATGCCTGAGTCCTGTGCCCTAGAGGAATCTGGAAAAAACTTGAAAACTCATCTAGTTCAAACTCTCATTTTACACATAAGATGGAAACTACAGTCAGCAGTGACGATGCTCATCAAAGCTAGGGTATTTCTTGAAGTGGGAGAAAGGTGCCAGGTCATGACTGGAACATCAAGACATCAGCTGGGTTCAAAGAGAACACCGTTTCCCCTTCTACTCTGAAGGCTGGGATGAAACTGGAAGGATGACCCAAGGAGGGATATTGAGACTGGGAATCTATGAGAGAAAACAAGACAATCTGAGACAACTTGCAAGGGAAAAAGAGAACCAAAGTTCTGTTTCTATTAGTAAAGGCTTTTTAAGTTGCAAGTGGCAGAAATTTGATTGTTCTTTGCCTCCATGGCCACTCCAGGGAGGTATATTCTAGTGGAATTCCTATTCTGAAGGCTCTACTGTTAAGCCATTCTCTCCCATAAGTTTGAATTCTGGCGTCTAGGTATTGACCAAAAAAGCTGATTGACAAGGGGATACACACACACGTACACACACACATAAAATTATGACTGATTCACATTGTTGTGTGGCAGAAACCAACACAACACTATAAAGCAATTTTCCTCCAACTAAAAAACAAAAAGCTGATTGATTTCAAGACATTATTCTGCAAGCTTCTGACCTCTCTGGCAATAACAAAACGTAAAATTGCAGTTGGCTGCTCCCGTTAGTATTCTGTGACCGTGAACTCAGGTCCAAAGTCCGAGATCTTATCTGTGATCCTTAAATGCAGACATTACCAATGTGGTTTCTGTCTCTTAGCAACAGTCTTCCCACTTTAACGAATTCCCACTCTGATCAGTAGGTGACACTTCAGCCTCTTCTAAGCAAAATAAAAGCCTAAGGTAGGAAACAGTTGATGTTTTCTTACCTCCAGGCTGCATCTCAGTCAATGGCTGTCTCCGACAGAGCCAGATGGAGGGTACTCAGCAGGAAGAAAGAATAGAGCAGGTCAAGCTTCCCTGTGCTATGGTTATACCTGCATCCCAATATTATTTTCTATTCTGTATTCCATCTCCTTCCTTTTTAAATTTATTTTTGCTCTTTTATTTTTGGTTGCAAAGGGTCTTCGTTGTTGAGTGTGGGCTTTCTCTAGTTGTAGAGAACAGGGTCTACTCTGGTTGTGGTGTAGGGGCTTCTCACTGCTGTAGTTTCTCCTATTGCAGAGCACAGTCTCTAAGTGCATGGGTTTTGTAGTTGTGGATTCCTCCCGAACCAGGGATCAAACCCATATCCCTCGCATTGGCAGGTGGATTCCTAACCACTGGGCCACCAGGAAAGTCTTGTCCCCTTCCTTTGTTTGTACAACCTAAACAGTTGATAAAAGATTCATGTTTTCCAGCTCAGGCAGATACAACCACCTTGAATGGCTGGCCACAGCAAAAAGAGTATCTCAATAATGTACCTGTGTTGCACTTGGTGTATGTCAGAAACTCACAAGGGCTCAGTCCTGAAGCAGCCACCTCCACCACATGAATGTGGGGAAAAGGAAGTCCCTTCTTTGCTGGAACTCACCTGGTAGAGGGTGGGGAGAATCCCAAGAGCTTCACCCTCCTGGGGCCACTTCCGTTGCTGCTGCTGCCACACAGGTGGGGAGAGAGGTCTGCTGTTTCCTTACTGGCCTGGAGTAAGCCAGGGAACATTAAAAGACCTCTGTCCCACAGGATTCTCTCCTACAGGTCCTTGAAAGCATGGGCTTTCCTCAAAGCCTTTTACATCTGTATCTACTTGTAGGTTTCAGGGTGCTCCCGAGTCTGAGACAGGCTGTCCAGGAGGGACAAAGGCAGCAATCTAGGAGATCCACAGCTGGGCTGTCCCTCAAGGACTGGGTTCCCTACCCAGTCCTCCTGCTCTGATCCCCCTCGCAGAGTCCTCTGACAGTTGCTTTACACGTTCTACCCACAAGTTTTAGTTGTAGTCAAAGAAAACAATGGGGTGTATTATGCTTATTCCATTATGACCAAAACCAGAAATCTTCTGTTTTTTTTCATCATGTCTCCGTTAGTCTTTGAATACATCTTTGCTTTTGGATTCAATAAGGTGTTCCAGGGTCAACTTATATTTTTCTTGTCCAGCTCTTGAATCAGTCATTTCTCAAAAGAGTTCTGGTTCTGTTTTATAGAGAATGGTATTTAGGAGCCAAGATCTGGGCACTAGATCGCTATTTGCTGTTGCTTCTACTTTGGGGTTTTGCTTCTTCCAGACCCTTTCATGGCTCTTGGGTCCTCTCAGTGATCAGACCTTAAAAGAAGCAGCCATGGTACCACAGATAATAGTGCTACCTGGCTATTTATATAAGTTTAAAAGAAATAAAATTTAAAATTTAATACCTCAGTTGCATGAGCTACATTTCAAGTGCTCAACAGTCACATGTGGCTGGTGACAACAACCTAAGACATTGTAGATATGGAACATTTCTATCATTGCAGTGCCCACCTAGATAATTTCTGCCCCAAGTTGTCTGCATTATTTATTTCAGTTTGCTTGTGAAAATGAAGCATAAAACTCAAGTCAAACTTTTCATAACATCGATAAATTAAATACACAAAAAGTTATAGTTATCAAAGGAGAAAGAAGGGAGAGATAAATTAGGGAAAAGGGGGTGGGATTAACCAATATAAACTATTTTACATAAAATAGGTAAGCAACAAGGATTTACTGTAAAACACAGGGAACTGTAATATCTTAGTCTATAATGGGAAGTAATCTTTAAAAATACGTACATATAACTCAATCACTTTGCCATACACCTGAAACTAACATGATCTTGTAAATCAATTATACTTCAATTAAAAAACTAAATATACAACGCCACCTGTAACAAGCATACAAACAACCCAGGATGGGCTTTAGAGCAAAAGAAAGAACAATGCCTTCAAAGTTGCCTTCCAGGCTAGCAGTTTATCTACTTAAAGTCAGTTTTAGCTTTCAAAGGACACCAGAGATTCTAACAGAAACTTCTTAAGGATTCCCTCCAAGCTGTATTACCAACTAAAATGAGAAATTTTAATTTTCCTTCTCCATCTGTACTTTTTCCACTTACCCAATGAGGGAGGGAAGGATACTAAGTGAACACACTGTTGATTACAGAAGATGTAGTCTATTAACAGCAGTTTGATGCATAATGCCCTTCCTCACCAGGGGACTGTAGGATGGACTTTGTCTTGATGAGCTGCTGAAGAAGCTAACATGGCTCTCACTATTTTAGCATTCGTACTCAAGTGTCATAAGTCTAGGCCTGCTGACAATGATTGGCCAGAGAGAAAAACAGAGGAAAAAAATGACATCAAAATTGTATCAGAGATAAAAGAGGTATATGTCTATGTGTTCAGTAGCATCAGTCGTGTCCAACTCTAGGGACCGTAGCCTGCCTGCCTATTCTATCCATGGGATTCTCCAGGCAAGAGTACTGGAATTGGTTGCCATGCCCTCCTCCAGGGGATCTTCCAAACCCAGAGATAGAACCCAGGTCTCTTGCGTCTTTTGCATTGCAGGTGGATTCTTTACCGCTGAGCCACTGGGGAAGCCCCCCAAAGGAGGTATATGTGCAATATATATATTTATCAATAATATCACATATGTTATTGTATATGTAATATATAATACTATTATAACAATATAATTAAGGGAGATAATGCACATACAGAGTTTAGCATAAGACTCAGCACAAATAGTAAGCACCTGTTACACTTTAGCTATTCTTTTGATTGCCTTTTTTTAAAACATGAAAACTGGGTACAAGTATACTTCTCTTCCTCCTTCTTCTCCTATGATGACTAAGAGAAATTCCATAACTACTTGGCAACCATTTTGGCAAATGTTTTGATTGTATTATCTCATTTAACCCTGAAAACAACCCAGTGGGATAGGTAACATTATTATACTCAGCCTCAGGAAGATTAAATAACTTGCTCAAGATCACACAGCTTGAAAATCATAGAGGAAAAATTCTGTGCATGTCATCTGGCTCTCAAACCAGGACTCTTAATCTCAGTGTAAGAAATTCTAAACCAAGTTGCAAAATACTTTGACACCAATTTTGTGTGAAAAGGTTCAGAAAATATTGATCTCAAGCTTTGAAGCCTTGTACATCATAACACAATACTCTATATACATATAACATGCATACTCTAATATCTAGTGAAAAGAGAGGCTGGGGACATAGATTCACAAACAATGAAGATGATAGCAGTCCTCCCTTGGGTGTTCAAGTCTCTCATATAAATGGCATAGTATTTGTATATAACCTACATATATCCTCCTGATACTTTAAATCATCTCTAGGTTATTTATAATCTCAATACAATGCAAATGTTATGTAATAGTTGCCACTGGTTGGCAAGTTCAAGTTTTGCTCTTTGGAACTGTATGAAAAAATATATTTTGTAATATTTTTGATATATGGTTGGTTAAATCTGCAGACTCAGAACCCGCAGATACTGAGGGCGGAATGTATAGTACTTACTTTGTATCAGACTGTTCTCAGCCCTTTATTAATATTCATCCCATTTTCACAATAACCCTATTAGGTAGGTATTATTATTATGCCCATTTTTCAGGAAAGGAAACCAGGCAGCAAGATTTAGTGCCTCACACATCTCACACAACAAGTAAGTTTTAGATGTGGGATTTGAACTCAGATACTCTGATTCCAGAGGCCATAGTATATTGTCCCAAATGTGTGCTATCACATAGCTGGTGATGTCAGTTACTAAAGAAGTGATCCAACCACAACAACCACGGCCACAACTTAAAAATTCCCTAAAACTGAAGCTACAAAGTCTTTAGCTTTATCTTAAGAGAAGCATAAACATAGAAAATTTAAAACAGTAAATCCAGTTGCTGTGGGTTTTCTAGTCCCATAAGCTACCAGGATTCTCATTCACTACTCCACTCCCACATTTTCTTGTTTTATCATTTCTTTATCAATTCACATAAACACACACACACACACAGCTCCTTCAGAAAAACTCGACCACTATGTTTGTCTTTCTGAATTATTCTGACCCTTCACACTTGAGACTTGTAGCTCCTTGAGTAGCAATATGCCTGAAACAAAAGAGGAGATCAGTTGAAAAACATGAGTGGATTTTCTGAGAAAATTGCATGCTTCCATCACAGGGCTGTTGTGAGGATCAAAGTGGGAATGTGTGTGATCTCGCTTTGAAAATTCTGAAGGCCTTCAGAAATGGAAGGAGTCATTATTATCACCATACTAAAACCAAAACCCTAAGCTCTCTTCCCAAAACAATTCCCGCAATCACAAAATCAATGGGAAGGCCAGGTCTGTGGTTCATGGTTTTTCTTTATATTGTGTCAGACTTCAGAGTTTTTGTGGTTCTTTAGTTGTTAATATTTGTTTCACTGGAATTGCATAAGACTTGCACAAGCTCATGAAAAGTGTGCAGTAAGATTCATTTATGAATGGCCCAACAGATGACACTTTTTTTTTCAGGGAAATTTGCATCTGTCATTGCAATAATTGAATTCACTGCTCAACACACAAGTAAATTCCTCAAAGAAGCCTTTGTGTTGTGCTTGGGATTAAGAGTATTTCTTTCTATCAAAGCAAGGCAAGTTTTGTCTGAAATGAGTTTCTTTTTGCAGCACACACACACAAAAGTAAATTAGAAAAAGATGCTAAGATGATCCTTTGGATATGATGACCTCAGTTGAACCAACTTGCCCTGTGGCCCAAGTAAAGTCATACAATTTATCTAGACCTTGGTTTTCCTCACTACAAAATGGGGAGGGTGAACTAGGATTCTGTGATCTGTTCTAACTCTTATTTTATGATTCTTTCCTTCTGATGTGCCCAAAAGATTAAATGTGGTGCACCTAGCACCTAACGATTGATAAACCTTAATGTTCCAGAAGGAAAAGTGAGACTTATTCCACCTTCATTCTAATCAAAATACATTGTATCCCTCACTTTATAGTTAACAGTGTTTCACATATATTATTTCATTCAATCCTGGCCATAAACCTTTGCAGTAGCAATTTTTATTCAGTTTTATAGACGATGATAGAATTGAAACTCAGAGGGAGTGGTTCAGTGTCTCTTTCAAAATTCCACATCTAATGAATGGTGAGCCCATTCATATAGGTCTGGAGTAGTGTAATTTCTACTACTCTGTGATGCTTGATTATTTATTATAGGAGGAGAATTTTACTACCTCCCTATGGATTGCAAATGTTGGTATTGAAAATTATGCTGGTGACCCATATCTTTTCTCATAAAATGATAGTAAGAAACTAGTTGAGCCAGAAAGTTTGAAATCCTATTAGGTCTATTTCATAAACACTGTAAATGTAAAATGCAAAAAAAAAAATAAATACTATATCTTGACATTCATTCATCCATTATTTCTTTCATAAATTAAGCACATATTTTTCAAGTGTCTATGATTGCTAGGCATGGTGTTAGGAGGTATACTTAATAAGGCCAAGCTCCTGCTCTCATAAAATGTATAACTTAACAGAAAAAAACATAAGCATTGTCATGAGTGTTCAGCTAGGAAATGGTTAGGGTGCTGTAGGAGCATACAAAACAGGCTTGTGACTATCTGGAACAGTTAGAACTGCTGCTGCTGCTAAGTCACTTTAGTCGTGTCGGACTCTGTGCGACCCCAGAGACGGCAGCCCACCAGGCTCCCCCATCCCTGGGACTCTCCAGGCAAGAACAATGGAGTGGGTTGCCATTTCCTTCTCCAATGCATGAAAGTGAAAAGTGAAACTGAAGTTGCTCAGTCGTGTCCAACTCTTAGCGACCCCATGGACTGCAGCCTGCCAGCCTCCTCCATCCATGGGATTTCCCAGGCAAGAGCACTGGAGTAGGGTGCCATTGCCTTCTCCAAGACTTCCCAAAGGATGTAGGGTATAAACTGAGAACTGAAGGAGGAAGAGACTCCTGATAATATAAATGGTGACGGAGAAGTTCCATCTGGAAGAAAGAATATGTGCAAAGGCAATCTTGCTTTTATATTTGTAAAGTTATTGCATCTTTTTAAAACATGTTTCTAAGATTTTAAAAGTACAAAAATAATATAAGTATGTTGTGCCACATGAAACAACATAAAGGTCTATAAATGATAAAGTTAAAAGACTTCCCTGGTGGTCCAGTGGTTAAGACTGCTCGCTCCCAGGGCAGAGGGTACAGGTTCCATCCCTGATGGAGGAAGCTCTGTATGCCAGGCAGCTCAGCCAAAAACAATAGAATGGATAAACAACAAAGTCCTACCGTATGGCACAGGGAACTATATCCAATCTCCAGGATAAACCATAATGGAAAAGAATATAAAAAAAAGTACATATGTGTATAACTGAGTCACTTGTTGTACAGCAGAAATTAACAAACATTGTAAATCAGCTATACTTCAATTTAAAAAGATAATGGAACACCCTTTAAAAAAAGAATAAGTTAATATTCTCTTTATCTCCATTCTCTTTCCATTTCTACCCAGCCAATATGAATTACTTTTATGTGGAATCTTCCTCTTCCTCTCTATGAAACAGTTAATATATAGCTAAATTGTTTCATAATGCTTGGACCCAGACAGGATGGTATTATGTGTGTGTTGGTTGGTTGAAGTCACAAGCCAAGAACAGCTAGTTGCTGTGACCCAGATGTGGCTATTATAATTGCTTCAGTGATTTTCATCTTCTTTATGGACACAAGGACATCTGATTAATTGTTTAGCAAAAGTCAGGAATGGATTTTTCACAGGTAAAATGAGTAGATTTTAACATCATAGATGTTAAAATCACCTCTTATTGGTGAAATTGGTGGTATTCAATTGTATATGGCTTATCCAAAGTCTTTTAGAGACACTCCATTTCCTTGAATGGACAGAGATTAAGGCTCCAGCAAGGTCTGCAGCCGGCTTCCTTAGGGATGGTGTCTGAGGCCTGATCCTAAAGGGTACTGTCCAGTGTGTTCTGGGGGATTTCTGATGACCCGAAAGACCATAAAGAGAACAGAATCCCAGCCCTGCAGTATTGTCACATCTGGCTCAAGGGAACCTGCTGTGCAAGACAGTGAGTAAAGCAACAAGAGGGCTTAACTAAGCTTCCAGAACTAGCGATAGGCTCTGTTTATGCTTGTTTGCTAAAAGCGTTTATTTATGCAGCAGAATTGAGTCAGACACTTGCTTTTACTATAGCCCAGTAGTGAGATTATCTGAGACTACCTACCTTTACCTGCCTGGAACTATTAAGAAGCTAGTATTGACTTCCTAGACCGATATGACCCTAAGAGTGGTGCATGTCTAAGTTGACTTAGATAAGTTCAAAATACATATAGATATACACACATACACACACACGTGTAAAGTTTTAAAAAGTAAAAATATGGCATGCCATATTCATTTCTGTTTTTTACTAAATACATCATGGTTCACCTGGGTTAAAGGATAAAGACAATCTACTTTTTTTAGAGGCTGAAAAATAGTCTATAGAGTAGACACACTCACTTATTTGACCATTCACCATATACCACTATATTGAATATTTCTAATTTTATTTCATTTTTGTTTTTATGATTATAAGCATTGTTATAATAAACACCCTTGAACTTTAAATCTTATTTTTGTTTTTGTTTCTGTGGAATGTATTTTTCTAAAGTAAGATTGTCAGGCCAAATGCAATTCTAACATATGAAAATGAAGAATATTTTAATAGATATTGCCAGACTGCCTTCCCAAAAGGTTGCAGTAATTGACAAATTTCCATACCGCATAAATTTATGGGAATGCTAGTTCTCCAGCATCTTCTCCAATTCACAACAGTATTGTTTTTTTTAGTCTTTGTCAATTTTATGGGTCAAAATGGTACATCATTGTTATTATATTTGGCATCTTCCTGACTATTAAGGTTAAGCCTTTTTTTCCTCGTGTTTTGAGACTTTGGGATTCCCTCTTACGTGAATTTCCTGTTCATATTATTTGGTAAATTTTAAGGTGCCTTTTAAAATTCGTAGGAATGTTTAGTGTGGTAGAAATATTGGTTTTGTTTGCCATACACTTCATATTTTTTCTAAGCTACTACTTGCTTTTTGATTTTGTCATGGTGTCTTTTGCCATGTTAAAAAAACATTTCTTTTCCTTCATGGCTTCCTGGTTTCCTGTGATGAAGATGGTCTCCCATATAACAGGTTTCCTTCAAATATTTTTCACATTTTTCCACTTTATTTTAAAATGTTGAAATATTTAATCCACCTGTAATTCTTTTTTTTTTTTTTTTGTTGCCTACATTTAATAGCATGTTTCTTTCTTTTTTTTTTTTTTTTAATTTTATTTTTTTTTATTTTATTTTTAAACTTTACATAATTGTATTAGTTTTGCCAAATATCAAAGTGAATCCGCCACAGGTATACATGTGTTCCCCATCCCGAACCCTCCTCCCTCCTCCCTCCCCATACCATCCCTCTGGGCCGTCCCAGTGCACCAGCCCCAAGCATCCAGCGTCATGCATCGAACCTGGACTGGCAACTCGTTTCCTACATGATATTTTACATGTTTCATTGCCATTCTCCCACATCTTCCCACCCTCTCCCTCTCCCACAGAGTCTATAAGACTGTTCTATACATCAGTGTCTCTTTTGCTGTCTCGTACACCGGGTTACTGTTACCATCTTTCTAAATTCCATATATATGCGTTAGTATACTGTATTTATGTTTTTCCTTCTGGCTTACTTCACTCTGTATAATAGGCTCCAGTTTCATCCACCTCATTAGAACTGATTCAAATGTATTCTTTTTAATGGCTGAGTAATACTCCATTGTGTATATGTACCACAGCTTTCTTATCCATTCATCTGCTGATGGACATCTAGGTTGCTTCCACGTCTTGGCTATTATAAACAGTGCTGCGATGAACATTGGGGTACACGTGTCTCTTTCCCTTCTGGTTTCCTCAGTGTGTATGCCCAGCAGTGGGGTTGCTGGATCATAAGGCAGTTCTATTTCCAGTTTTTTAAGGAATCTCCACACTGTTCTCCATAGTGGCTGTACTAGTTTGCATTCCCACCAACAGTGTAAGAGGGTTCCCTTTTCTCCACACCCTCTCCAGCATTTATTATTTGTAGACTTTTGGATCGCAGCCATTCTGACTGGTGTGAAATGGTACCTCATAGTGGTTTTGATTTGCATTTCTCTGATAATGAGTGATGTTGAGCATCTTTTCATGTGTTTGTTAGCCATCTGGATGTCTTTTTTGGAGAAATGTCTATTTAGTTCTTTGGCCCATTTTTTGATTGGGTCATTTATTTTTCTGGTGTTGAGCTGTAGGAGTTGTTTCAATATCCGCAAATCAATCAATGTAATACACCACATTAACAAATTGAAAAATAAAAACCATATGATTATCTCAATAGATGCAGAGAAAGCCTTTGACAAAATTCAACATCCATTTATGATAAAAACTCTCCAGAAAGCAGGAATAGAAGGAACATACCTCAACATAATAAAAGCTATATATGACAAACCCACTGCAAACATTATCCTCAATGGTGAAAAATTGAAAGCATTTCCTCTAAAGTCAGGAACAAGACAAGGGTGCCCACTTTCACCATTACTATTCAACATAGTTTTGGAAGTTTTGGCCACAGCAATCAGAGCAGAAAAAGAAATAAAAGGAATCCAAATTGGAAAAGAAGAAGTAAAACTCTCACTATTTGCAGATGACATGATCCTCTACATAGAAAACCCTAAAGAGTCCACCAGAAAATTACTAGAAATAATCAATGACTATAGTAAAGTCGCAGGATATAAAATCAACACACAGAAATCCCTTGCATTCCTATACACTAATAATGAGAAAACAGAAAGAGAAATTAAGGAAACAATTCCATTCACCATTGCAACGGAAAGAATAAAATACTTAGGAATATATCTACCTAAAGAAACTAAAGACCTATATATAGAAAACTATAAAACACTGGTGAAAGAAATCAAAGAGGACACTAATAGATGGAGAAATATACCATGTTCATGGATTGGAAGAATCAATATAGTGAAAATGAGTATACTACCCAAAGCAATTTATAGATTCAACGCAATCCCTATCAAGCTACCAACAGTATTCTTCACAGAGCTAGAACAAATAATTTCACAATTTGTATGGAAATACAAAAAACCTCGAATAGCCAAAGCGATCTTGAGAAAGAAGAATGGAACTGGAGGAATCAACTTACCTGACTTCAGGCTCTACTACAAAGCCACAGTTATCAAGACAGTATGGTACTGGCACAAAGACAGAAATATTGATCAATGGAATAAAATAGAAAGCCCAGAGATAAATCCACGCACATATGGACACCTTATCTTCGACAAAGGAGGCAAGAATATACAATGGATTAAAGACAATCTCTTTAACAAGTGGTGCTGGGAAATCTGGTCAACCACTTGTAAAAGAATGAAACTGGACCACTTTCTAACACCATACACAAAAATAAACTCAAAATGGATTAAAGATCTAAACGTAAGACCAGAAACTATAAAACTCCTAGAGGAGAACATAGGCAAAACACTCTCCGACATACATCACAGCAGGATCCTCTATGACCCACCTCCCAGAATATTGGAAATAAAAGCAAAAATAAACAAATGGGACCTAATTAACCTTAAAAGCTTCTGCACATCAAAGGAAACTATTAGCAAGGTGAAAAGACAGCCTTCAGAATGGGAGAAAATAATAGCAAATGAAGCAACCGACAAACAACTAATCTCAAAAATATACAACCACCTGTAATTCTTACATAAGGTACGAGTTAAGGGGTCTTTTTCTTCTGAGAGGAGAGCAAATACCATTTATAAAATGGAATATCTATGTTTACTGAGATGGAATGCTACGTCTCACATAATAAGCTCTCAAATGCACTGTATCTTTTTTTTTAGATTTTTCTATTTGGCTCCAACACTGTAGTTTTCTTTTTCTATGCGCTTGCCAATTCTCTGTTGTTAGAACAGGAGACTTATGGTAAATTTTGCTTTCCTTGGTTAGCTGTTGTTTATTAATAAAAATAAGTTAATCAAGTGAAAAAGCAAAGTATTGAAATTTTAAAGCTTATTATTCATATGGTGAAAAAACCAAGTGGAAACAGGCAATAAAATCAGTTTTACCTAACCAAACAACTTCGGAAATGCCCTTTACTTCCCTCAACTTCAATTTGCTCATTTGTAAAATGGGCGTTTATAATTATCACCTACTCCACAGGTTCGTTGTAAGGAGCTAAATAAATCAGACATAGAAAACAGCTTGTAAATTCTAAAGCATGTTACAAATGCCAGTTATTGTTGTTCACATATGTGTTGTTGTAATACATGTGACCCCTATTTCTTTATGGACTATTTCTGAGTATGTAAACATAAGGACATTTATAAATCATGAGCCTACTCTGGTTTCTCCCACTTAAAATAGAGGAACAGCCTACAAGGCCTTAAAAATCACATGTGTTTTCAAAGCCCTGGCCAATTAATTGGAAGAACTATAGAAAACAAATGGAGATGATGAACAATGCATTGTGGAAAAGCCGCCTCCCCAAATCCCCAGGTTAAATAGACTTAAGCATCATCCTATGTTGCAGCCTTCTCTGGGGAGGACTCTAAGAGGATCACTGCCCCATGGCAGGCTGGGTAAAGGGTGAAAGGTTAACAGGCCAATCCCAGGACAAGGTGTTGGCCCAAACGAGGTGTTTGAAACATTTGCTGAAGGACTTAGTCTGCTGAGTTCTTTATTTTCAACAGCAAAAGTATTTAGGGAACAAAAAAAGACTTTTGTGTGGAAGAATTCGGGAAATTTAGTTAGGTCCTCTCTTCTCCAAGGGAACCAAAAAGATTAAAAAGTTTCCCTGTATTTTGAGGACATTATTACAGATAAACACACACACAGCAGCTCATTTGTGTTCTGAGAACCAACATCATGCTGCAAGACTCCCTGTTCAATAACTTTTATTTGGAATTACTTTTCCTGAGAGCAAACAGAACCACCAAGAATACAAGTGATTGCCTGATACCCTGACATCTGAATACTTTTAATAGCTCTTTTACTTTTAAGAGCAATGAATTTTTCAGTAAAAACTAGGTTTGAGGCAAGGGCAGGTAAGAAGCGAACAATTTCAGAGTACGAGGAAAGAAACTCATTGGACGCCTGCCCTTCCCCCACCCTCTAACCCTACACATTCCAAGGCCAGAAAAATTGTCTTCAGTCATGCATCGAAGTCCTTAAGCATTGGCTTTGGCCACATTGTTATTCAAAAGCGGTTCTGTAGGAATGAGATCAGGAACCTGGAAAATGACATTTTGAAGGGAGAAAACAGTATTTCTTTAGATGTTTGTACAACATACTCTGAAAAGGCCTCTGGTCAAATTTATCCGGAGCCAGAATGTTCATATCACCTTTCTGAATTCTGAAGATGTTAGCAGTGATGGAATGCAAAGGATCACATGGCAAATTCATACGAACATGGCACCAATCAGGTAGGAGTTCAGCTTGATTTTACAATGATAGGCCAGAAAATTTGTAAAACCAAAGTGACTATACAAGAAACTAATTCCAAACCCCATAAACTACAGAATTTAACTGTATGGACCTGGAAGAAAGGTGCCATTTGTGGGGAGAGGGTTGCTGGAAGCATTAGTGGCTATTATTCAATGCACAGAAGGAATTGCAAATAGAACTCGGTTATATCCCCTTTTCTCCTTGCCTTAATGAAAAGAAAGGATAGAATATAAAATTATTTTTAAGCTATGATAACAAGTGTGTTATAATTGTGTATGCTTGTTGGCTGACTTTAAGAGACACCATGAAAAAATAATAAAAACAGTGTGGAACGGGGATTAGAGGTCATTTCATCTGTTTCTCTCTCCCTCTCTCTTGGCTTTTTAGTATGTTACGATATTCCTTGGAAAATAAGTAACAGTTAAAAAAATTGACAAGTCCAACTTATTGTAGGATTGTCCCCAGGAGGATGAAAGATACCTCTTTCCATAATGGGCAGATAAATTTGCTATTTTCTAGAGGAGATACGCAGATGACACCACCCTTATGGCAGAAAGCAAAAAAGAACTAAAGAGCCTCTTGATGTAAGTGAAAGAGGAGAGTGAAAAACTTGGCTTAAAACTCAACATTCAAAAAACTAAGATCATGGCATCTGGTCCCATCACTTCATGGCAAATAGATGGGGAAACAACGGAAACAGTGACAGACTTTATTTTCTTGGGCTCCAAAATCACTGTGGTTGGTGACTGCAGCCATGAAATTAAAAGACGCTTGCTCCTTGGAAGAAAAGCTATAACCAATCTAGGCAGCATATTAAAAAGCAGAGACATTACTTTGCCAACATAGGTCCATCTAGTCAAAGCTATGGTTTTTCCAGTAGTCATGTATGGATGTGAGAGTTGGACTACGAAGAAAGCTGAGCACCGAAGAACTGTGGCATTGAAGAAGACTCTTGAAAGTCCCTTGGACTGCACGGAGATCCAACCAGTCCATCCTAAAGGAAATCAGTCCTGAATATTCATTGGAAGGACTGATGCTGAAGCTGAAACTCCAATACTTTGGCCACCTGATGCAAAGAACTGAGTCACTGGCAAAGACCCTGATGCTGGGAAAGATTGAAGGCAGGAGGAGAAGGGGATGACAGACGATGAGATGGTTGCATGGCCTCACTGAATCGATGGACATGAGTTTGAGCAAGCTCCAGGAGTTTGTGACGGACAGGGAAGCCTGGTGTGCTGCAGTCCATGGGGTCACAAAGAGTCAGACATGACTGAGCAACTAAACTGAACTGAGAAGAGATAGTTTGTAGAAAATCAAGTTATAACATAGCTTTTGTTATAAAGCTATGTGTTTTCAAAGCCCTGGCCAACTTACTGGGAGGAGCTATAACATAGGTGTTTTTTTCCCCCTACTAAAAGAAAATTAGAGAAATTTATAAATTACAGATGTAAAATTTTCTAAGCCTGATTTTGCTCATTACATAAACCCTTCTATTCTTTCTGTGTGTGCCAAAGATGACTTGCATTCCAAAGACCCTCATCCAAAGATGATTCTCACAAAGCACCGAGAGGTCCCCAGTTTTGCCCTGTTAGAAGAGTGAACCTTCTTTGGCAGAGTTCTCGGGTTCACACTGCCGTGAGAACCAGAAAAAGAACATAAATATGGGGACCGAGGGAGTGTAAGACGTAAGGGAAGGGTGGGGCCTGGAATAATCTGAACATCAAACTAACTCCTAGGTGGGCAAACAAGGCTCCTGCCTGCTTCTGCAGCTTTACAATCTGTCCCTTGCCCCCATCGCTGCCCTCTGGCGCACACATCTCAAATCCAGACATACTGACCTTCTTGCAGAAACCCAAGAAAATATCCTCTTAGCTCACACAGTCTGTTTGGCCTTCCCTTTCCATCATCTTCATTAGGAAAACTCTTACCTATTCTCCAAGACAAATGATAATATTCTTTTAGACCAGTGGTTCTCAAACTTCTTGGTCTCCAGACTCCTAAACACTCTTTCAAATTACTGGGAACTCCAAAGGTTTTTGTTGATGAGGGTTATTATTTCTTGATATTTACAGTATTAAAAAACTAAAAAGTTTTAAAAATATTTATTAGCTTATTTAAAAAATTATGTTTTATGAAAATAACCATTTTCCAAAAGAAAACATATTGGTATGCTTTTGCAAATCCCTTTAGTGTCTAGGTTAGTAAAAGACAGCTGAATTCTCATATCTGCCTCTGCATTGAGTCCATTTAAATAAATACGTTGTTTTTGGTTGAAGTGTATGAAGAATATCTGGTCTCACAGATACGTAGTTGGGAAAAAAAATGAGTATTTAAGTATCCTTTGCGGATAACTGGATTTTATTCTTGACATTATGCCCAAACTAGACAAACAGTGATTTCTGAAAGGTTAGTTGCCATGTGGAATTTGAAACCATGTCAAAGGAATTTTCATACTGTGTTAAATTAAAATCTCAGTCCACCTGACACTCTGAATGGATCTTTTATCCATGTCTGATTTTGTAACACCAGCATTGGTCATTTAAAAATATTGGTTCACTAAGTTAAGCAGATCTTCCAAATGTTGACACATTTCATTATGCAATATTGGAACACCATTGTCATTAATCTCACCACTAACTTTACTGGAAAAGTCTTTTTTATTGGGATATGTCAAGCTCATGATGCGGGGGGGCAGAGGGTGGGGGAGAGATACAGGTTTTGAAATTTTAATTTTTGCTTGAAATCTCAAATTTTATCATTAGCAGGAATTACTGTCAATTGTTTCCCTTGAAATGACAGGCCCACCTCATTCATTTGCAAGAAAATACTCTTTCAAGTAAAAATTGTGTTTCACCAGAAGAGCAGTCCATTCAGCTCACAGGTTGAACAACCACACAATGCTTTGCTTTGAGGTCATCCTCATGCTTTGGTATGAAGAATACTTTATATATTACTTCCCCGCTCACTACACAGAATGTTAAAAAAACATGTACTCAAGGGCCAAAATTTGACAATATGAATCATTTGAACTCCTCCCTCAAGGAAATCCATAAAAGAACCTGGAATGTTTTTTTCCCTGCCAGTGTGCAGTTGTGAAGAAAGCCTGTACTAGCAGAGCCAGGCCTTCATTCACACTAAGCCTCCAGTTTTATCACCATTGTTTTTGCACCATCAGTGCAAATGTCAACCAACATAGTGGGCAAAAGGGAAGTAGTATCTTAGAATACAGTGAAAATAGTTTTGATCTCAAAGACCCCCTCTGAGAGCTATTGCACGAGACTGCAAGTAACATGAGGGCGAGGTCTATGTCCAGTGGTGCGCTGAAGTCAGCTGGTACTGGCTTGCAAGAGCTCATAGTTAACTTTTCAGGAATTCTTGCAAGCAGATTGACATCACACTGGCTGTGTGATTATCAGCCAGGGTAGGAATGTAATCCACAGAAACCATCAGACATCACAAATCTGGGTCCTTATGGAGAATTGATTGTTAACTGTCTACCAAACACCACTCTCTTTGTGCCTAGTTCTTTGTAAATCAATGTCTTACATTGTTCTTGCCACATAGAGGTATTTAATGAAAATCTGTTAAATAAATCAGTTAATCTATTGATGCTACCTTCTCCAGGAGGTTTTCCCAGATTCTCCAGGCAGTCAGTCTCTCCATGTGTTCTATTTAACATCCTTACACTGGTTACGCATGCGTGTACATGCGTGCCTCTCCATGTATTCTATTTAACATCCTTACACTGGTTACGCATGCGTGTACATGCGTGCCTCTCCATGTGTTCTATTTAACATCCTTACACTGGTTACGCATGCGTGTACATGCGTGCCTCTCCATGTATTCTATTTAACATCCTTACACTGGTTACGCATGCATGTACATGCGTGCCTCTCTATGTATTCTATTTAACATCCTTACACTGGTTATGCATGCGTGTACACGTGTGCTCAGTTGCTTCAGTCATGTCCAGTTCTTTGTGACCCTGTGAACTGTAGCCCACCAGGCTCCTCTGTCCATGGGATTCTCCAGGCAAGAATACTGGAGTGGGTTGCCATGACCTCCTTCGGGGGATCTTTCTGACCCAGGGATCAAACCCACATCTCTTGTGTCTCCTGTATTGGTGGGACATGGCATACAGGATCTTAGTTCCTCAACCAGGGATGGAACCTGGGTCCCCTGACATTCAATGGGATAGAAAGATTGTAAGAAGTCTCACATCTGTTCATACCAGGCTTTTCTGCCAGATGAATTATTGAAACAAAACCAAAAAACTTTGATTTCCTGAGCTTTGGGGATTTCAGAATTGCAGAGAAGGAGTGTGGACCCTTTTAGGCTTTGTGTTGGCAGAGCTGGGCATCTGACCTGTCTGGTAGCAACCTCTCCAAGGAAACCACCCAGCTGAAGCCAGTCGTCCTCGGATTCCCGTCCTTAGCTGCACGTTCTGCAGACATGCTGTACAGGACTACAGGGCACGCCCCTCTGCAGATGGGAAACCGAGTCATTGTGTCCGGGCCACCAAAAAAAAAAAAAGATGGGCTAGGTACAACTCCCAGATAGCATCTGCCTGATAGAGTCTGGAAAGCCAGTAACAAGTGATGAATCATGTTGGTAAAATCCCCTCTCACTGCTTCACAGCTGTCTCTCAAGCCCTTCCCGCCTGTGGGGGAGGAAGAAAAGCCCCTCCTGGAGGCCACTCTTATGCTGCTGGGTATGCCTAAACACCCAATGGCCGGATTTATTAACTTCATATCTTTAGTAGGCCTTCACGTCAGACCCACCGCAAGCCTAAAGATGGCTCCCACTGGGCCCCCAGCAGGAGGACAAACGTTGAGGCTAAGAGTGCAAGCCAGCATGAATAGGCCTAAATTAGGCCGGGCCTAATAACCCGTTTACTAACACCTGTATTAGTCCTGCAGCACTCGGGGCGAACCGCTGTCAGACAAGCTGTAATCCCATAAGCTTTTCATTTGCATACCCCTCATTAGCTGATGAAAACTTGAAGAAGGCAGGTTTCTGCAGCTGGTGGGCCCATTCCTTCACACCGCCTGCCTGGGTGGTTTTGGTAATGAAGTCATGTGAGTGGATGTGAGGTTTATATGTATGGAAGGGATTAAGAGTATTAGAATGTGTGTGAGCTGATGTTGCCATATTCTCTGTACCGGAGCCCAGTAATTGGATGGGAGGAGAAATGGCAGACCCATTAGTTCTGTCTGTTTACTCAGGAGCAGGGTGCTGGAGATTCAATTTTGCTTTCTTTGGCTCCCTTGGCTTTGTGAAGCGGGCCTGCTTTGTCTCCTCTGGCCCCCAGCACCTCCAAACCCCAGCCCTGCTAAGGCGATTCAGCCACAAAGGAGAGAGGTCGGTGCCTAGAGGCTTGGGGAAGAGAAAATGCAGCCCGGACTCAAGTACTACTTGAAGGCAGCCCCATCCCGCCTCACCCAATCCTGGGAGAGAGCGGAGAGATAATTGAAATTTATCAACACTTCTGAGGCCTTTTTTGATTATTTTATTAGTTCTCCACATTTGGGATTAACCATCCTCAGCATCAAAGGCACCGCAGCCTCCTTATTTGGGAAATGAATGGTTAGACATTTCAGAGACTTAACAAAAGCAATTGTTGTATTTGCTGGGTTTGCATAATTTTAATAGACAAAAAATAACATGAAGGAAAAAAAAATCCATTTCCTGTGCTGTTTGTACAGCTGGAGACAGAGCTCCTTGTGCTCGGTGATGTCAGAGAGGCACCACTGTTTGCCCCTCACCCCGACAATGCGGTCCCACTAGGGTCGTTCACAAAACTGGACCAGGCAATTCTGCAAACTTTGAAGCTAGACATTGTTTCTGAAATGTATTGGGCGCACAGATAGAATGATGTTTATTCATCAGCAGGGCTGGGGTTTGCAAAGCCCCAAGCTGAGACTCCCACCAGCAAAGAGTGAAGAAGGGAGGTGTGGATGAGCACGAGGCCAGAGCTTGAAGCCAGAGAAGGCAGGGGGGAAATGTGGACTGGGGAATTTTCTTCCTGAAAAATATTGGAGAAGCACAGGAGAACGCTTCAGCTCAGACCCTGTGAAGGTTTATGTTATACTTGTAGTTTTCTTTATTAAAAGTCACAGCCTTGACCCCTTCCAAATATTCTGATGTGAAAACTTTATCACTCCCTGAAATATTCCATTTCAATCGGGCTTACATTTTTAAATGAATTTAATGAAGGAAAAAAAGTCCACCAAATGCAAGTCTGAGTTAGGTCATTTGCAGGATTTTTAGAGAGATCAAGGTATTCAAGTGAGACCCTCATAGCAATAGAGAAACTGCAGTGCCAGTTGTTATCAAAGGTCTCCCTCAGTAAAATCCAACTTTTACAAACAAAGCAAACAAAACACCAAGCCAGTAAGTCAGGAAGCACATTTATGTGTGTTTGACCAATCAGTAAAAGACACATTTTGCCATTTCTACCTTCCTCTGTCTTTATGACTTTAATTACTTTTTCCATTTCTGTTAAAGCAATTGGATCCCCTGTGCTTGACACTCAATACAGTTAACATTTTTGAGTCCCTACTCTCTGCTGTGTTTAACGCAGGGTTAGAAAGAAGGTCACCCAACAAAGGCAATGGCACCCACTCCAGGACTCTTGCCTAGAAAATCCCATGGACGGAGGAGCCTGGTGGGCTGCAGTCCATGGGGTCGCTGAGGGTCGGACATGACTGAGCGACTTCACTTTCACTTTTCACTTTCATGCATTGGAGAAGGAAACGGCAACCCACTCCAGTGTTCTTGCCTGGAGAATCCCAGGGATGGGGGAACCTGGTGAGCTGCTGTCTATGGAGTCGCACAAAGTTGGACACGACTGAAGCAACTTAGCAGCAGCAGCAGCAGCAGCAACCAACAAAGCATGCAAAATTTCAACCACTACCCCATATTACCAAGTGGGCAATCAGGGAAATCTGGCTAGAAAGGTGGTGAGGAAAAGAGAAGAGGAGAAGTCTTATCCTGGCTCCTACAATGATTCTTAAAGATAGATTCATCAAATGTTAACCTTAAAGATCCTCAAATCCAATCATGCAAGCAATACTCTAAAATCCCCTCTACCCAAGATTCAATAGACCTCCTTATCTGTTCCAAGCATTTTGGACCTATCATCTTCTTCAATTTTTGTAATTCTGATTTATAACTTGATTGCAAACTATAGTTTTTGTAATTCTGATTTTCTAGTCACTTTGCTGCAGTCCATGGGATCACAAAGAGTCAGACATGACTGAGTGACTGAACTGAACTGACTGAAGCCACTTTGCATTCCTCTCAAGTTTATCTTTGCATAATATAGTCCTCACAGGGAAAGAATTTACCATTTTTTGAGCACCTGTTTACACAGAAGGCTTCCCTGGTAACTCAGATGGTAAAGAACCTGCCTGACAATGCAGGAGATGTAAGAGACAGGAGTTTGATCCCTGGGTCAGGAAGATCCCCTGAAGAAGGGACTGGCTACCACTCCAGTATACAGAGGCTCGGGGAGGCTAAGCCATGGTCCCAAGGACATACAGCCTTTAAGCAGATCAGCCTAATTACTACTCCAAACCTAGTGGCTTAAAACAATAGCCATTTTCTTATTTCTTATGGTTCTATGGCTTGGCTGGGAGTTCTGCTGACCTGGCTGGCGTAGCTGGGCTGGGTCATCTAGGATGGTCTCCCTCACATGGCTGGGCTTCAGCTGGGATGGCTAGGATAGCTGGTCCTCCCTCTGCTCATCCATCAGGAGGCTGATAGAGAATTGTTCAGATGGAGGCACCTTTTCAAGAGAGTGAGAGCAGAGGCTGCAAGACTTACTGAGGTCGAGGCTCAGAACTTACGGTCACTTCCCTGCACTCTCCTGATCAAAGCAAGACATGAGGCCAGACCAGGCTTACTAGGTGGGTAAACAGATTCTGCCTCTTGATAAGAGGAGTTGTAAAGAACCCAGGGCCATTTGCAATTGAACTTATGGTCTGAGGTTTCTGCTCTTTACTCTGAAGACCAACAGTCTGTGTTCAAATCTTGGCTCTGCTAAGTATTAGCTGTGATGTCTTGGGAAAGTTAACTAACCTCTCCCTGCCTATTTCCTCATCTTTAAAATGAAAATAATAACAGGACCCCTTTAGAAGGGTATTTATGAACACTGAGTGGTTATATATAAAGCACTTAGAATATTGCCTGATACAGACTCTGCACAATATAAATCTCAGTTATTATTATTGTTATTGTTGTTTTTAACCCATATGTTACACTGCCTATCTCTATAATTACTAATGTTTATTATGTGCTAAGGCCTGAGTGAGTGAGTGAGTGAGTGAAGTTGCTCAGTCATGTCCAACTCTTTGCGACCCCATGGGCTGTAGCAGGCTCCTCCATCCATGGGATTTTCCAAGCAAGAATACTGGAGTGGATTGCAATTTCCTTCTCCAGGAGATCTTCCCGACTCAGGGATTGAACCCAGGTCTCCCACATTGCAGGCAGATCCTTTACCCTCTGAGCCACCAGGAACATTTGAAACAAGAAACTGGGAAAGATTTAATATTTATTTACCACCCATTTATGTAGGCTCTGTGCTGGGTACTTTACATTTTCATTTAATTCTTATAAGAATCCAGTAAGGTAGGTATTATTCTCTGTGGTTAGGTAACTAGGGGCTTCCCTGGTGGCTCAATCAGTAAAAGAATCTGCCTGTAATGCAGGAGACCACCTATCAATGCAGAAGACTCGAGTTCAATACCTGGATCAAGAAGATCCCCTGGAGAAGGAAACAGCAACCCACTCCAGTATTCTTGCCTGGAGAATCCCATGGACAGAGGAGCCTGGTGGGCTATACACTCCATGGGATCACAAAGGGTCGGACACAACTTAGTGACTAAATCACCACCACTACCATCACAGGTAACTAAGGAGAATAAGACACGGATCCCTTTTCTCAAAAAGGTCACATCCTACTCTGGAAGACATTACCTAAAAGTGGCTTTTAATTGGTTATTTCACAAAACACTCAATAAACACATTATTAACTCACTGGAGCTCAATAGAATTTTTGTCAATACTGTGAAGCCGCTGAAGACAATGGTGTGCAGAGAAGGTAAGCATCGGAAAGGCCACAGGCTGGAGAAGAGTCTGGACCAGGGCTGGGGTCTTTGGCCAGTCCACTGCAGGCTTCTCCATGATACCCACTGACGTCTCACTTATTTAAATCAGCAAGTGTCCTGTGAGGAGGGAAAAGATCTCCAGAAACTGCTAGGAAAAACTTGACTAGATGAAGGCAGAACAGCCAAATGTGGCACAAGCTGGCCAGCCTGGTACGTGCCACCCCCATCACATTTACAGCTGCTGTGCTTGTGCTTAGGCACTCAGTCGTGTCTGACTCTCTGCGACCCCAGGGACTGTAGCCCACCAGGCTCCTCTGTCCATGGGATTCTCCAGGCAAGAATACTGGAGTAGGCTACCATTTTCTTCTCCAACAGCTGTTGGCTGAAATCATTTTGGATGTGGTGGGCCTAGGAAGCAGGAATGGCAACACGAAGCTTGAACCTCCATGGCCTTCTCAGGACTAGGGTTGTGGAGCCCAGTTCATGAACGGAAACCATTCCACAGATGGCTTGATTTATGATCAGCTCACAGATACAAAGCATTCATCAAAGACTAGGATGGCCATTATCTGAACAACTTTGGAAAACTAGGGACCCTCCACTTCATTTAGGATTGCCACAGATCCTGGCCAAGACTAGACTGGCACACACGGTTCCCTTTGCACATTGGAGGGGACCGACATGAGCCTTCAGAGAAAGCAGAGTCCAGCAGACTCTGGTGACACTGCCATGCACTGAGCAAGTCCTTCACTCGGTGGGCCTTGAATGCCTTGTCAGTGAGAAGAGCAGCTTTATTAGTGTGTCACTGTGTGGCTGTGTGAGGTGCTGAGCACATGGTAAATTCTTAACTGGTGACGGATGAACTGATAGTATTGGAGTAAGGAACCCAGGCATGTTCAAAGCCTGCCCTGCAATCACCGCTTTGAAGGAAGATAAACACTTGAGGAACAAGGGCTGAATGGAAACCAAAGTTCCATTTTTGAGTTGGCTGCTTGCACACTCTGCTCCTGAGTTCTGGCAAAGAGATGGTGGAGCACACAGTTTTAGCTTGAGCATTAGGGAGAGCCTTCCCACTCTCCTCTGAAATTTAAATCTCAGCATCGTCAACCCTCTGGTGGATTCATGGGGGTGGGAGGTCAAAGAAAGGAAGAAGAAAGAAGTTGGCCAGATTTGAAAAGAGAGAGAGAAAATGGGAGAGAGAGAGAGGAAACAGGAGCAGGATGAGGAGGTGTGGGGAGAGGGAGAGAGAGGTGACCAGGCATACTTGCTGTGACAGCTCTGGGCGGATCTGCTCACCACACAGTTTCGAGGAGATGCTAGCTGCTTTCTAACACAGTGACCCTGTCTCCTGATAACCATGACCCAGTCCATGTTTTAGATTCTCATTATTCATTTAGCAACTCCTCTTCCTGTGCTATGGGTAGTAGAAGGTGAGTGGAGGAAGGGGCAGCATTGGGAGACAAGGTTGAAGACTGACCCGCCTGGTGGCACTTAGCATACCTTAAGCATAATTGCTGTCATTGTCGTTGTGGCTGTCATTACATCTCTATGCTTGTGTTTTCACTATTAGTGAAAAGGAAATTGAATAGTGAGGGTTAAGGTTTCTTTCAGCTCTGCATTAACGATAGTAGTACTTCAAAAAAATAAAACACTGATAAATAAAAACCTATCAATGCAAACTCATTGGTTTCCAATGATACATTGGGAGACAGTGAGCCATAAAAATAAAGCCTGAAGACACAGTTATACTTGGGCATATTATTTAACCCCTCTGAGTTTTAGGGAGAAGGCAATGGCACCCCACTCCAGTACTCTTGCCTGGAAAATCCCATGGATGGAGGGGCCTGGTAGGCTGCAGTCCATGGTGTTGCTAAGAGTTGGACATGACTGACTGACTTCAATTTCACTTTTCACTTTCATTCATTGGAGAAGGAAATGGCAACGCATTCCAGTGTTCTTGCCTGGAGAATCCCAGGGACGGGGGAGCCAGGTGGGCTGCCGTCTATGGGGTCGCACAGAGTTGGACACAACTGAAGCGACTTAGCAGCAGAGTTTTAGATTCCTTATCTGTAAATAATGATAACTATTTCCCAAATTTGGGAGAATTAAGGAGCTAATGTAAAAAAGGCTTGTTAAGCAGACAGAGATAGATATCCTATGATATAGCTTATTTGCAGAATCTAAAAAAAAATTGATATAAATGAACTTATTTACAAAACAGAAATAGATTCACAGACTCAGAGAAGGAACTTATGGTTAGCAGGGGGAAAGGGTGGGGGAAGGGATAGTTAGGGACTTTGGGATTGACATGTACACACTGCTATATTTAAAACAGATAACCAACAAGGACCTACTGTATAGCACAGGGAACTCTACGCAATGTTCTGCAATAACCTAAATGGAAAAAGAATTTGAAAAAGAATGGATATATGTATATGTGTACCTGAATCACTTTGCTGTACAACTGAAACTAACACAACATTGTTAATCAACTATACACCAATATAAAAAAATTTTTTTAATTGTTTTAACAATCAAAAATAAAACACAGGCTTATACGTAGTCAGGTTCTAGAAATGGTAGATCATTATTACTGAAAATAGGATATAGGAGTCTACTTTTTCATCAGTTCTGACCTGTATTATGCTATTACACATACTCCTATGTTTGCAGCTTTAGTTTTATCACACCTCACTCACAACTCCACCACCACTCCGTATTCCCACAGGCCAGGTCCGGGTGAAGCATTGTAATTGAAGTGGCATCAGATTCAGATTCAGGGAGAACCAGAGATGAATCTAGGTTCTGTCGCTTTACAATTTTGTGACTCAGGACAAATAATTTATTTCTCTGGGCTGCTTCCACGCCCAGATAATAATTCTGTGACCAAACTTCTAGCTGTTGACCCCAGTCTACATTCACTTCCGTATTATCTGCACAGACTGCTGCCTCCTTAAAAGACTACATTCCCCAACGTCCTTTGCAGCTAGTCATGGTCACATGACTCGATTTTGGCCTCAAGATATAGCCAGGAGTATTACCTGGCATTTCATTCATCTTTCCTATTTCTAAGAACAAAGCCATAATAGCTGGAACTCAAAAAACTCTGTGGCCCCTAGAGATAATTGAACAGAGACCAGAAGGAGTCTAAATCCTGAGAAAGTGGGATTCCAGTACCAGATCTGTAGAGACTACCTCTGAACATCTCTTAAGAATAATTAAAAATAACCAACCTTGTTTAAATTAATCTTATTCTGAGTTTTCTGTCACCTGTAGCCAAACCTACATAAGATAATGAATGATAAAGTACTCAGCATTTTGTGGGCATTCAACAATTTTAGTTTATTTCTCTTATCTTCCCCATCAAGTCCATTCTTGTTACTGCAGTCAGAGAGCCTTTTAAAATTCAAATTATTAAGCAACAAACTTCATAGATGTACTCAATTATCCCCGTTGCAAAGTCATTAACTGGCTTATGATGAAGATCAAATGAAATAGTTCTGTAAAAGTAATTTGTATGTTGTAAATTCTACCTAAGTGGGAGGCATCAAGACCCTTCCCACTATGGCCACACCTCTCTGATCAGCCTTGTTCTCGCTTTCTTCTCCTGTCTATCCTAACCCCTCCTTCCACATACCTCATTTTCCAGCTATATACCAACTGAGCACCTCCTACATTAGTCTCAAAATTTTTAATTGGTGACAGAGTAGAATAAGCACAGACCCCAGGCATATCTGGAGACAAAGCCTGAAACAGCTTTATAGAAAAGTCCAGAATTTCTTGGAAGTATTGGATTTTATTTTTAAAAAAATTTAATTTTCATTCTCCTTTACAATATCCTCCTATTTCCATTAGTACAACTATACTGTTTAAATCACTCAACCTTGAGTAGTTCGTGACTTTGAGAATTCTCCAGATCCAGATCCAAGAAGGAAGCCCAAATCTGTCACATCTCTGTGCATTTGGGGCTATTTTTTCTGCCAGAAACACCTTTCCTTGAACTTGGCCCTCCAAGCCTCCTCTGTAAAAGTATTCTTGATACCTTTAAGCAGATTTAATTTCCAGCAAGCTGTACATTGCTCCACTGTAGCACTTAAGAGATGATACTTACGCTTGTTTTGGGAGTGGGCTGTCTAAAGTGAACGGGCTGGCTCCTTCACTAGCCTACGACATGCTCCAGGAAAATGACTGCACTCTTGTACCACCATCACTGTTACCGCTGTTGAACCTCCATCCCCGTTAGGGCCTAGCACTGTGCCTAGCCCCTAAGAGATGCTCAATAAAGACCAGATAGAATACATAAATGTCCAACAAATAAGTCAAAGGATAGAAGCTACTTTGTGGACCTTAAGCTCAGATTTCACCCACCGTGCACTGTCCAGTTTGACCTGGGTCAAGGCCAGTAGTGACCTCTTCCATGGATGCGGCTCACTACACTTCTAAACTGGATCCTGAACCCTACTATGTGTACAATGGAAACACAAAGGCAACCACCTTCAGCGCAAGTCAGTCCAGCCAGGAAAACCCACTGCCAATGTCCCAGTGGTCTCCAAAATGTCAATACTATTGAGGTTGACGCTAAGCTTCACACACCCCCACATTATCAAAATGCCCGTTTGCTTCATGTTTTGTCTGGTCTGTCAGCACCATTTACTGCTGAGCAGGTCCCTTATCTTTATTGATCACTTAATTTATCTTTTCTTAACTTCCCTTGCACCGTCTGGTGCCGTGTGTCCGTCTGTTGAGGCTGTCATGACTGGTTTGCTCTTGACATAATAGGGGCAGCAGGTGGTGTGACTAAGTCGACCCTTGGCAGAATGGAGGATCATTCCTAGTCCCTGTCTCAACCTGCCAGTGCGTCTACACCCTCCCAGCTGTTCCACATTAAAGCAGTCAACTGTGACTTTACAGTCCGAGTTTTACACAACTGTTTTACAAACCGGGAAGAAGGTCTTTTGTCGCAAATCCTTTGTCAGGCAGTAGAATAGGGGGTGTGGGGAGCCAGTTCCGAGACTCGAGACTCGGTGCATTTTAATGACTATGCAGATAGATGCATATTGCTTTGCTTTAGTGTGGGTTGACGTGGAAGGCTGGCTGGGAAGAGAGAGGCCAGCTGACTCCTTGCTCTTGGGACGATTTAGTAAGAGGAGCAACTGTTGTTTTAACACTAATTTCAACTTCAAACAGACTCTCTACTCCGTAAGTCTTCATTCTTCTTGTAAAGTGAAAATAAGGGCAGTTATTTAGAGCCTTATGTCTAAGAGTCAGTACCCTGGGGGCAAGTGTTGCCCAAATGAGAAAACAGCAAGAGAATTATGCCTTTGGGATATAAAAGTCAAGTGTCTTTATGATTTAGGGCTTGTAATCACATGTGAGAAGAAATGAGACAAAGTGAAAAAAAAAGCGTAGAGTTTTGAGTCAGACAGACCCAGACTCTAAAGTTAAGTGACTTTTGACATAGCTCTCTAGTAACAATATAGTGTATCAAAATTCTTATTTCCATTTTGCAGCCAATCAGGGGTTAATTTCCAAATTAGTTGCCATACTAACAGAGTACACAACTCAATAAAAAATAAAATAAAATGCAATCAAAAAATAGGCAGAAGATCTAAATAAACATTTCTTCAAAGAAGACATACAAAGGGCCAACAAGCACATGAAACAATTCTCAGTATCACTAATTATTTGGGAAATGCAAATCAAAACCATAATGAGGTATCACTCATTGGTCAAATGGTTATCATCAAAAAGTCTACAAGTAATAAATGATAGAAAGGGTGTAGAGAAAAGGGAACCTTCCTACACTGTTAGTAGAAATATAAATTGGTAATCGTAAAATGGAGAACAGTATGTAGCTGACTTAAAAAATTAAAAATAGAGCTACTATATGATCCAGTAATCCCACTCCTGGGCATACATCCCGAAAAGGTGCAAACTCTAATTCAAAATGCACTTTAATGCACATGTACTTTAATGTTCACTGAAGCACTATTTACAACAGCCAAGACTGGGAGCAACCTAAGTTTCTATTGATGGATGACTGGGTAAGATGCATTTTCCAATCTCTCTCGCGCGCGTGCGCACACACACACACACACACACACAATGGAATATTATTCAGCCATAAAAATAATGAAATAATGCCATTTGCAGCAACATGGATGATCTTGCTACTGCTACTGCTAAGTCACTTCAGTCGTGTCCAACTCTGTGCGACCCTATAGACGGCAGCCCACCAGGCTCCCCCGTCCCTGGGATTCTCCAGGCAAGAACACTGGAGTGGGTTGCCATTTCCTTCTCCAATGCCTGAAAGTGAAAAATGAAAGTGAAGTCGCTCAGTCGTGTCCGACTCTTAGTGACCCCATGGACTGCAGCCTACCAGGCTCCTCCGTCCATGGGATTTTCCAGGCAAAAGTACTGGAGAGGGGTGCCATTGCCTTCTCCAATGGATGATCCTAAAGAGTATCATAATAAGTGAAGTAAGACAAATACAAAAGTGAAGTAAGCATAATAAGTGAAGTAAGACAAATACAAAAGTGAAGTAAGACATACCATATAACTCATATGTGGAATCTAAAAAATAACATAAATGAATTTATTTACAAAACAGAAACAGCCTTACAGACAGAGAAAATAAACTTATAGTTACTAAAGGGGAAAGAGAAGTAGGGAAGGGGAAAATTAGGAGTATGGGATTAACAGATACACACTGCTATATATAAAATAGATAAGTAATGAGAATTTACTGTATAGCACATGTGTGCATGCTAAGTCACTTCAGTTGTGTCCAACTCTTTGCAACCCTACGGACTGTAGCCTGCCAGGCTTCTCTGTCCATGGAATTCTCCAGGTAAGCATACTGGAGTGGGTTGCCATGCCCTCCTCCAGGGGATCTTCCCAACCCAGAGTATGAACGAGGGTCTACTGCATTGCAGACAGATTCTTTACTACTGAGCCACCTGGGAAGCCCCACTGTATAGCACAGAAAACCATATTCTATATCTTGTAATAACCTATTATGGAAAATAATCTGAACATATATATTTATATATTCAGATTATTTTCCATAATGGAACCACTTTGCTGTACAGCTGAAACTAACACAACATTGCAAATCAATTATTCTTCAATAAAAATTCCTGTTTCTGATCTATTTCTGTCTGATTCCTTACAGCAACTTTTCTCTCCTGGGTGGTGTGCAGTATTAAATAAAGACTGCTGTTTCCAGAAGACCTTTTTCTCTTTAAGATAGATATTTTTGATATGACATGTATCTGTTAACTAGAAGCTGTTAAGCAAAACCTTCAAATAATTAAAATCCACACTCCCTGTCTCTACACATACACATACATCTGCATTTTAGTTAGAAGTGACAAGGCAAGGAAAAGATTATAAACTTAATATTGTGAAAGGGTATATTAGAGTAAAAAAATCTTTCATTCTCTCTTGTTAATACTAACCAGCTGTAACCAGCTGGATGAGTTTAGGCATATCACTTAAGCACTGTGAGCTGAGTTGGGAAACTATTAAAAGTAGTTTATCTGTATGTGAACTGGAGAAGTGGATGGTAATGGGGGCAGTAAAAGAAGAGTGGGGTTTATGATCTCTCTTTCTCCTTTATATAGTCTGCAGAATGGCAATTTCTATTTTCTTTTTAGGTATCAGAATGGCACTGGTAGCCTTTCCTCTCAATGACCCCTAATTAAGGTAGGAGATGTCTAGTGTCTGATTCCTTACAGCAACTTTTCTCTCCTGGGTGGTGTGCAGTGTTAAAGACTGCTGTTTCCAGAAGACCTGTCTTTTTCTCTTTCTATTGTCTGGCACGAAAGCTCACAGGTGCAGTATTCTCCTTCCAGCCTTCATGTCTTTATCAGGGGTGGGAGGTGGGTGGTGAGAAAACCTGAGTTAGAACCCAGGTCATATCTTCTAAGGCAGTGATACTCAAATGCGACCTGCTGACCAGCATGTTTATGACTGACCGATGATAAGTAATGCAGACACTGTCATTAGTATTTAGAAATCTGTCAATCCATGAAGGAAGCCCACTTTTCACATTAAAAACTAAATACTGATTTAGCCAAGAGGTAAATGTATATATAACATTAAGTGTTTATATTGGAAAACAAGTAAGTCCTGTAATTAATAATCTAAGATTCCATCTTATGAGACTAAGAAAACAAAATCAGATTAAAACCAAATCAAAGAAAAGGACATAAAAAGATAATAGCAGAAATCAATAAAATAACAGAGACAATCAATGAAGTCAAAGTGATTCTTTGAAAAGAGCAATAAAATTGATAAACCTCTAGCCATGCTGGTCAGGAAAAAAGGAGGCAGACATAAATTACCAATATTAGTAAAGAAAGAGAAGATCAATATATAGAATGCTCAGAATTTAAAAGAATAATAAGATAATATCATAAACATGCCAATAAAGATTTTGATAGCTTAGGTGAAACAGATTCCTTTAAAGACATAAACTACTCAAGAAGAAATGGATAATCTGAATTGTCTTTATTTATTAAAGCAACTGAATTTACTGTCAAAAACTTTCCCACAAGCCATACTTCAAGTCTAGATGGGTTGACTGATAAATTCTACCAAACATTTAAGGAAGAAATATGCCAATTTTATACAAACTCTTACATAACTTAGAGGGCTTCCCTTGTGGCTCAGCTGGTAAAGAATGTGGGAGACCAGGGTTTGATCCCTGGGTTGGGAAGATCCCTTGGAGAAGGGAAAGGCTACCCACTCCAGTATTCTGGCCTGGAGAATTCCTTGGCCTGAATAGTCCATGGGGTCTCAAAGAGTCAAACATGACTGAGCAACTTTCACTTTGACATAACATAGAAGAGGAGAAAGTATTTCTGAAGTCATTTTATGAGGCCAGCATGACCTTGGCAGCAAATCCAGAAAAGACATTGCAGGAAAAACAAACAAACAGATATTCCCCATGAAAACTAACAGAGAAATACATAACAAGATTTTATCAAATTGAATCCATTAATATATAAAATATTATATATCATGATTAAATAGAGCTTATTCCAAATATGGAAATTTGATTCCACATTTAAAAGTTAATCAATCATGTCAATGGACTAAAAATGAAATGGTCTATGGGCATATCAAGATGCAAAACAAAAGCATTTTTCGTAATCCACATCTATTCATGCTAATATTTTCAGCAAATTATAACTAGAAGAGAACCTTTTCAACTTTATAAAGGCCATCTATGAAAAACCTACAGCTAACATTATGCTCATCTCACAAGCTAGCAAAGTAATGCTAAAATTCTCCAAGTCAGGCTTCAACAATATGTGAACCATGAACTTCCAGATATTCAAGGTAGATTTACAAAAGACAGAGGAACCAGAGATCAAACGGCCAACATCTATTGGATCCATAGAAAAAGCAAGAGAATTTCAGAAAAACATCTATTTCTACTTTATTGATTACACCAAAGCCTTTGGCTTTGTAGATCACAACAAACTGTGGAAAATTCTTCAAGAGATGGGAATACCAGACCACCTTACCTGCCTCCTGAGAAATCTGTATGCAGGTCAGGAAGCAATAGTTAGAACTGGACATGGAACAACAGACTGGTTCCAAATTGGGAAAGGAGTACATCAAGGCTATATATTATCACCCCATTTATTTAACTTCTATGCAGAGTATATCATGTGAAATGTTGGGCTGGATGAAGCACAACCTGGAATCAAGATTGCCCGGAAAAATATCAATAACCTCAGATACTGCAGATGATACCACCTTTATGGCAGAAAGTGAAGAGGAACTAAAGAGCCTGTTGATGAAAGCGAAAGAAGAGAGTGAAAAAGCTGGCCTAAAACTCAACATTCAAAAAACTAAGATCATGGCATCCGGTCCCATCACTTCATGGCAAATAGATGGGGAAACAATGGAAACAATGAGAGACTTTATTTTCTTGGGCTCCAAAATCACTGCAGATGGTGACTGCAGCCATGAAATTAAAAGACAGTTGCTCCTTGGAAGAAAAGCTATGACCAACCTAGACAGAATATTACTTTGCCAACAAAGGTCCATCTAGTCAGAGCTATGGTTTTTCCAGTAGTCACATATGGATGTGAGAGTTGGACTATAAAGAAGGCCAAGTGCCGAAGAATTGATGCTTTTTGAACTATGTTGTTGGAGAAGACTCTTGACAATCCCTTGGACTTCAAGGAGATCAAACCAGTCAATCCTAAAGGAAATCAGTTCTGAATATTCATTGGAAGGACTGATGCTGAAGCTGAAACTCCAATCCTTTGGCCAGCCGATGCGAAGAACTGACTCATTGACAAAGGTCCTGATGCTGGGAAAGATTGAAGGCAGGAGGAGAAGGGGATGACAGAGGATGAGAAGGTTGGATGGCATCACCAACTCAATGGATATGAGTTTGAGTAAGCTCTGGGAGTGGACAGGGAAGCCTGGCAAGCTGCAGTCCATGGGGTCGCAAAGAGTCGGACAGGACTGAGTGACTGAACTGAACTGAACTGAACATTATACTTACCAGTAAGAAACTTGAGTACTCGCCTCACTAAAATCATGTAGAAGGCAAGGATGTTTGTTCTCACTCCTCTTATTCAACATTGACTGTAGCCAGTGTTGGAGAAGGCAATGGCACCCCACTCCAGTACTCTTGCCTGGAGAATCCCATGGACAGAGGAGCCTGGAAGGCTGCAGTCCATGGGGTTGCGAAGAGTCGGACACGACTGAGTGACCTCACTTTCACTTTTCACTTTCATGCATTGGAGAAGGAAATGGCAACCCACTCCAGTGTTCTTGCCTGGAGAATCCCAGGGACGGGGGAGCCTGGTGGGCTGCCATCTATGGGGTCGCGCAGAGTTGGACATAACTGAAGCAACTTAGCAGCAGCAGTAGCCAATGTAACAATGCAAGAAAAAGAAATAAAAGACTAACAATTGTAATGAACTGAATCAGTCTTTACTGCATCATGATCATCTAAGAAAATCCCATGGAATCTTTTTTTTTATTTTTTAAGTCCTACTAGGGAAATAGATGGGGAAACAGTGGAAACAGTGTCAGACTTTATTTTCTTGGGCTCCAAAATCATTGCAGATGGTGACTGCAGCCATGAAATTAAAAGATGTTTACTCCTTGGACGTAAAGTTATGACCAACATTGATAGCATATTCAAAAGCAGAGACATTACTTTGCCAACAAAGGTCCATCTAGTCAAGGCTATGGTTTTTCCAGTGGTCATGTATGGATGTGAGAGTTGGACTGTGAAGAAAGCTGAACGCTGAAGAATTGATGTTTTTGAACGATGGTGTTGGAGAAGACTCTTGAGAGTCCCTTGGACTGCAAGGAGATCCAACCAGTCCATTCTAAAGGACAGCAGTCCTGGGTGTTCATTGCAAGGACTGATGCTAAAGCTGAAACTCCAGTACTTTGGTCAACTCATGCGAAGAGTTGACTCATTGGAAAAGACCCTGATGCTGGAAGGGATTTGGGGCAGGAGGAGAAGGGGACAACAGAGGATAAGATGGCTGGATGGCATCACCGACTCGATGCACATGAATTTGGGTGAACTCCAGGAGTTGGTGATGGACAGGGAGGCCTGGCATGCTGCAATTCATGGGGTTGCAAAGAGTCGGACACAACTGAGTGACTGAACTGAACTGAGAAGTAATTAGTGAGTTTAGCAAGGTCAATATACAAAAATTGTTTATATTTCTGAAGTGAAGTGAAAATCGCTCAGTTGTGTCTGACGCTTTATGACCCCATGGACTATATAGTCCAAGGAATTCTGCAGGCCAGAATACTGGAGAGTGTAGCCTATCCCTTCTCCAGCACATCTTCCTGACCCAGGAATTGAACCGTGGTCTCCTGCATTGCAGGCGGGTTCTTTACCAGCTGAGCCATAAAGAAAGCCCAAGAATACTGGAGTGGGTAGCCTATCCCTTCTCCAGCAGATCTTCCTTACTCAGGAATTGACCTGTGGTCTCCTGCATTGCAGGCGGATTCTTTACCAACTGAGCTATGATACTAGCAATAAAAAATTAGAAATTAATTCTTAAATACATTTGCAATAGCATTGAAAAACATGAAATACTTATTGATAAGTTTAGCCAAATATGTACAAAAATTGTACACTAAAAACTATAAAACATTGGTAAGAGAAATTTAACAAAAAACATGAAACATAAAAGAAAAAATAGATAATATGGACTTAATATAAAATTAAAATTTCTGTTCTTTAGAAGACGTTACTAAGAAAATAAAAAATGAAACCATAGACTGTAAGAAAGAAAATATTTGCAAAAAAAATTTTTCCATGAGTAAAACTATGGCTGCTTCATGTTGATGTTTTGTAGAAATCAACACAATACTGTAAAGCAATTATCCTTCAGTTAAAAATGAATAAAAAGAAAAAATACATTTATTAAGTTCAAAAAAAATTTTTGATAAACAATTTGTATACAGAATGTCTAAAGAACTCTTGATAATTTCATGATAAGAAAGAAAATTTTCATTTGTAAAAATATGAACACACACATCACAAAAGAAGAAATCTGGATGGCTAATCAGCACAGGCAAACATGCTAACATCATCAGTTACTGCATGCATGCTCTGTCATTCAGTCATGTCTGACTCATTGTGAACCCTGTAGCCCACCAGGCTCCTCTGTCCATGGGATTATCCTGGCAAGAACACTGGAGCAGATTGCCATTTCCTCCTCTGGGGGAATCTTCCCAACCCAGAGACTGAACTCACATCTCCTGCATTGGCAGGGGGATTCTTTACCACTGTGCCACCTGGGAAGTGATATGTAAATTATATCTCAATTAACCTGACTTAGATAAATAAGGAAAAAAATATATATATATATATCAGAGAAGGCAATGGCACCCCACTCCAGTACTCTTGCCTGGAAAATCCCATGGACGGAGGAGCCTGGTAGGCTACAGTCCATGGGGTCGCTAACAGTCGGACACGACTGAGCGACTTCACTTTCACTTTTCATTTTCATGCATTGGAGAAGGAAATGGCAACCCACTCCAGTGTTCTTGCCTGGAGAATCCCAGGAGTGGGGGAGCCTGGTGGACTGCCGTCTATGGGGTCATGCAGAGTTGGACACGACTGAAGCGACTTAGCAGCAGCAGCAGCATATATATATATATATACACACACACACACAAATACTTACACAGAAGGAGAAGAAGGCGTCAGAGGATGAGATGGCTGGATGGCATCACTGATGCAATGTGCATGAACTTGGGCAAACTTCGCCTGGCATGTTCCATGGGGTCACAAAGAGTTAAACATGATTGGATGACTGAACAACGACAACATACAAATAACATTGATATATATAATGTTCACTTAAAGTGTCCATATACGCATTAAATGTGGGTAATTGCTATTTTACTCATAATTTTAAATTTTGTTATAATTCACAAGGAGAAAAATTATGAGTGTGATAGTGATTCTATATATTGATTGCCTATAGGCACACTTTCAATGAACTATATATAGTTTTATAGTACTTTTTTTAACCTTTGTTATTTGTTTTATTATATTAATGGAAATGTAATTTTTATCTGTTGGATCTAATAAACACTGCAATTTGGGTTTTGTGTGTCTTTGCTTTCTTCATTTCGTTTGTCTGGTAATTCATTTTTATTGCATTTGGCTAATTAATGGGTCTGCTATTGAATAGGAATAAAGAAAAGGAAAAACTGGTTCTTCATCACAGATAGTTACAGAAGCACTGAATGCCTAGAGCCTGTGCTCCACAACAAGAGAAGCCGCCACAATGAGAAGCCCTTGCATCACACTGAAAGAGCAGTCCCTGCCTGCCGCAACTAGAGAAAGCTCATGCAGAGCAACAAGGACCTAGCGCAGCCAAGAAAGAAAAAAGCACTAGTAAGGCAGGTGTAGAGGCCCATGCATGTATGTGTGTGTGTGTGCGTGTGTGCATTAGTTGTTTCCCTTGTAATTGGTTTGGATCACTGTCTATCTGCAGATCAACCTTCTATTCATAGCAAGCAGCAATTCTAATAATCCACTGAGTCTTAAGTACAAAATCATTTCCCAGTATAGCTCTCCTGGCAATCTGTGACTAATTCTCAACTCTTTCTGAAATTGGAGAGGAAGAGATATGATCAGCTATCTCAAATCCCAACATAAAGTTCCTTTCAATTTTAAAATCCTAAAATTCGATTGGGAGTTTATTTAAAAAAAAGCTTAGGGTGTTTGCCAGGGTCATTGCACAGAGAAGTCTCCTTAACCTAGTCCTTTTCACCAAGCCTAGATACTTTCCCTCAACTCAGTCAATGGTAACAGATACCGACTCTCTATAGGGCCCCTGCTGCTGCTGCTAAGTCACTTCAGTAGTGTCCAACTCTGTGCAACCCCATAGACGGCAGCTCACCAGGCTCCCCTGTCCCTGGGATTCTCCAGGCAAGAACACTGGAGTGGGTTCCCATTTCCTTCTCCAATGCATGAAAGTGAAAAGTGAAAGTGAAGTCGCTCAGTTGTGTCCAACTCTTAGTGACCCCATGGACTGTAGCCTACCAGGCTCCTCCGTCCATGGGATTTTCCAGGCAAGAGTACTGGAGTGGGTTGCCATTGCCTTCTCCGATAGGGCCCCTACTCAGCCCTATAATAGAAAAGATGAGCAAGGCAGAGTCTGTCCCCTCAAGAGATTTATAGTTCATCTTATAATAACAATTACTCTTCACAATGTTAATCCCAAAGCCTCTCTCCGTACATGCTCAGTTGTGTCTGATTCTTTGCAACCCCATGGACTGTAGCCCACCAGGATCCTCTGTCCATGGGGTTTTCCAGGCAAGAATACCGCTGTGGGGTGCCATCTTCTCCTCCAGGGGATCTTCCAGACCCAGGGATGAAACCCACATCTCCTGCATTGGCAAGCGGATTATTTACACTGAGTCACCTGGGAAGCCAATCCCAAAGTCAGTAAGATCCAGAATTATCAGGAAAAATTCAGTTGTGTTTTCTTCCTTAAGTAACAAAGTAGTGCCAGAAATGTTAGAAAAAATATATGATTACAATAATTAAAATAAATAGCTCGTCCCTTAAATTTCAGTAAGGTAAGAATTAATTCTTACCCAAACACCAAATTCCTCAGAGTTTTTGCTCTTAAGCGACTTAGCAGCAGCAGCAGCCCACTTGAAACTGTTATCCAAGAAGGATAGAACCTCCCTTCCCAAAGGGAATAATTAGTTTGACATTGACCACCTGACCTGCCTCTTGAGAAAGAGGACCTGTATGCAGGTCAGGAAGCAACAGTTAGAACTGGACATGGAACAAAAGACTGGTTCCAAATAGGAAAAGAAGTATGTCAAGGCTGTATATTGTCACCCTGCTTATTTAACTTATATGCAGAGTACATCAATGAGAAACGCTGGGCTGGAGGAAGCGCAAGCTGGAATCAAGATTGCCGGGAGAAATATCAATAACCTCAGATATGCAGATGACACCACCCTTATGGCAGAAAGTGAAGAGGAACTAAAAAACCTCTTGATGAAAGTGAAAGAGGAGAGTTAAAAAGTTGGCTTAAAGCTCAACATTCAGAAAACGAAGATCATGGCATCCAGTCCCATCACTTCATGGCAAATAGATGGGGAAACAGTGGAAACAGTGGCTGACTTTATTTTTTTGGGCTCCAAAATCACTACAGATGGTGACTGCAGCCATGAAATTAAAAGACGCTTACTCCTTGGAAGGAAAGTTATGACCAACCTAGACAGCATATTAAAAAGCAGAGACATTACTCTGCCAACAAAGGTCCATCTAGTCAAGGCTATGGTTTTTCCAGTGGTCATGTATGGATGTGAGAGTTGGACTATAAACAAAGCTGAGCGCCAAAGAATTGATGCTTTTGAACTGTGGTGTTGGAGAAGACTCTTGAGAGTCCCTTGGACTGCAAGAAGATCCAATCAGTCCATCCTAAAGGAGATCAGTCCTGGGTGTTCATTGGAAGGACTGATGTTGAAGCTGAAAGTCCAGTACTTTGGCCACCTCATGAGAAGAGCTGACTCATTTGAAAAGACCCTGATGCTGGGAAAGATTGAGGGCAGGAGGAAAAGGGGACGACAGAGGATGAGATGGTTGCATGGCATCACCGACTCAATGGACATGGGTTTGGGTGGACTCCGGGAGTTGGTGATGGACAGGGAGGCCTGGCATGCTGCGGTTCATGGGACTGCAAAGAGTCGGACATGACTGAGTGACTGAATTGACTGAACTGATTGATACACCCTTGTTTTCTCCCAGTGTCTTGGCTTTTTTGCTCACAATTTTTCTGTACTTACTTGCTTGTTTATAGATTTTTCTGTTGAGATACTAGACATAGCCCCTCTGGTTTATTGCTATTTTCAAGTAGTGGAACACAAGGTTTATATAGAAACCCTAATTTCCAGGCTTTTCTTCTGCTGAAATGTGAAGGCCAGGACCTTAAGAGATAATGGTCTAAATGGCTCTCATTTTGAAGCTAACAGTTTAAAACCCAACCATTTGTAAAGAAGTTCTTTCTAGAATTTGCCTCCACTCCCTGGAAAAGATTTGACTTTCCTAATGAGCCATGTACCTCCATTTACTATAAAATAGACATTCTGTAATTTATCCTATTTTATTTTGGCTTAAGCTAAATAACTATGTCTCTAGATCTCAATTACTCAATTGTTCCTCTATGTGATTTTTTCACTTCTCTTTTAACCTGTCTTACAACTTTAATCTGCCTCAAAACTTCTGTGGAAGTTAGCAGGTATACAGCACTCAAAAGTAAACATTAAATTAATAATGGCAGTTTAAGAATGGATTCTATTAATTCCTTCCTCTCCATTCACTACTAGTTGTATAATAATCAGATTTTGAGGTGTTTCAAGTGCCTAGATTTATTTCTTTTAGTGAAATCCATGTTCAATAGATGGATTTTAATTAGTATTTCTACAATTTAATTTAATTAGTATTTCTACAATCAGGTAGAAATACTAATTAAGGTAAAATTAGATATTACTTATTCTTTCTCTAAAAAATCAGAAATAACTGAGTAGGTTTCTGAAGAAGATAATTTTGTAAACAAAAAATTTAAAAATTTGCAAGCAACTAAATCCAGGCAGTCAGTAATAGCACTCCCCAAGAAAATACTACTATAAAAATTTGAAATTATTCCTTAAGAGCAAACAAACAAAACAATATACAAGATATTTGAACAACATGGATAATAAGCAACATGTTTTCTTAAAGACAGCATCAAAAATTTTAACCTATAACCAAAATCTGGAGTTCAGGTTTACTTCTGAATATAATCTCATCAAGGGTGATCATGTTTCCAGTATCTCTTTACACCTCGGTAATAAAACAATGTGAGTGGACACTGGAAATGTCTGTCTGCCATCCCATTCTGCAAGTTGGTCTTTTACTAAAACATCTTCAGTTAAAAGTTCTCCAGTTGCTATTATTTACTGTGGTCAGGCGACCAGATAGCGGGGTCCCTCCCCTCAGGGTCCTGGGCTGTAAATTAGAGAGAAGGCAGAAGTGAACTGAGTTTGGTGGTCATTTGAGATCCTGATGGACATTTGTCTACCTCACAAAAGCCCCCTTCAATTGGGCTCAATTTGTCACAACTGACAGCTTCTGCTCTAAAGAGGCCCAGATCTGGAGTGGCACAGATGTTAACAGTTTTTCTCTTTGCTCAGTTTGGACCACAGGGACAAAATTCACAGAGCTGATAATTCTAAGCAACCTGCAAAACCTCAAATATGCACCTTTCCCTATCTCTTTTCAGAGCTCATTGATGTTATTCCGATCAGTTTCCTTAGGGCGAAAGCCATTGCCAGAACCAACGAGCAGGAGACCTACAGGAACACAATAATTTCATGAAGCATTAGAAGGACTCTAAAAAATAAAAACTGAGAGGGCATCTTCACGCAAGTCTCTGAGCTTTTAGAAGGCAGAGCCCAGCCTCACTCACCGCTGTATCATCCCACGGGGTTGAACTGGGTGGACCACGCAACAGTCCCTCTGTAAATGATGCACAGAATTGACAGAGGACCTTGACATGTGGTCTTAACGAGCCCATTTCCCTCAAGTCTCCCTTACACTGGTTTCAAAGAAGTTCCAATTTGTAACCAGACATCCACAGCAGGGGCCATTAGAAGGTACAATCACAGTGGATTCTTGTGGCAAAAGCCATCCAACTCTTGTGTGTTTTGTCTGTTCCCAGAAAAATGACTGAGGAAAACAAAAATTTTTGTGCAGGCACCTTGCCGTGAGTACAGTTTTCATATAATTGTCTTAAGAGTAATTGAATCTGTCTTTTAACAACTCACAAATTATCTCCTGACAACTTGAAATAATAGACTTTTTTGTTAAAAGGAAAAGCCTGTGGAGACCAAAGGTTAAACAGGTCTTTTCATCATGATAAATCACTGGTTAATGAGGTCACTATTGTTGAGTATTACGACCATTCCCTTTAATGCCATTACCTCCTGGTTGTAAAGCTGACACTACCAATGGGCTGCATTCTTTGAACTTTTCCACAATATTGACTGGCTTTTCTGAGCAGATGTTCCTTGCATGTGATTGCAAGAGGTTCTACAATTCTCAGTCAAGGAAACAGCTTCAGGGAAGCTTATGGAAACCAGACGATTGAGGCTTTGGCAGAGACAAGGTTAAGAAGGAGCAGGAAAAAAGAACACAAGTTTTAATTCTGTGATAATAACTTCAATTTGCCCCATGTACCTGAGGTGATATTATGTGGCAACTAGCACCAGAGAGCTTAATGAATGGTTATTCATTAGAAATAAGGTGAAAAGTGCAATTAATACTTGGATTTCTCCTTACACATTACAATAGCATACATCTTCTCAAGTTGATTCTTACACAAATTCTCTATGTTCCATTTATTAATACTACTTTTAGATGGGGAGACTGAGAACCTTAGAGAATTCCTTTTTCTAGGTCTTGCAGATATTAGGTGATAAGGAATTATTGACACCAATCTCATGCTCTCTCATACACACAATCATTGACACCAGAAGAAGAAATTAACTAACTACACATTAGACTCCGGTAAGTATTAATAGTCACTTCAGATGTTTCTTTTAGAAACAACAATTCCACAAGAGTTGTTCTTCATTTGCACTCAATGACTGAACAGAAACAGAACTATATAATTTTTACAATAGAAAGATTTTAGAGAGATTGTAATTCCCAATTACATAGGGAACAGAGGCCCAGAGGTAACTTAGCAATTCTCATAGCCAGATGATGAATGAAGATATCATGAATGTCATATTTGCAGCAGCATTCTTAGAGCAGAATTGCTTCAGGGCACATTTACAATTTTTTGAATCACAAAATCTCCCTTCCTTAATGTTTTCTTGTTGTTGCATTGTGTTGTTTTGTCTGCCTGAATTAAAAATGAAAAATGGGATTAATAAATCAGATATACTGCTAATATGAAATCATGTATAATGCCTTCCAAATACACATTGTTACTATTATGTAGGCAGGACACCCAGATATTTTGGCATGAACTGTACATTTATTAACATCTGCTACTCACTGCCTTTGTGAAAAAAAGAGGAAAATTAAGCCATTGCCATCACTGGAGCGCTAGCAGACATTCAGTTGAAAAAGATGTGTATGAATTTATACCATTCCTGTTTCATAAAATTTTGAAGCATTGGAATAACTTAAATGTTTTACTTTTTGAGTTATTGAGAAAGAACTTTTCTCATAGGGGAATAAATCTAGAATCACTGATGTTTGCTACCTTTTTCCCCCTCACAGTAAGTAATGACACCTACAACATTAGCCAAGCTTTGCTACTTCAGTCTGTGTTTTTACATTTTTTACATGCTTTAAACTTTTTATTTTATATTGGAATATAGCCAATTAACAATGTTGTGATGGTTTCAGGTGCGTAGCAGAGTGATTCAACCATGCACACACGTGCATCCATTCTCCCCCAGCTCCCCTTCCCTCCGGGCAGCCACATGGGTCCAGCCATCACGGTTTGGGTTTGCATCACTTTTGAGGGATACTGATGAGATTTAGAGAGGATTAAAAGAGAGACTTGAAAAAATGGGGAAGCAAGAGAACAGCAGCATATTGGATGTTCATTAAGGGCAAACCACTTTTGTATCTGGCAGATAGAAGGCATTCAACCCATGTTTGTTGAATTAACTGAATAGGTACAAATGCACAAATCATAAGTGAACACTTCACATATACTCTATAGATAATGGTTTAATTTATACTTCAGGCTTCCTTTTCCAAAGCTGGCTGACTTCAAATATTTAATTTATTATCACAACTTCCAACTGTCAATCAGGTGGAGAATCGTTTTGTCTCTTTTGACAGATGAGGAAATAGAGCCACTGAACAGGAAGCATACTATATACAAAAAGAAATACTGATTTCAACTGAATCTTGCTCCATCTTTTCAAAATTATAAAAGGGAAACCATCCAAAATAAAACTGAAACATTTAACACAAGAAGAGGCAATCTTGGTTGTGTATGTTCCTGCAAAGAGGGAAAGGTTTCCATTTTGGGGGAACAACAACAAAAAAAGAGTCAAAAATCTTTCCTCTCACACAACAAAGGATAAAATGTGGCATTGAAATAGGAAATTAATCCCCCCAGTGCTTTGTCTCTGTATTGTCAAAAACTCTGATATGGGGGAAAATTCTAGATGTCTGGAATCCCATATCAAAGCCCTAATAATGAGCTGTTTTTCACTTTTTTTTTTTGAGAACTGCAACCCTGGATCTGCAGGGGGGATTAGGCAAATGTTCATTAGTAGGGCTTAATTTCCAAACCTAAACTCAGACTAGGCCTAGTCCACATTCACATGAAATAAAAAAAAAAAAAGAAGAAGAAGAAGTCAGGCACACTTCAGGATGTTTTGAAATACATGGATATTAAGTCCTGTCTTGGTAAAACAAATATTCTGCTTAATTTCTTTTTTCACCACATTCAGGTATCATACAGAGTCTGAATTGGAGACTAAACCTATTCTCTCACTTTAAGGGATTATAGTGTTTCAATAATCAAATTAAATAAGTGATTTCAAGAACATGGGTCTGGTCAGTGGACAGAGAAATAACGAGAGGATGGTAGTTAATATTTTACTTGAACTCACCACAATGTTGTATTGTGCCACCTTTGGCTAGTGTAGTTATTCTCATTTTAGATGAAGAAAATCAGCTTCTGATGGGTGAAACGAGAGGTGAGCATGTAACATCACTAGCGAAACAGTCTTGCCTCTCTGTTTCTAGCTCACTGCAGTGATCAGCAGTATGGTGGTTATAATGTCTGCAGTGCTTTAAAAAACCTCAATATAATCTTGTGATAGAGAAGATGAGCCAGATAGCTTAAAGTGTATAACTCCACGGGTGGCCAGCTCACATCTAGAATGTGTACTTCCCAGGAGCAGGTGGCTAGTGCTATTTCAGAAAACATACATCCCAGAGGAGGCCAGGTCATTCCTGATTGACAACTCACATGCTGCTAATTGGAATACAGGGCTGTCAAAAAGGGATATTATTAGTGAAACTAGTATCCTGTTAAATAGAATAAATGTTAGAAAATGGGTTTGCATTCAACATAAAGGGATGGGCAAAAATAGTTTAGGGTCTCTCTCCATCTTTGTATGAACAAGGTATAAGAATCCACTGGGGGACTTCCCTAGCAGTCCAGTGGTTGGGACTCTGAGCTTCCAATGCAGGGGACACAGGTTTGATCCCTGGCTGGGGAATTAAGATCCCACATGTTGTGTGGTGCAGCCAAAAATAAAATAAAAGGCACATGCCATTGGGGAAAAGAGCATCTAAAATAAAAAGAATCCACTGAGGCACTGCAGGAGCAAGGGGATCCAAAGACCCTGAGAAGTTTGTCTTCAAGGAGAGCTAGAAGACAGCTACACAATCCATCAAGCATTCCTGGACTCACCCCTGTGATCATTTAGTATCCACCTTCAGCCATACCGTAGCCCCAGTCTATAGATTAAGTTCTGATCTTCAAATTCCGAATCAAAAATATTCAAGGAACCTTAGTCTGAAGTTTGGAGTTTAAGCATCAACTTTCCCACATGTCTGGGGTTGACTTTGGGTGGCCAAAGTTTTGACAACTTGGCTTTTTCTTCTTCCTGGGGACTTTGTAATATGATCACAACTTGGCTGCCTGGGTAAGGATCCTCCTCAACCGTCATTCCAAACCCAGAGTTTGGGTCCTGCTCTTGACATACAGATTCTAGCCAGGAAAGTACAATTTCCATAAGTTTGCCCAAGACAGTCCTGGTTAATGCCTATTGACGCAGTGTCATTATTGTGTAATTATTAATAGCACTCCGATTCCCTCTTAGAAGTGTCCTGGTTTGCATAAGAAATTATATGTTCACTCTACCCTTGAGAGAAGAAAACCTTCTCTTCTTCAGCATTATATTCCTGGGGCTTGGCAAGGAGATGGGCTTCAATATGTATCAGCTGAAAGTGAAAGTCACTCGGTTGTGTCAGACTTTTTGCCACCCCATGGACTATAAGTTCAAGGAATTCTCCAGGCCAGAATATTGGAGTGGGTAGCCTTTCCCTTCTCCAGGGGATCTTTCCAACCCAGGGATCAAATCCAGGTCTCCCGCATTGCAGGTGGATTCTTTACCAGCTGAGCCACAAGGGAAGCCCAAGAATACTGGAGTGGGTAGCCTATCCCTTCTCCCTTCTCCAGCAGATCTTCCTGATCCAGGAATTGAACCAGGGTTTCCTGCATTACAGGTAGACTCTTTACCAACTGAGCTATCAGGGAGGCCCCCATGAGGATTCTCCAGGCAAGAATACTAGAGTGGGTTGCCATGCCCTCCTCCAGGGGATCTTCCCAACCCAGCGATCAAACCCAGGTCTCCCGCATTGCAGGCAGATTCTTTACCAGCTGAGCCACAGGGAAGCCCATGTATGGGCTGAAGGAGTGAGTTAAGTGAATGAAAGACTCTGTCACAGTGTGTTACCCGGAGCCAGTCTTCCTGATATTACTACTGCTTAAGACTTGCCAACACCACTTGCGTTGACTTTCAAATACATTCTTACATTTCCTGCAGCCACTTAAATTAGGCCAACTTGAACTTTTCACTTTCATGCATTGGAGGAAATGGCAACCCACTCCAGTGTTCTTGCCTGGAGAATCCCAGGAACGGAGGAGCCTGTTGGGCTGCCGTCTACGGGGTTGCACAGAGTCGGACACGACTGAAGCGACTTAGCAGCAGCAGCAGCAGAAGTGTCTTCTACTGGCCAAAGCTGGGAAAATCTGAATATCAATGAGAGTAACAACATCAATGTGTTGAACACATTAAATAAGATTAAGCTCATAATTAAAAGTGATAATCAAAAGATTCCAAAACAAAACTTCATTTGTGATTTTTGGAAGACCTGAGGAACCAATTCATCATTTAAAAACTAATATATATGGACTTCTCTGGTGGCTCACTGGATAAGAATTCACCTGCCAATGCAGGGAGCACAGGTTCGATCCCTGTTCCAGAAAGACTCCACATGCTGTGGAGCAACTAAGCCTGTGTGCCACAACTACCAAAGCCCATGCCCCTAGAGCCTGGACTCTGCAGCAAGAGAACCCGCCGCGCTGAGAAGCACACGCACCAGGAGGGAGCAGTTCCCACTCTCCGCAACTAGAGAAAGTCTGGACGCGGCAATGAAGATGCAGCACAGCCAAAGGTAAGTAAATAAATACAGCAGTGTGTACATGTCAAAAAAAAAAAAAACTAATACAGAAAGGGAAAGAATCAAGCACTGAGCCTGCCTTTCTTACAGGACTAACTACACCTCACTGTAGGTCATCAGCTCCTGAGGGGACGTTTGGCTTTATGATAGGACACCAGCTAAAAACCAAAGACTGAATGATGTATTTAGAATATCAACATTTTCCAACTTCTAAGGAAATAATGAGTCTAGATTGGTGGTTTTCAAATGGAGCAATTTTGACCTTCAGTAGACATTTGGCAATGTCTGAAGACAGTTTTGGTTGTCATAACTGGGGAAGAGATGCATATAGCGTCTAGTGAAGAGACATCAGGATGCTGCTAAACATCTGAAAATGCCCAAGACAGTGCCCCACAGTAAAGGGTTATTTGGCTCAAAATGCCAACAGTGCTAAGGATGAGAAACCCTGAAGTGGACAATAATCCTTAATGGTTGCGAACATTAGAGACAAGCAGACACTGTGTCCCTCATGAGAGGCATACACAGCACCTCCTATACAGTCATCATGCAAGATAAATCAAGCTTGCATCTGAGTAAACCTCTAGTTCAGGGGCTCTAGTAGGCATTCAAATCCCCAAGTGGGCTTTTGAAAACACATATTTCTGGGATCCTCAACTGAAGTTGCTGATTGGATAGCCCACCTCGGGTGGGCTCCGAGGTGTTGGCCCTGCTGGCCCAGGCTCACACTCCAAAATACAACTTTCAGTTTACAAGAAATAAAGAAGGTAGGGGAACATCTTAACTCATTATAATATTCATCCATCATACTCTGTATTATACTATTGGAGTTCATTATAATATTCTCTTCTGACCTGGGAGTGGGGGGCTTATCTAACAGTGTCATATCATTTTGTCTTTTCATACTGTTCATGAGGTTCTCATGGCAAGAATACTGGAGTGGTTTGCCATTCCCTCCTCCAGTGGACTACTTTTTGTTAGGATTCTTCACAATGACCTATCAGTCTTGGGTGGCCCTGCATGGCATGGTTCATAGCTTCATTGAGCTTCACAAGTCCCTTTGCCATGACAAGGCTATGATCCATAAAGGGGTGTCCAATATGCTATGGGGAAGAGCAGAGGGCAATCATTAATAGCTCCAGAAAGAATAAAGGGGCTGGGCCAAAGCAGAAATGATGCTCAGTTGCAGATGTGTCTGGTGGTGACAGTAAAGTCTGATGCTGTAGAGAACAATACTGCATAGGAACCCGGAATGTTAGGTCCATGAATCAAGGTAAATTGGACATCATCAAGTATGAGATGGCATGAGAACATCGACATCTTAGGAGTCAGTGAACTAAAATGGACAGGAATGGGCAAATTTAATTCAGATGATAAGTATATCTACTACTAGGGGCAAGAATCCCTTAGAATAAATGAAGTAACCTTCATAGTCAACAAAAGAGTCCAAAATGCAGTACTTATGTGCAACCACAAAAATGAAAGAATGATCTCTGTTCGTTTCCAAGGCAAATCATTCAGTATCACAGTAATCAAAGTCTATGCCCCAACCACTAATGCTGAAGAAGCTGAAGTGGAACGGTTCTATGAAGATCTATATGACCTTCTAGAACTCACACCAAAAAAAGATGTCCTTTTCATCATAAGGGACTAGAATGCAAAAGTAGGAAATCAAGAGATACCTGGAGTAACAGGCAAGTTTGGCCTTGAAGTACAAATGAAGCAGGGTGAAGGCTAACAGAGTTTTGCCAAGAGAACACACTGGTCATAGAAAACACCCTCTTCCAACAACACAACGGACAATTCTACACACGGACATCATCAGATGGTCAATACTGAAATCAGATTGATTATATTATTTGTGGCTGAAGATGGAGAAGCTCTATACAGTCAGCATAAACAAGACCGGGAGCTGACTGTGGCTCAGATCGTGAATTCCTTATTGCAAAATTCAGACTTAAATTGAAAAAAGTAGGGGAAATCACTAGGCCATTCAGGTATGACCTAAATCAAATCCCTTACGATGATATAGCAGAAGTCACAAATATATTCAAGGGATTGGATCTGATAGACGGAGTGCCTGAAGAACTATGGATGGAGTTTCGTAACATTGTACAGGAGGCGGTGATCAAAACCATACCCAAGAAAAAAGAAATGCAAAAAAGGAAAAATGGTTGTCTGAGGAGGACTTATAGTTGATAAAAGAAGAGAAGTGAGGCAAAGGAGAAAAGGAAAGATATGCCCAACTGAATGCAGAGTTCCAAAGAATAACAAGGAGAGATAAGAAAGCCTTCCTAAGCGATCAGTGCAAACAAATAGAGGAAAATCATAGAATGGGAAAGACTAGAGATCTCTTCAAGAAAATTAGCGATACCAAGAGAACATTTCATGCAAAGATGGGCACAATAAAGGACAGAAATGGTATGGACCTAACAGAAGCATTAGATGTTAAGAAGAGGTGGCAAGAATATACAGAAGAACTATACAAAAGAGATCTTAATGAGCCAGATAATCATGATGGTGTGATCACTCACCTAGAGCCAGACATCCTGGAGTGTGAAGTCAAGTAGACCTTAGGAAGCATCACTGTGAACAAAGTTAGTGAAGCTGATGGAATTCCAGCTGAGCTATTTCAAATCCTAAAAGATGATGCTGTTAAAGTGCTGCACTCAATATGCCAAACTCAGCAGTGGCCACAGGACTGGAAAAGGTCAGTTTTCACTCCAAATCCAAAGAAAGGCAATGCCAAGGAATGTTCAAACTGCTGCATAATTGCACTCATTTCACACATTAGCAAAGTAATGCTGAAAATTCTGCAAGCTAGGCTTTAACAGTACGTGAACTGAGAACTTCCAGATGTTCAAGTTAGATTTAGAAAAGGCAGAGGAACCAGAGATCAAATTGCTACCATCTGTTGGATCATAGAAAAAGCAAGAGAATTCTAGAAAAACATCTACTTCTGCTTCATTGACTACACTAAAGCCTTTGACTGTGTGGATCACAACAAACTGTGGAAAATTCTTAAAGAGATGGGAATACCAGACCACCTTACCTATCTCCTTTTGTTTTGCTTTTTTAATATTAAAGATATTCTCTTTTATCCTAAGAAAGTTACAAAAATTTCTCTAGAAACTATATTTCTAATTGTCTATTCTGTGTCCATCTTAGTGTCCTTACCTGGTGGAGATAGTGTCTCCCAGACACAGTCCCTTGAAGGCTATAGCAACCTGCTATAAGTCTTGGGCAGTCCTAAGCTATATTTACAAAATGACACAAAACGACTATCACACAAGACACCCTGGGAACTCAAGGATAGTGTCACTGGGGTTGACCAGAAGGAAAGACCACCTCCTTCCTGATGTAAGAAATCAGGGATGGCTGCATGGAAGAGGAAGGGTCAGTTGATTCAGAACCTGAAGCAAACGCATAAGATTTTGACAGCTGGAGATGCAGTAGATAAGACAGACAAATGAAAAGTCAATCACTGCAATAGATGCAATGGGGCAAGGTCGAAACTGGTTCAGCATCTGCTCAGAGGCTGGCAGGAGCATGGGAGCCCAGGAAACTTGTAGATGTAAGGAAGTTGGAGACACATAGTGAAGAATGGAGAGTGCTCAGTAGATGATGTGTCGTAAGTCTCTTTTGTTTTTCAAAGGACTTGCCTTATTTTGGAAGCCTCACCCACATAGCTCTCTTGTGTAGGTCTAGTTCATGCAGGTTCTTTTCTACTTCCTTTCCTTTTGATACTGCAGACAATTCCCCTCTCCCTCTAATGTAGACAATTCTCTCCACCAATGGGTACATGTATATTTTCATTTCCACAAAGACAGCCCGCTGCAACACTACCCCCAGATGCACAGGGTGTCAGGTTGAAGAACTACAGAGATGGCCAGGCCAGGCAGGTTCTGTCAAATTCTCCACTGCCTTGCACACATTCCTGACCAAGGCTGCCCTAGGGCTGTGCTCCTCACTGAGGGAAATGGTTGTGACCCTCAGCTCCTTTATTGGGTTTCCAAGTGAAACAAATAAATTTGGTCTAAAAAAAAAATGCTCATTTCATGTACACTGATTAGCATAAAATTGCCCTTTTGTCTCAGCTGCTACAGAGAACAATGGTGCTGAGACTCCTGGCTGGGAAGACAGTCCCTTTCCCTTCTTGCACATTGGCTCAGGTCACTCCACACAAAGATCCCAAGGAACCAGATCAGCCAGACTTCCACTGTAAACACCAAGAAGGGACCTCTGGCCTCAACCTGCTGCATCTCTAGGTGAAAACATAAAACATGGACAGGACAGAAAGTATTCCTCTCCGAAGTGCAATTTCTACCTCCCTTCAGGAGCAGAACCTTAAGACACGGGCGATTTTATTTTATTTCCTCTTTTATTATTTATGCAGTGGCTATCGCATAAGTCCTGATTGGCCTTGACTCTTAGCATCTGAGAAAGAGGTGAGAAAGCAAATCAAGTCACTGCTTATTCCAAGAACTTGGAAGGAATTACCAGCCCTATAATGCTGAAATCCAAGTATATGTGTGTGTGTATATACATATATGGGCTTCCCTGGGGGCTCAGTCGGTAAAGAATCTGCTTGCAATGCGGGAGACCTGGGTTCGATCCCTGGGTTGGGAAGATCCCCTGGAGAAGGGAAAGGCTACCCACTCCAGTATTCTGGCCTAGAGAATCCCACAGACTATATAGTCCATGAGGTCCCAAAGAGTTGGACACAACTGAGCGACTTTCAATTCATTGTATACATATATATGTGTGTGAATACATATATTTGACTCTGAAGTATGCACTTTCCTACATTTTAATATCTCCCAAATACGCAGAAGTCCTATGATTAACAGCGCAAAATTATAAATGGCAGGAATTTTTCTTTCTTGGTGGCACATGAAACTGTGTGTGTTTAATAATTGATAATATCTTGGATTGGATTTAAAAACCAGTAAAAGTCAATGACAGACTGTTAGAAATTGATAAACAAACAAAAATCCTCGTATTGACAAGCTCTGCGCATCTCAAAGGAATTTCCCTTCTCATTCCAGTCCTCCAAAGAACAGTTTTCCGGGAGACAGAATTCTGTTTTATCAATCTGAAAATGAGGTAGTGTATCTCAAATTCCCTAAGACTACTGGTTCCTAGCAAAACTGCAAGGAGACAGAATCAACTTTAGGCAGACAGAGCTGGTTCTAACTTCCATTTCTGGTACTCACTATTCTTTCCTTTTTGAAGCTTCACTTACCTGCTCTATAAAAGATTGATGACATTTCTCTCCTAGAAATGAGATAAAGCCTGGTATGTAGGAGATGCTCAGAAAAAGTTTCTTATCTATTAATACAGTTATTTGTGATACTAGATACACAATTGCCCAGAAGTTCATGCAATCTGCAAAACACACCAATCAGGTATGAAACTGGTAACTTAAAGCAAGGTCACACGGTTGGTGAAAGAGACGGGGCTGGGGGTTCTGAACAGACTAGTGTTCTCTTTTCTATTCAACAGCCGACTCTGTCAAAATTCTCATCATAGCCCCCAAGGCCTGCACTCTGGATCCTAAAGAGCCCCAACCCACTCAAAAAGCGAACAAACAAATCCAGAGAGTGACATGAAAATGGCTAGGTTCTTTAGAAGACATTGACTGGTTCTAGTGAGCATCTGTGTGAATTATCATGTCAAAAATGCAGGGGTCATAACGAGCTCTGATAGGATCCGATGCCTGTGACCCCCTCCCCTGACATCCTCTGGGGGCCACCAGTCCTAGCCCGACACAGCTGCTCTGCTACCCCAGTTCGCAGCTATATTGACACAGCCATTTTCATGGTAGGCCTGTTGTAAATTTGTTGTTACATGGTGCGTCTGCCCCAAATTGCACGGTGTACGTAAATTTTTGTGTGTGTGGCGGGGCTGGCACGGGGGTTGGGGGGGTACCGGGGCTGAATGGAGCGTGTGATGAGCAACCCGCAGGAGACCTAACCCTGATAAATTGTTTACTTGTTAGCGATGGGGCTCAAGCGTGGGCCGGGGGCTGCGGGCTCAGCGGGACAGCCGTAGAAGGTGGACCCACGCCAATTACGAGCCATTGTGGCGTCGCACCCTGTGATTGACACCAATGTCTCCCCTCTCACCATGGGTCCTTTTACTCTCCCAGACCCAACACAAGCCCCACTGTGCTAATACCATGGTGTCTTCAATTTCCTCTGCTGCCAGCAAAAATTAACCTAGGCCTGCAGCCTGTGGAAGACCTAAGGCCTCTGTTTTATCATGCATTTTCCCCCAGTTTTTCAAGGATGAGTTAAAAAATAGAGGTTGCTAAGGCCAGTTGGGCAACAAAGGAAGCAAAGGGACAAACATTATCTTTGGATGACTGACTTCAAAGTTAATGATCTTCCCCACTGAATCGTGCCCTCCGCTCCTCAATGAGGTCTTTGCCATCAGATAAAGAAGCGCCTCTTTAATCCACTAACACTTCTTTGTCCCTTTGTGGCAAAATGATCATTTCATCAGTTTCGGGTACTCTCTGCCGGGAGAGGTTTTTTTTTTTTTTTTTAGCCTGAGTGATTCAGAGCAGGAGGGACAGAGAAGGGTATTTCTCTACTTCATTTTTCCTCAAGTGACGGCTGAATAACTATGCAAAAAAATTAAGGCATAATGACCCAGTAACAGTGACAAAACCTAATTAGTCACGGAGGCCACTGGGTAATGAGCCGCAAAACCCGGCTCTTGAGTGTGTAATAACTGTATTTTTCTCCATTTCTTCCCCTTTAGTCACAGCCTTGTGTGGCATTTTTAACAAACTAAAATGGCACCAGATGCAACAGGGTTCAGACATTTTAACTTGAATTAAGAAACCATATGTTCCGATAAGTCATGGTCTCTTCTTTCCCACAGACTGGGTGCTCCATCTGCGAGGTAACACTCCGATGGCCCATGGTGAGTGAGCACCCCACAAACACCATGAGGGGCTGGGCTTGGGAGTGGGGTCTCCAGAACCGTTGCTAGAGACAGCGGTTCTGACTCCCGCCGGCATCCTGGATATTCCAGGTGTGGGGCCCAGATTGTTCTCTGAGCACGCTAAGACTGAGAAGCTTGAGGGGGAGAGCAGATGGGAGGGGGCTCTGTGTCCAAATAATTGAGTCTGGAATGCTGAGAATTGCCTTTAACCCTGGTGGCTCAGGTGGGAAAGTACCGCTTACAATGTTCAATCCCTGGGTTGGGAAGATCCCCTGGAGGAGAGACTGGCAATCCACTCAGTATTCTTGCCTGGAGAATCCCATGGAGAGAGAAGCCTGGCGGGCTACAGTCTGTGGGGTCACAAAGAGCCCGACATGACTGAACAACTAAGCATGCATTTATGACAACGTCATCCACTTTCGGGTGATTTAAGACACACTTTAGCCAAGTCTGAGGCTCCCAAGAGCCTTGAGAATTAGGATGGTCCTGGTCTCCTCCATCCTTTTGAGAGAAAGCAACCAAGGATCAGTGAGCTTAGGACACTGCCCATGACCACAGGAGTGCAGGCATCAAGCTTTGGAGCCACATCTGTGATCATTATCCCAGCGTATTTCCTGTTTGTTGTCATTATTATTGTTGTTAGCAGTAATTCCCCTTTGCAGTTAGAACATTTTTTAAAGGGCGGAAAGTTTACATAGCATAGTTTGGCATGACCTCTGTCTTCAACCCTCAGATCCAGAGTCAGTTAGGTAACAGGCCAGTAATAAACAATGCTTATTTGGAGCGGGGCATCATCGGGGGTGTGCCCTTGGCCCTGCTCTGATTTTAATGTGAGATACTTCCAAACCCCATCCAGGCAGGCGCTGCCCTACAGTGCTAACTTTCATTTCTCCTCTGTTTCAGTGAAGGTCATCTTACTTCTGGACGACACCAACTTTGGGGCTGCGACTGGGCTTAGAAATAACAGGCATTACGATCTTTGCTCTATGCCACAGAAAGGCTGACTTTTCTTTTGTTCTTCCCCATACCCAGCAGACCAAGAAAAAAACCTTCACGAGATGAATCCAGCTCCCTCTAGATTTCAATAAGGATCTTATCTCCCCCTGAGCCTCCGGCTGGGGAATCACATAGAGGAATCTCAAATGAGGAGTCCCACGTGGAATACAGAGTATAGAATTCACCAGAAGACACAGACACAGGTTTGGAAAAAATTGCCTCCTTGGGGATTTTTAAATATCATGCAGTTAAAAAAAAAAAACACCAACCCAGCAGCAACTCTCTCCCTATAACAGGAACAATGCATGATATGAAAACATAAGCAAAAACAAAAAAAAATAGATTATACAACTCGAGGGTTTATATAATACATGTTATATTTTAATTCCCCATATAATTCTGACACAGCAAAGGCCTGGTGTCTGGGACTGTGTAAATGTGACAGCTCTCTGTTTCTCTAATCCAAGAGCAGCTGCATAAGGCAAAATAAGAATGTGGCGACCCCTGTTCAAAAATTCTCAAGGATTTCAAGACAGAGCATTAAACGAGGTGCGGGCCCTTCCACACCTTGGGTCCTGTGTGACTGCACAGGTCACATACCCATGGAACCAGCCCCGGAAAGCAAAGCTCACGCATCAGCGTCCAGGTTGCAAAGGCGCATGTGAGACAACCATCAACAGTTGGGCTGAGAAGACCGCCTTGCGTTATCCCGACTTCTCACTCAGAGCGGTTCAAAGCTGACTCTTTTTCCTCTAAACTTTGAACTTCAGAAAGCCTACTTTAGCATCTCAGAAGTACTGTATGTAAAATAGGGAGTCTCTCCGTGCAGACAATGCCATTTCTTCTTGACTCTTCTCTGGACTTTCATCTATTCTAGTCCCCGGCAAGCTTGGCTGCTCTGCTCATTGGGCCTTTTCCTGCACTCCCGTCATTATCCTCTTTTTATATACTGCACTTCGTGCCCTTGTGAACCTGTTGAAAAATAGTGAAAGAGAGCTGAAAAGTACCACTGGCTCCTAAAAATAGTGCTGAGGAGGAGGCAGAAGGGGGAACTGCGGTTTTATTCAGTGCTAAAGATAACACCACCAGAGTGATAGACTCCTCCCAATTGTTTGTCTCCCCTCCCCACCCCGGGCACTGAATGAGCCTCTTAGCAGCTCTTGAGGGCCTGTCACAGGTAGGCACCCAACAGAGATAATTCCCAGCCTATGCTTGACTGCTTCTTTATAGACACTCACTCATGGTTCTGAAAGGCCTCAGACACTGTTGAATAAACTCCTACTCGCTTCCATAACCTTTTTCTCCCACTGAATTTTCCGGGGATGTGAGCAGCTTCCCAGCCTCGCCAGAGGATGCTTCTGAATGCACTCCTGTTCTGAATCAAAGTCTGACAGCCAAGCCCCTTTCCTAAACAAGAGAAGAAAACGGGGGCATCGTTCCCCAGGAGGAATCTCTGCGCTTTCTTCTTCAGGTGAAGGCCAGCTCCCAGAGGCTCTGGCCTTCTTCCTGCTCTTCGCATGGGTTTATTTAGTTAGGTTGCAGGAGACCCGTTTTTTGTTTTTGTTTTTGTTTTTTTAATAAACGAAAAAAGCTTCTGTTATCTGAGTCCTCTCTCTTTTGGTTTTGGACATGAAAGACATGCCTATGGGACATGCCGGGGGCCTATTTGTCCTCAGAATGTCCTAGAAGAACACCACACTGGCTGTGAATCCAAGCTCCACCATTTGTTAATGTGTAGGGCCTTGGGCAACTCCCTTGCCTGTCACAGTCTCATCTATAAAGTAGGGCTAATAACAACCTCTCTCATAGGCTACTTTCTATCAAAGGTTCAAATAGATCATGTATGTAGAGTGCTTTCCATGGTGCCCAAAGAATTCAATAAGTGTTAGTTTTTATTACTATACTATTTCTCTGTTTTTCTTTTGTTATTCTTCTGATTTGCAGACTCTTAGAAGGCAATGGCACCCCACTCTAGTACTCTTGCCTGGAAAATCCCGTGGATGGAGGAGCCTGGTAGGCTGCAGTCCATGGGGTCGCTAAGAGTCGGACACGGCTGAATGACTTCACTTTCACGCATTGGAGAAGGAAATGGCAATCCACTCCAGTGTTCTTGCCTGGAGAATCCCAGGGACGGGGGAGCCTGGTGGGCTGCTGTCTATGGGGTCGCACAGAGTCGGACACGACTGAAGCATCTTAGCAGTGGCAGAGGCCCTTTGAGGCCAGTCTTTGGCTTCTGAAGACTGTCTTCTGGCCTTTGACACTGACCACCTGCCATCCAGATCTTTCTAAGCTGGCTTCTTAGTGAAGGAGACACGACCTTCTCCTTATCACTATTAATTCATCTCTCTTTGTGTGTTCTAAACTTTGGGGCTTTATTTCTTTTTGGCTGTGCTGAGTCTTCATTGCTGCTATTGGGCTTTCTCTAGTTGCTGCAAATGGGGGCTACTCTCCAGTTGCAGTGCGAGGGCTTCTCCTAGCGGTGGCTTCTCTCCTTGTGGGGCACAAGCTCTAGGCTCATGGGTTTCAGCAGTTGTGGGGCACAGGCTTAGTAGTTTCAGCTCTTAGGCTTGGCTGTTCTGTGGCATGTGGGATTTTCCTGGACCAGGGATTGAACCCATGTCCCCTGCACTGGCTGGCAGGTGGATTCCTAATCACTGGTCCACCAGGGAAGTCCACTTTTCATCTGTCTCTTGAGAACACCCTAGGTGGACACATTTTGTTATAGTTCCTCATTCAAATAATGGGAGTGAATATCCCCATGACTTCAAAGGCCTCTTTTAAGATCACTGAGGCATGAGAGCACTTAGGGAAAATATTATATAAGACTTTGGATTACTGTTCTCTTTATTCTTTGTTCACCTTTTACTTCATTGTGTGAAATAAACAAAACAAATGCCTTGCTGCCTCCCTACCAGAAAGATAGAAAGATCCTTTTAGAGATTTCTCATTTAGAGGAAAATGAGGCCAAAAGTGGGGGCAACCTCCTTTCCTCTTCTTATTCCCCCAGCATTTCCTCTGGAACATCATTGGCACAAAATGCAAACTTCAAGGTGACCCATCTCTGAGGTCTTTGTTTTGAAATATCAGGCACCAGCAACACTTCCTCTATGAAACCACAAGGTTTTAATCCACACGCTGATTGGTGTGTGCTGGTGCTGGTTTAGCCACTCAGTTGTGTCCGACTCTTGCGGCCCCCTAGACTATAGCCCACCAGGCTTCTCTGTCCGTGGGATTCTCCAAGCAAGAATACTGGAGCAGGTTGCCATTTACTTCTCCAGGGGATCTTCCCAACGCAGGGATTGAACCCAGGTCTCCTACACTGCAGGCAGATTCTTAATTGGAACCTCTAGAATCAAGCGGGCTAGAGGCTAGGAAGGAGGCTCCCTCACTGAACACGTGAGCATTCTTTCTCTTAACAAGAAGAAAGGCATTTGTGTCCTATTCAAGTTGCTCCCCCTTTAGGATCAGCACAAAGCTGTCTGAGGTAAAGTCCTGGGGGAAATTGTTCAAAGGGAATTCCACCCCAATTCCAACCCACCCCAGAGAACCCATCACTCTGAGACATCTTTCCTCTCAGCAGGACTACTTGTGAGTAATTCACTTACTCATTCAGCTGTCTACTGAACACCTACTCTGTGCCCGGTCCTCTGCAATATGCGTGTGTGTGTGCACTAAATTGCTCAGTTGTGTCCGACTCTTTGCGACTCTATGGACTGTAGCCCACCCGACTCCTCTGTCCATGGAATTTTCCAGGCAGGAATTCTGGAATGGGTATCCATTCCCTTCTCCAGGGGATCTTTCTGACCCAGGGATGAATCCATGTCTTTTATGTCTCCTGCACTGGCAGGCGGGTTCTTTACCACTAGTTCCATCCGGGAAGCCACTCTTCCATGTGTGGGGATATGGAAATGAGTCAATAAATGATCCCCACGGCCAAGAACTCACTCTCAGTAGGATAAGGAGATTACATACAAAGAACTCTAAGCCATGGTTTAAAAAACCCACTGTGCCACAAAAGAGGTGCAAGCAAAATATTGTGGGAGTACAGAAGAAAGAGAGACGAGTTCAGTTTTCAAGAATTGGCAGGCGAAAGGACAGGATCAAAAAATCCTCTTGAATTGTGCCTTAAAAGATAAATCTGGATCTGTTCTTGCAAAGATTTGTTGAAAGAGGAAATGAGCTTCCAGGTGGAGGAACAGTCAAAGCTCAAAAGTGTCGGCCCAAGAGGCATGTTCAGGAACAAGAGATATTGCATTGCCATTCAATTTTCAAACATGAATGAACTCTGAGAGAAAGGGACTTCCAGTCTTGTTTGGAGCCACCTCCTGCTCTCAGTTTATGCCCAAAATGCTCACCTCTTTCCAAAGTACACAGAGTTCCACCAGGAGTCCTGAGGAGTTACACCAGCATAAGACTTAGTCTTTGCCCTCCCAGGGCTCACAGCCCTGCTTCTTCATCCTTTTCTCTCTCTCCATACATAGTGTTAACATCCCTTTTACTATACTAAAACAATCTATAGGTATTATCATATACCTTCCAGGGCTTCCCTGACTCACTGGTAAAGAATCTGCTTGCCAATGCAAGAGACGTGGGTTCAATCCCTGGGTCAGGAAGATCCCCTGGAGTTGGAAATGGCAAACCACTCCAGTATTCTTGCCTGGGAAGAATCTGTCCTGGGAAATTCCATGGACAGAGGAAACTGGCGGACTACAGTCCACGGGGTCGCAAAGAGTTGGACGTGACTGAGTGACTGAACATACACACACATTATCATATATGATATAAACTACATATTGAGCTGTGGTTTTGGAGAAGACTCTCAAGAGTCCCTTGGACTGCAAGGAGATCAAACCAGTCAATCCTGAAGAAAATTAACTCTAAATGTTCATGAGAAGGACGGATGCTGAAGCTGATACTCTTAATACTTTGGCCACCAGATGCGAAGAGCCTGCTCATTAGAACACACCCTGATTCTGGGAAAGATTGAAGGCAGGAGGAGAAGGGGATGACAGAGGACAAGATGGTTAGATGGCATCACTGACTCAATGGACATGAGTTTGAGCAAGCTCCAGGAGTTGGTGAAGGACAGGGAAGCCTGTGTGCTGCAGTCCATAGGGTCACAAAGAGTCGGATATGACTAAGCGACTGAACAACAACAACCTACATATATAATTTCAAAAAAAAAAAAAAAATGTGATACCCTGTCAGAGATATAAAGGAGAAATAAAAGGAAAATAATTTATAGTAGCATATATTTAAATATGTAAATGCTTGAGGACTCTTACACTAAAGTTATGAGAGATCAAAAGTTTTTATCTACATGTAGGATTATTGTAAATGCGGTCACTATAAAAGTGGATCAACAGACCTGTATTTTGCTGGAGAATCAAGCACCACAAACAGTGTTGCCATCAGTGGATGTAATTTTCTGAAGCGGTTGAAAACTCTTAGTCAAAGGCCAGGCTAAACAAAATGGATATGGGGAGAGGGGAAGAGAGGGTGAGATGTATGGAAAGAGTAACATGGAAACGGACATTACCATATGTAAAATAGATATTTTACATATTTATCCCTAGAGGGATGGGATGGAGAGGGAGATGGGAGGGAGGTTCAAAAGGGAGGAGGTATATGTATACCTATGGCTGATTCATGTTGAAGTTTGACAGAAAACAGCAAAATTATGTAAAGCAAAAAATATATATATATATATATATACACATATATATAAAATAGCCCTTCTTTGTTTTTTAACAGTGGTTGCTACATTCCTGGGAAATTCTCTGTATATTAAACTGTGCAATGATTACTTGGTGTCTACAGGCTCCAATCCTTTGGCCACCTGATACGAAGAGCCGACTCACTGGAAAAGACCATGATGCTGGGAAAGATTGAAGGCAGGAGGATAAGGGGGTGACATTGGATGAGATGGTTGTATGGCATAATTGATGCAATGGCCATAAACTTGGACAAACTCCAGGAGATGGTGAGGGACAGGGAGGCCTGGCGTGCTGCAGTCCATGGGGTTGTGGAGTTGGACATGACTTGGCAACTGAACAAGAACAAAAAATAGGTAAAACAGAGTTTGGCTGATTCATGTTGATGTTTGGTGGAAACCAACATAATACTGTAAAGCAATTATCCTTCAATTAAAAATAAATAAAAAATAAAAATAAACCAGAGTTAGGTTTGAGCCTTAGACAATTATAAAAAGTTTTTAACTTTGAATATCTAGTGGAATACCACAAAATTTTGTGACTTGTGGTGTAATTATTGTCTGGGACTATCCTCTGCATTGCCTCTGCATGTATATGACAATAGTCCTCACCAATCAACGTGATCACTAGTCACCACACATAAATATTTACAAAATGCCTCTGAGGGGCAGTGCCAGCCCATTGAGAACCAACAGGTTTAGAGTTTAATTGAGGAAGGAAGATTCACACCCCAAAAGACAACCATATCATCTATTAAATGTCAAATCAGTCATTCAGAATAGACATCAGGTACTATTCCAAACAGGTCAAGAAAATCGGGGATTCGAGTTATCAGGAAATTCTTCATGACTTAGCATGGGTTAAGAAAAAGTACAGACTCTGAATCAGACTCTGGGGCCAGAATTCCAACTTTGACATTTGCTCCCTGCATGAATTTGTGTAAGTACTTTAACTCCTCCAATCCTTCTTTTGTCTAGCTGTAGAATGGGAATAATGATACCTACTCTGAAAGGTAAGTGTGTGTGTGTGTGTGTGTGTGTGTGTGTGTGTGTTAGTCACTTAGTCGTGTCCGACTCTTTGTGACCACATGGACTGTAGCCTGCCAGGCTCTTCTGTCCACGGGCTTCTCCAGGCAGGAATACTGGAGTCGGTTGCCATTTCCTTCTCCAAGGAAAGGTAAGTAGAGAGGCTTAAATGAAGTTGGATATGTAAAGTATCTGGGAGAATACCTGGCTCTTGGCAGATGTTCAACAAGCAGTTACTTGTTACTGTTATAAAGGAAGAGCAGCTCTGGCTGGCCTCTGCAGGCTGACAGGAGTGGGGAAGGCAAGGCAGACACAGTGTGAGCAAAGGCCTGGAGGTGGGACTATCTATGGGGGGTTTTGCAGTAAATAGTTCAGGGAGACTGGCAAAGAGGGTGAGTGGGAGGCACGCTCAGTAGGTTGGGCACATTTAAGAGGGTGCAGCCTTGAACGCATGGCTCAGGAGGCTGGCATTTATTCTTGTTGGCTAAGAAGACAATGGATATGGAACAGTCCTGGAGACAACCTAGGTTAGAAGCAACTGCAGACAAGCCCAGCGAGAGCTACAGTCCCCACTGCTCTTAACAGCCATGTTCGGCACTGTGTTCTTCTCATCCTGCTCATACCTAAAAAGCCTTTTAGCAAAATTGAGCTGGGTCAATCCAGATTCTTCTGTGATGAACAAGAGCAAGACAGTAGCTGCTACAGCTGAACAGAAGAGTTTTGAGGCAAACCTGAGGCTGGGGTGTCTGCTTGGGACCACAGGCTCACCGAGTCTAGGAGGATGCTGGGTGATAGAGAGCAAGGAACCTGGACCAGACATGGATGAAGCTGTAACATCATTATGAAAAATCACATGGCCCATAGGAGAGACCAAGAGAGCAGCTACCTGAGGTACTGGTGGTTTTCTGGTACCAGATTCAGTTTCTGTGCATCCTCACAAAAACTGCTCCTTCCTTAAAGTTAGATGAATGGGTTTATAATTTCTAATTACTACAGATTATAATACAAGCAGTACCATGTTTCTGGATGGCCCATCAGAATGCCATGAGTTGTCCATGGAAGAAACCCCAATGGAATCCAGATAGCAACCTCTAGTTTGTAACATTTCCTTGGGGAAATCAATAAAGTAAATCAAATTTCAAGTTTCCTAAAGCCTGTAGAAAGGCAGAATGCTCTAACACAAAAGGAATAGGAATTCTTTTGCAAAGACCACACCTGACATGGATGGATGGTCAGTCAAAATGCACAAAGAACCCAGTCAAAGGTAGATCCTTGAAAGAGCAGTCCTGCAAGTTAGAGATGAAACTGAGTGAGGTTAACTCAGACAACTATATCCGAAAAAGAAACATCTTACACACAAGTCAGTATCCTTTCCTTGACACTGCTGGTGACTGCTTCCTTCTACTCCAGTAGATGAAGTGACTTCTCTTATCATTGAGTGACATAAACTATGGGTTGCCCCTCACAGGGGTTGCCCATTCCCCTCTCTCTGCTAAACAGTGAACTGTTTAGTGAGGCAGATGATCACTTAGAATAAAATGTGCATTTCCCAGCCTGCCTTGCAGGTAGGATTCAGTCATGTGACTAAGTCCTAGCCAATGAAATGGAAGTAAAAGCATCATGTGGTAGCGTCCATAAACTTCCCTTAGTCTCTTCTTTCCTCTTTCCTCTATCTTGCTACCTGGAATGTGGGTGTGGTGGCTGGAACCATGAGCATAGCAAACACCCTGATTGTGGCAAGACAGAACGAGCCTGAGTCTCTCAGGACTTGGAGAGACCTGCCTTACCAGCGCTAGAATGATTCTTTTCAGATATTTACATACAACACAGATCTCTCTCTCATTGCAAATAATGTTATTTCATATCTCTGATACAGTCCAACCTAACTCTGAGTGCAAAAGCAATACTATATAAATCTGAAGTGTGTATGTTCCCTTTCATCTGAGTTTAAAGAGGTATGTAAAGGTGACACATAATCAATCATAGAAATCTCAATACTGGACAAATAAAGGCTTCCAAGTGTAAGGATGAGCAAAGGGAAAGAATTTTCTGGATATATAGCAATATTAAGCAATTCCAAAGAAAGTGTTGATACAAGATGATATACAGCCCTAATAGCAAAAGAGAACTATAGAAACATCTCCAAATTGTATTATCAATATGCTCTAGAAGCTATCGCATCTATAAAACAGGATCAGTTTGGCAATGAAAGGGGAAAAAAATCTATATATAGTTTTCTTAAACACGGAAAGTATAACTAATGGATTTTAGAATACAGTGAAGGTAATAAAGGGCAGACTGAGTGCTGCAGAAGTCTGGGTGTCCCTGATTATTTCCCTTAAACATGCTGCTACTACTGCTAAGTCACTTCAGTTGTGTCCCACTCTGTGCCACCCCATAGACAGCAGCCCACCAGGCTCCCCTGTCCCTGGGATTCTCCAGGCAAGAACACTGGAGTGGGTTGCCATTTCCTTCTCCAACGCATGAAAGTGGAAAGTGAAAGTGAAGTCACTCAGTCGTGTCAGACTCTTCATGACCCCATGGACTGCAGCCTACCAGGTTCCTCCATCCATGGGATTTTCCAGGCAAGAGTACTGGAGTGGGGTGCCATCACCTTCTCCATTAAACATGTTAAGCTTTCATTATTTTTACTCAAGGTTGCAACACAATCTATTCTACTCTTTCCAACATCTGACTTAACCTGTTTCACCAAGAATATTAAGTATATTAGGTATGAAATCCCTCAAACTTTTTCTATATACCTATAGTTTATCTCTATGTGGCCTGCTCTCTCACCAAAACACCCTCTCATTGAAGAGGAAGATGGATCTTTTCCTTTTCTTAGGCCAGTCTCTATTCCTGATCACGTCCTTTTCTGATTTCTCTAAGATCAGGACCTTGTTCTTCCTCTTTCCCTATATTATTACCCTTTCACTCTTTGCCAGATTCTTTTGTGCAGACTGAAGATATGTTTAAGTTACCTCTTTTTAAAAATCCTTCAGTTCTTCATCCTCCACTAGTACTGCATCACCGAGCATCTCCTGTGCCAGACATGGTCCTCAAAACAACCAGAACCCTCACTACCTCTATTTTCTCACCCCTAAGCACTCATTTTTAAAGAAGTTGCTTACGTAAGTTGCTAAATAAGTTGATTTTCCTTGTTATAAAATTATATGTGTTAATTATAGAAAACTGAAAAAGTATAAAAGAATTTATCCATAGATCTGTGACTTAGAAACAAGTGAATCTTTCAGAGATTTTTCTATTCATCTAGTCTCTATATATTAAACTATAAAATTGAATCTGACTCTAATTATAGTTTCATAGGCTTTTACTCACTTTAAGAATATTTTGTAACTTTTCTATATCATCAAGTTCTCTTTAGAAATACATTCACTTAAATAACAACTTGTACATGAATGTTCACAGCAACCCTAATTACAATAGCCAGAATAGAAGGTGAAAACAACCCAAATATTCTTCAGCTGATGAATGGACAAACAAAATGTGTTACACCTATACAAGGGATATTATTTAGTCATAAAAAGGGATGAAATAGTATCTATGAAAGTGAAAGTTGCACAGTCGTGTCTGACTCTTTGCGACCCCATGAACTGTAGTCTGCCCGGTTCCTCTGTCCATGGAATTATCCAGGCAAGAATACTGGAGTGGGTTTGCCATTTCCTTCTCCAGGGGATCCTCCTGACCCGGGGATCGAACCCAGATATCCTGCATTGCAGGCAGATTCTTTTCCAACTGAGCCACTAGGGAAGCCCAGTATCTATACTACTGAATAGACAAATCTTGAAAATGTTAAGGCCACATATTTTATGATTCTATAGATATGAAAAGTCCAGAAGAGGCAAATCCATAGAGACAGAAAGTGGATTAATGGTTGCCAGGGGCTGGGGGAGGGTCAATGAAGAGTAAGGGGCTTAGTGGGTAGGTTTTTTGGTGTGTGTGGAGCAGGAGGGGCGTGATAAAAATATTCTGGAACTAGATAAGGGTGATGTGTATGTACCAAATGTCATTATTGTATACCTTATAATGGTTAAAATATTCAACTTTAAGATTATATGTATTTTACCACAATAAAAAAGATATTTAATAGTTGTTCCCCCTAGAACAGATAAATGACACAAATACCACAATAATTCATTAATGACTCATCCACATGTATGATTCATTAATACATAGTCATTCTTTAGCAGGGACCTATGAAAATTGGACATGGAGAAGGAAGTTTTAAGATAGGAAGGCAGAGGGAAATCCCCGGCTGTCCAGTAGTTGGGACTCCATGCTTTCACTGCAGAGGTGTCTGGTCGGGGAACTAAGATCCTGCAAGCCATGTGGTGTGGCTAAAAAATAAATAAATAAGGGCAGGCAGAACACAATGGGAAAAAGAACCTCCTTGGCGTCACCCAGAGTGAGTGCATTTTGGCACTTAGAGGGCCGGTTAGCAAAGAGATGAATGGAGAAAGGAAGAGAGATCGAAGCAGAGGAAGACTTTGGTTTACTTCTCTAGATTTGTAGTACAAGCCCCACAAGTGGCTTGGAGAAGATGGCTGGGAAAGTACAAGACACATTAACACAAATTGTAAACTGCTTAGGAGTCTATCACTGCCTTTTCCATTACTGTAGTCCTAAAGGTTGACACAATGTCAGGTACACAGTAGGTGGCAGGTGCCCAATAAACTTTTTTAATTTAAAGGAATAATGGAAATTTCATAGTTTTCTTATCATAATATTTGCTTGTACATAACAGAAACTTCGTCAAATTAATTTAAGTAAGTTTAGCATGAGGATAAAGATGAATTTCCCGCAATCCAACTGCAGAATGCACAGCAAGGTCTTGTGAGAACAGAACAATTATCCGTTCTTTTCCTCTACCTGGAGCCATGCAGATCTCTCACCTTGACTCCTTTGTCCATATCTAATCTACTCTTCCTCTTACAGATTAGTTTTCTCTGCAAAACTTTTAGTTTTTATTCTTTCAAAATTCTAGCTGCATGAGGCTTTAGGTAGACACGTTGACTACTTTGCATGCCTACAACTCCGATGAACAACACTGCTGACTGACTCAATCTCAGCTTGATTCAAGTGTCTACATCAGAAAAGTGGCTGTGACTAGACTGGAATCATGCAGTTAAAGACTCTCTCTTCTAGGCTATGCATAAGAGATTTTCAAAGACGGATCATTGTTTGTGGAGGCAATGGTAGTGCTATGACATGGATAAGTGCAAAGGGAATCGTATTCCAGCCTTTGAAGCTTTGGGCCACAGCCCATGGGCCTATGAAAATGTCTTTAGGCTATAAAGTGTCACTGTGTGTGCGTACGTGCTAAGTCACTTCAGTCGTGTCCAACTCTGTGCGACCCCATGGACTGTAGCCAGCTGGGCTCCTCTGTCCATGGGATTCTCCAGGCAAGAATATTGGAGTGTGTTGCCATGCCCTCTTCCAGGAGATCTTCCTGACCCTGGGATCGAACCTGCACTTGTTAGGTCTCCTGCATTGGCAGGCAGGTTCTTTACCACTAGCGCCACCCGGGAAGCCCCTAAAATGCCACTAGAGTCATAGAAATACCATCAGCAGGATGCTCCAGTGACTCATCTGCTTTTCAAGTCACTATTTTTCAAATGGATGCTAGCCTCCGCAAATGGAGATCAAGCTACAAGGGTAATCACTTAGTCATGACATATATTGTGCAAGAGTCCCTTCTAATAATTAGCATCTTGTCTCTGCTTTCCATGGGCACTCTGAGTTCACGGGACTATTAAGAGTCCACAGTCAGCCAACAATGAAAATCAGAGTCCCTCCCTCTCTCTTTTCTTTTCAGCTAACGTATAACTGACCGATAACACTGTGCTGGTTTCAGGCACATAACATCGAGATTCAGTATTTCTACACAGGGAAAATGATCACCATGATAAGTCTACTTACTATCTGTCATCATACAAAGTTAATATAATGTTATTGATTATATTCCACACACTGTGTATTTCATCCCTGTGACTTATTTTGTAACTAGAAGTTTGTACCTCTTAATCTCCTTTACCTATTTCACTTAGCCCCTCAAGCCCTCCTCTCCGACAACCACCTGTTTGTTTTCTGTATCTATGCATCTGTTTCTATTGCACTACATTTGCTTTGTTTTTTAGATTCCACATATAAGAGAAACTGTACGGTATTTGTCTTTATCTGACTTATTTCACTTGGCATAATATCCTCTAGATCCATCCATGTTGTTGCAAATGGTAAGCATTCTTTTTCTTTTTCTTTTTGCAATCTTTCTGAAATTTCCAGAATTTCAACCTTTCTAGCAACATGCATAGAAGCACCTAGGAACTGATGTATTAATTTGGATTAATCAGCAGTGTTGAGGCAGGAAAGAAAATAGTAGCTTTCTACAGTGAGTCCACCTGGTGCTGATGGTCTGAGGGAGTCTTCAGACTCTTTAACGGTCCCCTAAGTGGCCTGAGGGGGCAAGGCTACCTCCAAGTCCCAGCTTATTCTTGAAGCTTTCTCTGTGTGTGTGTGTGTGTGTGTGTGTGTGTGTGTGTGTGTTTTAACCATTTGGGCTACATGCAAAGTTTAACACATATCAAGTTAAAAAGTTAGACCTAGAAAAAATAACATAAATGTGGTATATTTTAATATTTGCTTGTACATATTGTTACTGGTGGCTCAGATGGTAAAGAATTTACCTGCAATGTGGGAGACCTGGGTTCTATCCCTGGGTTGGGAAGATCCCCTGGAGAAGGGAACAGCTACCCACTCCAGAATGCTGGCCTGGAGATTCCCATGGACAGAGGAGCCTGGTGGTTTACAGTCCATGGGGCCCTGAAGAACTGAACACGACTGAGTGACTTTCATTTCACTTCATTGTTATAACAACACTGGATCAAAATACATGCGGAATAGTTAAGGAAAAAACACTTGCATTTCCTTCATTCTGGTATTCTGCACTGCGTTTTAATTAGTGTGACAATAAGACTCTCAAAAGCCATCGTGTGAACAAAATTTTTACAAAATTATTTATTACTGAAAGGCCCTAATTCCAAGTTACAGCATATTAATTTCCAAAGTGTCTATAATCTAATGCTTTGTTTCTAAAATCCTTAGTGGGTCCCAGATAGAGTTTTGTCCTGAAAAAAAAAAAAAAAAGATAAGTTCCAGTTCTTTTCTCAAAATACTTTTGAAAATCATTCATTTTTAAATCTTTAAAGGCCTAGGCTGTTGGTTAACTTGAGAGAGCACTGGGGCTGACTGACAGCGTCTGTCAGAGGCAATGAACTCCACTCCAGCGTTGCCTTTATGCTGCTGTGTCAAGTTGTTCAACTGTGACCCTTCCATCTGTTCCAGCTAATCTGAAAGTCATTTAGACCCGCTTCCCCATTCATTTGAAACACAGCACATTCTCCTGTTAACACACATATGCAAAGTTGTCTGCTGTCAGCAACCTATGGGTTTTTTTGAAAAGTCTCACTTACAACATCTGTATAAACATATATACAACAGAAAATCCATTTATTGACTATTACTGCCTTCCTAACTTAACTTTTTCAGACCTTTCTAAGTATAGGGCCATTTTGGATAGACACTTAGTATCTATTGTCACTCCGAATTAATTTTTAAACAGGAATGGTCACTTGACTTTGACATTTCAAAAAAAGCATTCTGTGTTATGTATTAAGACTTCTTGCGAATTCATGATCTTATTTTCAAGGATGCAGTTTACAATTGAAAATCTTTTCTTTTTTTGAAAATAAGTTTGGGAGGAAGCAGTCTAATTCATCAGACCTACTAAATCAGAATCCCTGGAGTGGGACTCTGGCAATCTGTTTATTCAAAAAGTCCTCCAAGTGATTTTGAAAATCAACCAGGTTCAGAAACAACTGATCTGATTTACTTACACTTTACTAAGATGCCTGGTAATACATGACTCTGTTTTCTTATCTGTAGGACTCTCATAAGATTCTATTAAGTAAATCACTTAACTAAAAGTAAAAAAAAGAAGTGTAATTAAAAAAAAAAACAGGAAAGCTTATTTGAGGGATTTACACAGACATTTCCTTGCATTATGTGTAAATTGAAACTGCTTTTGGATGTAACACAATAGGAATACTCATACTGTGCTAAGTGAATTAAGACCTCCTTTGGTACAGACCTTTAAAAAAAAAATTGCTTTGCTTTATTTTAACCTGTTTCCTTCTCTGTACTTACTCTGTTAGATCTGCACTGTGTAGACCTTGTGTGATCCTGTATGACCCTGAGTGAGTTACTTCTCCTCTCTGCGACTTAGTTTATATGAGGGAATTAAAATGATTTCTAAAGTCCCTTCTAGCTCTGACAGCGCCTGGGGACCTAAAACAAGTTCTAGACAACCTTTTCTCCTGATAAAATCACTTCTAGCCTAGAATGCAATCTCCAGCCAGACATAATTAGGGAATCACAAAGATAAAAAGTTATCAAGGTATTTCTGGAGAGTATTTCTGAGGTTTAGGAGTTTAAGTTTAAGGGACTACCCTTTGTGAAATGTTCCTAGAATCTAAATTGACAGCCCTAGCTCCAAAAGGTTTTTTTCACTAATCTACTCACAAAATGTGCCACTCTCTCCTTTGAGGTTCTATTTCCAACCATCAAAGATTCTTTATGTTACATCTGTTGAATTTATCCTTCCATATACACCCCATCTCCTTTTTGTGTCTTGAACACGTGTAGTTGAAAGAAACATAAAACTTCTGATGAGCTATGAGATCTTGAACAAATTATTTAATCTTCTCAAGCTTTAGGGTTTTGTTTTTTTTTTCATTTGTAAGATGGAAATAATATCTGCTTGAGTAGAAAATAACTCCTAGCTACAAAAGAAATAAGAAAGAAGCACTTTTTAAACTCACCCTGCTGTGCAGATGTCATTATTACTATCTGCAGTAGGTGGTCCTCCTCTGTGTCACCCCTGTGAATAAAGGATCATCTACTAAATGACTATTTGGAGACACCTTTGAAGAAAAATGGCTGGAGAAGGGAACAGCTACTCACTCCAGGATTCTTGCCTGGAGAGTACCCATGGACCGAGGAGCCTGGCAGGCTACAGTTCAAAAGGTCACACAGAATCGGACATGACTGAAGCAACTTAGCACACAGCACACCCGTACACATGGAGAAAAATGGAAGGGAACTGAAAATGTGTACCAAAAACTCTTAAACTTTAGGCATAATAAATTTATTTCTAAGAACATACCAAATTGTGCATTCTCTTTTTGCATAAAGATGTCCGTCAAAGCATGTCTATAATAGCCCATATGACAATCAATCCAATGTCCACAAATAAATCATTATCTAGTCATCATTGAAATAGTATGTAGCCATTCAAAATGGTGTTTTGGAAAAATATTTAATGACTTAGGAAATGCTCAAACTACATAGTAAGGAGTTTAAAAAAGATGCAGACCTGTATTTAAGTAATATTGCAATTTTACGGCAAAATATATTGTCTAAATATATGTTAAGAAAAAAAGATAAATTGAAGTATTTATAGTGACTGTCAATAATAGGGGTATAGATAATGTCTGTTTTCTATTTGTCTCTGTATTTTGCTTCAGAGGTTAAAGCATCTCCCTGCAATGTGGGAGACCTGGGTTCGATCCCTGGGTTGGGAAGATCCCATGGAGAAGGAAATGGCAACCCACTCCAGTATTCTTGCCTGGAGAATCCCATGGAGGGAGGAGCCTGGTAGGCTACAGTCCACAGGGTTGCAAAGAGTCTGACACAACTGAGCTACTTCACTTTCACTTTCTGTATTTTGCAAATTTTTAAAAATGTATTTTTTTAAAAAGTCATCAATTCCTCCTCTCCTAAATTCCAAATCATATATTAATTCATCCATCAAAACACTGAGGATCACCTGTCCTCTGCAGGGCGTGGTGGAGACATGGAGGTGGGAAACACAGTCATAGGCTTTACGGAGCTTACAGTCTAGAAGGAGAAATACTGTTCCTTATACAAAGAAAGGTATTAATAAGAAAAAGCGTCCTTAGAACAGTACAAATGAGTTGCCATAGAAGTTAAGAGAGGAAGTTTCCTTGAGAATGGAACACATAAACTGTTTATTAAGTCCTGTAAGAAAGACCACTGATATAATTAGCAGTTGATAGAAATGTGAAGAACTGACTCCTTAGAAAAGACCCTGATGATGCAGAAGATTAAAGGCAGGAGCAGAAGGGGATGAGGATGAGATGGTTGAATGGCATCACCCACTTGATGGACATGAGTTTGAGCAAGCTCTGGAAGTTGGTGATAGACAGGGAAGCCTGGCATGCTGCAGTCCATGGGGTTGCAAAGAGTCAGACATGGCTGAGCTACTGAACTGACTGAGAAATATTTTAATATGATTAGAGTTTGCACAGACTATACATTCTTATCAGGAAATGGAAAGTATTTAAACTTTTACTTACTAGAATGCTCTTATCAAATTAAGTCCTGGCCTGGCGAACCCCATATTTGTCCAGAAAAAAAACATGAAATTAAACTCATCATCAATCCATTCTTAAGAGGTGATATACCCAAGAAATTATCTGAAGAGATTTCAAATAGCACAAGGTCACCAAAATCATATGAGGGCACTTGGATTCTTCTAGCTACTCTTTCGGTCTCCTAAACTCAGGAGTACAATGTAGGTACCAAAGTGAAGAGGAAAAGAACACTTTCTATCCAGAGTCCAGAATTCTCTAAGAAAAAAAATAAATAATATAGTTGAAGTCTATGATGCTGAACCTCGTACTAGAATAAAAATAAAATTGTCCACAAAGCTATCCCATCTTCCACCTTCAAGAGCATAATTTTTTATTTTTAATTGAGTTGTTTGCTTTTTGCTGCTGAGTTGTATGAGTTCCTTATATATTTTTTATGGTACCCCCTTATCAGATATATGGTTTGCAAATATATTCTCCCATTCTGTGGGTAGCCTTTTCATTTTGTTGATTGCTTCCCTTGTGGTATAGAAGCCTTTTAGTTTGGTGTAATTCTATTGGTTCATTTTTGCTTTTATTGCCTATGCTATGGGTGTCATTTCCCCCGAATCATTGCAAGACTGATGTCAAGGAGCTTTTTCTTTGCTTTCTTCTAGAAGATGAATAGTTTCATGTTAATACATTTCAAGTTAATTTTTGTGTGTGATGTAAGATGAGGACCCAATTTCATTCCTTTGTTTATGAATCCCTAGGTCGCAAGAATGAGTCAATGTATGCAAACCAACAAATGTGATACACCACATTAGCAGAATAAAGGATAAAATCATATAATCATCTCAACAGATACAGAAAAAGCATTTGAAAAATTCAACGTTTTTTTCATGATAAAAATTCTCAGCAACTTAAGTACAGAAGGAATGTATCTCAACATGATAAAGGCCATATATCACAAACCCACAGCTAACATCAAAATTAATAGTGAAAAGTTGAAAGCTCTTCTTCTAAGACCAGGAATAAGACAAGGGTACCCACTCTTTCATTTCCAATCAATATAGTACCAGAATTTTGTCATGTATTTAAATGTTGAATCACCATGCTGTACACTTGAAACAAATTTAGTATTGTATGTCAACCACATTTAAAAGAAAACACTGGAAAATGTAGCCAGAGCAATTAGGCAAGCAAAAGAAGTAAAGGGCATCCAAATTGGAAAGGAAAGAGTTAGACTATCCCTGTTTGTAGACGATGTGATCTTATATAAAGAAAATCCTAAAGATTCCAGTAAAATATTGTTAGAACTAATAAATGAATTCAGTAAAGTAATAGGATATAAAATCAACATATAAAAATCAGTTGTGTTTCTATATACTATACTATATACTAAGAACAAACTAATCAAAAAAGAAATTTAAAATTCCCATTTACAATGCAATCAAAAAATGAAATATTTAGAAATTAATTTAACCAAGGAGGTAAAAGATCTGTGCAATGAAAACTGTAAAACTTTGATGAAAGACACTAAGAAGACACTCATAAATGGGAATATCCTGCATTCTTGGATTTGTTGGAGTAGGAAATGGCAACCCACTCCAGTATTCTTGCCTGGGAAATCCCACAGACAGAGGACACTGGCAGGCTACAGTTCATGGAGAGAAAGAAGCTGGAACAAACATCCCAAATTAACACCCTTTCCGCTGCTTTGCCCCAGAGCCAGCACAGTAAGGGTTCTGTCAACACTGGCAGAATACAGGACAGTTACACATCCCAGAGTCCCTGGGACAGCCCTGGCTTCTGCCTGTTGTCCTAGAATACTTATTTCCTTTCACTCTCACAGTGGTCCCGGTTGGGTGATACATTATACACTCAGGAGCTTTGGGTCCACTGGACACAGGAGGGGGACAGCCCCAGAGAATGTTGGTGTCTGGTATCTTGGTATGTTGGTAATGCTGCTATCTGAATGAATCAGAGAAGATTAATGCTGGTATCTGAGTGAATTAGAGAAATGTTAATGCTGGTATCTGGACAAACCAGAGAATGTTAACACTGGTATCTGAATGAATCTCAGCCTTTCTCCACCTAGACTCTACCGAGGGCACAGTGAACCAGCCAGAACAACAGATGAGCAGTCAGCCAGGTAGAGGAAAGATTCTATTCACTATCTGCCACCAGGTCCCTAATGCAGCCATAGGGGACACACATATATCGCTTTCATTTGTCTTTCATTCATTCTCACACCTTCTGGGAAAGCTACTTGAGTGTGCTTAGAAACCCCATCTCCCCACTAGTAAGCTGGGGGGATGGGGTGCAGCTCAGGAACAAATGTGTGATCCAAGGTGGTCACACAGAGCATTTCAAATCCTTGCTTATGGGGTTGGTTCAGGAATAGACATGTGACCCAGGCTTGGTTGTTCAGAGTTCAACCCTGGATTGCTCACATCTGAAAAACTGCCTCTGCTACAGGACCCTGACAACCTGGAAAATCAATTTCAGGATATTTTGGAAATTGGTTGAATCGCTGAGGAGTTAAGAGAAAGCTTGGTGTCCTTGGCAACAATCTTTACCCTATGAGAGCACAGTCTACCTAAGAATAGAATCAACACAGAGGAAAGGCAGGATAGACAGAGTGGTGGAGAGAAAAAGACAAATCCTAAGGACAGTGTCTAAATCTATGTATGTAATGAGGCTCAAAGTTAGTGTTTCCCTAAACTTTTAAGTTAGGAGTGAAAGTGAGAGTGAAAGTCACTCAGTCATGTCTGACTCTTTGCGACCCCATGGACTATACAGTGGGGAGTCCTGTTCTCCAGGCCAGAATACTGGAGTGGGTAGCCTTTCCCTTCTCCAGGGGATATTCCCAACCCAGGGATCGAACCCAGGACTCCCGCATTGCAGGCGGATTCTTACCAGCCGAGCCACAAAGGAAGACCAAAGTTAGGGGTAAAGTTACTAATTTCCTTTTCTAAAAAATTGAGTTTAAGTTGGATTTCTAGCTCTTGAAAAACAACAACGAGAATTCAGTTCAGTTCAGTTCAGTTCAGTCGCTCAGTCATGTCCAACTCTTTGTGACCAAATGAATCACAGCATGCCAAGCCTCCCTGTCCATCACCAACTCCCGGAGTCCACCCAAACTCATGTGCATCAAGTCGGTGATGCTATCCAGCCATCTCATCCTCTGTCGTCCCCTTCTCCTCCTGTCCCCAATCTCTCCCAGCATCAGGGTCTTTTCCAATGAGTCAACTCTTCACATGAGGTGGCCAAAGTATTGGAGTTTCAGCCTTAGCATCAGTCCTTCCAATGAACACCCAGGACTGATCTCCTTTAGGATGGACTGGTTGGATCTCCTTGCAGTCCAAGGGACTCTCAAGAGTCTTCTTCAACACCACAGTTCAAAAGCATCAATTCTTCAGTGCTCAGCTTTCTTCACAGTCCAACTCTCACATCCATACATGACCACTGGAAAAACCATAGCCTTGACTAGAAGGAACTTTGTTGGCAAAGTAATGTCTCTGCTTTTCAATATGCTATCTAGGTTGGTCATAACTTTCCTTCCAAGGAGTAAGCGTCTTTTAATTTCATGGCTGCAATCACCATCTGCAGTGATTTTGGAGCCCAGAAAAATAAAGTCTGACACAGTTTCCACTGTTTCCCCATCTATTTCCCATGAAGTGATGGGACCAGATGCCATGATCTTCGTTTTCTGAATGTTGAGCTTTAAGCCAACTTTTTCCCTCTCCTCTTTCACTTTCATCAAGAGGCTTTTGAGTTCCTCTTCACTTTCTGCCATAAGGGTGGTGTCATCTGCATATCTGAGGTTATTGATATTTCTCCCGGCAATCTTGATTCTAGCTTGTGTTTCTTCCAGTCCAGCGTTTCTCATGATGTACTCTGCATATAAGTTAAATAAGCAGGGTGACAATATACAGCCTTGACATACTCCTTTTCCTATTTGGAACCAGTCTGTTGTTCCATGTCCAGTTCTAACTGTTGCTTCCTGACCTGCATATAGGTTTCTCAAGAGGCAGGTCAGGTGGTCTGGTATTCCCATCTCTTTCAGAATTTTCCACAGTTTATTGTGATCCACACAGTCAAAGGCTTTGGCATGGTCAATAAAGCAGAAATAGATGTTTTTCTGGAACTCTCTTGCTTTTTCAATGATCCAGCAGATGTTGGCAGTTTGATCTTTGGTTCCTCTGCCTTTTCTAAAACCAGCTTGAACATCTGGGAGCTCATGGTTCACGTATTGCTGAAGCCTGGCTTGGAGAATTTTGAGCTTTACTGGTGTGTGAGATGAGTGCAGTAGTTTGAGCATTCTTTGGCATTGCCTTTCATATATATATATATGTATATATATATGTGTGTGTGTATATATATATATATATATAATCTTGGAACACAATGAAATGCTTTTATTTCGGTATGCATCCACATCTAAGCATTTAGTGGTCCTGAACAGAAAAGTGGAAAAATCAGCCATTTGCCAGGAGTTTCAAGGATTTGCTGTGCACTCTGAGTTCTTTCTTAATCCCTGCTAACAACCAAGAGAAGCAGCAGTACCAAAACCAAAGTATGCACCAAATTCAATGTTCTTTTTGTTCCGGTTGTCAGCTTTCAAATTAGACCTAAATGAATTGCAAGGATGACCAAATGAGAGCCCTGTTTATAACTTCTTCAATTTTTAAGGGCAAAGCAATTACAGGAAAAGAAAACAATTCATTCAGAGAGATTGTGTGTGCTTGCAAGTGCTTTCTGGGGCCTTTCTCCAAGTGTAACCACCAAGGACTCCGAGGGCTGGCAGGTCTCAGCACCCCGATGACTATTTTTTTCACCTTATCAAAGCCTGAGCTAAAAAAACAAAACAAAGAAAAACATACACACACACACAAACACATCAGCTGACGATGACAACAGAGGGTGACAGGGGTGAGAACCCAATATTCATTTCCCAGGCTGATGTATGCATGCTAAGTTGCTTCAGTCATGCCCAACTCTGTGCGACCCTATGGACTGTAGCCTGCCAGGCTCCTCTGTCCATGGGATTCTCCAGGCAAGAAAACTGGAGTGGGTTGCCATTTCCTTCTCCAGGGGAATCTTCCTAACCCAGGGATTGAACCGAGGTCTCCCGCATTGTAGGCAGATTCTTTACCATCTGAACTACCAGGGAGTGTCTCAGGCAGCTGGGGGAGCTTCATATTTTCTTTAGACACCATTAGGCACCAAAGCTCTTGCAGAACAACTCTGATGCTATATGAATCCGGCCACTCTGCTAGCACTGACATGGTTCTTGGGTCCACCACTCCATTAGAATTATTAACTCCATTCAGATGACTTTTTGTTACAAATTGTACAAAAGGGAGGTGCTTCTGGGTATTTAGGTCCACATTCTATTTTAAGGGTGTATATCTGGTTTTCATAAATTGTTCTTGGTGGCCCAATCATCATCCATGTCCACATTGTAAGTGTCCTGTCATTGTTATTGTCTAGATCCCAGCTAGCTGTGCCATCTCTTACTCCTTTCTGGCCTTCTTTGAGTTCTTCCAACAGCCAGAAATCACAAGGGACTTTTACTTCCAAGCCCATGGTGGCTGCTATTTGGTATCGCTGTGGCTTAAAGGCCTACATCCGTATGTCTGAAGACAGATCTCGTGCCCCCCAAGGATAGTCATCCTCATATGCCACGATTCCAGATGTTTACACATCGCTCCTACTGCTTTAGGGGTCTCCCAGAACACACCTCCACCCCTGATTAGATGCACTGCCATAACAGCCAGGAGGTATTAAGCATTTAGTATTAACCAGGCAATGTGCTGGGCTTCTCCTATGGTTTAGCGCATAAAGAATCCACCTGCCACGCAGGAGACACAGGAGATGAGGGGTCAATCCCGGAGTCAGGAAGATTTCCTGGAGAAAGAAAACGTCAACCCACTCCAGTATTCTTCCCTGAAAAATCCCTTGGACAGAAAAGCCTGGTGGGTCACAAAGAGCCCACAGGGTCACAAAGAGTCAGACACAATTAAGCACTAGGAATTGTGCTAAGTTCTTTACAGTCCTCATCTCATTTAATCCTCATAGCAGCTCTACAGAGGTGGGTCCTATGATCATCTCCATTTTACAGATGAGAAAACTGAGGTTTTGAAGATTAAATAACTTTCCTAAGGTGATGTAGATATTAAGTGACAGGTCTGGGCCCATAGTTTGACTAATGGAATTCATACTCATTTCACTACTACATTAATACTGCTTTTACGCCTGGGACAGAGGGTCTTATATTACACATAGGAACTTGCGATTGCATTTGTATACAGACTACGCAATGTCAATAAAATACCTGTTAGGGGAAGCACACTGATTGAAACCGTCCACCCTGGCCAGGTACCATAGTAACTATTTGCATGAGTTGTTTTACGACAGGAGGTCCCGGTAAGGAACACAGAACTAATAGGCCTCCACCAACCGGAAGAGTTCAGGAAAGGTCAAAAGGAGACACCACGTGTCCGACCACCTCCCAGAATCCTCTCTGGCATCCATCTTGGCCGAACAAGGCATGCACCACCAGGAAGCACTCTGAGTCAGAATGATTGGCTAAAGACAACCCGGAAACTAATCCCATCACCATAAAACCCAACACTCAAGCCACGTGGCAGAGCAGTTCTCCTGGGTTCCCTTGCCCTACTGCTCTCCACCCAGGTGCCCTTTCCCAATAAAATCTCTTGCTTTGTCAGCACATGTGTCTCCTTGGACAATTCATTTTCAAGTGTTAGACAAGAGCCCAGTTTGGGGCCCTGGAAGGGGTCCCCCTTCCTGCAACATAGCCATGAGAAAATACATTTCTGCTGTTTTTAGCCACCAAATGTGTGACAGTTTGTTACAACAGCCATAGAAACTAAGGTAACTACAGGGTAGCTTCAGATCCTACTTCCCCAAACCAATGAATAAATTATATCTCCCAATCTTGAGCCTCCAACAACGTAAAATATATCATGCCTTGACTTTGATCACATCCTCTACATAAATACTCATGTAACTGCTAAAATGGAGACCAGACACAGAACCTTTTCTGTCATTGTCAGAAAGGGACTCTGGCTTCACAGTGGGAATTACCAGACAAAAGGGCTTCCTGGTTTAGTAAAGAAATTTGGGAAATACTGGTTTGAAAACATTTGAAAAAATTTCTCTACTACAGGACTTCTCAGAGCCTTTAATATGCTAATAAGACTGTGAATCTCCAAGGAGCAACTTGGTCTTCAGTGTTCACCAAACTTATTTCATTATAATCACCCTACCCCTGGGAATGGGCTTCCCTTGTGGCTCAGACTGTAAAGGATCTGCCTGCAATGCAGGATACCTGGGTTCAATCCTCGGGTTGGGAAGATTCCCTGGAGAAGGGAATGCTACCCACTAAAGAGCCTCTTGATGAAGGTAAAAGAGGAGAGTGAAAAAGCTGGCTTAAAACTCAACATTCAAAACATGAAGATCATAGCATCCAGTCCTACCACTTCATGGCAAATAGATGGGGAAACAGTTGAAACAATGACAGACTTTATTTTCTGGGCTCCAAAATCACTGCAGATGGTGACAACAGCCATGAAGTTAAAAGAAGCTTGCTCCTTGGAAGAAAAGCTATGACCAACCAAGACAGCATACTAAAAAGCAGAGACATCACTTCCATATAGTCAAAGCTATGGTTTTTCCCAGTAGTCATGTATCAGATCAGATCAGTCGCTCAGTCGTGTCTGACTCTTTGCGACCCCCTGAGTCGAAGCACGCCGGGCCTCCCTGTCCATTACCAACTCCTGGAGTTCACTCAGACTCACGTCCATCGAGTCAGTGATGCCATCCAGCCATCTCATCCTCTGTCGTCCCCTTCTCCTCTTGCCCCCAATTCCTCCCAGCATCAGAGTCTTTTCCAATGAGTCAACTCTTCGCGTGAGGTGGCCAAAGTACTGGAGTTTCAGCTTTAGCATCATTCCTTCCAAAGAAATCCCAGGGCTGATCATCAGAATGGACCGGTTGGATCTCCTTGCAGTCCAAGAGACTCAAGAGTCTTCTCCAACACCACAGTTCAAAAGCATCAATTCTTTGGCACTCAGCCTTCTTCACAGTCCAACTTTCACATCCATACATGACCACTGGAAAAACCATAGCCTTGACTAGACGAACCTTTGTTGGCAAAGTAATGTCTCTGCTTTTGAATATACAATCTAGGTTGGTCATAACTTTCCTTCCAAGGAGTAAGCGTCTTTTAATTTCATGGCTATGAATTGGACCATAAAGAAGGCTGAGTGTGGAAGAATTCATGCTTTTGAACTGTGGTGTTGGAGAAGACACTTGAGAGTCCCTCAGACTGCAAGGAGATCAAACCAGTCAGTCAGTCCTGAAGGAAATCAGTCCTGAATATTCATGGAAGGACTGATGCTGAAGCTGAAACTTCAGTACTTCAGCCACCTGATGCGAAGAATCAATTCACTGGAAAAGACCCTGATGCTGGGAAAGATTGAAGGCAGGAGGAGAAGAGGATGACAAAGGATGAGATGGTTGGAGGCATCACCGACTCAATGGACATGAGTCTGAACAAAGTCTGGGAGATGGTGAAGGACAGGGAAGCCTGGTGTGCTGCAGTCCATGGGGTCTAAAGAGTTGGGCACGGCTAAGCGACTGAACAGCAACTCCATCCCACTCCAGTATTCTTGCCTGGAGAATTCCATGGACAGAAGAGCCTGGCAGGGCCATGAGGTCATAAAGAGTAAGACACGACTGAGTGACTAACACACATCCCTGAGAAAGTACCTTTAAAGACAAGTGCTACAAAGACCACTACTGCTGCTGCTAAGTCACTTCAGTCGTGTCCGACTCTGTGCGACCCCATAGACGGCAGCCCGCCAGGCTCCTCCGTCCCTAGGTTTCTCCAGGCAAGAACACTGGAGTGGGTTGCATTTCCTTCTCCAATGCACGAGAGTGAAAAGTGAAAGTGAAGCCACTCAGTCGTGTCCGACTCCTAGCGACCCCATGGTCTGCAGCCTACCAGGCTCCTCCGTCCATGGGATTTTCCAGGCAAGAGTACTGGAGTGGGTTGCCACTGCCTTCTCTGAACAAAGACCACAGTTAGGAGAAAAATATGTCTGGCCCGAATACCTCACTGTACTGATGACACTGAGGTTCAGAGCAGCTGATCTGCCACAGTCCCACTGCTGGTGGGGCACCTTCAGGGTTATAACTCAGGCTTTCTAACCTTTTGTCTGGTGTTCCTTCTATTAACCATGTTGAACGTCTTAAAAAAAGGAGGCATTCAATGTCATCTTAAAATGAAGGGAGGAGGGATCCTCAAAGACAATTTCATTGAAAGGAAACATTTTCTGCAGTAAGTTAACAATTTATAGAACGCAGCAATGAGATATGAGGAAAGGGGCATTTTTCTCATCTTTTGTTATTGGCATTGACCCTGAAGGCCCTTAGTCCTCCCCCAGAAGCTTAAGGGGCTTAGATCAAGGGCAGATTTTGAAACTGAATGTATTCAGATTAAGCAAAACCTTGAGTGAGAGGATTTACTCCCCACAAGCTGTTGCCAAGTTGGGGCTGTCCCAGCCAGGCCCCTTTTCCTCAACTGCAGTCGACTGGTTTCCAAGTTGCTAGCATTCAAGCAGCCCAGTTTCCTGGGACATTAAATATCCACAGAGCTTCATCAGCCTCCTGGATCCTTTCCTATTTCTCCACTGTTTTTAGACAGGTTTCGGGTAGGCTGCAGATTTTCTAACAATCACCCAAGGAGATGATCCTGGGGAAATTACCCAGAGATTCGGAGTCTAGAAAAATGCTCCTTTCTTATTAGTGTTTGACAAGTCACAATGAAGATTATTCCTAGCAAGGAGGATATTTTGCCATGATAATCTAGAAGACAGAGGCAGCTGGGAGTCCAGGGTTACAAGTGGTTGTTTATTTGGGGACTTTTCTTTTAATGTCATTTCCCTGGTTTGCTGGATGCCACTGCTACTCCTCAAGTCTGAAAAATTGCCACTGATTTTGAGAGTCTTGAATGTGGCAGAGAAAACAGTTGCCAAGTTTCCATGAAATTAAAAAAGACGCTTGCCCCTTGAAAGGAAAGTTATGACAATTCTAGACAGTGTATTAAAAAACAGAGGCATCACTGTGTTGACAAAGGCCCGTCTTGTCAAAGCTATGGTTTTTCCAGCAGTCATGTATGGTGGTGAGAGTTGGATCATAAAGAAGGCTGAGTGCTGAAGAACTGATGCTTTCAAATTGTGGTGCTGGAGAAGATTCTTGAGAGACCCTTGGATTACAAGGAAATCAAACCAGTCAATCCTAAAGGAAATCAGTCCCGAGTATTCATTGGAAGGACTGAAGCTGAAGCTGAAGCTCTAATACTTTGCCCAGCCAATATGGAGAGCCAACTCATTGGAAAAGATCCCAATTCTGGGAAAGAGTGAAAGTAAAAGGAGAAGAGGGAGAAAGAGGATGAGACGGTTAGATAGCATCACCAATTCAATGGACTCGAACTTGGGCAGACTCCGGGAGATAGAAACAGGGAGGCGTGGCGGTCACAAAAAGTCAGACACTTAGCGACTGAACAACAACATTTTGAATGAGCTCTGTCTTTAAGACTGAATTTCTTTAAGTGTTTAAAAGGCCTCAAATTTTTCTTTTGTGTCTATATTTTTAAAAATAGCTTCTATACTTTGTTCTTCATAATACCTGTTTGTTTTAGAAATGTTGGAAGTATGAGAAAAGCATAAGAAAAGAAAAATCTTCTGTGTTCTCACCACTCAGAAATAAAAGTAATTAACATTTTTGGCTCCAAGCTCTTTTAGAATCATTTTAAAATATCTTAACAGGATGCTGGTGAGGATAAAGTTTGAGGTGAGTCTCCCTAATCCCCACAGGATGGAAGGCAACCTGTGTACTCTGTCTCTGAATCAAGCACAAGGAGAATCACCTATCATTTATCGAGCTACTATCTCAAAAAAATCTTAGTCAAATTATATGGAATCAGAGAACCCCATTGAATGGGTAAGAAACTGAGCACCAGAGAATTAATTGACTTTCCCCGTAACACCTGGCATCTCAGGGGTAGAGCAGGGACCAAAAAACCTTTCTGGCTCATTTTAGTGTTTCTTCTCCCCTCACTGTACCAGTGTGTCACTAGAGAAAGAATTATAGTTACAAAATTCAGTTTGAGTAAGAACATTTGGCTATGCCAAAACTCAGAGCACAAGGAATTTTTATGTACTAATTATTTGGCATTATGGAGAGAGAAATAATCTCCACATAAATAGAAATTTCCAAACTACCAAAGGTCAGCTTTTCAAGCACAAAGGCCTGCATTTTAATGTTAGCCAGTGCCAGTGGAAATTATTCTAAATATGCCTTTTTAAAAGACAGGCACATTTAACAACACAGTTTTTTTCTTGATGACTCGAAATCATAATTACAAGCATCAGTTTTTATTCTATCCTACAACAGAGTGAGTCCTTCTGGGATTGGTAAATTATAAACCCCTAATGGTTCCAGACTGCTAAGCTTTCATCACGTTATGTTTGCTTTATATGGATTTTCTGTCTCCCCCTTCACAATCAAGCTGTCAGCTATTATTTCTTACTGCTCCCAGTATGTCTGAGATCTTCTCCTCATTTGTTCCCCATCTGCTATGCTCCTGCTAATCTTTTATGAGCTGGAGAAGCGGATATCCACATGTGTTAGAAGTATTTGTAACGTACAAGTAATTAGGCTCTGAGTGAGTATTGAGGGGTTTTCTCAGTCATAAAGTTAGTGAGCAGATTTAGGAACACATATTTTGACTGCTCAGAAGCCGTTTTAAATTTGCATTCTCTTCAGATTGACAAATAAATAATATCCAGATAAATGATACATCACAGTACTTTAAAAATAAATATAAACAGACATGAAGAACTCAGAAATCCTTTGCTGATCTTATACACATCATTCTTTCCTTGGGAAGCGATCCAAATCTCTAAGCAACACAGTGGGTCCTGAGTTCATAATTTCTTTCTTTCATTTCTTTTGTTGCTGTTGTTCAGTCTGTAAGTTGTGTCACACTCTGCAATCCTATGGACTGCAGCAGGCCAGGCTTCCCTGTCCTTCACCATCTCCTGGAGTTTGCTCAAATTCATGTCCATCGCGTCAGTGAAGTGCTCTAACCATCTCATTCTCTGCCACCCTCTTCTCCTTTTGCCTTCAATCTTTCCCAACATCAGGGTCTTTTCCAACGAGTCGGCTCTTTGCATCAGGTGGCCAAAGTACTGGAGCTTTAGCTTCAGAGGTTTGTAACACTGTACAGGAGGCAGTGACCAAAACCATCCCAAAGAAAAAGAAATGCAAGAAGGCAAAGCGGTTGTCTGAGGAGGCTTTACAAACAGCTGAGGAAAAAAGAGAAGTGAAAAGCCAGGGAGAAAGGGAAAGATATACCCAATTGAATGCAGAGTTCCAGAGAATAGCGATAAGCAGTCCTTCGTTGCTTTTAAACTTCTAAAATTTACTTTACAACATACAATTGGTCTCTTTAAATCTAATGGAGGCACAGCCTCGGCATCGCTCGTGAGGGCCTGTTCAGTGCAGAGGACAGGCCTCTACTATCAGGGCTGTTGCCCACCCCTGCCCTTCATTTCCTGACTCCTTCCCCCTGCCTCCAGCTGCTGTTTTCCCCTCTTCAGAGCCAAAGGTGCCAACTTTTCATTTCTTCATTTGTGGCTTGCGTAATTTTGAAAAGATCAAAACAGCTTTCCCTTAATTCAAACTTTAAAAATCTTTTAAATGATCAATAAGACGGACTTTCCTACTCTAGCCCCCCATTTTCTCCCAGATTTTAAATTTCTAAAAACTGTATTGCCAAGAATAAACAAGTAAGTGACATGGACCAGGAGGAAGCTAATGTCCCTGCTCACGCGATGCTGAGATCATTCGGAACGCTACCATTAGAAATGGTGCTGCAGGAACAGCATGGGCTGTAAAAGCCAAGTGATTTGCAAAATTATGCCAAGAGGAGGAATTACTCAATACAAACACCTGCTGTGGAGTGATTACCAAATTATCCACAGTGTAGCTATGACCCTGCAAGCTGACTTTCTTCCCCCCACCCCGCCCTCCCCCCAACTCCCAACGCCACGCTCACTCGTTTGTATTTACCAGTAAACAGCCACAAAACCACTGCACTCTGCTAAACCAAAAGGCCAAATTAACTGACTCGCCTTGGAATTAATGAGGGGCTGTAATAACAACAGCCCAGCCACATCAGAATGGGGCATTAACCATTTGCAAAAGACTTCCACATACACAGGAGCTCAGTTTGCAACAATTGCTCTAACCCCAAGGTGGTTCCCACTGATGGGTTCTCCCGAAAAATCTGCAAATCTTTAAAAGAAAAACCAAAGTTAAAATACACCCCAACCGTCTGGTCTACTTCTTCCCACCCCCTCCACCACCACTTTTCTTTACAGCTGTCAGTTTCTAAAGTGTATGTTTTAATTTTCCATGGTGGGCCACATCCAAAGCTTTTTTAAGGAGCATGGGAGTCTATTCTTTTCTAAAATCTGTACGCAGCCATGGATTACCACAGCTGGCTCTGGTAACACGCGCAAAGTCCAACTTACTCTCTGAGACGATTTCTAAGGCTATTGTGAGTGACATTAGGCCTGTTTCTGGCGAGAAATCCTCTAGTTGTAATGTACACCATCTTAAGTGGTCTTTTTGTGATCAGGGTCCCAGCTCTTACACAAATGCAGGGCACATTTTCCCCAATGGGTGTCCCAAGGAGAGCTTGGGAAGAAATCATCATTATCAAGGCGGTTCACCCAGACACACAGACTCGCTTGTTACCGTATTTAAAGAAGTGGCCACAAAGAAATAGTCATTGCATTTACAATAGGAGAAACCTAGTATGCATTTCCAAGGAATCACATTTTGGGGAGAATTACAGAATAATTACACATATGCTTAGATCACGAGCATTCAATGAAGCGGACAGTATTTTGAGGATTTAAGATGTTGGCGTTGTGGTCGTCTCTAAGAAACCGGGATAATTCAGACATTCAAATGCAAAACTGCACCATTTGGAGAGTGTAGTGCGGTCTGTTCTGGTCACTGTTACAAATTCGGAAAGGATTCCCTGGCTGCAGACATTAGAGGCACTTAATACTTAAATCTGTTCCCAAATGTAAAGCACAGAACACAAGTGCTGTGCATTAATGAAACATATCCTAACACTGGGGGAGTAAAAATCAATGACAAGGGCTTTGCTGTGTGCAACTTGATAAGGTCCTCAGATGAAATATCACTAATAACACGTTAGACATCCATTTTAACACTGTTAGGGTTTTCAGATAAGGTTGGAATTAACTTTATCCTAGGCTGTTGTCTATAACCAATTACTATAAATGAACCTCTTTCATAGGTCTAAATACTGATTGTTCATGTTAGTTGTATTCAAACTGCCAGGAAATCAAGTATTCTTGGAAGTTCTTGCAAGGATCTTAAGAAAAAGACTTTAAAAAATCTAATATCTTGTTTACTCATATATTATTCATTTCCTGAAGGAATGTATCATGTGCATGTATTTTTAAAAATACACATCTTTATCATTTTTGCTGGGTCAGTGGCAAAAAACTTTCTACTGCACACGCAAAAGTGGCCTTCTAAACGCTAAGGATTTTTTCTTTTTATAATTAAAAAATTGGATAAAAATAAGAATTCAACAGATAGAGACCAAAAACTCAGCATTTTATGAATTTGAAAAGATTTCCAATTTCATGTTCCAATTTAAAGCTAAGTAGTTGTCTATTTAGGAAAATCTTCCATGTGCAAATACATGGAATTTGCATTTTCAGTAAAATTTCAAAACATCTCCTAAAATCCTGTGTTCAAAATATCAGAACAACAAGAACTTTGCAATTCTGGCAACCACCTGGAAACTCTTACCAGACAGATTTATGCAGAGTGTTTTTCAACATGTATAGATTTGTTTGATTTTATGCAAACAAGTCATTCTATAAAACGTAGCAAGGCAAGAAATTCTCCTAAGCTGGTCGGATGCAGCTAAGAATCGAGTTACCAAGTAACACAAAACAAAAGAGATGAAATAGAGAAATTAGTCCAAAGCAAAACAAGAGAAGTGCAGGAGAAATTTGGAGCTGGCAATCTCCTAATGTGAAAGGTTAATCACAAGATTTAAAACCTGATCTCACTCTCTAAGGCAGCTCATGTAATTGCATACATTGTAAAGAGATATGAGAACAGTGGGAACAGGAAAAAAAAAGAACAACAATCGAGCTTGATATAAACTGTAAATTTAATGTGGAAAAAAAGCAAAAACAGGCAGAGAACTCAGCAAGGGGTCAGCTGGGGAACTAAGACAGTAGAAATGACTATAAATAACTACTTTTAAAGAAAAGACAACCTTTAATTTTTGGATTGATCCATAGTCTAATGGGATACTCCCTAAAGGCTCTTTAGATTAATTCCATTCATCTGTGTTGCCTAGCGAATATTTATAGGGAATCTATCATGTGCTGATACTGTGGGTATACAGAGATAAATCTAACACAGGGAGAAGAAAGCCATAGCTCCCTAGAGCAGATAGTACCAACTGAGAGTTGAGAAGAAGAAATCACTCCACAAAAGAGCTGGTATTTAAACTCTGCCTGGAAGAATGGGCAGGACTTGGCCATATGCAGGTAGGAATGGAAAGACAGGAGCAGAGGCAGGAGAGTCTGGAGTATGTGCTTAAGTCAGAGGCAACTGCAAGTGGACTGGAGTGCAGCTGACAGACACAGAAGCAGTGTGGGCTGCAAACGGAGATGGGTAGACATCATGGGCTCTGGAGGAAATTGACTTCTTTCTAATGGGAAGTGGGAAAACACTGGAGTTTGGGGATTCCAGGAATGGTCTGACTCTAAAGGTGTTGAAGAAGATTAATCTATGTGGGGCAGTCTAGAAGAGGAAGAGGAAAACATCATCTCAGCAGAATATATTTCAGGACAGCGAAAGCACAGAGATTTGTGTTTTGGGGCTAGAAAGCACTGAAAGCATATTTATAAGTTACGTATTTCTAAATTTTAAGACGCACTTCTTGCTAAATTGGAAATGAAGTAAGAGGTGCCATGGAGGAACATGTAATTTATCAAGAACTCATGGAAGACCCAGTGGGTGTGACTCAAACCAACTTCCCCAGTTTTTCCAGAGAGATCTCTGGGTGTGTGTTGAATGCCAGAGACTGAATGGATTAAAAAAACACACCAAGGGTGTATATAATTCCCTATCACAGCAAGAATTTGGATACATCTCAGGCCCAACCAGGACATACAACCAGCTGTCCCATGAGTAGCCCCTGTGTCCAGAAATGTGCTAACTAGGCTAAAAATCATCTCTGCGTCAACATCAGGAAAGAGAAGCAAGTGAACACACGAGGAAGCCCTTGGCAAAAAGTGCATGGTGTCAGGGCTTGGGGGCAACATTTACTAAGGAGGATAATGTACAGGTGAGTAGAATGTTTTGGGGGTTTGTTTTCATAGGGACATTTCTTTACTTGTCATATTTATATGGGCTTCCCTGGTGGCTCAATAGCAGGAGACACGGGTTCAGTCCATGGGTCGGGAAGATCTGGGGGAGGAAACAGCAACCCACTCCAGTACTCTTGCCTGGAGAATCCCATGGACAGAGGAGCCTGGCAGTCTACAGTCCATGGGGGTCACAAGAATCAGATACAAATTAGTGAATAAACAACGACAACATATTTATACAACACTTAATACTTTTCAAGGTGCTTTTATTAACTTAAAAATATATATATTTATTTATCATTTATTTGGCTGTGCCAAGTCTTCATTGCGATGTGTGGGATCTAGTTCCCTGACCAGGGATTGAACCTGGGCCTCCTGCATCGGGAGCATGGAATTTCAGCCACTGGACTACCAGAGAAGTCCTCCTCAAGGTGCTTTTAAATATATGGTTTCATTTCCTCCAATAACCCCATTATTCTCCTTTTACAGAAAAAGTTACCAAAGCCCTGTCAGACTGTATGACTATCTCAGAGCTTCTTGGTAGCAGGGTGAGCACCCAGAACCCAGCTCTCTGGATTTCTCCTTCACGTCTTCACCCGGTCTGTTCCTCCTTATCATCAGCAAATATTTATCAAGCATCTGTTCTGTAGAAGCCATGCTTCTAAGTCTGAGGAAAGCCTTAGGTTTTCCTGGGAGAGTTAGAAAAATCCTAGCAGGGTTTTTGGTGGCGAACGATAACCTGGCTCATCTTTCCTGCATAGCGCCCCCTGGTGGCATGTAAGATAAGCGTTGAGAAGTTTTTAGAATTCAGAAATTTTGAAGTTGAGTTTTTAAGACTCAACTTCATGGAAAGATGAGACTATTGAAACACAGAAAATAATTTTATAAGGGCTCATCTAATCCAGTGCTCTCATTTGGCATATTAAGAAACTGATGTCCAGGGACTTCCCTGGTGATCCAGTGGCTAAGACTTCGTGCTCCCAATGCAGGGGGCCTGGGTTCAATCCCTGGTCAGGGAACTAGATCCCACATGCCACAACCAAGACCCAGCACAGCCAAATAAATGTTAAAAAGAAAGAAAGAAAGAAATTGATGTTCAGAGAGGTCAAGCAATTGTGCTCTTGGCAGTACAGCATTCTAAACCAGCGCTTTTCTTCCGTAAGAAAGGCACCCCTTGGCCTCTTCCTCATTCACCTCTTCCTCATTCACCTCTCTCCTCATTCACCTCATTAATATTCGTGCCACAAAGGCAATGTCCTTGGGAAGGAGGCCATGGAAAGGATAAGCCCCTGGTATTTGCACAAATGGACACCTCCTGGATTCTGCTCTTAATAGTTATGTGACCCGTGTGACTTTATCCCCCTCATCCTCCTCTGAGCCTCAGTATCCTCATTGCTAAACTCAAAATATTCCCACCTTACTGGGTTGTTTTAAGTGTTGAATGAAATAATGCAAGTGACACCTTAGCACAAGCCTGGCATGTAGCAAACACTCAATACAGGGTCGTTGCTATTATGCTTGGTCAGTCACCTCTATCTGGAGTCATCAGCCCTAGGCATTTGGTAAGAAATATGTATGTAACAGGAAATCAATAGGTGGGTACTTACAGATGAAGCCTTTGAAATTGCAACAGGTATAGTAACTTGTTAAAGGCCTTATTTCAAATAACTGGCAACATTCTAGAAATTATATGCAGCATTCTTTTCATTATGTCACCACCAACTCCACCATTAAAAGATTTTTGTTGGTCTTTGTATCATCTGCAGCTGTTGTCTGTAACAATCCCGAATTTCACACGTGAAAAGGTTGCTATAACACCTGATTGGCTCTTAAGTCTATAACTTGCACCCCTTTTAAGACTCATATTTTTTGAAATATAGTAGGAAAAATAAGCTCCTCCCACAAATAATAAAATTATTAGAGGCTTTCAAAATTCTCTGGAGAGTTAAACCAAAGAAATGTGGTGCTCATCTGTTCCTATAATAGGTATGCTGTCCCTAAATTTCCATTATGCACCCGGCAGCTAACTGAGCTCATTTTGAGAGCAGGTATTTAAGAGAATGTTTGCTATATAGTCATCCCTCGGTATCCATGAGGGATTGGTTTCAGGACCCCTCACAGATAACAAAATTTGAGGATCCTCAAGTCCCTTATATAAAATGGTGTAGTATTTGCATATAATCTATGCACATCTTCCTGAATACTTTAAATCATCCCTAGATTACGTATAATACCTAATACAATGTAAATGCTGTGTTAATGTTGTGAATAAAATGTAAATATTTATGTAAATAGTTGCTGCTATATGGCAAATTCAAGCTTTGCTTTTTAGAGCTTCTCCGGATTTTTTTTTTTTCTTTTTGGAGTATTTCGAGCAGCAATTGGTTGAATCCACAAATATGGAACCCAAGGGTGTGAAGGGCCCACTGCATCTATATTCAGAATCTTAGTAACCTATGGTACCTAAGGACCCTCTAGGGTCCATGTAATTACTAAGAATACTCTTTAACTCTCAGAAGATTTCAGATTTAGACAATAAATTATATATATAACAAATTATATAGCCATCCTACCAACAAATCATGGGGGGAAGGAAAATTTCCCTCTTCTTTGATATTTTAAATGGAAGGAAAATATTGGACTAACCCTCTTATAAACTACCATGAAAACTGAACAAATAAATGGAACAATTATGTTCACACACTGGATAAGAGTTAGCTCAGGGCTGCGGGTTAAGCACGATGATTACCCCAGATTTCTTTCCGCTGGCATTTTCCAAATCTCAGAGCAGACAAGGCGAATCCAGAGTATGGTAGTTTCATGGAACAGAGGAGAAAAGTCAAATTTCAGAGAGGCTGAGACAATCAGAATTTGTGAGGAAAAGTACTGAAAAGAGAGCTACACAGTGGAAGAACTCTCTAAATCTGCGTAGAGTACTGTGAGCCTGTGAATATTAATATTAAGCCACACACACACGGGTGGGACTCCACAGTCCAGGCAAAGAACAAGCCCTCCAGAGCTGTCAGCTGAACAACTGCGGAAGTTTGCACAGTGCGAGGAGACATGTGAGTTCCCTAGAGGCTGTGACCTGGCAGAGTACCTATAAAAGCACACATCGAGGCATATCTTAATTGTTGAAAACCAATCATAAAGAGACTATCTTAAAAAGCAGTCAGAGAGCAAAAAATACAACACCTTTAGAAGAATGAAGATAAGGATTATCAATGATTTCTCAAGCCAAACTATAACAGAATGGCATTTTTTAAATGGTGAAAGCAAAGAAAAAAATGATTTTGTATTATTAAATACATCATGTATAAAGGCATCAAAAATATGAAATACCTAGGGATAAATCTAACAAAATAAGTTAGGAACAGTATAGTAAAAACAAACAAAAAAAATGGAACTGGTAGAAATTAAGGAAGACTAAAATGTTCACAGATTGAAAGATTCGATATTATTAAAATGTCTGTTTTCCACAAATTGATCTATAAAATTCAAAGCAATCTAAAGGAAAATCCTTGAGATGAAACTGGGATTTCTAATTCTTCACTTTCACTCATGGAGTCTTCACAATCTATAACATTTGCCCAAAGGGAGGTTGGCATTCTTTCTGCTTTTCCTGTGCTTTCTGAGTTTGTCAGGCTGGTTTTATGATATCGCACTCATCATGGGAAATACCTCAGGGTGAAGAGTTTGATGGTTTGGAACCTGTGCCTTTAACGTATTGGGAGAGGATCATCAAAGAGATCATTGTCACCCTCCTAAGCCTACGTGAATTGTTCTGTGTGCTTAGTCACTCAGTCATGCCTGACTCTTCGCAACCCCGTGGACTGTAGCCTGCCAGGCTCCTCGGAGCATGGAATTTTCCAGGTAAGAATACTGGAGTGGTTGCCATTTCCTTCTTCAGGAAATCTTCATGATCCAGGGATTGAACCCACATCTCCTGAATCTCCGGACTCGGCAAGCAGATTCTTTACCACTGAGTCACCTGGAAAGCCCATGTGAATTGTTCCAGCTCTCTTCAATTTTCCAAGTGGTTTATACTTTGGCTCCATACCTTGGGAAGACTGGCATGAAGGCTTTAAGATTTCTTTAACTTCATCTATAACTGTGCCTACTAGAATGACATTTGGATATGTCATTCACATATTTGGCTATAAGCAGCTCTTTGCGGGAAACTGCCCTCAGCAGGAAACCCCCTTTCTGGTCACTTTAGTGAAGCTACATTGTCACTAACTTTCAACCAGGTACCCCCATGCTTTGCTCATCTCCAGCCCTGGCACACTTTTCTTGGCTCACACAATACCTTGCCTAACCTGTTGGCTCTTTCCTCAGATCAAAAGTAGTAGAAATGAAGCATAAGTAATTAACAGATGACTAGGTCTCTCCCCTAGCTTCCTCTTTCAGTAATCTCATGAACCAACTGTGTGAACAAGATAACATCTAAAGAAAGATCTCAAGGAGTCAACAAACTTGCTCACAGTGGAAGATGGCTGAGTTTGAATACCAATCTCAATGATTAACCAAGATTATTCCCCTTTTCCCTTTAAAAACATTCATGACTGAGCAGAATCTGGTTCAGAAGGTAGTTTTGGGGGGAGCAAGAGTTTGCCTTTTCCCCAGATTTCCGGCATTCTGATTAAAAACAATTTTCCTTTCTACCCACAACTGCCCCTTGGGTACTGACTTTTGAGTGGGGAGCAGTGAAACCTGAGTTTGGTTACATTCATAGGACAAATGTGGCTCAAAGTATCTTTAATCTCATTGTAGGAGGAGTGAATTTAAAAAAAAAAAAAAAAAGGAGGGGGGGACCTCTGTAAGAACTCTGTCCAGTCCTCACAGTGACATTGGTTTTTCTGGCTCTTTCTCCAAACCACATACTGAATGGCTTAATGCTGGTGGTATGGAGTGAAATTCTATTTTTGGAAGTAAGTCCGCAGGGTAACTTATTCCACTGAAAATATTCCTCTGCCTTTGAATGCTGACATTCATGGATCTGAGTGCTGTAGTCTTCTATGACATGATGAAGAACTATTGGTTTTGTTCAGTCGCTAAGTCATGTCCAATTCTTTGCGACCCCATGGTCCGCAGCATGCCAGGCTTCCCTGTCCTTCACTGTCTCCTGGAGTTTGCTCAAATTCATGTCCATCAAGTCGGTGATGCTATGAAGGATGTCAGGCATGTTTCTAAACATGTCTAGATTATCCTCGTGAACCTAGACTCTGACTCGTCGCTAAGGTTGGTGAATACCCCTACTCATCAGCTGCTTTGCAGTTCAGCCATACCATATGGTACAGACCAAGCACCCAGCTTCAAACCAGCTCTGACATTCCACTTACTGACCCTCCTTCTCGACTGGGAATTTGATAATATTTTGGACTGCAGAAAGCAGTATCTAAGTACACACTCTGGATGTTTTGTACTCTGCCCACAGAGTGCAGAAGCTCCATTCTGGCAGCTTCTCTTTTTGCCAGTCTGACATACCCCTGGTATGACAGTTCTGTTACTACCCTGAGATGTAAACATAATTGACCCTGGGCAAGGACCAGATGGTCAGAGAGTCACAACAATCTCTCCCTTCTCACTTGATGCTTCATCGATGAAAGAAATCTGGGTAGGAGTTTCAGTTAATATAATTTGTTTCTCCTCCGAATCTGTACTTTGGGCTAGTTGACAACAACCCTTTAGTAACAGGGAACAGTATAAGTAAACCTTCAAGCTGGGGGGAATCCGAGTCCTGCCACTTACTGGCTTCATGATCTTGGACAACTTATTTAACCTCTCGGATTTCTCAGTTTCCTCATCTGTACTTCAACCTTCTTTTCAAGGAAGGGCCTCTTAATTCCTTCATATGATCCTTGTGGAGGTGGGCCAGGAAGTAGGCACAGGCCCTCAGGTTCTCCCTGCCCAAGCAGTCAGTGGAGATGGTTAGGCTGCCCCGCGAAGGAGCTCACAGTGCCAGCTGATCCCCACTGACTGGCAACCCAGCAGGGCATGGAAGCACATGCCAGTGTTAACATGTGCTAACACTTCTGGAAATCTGCCGAAAGATTTCTTAAACATGAAAGAAAAGCGCTAGCAATAAGAGAAAAATACGAATTGAATTTTAACAGACTTAACAGCTTTGATTTTTCAAGAAAGAGTGTCAAGAAAAAGAAAGGTCAAGTCTCATACTTCTAGGAAAAAGTATTCACAATACACATACCTGGAAAAATACTTGTGTCCAGAATAAATGCAAAGAACACTTAAACTCAGGGAGAAGACAGCAATCCATTTCTCAAATGGGCAAAAAATCTGACAGTCATTTCACAAAAGAATATACATATTCTTGAGAGAATATCTGTGAGGGAAATTTTGGAGGTGATAAAAATGTTCTACGTCTTGACTAGCAGGGAGGATACATACATTTGTCAAAATTCAATGAACTGCACATTTTAAATAGGTGTATTTTCTTATATCTAAAATATAACTCAATAAGGTTTTTTTAATAAAAGGGAAAGGGGAGGAAAAGGGGAAAGTTATAGGACATTATGCAGCTATTAAAAAGAATAAGGTAAACATCTACTTCTGAATTTAAAGATAGGATATCAAGTGAAAAATGAGTTATTGAATAGTACCATTAATCCCATGAACTTTTCAAAAAAGTAGTCTCTCCTCCCCTCCCCCACCCAAATATATATATTTGCTTATATATACCCAGAGAGAATGGTTACAGAAAAAAAGCAAGTCAAGGGCTATTCTGTAGAGTATCAGAGGAAAGAAGGAGCAGGCTTTTGTTTTCATTTTAATACCCCACTGTTTACCCAGTCACGCATCACGAGCATCTGGGTTGCTTCTATCTTTTGACTACTGTGACTTAGTGCTGTTATATACGTTTCTGTACAAATATCTGCTGAGTTCTTGCTTTCAATTATTTTGGGTATATATCTATAAGTGAAATTGCTGGATCATGTGATTATTCTGTTTAAATTTTCCTCATCTGTAAAATGGGCATGATAGTCCCTGCTCTGTTCACACCCCCGGGGCTTTGAGAACCATATAAAAACCCTTTTGTAATCTGTTAAACATCAAATTCCTGTAAGAGATTATGAGAAAGTTTTTGTGAAGAGTACAATTCTAAAACAGAAGTGTGTATAAATAATTTAAAAACAATGAATGCTTCATGTGCCAAGTACTGACCTACGCATTTCACAGATATTAGTAAACTTAACATTGGAAGGACTGATGCTGAAACTGAAGCTCCAATGCTTTGGCCACCTGATGCAAAGAACTGACTCATTGGAAAAGACCCTGATGCCGGGAAAGATTGAAGGCGGGAGTATAAGGGGAAGACAGAGGATGAGATGGTTGGATGGCATCACTGACTCGACGGACATGAGTTTGTTGAGCAAGCTCCAGGATTTGGCCATGGACAGGGAAGCCTGGTGAGCTGCAGTCCATGGGGTCGCAAAGAGTCAGACACGACTGAGTGACTGAACTGAACAAATTTAAGCCTCAAGGTGCAATCTTGTGAAGTAGGTTTTGCTACAGTTGGCCCTCCAAATTTGTGGGTTCCATATCTACAGATCCAACCAACCACAGGTTGAAAATATTCAGGACAAAAAAGAAACTTCCAGAAAGTTCCAAAAAGCAAAACTTGCATGCATCAGCAACTATTTTACATACTATTTACATTATGTTAGATAGTGTAAGTAATATAGGGAGGATGTGCATGGATTGCATGCATTTGATATAAGGGACTTGAGCATCCATGGATTTTGGTACACTTGTGTGTCCTGGAACCAATCTCCCATGGAAACCAAGGAATGATTTTATTATCATTCAATATGTGAGAAAACTTAGGCACAGAAAAGCTACATAATCTGCCCAATGTCATATACCTAGTAACCAGGAGAATCAGAAAAAACTTCAAGGAGTAACAGACTTCCCCACATGACAGAGTTCTTTCCTCATTTAGGTTTTATCATAATTTACAATTTCAAATCTTGAAAGACAAAAAATGCACATATCTCATTTCAAAGCTATATTAGTAGTTTAGGAAATGCAAAGGGAAATAAATCTGTTACTATAAATGCTACCTAAGTTTCTCCATGAATGGTTACTTCTTTGATTCTGAAAGAGGAGAAGAATCTAGACTTTTTAAGTATCACCAAGTGTAAGTATCACAACCACTGGCTTCTGAAAAGATTCTGACCTCCTTGTTCCTGTTGGAGTTTGAGGGAATGGCTGGGGGAGCACAGAGGGAGGGGAGCAGTGTCTGCCTTTGGCATCAACACGAAGGAAAGAGAAAGCAAAGGAAAGCATGAGTGAGCCAGTAGGAGACACACCATATTTCTAATGAGGTCTTCATGCCTTCTTTGTCTTCAAATGAAAACTAGAACCATGAAATTCCTTTTTTGTTAATGTTAAGATGTGGTAATGCCAAGCATTCATGACCATAAGCATGGAAAATTGATGAAATTACAATCTGTTCAGGGAAATAATGTAGTGATGAGAGAAAAACTCTTCACCTGTGTCAGGATCCTGATGGCAGCTTTTAAAAACAGGTGAACATTCTCTTCCCCCTCTGGGGGAAGACATCCCTTTGTATGACATGCCAAGTAGATGCATATGGGAAAAGGCCAAAGGAAACAAAAAGAGATTGACACAAATAATTGAGATATTTTTAAGGGCATGTAAGTCAGTGAGCATTTCATTAGTATCATTTCAGCAATTTTCTGCTCTCCAAGAAGAAGCCAAATTGAAATCATATCCTTCTACTTAATGAGCAAAAGAATGTGATTATCTTGCTGGAACATTAAGATTTGAGATGTTCATGTGACGTAAATCAGAGTTAATCTAAGTAAAATGAACCTAGCCCTTTCCCAGGAATGCTTTTCATCAGAATACATTAAAAGTCATCACTTCTTTAAGAGCTATTAACAGCCACAACTCAATATTCAGAGTCATGCATTTCTAACATACTCTATATCGAAGTCTCGAGTAATTGAAAAAAAAATTGCTCGTTCTGGCTTCCCTGGTGCTCAGACGGTAAAGAATCTGCCTGCAATGTGGGAGACCTAGGTTCTGTACCTGGATAGGAAAGATCCCCTGGAGAAGGGAATGGCTACCCACTCCAGTATTCTTGTCTGGAGAATCCCCGGGCCAGAGGAGCCTGGAGGGTTAAAGTCCATGGGGTCACAGTCGGATACGACTGAGTGACTAACACACACACACACACACACACACACACACACAATTGTAGAGCATTCAGCTTCCATCTTAAGTACCATCTCCAAAGGTTCAAGGGTACATGACTATCAGTTATTGCTGGTTAACTAGTCAACTTAAACTTTGTAGCTTAAACAATAACCCCTTATTAATGCTCTCAAAAATGACAGAATGATCTCTGTTCATTTCCAAGGCAAACCATTCAATATCACGGTAATCCAAGTCTATGCCCCAACCAGTAACGCTGAAGAAGCTGAAGTTGAACAGTTCTATGAAGACCTACAAGATCTTCTAGAACTAATACCCAAGAAAGATGTCCTTTTCATTATAGGGGACTGGAATGCAAAAGTAGGAAGTCAATAAACACCTGGAGTAACAGGCAAATTTGGCCTTGGAGTACGGAATGAAGCAGGGCAAAGGCTAATAGAGTTCTTCCAAGAGAACGGACTGGTCATAGCAAACATCCACTTCCAACAACACAAGAGAAGACTCTACACATGGACATCATCAGATGGTCGACACTGAAATCATATTGATTATATTCTTTGCAGAAAAAGATGGAGAAGCTCTATACAGTCAGCAAAAACAAGACTAGGAACTGAATGTGGCTCAGATCATGAACTTCTTACTGCCAAATTCAGACTGAAATCGAAGAAAGTGGGGAAAACCACTAGACCATTCAGGTATGACCTAAATCAAATCCCTTATGACTATATAGTGGAAGTGACAAATAAATTTAAGGGACTAGATCTGATAGACAGAGTGCCTGATGAACTATGGACAGAGGTTCGTAACATTGTACGGGAGACAGAAATGAAGACCATCCCCAATAAAAAGAAATGCAAAAAAGCAAAATGGCTATCTGAGGAGGCCTTACAAAGAGCTGTGAAAAGAAGGGAAGTGAAAAGCAAAGGAGAAAAGGAAAGATATACCCATTTGAATGTAGCATTCCAAAGAACAGCAAGGAGAGATAAGAAAGCCTTCCTCAGCGATCAATGCAAAGAAATAGAGTAAAACAATAGAATGGGAAACACTAGAGACCTCTGCAAGAAAATCAGAAATACCAAGGGAACATTTCATGCAAAGATGGGCTCAATAAAGGACAGAAATGGTAGGGACCTAACAGAAGCAGAAGATATTAAGAAGAGGTGGCAATACACAGAAGAACTATACAAAAAAGATCTTCGTTACCCAGATAATCACGATGGTGTGATCACTCACCTAGAGCCAGACATCCTGGAATGTGAAGTCAAGTGGGCCTTAGGAAGCATCACTACAAACAAAGCTAGTGGAGGTGATGGAATTCCAGTTGAGCTATTCCAAATCCTGAAAGATGATGCTGTGAAAGTGCTGCACTCAATATGCCAGCAAATTTGGAAAACTCAGCAGTGGGCAAAGGACTGGAAAAGGTAAGTTTTCATTCCAATCCCAAAGAAAGGCAATGCCAAAGAATGCTCAAACTACCACACAATTGCACTCATCTCACACGCTAGTAAAGTAATGCTCAAAATTCTCCAAGCCAGGCTTCAGCAATACGTGAACCGTGAACTTCCTGATGTTCAAGCTGGATTTAGAAAAGGCAGAGGAACCAGAGATCTAATTGCCAACATCTGCTGGCTCATCAAAAAAGCAAGAGAGTTCCAGAAAAACATCTATTTCTGCTTTATTGACTATGTCAAAGCCTTTGACTGTGTGGATCACAATAAACTGTGGAAAATTCTGAAAGAGATGGGAATACCATATCACCTGACCTGCCTCTTGAGAAACCTGTATGCAGGTCAGGAAGCAACAGTTAGAACTGGACATGGATTCCAAATAGGATGGTTCCAAATAGGAAAAGGAGGATGTCAAGGCTGTATAATGTCACCCTGCTTATTTAACTTATATGCAGAGTACATCATGAGAAACACTGGGCTGGAGGAAGCACAAGCTGGAAAAAAGATTGCTGGGAGAAATATCAATAACCTCAGATATGCAGATGACACCAACCTTAGGCAGAAAGTGGAGAAGAACTAAAGAGCTTCTAGATGACAATGAAAAAGGAGAGTGAAAAAGTTGACTTAAAGCTCAACATTCAGAAAACTAAGATCATGGCATCCGGTCCCATCACTTCATGGCAAATAGACGGGGAAACAGTGGAAACAGTGTCAGACTTTATTTTTTTGGGCTCCAAAATCACTGCAGATGGTGATTGCAGCCATGAAATTAAAAGACGCTTACTCCTTGGAAGGAAAGTTATGACCAACCTAGATAGCATATTAAAAAGCACAGACATTACTTTGCTGACAAAGGTCTGTCTAGTCAAGGCTATGGTTTTTCCAGTGGTCATGTATGGATGTGAGAGTTGGACTATAAAGAAAGCTGAGTGCAGAGGAATTGATGCTTTTGAACTGTGGTGTTGGAGAAGACTCTTGCACGTCCCTTGGACTGCAAGGAGATCTAACCAGTCCATCCTAAAGGAGATCAGTCCTGGGTGTTTATTGGAAGGACTGATGTTGAAGCTGAAACTCTAATACTTTGGCCACCTCATGAGAAGAGCTGACTCATTTAAAAAGACCCTGATGCTGGGAAAGATTGGGGGCAGGAGGGGAAGGGGACGACAGAGGATGAGATGGTTGGATGGCATCACCAACTCAATGGACATGGGTTTGGGTGGACTCCAGGAGTTGGTGATGGACAGGGAGGCCTGGCGTGCTGCGGTTCATGGGGTCGCAAAGAATCGAGTGACTGAACTGAACTGAACTGGTATACGTACTTGCCGCGGTACCTAGGACACTGTAGTTATGGTGGGGAGGGGAGACAGGGAGAAACAAGGTCACTAAATGACCTTAAAAAGTCGTGTGCTGTCCTGATACACTTTTGTTCTTACTATCTAGTTTGAAGGGGTAAATGTAGAAACATGAATAGTGTATTACAGCATGAGATGGGATGATATGCCATGGTACCTTCCCCTATCATTTCATATAGTGGAAGCTCCCACAGGCAGGGTTGAAAATTGGCCAGCTACTTGAAGGAGCAGTTAAAGCAGAGGATTACACAAAATAATACACACAGACTTATCTAAAATGTGTTATTTTAATCTAAAACATGTATACAAACATCAATCTGCCAATCTCCTAAATTTGGACCTATGCTTTTCTTTGAGGACAAATCTTATAACTGGTGTTCTGCATCACCTTTCTTACAGAAAACACACCCTTAATAATCACATATGATTTCCAGCTTCATTTTTATTTTAGCCTATGGAGAACTTAGAGACACTTGAGGAACAAGTACAAAACCTTCTGTTTTTATTGTTTTTTCCCTAATAGTCTTAGTTTTCTTTACCTGGCTAGCAATTTGTTTTAGTGATCATCTTTAAACTTAATCCCAAGACATCAAACTTAGTTTCTGAAGGAACAACAGCTCTTTCATTTTGCACTGAAATGTCATTGATTTATCTCATATTTAGTTAAATCATATAACTACAGTAGAAGAACAACTGGCATAAAAAGGCTTGCGAACAAGCAACTCTCTCTTGGTAAGCATACAACTCAACCCATGATAGTAGACACATCCACGTGGCTGCAGATTGACTTGTAAGCCAAGATTGTTCGTGGGGCCTAAGAATATAACTGCATACTTAATAAGGAAAACAGAAACCAGTGGTTTATCTGAATTAGTTTGAAGCGGAAATTGCTTAAGAGCACTTTTTAGATCTGTATGTACTGTCATGGAAAGATATTTAAAAACCCAGGATGAATCCCAACTTAACTGAAAAGAAACCCCCCAAATCTATATACATCCACATGGTGCAAATGCACAGCTTTCACATTTGTCAGTCTCTACAATCATGTGAGCCAATTCTTTAAAATAAATATCTTCATATATATATTTATATATATACACATAGACACACGTTCACACACATGATGTGCATTCTCATGACAGGCTTTTAGTTTCCACCAGGAATGAGCAAGAAAAGTAGGTCAGAGGCTTTGAGTCTTAAACTCTGTGAGGCTTAAAGTCACTGTTACATCCACTTTTGTTAATTTCTCCCATATTTCAGTCATCAAATGGTTCAATGCCAAAGTGTCACAGCTAGTTTCAGAGATGGCATAAAAAGGGCCACAGAGCAGATGTATGCTGCTCCCTACCTGCGCTAAGAAGAATCCCAGAGGGGAGATTTGGGGTAGGACCCAAAGTCACAGGAGCAGGCTGAGTCCCGAGATATACAACAAGGAAAAATAAAGCCTCCAGGAAGGCAAATCCCACTCAAGGTTCTAAGACCTAAGAGCAGAAAGGTCTCTGATCACTCCCCTTCCAGACAAGCCCACAATTTCTAAGAGTTAGGGGATGTACAGAGGTCACTTGAATGCTTGATATAACCCTCTCTTCTGTGCTGATTTATAGGATAATAAGCATCTAGTAGAAAGAAAAAAAAGAAAAAAAACCCACTAATGAGGCTGACAGGTGTGCCCACAACAAACTTAAGCTTTCCCAGGCAGTCAGTCTAAAAAAGCATTTTTCCACCAAGGCCAAATGGACATCTCCAGCAGGTGACCCTTTCATTTCCTACTAATTCAATTTGTATAGCAATAAGCATAGCTCATCGACTAAATCTGCCTTTCTCTTAGCAAGGAACCTGATATGCCTTGAAGTTGCTCACTTAATTCCCATCTCCTGTTACAATCAGGAAGCTATATTCTGACTTGATTAAAATTAAGAAATCTGAGATTTGGAAAGAAGCTTAGCATACATCAAGAAGAAGCTTTAGCCTCTTCATTTGATGGTGAGGACCTGAAAGGTCACACAGAAACCCTCAAATAAGACAGACCAGGGATTGAGTGCTGCAGAGCAGAAACTACCCAGGGAAAGGGATCCAGGGTGCTCAGGCAGACTGGCCACATGCGTGGGGTCAGGCGAGGGTGAGGCTGGATGCTGGGGGGTGACAGGGTGGATGATCCATTTCCCAGGAGAATGGCAATATGGTGATCTGGTTCAGCTCCTGCCAGGAAGTCCTTGTACCTTCCAACCTCAGCTTAAATACTTTCAGTGATGTGATGGGGAGCTGGGGGGTGGGGTGGGCAGGGGTCTCACCATTTCAGTTCAGTTCAGTCACTCAGTCGTGTCTGACTCTGCGACCCCATGGACCTCAGAATGCCAGGCTTCCCTGTCCATCACCAACTCCCAGAGCTTACCCAAACTCATGTCCATTGAGTTGGTGATGCCATCCAACCATCTCATCCTGTCGTCCCCTTCTCCTCCTGCCCTCAATCTTTCCCAGCATCAGGGTCTTTTCAAATGAGTCAGCTCTTCACATCAGGTGGCCAAAGTATTGGAGTTTCAGCTTCAACATCAGTCCTTCCAATGAACACCCAGGACTGATCTCCTTTAGGATGGACTGGTTAGAGCTCCTCGCAGTCCAAGGGACTCTCAAGAGTCTCCTGCAGACCCAAAGTAAATTTTGTTGTTGTCGTTTTTGGTTTTTTCTAATCAAGTCTGCCTCCTTGAAACTTCTACGCATTACCCCAGTGGTTCTCACCTTGGGTGACATTTAGGCTTACATATGGAGCTTCGAAAAAGTCCTGACACCCCAGCCTACACACCACACCAATCAAATCCGAATTTCTGAGGGGAGAAGTGGGGGTGGGGGAGGGGACGTAATATGTGCGTAAGCGCATGCGTGCTAAGTTGCTCTGTCGCTTCCGACTCCTTGCGACCCTGTGGACTGTAGCCCGCCAAGCTCCTCTGTCCATGGGATTCTCCAGGCAAGAATACTGAAGTGGGTTGTCATGCCCTCCTCCAGGAGATCTTCCTGACCCAGGGATAGAACCTTCCCCTCTTATGTCTCCTGCATTGGCAGGTGGGTTCTTTACCACTAGCGCCACCTGGGAAGTGCCAACCCAGGCATTAGTATTGTAAACCCCAGTACTCTGGCCACCTCATGCGAAGAGTTGACTCGTTGGAAAAGACTGATGCTGGGAGGGATTGGGGGCAGGAGGAGAAGGGGACGACAGAGGATGAGATGGCTGAATGGCATCACTGACTCGATGGACGTGGGTCTGGGTGAACTCCAGGAGTTGGTGATGGACAGGGAGGCCTGGCGTGCTGCGATACATGGGGTCGCGAAGAGTCGGACACGACTAAGCGACTGAACTGAACTGAAAGCTCCTTGGATTGTCCCAACTGGGGAGCCAGGTTTGAAAAAACCTCTGCTTTTTGTTCAGTTTTTGCATTAATTCGCTAGGGCTTCCATAATAAAATACCACAGATTAGGTGGCTTCAACAACAGAAGTTAATTTTCTCACAAGTCTAGAGACTGGAAGTCCAAGATCAAGATGTCAGCGGGTCTGATTTCTCCTGAGGCCTCTCTCCTTGGCTTGTAGATGGCTGCCTTTTCCCTGTGTTCTCACATGGCCTTTCCTCACGCTGTGTGCATCCCAAGGTCTGTCTGTCTCTTCTTACCAGTCAGGTCAGATTAGGGCCCCATCCTTATGATCTCATTTAACCTTAATTACCTCCATAAAGGCCAAACACAATCACATTAGGGACTGGGGCTTCATATGTGAAGGGGCATGATGGGGGAACAGGGAAGGAGACACAATTCTGTCTGTAACAGTTCTGCTAGAACTGGTTGATTTAGAGCTCCTTACCCACAGTGCCATAGCACCCACATAGGCCATGGGGTGTCAGGTTGTGAAAGTGGCCAATTGGATTCTGGGGCCATTGGAGGCCCTAGGAGAGCTGCCTCTAGCCCTGTGCAGCTATCCAAGCATCCTTTGAAGACAGCAGGGCCAGATGCCATGCCCAGCAATCTCACGAAGCCCAAAATCAGCAAACAAAATGAGTTATGTCTGGCTTTCAGTTATTTGGGCAGGAACATCTCCTTGGCAGATGGCTGCAGAGTACCCACAGGGCTACTGGAGGAGTCCTGGGTGCTCAAGAAGCACGAAGCACAGGACAGAGAGTCAGGGGTTAGGGGCCACACGGGTGGGCTCCAGGTGGTGGCTTCTACCCTCTCCCTTCACATAAATCAGGTGACATATTATGACAAATGAAGTCCTGGCAAAGAAGTGGATTCTACAAATTAGGGCTCAATCATTCTTTTGAAAGACTGACGTGTGTCTAGAACAGTAACTGGCACTTAGTAAGCCTCAATAAATGAATGAACCAATTAATAACTGAAAATATTTTATTGGATTTGAAATCCATTAGAAATGTTACAAGAGATTTCAATGTTAAAAGTTAATTGCACTTAATTACAACTCTTGAAACTGCTGAACAATTGGAAGAGTATTTCTTTCTACTTTTGTCTCGTGTTATGAAAAATGGTTTTCATTGTTGTGATTTTCAAGAATTGGAATAGCTTACCATTAAACAGTCTTGATCAGAATCGTGTGTAGCTGGGCTTCCCTGGTAGCTCAGTGGTAAACAAAGCACCTGCCAATGCAGGTGATTCCTGACCACTGTAGGATCTTCTCAATCCTTGGGTAGAGAAGATGCCCTTCTCCAGGAATGGCAACCCATTCCAGGATCTTGCCTGAGAAATCCCAAAGACAGAGGAGCCTGGTGGGCTACCATCCATGGGATTGCAAAGAGTCAGACACAAGTGAACAACTGAGCGTGCGCACGCACACACACACACACTTCAACTTTAAAATCTGACATTTAAAAGAAAAGCCATATTCATTAAAGCAATGTTGTTATTGTTTCCAAGCAAGGTTCCAAAACAACTCATTAACTTTATTAACTTTAAGGAATTTTATTTAAGGGACTTCCCTGGGGGCGCAGTGGATAAGAATCCACCTGCCAATACAGGGGACATGGGTTCAATCCCTGGTCCAGGAAGATTTCATATGCTGGGGAGCAACTAAGCCCATGTACCACAACTCCTGAGCCCATGCACCTAGAGCCTATGCTCTGCAACAAGAGAAGCCACCACAACAGAAGCCCTAGCACCGCAACAAAGAGGAGCCCCTGTTTGCCGCAATGAGAGAAAGCCCAGGCAAAGCAACAAAGACCCAGCACAGTCAAGAACAAATAATTGTTTTCAAAAAAAGAAATATTATTTAAGAGGTATTTCTTAAATGCATTTGATATATCATCCCTAATACTTTGTATTTTATTTTTTCTTGTCAAAGTAGTATGTAAAGAAAATATAATGAAAAATTTCACCAAGCCTCATAGTTGCTGTCATGTCTGACTCTTTTGCAACCTCATGGACTGTAGCCTGCCAGGCTTCTCTGTTCATGGGATTCTCCAGGCAAGAATAGTGGAGTGGGTTGCCATTCCCTTCTCCATGGTATATTCCTGACCCAGAGATCAAACCCAGGCCTCTTTCGTTGCAGGCAGATTCTTGACTGCCTGAGCCACACAGACATATATAAATCCTCTTTAGTTTATATATTACAAATATTGTCACTTTTTATACACGTTATAATATGAAAAAATTTAGGAAGCACTGCCTTCTACTTCTCTCAGTAAATGGCACAATATCGAAATTATTAAGCCTAAATTAGGGTGCTACCCTGATTGTTCTTTCTTCTTCATGTTCTCAATCAGATCCTTCCTTCAGTTCAGTTGTGACTACCTTCAAAATCACCTCTGTCCCCTTCTTTCCTTCTCCAGTGCTTCTACTTGGATTTAGCCACCATCATCTCTTACCTGGACTACTGCAAAAGATTCCTATCTGAGTTTCCATTTCCTGTGCTCCTTGCCCTTCTTCAATTCCTTCCTCACATGGCAGCCAGTGTGTCCTTTTGAAAACTCAATTAGATCGTGCTATGTCTCCCCAACTCTTTACACCCTTAAAGCCTTCCAGTGACCCTTTAAGTAAAATCTAGACTCCTTCCTATGGCCTGCTGCTGCTGCTGCTGCTAAATCGCTTCAGTCGTGTCCGACTCTGTGTGACCCCATAGACGGCAGCTCAAACAGGCTCCGCCGTCACTGGGATTCTCCAGGCAAGAACACGGGAGTGGGTTGCCATTTCCTTCTCCAACGCATGAAAGTGAAAAGGGAAAGTGAAGTCGCTCAGTTGTGGCCGACCCTCACGACCCCATGGACTGCAGCCTTCCAGGCTCCTCCATCCATGGGATTCTCCAGGCAAGAGTACTGGAGTGGGATGCCATTGCCTTCTCCGCTCCTATGGCCTAAAGAGCCCTAATAATATGGTTTCACCTTCCTCTCCAGCCTCACCTCTACTGCCTTCCCACCGTCACATGCTGTAGCCCGAACAGCCTTCCGTTTCCTAAGAAAGAATTCTAGGGCAAAGGTCAAGGTCAAGTGGAGATACCAGGCAAACAATTAGATGGAGAATCTAGACTTTAGGGCACATCTGAACCGGCTCTATAACCTGGGATTCTAGTATAAAGTCACAAGACTAGGTGAGATCACCAAGGAAGAGGGCTTAGAAAGAGGAGGACCAAAGACTGGGCAGTGGAGCATTCTCAACATTTAAAGGTCAGGGAGATGGAAAGAAACCTGCAAAGGAGACCAGGAAGCAGCAGCCAGCGGTTGTAGGAGAAAAAAACAGGAGGTTTGGGACCCTTGGAACCACTCTGAGAATTCTGTTAAAAATACAGACTTTCAGAACTATCCACTGGACTTTTCAGTACGAAGATGAACACTGAGCATTCCTAGTCCTGATATTATCAGAGACACCTGGGAAACACTGTTCTGGAGCTTAACACAATCAGAAGAATCACTTGCCTGGGGCCCTTTGTAAACACATACTCTGCAGGGACCTCACCCCCAAATACACAGAAACTGAACCCCCAAGGGACTTAGAATTTGGAAGTTCATCTTCCAAACTAATTATTTCTTTTGGGGACTTGTTCTTAAAGAGTTTTGCTTTTGAACCAACGAATCAGCAGTTTTCTCTTCATTGACAAAGGCTGATATACCATTTCCATCATCTCTTCAACTGGAGGCATTTACTAAAACCATATGGAGTTGATTTTAGCACATGCTAGGGTCTCAGCAAAGAGTCTTGGCTTTGAACTAGAATTAAAACTACCTAACATAAAAAGGGGGGGGGGGCGGGAATTCCCAAGTCTGGACACAATAGTCAAACTACAAGTTACAGCACTCCACCCAAACTTCCTAGCTAACTTAGCTTCCAAAGCTCTCAGAGTCATCTTCTCTGAGTCTCAGGAACCACATTTTCCTTTCCCAAGTGTTCTAATGGTGGCCATGTCAAGACGGCCCTTACAGGGCCTCTCTTTCTGGGGTCCTCACAGCTGCTTCCCCCAACCCAACCTGCTCCATCAGGCTTTTTCTAGTTCTATGTTTAGAGGCTCTTCCTAAATTTCCTTACTTTGAATGTTAAAACCTCTCCCTCCCGTCCATCGGATCAAAATGGGAAACTTTTTGCCCTCTTTGACAGAAATCATTCCTTGTTGGCCACCTGATGGGTACTTGGGGTTAATTAGAAAATCCCCATCAAGAGTTCAGAGGCCAATATCAGCTGTCAAAATCCCACATTCCCCTCTCGCCCCTCTTTCAAGTGCAAAACAACCTGTGTCTGAAGATGTGCGGGAGATAAAAGGGCACACACAGCAGCGCTGGGGGCTTTGACTCGGCCCCATTCATGGCCCCACCACCATGAATACTGCAAAATCTCAAATGAAAGTTTTAATCTCCCCACTGCATTCAGCCTAAAGAGAAAAGGGCTTCCTTTTAACAATTTCCCCCCTTAAACCTTTTGTGTTGCCATGCTCCTGAAAAAAAGCGGAGATTTCACTCTGACCCGGCGAGGGCTTTACGCCAAAGAAAGCAATGCACCTCGAACTCTTTGTGCTGAAAGAAGAAGGGCTGGCCGGCCCGAAGCCACCGGCGCGAAAGCGGCAACCCACCGTGGGGCGCGCGGGGGGCAGAGGGTGCCCGCGTCTCTGCAGACGTCGGGATCTGGCCTCGGGCCCCCTGGGCCTACAGGAACGAGTGTGATGCGCTGCGGACCCCACTGCTCCCAACGGTGCGGAGTCTGGGGTGGGGGGTGCGACATGGGGCGGCTGACTTTCCAGCCAGGACACCGGTCTGAAACGCACCCGCACCCGCAGACCAGGGGGCTCAATGTGGCCCTTCTTTGTTTTCACAATGCACTCAAAAAGAGAAGGAACTCCAAGTTCAACCCTCTCTAGGCGACCCTTGGGGAGAATCTCGATCGGTGGTGTTCACAATACCCCGGCCGATTGCTAGGACGCAGACCCCGTCCTCTCCCGGAGCCGCGGCGCCAGCACTCTGCAGAACGCCTTTGCGCCCAGGGCGCTTCCCGCGCGCAGACCTGCCGCGTCCCGAAAAGGACCTGGAGAAACGCAGAGGAGTGTTTCGATCTTTGCCTGCCTTCACCATTACTCCCTTCGCACGTAATTAATGCTACCGAGGTGCTCGTGACCCAACTCTCAGTTCTTCTAGCATTGAAAAAAAGTCCCAAAATTATGACGTCTCCTCCAAAGGGCTGCTCTAAATGTTTGAAATTAACACCTGATATTAATCCAAAATGTCGGGATTAAAAGCAAGAGGCTCTGTTTCTGAGCCCAGCGCGGTTTTACGAGCGCCTTAATTTGGTGTTGCTTGATTCTGACAGCCCAGTGAATGCCACCTCTTTCAAAAGAGTGTTTTCTGTCGAGCGGCCAGAGTTCAAAAGGCCCGGCGCTCAGCTTTCAGCGCGAACTGAGTGCAGGGCCGGCTCGGAGCGGTTGTAAAGCAGCCCCTGCCGGTCGGTCCTCCTTACATCTGTAAAGTGACGAACGCGCCCCTTCCCTCAAGGGTTCTGCCTCCTCCTGTTTGACAGTTTGCTTCGCTAGCCTTTTCATCACTTCTGAACGTGATTTTTATTGAGGGTCATAGCCTGGTAGGTATGTTGTCACTGCCCAAGGCAAAATTGCTTTGATAGTTTTCCTTTTTAAAATCTGTTTGTAAGGGGTCTCCCCTTTCCCTCTCTGGCCAGTTCTTTTTGGCGTGTGCGATTTGGAATGGGTGTTGTCTTCGGGACAGCGTGGGGCGGGGGCGATTTTCAAAAGATGTCTCAAATTCAGACGTTTAAAGAAACAGCGGTGAGAGGGCGGTAGCGTGGAGGTGAACAAAAGGCCAAATAGCATTTAAAATTATTACATTTATCTGTGCTGAATGACATGTATTTTAGAAATAAAAAGCACATATAAAGACTTTAAAATCCCTTCCTTTACATTTGCCACTTGCTGAATAAAAGCTTGTCGAAAACGTGCCTTTGATCATTTTTAAGCTGTGAAATTCTGGCCAACCTCTTAAACCAAACACAAGCGCACACACATAACACACTTCCAAAATGAGAGCAGGAATAAATTGATAATGCTGATCAACTTTTCTGCATCTCCGCTCTAGCTTCGAGCTCAACAATGAGCCCCAAATGGACACACAGGTTCTAATTAGAGTGTTTCTGAATTCCTTTCCAGTTCTAATGATCCATAAATAATATTTCACAGTTTGTGAGTAGTTCAAGGGAAAGTACATCTTTTTAAAAAATCATAATTATCTAGATAATTAGACTAATGCAATAAAATGTAAGTACTGATTTTAGCAGTAATAAATACACTTATAGAAAATTTTCATTTTATGTAAAATCATACTTCAAATGCATAAATATTGCTACATTTAAAGGAACTCGAGTGCAAATTATTCTGTCAAATGAAAAAGACTTTTCTAATGAGAATAAACACCATCTTATTAATCTATTTATTATATTAATATATCTGATTTTTCTTAAAACCAGATCTCTTAAAAAAAAAAAAAAAACAAAGAGTTTCCTTATACAGAAGTATGGCCATATTCATGGTATACTTAGATTAACAATCCTCCAGAAACAAATAGAAATGAAAGGTTTGTAAGGACACTTAACATCTTTTCTCATTAGGGAAATGACAGGAATTCTCCAGAAACAAATAGAAATGAAAATTTTGTAAGGACACTTAACATCTTTTCTCATTAGGGAAATGACAGGAGATAAAAAAAACTTAGAGATATCTGTTTGAGCAATGAAAAAAAAGTTATTCAGAGCAGATGAAACTGTTTTTAACTCCTCTACTAAATATAGGTGTTCCAAATTTACATCTTTATGAAAGGAATATAAGATAATCCAATATAAATACTCTACATTTTAACTGAATTATGAATAATGCATCTTTTACATAAGTTGATTTAATGTGGCTCTTTGAGGAAAAGTTTTCATTTGATAAAATTTTGTTACTTGCTTCAGAAGTTTCAGGGAAGGAGAAATTGAAAAAAAGTTAATGCAATTACTAATGAATCTTAGTTAAGCCAAGATAGAGGAACAAAGTCATTGGATATGAGGATATGGGAGTTTTTAATCTTCTGAGGATATCTGAGTTTTTAATCTTCTAATGCTAAAATCTCCTTCAGAACTCAGTATTTGGAAAATCAGGGAGTTTTGCTACCAACTGCAATAAGATTTTTCGCCTAAACATTTTCCCTGCTTGTCTTAAGGTTAAGGGACAACCTAGTTTAAACCACCTGCTGTGCTACACACCTAGTCCAATTCGACAAGTCTTTTGCCTTTGTGGCAATAACGACCCACATGAATCACTGCTCTCAGACTAACTGAATCTGAAAACCCCGGTCAGAGTGGTCTTTTCATGCTCACAAAGTCAGCAGGCAACTTGCCTCTCATAAAGCTTAAAATCTATCAAGCACATGCAGAATAATTCACATCACTGCCCCTGAAACCCTTTGAAGCAAATAAACAGAAAAGAAAAAGATTAAGATTTGATCTCAATTTAAACATGTTAACAGTAACGCTATATTATTCCAGATTTTACCCAGCTGTTTTGGATCTTTAGAGAATGTGAACAAGAGAGCAAACCTGTTTCAAGGATTAGAGAATATAAAGGTTCAAAAGGAGGCGAACCCTTTTCGGAACTATACATCTCCTGCCTTGGTTTCTTGCTTGGCAGAGTTTTAGAATTCAATGCCATTGGGTTCTTTCTCATTTTTTTTTTTTTTTTTTCTCTGCAATCTGGCTTTCTTATAATTACTTCCCCAAACAGATCTCTTCCACTCTTTAAAACTATAAACATTATAGATCTCATAGGGTGAGCTCAAATCATTTGCCTCACAGGGCACTGGGTTTATATCTAAAGTCATTCGTAATCATCTATGTCAAATTCAGTGAGAGAGGACTTATTTAGTTTTACTCTTTTTTTTTTTTTTTTTTAAGGAAGACATGAGCAAGCCAGAAAGAGACTAAATATGACCACATTTAGAGTAAAGTTGCAACCACTTATCAAATAATCACTTCCTTTAAAAGAATGAATCTGCTAAGTTTTCCCAGAACTATAGAAGGAAGACATTTTCACAGACAAGAAAGACAAATGTTTACTAGAAGCTGATTCTGCCAATTAAGTTCAAATGGAAACCTAGAGAGAAATTTTAAGTGTAACAGCAGAAAAAGAAGTCTGAAAAAGAATGAATCAAAGGGAACTATTTGTATGTAGCATCAGTCATTGTAATTTTGCTGATGAGAAGGCAGTTTGTCATTACAATTGGGTTAACCAAGTTCCACAGAAGATGCTGCCGGAGCTATAGGGATGAAGTGCCTGGAAAGATACATTTCATTTGTCCTGGGGACAGAGACAGAGGGTTTGAGGGTGGACGTATAGGAAAATATTCACTGAACAGTATTATTACACAGGTAATCATCACGAGAACTCTTACCAGTTCCCACTTTTACAGATGAGTAAAATGAGTTTAGAAATTTTAAGTTTCCTGCACAAGGAAGACAGTAACTACCTGATGGTCTGAATTCTGCTTCAAGCGTATTCTTTCTAAAATAGCTTGGTTCTCTACTCAAGAGCAGGAAGGCACATTTTAAATTGTCATGGAAAGCAGTAAATATAGGATAGTAGGTATTAAGGCTTCTCTTTTTCCTATTTTCTGTTCTTGCGTCATTCATTTCACCAAGTTAATAAATATTCACTAAGCATCTTTTACTATCCACCACTCCCAAAAGATACTTGAAAGAAAAAGTGAAAGTTGAGTCGTTCAGTTGTGTCCGGCTTTTTGTGACCCCATGGATTGTAGACTACCATACCAGGCTCCTCCGTCCACGGGATTTTCCAGGCAAGAGTACTGGAGCAGGTTGCCATTTCCTTCTCCAGAGGATCTTCCCGACCCAGGGATCAAACCCGGGTTTCCTACATTATAGGCAGACACTTTACTGTCTGAGCCACCAGGGAAGTCTTGCAAGAGATACTTGGTACAGGTTAAATGCCTCGCCTAAGGTTTCACAGAACCCAGGCAATCAGATTAGAGGTCATGCCCTTCATTAAGTGTCATTCTCTGATGCCTCTGCTACAGTCTTGCAAAGTAGGTGATCTGGCCAAAAGGAGGAAAGAACGCTGCATAAAGGTGATCTGACAAGATGATGTGTGCCTCTAAATTCAGTGGGAAATATGGCATCTGGGGAAGATTCTAGAGTAGCAAAAATAGATCATTGACCCAATGGGATGACAACAAGAAAATAGCCAAGAAAATAGAACAATTTTCGATAAAGCAAAACAGTAACATCAGTACTTTTCTATTAGATTAAGTGCAAAACCACAATAGATACAAAGGAATAAATAGCATTTATTATTCATGTAGGAAATTTAGAAAAATTGTAAAATAGAAAATAAAAATTATCCATAGTCTTGCCACTCAGAAACCATCACTACTTTCTCCTTTTTTTTGTTAATATACATTTATGTCTACATGTATAATATACATGTATAGGCACATTTTTAATAGAATACATATCTTATATATAATTTTCATGCTGGCTTTTTGATTGTTTATTATATTGGATACATTTTCCCATGCCTTCAAAAAGTCTGAAAACATTCTTCTTAATTTTATATGTCAAACTTTATTAAACCAATTCCCTATGTTAGGCATCTAATAATTCTACTATTTGCTACTAGAGGTAGCTCCCCATTGTACAAATATTTTGTATTTTTGTGAACATCTCTGATGATTTCATCAAGATTAAACAACACTTTTCATGTTCTTTTTTATTGCCATTGTGTCTTCCAAAATGGTTGTATTTATTTACCGCCCCCCCCCCACACACACACACAAGATGCAAAATGATATTTTCACTGCTGGGAAAGAATATTTTCAAAAAAAAAATTCTACCAACTAAATGGAAAGGGGAAAGCATGCTATTATTTGAAATTCCTTCATTATTAACTTGAATATTTTAACATGCTTCTTGATATTTTTGTTGTTTATGGAGTATCTTTAATGCTCTTTCACTTTTTTGCTATTGGTATGCTTGACTTGTTGATTTTAAAGAGCTCTTTACATATTAAAAATATTGAGTAACTACATAATACTAAATTTGGACCTGTTTTTCAAGGTCCCAGACCAATTTCTGCATCTTTCATTATGCCCTTCCTGACTCCTTCAACCCTCACTCAAGTCTCCTGCTTCCAAAATCCTAATACAATATTCAGTACTGAATTATACACTGTTTGCAGTCCTTTAGAGTTTCTCCTTTCATCCTCCATAATACCTTTCCAGAGAAGACTCTGTGCCTTTTACCAACTACAAAGAACCAACTTGACATCTCTGAATTCTCAGTGTCGTTAATCATGACATAGTTGTAATTATCCTCATTTAGCATGTGATGGACCTGGGGTTCAGCCCAGATTTACCAACTGCTACATGGTTATCCTAAGTCCCCAATCAGGCTTTCTCACTCCTATAGCTTCTACCAGTTCTCATGTTATCATGTTTACATGAAGATACTCTTACGTTAGCATTTTTTCTTAGTCTATTTTAAATGTATGGGGCTTCCCTGATGGCTCAGTGGTAAAGAATCTGCCTGCCAATGCAGGAAACATGGGTTCAATCCCTGGTCCAGGAAGATCCTACACACCTCAGAGCAGCTAATCCCGTGTGCTGCAATTATTGAGCCTGTACTTTGGAACCCGGGAACTGCAACAACTGAGCCCACGTGCTTCAACTACTGAAGCCCATGTGTCCTTGCTCCGCAACAAGAGAAGCCACCGCAATGAGAAGCCTGCGTACTGCAACCACAGAGCAGTAACCACTCGCCACAACCAGAGAAAAGCCTGTGTAGCAACGAAGGTTCAGTACAGCCTAAAATACATAAATAAATAAAATTATAAAAAATAGAAATAAATGCATAAAACACAATTCAAAGAGCTCACAAAGAAGACTAGTTGGTAAGAAATAGAACCAAGTCTGATATTTTAGATTGTTGGTATAGAAAAATGAATTCTTTTATTTTTTCTGGTCATAATTTCTTTAATAATTCTTTGCCTTTAGAACAAAGAACATCAAATTTCCTCAAAACTTGAGTTTATGGGTTTTTTATGTATAAAGGATTTACATGAGTCACCCTCAAATCATAGCAATGATAACAGAAATGAAATCAAACAGCCTATGGCTTTCAATATTGTCTTCCTCTCAAATCTCACTCCAGAAGTCAAATCCTTACAAACCATTTGGATGCTCCAAATGAATAGCTTTATCTTTCTTTTTATTAGAATGGGAATTTACCCAGTACTCACCCACAAAAAGCTTTTGTTTAAAAATCACTCTTGTTGAAATGGAGAGGACCCCAGGGATGGCGAATCCAATGGAGAAGAATCTGAAAAATAACTTATTTGGGGTGTGTATGTATGTATACACACACATATGGACAGAGACAGAGAGATGCATACTTGTTTATCCACAATGTGCTACTTTTTGTACAATCCAATATGACTTAGCTAGAGGCTGGGATAAATAAGAGAGGATAAATAAGGAGGAAGAAAAGGTCATATGAGAAGGTGAAACTCACAGCTTCTCTTTGGAATTGGGCAGGTATGTGTTTTAGAAAGACCTTCAAGGTTCTTCTGGAGAAACGTCTGATTTGAACAGATTAACGTGGCTGGATTTCCAGGCCTTCTAAAATGGTCTTTCATTTCCATGTGAATATTGGAAAATGCCCTTCTTGGGAGAGGGGGCCGGGGGATCAGACCTCTTTGCCTCCATCTCTGCTAATTTACATGCTCCCCAATGGAGGTCATATCGATACGAGACCCAACCACTGTCAGCTTTGCGGGTCCCTTAACCTGAGAACCTTGAAGTCCATTGAGAGCTATTCATACTTGGCAGATTGATTTCTTCAGTCATTTTGTCATAGTAACTGACAATTCACTGCCATCCAAGTGTATCTGGGAGCACAATGCCCACATAAATATTGTTGGCAATTCTCAGCATATCCCTTTGTGGAAATGGTGGGTTAATTTACTTCTGCCGCTCGACTTTCTATAGCTATGTGGCAGAAGATCATTTCCTCTGCAACCATACAGCCAACAGGACCAGTAGGGCCTGTTTCAGAGCAACAGAGAGTTCAGAACTCCTCATTAATGCATAATGAAATGAATCAAAACTTCAAATACAAGTTAATCTGAGGGGGAGACAAGGGGTCCACAGGAACATAAAAACCTTGATGAGAATCAGGAGCAGCTCAAGTCTCAAGCTATTCTAGAGAGTTTAGGATGTGGAAATAATAGCTTATATGATCAGGAAAATGTTTCTACTTTAAAAAAATAATCATGTGAGGGACAAAGGACATTGACCCTTACTCACACCAGCTAATCTGAAAGGTGTGTTCTGAGCTGTGCTGATTCTCAGAGCAGGTGAGGGACTTCCTGGGAGCAGTTCAGAAAGCTCTGGGTGACCTTAGTCTATAGAGGACTTTCTTGTTGTTTCTCGAATTGTTTATCCAACCATCCCCTAATGGTGAGGCAGCCAAGCTGTGGCATGACAGAAAGAATAGGTAGTAGACATTCCTGGATTTGATACCTAGCTCCACTACTTAGCCATGATACCCTAAGTCCCTTCATCTTCCTAAACTCAGTTTCACTATCTGTGAAATGGGATTGTAAAGGCACTGACTTTATGCAGTGGTCATAAGGATTAAATAAGATCATTTATTCATCAAGTAAGTCTTTTCTAAGTACCTTCTCTGCGATAGGCACAGCATTTAGGACTGGGAAATGAAAATATTTGGAGGTGGAAGTCTCTTTGATTTTAGTGCATCCAGTTAGAAAGGAAAATAAAATTGCTTCATTGTAAGACTTGACTCTGAGTTGGCTTGGAAGCTTCAGGGAAGGCTTCTAAGAGAAAACAGCACTTGCGATTTGAAGAAGGAGAAGTTGTCAGCAGAAGACAATCTGGGATAGGGAAGGCCAGAGGGGTGGGTGATAGCAGTCTTGTTGCTGCTGGAGTGTGATGGGCAAGGAGCCTGCAGCAGAAGACAAGGCTGAGTGGGGAAAAGACTGAGTCAGAAGGAGCTGTGTGCCCACTACAAAGGAGTTTAGATTTCAACCTGTCATCACCAGGAGCCTTTGAAACATGCCTGCCTCACCGAGCATTTGCTAGGTGCCATGTGTTCTGCTTAATCACTGTGATGCTTCTTTTCTGGTCGAACTAATCAAAGCTGATGTCACGGTGGAGTTGACTTTCCACCGAGTTCATAGTGATGCAGGATAGTGAGCCAGAGTTCATGTATGGGTGTGTGGGAGGGAGGGAGGGAGGGAGGCAGTAAACCTTTCGAAGAATTCTACTCATACCTGGAAGTCAAGAGGCGTGGATACACCTCCAATTGGTTTCTTTATCTCTCTGAACCTTTCTCTGTCTCTCCAGTGTACATGTGTAAGTAACATTTGCCCAGCCTCAATGGAGAAGTTTTATGGCATGAGGGATGCCTAGCACCTTGCAAAATTAAGTACTATCTGAGGCTATATCTAAGACTGTAATATTCACTGAAAGGACTGATGCTGAAGCCCCAACATATTGGCCACCTGATGCAAAGAGCTGACTCATTGGGAAAGACCCTGATCCTGGGAAAGACTGAAGGCAGGAGGAGATGGGGATGACAGAGGATGAGATGGTTGGATGGCATCACCAACTCAATGGTGGATGGCATCACCAATTCATTGGACATGAGTTTGAGCAAACTCTGAGAGTTAGTGAAGGACAGGGAAGCCTGGTGTGCTGTAGTCCATGGGGTCGCAAAGAGTCAGATACGACTGAGCAACTGAACAACAAGGCTATAATCTGCTGCAATTTTCTCCTTCCTCTCACTGAAGTGTGTGACTAGGACACTTGAATATTTGAAGAAGCCTAAGCCCCAAGAGAAGGGAGCCCCAAGCCTCCCAAGCCAACTTAAAAAGGAGGTGGGATTTCCCAGAAAGTTGGTACCACCCTCTACTTCTGAGGCCAATGTAAGGACAGTCAGGATATTGAGAGTACTAGGAAGACGAATCCTAGAAATGCATATACTAGAGCTTTACCAGTTACCAGCTGTGTGATCCTGAGGAAGTCACGGAACCCCTGCGAGCTTCTGCTCCCTCATCTTGAAAATGGGAATAAGCGATGATACCCACCCTGCTCACTGAATAGCGCAGCACAGTCTGTGATGACACGTGCTCTGGTCATCTATGGCTGCCTAACCATTACTCCAAAGCAGAGTGGCTTCAATCCATCACATTCACCTAGCTCACAAATCTGCTAGTCTCTGCTCCATTTGCTATATCAGCTGGGGCGGCTCAGTGGCTGGAGCTGGAATCTCAGAGGGTTCATGCACTCACACATCTGAAGGTCAGTGCTGACTCTTGATGACCTCAGGGCTTCCTCACAGCATGGTGGCAGTGCAAAGTGTAAGTGTCTGATTAGGCAGGACACCGAGCCAGAAGTCACACACACACACATCTGTCATTTTCCCTCAGTCACAGCCATCATAGTCCCACTGGGATTCAAAAACAGGGAACACAGACCTCTCACCTCTCCACAGGAATGACTGCGACCTTGTGAGACGATGATGTGGGATGGGATAGACATATTGGTAGGGCCATCTTTGGAAAATATAATCTGCCACTTGATGTGGAAAAAAGAGCTTCACGAAGTATAAAGCATCATATGAATGGTGTTGCTGAATAAGTGAATTGAGTTGGCTGAGCAAACTCTGGAAGACAGTGAAGGACAGGGGAGCCTGGTGTGCTGCAGTCCATGGGTTGCAAAGAGCTGGACGAGACTTAGCAAGAACAACAACAACAACAAACACTCAAGGTTTTCCACTTAAGTGCAGTTCACACAGCTAAGTACTATTATTTTAAAAGTCTTTGTTCTATATCTATTGATGTCTATTACATCCAGGCACCATTCAAGATGTTTTCAAGCCCAAGATCTCATTTCACCTATATAACAAGCATAAGAGATAGAATTTATGATTCCTATTATAGAGTAAACTGAGGTTCAGGGCATTAAGTGATAGCTTCTATTCATTCACTCCATAAATGTGTATTAAACATCTACCTTCTGTCAGACAATATGCTCAAAGGGGAGCAATAGTAAACTAACCAGCCCTGATCTCTGCCTTATCTAGTGGAGACAAAAAATAAAAGCCAGATAATCTTGAAAGAAATTGATTACTATTGTGACCAACACTGTAGTAGGAAGATTCCCTGTGGATGTCGGGGAAGCTTCCCTAGGGAAGTGACATTTTAAATGGTACTTGAGGAAGAGTAGGAATGAGATAGGGGTAGGGGTGTACAGGAGAGTGTTCCCAGCAGAGGGCGAAGCCTATGCAAAGGCCCTGTGGGTGGAGGGAGAGGGGCACAGCTGGAGCACAGAGAGTGAGGAGCTTGCTTTGAGATGCAGCTAGAGGGACTGATAAGCCAAAAAAAACTAGCAAAAAGCTTGCAGAGCCTTGCCCAATCGTAAGCCAGAAGCTGCAGAGTCAGGACTTAATTTAGGGCTTCTAAGCACCCCCTGAGGGTTATTTCAATCCAGGACAGTTGCCTGGATTGTACTGGGCAGAGCGCTACCTTACTGCTGTCTCCCCCAGATCCTTACTCAGGTGAGGGTAAGCCATACATATCTCCACTCAGGTCTGAGGCTTTTGGAGGGCTGCGTGCTCTCCCTCTGATTAATCTCTGCATGGCACTAAATTGTGGAGACTCTGCAGACACTACTCCTGCTGCTGCTGCTAAGTCACTTCAGTCGTGTCCAACTCTGTGCGACCCCAGAGACGGCAGCCCACCAGGCTCCCCCGTCCCTGGGATTCTCCAGGCAAGAACACTGGAGTGGGTTGCCATTTCCTTCTCCAATGCAGGAAAGTGAAAAGTGAAAGTAAAGTTGCTCAGTCATGTCCAACTCTTCGAGACCCCATGGACTGTAGCCCACCAGGCTCCTTCATCCATGGAATTTTCCAGGCAAGAGTACTGGAGTGGGGTGCCATCACCTTCTCCACTGCAGACACTGAGTGAGTGCTTATTACTCACCTAATTACTCCCAGCCTGACTGTGAATAATACAAACACCCTCCTATCAAACCCCGCCAAAGGCAGATACCTCCCACAGACCTAAAAACAAAGAGGCTTCCTGGAATCTAGATGGCATTTTAGTGCATGAAAACGAGAAAACAAGACCTTTTCAAAGCCTCAATTTGCCCTTCTGTGAAATGAGGGACATTCAACCGAATTACTTCCTAGCCAATTTATTAAAAATCAATTCATTCAAAAATGAATCTAAATTAATCAGCTCAGTTATACACCCTTTGCAGAAACAGTTTTGCTTGCTAGTTTTATAGAGGAACCAGTAAGGTGAGGTGGTTAGGACGGCAGGACCCTAGGAGAGAGAATCTCAGCGTGGGGATGTACAGTCAGAAAAGAATGTTTGAAGATAGAAAAATGTTTTTTACAGAATGTGCTTCTCAGCAGCTCTCTGGCCCTCTCATCCAGAGCCTAGAACCGTTTCCAAGAGAGTTCTATTAGGCTTTTAAAAGAAAACAGCCTGCTTTCCCTGTTGGCAGCTATTTAGGCTACCAGCAGCTTCCCCAGTATTCTTGCCTGGGAAATCCCATGGACAGAGGAGCCTGGTGGGCTAGAGTCTGTAGGGTCTCACCGAGTCGGACACAACTGAGCATGCGTGCCATGCCAGCTTGGAAGGAAAACATTTTTCTCTCTTTAGCAAAAGACACATTATGGGTCCTTCAACATTAGGAGAAAAATGTTTTTCTGGAGATGGGCACTATGTAAAAAGTATTCTTGATTTACATTGTCATTCATAACTATTGGGTCATTTTCTTGCTGTGTCAACTAATAGAACGATTAAACTATGATCCCCTACATAAATCTCTTCCGACATGTTTATTCATAATAATAATTTTTTTAAAAACTCAAATGACAAAGTTAGAATTATTCACCAAAGCCCAGTAAAGCACACCCACCTCCTAGAGCCACTCCGCAAAAGGCTCAGAGTTTCACAGTACCTCACTCATTCTGCTAGCCGCAAGACCATCACTGTTTTCATCCTGAATAGCTATTACTGGGGAGCTCCACCGGGAATTCACTCATCAGAACTATAATATCCCTTCAAATTTCTCATCTGAGATAAAACTTTATAAAATTCTTCCTAACTCAGAAATCATTAAAATAGCCACTGAGATAAGAGTAGGGTGGAAATAAGAAGGCAGCCAGGAAGAGAGATACTCTTTGGGGAAAATATCCTCACTGGTTTTCACTTTGGTGGTGATGGTTTGGTCACTAAGTCGTGTCCCACTCTTGGGACCCCATGGACTGTAGCCTGCCAGGCTCCTCTGTCCATGGAATTCTCTAGGCAAAAATGCTCCAGTGGGTTGCCATTTCATCCTCCAGGGGATCTTCCCAACCCAGGTATCAAACCCACATCTCCTGCATTTCAGGCAGATTCTTTACTGCTAAGGCACCAGGGAAGCCCTGGTTTCCACTTCAGTGATTCTTTTATCATGAAATGAACTCTGACTCTAAGAGCACACAGAGATGGTACTTTTGTCTGAGAAGCAATACATTTCACACCATAGTCACCTCTCTTTTCTGGACATAAGTCTGAATTTCCTACCATTTTAAGTACCAAAGTAGGTTATACTTAGTTGTCATAGGGAGCCAGTAAAGGTTCTTTTAAAAGGGGACTTGCCTGGTGGTCCAGACTCCACGCCCACAATGCAGGGGCCTCAGGTTCAATCCCTGGTCTTTTTTTTTAAAAAAAAAGGTAAGTTCATAAAAACATCTGATGCAACAGTGAAGCTGCTATTTAGAACCGAAAATATCCTGAGAATAGTATAATTATGGTCCCACTGTTGCCAGTGTAAAAATTTTCTTAATATTTTCAAACTAACCTGTGTAGCAGCGGTCTAACCAATCAGTCAACATACTGTTGACCAGTCTTCTAACTGTGAATCATAAATCACATAGTTGGCAGCCCAGATAGGGTAAGAATATTGTGGAAAAGGTGGGGTGGGGTGAAGGGATTCAATGAGGGCAAGAGTGAGGCAAGATGACCCTGGAGAGCCCTCCATCGTTGGTCCTGTGCAAAGGATCTAAACATCTGTACTCTCCCGCCCCTGCTCTTTTGGAAATAACCTGGAATCAAGAGCCATTCCTTTCATCTTGTGCCTGCTCAGTTGCTCAGTAGTGTCCGACTCTTTAAGACCCCATGGACTGCAGCCCACCAGGTTCCTCTGTCCATGGGATTGCCCAGGCAAGAATACTGGAGTGGGGTGCCATTTCCTCCTCCAGGGGATATTCCTGATGCAGAGATTGAACCCACATCTCCTGCCCTGGCAGGCAGATTCTTTATCACTGAGCCCCCCAGTAAGTCCATTCCTTGAATACATTCAAATAAACCTTCATCTGGTTATAAATGAATGACTAGCTATTTAAAATGGGGGGGGGGGAACTTTTAGATGTCATAAATTTCTATCTCATGTAACATAATCAAACTATGGTAGATAAGTAAGGCCAAATATTTTCATATAATTCAGTCCAACTCTATTAAATGATTATAATCCAAGTACTAAAATTTCTAGATTTTCAGAGACTTCTATGGGAATAGAAAAATTTTTAGACTACTTGGGGTGTGTTATTTCAGTTCTATTATATATTCATTAATCTGAAACGATATATTCTAAATAGTAATGAATGTTTACCTTCTGTATGCCCTACTTTTCTTCCTTGTAATGTTTGTTACTCTCACTTGACATCCTAGGCTTGGGTGGAGCCAAAAGTCTTTAACTTCAAAGAAAGTCAGTTTGGGGTTTTCTGGATCTGATTCAGTAGTTGATTTTCTGGATCTGATTCAGTAGTTGAAGATAATAGCAAAGAAAACAGGAGACTGGATTGTAGGGGAAGGGCTTCCCAAACCTACCATTGGGCAAATAATTCACAAGTGTTTCAAACAGCAGCTAAAAGAATTGGTGTTGGATTGAAGGGAGGGCACTAAGATATCCTACTTCCCTTCAGATTGTGTTTAAATTCTACATATGTTCAAACTAACTCTCACCTACTATGACCCCAAATAAGAACAGTTCATCAATCCTAAATTTGTTCAATCAACTATTTATTATCTACCATGTGCAAGGCAAATATTCACAGGAGTCTCTGTGAAATGGTTCCACCATTTTACATAAACTCGGTAGCAGGTTAAAAAGTAAAAGGAATTTAAAATAACCCTTTACATAGCACAGCTATGATGAAGCTCAGCAGTTCAAGACACTTGAGATGGACAAATAAGAGCTGAAAGTTTAAAAATGGTATGTCAATACCTCTATCCTAAATGAAATTTAGGAGGATTTGTAACCAAAACAACTCAGAAAATACTGAAAAAAAAAAAAAACAAACAAAAAAACACTTTTACAGAAAGGTCTAGAAAATGCAAGCAATATTATTAATAGAAAAAAAATATAGGCCAGTGTTAATATTATTTCAGAGTGTTAACGCTTTAAAAATACAAAATGGATTGCCCTGGCAAATCTGATAGAATATGGAAAGATATAAATGTTATGCCCTGTGGCCTAATTTAAAATATTTTAAATATCCCTGTACAATAGATCAAGGGCAAAGTTGAGGTCTTATTTCTTTTTATCCCTGGACTCTGGAAGTTCTTGAAAATAAGAAGCATTTGGAAAAAATCTTGGATGAATTATTCAGTCTTTAAAAAGGTGAAGTACACAAGCTGGGAGTTCAATTTTACTTAGTTATACAGAGGATGAGATGACTGGATGGCATCACTGACTCGATGGACGTGAGTCTCAGTGAACTCTGGGAGTTGGTGATAGACAGGGAGGCCTGGCGTGCTGCGATTCATGGGGTCGCAAAGAGTCAGACACGACTGAGCGACTGATCTGATCTGATACTTATTACTCATCAAAGTCGTTATGAAAGTTAAAAATGAGGAAAATGCCTGTACATTTTCAAGAAGAAAGTATCTTCAGAACCATTTGATCTTAAGAGCTCATGTGATAAGAAGTATTTTGGATACTTGATCAAATCTAGAGAATCTGGCTTCAACATTAAAGAGTATTGATCCCTTGTTTTCTGTTGGATACACAGCCCTCTTTCTAGAACATCAAATTTAAATAATTTAAGATCTGATTATCCAGTTTGTGAATGATCAGAGTCCCTTTCTTGCCCTTATCTTCCCCAAGGCTGTTTTTCCTGAATCTTCATTTGTTCTAACCAGCCACGAGCTTTTCTTCCAGATGGGCAGAGGATAGGGAATTCAACACTGTCAGCCTCTTGCCCTCCCTCTGACTACCCTTGCTTTCTCTCTCTCTTCCTCCCTCTCTTCCTTCCCTTCTACCAACTTCTGTTCATTTTTATGAAACTTTGTATCAAAGTAGTACATGCACATCATTTAATTATTAAATAATACCGCAAATCTTACAATAATAATCCTTAGCCTCTTCTTCCTACTTTTGAGATATAACTATTTTCCTATATTTAAAAAAATTTCTTCTGGTATTTACCGCCATATTTCTTTTTTTTTAATTGAAGGATAGTTGCTCTACAACCTTGTGTTAGTTTCTTCCATACACCAACATGAATATATCCTCCATATTTCTGAACAGTTTGCTTCTAGTTCCATTTGCTGACTTGTACATTTTAAACATCAGCTATTGACTTTCCATCGGAGAAGGCAATGGCACCCCACTCTAGTACTCTTGCCTGGAAAATCCCATGGACAGAGGAGCCTAGTAGGCTGCAGTCCACGGGGTCCGTAAGAGTCAGACATGACTGACCGACTTCACTTTCACTTTCCACTTTCATGCATTGGAGAAGGAAATAGCAACCCACTCCAGTGTTCTTGCCTGGAGAATCCCAGGGACAGGGGAGCCTGATGGGCTGCCGTCTATGGGGTCACACAGAGTCGGATGCGACTGAAGTGACTTAGCAGCAGTAGCAGCATTGATTTTCCATAATGGACAGTGAAGGTTTACCCCTCACACTCAATCCTCCTACCACTCTACCACAATAATTATATCACTATTTTTGGTACAATCACCATTACGTGTATCCTTTACTACATGTGTGCAAATATTGTGCAATGTTAAGCTAGTATTAGCCTATGGTTACATTGCCTTTTGTTTTTCTTTTTCCTGAAGCTAATAGTTTCTTTTCCTTTACATAGCTCTCTGGGTAGTTATCATTAAGTTCTTCCAAGACCCTCTCTCAGAATTTTAAAACACCCCTAAATATTCCTCTCTTTACCATGTGCTCAAACGCATCAGCTGATCTTCAGTTCTGTGTCTTCTCTTGCACGCTTCCATCTTCCTGCTTCTGTCTGCACCCTCTAGTCTTGCTGCCCAAGATTTCCCTTTGCTTTTCTTCTGGGTTGGATCTCTTATTTCCAGGATCCCATGTCTTCTTCTTTCTTAGTCCGTCCTCTCTTTTGGCAAAGCATCTCCTGCTGAAGCTTCTTGAGAAAGAATGGAAGTTTCCTCACTGCTAAGAATCTCACTTCTAATTTCTAAGGATCCTGCTCCCTTACAATCTCTTATAAGGCAGGGGCCACAAGCTGTTTTTCTTTTAATCTCCTAATCTGTACACCGCTACTCCCCTACCAGTTCTTGTTCATCACAGACCCTGAAATTATCTTAGTTATTTATCTGTTTACCAACATGTATCTTTCCAACTTGCATGCCTTATCCACCAATGTATCCTCAGCGTATTATAGTTGCTGGTCCCAACAAAATCACTGAATAAATAGACAAATGAATTAAAATGTGCAGAAAGAGCCATGAGCTTTGAGAGTCAGACAGCCTTGTACTCAAACACTGGCTTTGTACTTCAGTTCTGAGACTTTGAAAATTTTACCTAACATTGCTGAGACTCCACTTTTTCATTTATCAAATAAAAGTAACGATTCCTTATGTGTCAAATCACACATAAATGATGCTGACTTATTTAGGGTTGAAATACCATGAGACTTATGACTTATTTTCAAATGGTTCAGGTTCCTTTCCCCAGATGTATAAGTGAATACTTTGAGGACAAGGCAATATGGCAACAGTTAGTGAACCCAGATGAAGGATATATTAGTGCTTACTGTATTTTTCTTTCAATTTTTCTCTAAGAGTGATTCTTTCCAAAATACACAGTTGAAGAGGGGGAAATGGCACATTTACCGCTGAGGGTCTTTTTTAGAATTAAAGGAATCTAATAATGAAGCACTTACCACTATGCCTGGCAGTACTCTACGTGCAACAAATGTTATTGTCCTTCATTCCCTGGAACTAATTCCAACCTTAGACTGGAGAAAGATAAAGGAACTGAGATCTGTGGACTATCAGCTTCACTTTCAGCCAGCCCTGCAGTAGGCTCCCTCTGACTTCATAGACCAGTTCTAGAAACTTCTCTTCTCAACTTTGCTCCTGGTGGTAAACTGAAAAATTCTTCCTCTCCAAGAGAGAAAAGAAAAAAAAAGTGCACATCAAGTCCTTCGAACTGATGAATGTTTTATTAATTTTTGGTAAAATGGTCTTTACAGAGTAATTAAGAACCTTGAGATGAGACATCCTAGATGATCCAGGTAGACCCAAATCCAAGGACAAGTATACTTACAAGAGACACTCAGGGCTTCCCTGGTGGCCCAGTCGTTAAGAATATGCCTTGTAATGTAGGGGACACTGGTTCAATCCCTGGTCCAGAATGATCCCACATGCTGCAAAGCAACTAAGCCCATGCACCACCACAACTGAGCCTGTGCTCTAGACTCAGTCAAAGCTGTGGCGTCCACACGCCACAACTACTGAGCCTGCGCTCTAGACTCTGAGAGTCAAAGCTGTTGAGTTCAGGCGCCACAACTACTGAGCCTGCGCTCTAGACTCTGAGAGTCAAAGCTGTTCAGTCCAGGCGCCACAACTACTGAGCCTGCGCTCTAGACTCTGAGAGTCAAAGCTGTTGGGTCCAGGCGCCACAACTGCTGAGCCTGCGCTCTAGACTCTGAGTCAGAGCTGTGGCGTCCATACGCCACAACTACTAAAGCCAGCACAGTCTCGTGCCTGTGCTCCACAAGAGAAGCCACCGTAATGAGAAGCCCTCCCATAGCAGCTAGAGAGTAACCCCGGCTCACTGCAACTAGAGGAAGCCTGCATGCAGCAACAAAGACCCAGCACAGCCAAAAAGAGAGAGACACACAGAGGAAAACAGTCAGAAGAAGAGGAGGCAATATAAAGTCCAGGGCAGAGACTGGAGGGATGTAGCCACAAGTCAAGGAAGCGAGGAAAGCTGACGGCCACTGTAAGCTGAAAGAGGTAAAGAATTTACTGTCCCCTTAGAGTTTCTAGAGGAAGCTTAGTGCTCCAACACTGAGTTTGGGTTTTTAGGCCCAGGGAATAAAGTTCTATTGTTTTAAGCCACCAAGGTGGCAGTAACTGGCTAGGGCAGCCCTACGAAACAAATACACCGCCACACCAGGTTCTCAACATGCATTTCTATTCAAGCAGCCCGGCTCTGCCTGAGTCAGCCAACAGCTCTCACCCAGCCCCTTCCCCGAATCCCATGACCAGGGCCCTGCTCCCTGTCCTGGTTCTTCTTTACTTCTCTGCTACTTACCTGACTTTCTCTGCCGGCTGTTGGCTTGCAGGATCTCTCTGATGCCAGCTACTTGCTTGTCTGTTCTTTGCATGTGATTTGTCCTTCATACCTCTCAAGTCCCACTCTTGTGGTCCAGCTCCCTGGTCCCTGGGGTCTAATCACCTCTGCTCTAACTAGCCCAACCAAATGCCATGTTCCAAACAGGACATCCTTATCATTCCAAAACAATGGGCATAATAATCTACAGTGAAAAAAAAAAAATCAGACCATGGTTGTTTTGGGGGTGGGGAGGGAACCAACTGGGAATCGGTACACGAGAACTTTTTAAGGATTATGGATATGGTCATATTGATAGGAATCTGATGTGCAAGGATATTTGCATTTGCCAGAAGTGATCAAACTTTAACTAAACATAAGATCTCCACATATCACCATATATAAATTATTTCTCAACCAAAAATAGTAAAAAATTAAAAAGCAAACCTGCTTATAATAAATTTAGAAGAAAAATGAAAGTCCTTCGGTCAGTTCAGAGTTTCTCACCTTTGACACTATTGACATTTTGGGCCAGAAAGTGCTTTGAGGGGGGCCGTCCTGCACGTTGAATAGTAGCATTCTTGGCTTCTTCCACCAGATGCCAGCAGCATTCTCCTGGCACCTCCTACTCCCCAAATGTGTGACAACTAAGAACATCTCCAGACATTGCCAAATGTCCCCTGGAGGGAAAAATCAGCTCCTGGTCACAGGTTATCATACCTGAGTTATTTAATACATAGTGCTTATCCATGGCCAACCCATGCAGTGACTTGTATACACTATGACAAGCTTTGGAGAGCCAACTGAGAGGGACTTGCAGAGGAATCTTTCTCTTAAAGGGAAAAAAAATAGGGACTTCCCTGATGGTGCATTGGATAAGAATCTGGGAAGATTTCACCTGTCGAGGAGCAACTGAGCCCCTCTGCCACAACCACTGAGCCCAAGAGTTACAACTACTAAAGCCTGCATGCCGAGAGTCTGTGCTCAGCAACAAGAGAAGCCACCGCAATGAGAAGCCCTCCCACCTCAATTAGAAGCCTGCAAGAGTAGCCCTGGCTTGTGGTAACTAGAGAAAAAACCTGTGCAAAGCAATGAGACCCAGTGCACCCTTAAATAAATAAATAAGTAAAAGGGAAAAAATAACTTGTTGCCAGGGATGTGGGCATGATCTGATGGTTCTCTGCTTTTCAGTTCTTGTTGTAAAAAGAAAAAGAAGCATAAAATTAGAATAGGCAGTAGTATTAGCATTAACTATTTTAGCAGTGGTTGTGGGGGTAGAGATAATAATATCACCACCAATGACAACATAAATACCAATGACAACTAACATTTACATGTTATATATTTTAAGTCCTTCAAAAATCCACTAATTTCTCTGTAACAATATTCCTTTGAGAAAGTTAGACGTGATATCAATTTCTTCACTTGATAAAATCAGGGGGCAAAGGTGAAGTGACTACCCAAGGTCATGGTGAATTAAAAGAACAGCTGGAGCCACAACCTTGGTCTCGTGGAGGCGGGATCCACATCAGAGAAAACTGTGTGCCTGGGAGGAAATAAGCAATCAATTAGTCCCTGAAGGGCTGGCTCTGCAGACCCAAATTAATCTATGTGAATAATGAACAATAAGTTTTCTTTGGAAACTACAGCCACGAAAGATTTTCCTTTTCGGTATGACGTCAGGGGCGGGGGCGGGGGTGGCACATCCCAAGTGGCACTAGTGGTAAAGAACCCGTCTGCCAACGCAGGAGACACAAGAGATGCGGGTTCGATCCCTGAGTTGGGAAGCCCATCTGGAGGAGGGCATGTCAACTAGATGACATTCTGGGAAAAGCAAAACTATGGAGACAATAATAAGATCACTGGTTACCTGGGCTGGGTAGGGGAAAAAGATAACTAGGCAGAGCACAGGGGACTTTTAGGGCAGTGAAAATACTCTGTATAGCATTGCAATTATGAATATGTGTTATTATACATTAATCCAAACCCACAGAATGCACAATATCAGGGAATGAACACTAAGGTAAACTATGGACTTGGATGATTATCATGTATCAATGTAGAGTCATTGTTGGCAAAAGTGTACCATTTTGGTAAGTGTTTTTGATAATGGGAGAGGTTATTCATATATATATATACTTTTTCCTCAGTTTTGTTATAAAACTAAAACTGCTCTGGGAAAATAAGGCTTAAAAAAAAAAAAAAAAAGAACTTTTGGAGGCTCACCCTTCTTAATAGGAGATGAGGGAGTACAGATCGCAAAGAAGGGGATCCTAGGCTGGTTGGCAGCCACAACGCAGCTGACTTGTCCAGAACATCCTTTTCCCTCTCTGCTGTATTAAGCTCTTGTTCCTGGATGTTCCTAAGTAACAAGGGAATTTTCTCATTGTTGTTCTGGACACAGTCAAGGGAAGGGACAGTGAAAGTAACCTTCACTGAGCACTTCCACAGGCATTTCTTTTATAGCAAGACGCTTTCATTATAAAATTTGGAATTAACCATGAAGTCAATTAGAAACTAGGATTTTCCCTGCTATTGTTTTAAAAGTATCTCCATCTGGAACTTGTAGAAATAGAAGTATTTTGAGCCAACAGGGCAGCTTCATTTGAATGGCTTGGGGCTTTATTCAGCACAACAATGGAAGATGAGGGACTAAAGGTGGAAAGAATGGGTAAGAAGCACTGAAGATAGTGTCTATGGGTCTACAAGAAGAAGGCTCTTTATTCTTGAGCAGAGGACGGAAGTAATCAAAGCTGGCTTTGCTAAGTAATGTTCATAGCAACGTTTAAAATTTCCATTATTGAAATGTCTGCAGGAAAAATAACTTTTGACAGTGAAAATCTGAAACTCTTGAATCCTTAGTCCCTTTTGGTCCATTCGGTTTTTATAATGCAGTTTCTTAAAAAGATAACACTGATCCCACTGACACACCCACAATATACAACAAACCAGGCAGTGCAAAGCAGGTACTTCCTGAATAGATGGACTTAGTCAAAATAGGCTGCAAATGGCTTGAGTTTTGGCAATGAAATTACTTTGTTTCTCTGTGGAATGGCAAAGAGACCTGAGATTATCTTCCCAAACACCCATGAACAGAACCTATCTATGTATTTTCTGAAACAATGATCTTCTTGGACCAGAATGTGAACCAAGGCGGACTGTCCACTTGGGGAAGATGGCCTGTTCCTCCTCTGAGCCTCATCCTATCACCTGAGCCAAGAGCTAAGTCCCCTACAGCAAGTGCCAGGAGAGGGACTTGAAAGTAGGTGGCGTTTGGCCGGGAACAGTTAAACGTCTTGAGTGAACAGGCCCTGCTTCGACTACCAACCCATTCCATCCAGAAAGCAGCCCTGGGAGCCCTAGAGGGGGCTTTCTCTGCTGACTTCTCACACACCCTTCTTTCAAATGAATTTAAAGCTTTTCTTGTCCAAATCCCCACAGAAGGAAAAAAAAAAAAAAAAGAGTAACCACTCTGTAGTTTTTCTACTATTATGCAAATAGATTAATCAGGCAATGTTCCTGTGAGAATTAATTTATGTTTGAATCCAATGAGGCCTGGATGCTTGCTAACTGAACCCCCCCACCAAACCATGGCCAAAGCCTCAGCTAGGTAGCACCTCATATTATTCCTTTGACGAGATGTGAACTGACATGAACACTATGGCTCCCTTTCAATCCGATTACCCCGTTACCTCACATCAATGCTACCCCAGCCATCAGATTCTGGCGTCTTTCCTTTCACCGGCCCCAGGAACAACGGACAACTCCTCCTGGATAAACAAGCATCCACGCTACCACCTCGTACCCCCGCTCTTAACCCATCATCCTCGTTCAATGGGCTCTATTCGACAAGGTATTCTATTTTGTTTGTAGGAATCAAGGACTGAAAAACAGTTCAAAATCAGGCCTGGCTGGGGCTGTTCATTCAAAGCTGCCCTTTCACACAATCAGTCGCTGAGAGCCCCTGCGAGCAACACCCCTGAAGTAGCCACCCTTTAAAGGACGTCCTTCCCTTCGGACGCTACCCGCCCCCCCACCTCCGCTTCATCTCCCTCCCTGGCTTCTTCTGAACTCTTTTTAAAACACACAAGAAGCAAATAGCAGCACAGGTTTCCCTAGGCTTGCGTGACCTGAAGCTCAGTCAAAATGAACCTAACACTTTATACCATACCTTTGTACTAAACTCGTGTTGACAACCACTAAATTCTTCCCATTGCTCTGCATGGAAACTTGCAAAAAAAACCCAAAAAAACATTCATTTCTCTCCCTGCCCCCCAACCCCAAACTCTGCCCGTTTAAAAAGCTTGGCTAAACAATCCACCAGGTGGGGGGAAAGCTTTTCTATGTGGGCAGCTAAGTTTCTGGAGCCCATACCTTGGAAATTAGATTAACAGGAGAAATGTGAATAGCAAGGACCAAAACGCCTCCGCTCCCTTCATGCTTTCTACCATTTAGAGCACTTAACCCAGAGCAAAATATCTTGAATGGTGACAGTAAAAAAAAAATATGGATTTGTGAATTGTTCTATGCTGAAAATGGAAATGAGAGAGGATGAAAACAAGCCAGCTTTATTTTTTAGAAAGCAACACCAAGCGATTGTCGCACTTGGTTTTTTGAGAGAGGGGCAGAAGTTATACATGATCATAAATTTGCACTGTTGGTATGTTGATCAGCTTTGCAGTTAACTGGCTTCAATACTCTCTAATTCCTTTCAAACTTTCAAAGCTAGAGGACAGTGACCCCACAGTAATTCTTATCTTCCTGAATTGAGGAAGTTAGGGCTAACTTCTGTAACCACGATCCCTCTACAGGCTCTGATTTTGAGAAATCCTTTAAGACATATTCTAACTAAACACATGTATCAAGAATCTACTCACTTTGAGAAATAAGCAGTAAGAATTGAAGCAAATGAACATTCCCTCAGAACACTTACCTACAAGGAAAATTATTGGTTTTGCCAAATACCATTTATACTTTTTTCCAAAGCAACTTTCTTTCTGTTTATACCAAAGGAGAACATCTCTGTTTTCACATAAAATAGACTTCCATTTCTTTTTTCCAGTTTTTTTTTTTTTTTTAATATTTATGTATTTATTTGGATGCTCCAGGTCTTAGTTGTAGTAGGTGGGATCTAGTTCTCCGACCAGGGATCGAACCCTGGCCCCTGCATTGGGAGCACGAAGTCCTAGCAGGGAAATCCTTAAAATACATTTCCATTTAAAAGTTAAAGAGGCATTGAGGGAACGTGTTAGATTTTGGTCATTGATTTTCACTAGAAGAGACACTGTCTTTCTCTTTCATCTGAACATTGGTGTCTTTTCCAAATGTCTAAAATGTACTGCTTAGGGTCTGCCAAATAGATCTAGCAGCTATTTCAGAAATGTTGCTTCATACCATATTTTGACTCAAAAATAAGTGCAACTGCTTTCTTCCCTTCCCTTGGTCTAACTGTTCACCATTCATTCAACAAACAATCCTTCCATATCTACTGACTAGGAGATGTAGCACTTGGTTTTTTGAGAGAGGGGCAGAAGTAGGTTCTAAGTGGGATTCAGAGTGACCAGTGTGATTAAAATCCTCACCTGACATCCTTCCTATAACTACCATTTGGGGCCATTAGAACCTTCTCCTGAAAGCTCAGCTCTATTCAGTCCTGCCTCTTAACAGGAAATATCTAGGAAACTTCATGCATGAGCTTCAGGAACTCAGTCTCCCCATTGCTGTTGCCTTCTGCATGTGATGAAGGTTTCCAGGCTACCTTAAGAGACCCCTTGCCCCCGAAGTTCCCATATGGTTCCTCAGCCCCTTCCCAGATCACCTGACTGCCCAGAACATAGGATATGCCTTCCTCTAACCTAGTGATCTTCAGCCAGGGGGGCAATTTAACAGTGTCTGGAGACATTTTTCTCTGTCTGGGAAGGAAGAATACACTACAGGTATCTAATGGGTGGAAAGTGAAAGTATGAGTCACTCAGTCGTCTGACTCTTTGCGACCCCATGGACTGTAGCCCACCAGGCTCCTCTGTCCATGGGATTCTCCAGGCAAGAATACTGGGTTAGGTTACCATTCCTTTCTCCAGGGCATCTTCCCAACCCAGGGACTGAACTTGCATCTCCTGCATTGCAGGCAGATTCTTTACCATCTGAGCCACTCAGTTCAGTTTAGCCACTCAGTCTTGTCTCTTTGTGACCCCATGAACTGCAGCACGCCAGGCTTCCCTGTCTGTCAATTCCCGGAGCTTGCTCAAACTCATGTCCATTGAGTCGGTAATGCCATCCAACCATCTCATCCTCTGTCATCCCCTTCTTCTCCCGCCTTCAATCATTCCCAGCGTCTGAGCCACTAGAGGCTAGCAATTCTGCTAACCATCTTACAATGTACCACACAGCCCCCGCAACAAAAACTGAGGTTCAGAAATCTGGCTCTAAACAGCCTTAGACAACACAGACAGACATACTCTGGATCAGACCACCCTGGTCCAAATCTGCCTCTGCCAGTAAATTAAACGCATGATATCCTACAAGCTACTTTATACTTCTGAGCCTCAATGTCTTTGTCTGTAAAATGGACTTGTTATGAGAAGATAAGGAAATAATATGTATATAAAGCATTAGCACAGTAGTCACTAAATGGAAGGCATAATTTTTGTTGCAACTGTCTTATCTTTCCTAGAAATGCACCCCAATATCCAATCCCCTGATTCCTGTTATTTAATGACAAACTTTTTTTCTGTGAGCTTTCTCCTGGTAGCTCTCATAGTTCTCAAACCACAGATGCCATATGGAACATGGGTCTACAACTTCTGCCACCAGGTCCTGGAAGGCAATGTTAATTAAGAGCAGAAAACTTTCCCAGGCTGCTCAGAGAGGATCTCATCTTGTTATTATTATTGTTATTTTTTGGTTGCACCCCGCAGCATGTGGGATCTTAGTTTTCTGACCGGGGACCAAACGTGTGCCCCTGCAGTGGACGTGCAGAGTCTTAACCACTGGACCACCAGGGAAGTCCCCAGACATGATCTTAAAATCCTTCTCTACGTAGTAGTTTAAATGCAACTATCAATCAGTTGTACTATATGCACACGTACTGTATTTGCCACCTTTCATTAATATGTTACCTCACCAAACAGAGGTTACCTCTTGCTAGAAATAGTAAGCTCCTTATCACTGGAAGTGCTTAAGTAAAGTTACCATAAAAGGGGTTTTATTTTTAACATGTATGGCATTTTACACATGTTTGAATTACCATCTCAGAAGCCTGGGATCTGCACACCAGATCTGCAGCCTCTATGCCCAAAAAGCAAGGTACAAGGAAGGTATTTTGATGGATACAGTAGTCACAATAGGATAAATTCTCTGATAAACCCAAAATCTTATAATAAAAGCTTATTTCTTACTTTTGGCACTGTCCAATATAAGATGGGTGGCACTCCTCCAAGCCATGACTCAGGGGTCTAGGTTCATTCCATACTGTATCCCTGCCACTCCAACATATGGCCGTCATGTCCCAGTGGAAGGAAAAGTGAAAACGATTGTACATGAGAAACTTCATATGCCAAGACTGGAAGTGATCGCCATCACTTCTGCCAGCATCCCACTGCTAGACCAGAGTCCATGGCTCCATCCAACTGTGAGGAAAGCTAGGAAATGTGGTCTGTGTGCTCACAATGAGAAGAATGGATATTGGTGCCCACTGGCAGTATCGGTGGTGGTCAGCAAAAAATTTTAAAAACAGGAGAAAGACTAGTAACTGGCAGCTAGGAGTACTCATCATGGGTCTAGCTTTTGGTAAGGCACATTTTAAACACTTTGCTTTATTTGACACAAAGCAATAGACACTGTTGCCTGTATAAAGCCACACCCCTTTTCCTTTGCCAATTAGTATTTTCTTTGTTCAGAAATCTAACACCCATGTATTTCCAGGAATCTAGGAAGATGACCCTTGATCCATTTGATTAAAAAAAAAAAAGGTAATTCCATTTTTCTTGCTATTGACTGGCTTAGATTTGAGCACCTGGCACTATTCTGGCCAATGAGACCACAGTAGACATCCTCCAAGGTGGGCTTCTGGAAAAGACTTTTTTTTTCCTGCTGATAAAAGGAGAGGGAAGACAATAAGTGGACTCTCCTTCTGCAGGGTGTTGTCATCTTCACGTTGATGTCTGGAACTGGGGCAGCCATTCGACACTGTGAGGCAGCCAGCAAAAGAGATCAGTCAACACACTGAAGATGGCAGAGCAGAGAAAAAGAACCTGGATTTTGATGACATATATGAGAAAACAAATTAACAGACTCTGGATCTGTTATACTTCTGGAATTCTTTTATGAAATAATAATTTTTCCTTGTAGTTGACTCTATTTTTGGATGAGTCTTTTTGCTAACGCAGCCAAAATCATCCCAACAGAGGTGATATGTGCTAAGTACTTTATATTTACACTCTCCAAAATGGAGCCAGTGGAGAACTAAAGTTCATCTATATCTATCTCCTTTTGTCAGAGCAGAGAGGAACTAGAGCTCCCCTCACTCTGGGTCCCTTACCCTCACAAAGTTCACTTCTTTGAAATCTAATATCTACTTCTATGAATAAAGTAAATGTTGGAACTACTGCTTCTGTTTCTTGAGATGACTGTGAAGATGAGTTGATACATAAGCACTTCAAGCAATACCTGAGATTCTGTAGATGCTAAATAGGTGCTCATATCATCATTATTATTATCAAACATAAATACAAAGAATCATAAGAGACTACTGCATGCCAATGTAGTGGTAGTATACTACTACTACTATATGCCAATAAAATGGACAAGCTAAAGAAATTAACAAATTCCTAGAAAGGTACAACCTTCAAAGACTGAATCAGAAAGAAATAGAAAATATGAACAGACCAATCACAAGCATGGAAATGGAAACCGTGATTAAAAATCTTTCAAGAAACCAAAGTCCAGGACCAGATGGCTTCTCGGATGATTACTATCAAACATTTAGGGAACAGTTATCACATACCCTTCTAAAACTGTTTCAGAAAATTGCAGAGGAAGAAACACTCCCAAGCTCATTTTATGAGGCCACGATTACCCTGATAGCAAAACCAGATAAAGATATCACAAAAAAAGAAAATTTCAGGCCAATATCTCTGATGAACATAGACACAAAAATCCTCAACAAAAATGCTAGCAAACCAAATCCAACGACACATTAAAAGGATCATACACCACGATCAAGTGGGAATTATCCCAGAGGGGCAAGGATTCTTCATTACACATAAATCAATCAATGTGTTACACCATATTAACAAATTGATGAATAAAAAGCATATGATAATCTCAATAGATACAGAAAAAGCTTTTGACAAAATTCAATATCCGTTTATGATAAAAACTCTCCAGAAAGTGGGCATAGAGGGAACGTACCTCAACATAATAAAGGCCATACATGACAAACCCACAGCAAAAACATCATTCTCAAGTGTGAAAAATTGAAAGCATTTCCTCCAAGATCAGGAACAAGACAAGGATATCCACTCTCTCCATTATTATTCAACATATAATGGTTCTGGAAGTCCTAGTCATGGCAATCAGAGAAGAAAAAGAAAGAAAAGGAATTCAAATTGGAAAAGAAGAAGTAAAACTGTCACTGCTTGCAGATGACATGATACTATACATAGAAAATCCTAAAGATGCTACTAGAAACCTACTGGAGCTTATCAGTGAATTTGGTAAAGTTGCAGGATACAAAATTAATACACAGAAATCTCTTGCATGCCTATACACTAACAGTAAAAGATCAGAAAGAAAAATTAAGGGAATAATCTCATTTATCACCTCATCAAAAAGAATAAAATTCATAGTAATAAACCTACCTAAGGAGCCAAAGACCTATACTCAGAAAACTATAAGATACTGATGAAAGAAATAAAAGGTGGCACAAACAGATGGATACACCATGTCCTTGGATTGGAATAATCAGTATTATGAAAATGACTATATTACCCCAAGCAATCTACAGATTCAGTGCAATCCCCAATTGCCAATGGCATTTTTCATAGAATTAGAACAAAAAATTTACAATTCGTATGAAAACTCAAAGGACCATGAATAGCCAATGCAATCTTGAGAAAGAAAAATAGAGCTGGAGGAATTAGGCTCCCTGACTTCAGACTACATTACAAACTAAAGTAATCAAAACACTATGGTACTGGCACAAAAAAGGAAATACAGGTCAGTGGAACAGGATAGATAGAAAGTCCAGAGAGAAACTCATGCATCTATGGTCACCTGATCTATGCCGAAGGAGGCAAGAATATACAATGGAGAAATGACAGTCTCTTCAATAACTGTTGCTGAGAAAACGGAATAGCTACATGTAAATGAATGAAATAAGAATACTCTCTAACATAATACACAAAAATAAACTTGAAATGGATTAAACACCTAAGTGTAAGACTAGATACTATAAAACTCTTAGAGGAAAACAGGCAGAACATTCTTTGACATAAACTGTAGCAAGACCTTCTTCAACCAATCTCCTAGACTAATGAAAAAAAAAAAAAAAGCAAATGGGACCTAACTAAACTTAAAAGCTTTTGCACAACAAAGGAAACTATAAAGAAAACAAAAAGGTAAACCTCCAAATGGGAGAAAATATTTGCAAATGAAGCAAAATATATAAATAGCTCATGTCACTCAATATTTTTTTAAAAATAGCACAATCAAAAAGTGGGAGGAAAATCTAATAGACATTTCTCCAAAGAAGACATACAGATGGCCAAGAGAGGCAAATGAAAAGATCTTCAACATCACTAATTATTTGAGAAATGCAAGTCAAAACTACAATGAGGTATCACCTCATCCTGGTCAGAATGGCCACCATCAAAAAATCTATAAACAAAAAATGCTGGAGAGAGTGTGGAGAAAAGGGAACCCTCTACACTGTTGATAGGATGTAAATTGGTGCAGCCACTATGGAGAATAGTATGGAGGTTCCTTAAACTAAAACTAGGGCTACCATATGATCCAGCAGCCACACTTTTGGGGCATATATCTGGAGAAAATCATAATTTGAAAATATACATGCATCCCAAGGTTTACTGCAGCACTTACTTACAATAGCCAGGACATGGAAGCAATCTAAATGTCCATCAACAGAGAATCTGATAAAGAAGATGTCATAATATATGCCCTGGAATATTAGCCATAAAAAGGAATGAAATAATGCCATTTTCAGTAACACACGATGGACCTAGAGATTATCATACTGAGTGAAGTAAGTCAGACAGAGAAAAACAAATATATGATATCATTTATATGTGAACTCTAAAACAAAAAGGGTACAGATGAACTTATATACAAAATAGACATAGAGCTACAGATGTAGAAAACAAACATCTGGTCACCAGGAATAAGAGGTGGGGAGGGATAAATTGGAAGATTGGGATTAACACATACACACTATTGTATATGAAATAGATGACTAATAAGGACCTACTGTATAGCACAGAGAACTCTACTCAATACTCTATAGTGGCCTATATGGGAAAAGAACCTAAAAATGAGTGGACATATACACGTGTATGGGCTTCCCCGGTGGCTCAGCAGTTAAGAATCCGCGTGCAATGCAGGAGATGCGGTTTCGATCCCTGAGTCGGGAAGATCCCTTGGAAGAGGGCACAGCAACCCACTCCAGTATTGTTGCCTGGAGAAGCCCAAGGACAGAGGAGCCTGGTGAGCTTCAGACCATAGGGTTGCAAAGAGTCGGACACTGCTGAATGACTGAGCATGCACGCCTGCATGCATATGTAATCTGATTCACTTTGCTGTACATCTGAAACTAACACAACACTGTCAATCAATTATACTCTAATAAAATTGTTTAAATTTGTGTTCAAATTTTAATTTAATTTTTATTTTTATTTAAATTCTTTATGTATTTAACTAATTTGAATTTAAATAGTCCCACATGGCTGGTGGCTACTGAATTGGACAGGGCACTCTAGTTCTACACTCTGACTTTCTTTTCCGATAAGTTGGACATCTCTGCATCTTCTCTGAGCTTCCTGCTTTCTTTTAACTCCCTTTCCACCATAATTAACCAATTCTGATGCCCATACCTGTGTTGACTTTCTGTCTTATGTCAGCAGATTTTATACCTAAGACATAAAGATTAGCTGACAGGCACCAGTTTTTAAAGCAATTTTTTGCTTTCTGAACAACAGAATTTCTCTTAGTGATGAGTTCATTAACATATATATTTATATTAATACATACATATTTGTGTATATATTAATATATATATACATATTTATATAACATAAATATTTATACTTCCCTAAGGTCTGGGTGGGGATGTGCCAGAGCATTCATTACTTACACTGCAAAAATTAAACATTTACTTAATTTAATGCTGTGAGATCAAGAGTTAGTGTATTTGTGTTCATCTGAGCTTGGTTCCTGTGCTGTGGAAGTTGACTCTCTGTAAACGTAGTCAATTAAGCATATTAGCTAGTAATATCTAATAATGACTAACAATGCCAGTAGAAGTCATCAGCTAATCATTCAAATAAGCAAAGAGAACTGCCCTAGGAGTTATAAATGAAAATCACACAGTCTTTGAGAAAACCTGGGAGCTATCCCATTTGGTTACCATCTAGAGAACCCAACAACACAAAATGAAGAGCTAATAATAAGACTTTAGAAGAGGTTAGATGGAGAAGGCACTGGAACCCCACTCCAGTACTCTTGCCTGGAAAATCCCATGGACAGAGGAGCCTGGTAGGCTGCAGTCCATGGGGTCACGAAGAGTCAGACACGACTGAGCGACTTCACTTTCACTTTTCACTTTCATGCATTGGAGAAGGAAATGGCAACCCACTCCAGTGTTCTTGCCTGGAGAATCCCAGGGACGGCGGAGCCTGGTGAGCTACCGTCTATGGGGTCGCACAGAGTCGGACACAACTGAAGCGACTTAGCAGCAGCAGCAGCAGCAGCAGAAGAGGTTAGAAGAGAGATCAGTGAACTAACCACACTGAATTTTAAGCAGGAAAAGGCCCTTTGAAATGAGGCAGGTGAGTGCTCACGGAACTTGAAGATTTTATCACTCTGCACATATTCTCTGAATGCCTGCCATGTGCCAGGCATTAGGACACAGAGTCAAAGAACATGGTGCCTACCCTCAAGGAGTTCATGGTCTACAGGAGAAACAAATCCACAAATTACTCCAACAGGTATAGTTGCCAGCAAATAAAAATTCAGAATATCCAGTTAAATTTGAATTTCTGATAAACAATTTTTAGTATAAGTGTATCCCACACAATATTTGGGACATACTTGCACTAAAATAATATTTGCTTGAGACTCAAATGTAGCTGTACCTCCAATACTTTTTTTCTGGCAACTCTAAATAGAGGGTAATAAATGCAGTAATAAAGGTGTTAGGTACTACAAGAAAATATCCAAGGGGCATGGACCTCAGAGTACATCAGAGGAGGATCACAGAGGAGGTGAAGCTCAAGCCAAATCTTTCCCAATGAATGGAAGTCAGCCAGGTGTTGAGAGTCTAGAAGGATCCTCAAGCCCAAAGGCACTGTGGTTTGTGAGAGTGGGACATACTTAGGCAAGTGCTCAGTAGGGACAAAATAAGTAATGAGTAAAATTTCAGTAACTGTCTGGGGAAGAGCCGAAGGCAGAACCCAGAGTAATGCTACCATCTAAGGGCTTAGAGGAGAAAATGAGAGTTCGTGAACAGAGCAAGAAGGAACAGTCTGAGGAGGAAAAAAGAAGATCATGAAGCCAGAAGGGAGAGGTCCTCAGTGACAAATACTGAGGCCACATTGAATAAGAAAAGATCATTGACTGCCAGCAGGGAGGGCATCAGGGACACCAACAAATCCACCTCAGTGGAATGGAGTGGCAGCAGGTGAAGAAAGGTCATAGGGGTGGCAAGAATGGAAGGAAGCAAGATTAGGCATTACTCTCAGAAAGTCTGGTTGTAAAAGAAGTACCATGCTTCAACCTGAACAAACAGGGAGCTCAAACTGAGCCCTGAACTTTAGAGAGGGCCCCAGTCTGGCTTCCTTCCAGCTCCACCCATGTCCACATGACCAAGGGGACAAGCTCACCCACAGCCTATATGCTCCCTTCTAGGGTCTGGAATTCATTGTCCAAATGGAACCAAGTCTCTTTTCAAAGCCGACACAAGTCTTTTCCTAGGTCTATCTTCCCATGGGTGGACGATGTCACTAGGGTGCCTCTCCCTGAACCTGAGACATGAACCACATGTCTTTGGAGAGAGGTGCAGGGGGTGTGGATATGCGGACCAGGGGTCCAGACTCTGGGGTGCAGGACCTTCCTGATGTAGGATGGAGTCAGAGTGGGAAATGAAGTAGGGTGGGCCACAGGCTTCCATCTATAGTTTTGTCTCAGGCCTCACAAAAGTTAGAGGAAGTCTGTAAGGAGATATAATTAAAAATGGATATAAGGCCAAGGGAGGGTCCTTTTGAAAAAGCACAGTTTGAAAGAACCTCTGGTGAAGGGGAGATTGAAACTATAGACAGAAAGGACAATGGAGAACAAGGTTCAGTCAGGAGTTCGGCAGCAAGCATTTCCAATGAAGAAGCCACTTACAGAAGTGCAGACGGGGTTAAGGGAATAAGCAAGAGGTACTACTGCACCCAAAGCCTAGCAACAGTGTGAAGCCATTATATCCCATTATATCCCTATGTCTGAAAGGTCAGGAGGTCGACAAGACAATATTGCCAGGGCTTGGTGAACTTGGGAGCTGCAGTTACAGTTACTCACAGAAATGCAACAAAAACCAAGAAGGGAGTGGGAGGAAGAAATATCCCAACCTTTCTCTGCTATCCTTGAGTTGGTGCCATTGGCTCCCACTAACTGAAACCATTCTGTTTCTGTCCTTTATTGTGTCCATCTTTGCATGAAATGTTCCCTTGGATCTCTAATTTTCTTGAAGAAATCTCTAATCTTTCCCATTCTATTGTTTTCTTCTATCTCTTTGCATTGTTCACTTAGGAAGGCTTTCTTATCTCTTCTTGCTATACTTTGGAACTCTGCATTCAAACAGGTATATCTTTCCTTTTCTCCTTTGCCTTTTGCTTCTCTTCTTTTTTCAGCTATTTGTAAGGCCTCCTCAGACAGCCATTTTGCCTTTTTTGCAGTTCTTTTTCTTGGGGATGGTTTTGATCACCACCTCCTGTACAATGTCACGAACCTCTCACCATAGTTCTTCAAGCACTCTATCAGAGCTAATCCCTTGAAACCTAACAGATGCAGAAGATATTAAAAGAGGTGGCAAGAATACACAAACTATACAAAAAAGATCTTAATGACCCAGATAACCACAATAGTGTGATCACTCACCTAGAGCCAGACATCTTGAGTCTTAGGAAGCATGACCATGAACAAAGCTAGTGGAGGTGGTGGAATTCCAGCTGAGCTATTTCAAATCCTAAAAGATGATGCTGTGAAAGTGCTGCACTCAGTATGCCAGCAAATATGGAAAACTCAGTAGTGGCCACAGGACTGGAAAAGATCAGTTTTCATTCCAATCCCAAAGAAGGGCAATGCCAAAGAATGTTCAAACCAAACCACTGCACAATGCATTCATTTCACATGCTAGCAAAGTAATGCTCAAAATTCTCCAAGCTAGGCTTTAATAGTATGTGAACTGAGAATTTCAAGATATTCAAGCTGGATTTAGAAAAGGCAGAGGAACCAGAGATCAAATTGCTAACCATTGGATCATAGAAAAAGCAAGGGAATTCCAGAAAAACATCTACTTCTGCTTTATTGACTACACTAAAACCTTTGATTGTGTGAATCACAACAAACTGTGGAAAATTCTGAAAGAGATGGGAATACCAGACCACCTTACCTGCCTCCTGAGAAACCTGTATGCAGGTCAAGAAGCAGCATTTAGAACTGGACATGGAACAATGGACTGGTTCAAAATTGAGAAAGGAGTATGTCAAGGCTGTATATTGTCACTTTGCTTATTTAACTTGAATGCAGAGTACATCATGTGAAATGCCAGCACAAGCTGAAATCAAGATTGCCAGGAGCAATATCAATAACCTCAGATACACAGATGATACCACACTTATGGCAGAAAGTGAAGAGGAATAAAAAGCCTCTTGATGAAAGTTAAAGAGGAGAGTGGAAAAGCTGACTTAAAACTCAACATTCAAAACATTAAGATCATGGCATCTGGTCCCATCACATCATGGCAAACAGATGCAGAAACAACGGAAACAGTGACAGACTTTATTTTCTTGGACTCCAAAATCACTGCAGATGGTGACTGCAGTTATGGAATAAAAAAGACGCTTGTTCCTTGAAAGAAAAGCAATGACAAATCTAGACAGTGTATTAAGAAGCAGAGACATTACTTTGCCAACAAAGGTCCATCTAGTCAAACCTATGGTTTTTCCAGTAGTCATGTATGGAAGTGAGAATTGGCCCATAAAGAAGACCGAGTGCGGAAGAATTGATGCTTTTGAGCTGTGGTGTTGGAGAAGACTCTTGAGAGTCCCTTGGACAGCAAGATCAAACAAATCAATCCTAAAGGAAATCAGTCCTGAATATTCATTTGAAGGACTGATGCTGAAGCTAAAGCTCCAATACTCCAATACTTAGGCCACCTGATATGAAGAGTCGACTCATTAGAAAAGACCCTGATACTGGGAAAGATTGAAGGCAGGAGGAGAAGAGGACAACAAAGGATGAGATGGTTGGATGGCATCACTGACTCAATAGACATGAGTTTGACCAAGCTCCAGGAGTTGGTGATGAACAGGGAAGCCTGGTGTGCTGCAGTCCATGGGTTGCAAAGAGTTGGACATGACTGAGTGACTGAACAATAACAAATGAAACCAACCAGCAAGATACCTAGATTCATTTTGCTAGTCTCTTAGGGCAAAAGCAGAGGGAGAAGGAGTAGGAGGTAGATTTGGAAGGGCAAACAGGGATTAAATAATCAATATTTATTTATTAAATAACTAATATTTATTTATTAAATAACTAATTCTAAGGAGGCAGGAGATGTGAATAGAATGGAGAGTAAACCAGGGGGAAGGAAATGGAAGGCATTTCTGTCTGATGACTATCTTCTCTCTGCAGTTGGAGGGGAAAGTTGGTCATGGAGGAGGGTGAGCAGGCTAGAGAATGTTCTGCTTTTCCTCCGGCAGGTGGCAGCTGCCAGTTAGGCCCTTGTGCAATATAGGTAATACCTAAAGTAAGACTATTTTCCTCCATCCCTTCCCCATGTAAGAGGAATGTCACATTCTCTCATGCCTCCCTCCAACTTCCCTAAACTGATTGAGCAGAACTGCAGAGCAAGCAAAAGTCTTGGGGGTACTTTTCCTTCTCCCTTTCCTGCAATAACCTGTAAACCACCTCAGCCTCAGGCAAGTAAACCTCCAGCAACGTAAGAGTCCCACAAACTACAGAATACTTCCCTCTTAAGTATTGACTCATGGTTCCAACAGCTTCTCTGACAGTTCCCTCCTCTGACCAAAGCAAGACTCCCTATTTGTCAGAAGAAAAATAATTTTTAAAATTAACTTTCACATTATAAAGAACTGGAAGTCTTACCTCTAATCCTCCCATGGACATATAGATTTAAAAAAAAAAAAAAAAAAAAGACCTCTTTCCCCCAAGGGGCAATCTCTAAATTTCAAAGATGAGTTGAAGAGTTCGAAATGTTTAGCCAAGGATGTTCCCTCTCCTCCCCCTGCCCCCACCTTCTCTAACCAGCTGGCCCTAGGTCTACAATGACTCCGCTTCCTTCTATACTTGAGAACACAGCTTCTGATTTTTTAACATGAAGAGAGAAAAAAGAAAGGAGAAAGTGAAGCAAGATTCCGGTTTAGGAAAGAGGGTCTCAATCCATTGGCAAAAATCTTTGTCCCTTGTTCTTAAACGTTGGGCTAAGGTTTAATATTAAGACAACAAGCTCCCCAGAGGGAGAGAGAGCTTGAAAGATTGGTGCAAACCAGGCAGCATCTATTTCTCACAGCCACTCTTCTCAGAGTCCTCTCTTCTCCAAGTGCGTGTAGTGGAGGGCAATCCCGTTCACTTTTCTGGGATCTGCCACCCAACCAACTAAACCTCCAACTCCCTCGGGGCCACCTCCACCCATCCCACCCCACCCCACCCCCAACACAAACCCAGCCTCCCCAAGAGGCACCTGCTCCCCAGCCGTGAGTCCTTGGGCCTGGAAGGAAAAACAGAATACATTTCATATTCTCTCTCTTCTCTGTCCCACCCCTGACAAAAGTGGCCCTTTCAGGTCCAGAGAAAGATCCTGTATGATTTTCCACCCAGTGTGCCTGTCAGCCAACTTCAGCCTCTTTATCCAGAAAGATTCTGGGACAGGAAGTCAATAGTTCAGCTTGAGATAAGGAGAAAGAGGTGGGGGGGTGGGGACGCTAGGGTGGGGGCTGTGAGGAAATGGTTCATGGAGAGGGGGGCGCAAGGAGTAATTAGGCTGACATATGCACCGCCCAGGACCCAGGAGCCAAGCCAGGGAGGGTCACTTCCTGATTTACCCCTGGCGTTGGGGCACACCTCTTTGCCAGGGTAGAAGAGAAGTGTGCACTGGGAGCCACTAGGGTGAGATCGTGGGTGGGGTGCAAGGGCCCATTAGCCTAAGGGCTCTTAGAGGATCTCCAGATCAGAGACCTGAGGAGCAGAAGCCAAGTCGATCTGCCCTGAAGCCTCTAGCTCCCTCCACGATTCTTCCCTCCCCTCAGGCCTTGCCCCTGGTGCCCGGAAATGCAGTCTATGCTGTCTCCCGGGTCCTCCCTGCAGAGCTGAGGCCTGCAGTGGGCTGACAAAGAGCAGAGTTTTTAAACCTTAGAAGATCAGACATGAAAGGGACCTTAGAAAGCTTTCTAAGGCAATCACTGGTTTCCCACACAGGGACACCTAGGCCCAGGAGACAAGGACTTTCCCCCAAGACACACAGTCAAGTGAAACGGATCCAAATGTAAGTTAAAAGGATATTTAACCCCGCTGTCTTCTGAGAGCCAGTTAACCAAGGAAAGGCAAAAGCAATTTACTTTTAATGGGGGTGGGGGGAGGAGACATCAGCTTTGAAAAGAAGCATTATAAAATTAATTTCCAAGACAAGGAGGTTGGAGTAATGGAGAGAAAAAACACTCAAGGCTCAGCTCACCAAAATTTCATTTTCATTATCTTGAATGGGCACAGATCGCCTCTGTCAACATTTCATGGTGCTACTATCGCTTGGCTGCAGGGCCCAAGTAGAGAGTTAAACTCCCGCCAAGCCGGGCCTGAGCACAGCTCTGTTTTAAAGAGATCCCCTTTCTTTGGGTTTGGAAAAAAAAAAAAGAAAACACACACACACACAAAAAAAACCCACAAAAAAACACAACACACAGTTAACCACCTGTCAGGGCTGAGGATACAATGAGGCTCTTGGAAAAAGAGCTTTTCATGCATGCGTAATATATTTGTTCAGCTATTCACTTAATGAAGCTGATAAATGTGATGCAAGACAATAGTCAAGTTAATCTATTTAGTAAAATGTTTTTGAGACTTTCAGGCTACGTTAAGGAGGGGAGCATTCAGCGACATTTTCATTTAAATGCGCTCATCTCCCCTCTTAGGCTGCACAAGGGGGTTCAGGCAATCTAAGTGAATATAATTTCTTATAAATGTGTCTTTAATGGGTTTAATTCACCCTTGCCAGCTGTTTTGGGGGCTATTTTGTAAGAGCAAAACAAACCTTTCGGGCTTGGAAAGCTAGTTAAAATTAGTTTCGGTCAGCGAGGCCAAGCTATATTTCCTGCAAACCATCTGCTTGATTGGCACAATAGAAGGATTTTCAAGGAAAACGGGGGAGAGTGTGTGTGAAAGGAATGAAGGGTGGGGGGAGACGCTAGAAAGGGCTGGGGCAGCCGGTAGCTCCTTGTGGCCTATTCTGAAGGTGAACCCCTTAGAGGTGTCTTAATAGAGCGACTCGCCTAAAGAGCTGGGGCGGCAGGAGAGCTCTTTCAGCCCGAGCCTCGCTGCTCTCCTCCTTTGCCTCGCCCGTCAGCTCCTCCTTTTGCCCCGGGGCTCTAGAAGCCAGGAGGCGGGTGCTGATTCCGATGCCGCCGCAGCCCGCCAGCCCGCCAACTTGCAAAGCGCTCTTGGTTGGTAGCTCCCGTTGGGAGCTCCACGGCTTTGAACTCTGGCAAAAAGTGTGAACTTGGGGTCCCAGTCTTCCCGAAGCCACGTTCGTTATCTTTTAGGAGGGCAAGGAATCTGAAGTCACTCTTTACTTTGCAGACCCTTCACCTCCCCACGGGTGGCCTGTGCCTACCCGGGCTGGCGCTCGCGGTGAGACCCACTTTGGAGAGGGCGCGCAGCGGCCAGAGAGCTCCGAGCGTGGGGTAGGGACCGCCCTCTCTCCATGGCCCCCGGGAGTAGGGGTGGGGTGGAAACCCCAGACGGGTTCCAGGAGTCCTTTCTGCCTGCCCAGGGAGGCTCGGACAGCTTTGGCCGGGAGGCCCCGGGAGCCCCGGCTCCCTCTGCCGAGGCCTCCCCAGGCAAGCGGTGTGTCCGCGGCACAGACGAGGGCCTTCACCCCAATCCGAGCCTCCGATTCTCTCTTTTCCCCAGAAAGAGAAACAGACAGAAAACCCCGTTCTGGGAGAGAGGATGCAAATGACTTCTCTGAAATAAACTCGAAGATAACGACATTACAATGAATGGCAGGACGCACAAAACCCCGTGGGCCCAGGTCAAACGGCATTAGTCACAGGTCTTAGACGCAGCACCACGCCGCACCGCGCAGCCCCCTAGGCTATGGCGGAGTTTGAAAAGACGCGTTCAAGGAGATCACTTCAAGTAAGATCCTTTCGTCTGATTTCTTGCTTCCTTGGGATTTACTTTGCCTTTTCACGGGCGCCAGCCCTCACCCCGCCCTCACTTTTCCTCTTTGGCGCCTTAGGGATGCTTTAGGAAGCTATGGAGATGGAGCCCGAGAACACGTGGATCGCAGCAAGGGGTTGACCCACCTTCCAAAAAGTGTCAGGCCCCCCTTTTTAAAAGAAGAAACGTTAGTAGTAGTCAGTCTAGTGGGAGGCAGAATGGTCAGTGTGTGTGTGTGTGTGTGTGTGTGTGTGTGTGTGTGTGTGTGTGTGTAAGGGTGGGGATCAAGGAGCGGCTCTACGGGCACGATACTAATTGTAAAAACTACACCAGGGAAATATTAATACCCCAGATGGAGAAGAAGTTTAGAGAAGGGGGGAGGTTAGGAAGGCCCTAGACTGGCTTTGAGTCCTTTCTTCCCTCAGAACAAAATCCTGCAAAAGTAGACTGTCTCCAGTAGGCTGCAGTCAGAAGCTCTAGCTCTGAGCCCTCTTACTTGATGAGAAACCCAACACGGGGGTATGGAAGGAAGAAGGGAAGGAACACAGGAGAAGAGGAGGAAAGGACTAGAATGAAGAAGAGGAGAAAAAGAAGAGAGGTGGGAGGGAACGCACAAACCAGAGCTGTTCTTTCTGCTTCCAGAAAGCAGTTGGTAGGAGGGATGATATGGAATGAAAACTTTGTGACAATGTGAGAGCACAGATGTTCAAATACTTTAAACCCTTTTCTCCCCTATTTATGGCAAAATTTCTAAAAGAGGAACATTTGAAGTTTTTCAAATATGTCTCTCTTTCAATTCCAGGGGATTCCAGTTAACTTCAGCAATGCATTTTCCCTATTTAAGTAGCCATTTATTTAAAAGATGCTGTTTCCTGAGTGGTTTTCCACCTCCTGCTCCCCAGAATGCCTCCATAAACAGCCTTGGGCTCAGAAACTCCATACTTGTGTCCTCTTGGAGCATTAATTCGGCTCCAAGCCCAACTCTAAATAACTTTTTAATTTGAATCAAGGGAGAGCTTTAGCGGGCTCTATTTCTGGTTTAATGTGATATAAATCACAGATGCACTTTTATTGAATGGTTAAAGCAGCGACATGGAGATCATTAACACAAAACGCCCTGAACAAAACCATCGAGAGAAATAAAGCTGGTTAATAAGATTTTTGAGAAAGCTTTGTGTTAAAAAGCAAAAAGGAAAACCAGCTGAAGGTGACAGTTAGTTCATGGTTAATAGGATCAGGGCGGCCTGGCGGGGCTGCACACTTCTCTTTGGGGAGGTTCAGCCACACTAAAGAAATGAATGGGACATTTAACACATCTGTTATCTAGCCGAGGAACGGAATTGAGACTCAGCACCACCCCAGCCCCAACCCAGAGGAAAGCCAAGTGCGGTCTACAGGAAGATTCTGATTTGAGGTACCAAATGAAGTAAGAATCGTCTTTCCTCGTGTGGACCAACATTTTTGGGGACCTCACCCTTCGCTCTGTTTTCACTCATTTGTACATTGCCGTTGTTAAGAAGCAGCAAAACTATGCCCTGGGAAGTGCTGGCAATGGGTAGGACCCTCTCAGGACAAATTCCAAACTTCTGCTGCTGTGGTTTTAAAAGTCCATGCTGTGAGTTTCAAACGAAACTGCCAAGGGCTCCTAGAGGTTGGGAAAGAGCCAGCGGAGCACCCAGAGCCTTCAGGTCTCCTTGCACAAGGCAGCTTCCAGCAGAGGTAAGCCCTGGGAAATGGAACCCTGCCACCTTGCCCCTTTTCGAGGCTCCCCTCTGATCCTCCTCTGGGTTAGCTGTGGTTCATTCCTCTGTGCCACTTCTAAAGACAGGATACTGAAAATTGTTTTCTAAGTTGCAGGGGTTTGCAGGAGAATCATATTACTGTTCAGGTATCACCAACTCTCTCAATTAGTTTCCCAACATGAAATAAACCAAGAACTCCCTCTTCCGACCCCCGAGGGATGCCCTTCAATAGCTCCAAAGCATCGATTTCAAGTTTCCCTAGTATTTTAGAACAGCACTCCTCTACTCCACGTTTATTTAACCCACCCCTCACAGCTGCTTTATGCCTCAGCTGGGGTAATGTATAGGGAGGGCAGAGACCGGAGAAGGAGTATATTTTTATGTTCATTGACTTGAAATTTTTCATTGCCCTCTGCACAAGGGGGGAGGATTATTTTACTGATTGCCTGGAGATGAGTTTCTATGAATATTTATTGATTTATTTTACAGGCTCAGCAGGGGAGCTGCAAATAAATTTAGTGTGTTCTCTAAATAATTCCTTTTCTATAAGGCAAGATGTCATCTGAAACTTCTAAATAGGCATTTAATTAGCCCGGGTGTTGCTCCAGAACAAAAACTCCTGGCGAGAGCTTCGGGGGCGCACTGTATTGCAAAGAGGCGGTCGATACGCAGAATTGATGCGCGCCAGCCTTTGTTGCCGGCCCATTGTGCGGGCCATGCTTATGAAGACTAATCCAATCATAAATTGCACCCCTGCGCCAATCAGATCGCCCAGAGCCTCCGGCGAATGAAGCTCGAGTGGAGAACTTTGTTGAACTTCATTGTCAGAGCTGTCACTTTTCAAAGCGCTTTAACGGGCAGGCCACTATAAAACCATCACCTCGACGGGAGGACTACGGAGGACTCGCAGACGCCCAAGTAGGATCCTTCCTTAAAGACGTTTGCTAAGCCCAAGAGAGAGGGCATCACGGGGGTGGGAGGGGTGGGAAGTCAGGCATTTACCTCCTGGCCATTTGAAGAAGTTTTTCGGCCCGCCCTGCGCCTAAAATGATGTTCCCTGGCCTCCTCGCGCCCCCCGCCGGGTACCCCAGCCTCTTGCGCCCCACGCCCACCTTAACGCTGCCCCAGTCCCTGCAGTCGGCATTTTCCGGTCACTCGAGCTTCCTGGTGGAGGATCTGATCCGCATCAGCCGACCCCCCGCCTACCTGCCCCGAGGCAGCGTGCCCACCCCCAGTATGTCGCCCCCTAGGCCGGGGGCCCCTGCGGCTCTCACAGACACCGGAGCCTCGGACCTGGGCTCCCCGGGCCCGGGCAGCCGGCGGGGCGGCTCACCGCAGACCGCCGTCTCCCCTGCCAGCGAGCCCACGTTTCTGAAGTTTGGAGTGAACGCCATCCTTTCCTCGGCTCCCAGAACCGGTAAGTGAAAGCAAAACGCTGAGGGCTGTTCTGTTCTGGCCTCAGTTTCCCTTATGCAGCGGGTACCCACGCACACAGCAGCGCACACACTTAACACAAGATCCCCGAGGACCCAGGTCAAGCAATGTGACACGTAGGTCCAGACGATTCCCAGAAAGGAAAGCCGCCAGGTTCGCCCCACCCTCAGAATGAATGTGAACACCTGCAGTTTGAGCGCGCACAGTACCTGGTGCAGGGAAATCGAGCGCACGCCCCTGGGCCTCTGCGTTTCTGCCCTCCAGCTTCTGGAAGCCCGTTTCTTAAACCCAAGACAACATATTTACTAGCTTAACAAGTATTGTGGGTCTGCAATTCTTTTCTCCCCCGCTCCAATTCTACCCATCTTGTTTGCGCCTAGGATGATATTGGGGGGAGGTGGGTAAGTGACTGTGAGGACTATGGGGAGAGTTCCACAGATGAGACAGTGTTAGGGAAACATTTATTTTACTCTTTCATTGAGGAAGAAGCCTTTGAAACCAGCCTAAGATGTAATCATGTCATGTGTTCACTGTCCTGTACAATAATCAGGTGACCTAATCAAATTCCCTGTCTTCCTCCTTCTGTTCCTCCTTCCCTCACTCCCAGAAACGTCTCCCACCTTGCTCCAGAGTGTCCCTCCCAAGACCTTTGCCTTTCCCTACTTTGAAGGCTCTTTCCAGCCTTTCATCAGATCTTCTTATTTCCCAGGTAAGTCTCGTCCCCCTTCCTTTCAGGAGGCTGGAGTCACCCCAGCCCCACCCCATCGCTCCCTGCCCCGAAGCCATATTTCTCCGTCCACCCCACGGGGTTACGCTCTGGTTCAGAGGTTGCGAGACGTACAACATTCACGAATCCGTCGCGCCAATTTGATGCCCTATTTAGCACAAGCAGTGACTGCTTGACACTTTGCACCAATTCCCTGCTCTACAAATTAGCAGGAATTGTCATGGTCCCAATTTGAGGCGGTTCCCTTCCCGGCGCGGAACTGTTGGCATCCCTTCACGCCGCCGTTTTCCCACAGAGTCAGTGCACTTGGCCACGATTCCCCACAAAGGTTTCAGCACCATGACCAATTGGTCAGCTCCTCCGGGCAGCCACACACAGACCAGCCCTCGCCCCTCCGAGCCGAGGAGAGACACCTACCAGCCGGGGCTAATTTCTCTTTAAAACTCATTCAGGGCTTCGGGCTTTTCACAAGACCACATGGGGTGCCCTCTTGTGTGGGATGCCTGGGGTCGCCCGGGGGAGGGGGACTAGATCCTCCCACACCCCCAACCCTCTATTTCCAGCCCGACTTCCCAAATCATACCCTCCCCCCACCGCCAAACCGTTTTAAAGACCGTAGAACTCGTAAAATTGGAAGTCGGAGGGAGGTCCATAATTGGGTCCCAGTTTAAAGGAGAAACACCTTAAGCAGGTTCCACGAAGTTTTCATCCTGCAATCCCAGTGATGACTCAAAACTCTACAGCTGGTCAAGACTGAGGAGACGGGAACTCTTATAAAGGGAAGGGAGACTGGGTATGGTCGGGGGTGGGGGGCGGTGAGTAAAACCTCGACAGCACTTCCCAATATCAGCGAAAGAAACACGCAATTGATTTTTGAAAGGGGGAGAGAGAATTCACCAACCGTCCCCCCTCCCACCATTCATGCTGTTGCTGCTAATGGAATTTGCTCCCTTTCTCCCCCAGCTCAATGCTCTAACAAAAACAACCCGAGCTTTATAAATAGCTTTTCATGTCCATTTAATGAAAATGATTCGGGGAAGAGAAGCCTCTGCCATCAGTATTCTCCCAATGGTCTTGGCCTGCAGTTGTGTTTAGTTTGAAAGTGTAAATCTCTTTTGTCCCAGTAATATATGGCTTTCGCTGCTTGTCCTCAGTCTTTTTCTGTTAGTTCATTACTACACAATTACCATTCACGCTTCATTAGAGTCTCTGTTTCTTTTGGGGTTTTTTTTTTTTTTTTTTTCCCTCCCTTAAAGCGAAACTCTCCCCCACCCCCCTACCCCCTCCTTTTATCATGCCAATACCCATTGGGAAGCGGTCAATGTGCTAATTAGCTGCCACTTTTCATGTATTCGGGCCGAATTCTTTACGTTTTGCGGATGAGGGGAGGAAAGATTAATATAAAAAAGATGAATACTGATTGGATTTTTCCAAAAATAAAAAAATCCAAAGCGGATTTTCTCCTAACAAATCAGTAAAGCACCTCATTTTCATCCAAAGAATGCAAAAGCCACCAATGTGCTAAAAGCTTAGGGGGGAAACCCAAGGGGCCTCGGCTGGCTATTTTTACTTTTGTAACTTATTTTTTTTTTCTCCTGCTATATTAGCTGATGCACGCAGGTTTGGTTTCCCTGAGACCGTTGAATGGAAAAACGAAACAGGCTATTGTGGGGGTTGTTTTCTGTGTTTCCGTGGTTTTACCTAATCCGGGTTTGCACGGTTGAAAGGGAAAGTTATTTGGGCGGAAAGCGCCTTTCACTCTCGCAGGTTTGTAGGTTCGTAGCCTATTCTCCAGGGGGAGAAAAAGGAGAGCTTTAAAGAGACGAAGGATCAGAAAGGAAAACCAAAGGAAGCCGCAAAGGAGGGGCGGACGGGGCAGGACACCGCCCACTCACTCACCTAGCACTCCTGGCCTCCGCAGCGTCCTCCAGCGTCGTGCCCATCCCGGGGACCTTCTCCTGGCCACTGGCCGCCCGCGGCAAGCCTCGCAGGGGCATGCTGCGTCGAGCCGTGTTCTCCGACGTGCAGCGCAAGGCGCTGGAGAAGATGTTCCAGAAGCAGAAGTACATCAGCAAGCCGGACCGCAAGAAGCTGGCGGCCAAGTTGGGCTTGAAAGACTCACAGGTGAGGGCGGTCTCCCCGTAGCCCCTCCCGCCAGGCATGGTCCAAATGGGAGGGTTCTAGGAAACCGTTTAGGTCCCAGTGTACAGATGTGGTCAGGACTAGAGAGGATGAAAGGGGCGAGAGCCGGCTTCGCGGAGGCTCCTCGCGATAGATAGCCACTCTCCCTGCCCCGTCTCTCCCAGGCTCAGCAGCGACCCCACCCCCGCCCACCTCGGCCAGGTACCCTAAGACCCGGCGAGAGATGCGTGAAGTGGGTGGCGGGGATGAGATTGGGGGCTGAATGGAAAGTGCCACGTGGCGTCCCAACTCACTTTAAGGGGTGGGGAGCTGGCAAAGACGGTGGCGGGGGCTCCGCGCTAACCTCCCCTCTCCCCTGCTCTCACCCCTTTGGCCCCAGGTGAAAATCTGGTTTCAGAACCGACGCATGAAGTGGCGGAACTCCAAGGAACGCGAGCTCCTGTCTAGCGGGGGCTGCCGCGAGCAGACCCTTCCCACCAAACTCAACCCGCACCCAGACCTCAGCGACGTGGGCCAGAAGGGTCCCGGGGACGATGACGACGAGGAGGACGAGGGCCCGGGCAGCCCCCGCCCCCGCCTGGTCTATCACGCGGCCCCCGCCGACCCTCGGCACCTGCGGGACCCGCGGCTGGAAGCGCCGCTGCCCACCTCGCCCGCGCGCTCAGGCAGCCCGGACAAAGCTTCGGACTTCTCCGACTCCGAGGACGACGAGGAGGGCGAGGAGGAGATCACGGTGTCTTAGAAGCCCCCGCGCCCCCCGGGGTACTGATTACGAGTGCTTTGAAACTGAAGAGGTGGGATTCGGTGCGTGTTCACTCGGCCCGCTGCTGCTCGCTGCTGCAGAAGTCACCTTGTCCGAGGGCACCCTGGCCCCTTCCGTTGCCCCAAACGACATTTCTTTCCCCTACACCCCTCCCTCAACAGCCCTCTCCGCACAAGTTAAATTTAGGTCTTGGTCCCAGCCTTAACTCTTCCACAAGGGGTCCTGTCTATCGTGTTTTATTGCAAGCTATCTTAAACACAGTAGGGGTGTTCACTCCTACAGCCTGGCTTAAGCTGTGTGCCAGGCGCTACTGGCTGCAGCAGCAACAACCTTGTAAGAAAGCCTGTATGAAGTAGGAAACCGAGACAGGATATCTCACAATATCAAGCCTATAACTTCAAGACCCCTGACTTCCCAGACCCCTCTACATCCCCATCTTAGGTAGCAACCACATCCTAGCCAACTCCAAACTCTGGTGACCCAGTCTTCTATAGCAATGGCCTTAGAAAGCTCAAGAACTAAAAAAAAAAAAAAAAAACCCACAAACCTGTGCCTTCTGGTCTAAGCTACTGCATAAACACTAAATCTTTTCCGTGTGTCCTATTCCCAGTGCTCTCTGGGCAAAGAAGTGAGATCTCTAAATGGGAGGAAGAGTCAAGCTGTATTTCTGTCCGTGTGTTTTAAAGTATTTTCTTTACTATTTCAGCATCTATGGTATATGAACCAAGCATTCTCCCTTATGCCCTTTTATCATGACTAGGGATGTTCCACTGAGCATTGGGCCTGAGGTGAACAGATAGAGACCCACAAGCCTCTTTGATTTTTTTTTCATGGAACTTTGCTGTCTTTGCACAGCTTTTATGAACTGTACACTATTTTGTACACGTGTATGGATATTTTATACCAAGGTTATTATGAATGATATAAAGAACTGACTAGATTTCTTCTTTCCTTTTTACAATGCTTTTTAAACTTTAAAAAGGTAGCTGTTTAATTGCATAACTTATGAAGAAATTACTTATTTTGTATTTTTACTGTGTACAAATTTTTATATATGTATATATGTATTAAATGAAAAATGCCAAATAAAAAGTAGAATGGACACAATGATCAAGCAATATCCCTAACTCACAGATTGTTAAAGCTATTCCAGTCTGAGGAATGGAGCTATTCTGGTCCAAGGGCCACTGGAATTTATAGAAGGTATACTCATATTCCAGAGGGACAGGCACATGTCTAAAGCACCCAATTAGTTAGAGGTCAAGCTAGGACTAGAAGCCATTTTTGACTCCCAGGCCAGTGCCTTTTCTGCTTCCCTGAACCATTGTTGTTGTGTTATTAGTCAGTTAACAACTCTTTGCCACCCCATGGACTATAGCCCACCAGGCTCCTCTATCCATGGGATTTTCCAGGCAAGAATACTGGAGTAGGTAGCCATTTCCTTCTCCAGGGGATCTTCCTGACCCAGGGATCGAATCTGAGTCTCCTGCATTGCAGGCAGATTCTTTACCATCTGACTCACCAGGGAAGCCCTACCATAAAATAGCCAAATTCACTATGGTTACAAGTAAAATAGCTCCAGTGAAGTGACACCAACAAATTGAGTCTGGAGTCATCCTTCTCCCCTACTCTGGGGACTGAACTGATAGACTAAAATAAATCAATGAAAGTCACTTTAAATGGTTCAAGTTTGCAATGGTTTTTCTTTCCCTCCTTGAAGGCATATTTTCCTAGTCCCCAGGAAAGCTCGAAGCTGGTTTTGATTTTTGTGTAGGAACTGATTTTATTAGCAATATCATCTACAGGCAGTACTAGGGAACCTGATACAGGTTCTGGGACTCCCCACTGAAACTAAGTTCTTTCAAGATGGACTGTCAGCAACAATGATTTATTTAACCAGCAACCAGTGAATAGGATCAGTTAGAACTCTGGCAAAGGCTCTGTGCCCTTGGAGAGACTGATCTCTGCCATATGGGTCACAGACACACAGTTGGTTATTATGCTAACATATACTCTGACAAAAGTGAAGTGTCACAGCTGAAACTCCAATACTTTGGCCACCTCATGTGAAGAACTGACTCATTTGAAAAGACCCCGATGCTGAGAAAGATTGAGGGTGGGAGGAGAAAGAGACGACAGAGGATGAGGTGGTTGGATGGCATCACCGACTCAATGGACATGAGTTTGGGTAAACTCTGGGAGTTGGTGATGGACAGGGAGGCCTGGCGTGCTGTAGTCCATGGGGTCACAAAGAGTCGGACACGACTGAGTGACTGAACTGAACTGAACTGATACTCCGACAGCCTGGAAAGAAGTTGTCAAGCTTAAATTTCAGTAGTTTGTATTATATTTGAAATTTGAATATATTTCATTCTCAACTCTTTTCAAAAAAAAAAAAAACAAAACAAGCCCCCTCCATGCTAAGGTTAGGATATCCTCCCCTGCTGGGCCCATGCGTGACACTGGGGATCACTTCAGTGCCATGGGAATTTGGAGCAAAACTGATCTTAACTATCATAATTATCTTACTTCAAGAAATATCCCACATTTCCCCCTCAACACATATGAAAATGTTAGCATGGTGTCCTGCATATGGTAGGCATGCAATTTTTCAGACCAGAAACCCTTTCTCTCCTTTTCTCTGACCTTTCAGACAATTTTTCAGACCAGAAACCCTTTCTCTCCTTTTCTCTGACCTTTCAGACCAGAAAACCCTATTTTCTCCTTTTCTCTGCTGTTGCCCGGAGGGATATCTAGAGATGGAATCTTGACCAGAAATGCCCCACCTTTCCCTCTCTGCCAGTTCAAGCCTGCAGTTATTACTTACAGTGAAGAACTATTTGCTAGCATGGGGATGGATTCATGTCTACATCAAAGTAGTCTAGCAGCACACCCGTGTGCATACCAGCATGATCTTTAATAGTTAAGAGGTATTCGTGTTCACATCACTCCCATTATTCACAACAGCTTTTGCAACCCAAATATCTATCAATGGATAAATAGAGAAAAAGTGGTATACACACACAATGGAATATTATTCCACTTTAAAAAGGAAAGGAATCCTGTCACATGTTCTCATTTCAACATGAATAAATTTTAAGAACATTACGCCAAGTGAAATAAGCTAGGAGTAAAAAGGCAAATACCATATCATCATACTTATATGAGGTATCTAAGATAGCCACATTCATAAAAACAAAAAGTAAAATTACAGTTGAAGAGCTGGGGTCATAGGGAAATAGGGAGTTGTTCAATAGGTACAGAATTTTTTCAGTATTGGAAAAATAACTCAAATGTTCGAAGATTTAAAATTCCAGGTCAAAATTATGTCAGGCAAGTGAAAAAACTTGAGGTAAAAAATATGTGTGTGTGTGTGCATGTGTGTGATGTGGCTTGCAGGATCTCAGTTTCCTCTCCAGCGACTGAACTGATGCCAGGACAGTAAAAGCCCAGAGTCTTAACCACTAGGCTACCAGGGAAGTCCCTGAGGTAAGCAATATTATCATAAGGCCATATAAAATTCAAACCAAAAAGTATTCTGTGATGTAAATAAAGTTTTTTTCTATGTTAATAAAAGTTAACTCTTGGGGTAAGCAGCCCGAGGTGACCTCTAAAAATGATGTGCTATTCACTTGACCCAGAAAACCCCACAAAATCAAGCAAAGCAGAGGTTCAAATCCTTGTGTTCACTTTAAGAACACTCATGAAACTGCCCAGGTCCTTAAGGGTATCTGAAAAGTCACCAAGTATCTGAAGGATGTCACTCTACAGAAGTGACATATGCCATTCCATTGTCAGTAGGTTGGAGTAGGTAGGTGTGCACGGGCCAAACAGTGGGGCTGGACACAGGGTCTGTGGCCCAGAAAGAGCGCTGGATTTTTACTGCACATGCTCAAAAATGCAGAGAGTAAAGCTGAACTGAAGGGCTTAGATGTAGATTCTCTGCTCACTGAGCACATCCAGGTGAACAAAGCCCCCAAAATAGGGGCTCACGGTGGGATTAACCTGTACCTGAGCTCTCCCTACCACACTGAAACGATCCTAACTGAAAAAGAACAGACTATTCCTAAACCAGAAGAGGAGGCTGCACAGAAGAAAAAGATATTCCAGAAGAAACGGAAGAAAAAAAACTTACAGTCCGGGAATAATGTCACAAAAAATAAATGCAAATGAAATTTAAAAATAAAATAAAAGTTAAGAAAATCCAGAAAAGGAAAAAAAAATACTCTGGAATTTTTTTTTCTTTTAATGTATGCTATTCCTCTACATGCACAAAGTTTTACTTCCTGAGGATTACAAATGGCACATTTTTTTAAAATTTAATTTTATTTAACTTTACAATATTGCATTGGTTTTGCCATATATCAAAATGAATCTGCCACAGGTATACATGTGTTCCCCATCCTGAATCCTCCTCCCTCCTCCCTCCCCATACATATTTCAATGAAAATGGCACATTTTGGCTCTAAGTAATTCCTTTAGCAGAACTTCACAAGGGTGAGTACCTAGTGTTATGCATAGTCCCTAACACATATTAGGTGTTTGATATGTGTTGAGTACGTAAATAAATTAAAAGGAGGGATGGAGACCCTCTAGAGTCTAAACCATATGTCTGAAAGCTCTAAATCTTTCAAATGAGTTGAAGGGCTACTTAGACCAATAATAAAGTAAAAGAAAAACACTAAATTAACTGGTCAGATGTGTTTTTAAAAACCAAACCAGGGACTTCCCTGCTGGTCCAGTGGTTAACTCTCTCAGCTCCCAAAGCAGGGGGCCCAGGTTCGATCCCTGGTCAGGGAACTAGATCCCACATGCTGCAACTAAGACCTGGTGCAGCCAAATAAATGAATAAATATTTGAAAAAAAAAAAAACCAAACCAATTACTTTAGTCCAAAAGACTAAAATAGTTATAAACCGAAGAATAGTAAATATTAACAGGAAAATTTTTGTTTTGTTTTGAGCACCTGCGACAGGCATGCATTCTGCTAGGGGCCTTACATATTAGTGCTTCTCAAACTTTAAGGAGCATAAGATCACCTGGGGATCTCATTAAAATACGGATCATGATTCAGAGTATTTAGCATTGCTAACCCCTGTTAAGGGTTTACCTGACAGCTCAGTTGGTAAAGAATCTGCCTGCCGTGAAGAAAAGCCCAGTTCGATTCCTAGGTTGGGAAGATCCACTGGAGAAGGGATAGGCTACACACTCCAGTATTCTTGGGCTTCCCTGGTGGCTCAACCGGTAAAGAATCTGCCCGCAATATGGGAGACTTGGCTTCGATCCCTGAGTTGGGAGGATCCGCTGAAGAAGGAGAAAGGCTACCCACTCCAGTATTCTGGCCTGGTGAATTCCAAGGACTGTATAACCCATGGGGTCACAAAGAGTCAGACACGACTGAGCAACTTTCACTCACCCTTGTTAGTCCACAGATCACACTTTAGCAAAGATTTACAAGAAGTTTTATCCTTACAGTAACCCGTCTAACTTAGAAATTATTATCCCACATTACAGATGGATAAACTGAGGCCAGGAGTTTTGGTAATTTCCCCCTGCTTACCTCAGCCAGAATCCAAATTCAGGTGCCTCTAACCTTAATACACCAGCCTGCTTCCTTGACTAAACTGGTAAAAACCCATTTAACCAAACTCCAACCAACAGGTACACTTAATAGAGTTTTAGGCTTTTTAATATTCTGCAGTTATAAGAAAAAAATTAACGGCTATTTAAAAACTTTTCTTATCCACCTGAATCTCTCTTATCACTAGCCCTGCTCCCTGAACCTAAACCAGTGATGCTCAAACTGCAATGCCTTACAGTACCCTTTACACTGTTAAAAATCATTGAACATCTAACAGATTTTTTTTGTTTCTGTTTTATCTATTAATACTTTTGGTGTAAGAAATTAACACTGAGAAAAAATTTAAATGCTTATGTGCTTGCTGTGCTAAGTCACTTCAGTTGGGACCAACTCTGTGACCCTATGGACTGTGTAGCCCACCAGGCTCCCCTGCCCACGGGATTCTCCAGGTAAGAATACTGGAGTGTGTTGCCGGGCCTTCCTCCAGGGGATCTTAGAGTAACAAATGGAAGTAATAAATGCTTATTACTTCATTTTAAAACAATTTTGTTAAATAGTCATATAAACACTATATTTTACAAAAGGTAAATATTGATATATACAAAACAAAAAAGTCAGAAGACTGACACTTTAGATTTCTGCAAAGCTCTTTAATGATTGGCTTAATAGGAGACAGCTGAATTATCTATTTATACAATCTATTACAATAGGAATAAAACTTGGCTTCATAGAAATATGCAATTGGAAAAGAAGTATTTGATTAACCTTATGTGATTGTGGCTCTTTGATACAAGAGCAAAACTGGACAAGCGGTATTTTTTAAAGGTTAGTAGCAATTTGAAATCCAAATTCCTTTCGGGATTTCCCTAGCGGTCGGTGGATACAAATGTGCCTATAGGGGACATGGGTTTGATCCCTGGTCCATGAAGATCCCACACGCCATGGAGCAACTAAAGCCCTCGTGCCACAACTACTGAGCCTGTGCTCTGCAACAAGAGAAGCCATCGCAATGAGAGGCCTGGGCACTGCAGCTAGAGAGTAGCCCCTGTGCACAGCAACGAACACCCGGCACAGCCAAAAATACAATAAATCTTTAAAAAAATGGAGTCTTGGGGACTTCCCTGGTGGTCCAGTGGCTAGGACTCCATGCTCTCAAAGCAGGGGGCCTGAGTTCGATCCCTGGTCAGACAGCTAGATCCCACACGTCACAACTAAGACCCAATACAGCCAAATAAATATAAATAAATATTTTTTAAAAATGAAGTCTCATGAAGAACGTGGCTAGTTCAACCGCACAAGTGCTTTTCCTTAAGTAACCATCACATTTCGGGATGTAGCAGAAATGCTTCATGCACACTTCCCCTGTCATCATACAAGGCACTAAAAGGATTACAAGCATTGGAATTTGATAACATTAATTCTTTTTCCTGCCCCACCAAGCACATTCTTAATGGAAACTGGCTGTCTTTGGGCAACAGTCAGCAGAGAAAGCAATGCCCACTGGCGTAGTGTAGCACCCCTGCCTTGATTTGTGCCAAGGTGCCAGCACTTGTACCAACAACCAGCTTTGAGCTGTCACTAAAAACGTCAAGGTGGTGGTTGAATAAAACCTAAGATTCAAAAAGGTATTCAACACTTTAAATATTTCAGCAGGCTTTATGTCTGTTGTCAAGCATTTCCAGGTATTCTTTGATGATTATCTGTTTTGAATACTAAGGAATACAGAATAGGATGTCTGGGCAGCTGTGCAGATCTGTCCATTTTCAAAGCAAAGGTACAGTTTTGCAGATGGTTTATTAACTCTGTCTTTGATGAGTTACTCTATCATTGGAGATGGGCACCATCATGATTTCTTTTACTGACTGTTCATCCAGCAGGTGTTCAGCATTGTCGGCTTTACAGGGTTTTAATTAGTCTCTCAGCGGTAGAGGGTAGTTCCTTAGCTAATGCAAGACGCTAAGTTACTCAGTGAGTTACTCCAGTGGCCTTTCTGTTTCTAGTCTGAAAATCTGTAACAAACTGTTCTTAATTCTCAAACAGTGTCTTTTGTTTTTGTTTTAAAAAGGCAATTCAGTTCCTTTCTTTACAGTCTGAATGATTGATCTCAGAATGATGTACAATTTAATTGGAACCATCTATTCCCAAATGGTCTGTTGTATAAAACAAGAAAGGCCAAATATTACAAAATTAACTTTTACCATATTTTCTTTCTTTTTCTACTGTTTCATCCAATTTTCATTTTTGTTTTTGTGGGGAATGGGAGTAGTATATTCCTGCCTTCCTTGAACTCTGATATGTTATTTTTATCGGTTTTAGCATCTTCAGAAGTAGACAGTGCAGCAATGGACTGAGAAAGTGACTCTTTTAGTCTCCATTTCAAAAGTCAACAATTCACCCTTAAATATAAGAAAAATATATTGCACATTTTCTTTCATTTTAAAATAAAATATAAAATTATAAAATAATAGTAGTTTTTGGCAAAATCTCACAGAGTGGAACATTTTCCAAAAATTTAAAAATATTATTGCTAAACAAGACAACCACCTGTACTTCTTATGGTTCTGCATAGATGCAAGGAAAATATGGGAATTTCAAAACAGCAATTTACTGGATGATAATAAGGTTACAGATGTCATAGCAGGTATAACTGAAGACAGCTGTAAAAGCACAACAGAAGTACTGAGAAAAAAACTAAGTTAATCACTAAACATGTACATAAATCTAAAGTCACCGCCTTAGAAAATTCTAAGAAACACAAGACTCCCATTAGCCGTGAGGAGACACCACGGCACATGCAGCCTCTATTGTACAGAAAATCCCACTGTGTGCTATGGGAGGATCTCGGGGGCGCCCAAGGGTCCCACATCACACTTTGAGAGTCCATCCTTTAAACATACAAAGTGTTTTACTAGAGGAGAGATGGAAGGGAACTACTGGGTGGGGTCAAAAAGCTTGTTCAGGCTTTTCCGTAAGATCGTACAGAAAAACCCGAGTGAAATTTTTGGCCGACCTAATATTTGGCTAAGCTCAAACCACTCCCACTTAAAAACTCAGACGCAACCCCAGCTGGTGCCTTCCCCAGGTCCTCAGTTTGCTCACTCCTCTGTCAATTCTTCCCTTCCCTCCAGATATCCTCGATCCATCTCCAGCCCATCTTTCTCATTAGCACCTCCCTATCAGCATAGATACGTGACCTTCCCTGCAATGTGCCCTGAAAAATCTCGTTCCTCTTCTGTTCCCCTCTAGCTACTGCCGGATGTCTCTCAGCCCCTCAAGCTGGAGAAGCCTCATCCTTGGGCTCGTCACCCTCTGTATTTCTCTTAATGTAGATATTTCCCAAGATTTTTATCTTTAGTCCCTGATGCCACTTCCTTTATGAGTTACGCCAGTGATCTCCCCCTCTCTCTGGTTTGATGGGGCACCTGAGAGAGTCAATTTCCAGGGAGGTTGATAAGAAGTCCAGGGTTCCCCAGGAGATAGGGGTCTGGAGTTCTCAAGGAGGAGAAAAGGACAAACATTTTTTTCTACATTGCTTTGTCTTAGTCAATATAAAAATGTATCTTGCTCAAGGACATGTTTCTCCTTAACAAGAAACTTCTGACTAATCCTGTCATCTTAAAATGTAAATTGTGGGAGTGGGTCTAGCAAGATCTTTACAACCTTGAGACATTCTTTTGACTTATTGTAAAACCAGTTAAAAAGTATAGAGCTCCCTTGCTAAGACTAGACAGGGGGGGCACTGTCCGTCCCCCCTCTGATGTCTATGTCAGAAGCTTTCTTTGTCCCTTTTTCACTTTAATAAAACTCTGCCACACAAAAGCTCTTGTGTGATCAAGCCTGGTCCCTGGTCCCAAAGCTAAATCTTCTTCTTTGGAGATCACGAATCCAACATCTTTCACCATAAGCTATCACACCCCAACATGGCACTCAGACATCTCTCCCCTCAGCTCCAGACCCAGACAGTCAGCAGTCTTTGGATACCTGCCCTCAGGTATCCTAAGAACCTGTTAAATTCCACCATGCCCAGGACTACTGGCATATTTCCTAGTTGCAACACTCCATTCAAACAAAGCAAAAACAAAACAACAATTAAAAAACTTCACCAAAGTCTTGTCCATAACTCCAAGAAAGCCTTCATTTCTCTTGCTCAAAAATTAGAGACAAGTGCCATTCCCCATCTCTTCCTCTCATCCATTCCATACAAGGGATCAACCTCCAAGGTCTGTCCTGGTACGTAAGTCCTTAAGAGATTTTCTACTGTTCCTTCCATTCTCACTGCCTGTCTTAAATAAAAGCTATTATTGTTGTTGCTGTTATGCTGGTTATTTCAGAGGATCGTACTCTGTGCTAGATGTGGTGATTAGCATTTTATGTACATTATTTCCCTTAATCCACCATGACTACTTTAAATCCCATTTTACAGATGAGGGAACAGACTCATAGATCTTGGTTATCCCCTTTTCCCAGCATTGAGAGCATCTGAGAATGTTTTGTGGAGAAATCTGCCCCAGGTCTTGAAGGATGGTATGATTTTTATGGCATAGGAAGAGGAAACCATATAGAGGGAAGAATGTGGCTGAGTGTGTTTGTGGTCAGTGACATTAAGGTGTTTTTATTCAGCGGCAATGAACTGAAACAAGCAGTCCCTGAGTAAAACATTTCCAAAATGCCTTGCTCCCTTTCTTTAAATATAAAAGAATAACTGTAATGGCTACTGAGTCCTGGTATGCGGGGCATATTGCTAACACTTTCATTTACTTTGCAACTCACATTTACTACAAACCCCCATGGAAGCATCAATACCTGCATACAAAGAACAAGAAAATGAGGGTGCATAACTTTCACCTAATTACTGAGATGGCAGAGACTCCAGCACAATCTCTTTCCACTAAGGGCAGTGGCGCCACAGAATGCAAGCCTCCGCTCCTTCTCCTCACTCCACTACCAATCGCAGCCTCTACGTAGGGTCCTTCGGGTAGATATTCATGCTTTCTTTTAAAAAGTGTCTTTAGCTGGAGACCCACAGTCTGAATTTGGAAAGATGTTGTTAAATAACTATAAAAAGGTTTTTCTATTATCTTCCAATTAAAAACAAATAAATTAAAAAAAATTTTTTTTTATGGAACCTACCTGGCTGTCCAGTGGTTAAGACTCCACACTCCCAATGCAGGGGGCACAGGTTCGATCCCTGGCTGGGGAACTAAGATCCTTGCATGCTGTATGGTGTGGCTTAAAACACAAAAAAGAAATGGTTTTCCTGGCAAAGACCTGTAAGCCTGCAAACTTATGCTCTCAAAAAAAAACAAACAAACAAAAACAAAAAAAATAGTTTCCCTGTTTTTACATTTGTGTTTGGTTTTTTTTTTAATGACTTTGATGTTGATGTAAAAACAATCCCAGCCAGGGGAAAGATGGGGAGCAGGGATAAACTGGGAGTTTGGACTTGACATACACTTGTACTTAGTCATTCAGTTGTGTCCGACTCTCTGCTCTCTGTGACCCCATGGGCCGCAGCCCACCAGGCTTCTCTGTCCATGGGGATTCTCCAGGCAAGAATACTGGAGTGGGTTGCCATGCCCTCCTTCAGGGAATCTTCCCAATCCAGGGATCGAACCCAGGTCTCCCGCATTACAGGCAGATTCTTTACCATCTGACCTACCAGGGAAGCCCATACTACTACTGGAGTGGGGTGCCATTGCCTTCTCCAATTTATATATACACATACTACTATATTTAAAATATATAATCAACAAGGACCTACTGTATAGCACAGGAAACTCAATATTCCCTAATAACCTAAATGGGAAAACAATTTGAAAAAGAATATATACATGTATAAATACAACTAAATCACTTTGCTAAACACAGAAACAAATACAATATTGTAAATTAACTATACTTTCATAGAAAAATTTTTAAAAACATTTAAACAACAAACAAAAAAGCAAAACAATCCCAATCAAATATGATCCCAGGACAGAAAAAGGACAGTAGGTAAAACTAAGGCAATCTGAATAGAGCTTTGATTTTAATTGATAATAATAATAATATACCAATATCGCTTTTTAACTGTGACAAATGTACCATAGTGAGATGTTGACATTAGGGAAGATAAGTGATGATACAGGAACTCTGTACTATTCTTGCAGCTTTGTAGATATCTAAAACTATCCACCAATAAAGTATTTCTTTTAAAAAAATCCAATGTGTTTGTATAGATGTGTTGTGAAGGAGAAAACAGGACCACATTCTTTACAGTTTAAACAGCAGAAGTACTATTAGAGTAAGGTGATTATTAAAAGGAAAAGCGAAGTTTCAATTCTTTCTTTGGTAATCCACACAACAAAAGTGTGTACCCCACCCCCCTGCCCAAACCCAGTGGGGCTGATGATTCTATTATTTAACCCACTCATCCCTACTCCCCCTTCCAAGCCCCCCACCATCAGAGTAATGCCTCCTGGAATTCTTTTTGGCACCAACATCTTGTTTTAGGAACATGTTTAGACTGTGATTAAAAGAGGATTATTTACACCACGTAGGCATCCAGAGCAAAGGAGCAGGCCACCTCCTGCACTTTTCTTAACTTTTCTGTAAATACCACACCCCAGCCATCACCAGCAAACTAAGCCAAGCAGATCAAGGGGCAAGGAAGGGAAGGTTTTATTGTTCTTAGCAAAAAACTTTCATTTCAGCTAGCAGCTGCCACTAAACTCCTCATTCTTAATTCAAAAGGACTCATTTACTGAAACTGATGGTGTACGTAGCGCTAAAGTTTGTATGCCAAGAAAACCCTCCGTTTACAGCTGTATAATGGGAGGAAATGACCAGGAATCAACAGTTATTATTAACAAGGCCTTGGACAGACCAGTTTACAGAGGCCTACTTTACATTCAGGTATTTGAGAAAGTAGGTTCTCATTCTAAGTTCTCACATCATGTTTTCTCCACCTCCACAGCAAATTAACCCCTCACATTTGTTCATAGTTTAAAAAGTTGACCTTACCTCATCTCGTTTGATTTTCACTTCAATCCTATGAGATAATCAGGGCAGGCTTCATTTTCCGCATGTTCCCCATAGGCTCAGAAAGTTGATTGATTTCCCCAAGGTGGCACAGCCTGTAAGCAGTTAAGATGGTACTTGAACCAAAGTTTCTTAACTCTAAACCGGGGTTCTTTCATTTGACAGGTATTTACTGAGTTCCTTCTGTGTGTCTGGATCTCTGGTTGCTCCTGAGGATGGACTGATACTTGAAACAAGCAGGGTCCTTGGTTCTGGAGAAAGCAGGAGAGGGAGAGACTGACCAAGTCAGTGAACAGATGTATATATAATTACAAATTGTGATGAGGGTTATAAGAGAAATAGAGCACAAAGCGAGCTAAGGGAAAGCCTCTTTAAGGAGGTGACATTTTAGCAGGTACTAGTTGGGCACATCGGAGAAGGCAATGGCACCCCACTCCAGTTCTCTTGCCTGGAAAATCCCATGGACAGAGGAGCCTGGTAGGCTGTGGTCCATGGGATCGCTAAGAGTCGGACACGACTGAGCGACTTCACTTTCACTTTTCACTTTCATGCACTGGAGAAGGAAATGGCAACCCACTCCAGTGTTCTTGCCTGGAGAATCCCCGGGACGGGGGAGCCTGGTAGACTGCTGTCTATGGGGTCGCACAGAGTCGGACATGACTGAAGCGACTTAGCAGCGGCAGTGGGGCATATACTGTAGGAAGGATGCTCCAGATGACATATGACAGAGACAGCAAAGGGCTTGATGATGGAGAAAGGAATCAAGAGACATGCAGCGGTGAAAAAGAAGTGGAGTCAGAGGATGCCCCTCAGCTTTGTAGGCCTGTTAAAGGGCTTCAATTTCATGCTACATAAGGCAGGAAAGTACTGAAGGGTTTTTAACACAGACTGACATGGCTTGGCTCAGTTTTTTAAAAAAAATCATACTGAACACTAGGTGAAAAATGGATCGAAGAATAAACTGGTTCTACCTCTAGGCAAGAGTGGAAGCAGAATGATCAGTTGGCAAAACTTAGAAATTATGGTAGGGGAATTCCCTGGAGGTCTTGTGGTGAGAACTTGAAGCTTTCACAGCCAAGGTTGTGGGTTCAATCCCTGGTCAGGGAACTAAGATCTAGCAAGCCTCAGGGACCAAAATAATGACAACAGTGAAACAACAAAAAAATTTAGCTCTGCTACTCATTAAAAAAAGGAAAGAAACCGTGGTGCTGGAGAAGACTCTTGAGAGACCCTTGGACTGCAAAGAGATCAAACCAGTCAATCCTAAAGGAAATCAACCCTGAATATTCATTGGAAGGACTGATACTGAAGCTGAAGTTCCAATACACCAATACTTTGGCCACCTGATGTGAAAAGCCAACTCATTGGAAAAAACCTTGATGCTGGGAAAGATTGAAGGCAGGAGAAGGGATGACAGAGGACGAGATAGTTGGATGGCATCACTGACTCAATAGACATGAGTCTGAGCAAGCTCTGAGAGATAGTGAAGGACAGGGAAGCCTGGCGTGCTGCAGTCGGTGGGGTCACAAGGAGCTGGGCAAGACTTAGCGACTGAACAACAACAGTGGTGACTTGGACTAGGGGGGTGACAGTGAGGGTGAAGAGAGGGTGAGGGTCAAAAGGATCCACAAGCTGTAGGAATGAATGAAGTATGGAAGGTGATGAGGACCAAGGAGTGAACTGTATTGTTTAGTGAAAAAAATCAGCCACAGACTCATACATGAATTCACTTATGGGAAAGAAAGATACACGTGTTAATAAAGACTCCAAAAGGGTATCTAGCTTGAGCTAGGTCAATTTTGGATGTGAGAAAAATCCCAAATAACAAAGGTTTCACTGCCTCCTGTACAATGTTATGAACCTCCATCCATAGTTTTGCAGGGACTCTGCTGACCAGATCTAATCCCTTGAAACTACTCGTCAACAGTATGCATATTCCTCTCCTGTATACAAGTTCTTTGGGGTTGGAACAGCATCTCAGGCCTTCTCTGTCTTAGGGTCTCTGATATAATGACTTATAATAAGAAATATATATTTGGTCTTTGTCCCCCTTTCTGACACAGAGTTCCTAAAACCCTCACAATCTCCTAAGTGGTAAGAGAGTGTCTTGATATCTATAACAAACACCTTTCAACCACATCCGAGTTTATGTTAATAAGGTGACTTCTGGAAAATACCTAAGAATGGGACCGCAGGAACCAACCACGGCGATTAAAAGGTAGGAGCTTTAAGTCCCACTCCCACCTTTGGGGAGGGGAGAAGGGCTGGAGATTGAGTTCAATCACCAATAGCCAATGATTTAATCAATCAACTTACATAACAAAGCCTGCATAAAAGCCCAAAAGGAAGGGGTTCGGAAAGTTCCTAGGCTGGCAAAAAGCCTAGAAGATCCACACCCCTTTTTACATACCTTAGTCCGTGTATCTCTTCCATTTGGCTGTTCCTGAGTTGTATTCTTTTATAGTAAGTCAATAACCTAGTAAGTGGGGCTTCCCAAGTGGTGCAGTGGTAAAGAATCGGCCTACCTATGCATAAGACTTAGGTTTGATCCCTGAGTAGGGAAGATCTCCTGGAGTAGGAAACGGCAATCTGTTTCAGTATTCTTGCCTGGAAAATTCCATGGACAGAGGAGCCTGAAGGGCTACAGTCCGTGAGGTTGCAGAGTCAGACACAAATGAGCACACACACACTCTAATAAGCAAACTGGTTTCCTAAGTTCTGTGATCCACGCTAGCAAATCAATGGAAATCAAGCTGGGCGAGATGGGGACCTCTGATTTACAGCTGCTTGGTCAGAAACACAGCTGAAGACCTGCACTTGCAATTGGCACCTGAAGTCTTGTGGGGCTGAGACTTGCTCCTGGCAGCTGACATATCTGCATGTGAAGAGCATCAGCATTGAGTTGAATTGAAGGACTGCCAGCTGGCATCACACGGTTACTTCCTGTGGGAAAACACTCCCCCATATTGGAGGGTCCCAGGCAAAGAACTGATGCTTTTGAACTGTGGTGCTGGAGAAGACTCTTGAGAGTTCCTTGGACTGCAAGGAGACCAAACCAGTCCATCCTAAAGGAAATCAGTCCTGAATATCCATTGAAAGGACTGATGCTGAAGCTGAAGCTCCAATACTTTGACCACCTGATGCAAAAAGTCAGCTCATTAGAAAAGGCCCTGATGCCAGGAAAGATTGAAGGCAGGCAGAGAAGGGGAGCAGTTTATGGGCTTGGGAAGAGTTGGACACGACTGATCGACTTCACTTTTACTTTTCACTTTCATGCATTGGAGAAGGAAATGGCAACCCACTCCAGTGTTCTTGCTTGGAGAATCCCAGGGACAGGAGCCTGGTAGGCTGCCGTCTATGGAGTCGCACGGAGTCGGACACGACTGACGTGACTTAGCAGCAGCAGCAGAGAAGGGGAACAACAGAGGAGGAGATGGCTGGATGGCATCACCAACTCAATGGACATGAGTTTGAGCAAGCTCCAGGAGATGGTGAAGGACAGGGAAGCCTGGTGTGCTGCAGTCCATGGGGTCGCAAAGAGTAGGACATGACTGAGTGACACGAACATGTCACAACACCAAAGCGGACATGAACAACAAAGCGGCTGTTCTGGCAACCAAACTGCAGAAAGGAGCAAACAGGAGAAGAGTCGGTCTTTTTCTTTGAGGGAGTATCTCTGCAGTTGCACACACCAATTCCACTTCTCCATCTCAAGCCAGAACTCAGTCACACAGCTGCAGACAGCTGTGTGGGAGGGAAACGTTACCTAGCAAGGGCTTGCTGCCTAACACGCATAGAAGCCAATACCATGAGAGAGTGAAGTCGCTCAGTTGTGTCCGACTCTTAGCGACCCCATGGACTGCAGCCCACCAGGCTCCTTCGTCCATGGGATTTTCCAGGCAAGAGTACTGGAGTGGGTTGCCATTGCCAATACCATGGCACTGGCTTTTGAGAAAAGAAAATGCTTGATTAGGGGGTCGACTGACAAGGAGACAGGAGGCCGGGATCAAAGCTGTCTGCCCTATCCAGGGTTAAGTGAATTTTGAACTTGGAAGCTGACTGGCTAGTCTGGAATCAGTCCACCTATGGTAACAGAGCTACTTGTACTGCTTTGAAGCAGGACTTTTTTTTTTTAATATTGGAAGGACTTCTTGCTTCCTAAAGAACTCGGGTGGCAACATTTCTATTCTTTGAGTTCCCTAGAGAGAAGATTCTTGATTCTGGAATCATCCTGGAGACCTGGGCGGGGTGGGGTGGGGATGGGGTGGGGGTGGGGGTGGCGGTCCCATCTTGCACATGCGCAGTGCTAGCTCCGAAGTGACTCCAGGTCTGATTAATCAACAACCTATTTTTAAGGAAGCAAAACCAGTTGAAGCTGGTCAATGCTTTATGTTTCCTAATCTAACTTCTGAGCAGTTAGATTACAGAAGATAAAGGGGAGAGTGGATGGGGGGAGGGCGTGTGGGCAACTCACATGCTCTGCACTCCCCCCCACCAATAAATAGTCCACGTACCTCTGAGGGGAAGCAGAAAGTGAAAGTGAAAGTGGCTCAGTTGTATCTGTGTCTTTGCAACCCCATGGACATGGAATTCTCCAGGCCAAAATACTGGAGTGGGTAACTTTTCCCGTCTCTAGGGGATCTTCCCAACCCAGGGATCAAACCCAGGTCTCCTGCATTGCAGGCCAATTCTTTACCAGCTGAGCCACAAGGAAAGCCTGTAGGGAATTAGGTGATGGGTAATAAAAAGGGATGTGTTATGTTCCTCTTTTGGTTATGCCTGGCTTCATTTCTCTTCTTTGGAAACATATTTGTGTTCTTTTGTTTTTGAACCAAAGAGGGGTTGCAGAAGGAGGAGTGCTGGGACTGGGTAGAGCAGAAGGCACCCGCAAAGGAGATGGAAAGGGGGCAGCCCTCTTGGCAGGAGGAAAACCAGGAGAAGTAGGTTGTCCTAGAGTCAAAGAAGTATGAGGATGCCAATTCTCCCGAAACTTCTGAAAGGGCAGTAAAGATGAAAATAGAAACAACTTCACTAGACATAAATCAGGGACCCTGAGAAGACTGCTTTTAGTCAAGAGATGGTGATGTAAGCTAGATGGAAGTGAATTAAAGAAGAAATGCCCCTGAAACAGAGCCAATACACAAAACCTTGCTGTTTGATACAGAAGGCATTTCGTTCAATGGAGAGAGAGTATGTACTTTGATGAAGGATGTTGGGACAACTGTGTCCAAAATCCTATACACTTGCCATCCTGAGCTCACATCTTATGCAAAAAGTGACGTGAATTGAAAACCCAAAACTTAAATGTGACGTACAAAAATTTCAAATACTTAGAAAAATATATCTTTTTGTAGATGCAACATAGATTTAGTAGAAGTTTAAGAACACAGCCAGAATACAAGCTCAATTTCTGCTTCCAAAGAGGGAGCAAGAGAAAGGGGAGCTGGGTGGAGGCAGTGTAGGGGACATGTTTTTAAGTCCGAAGGACACATAGCAGTGTTAATATTTGTAAATTCTCAGTTGTAACCACAAAGTTGATTGTACTGTCCTTTGACCTTAAATATATTTAAACGTTTCTCAATGTCACAGTGTTAATAGGAGAAAGGAAGTGGAGCAACAGTTTAGGCAGTGTCTTAGTCTGGAGAAGGAAATGGCAACCCACTCCAGTATTCTTGCCTGGAGAATCCCATGGACGGAGGAGTTTGGTGGGCTGCTGCCGTCCACGGGTCGCAAAGAGGCGGACACGACTGAGCGACTTCACTTTCACTAGTCTGTTTAGGCTGTTACAATAAAAATGCCATTGACTGGGTGGCTTATAAACAACAGCAGTTATTTCTCACAGTTCTGGAGGCTGGACGTCTGAGATGAAGGTGCTGGCAGGGTTAGTGTCTTGTGAGGACCACCTCCAGGTATACAGTCATCTTCTCAAATGGAGAGGATGCCTTCTGCACCTGGAGGAAGTAGTGAAGGAGCTCTCTCAAGCCTCTGCTATAAAGGCACTAATCCCATTCATGAGGGCTCCACTCTCATGACCTCATCACCTTTCCAAGGCTCCACCTCCACATATCATCACCATGGGGACCAAGTCTCACATATGGATTTGGTGGCAGCAGGTAGGGTGGTGGGACACAGTCAGTCTATAGCAGTTAGTTAGTGTTTTTTTGTTTTTTTTTTTAATTGAAATGGCATAACATAGCATTGAATGGAATGGAAAGTCTCAGTGTATTTTCCATGAATAATATTTTATGAAATGTTTGTTTCTATTTCATATGTGTGTTTGTGTGACTGTATGTGTCCTAGTACATGTGTGTGAGTGTGGGTGATTGTGTGAGTGTATGTGCTTACACACTCTGTGTGTGTAAAGGACAGGGGTTGCTTTGTAAATTGTGTTTCTTACTATGGGTCATGATCAAAAAGTCTGAAAGTCCCAGGAGACAAGAATAGTCAAGTTTTTCGATCAGGTTGGCTATAGAAAAAAGTAGAGCAATGGAACAGCTGTTGGAAAAGGGATGTGTTGTTAAGGGAGGTTCTCGGTTTGCCTTTTCCTTTGTTTTTTAAGTCTGCAGATTCTGGAGTATGTTTGTGGGTTGACAAAAGATACATAAGGAGAGAAGGAGGGAATTCCCATGCAGGTCAGTGGTTAGGACTCTGTGCTTCCACTGCAGCAAGCTGCATTGCACAACCCCCACCCCCACCCCCACAAAAAAGGGAAAAAGAATTTGGTGATTAGGACTAGAGTTGGGGTGGGAGTGAAGATGAGAGGGAGGTACATGATTGAATGATGTTAGTCACACATCTAGCAGGCTCTGATGGGCACAGATCAGGTGTGTGTGTGGTGGGGGAGGATGCAGAGGAAGACACAGAACACGTTCCCATGCCTGGCACCCCATGCCGGGGCTCACAGTCTTTGTGATGTGACATGGCAGCCACTGAGCAAGTTGGCAAACAGGCAGGCAGGACAGGGCTCTGACAACAGGCGCTTCTGGAGTTCAGGTAAAAGACAAGAACCAGGAGTAATCTAGGTGGTGAAGCCTTCTCTGGATGAATGAACCTTGGGGTAAACTCAGGGATACATGCTGAATGGGGCCAAGGAGCGAGGGGGTATTAGGGAAAATGTGATTTCCCACAGAGGGGGAGTGGGGACAAAGAGGGAGTGAGTTTTGATAAAGCAAAGATGGGCACACTGCTTTGGATTCCAGTCTAGCGGCAGAAACTGGGATATGAAGGTGGACTTCTCTTATTTAAGGTCAAGGTTACAGGTAGACAGAGTAATAACATTTAAAATCTGCTTACTAGGTACTAGTCTACAAATAACCTATTTATTGCCTAAATTATTCCTAATAACAACATTATAAGGTAGATTCTATAATAAACTTAATTTTACACTTACTGATGGGCTTCCCAGGTGGTACTAGCAGTAAAGAATCTGCCTACCAATGCAAGAGATGTAAGAGATGTGGGTTCGATCCCTGGGTCAGGAAGATCTCCTAGAGGAGGAAATGGCAACCCATTCTGGTATTCTTGCTTGGATAAAACTGAGGCTCGGAGGTCGTACAACCATCAAGTGACAAAGCAAAGTTTCAAACCTAAAGAGTCTTGTTCCAGAAGCCATACTCTCAACCTTTACTAGTTTATACCACCTCTGGTAGTGACAACACAAACAAGTCATCAAGTAGCTCATCTAGGATGTGAGCTTTTGACCAAAACAGCCTTTGATCAAACATCATGTTTCCTCCTGGAGAAGGCAATGGCACCCCACTCCAGTACTCTTGCCTGGAAAATCCCATGGATGGAGGAGCCTGGTGGGCTGCAGTCCATGGGGTCGCTGAGGGTCGGACACGACTGAGCAACTTCACTTTCACTTTTCACTTTCATGCATTGGAGAAGGCAATGGCAACCCACTCCAGTGCTCTTGCCTGGAAAATCCCATGGACGGAGGAGCCTGGTGGGCTGCAGTCCATGGGGTCGCTAAGGGTCGGACACGATTGAGCGACTTCAATATCACTTTTCACTTTCATGCATTGGAGAAATGGAAACCCACTCCAGTGTTCTTGCTGCTGTCTATGGGGTCACACAGAGTCGGACATGACTGAAATGACTTAGCAGCAGCAGCATATTTCTTCATCAGGTGATCATGCCTGAAACATAGGTTCTCTGGCATGGCTTATCATGCTCCATAGGTAGAGCATTGCATGCTAATAACTTTATACTTTCTTACCACCTTGAATCATCAGCTTCCCTCTCTCATTTCAAGGTCATCTCCCACTGAGAAAGAAGAGGTTTTCCTCTTAAATTCTTTTCAAGTTGTCTGCTTGGCAGTGTTTCCTGGAGCTATAATGACTCAACTCCTTCCAGCAATCCTAAGGGTGACCTCTTATCTCTGTTGCTCATCATCACTTAGGATTCTTGTGTCCCTCTCCTCAACAGGATGCTGCCACTTCTCCATGGACCAGGCCACGCTTTCCTCATTGCCTTGTCTGTAGATTCTCCACTCCCACCATGCTTTTTGAAGCCTGGAACCATTAAAGAGACAACAGTAGCTGTACACCAAACATAATGTTTCCCCTAGTCCATGGGAACGGGATAAAGGGCAGCCTAGAGATGGTTTGTCCATCAACACATCATCAATACCATGCTCTTTTCATCCTTTTATTCAACCTTCCTTAGCACGTTGGCTTTTGAGTTTTTGAGTTTTTTTCCCCAATGGTGGCAAGATGCCTGTTGTATTTCCAATTATCACCTCTTCACATGACAGCATCCACATATTCTGTCTCATTGGACAGAACTGGATCCAGGTCCATGACCAAACCCATCACTAACAAAGGAGCTGCCGTTTTGGCTTTTGAACTGTGGTGCTGGAGAAGACTCTTGAGAGTCCCTTGGACTGCAAGGAGATCCAACCAGTCCATCCTAAAGGAAATCAGTCCTGAATATTCATTGGAAGGGCTGATGCTGAAGCTGAAACTCCAATACTTTGGCCTTGTGATGTGAAGAACTGACTCATTTGAAAAGACCCTGATGCTGGGAAAAATTGAGGACAGGAGGAGAAGAGGATGACAGAGGATGAGATGGCTGGATGGCATCAGCGACTCAGTGGACATGAGTTTGAGTAAGCTCTGGGAGTTGGTGATGGACAGGGAGGCCTGCCATGCTGCAGTCCATGGGGTCACAAAGAGTCGGACACGACTGAGCGACTGAACTGAACTGAACTGAATCATGGTTCACTTTCTGTGGTGGGGTACATTGTTGCCTGAATGAAGTTGGGGTTCTGTGAGTCAGAAGAAGAGTAGGATAATTATTGGGTGCACAACCACCAATGTCTTCTGCAGCATTTAAGAACTTAAACCCTTCACCTGCTTCCTAACCCTATCCCTCAATTCCGTCCCATCATTATATTTGGCCTCCCTTCAAAAGAGCCTCCCCGCCCCTCCCCACCCCAAAAAAGCCTCCCTCTTCATATATTAATCAGGAAGCCTTCCACTGAATTGTTTTGGAAAATCCTACTCTTTATGCCTAGGGAGTGGTCTCACTCCAGTTCAATCTACTTCTCCCCCTATTTCATGTGATAATTTCCTTCTCCCCAGAATGGGGGCTAAAGAGGAGGTAGCTGCATGATGTGGGGAGGGTGGTTGGACTCTGACTCCTAACGCAGACTCTAGCTCTCAGAGGCGCAGTTTTAAGTACCGGTCATAACTACTGATGACTTCGGGGACCAGGCAGGCGACACAAAGAGAAGGGGCCCAGCACTGGTGAGCCGCAGGACGCAGAGCCCATCCCAAAGTCTGCTGCTCTTTCCAGCTGATTGTTTCCATGCAGGAATGAGGGTCAGATTGCCTGGGGAAAGCAGGAAATCTGGAACTCTAGTGCAATTCCCATTTAAAACACAGGTGAGCAAATGCCTCCTCTCTCGCCCTGAAGTGGGCTTCCCTTGTGGCTCAGCTGGTAAAGAATCTGCTTGCAATGTGGGAGACCTGGGTTCAATCCCTGGGTTGGGAAGATCCCCTGGAGAAGGGAAAGGCAACCCACTCCAGCATTCTGGCCTGGAGAAGTTCATGGACTATATAGTCTATGGGGTCGCAAAGAGTCAGGGATTTTCTCTTCACTTCACTTTCACCATGAAGTCTCTTTGCTGCTGTTGTTATTATTCAGTCGCTAAGTTGTGTCCAACTCTTTGCCACCCCATGGACTGCAGCACACCAGGATTCCCTGTCCTTTACTATCTCCCGGAGTGTGCTCCAATTCTTGTCCATTGAGTTGGTGATGCCATCCAACCATCTCATCCTCTGCTGCCCCCTTCTCCTCCTGCCTTCAATCTTTCCCAGCGTCAGGGTCTTTTCCAATGAGTTGGCTCTTTGTATCAGGTCACCAAAGTATTGGAGTCTTTACTTCACAATATTATGTATGTAGAACTGTTCCTAACCTTTGTTTCCCCAGATTCCTCCTGGTGGTCTCTTTATGCCTTCTTGACAACAGAAGGAGGCCTGAGGCTGAACACTACACCTCTGAGTGGCAGCACTTTTAACCTTTGGCTATCTCCATGGATCCAGGGATGTTTGTCTTATTAAATTATGTTATGATGCATCAGTATCATTGGGTTTTTTTGATGCTCAGACTCAGCCACTGGGAGTCCCTTTAAGCTGGCCTCTGTGACCCTCAGATATGTCTCCAGTAGCTCTTGAGCGCCTCCGTGCTTTCTGGGACAACCAACTTCCAGGCTCACCTTGTAATTTTTCTGCCCCATACCTGGAATCAGCCACTGCTCCAAGAAGCTCAGGATTATTTTTTTAAATGGGAAACGGTATTTAGATATCAAGACCTGGTGGCTTAATGTGTTGCTTTGTACTGTAATATCATTGCTTCTCTGCCCTTTCAGGGGAGGGAGAGAGAGACAGAGAAATCATATTGATGATCTACAGCAGCACAGGGTTCCCTACTGCATGTTTTTAATCTCTCTTCTCTCACAATATGTGAGAATGATTGTTATCGCACACAATATATTTGCTTTAACCTACATGCATTGCTCACAAAACAGTATTGGAATGCAAATATCAATATCACAACCATCAGCACGCCTACAAGTCAATACAAGATTATATTCCACTAAATTATACGAAGTTCTATTATCAGTCTGATGCACTGTTAGGACTGCTTGCTTCTGCTGGTCACCATTTGTCAGCCGTTTTTCTATCCTTGCTGATGGAACTTTATCTCCCGAGCACACCTATGGAGTTTACCTTCCGAACTTCCTTGCACCTGGCTTCCTTCTATCTCAATTTCCTCCCCATTTCCTTCTCATTTTTCTGCCTGACGCAGAGTCCTTTAAACATCTGCATTTCCTTCTATCTTTCTTTATTGTCTGTCCCTATCGCCTTTACTGACAGGAGCCAAGTTCTGTGCCCGGTCCCAGAACCCCATGGTTGTCCAGCACACCTTCAGCTCACCATCTGCAGAGGAGACTCAGGTAACCGGCCATTGCAGTGGAGTGATGGGGACCATGCAGGGTGGGAGCAGAGGATGCCGGGAACACACAGGAAGCCTCTCACCCCACTGTGCCCATCACGGGCTTGTGGGTGGCACTCCTTAGCTGGTTGTCCTGTTGGGATGAAGAGACAATGCCTCTTAACATTAAGTGACTAATATTTACTATTAACTTATGTTAGTTAACTTTAGTATTAACTTGATAATACTTATCATTAGCACTGGGTTAATAAACTCATGTCATGGGGTTGCAGCGAGGATGAAATGGGAAATAGCACAGTGCCTGGCATGGGAAAGGGTTGAGTATCACTAACACGGTTGTGTGATGCTCTCCACAAAAATGCACTCACTGTGGAGGTTCAAGGTAAGGAGGCATTAGACTGGCACAGAGTTTCCACCCCTCCTCGCACCTTTCCCACTTCCATACTGATGTGGGCACCTGTCTAACTTTGCCCATGAGGCATCAGCCCCTCCTCTTGGTTAGAGCGTGTCTATTTGCCTCTGCCAAGCCAGTTTTCCCCACTCTCAGTCGGCATGGCTGGTTAACCCCACACCCAGCTCAGCGAATGGACTCAGGGCTCAGGCACATGAACCTAAAGCAGGCCACTCCATCATCAGCGAGGCCCAGGGTGGCATGGAAGGCCAGGGGCCTTTGTTCAAAATTCAGGAAGAATTTCAAGATGACAGCTGCGTTAAAACAGACTGCACTTCCCTGTGGCCCCAGGACTTCCGCAGTCAGCTCCTAACAGGAGCAGGAGGAAGGATCCTAACCCACAGACACCTGCCAAGTTCCTTCACCATCCTGGTACCTGAGGGGGTCTAGGGCCCACTCACATCTGGACACAGAGCAAAGACATGCCAGGGGAGCAATGGAAGAGGTCAGCAGTTGAAGAGCTCTCAAGGGTGTGGTCCCTCTCTTACATATCTGACCATACTGAGCCCAAAGATGGAAATGTTTCTATAAAGGTCACACAGCAAGTTTGTGGCAGTGTCTGAACTGGAACCCAGGTCTCCCAGAGTTAGGGAACCAGTAGCTGAAATTGCCCATCCTGGCCATGCATGATAATAACACCTCACATGAGTTGTCTCATAACAGGAGGTCCAGATAAAGAACACACTAGGTGGAGAATTTAGGAGGGGCCAAAAGGAGGGAGGAGACTCCAGCCCATAATATGTCCTACCAACCTCCTAGAAACCCTCATGCTGGAATCCATGGCGACTGAGAGATGCATATGCCACCAAAAAGGACCTGAGTCAGACCAAATATGGCACAGGCAAGATGAATGGCACCAAATATGGCACAGGCAAGATGAATGGCCAGAGACAGCCCAGAAAGCTAACCCCATCACCGTGAATCATACGACAGCGAGCTACATGGCAGAGCAGGTCTCCTCGGCTCCTTCACCCTAGGTCTCCACCCTGGCACCCCTTCCCAGTAAAGTCTTTCGCTTTGCCAGTACGCATCTCCTGCGACAATTCATTGCTAAGAGCTCACTCGTACACATGTGTGGCTGAATCCCTTCGCTCTTCACCTGAACTATCACAGCGTTCTTAATCGTCTACGGTGGTGGTTTAGTTGCTCAGTTGTGTCCGATTCTTGTGACCCCATGGACTGTAGCCCGCCAGGCTCCTCTGTCCATAGGATTTTCCAGGCAAGAGTACTGGAGTGGGTAGCCATTTCCTTCTCCAGGGATCTTCCTGACCCGGGGATTGAACGCTGGTCTCCTGCATTGCAGGCAGACTCTTTACCGACTGAGCTACCAGGGGAGAACTAATCAGCTGTACTCCAATACAAAATAAAAAGTTTAAATAAAAAAAAATCTTTCTTGGACCTCAGAAGGGGTCCCTCTTCTGGTGACTAGAAGCACTGCCATCACAGGTGAAGGTGAAAGTCACTCAGTTATGTCTGACTCGGAGAAGGCAATGGCACCTCACTCCAGTACTCTTGCCTGGAAAATCCCATGGATGGAGGAGCCTGGTGGGCTGCAGTCCATGGGGTCACTAAGAGTCGGACACGACTGAGTGACTTCCCTTTCACTTTTCACTTTGACGCATTGGAGAAGGAAATGGCAACCCACTCCAGTGTTCTTGCCTGGAGAATCCCAGGGATGGGGGAGCCTGGTGGGCTGCCGTCTATGGGGTCACACAGAGTCGGACACAACTGAAGCAACTTAGCAGCAGCAGCAGGACTATACAGTCCATGGAATTCTCTAGGCAAGAATATTGGACTGGGTACCCTATCCCTTCTCCGGAGGATCTTCCCAACCCAACCCAGGGATTGAACCCAGGTCTCCCGCTTTGCTGCCAGATTCTTTACCAGCTGAGCCACAAGGGAAGCCCAAAAATACTGGAGTGGGTAGCCTATCCCTTCTCCAGCCGATCTTCCTGACCCAGGAATCGAACCAGGGTCTTCTGCATTGCAAGTGGATTCTTTACCAACTGAGCTATCATAAACTACATTCATCATCACTAGGCAGGAGGTCAAAATAAATTCCAGCCTGCCAAGATCTTGGTAACCTTTTCAGAACAGCGATGACGATAGCAGCTAACATTTGAGCACTTACAACCGTGTCACACACTTCTGGGAGCCTCACAGATCTCAGCTCATTCACCTTTGCAGTAACCCTAAGAAGCAGGTACCATTACTGTCATTTCCATGTCACAGGTGGGGAAACTGAGGCACTGAAGTATTAAATGACTGGCCCAAGGTCACACACCTCTGATGTAAGTGCCAGAACTGGAGTTTAGACCCAGGGAGGCCAATGCGGGGCACAGGGTCTTGGCCAGCACTCCACACCGCACAGAGTATTTGGTGGTGTTGTCCCACGGTGGGCAAGCAACCCCCGGTGGAGAAGCAGCTCCCGTCGGTTTAGTGCTGGCAGCCACCAGGCGCTGCACTCGGCGGTTTACAGGACTCGTCACAGCGGGTGGACCTCCCTCAAGCCTCTGTCAGGCCTCCTCCCAGTGTCTACTTACAGAAACCTGGATTCCTCGGACTCCATGGATTATCTCATTTAACTGGGCGTCCAGAGAGATGGGGGACTCCTGCCACGGATGAGTCAGTGGCTGGACCACAGGACCCGGTTCTGTCTCAGCTCTGCTCCCCTCTACACTGCTTCATCCTCGGGGCGGGGAATAAGATGACTACACCAGGTTGGGGGGTCACCTTTCAGACATGACAATAGTCAGAGGAAGAGGAAGCGTTTCTCCCCTGAGGATCTCTCTTAAGAAATAAGAAACTCTCTCATAAGTGACCCCTTCCCCCAAAGACTTTCCCACAAACTGCATCCTAGGTCTATTTCTGACCCATGCCTTAGGAAATGGACCAGGGTCTTTACGTTAGACCATGACTCCACCATGGGATGGGAGTCAGGCTCCTTGAGTCACATGACCTTGTGGGGGGAGGGGTAGATGCTTTCGCAGTATCAGGGTGTAGTTAGGAAGGGGAGGAAGATGGATGCTGGGATAGGACACAGCATCTACAGGTGGGTATTTCATGTTTATTTTACAGATGAGCAAACTGAGGCTCAGGGAGTAACAGCTTCCTCAGGGTTACGGTTTACAAACAGGGCAGCTGGGATTTAAACCTATTCTATCCAACTCCAGAGCTCGTGTGCCTGATTTCTTCCCCAATTGCTCAGGAAAGGAGGCCAGGACACCTGGGTTCTTGTTCCTGTGGCACCGTTAGCTCAGGATTTGTTCTGGGACAATTTCCCTCCCCTCTCTGAGCTGCAGTTTCCTCCTCTGAGTGCAACAGGGCCTTCTCGGCCTAATATGCGGGACTGGGGTGGACACCAATGAGATTATGGATGTGAGCGTCTCAGCAGCTGCAGGGGGAGGGTGCCTTGTGGTGTAGGAGGGACGCTAAGCTCTGGAATCTGGCTGCCTGTGAGTTCAGATCCTTATTAGTGAGACTTTGCACAAGTCCCTTAAAACATTCTATAGAGTGGGGATGATGATACCAAGTCACACAATTGTTAGGCCACATGAAGGCAAATTACTTGGCTTAATAAGGTGTCTAACACACAATAATTTCTTTTCTTGTTCTCTTTATAGGGAATGCAGCTTCATCCTCCAAGCATAGGATACAGGGAAAATACTACTCAATTTTCTGAGGATAATATCCAGTGGTTTCTTTTTTTTTTTTAATGAGAGAGGGAGAGGGCAGGAGGAAGGAGGGAGAGAAAATTTTGCTGCAGTGCAACTGAGCCAATGCTCTGCAACTTCTAAGCCCAGATGCCACAACTAGAAAGTCTGTGAGCCACGGCAAAAGATCCACCCGACACAACAGAGATCCTATGTGCTGTAGCTAAGGCCTAATGCAGCCAAATAAATAAATGAATAATTAAAAAAAAAATAGATTCTTTAAAAGAAAAAATTTTTGCAAAGTCAGCTCCATTCCAATGGAGAATTGGCATTGCTTGGGCTTTGCTGCCCCCTGGTGGCCATTGTGAGTAAAAGTGAAAGTGATAGTCGCTCAGTTCAGTTCAGTTCAGTTCAGTCGCTCATTCGTGTCCGACTCTTTGCCACCCCATGAATCGCAGCACACCAGGCCTCCCTGTCCATCACCAACTCCCGGAGTTCACTCAGACTCACGTCCATCGAGTCAGTGATGCCATCCAGCCATCTCATCCTCTGTCATCCCCTTCTCCTCCTGCCCAATCCCTCCCAGCATCAGAGTCTTTTCCAGTGAGTCAAGTCTTCACATGAGGTGGCCAAAGTATTGGAGTTTCAGCTTTAGCACCATTCCTTCCAAAGAAATCCCAGGGCTGATCTCAGTCATGTCCAAATCTTTGTGATCCCATGGACTGTAGCCCTCCAGGCTCCTCTGTCCATGGGATTCTCCGGGCAAGAATAGTAGCGTGGGTTGCCATTCCCTTCTTCAGGGGATCTTCCTAACCCAGGGATCGAACCCAGGTCTCCTGCACTGCAGGCAGATTCTTTACCATCTGAGCCACAAGGGAAGCCCCGTGAGTAGAAACGGCTGCCCCTAATTGCCGCCTGGAATGGCAGGAACTGGGAGAGGCCTTGCCGTCCACACATTCTGATTCCCCACGCACTAAAGGGAGGCCGTGTGGTTCCTGGGCTAGGGGTAGTCAGGAAACACTGAGCTAGTTCATTACATAGATGGGAAAACTATGGCCTTGAAAATAGGTGGCCCTCATCCGAGGGAGACACCAGGACAGGAGCCAGGCACTCAGGGCTCTAGACAGCAATGCTCTTTCCACTGTGCCTCGTCTGAAGCAATCTTGCCAAGTAAGCTCCAAAGACCCCCCAAAACTC